>NW_026555105.1:5222500-6472500 GCF_021234165.1 Pteronotus mesoamericanus
CAGGCTTCCCCTGTAGGGACAAATAGCAAATATTTCGGGCTTCGCAAGGCAGAAGGCAAAACCAAGGACATTATGTAGGTACTTACGTAACATGGAAGAAAACAGATTTTCACATGCTTTCCCTCGAACATTAAAACTGTAACAGCCTGTCTGACTCGCAAGTCACACAAAAACAGGAGGTGGGGTGAGTCTGGCTCCCGGGCCGTAATCTGTCAATTCCTGCTCAAAAATCGCATAGCTGATATTTCTTTGAACTGACTGACATTTCCATAGCAAGATGTAAAAACACGTATAGGGTGGTCATGGAGATGAAAGAGTTGGCACAAAGCAATTACTCCGTAAATATTAACCGTTGTTTTTGTCTCCATCATTATCATCCTCATCTTCTCCCTGGATGAGGGCCTTGCCTGACACACAGTAGGCACTTGGTAAGTGGCAGATGGTATTGTTTCATCTGGTTGGAGCAGCGCGGTCTCAAACTACGCAGGCCAGACTCGACTGTGGGATTACGTCTAAAAACTCACGGTGAATCCCACCTCTGGAAACCCTACTCCTGAAATTTGCCCAAGGAATAAGCCAGACACTTGGGATTTCCCGGAAGGTGGGATTTTCTGGAGGTGATGCTGATGATTCTAACCACAAATCTGTGGCTTAGAAAGAGCACAGCCTGGACTGCGGGGTCCGAAATTCCAGTCCTCAGATGGGCCCCTTTGCTCTGCTCTGTTTCACGGTCACACGCAACACGGCGCTCAGCCCCCTTTGTAAAGAGTGAGGTCCACCTGTCAATCAGTCTGCATCTGGTGTTAAATGGGCACCTACTATGTGCCGGACCCTGAGCGAAGGGCCGGGGACGTGGCGAGGAAGGAAGCGAAGGCCCCACCGCATGACAGTCCCCCTTCCTCACGCTCCTCCCCTTTGCGGGCTGGGTCTCTCTTCCAGGCCCTTGTCATCCCCTTGCCTCTTGAATGTATGTTGGCCCCGCTCCTCAGGGGCAGGGGCCTCACGCCTTGTGTTCACGTAGTTCCCAGAGCCTGCAACAGTGCTTAGCACACAGTAGGTGTGCTCAATAAAGAGTCATCCTAACAGGGCGACTAGGGGACTCTGCACATGTTCCAGGCAGAGCCTGTCACCAGCGCCTTTGGTGTTGGAGCTGAAAATGAAGCATGACTTCTGGTCCATTTAATCTGAAATCACTGCTTTAAGCCTCAGTTTATTCATTCATTCCTTTATACAATTCATACAGAGTTGTGTGTGCTAAACAGGAGAATGCTCAATGTATGGACAATGTTTATTTAATAAGCAGTAGCTCTGCTGTATTGGTTTTCTCTTCACCTGGACTTACATAAAGAGAAGACAATTCTAGAAATTTTCTGGCAATTCCTAAAGGGAGAAACTGAGTAGCCAGGGATAACAAGGGTCCTCACTGTATAGCTTGATCATGCGCATCTGCTTGTTGGACGGATGTCTCCGGAGCTTCTAGAATGTCCTGGGACTTCATCCTGGGGCCTCAGAACATGGCAGTGATAAAACCAGTCACCACCCCAACCTCAGGGAACTGACTCTCTGTGGGGACAGGGGCAGGGAGAGATGGATGGGAATCAAGAATCATAGAACATCAACCCCGAATAGGGCAAAGCAGCGAGACACATGGTACTTTCAGGCCAATACGGGGGACCGGGCTGGACCTGACAGAGTCTAAAGCGTCAGAAAAGGTTTCCTTGAGCAAGACCAGAACTAGGTGAAGGTGTTGGCCAGAGCAAGAGGAGGGAAGAGTTGGGGGAGGGGCGGTGACAGGTCAGAACAAAGCCGAGCCAGCGCAGGAGGAGAGAATGGGACGGTGTCGGAGGGGAAAGCAGGCGAGACCCAGCCCTGCCGGGGCCTGCGGGGCCGCTCCTCCAGGGAGTGACGTGCCCAGCAACCCCCTGAGCATCTCATTCACAGGCTGATTCTGACTCAGTGGGTCCAGGGCAGGGCCTGAGAGTCTGCATTTCTAACAAGCTGCATGGAGAGGCCCAGGGTCCCAGTCCATAGACCACAGTGTGAGCATGAAGCTTTTAGGCCATTATTTTTATCCCGGTGGGGGTGGGGGTGGGTGAGAGGTTTTCCTAAGATTCCTCTGGACTGGACAGCCCACCTTGCAGCCATCACAGAGCGTAACCCTCTGACTGGAGCTTGGGAATCCTTTGGAAGCCTCTAAGGTGCCGCTGGAGTTGGTACTTTCTCGTAGTGAGTTTGTCTGCTGACACATGGGTCAGTCCCAACTCTAGGCGACATCGTCACCTAACAGGCTACTTCTGTCCCACAGAAACTCTTTGGCTTGGGCGTTGCAATTCAGAAACTCTGGAAAGGACAGACCATGTGTACTTTTCAGGATGAAGCTAGGCTTGCAAAAAAAGAAATATATATTTGCATTTGTATTTACGTACATGTACACATGTATATGAATGCTCTTTCAAATGCAGTAATAGCCACACACAGGACTGGCATGAAATCTTACAAATACCAGGCCATCTCAAGTTCCGCCATTCAAGGATTGAGGGACAGGATCCTTTGTTGTTACTGCAGGTGCCTAAGCAGACCCAGGCTTCTCTGTCCAGAGGGATTAGCCGTCTCAGGACTGCCAGTCCGCCGGGCAGGACCGGTCCTGAAGGGGCTGCGACCGTCCACGGAGGTGATCAGTAACAAGCCGGTGAGCAGGGCGCTGCGGAACCTGCACTGGGAGATGCAGTTGCCGGGGGGAGCCCCCCATCACTGCTGCCTGCACAAAGCCTTCAGTGTGTCTCTCCCAGGCCTCCTGACTGTCTTTCTAAGACAATCTGGGTGACAAATATGGGTCCAAGAAACACTGCCCTTGTAAGCAATCCCAGCTGCTCCCTACGAATGTCCCCAATCAAAGGTTGCACGCCACCCCCCAAGCCTGCAGCTCAATTTAATTACTCACCTCTGCAGCTCTAAATCAAAGGTGGCTCCTATTAAGTATAATTACCTTTGCTAGCAGCTTGTGTAACACACTAAATGAGGGGCTACTAACCAGGAATGGATTCTGCCGAGCATTAGGTATGCCTTGGACTAAATTAACAGCAGCCAGGACCCGCTGCTTCAGAGCCACCCATAATTCAGCCACCAGCGAAAGTATGCTGCAGGTAGAGCACTGCGCACACACACACACATGTAAACACAGAGCCTCCTTTGCATATGTCAGCAGCCTAGCAACACACACCACCATGCAGAAGAATAAACTAAAAGAGAAAAGCCTTCTCTAAACCTCAAATGCACCATACGTGTTGCTATGTCAGTTTTTCTGCAAGAGAGCACATTGCCAGCGAACCAGCTACTTTCTGAGCAAGCGTCACATACAATAAAAGAAATCAGACAAACTCCCAACTTCCTCACCCACCGCAGAAGCCCGTGTTTCACCGCCCTTCCTCCCCTGGGGAAGCAGGGGCAGGGTGCCACGCGGGCTAACTCTGACACAGTAAATTTCTCTCCCGTTCGACCTCGCCGCATCTTTCATTCCTGACATACCAAAACATTTTTTTTAAATCATGAGCATCTTTATCATTTCAGGCTCGTCAATTCCCATTTTGCCTAATTAATAAATAAATCAAAACCTGAGAGGAAATGAAAGTGCCCTGACCAAAAAGAAGCTAGACTGGGGGGACGAGGTGCCTGAGTCCTGCCGGCTCATCTCGGAGTGGCGCCTTACCCGACTTCCACTGCGGAGAAGCCTGTTTATTAAGCCACGTGCCCAGAAACATAAACAAAGACCTCAAAAGAATTCTGCTCTTTCTCCAGAGACTAGCAGTTCACAACCAGCTCATTAACATTTATTGAGCACTTACTTACCATGTGCCAGGCGTGTGTTAGTGCACTGTATACACAATCTGGATCATCTATTGGGCCACCCCAAGTGGTATTAGAGGATTTTTTTTCCCCAAAAGAAACTAGAAGGTGAAACACCTTGTCTGTGGTCAGAGAGAGCGAGTATATAACAACCTGGACTTGAACCTCTGAGCTCAAAGCCACTGGTTGTAACCCTTCAGAGCATGAAGTCCTTGACTGTGCGGGCCTGACACCCATTCTTTCTGTGTCGTAACAGGGCCTCACTCTTCAGTCCTGTGGCACTGGGTGCACGTGGGAAATCAGGCCAGTGATTGGTTCAGGGAGGGTCATGCAGAACCACATGGGCCAGTGAAAACCTGGGATATTTGCTGGGGATCCTTTGGAGGCGGTGCTCTCTTCTGCTAGAATCGCTAAGCCAGACACTGCTAGGTGACCACTGTAATCATCACGTGTAGGGAACTGGACTGAGACGGAAGGAAGGCAGAGTCCAAGAGAGAGATCTGTCTTAGTCCCAACCCTCCGGCCTATGTAACTCCAGGTGCCAAAGCTGGCACGCAGCTGAGTCACATGGATGATGGCTTTATTATTTATCACAGGCTAAAGCAGGATTCATCAAAATAAAAATTGGCTCTGGAGTTATGTACCGAGCATGGCTGTGGGGTCAAACACACCAGGGTTTAAAACCTGGTTTCACTATATATCCGCTATGTAAGCAAATTACTGAACAGCTCTGTGCCTCTGTTTCCTTACCTGGAAAATGGCGATATTAGCATGTGTCTATCCCCTCAGTTGAGAGGAAGGCTAAATGAAGTCAAGTGCATGGCAAGGGTGTCCAACCCACGGCCCACGGGCCACATGCAGCCCAGGATGGCTATAAATGTCACCCAACACAGAATCGTAAATTTACTTAAAAACTTTTTTTTTGCTCATCAGTTTTTGTTAGGGTTTGTGTATTTAATGTGTGGCCCAAGACAACTCTTCTTCCAGGGTGGCCCAACGATGCCGAAAGGCTGGACACCCCTGAGGCATCTGGGACAGTGCCCAGCATGGAGTGGATGCTTGGTAAATGTCAATGAGTCTGATTACAATTATTTCAGGAAACAAAAGAGAGAAAAGGTTGATCCCATGAAAGGTTGTAGTAAGAAGTAAAAAAGACTCAGAGTGGCCAATCAGGGGCAAATCTGGAAAGCTTCACAGCAAGTTATTGCTCACAAGAGCTGAGCAGGACTAACATGCAGGGAAGAAAGGACCTGGCTTGAGGAAGGACTAGTCAGAAGAGGAATCAGGAACGATCACTAATGAACATGTCGGGGGCTGCCTGGGATAAAATCGGGGCAGAGCAACAATTAGATCCAGGACCAAAAACACACACAAAGAGAAATGAGTTTGAGTTCCTTAATAAGTCATAGATCTTATCCATCCATCCATCCATCCATCCATCCATCCATCCATCCATCCATCCATGAATCCATCCATTCATTCATCTATCCACGCATCCATCCATCCATGAATCCATCCATCCTTGTATCCATCCATGCATCCAACCATGCACCCATCCATCCAGTCATCTATCCACCCATCCAACCATGCATTTATCCATGCATTCAATCATCCATGTACCCATGCATCCACCCATCCACCCACTCTTACATTTACCTACTCTTCCATCCACCCACTCATCCATCCACCCACTCATCCATCCACCCACTCATCCATTCATCCACCCACTCATCCACCCACCCATCCACCCACCCACCCATCCATCCATGCATCCATCCATGCATCCATCCATCCATCCAACCTTTTCTCTCTCCCTCCTTGGCTTTATTCCAGGTACTCCATTACGAACCTCTGAAGACAGGGCTGTGTCTTGTTCATCCCTGTAGTCCTGGAACTCAGCATAGAGTCTTGAAAATAATAGAAATTAACAAGTATCTGTTGAATGAATAAAAGGTTGACTCTCAAACACACACACTCCTTTCAAAGGAGCTTATCTCCCATGAATCGGTTTGACCCATCCCTCCCTCCCTCCTTCCCTCACGCAGTTTCCATGCCTCTTTCGTGTTATTCCTGGAATGAGCTTTGTGCCCTGGAAAACCTATCGGGCAGCATTGGTGCTGGCCCAGAAAAGTTTCAAGCTCAAGCCCTCACCACATAAATTTTCCTTTGCTGCTCTGGAAGCAAGTGCTGCCTTTTAGTTTTATTCTGTTTTTCTTTCATAGAAAATTAAAACATCTCAATCCACAAATGGGTTGGTTGGGGGTGGGGGCAAAAGGTTTACAGTTGTGAGTACAAAAACCACAGAATTTATTCTTGTATTATTATTTATTAATTATTGTATTATTTTCCATACAAATAACTATAAACCTACTTTTGCCCCGCCCTGCATTTGTCTCTGCTGTTGTTTTCATGATGCAAGAACTATAGGAAATTCTTCTTCTCCTATTCATTAAGTGTTTTTTTCTTTTAATAAAGGAGGTCGTGAGTTTCCATCACTCCTGTTTTATCCTGGGTGAAGCCCCCATGAACTTGTTCAATTCCTTCCCTCCGCTGCAGGAGTGGCTCGCAGTCTGAGCGCGGCTCGAAGTCCATGCCCAAGAATTCCAATCAGGGTTACAAACAAGTGTTCTGTTTATTTATCAGAGTGCAGTGACAGAGTCAAAAGTTAAACCAAAGCACAAAACTTATCTTGAGGAGGGAGCTCAGGGGACTGTGGTCTAAAATGAAAATCAGATCACTGTTTAAAAAAAAAAGAAAGAGAGAGAGAAACACCTCACACAGAGCATTGTTATATATTTGAAAATATCTCCATGTTCCTTCAATGTTCTTCTAAGAGCACTAACGGGTCAGTCCACAGGAAATGCAAGAATACGTTATATTTTAATCAGGGCACATAAAACACTGTCTAGAATGTTATGTTGCCCGGGGGAATGCACTGAGCAGGGAACATTTACAAACTCCAGGTCAGTCTCCCCATTACATCACTGAGAGAAAGAGAAATTTATGAGGTTAAATTATATGGATGTTATATATTGGAACTGTGAGCCCATTCCCAAATGAGAATGTTGGCTGAAATAGCCAGATTCTCTGAGAGAAATTTCTAAGTCCTTCTATTGTTGATATTTTTATGGTAACTTTCCACAAAAAAAAGTGAAGACATATTCTTTGAAGATAATGAAATGAATAAAAAAAGAGAAGTCTAACAAAAAAAAAACCTAAATTCCAACAGAGAAAGCACCTAAAGGAGTTACTCACAGTATCTTCTCCAGAGATGATAATACAGAAGTTATTTTGTTGAACTTACTCATGATTTATCTGATCTATTCCTCATCTAAATGATTGGAAACACAGATGTTGATGCTATAACTTTGCTTCCAGTAAATAATTCCTCAAAGGACTCACATTTGTTTAACCTTAGTCACAAGATGATAAAACTTATTAAACATTTATGGAAGGAGCAACCCAATTTTGTTGGTTTATGTCTTTGGCAAGTTTGGAAACTCATATCCCTAACTTTTCCACCTTCCTTTCACCTCTCTGCAAGAAAAATATCATCGGGGAAGTTCCCGTACCTGGATAATAGAGACTTTCCCCCTTCATTCTTTATTTCTCCATTTGCGGCTGTGGTTTGACAGTAAACAGAAGGGCTGCCATGCTGGTCTCAAAGAACAATAATTAAACCAAAGGGACAGCGGACAAGGTGCTCCTGTGGGATCACAGAGGAAGAATAAAAACCCCACCGGGGACCTGTTTTCCTAGGATTGCGAGCCTGCTTCTGAGATAAGCACACACTCACATGTGCATGTGTGTGCATTCATTCAGCCGTTCAGCAACATTTACTAAGAACCTACTATATTCAGCCCTGTGGGCGTACCTGACCTGGGTATCTAAATATTCCAAAGGCTCCAGGAGCCATAAATAACCGCTTGTCCATTTATTCGTTCGTTCGTTCCCTCGTTCGTTCATTCATTCATGTATTCAACCAAAGCACATACTGTGTTCCACGTACAGCAACTACAATGGCCCCATGATTTGAAAACTGCGCCCCTGACATGGGAAAGGAAACAGAAACCACAGGAAGGTGTAGAGCCCACTTCCTGGTACTGTCATCTGTCAGGGGTAACTTCCCCGCTTAGTGCTAACCGTCTTGTGCAGGGGATCCTGGTGTGCGGTGTGACCCCTCGTGGCTATCACCAGGAGGGCAGGGGTGGTGCCACCGAGGCTCCCTGGGGACACACAGGGTGGCACTCTTTGTGGCCACAGGCCACCTCCTGAAGAGCTCGGTGGCAACTCCATGAGCATCTCGGCCTTGGCATGGATGTTCGCATGGCCTGTGTCCACCACGAATGCCAAAGTCATGTGTAAAAGCCTTTGACACCTCCCAGCCGCAGGCGCACATAGTAACACCCGCAACGGACCTAATCAAGCTGCACCTGAAACATACTCCCCATCCACCACGCGTCCGATATGTGCACGTTCACACCTCATGCCCCTAGGAAAACAGACCTGCAGTGCACGCGCACGTTCTGGGGGTGACGCTGATCTTGCTTGTGAAAAGCACCTGGTACCACGTGAACCTTCCGAACCATGGGGTGCTATCTTATCAACAGCCCCACCCCCAAGACCAGGCAGTGCCCCTCCGTGCACGATTGCTAACGTGCCCTTTAACTGTTCTATGCGTTAAACTTCAGGGCTAACTGGTGTTAATGATTCACCTTGCAACATTGCCAAACAAAATTCTTTCCTAACCCCACCCACTCACTCTTGACACCCCACATAGTTCCCGCATCCATTAGGTGCTGGCTCCCTGGCTAAGAAGCTCCATCCGTTACAAACCGAGGACAAATGCAATTTCTTTTGTTATCCATGCTTTTCTTTTCACTCCTCTCTGTCTCCCTCTCTGCCCCACCCCAAGGCACTGAGTAAGAGTTTTCCTGATGTTCTTGGAGTCAAGTCATTGGCGGCTGTCTGAGTCTCACTCATGATTGGGATTACTGACGTGTTTTATTAATGTTGAGTTTACTTACTTCAAGCAGACATTTAGCCAGTGCCTAGTAGGTGCAAGATAGCCGGTTAAATTTTTGGTTAGGGAAGTATACATCTCAGTAAAGACACCACAATGTTTTAAGTATGAGATATTAGCTGTTTAAATGTTGTTTATTTTTCTCAACCAATTCTCTTGCTAACTGCAGTAAAATCTCACAAGTGTTTTTCTCTATGTAAATTACTTATATGACAATTGTAAATTTTCCCAAGAATATGCAGTAGAGAATTACATGTAATAGTGAAAACTTTAAAATATGCTAAATGTCTATTAACAAAGGAATTGATAGATGAGCAAAAATGTACATGCTTATGCAGAATATTATTGATATAAAGCATGTCGAATGAATTAGCTGTATTTTTTAAATCTATCTCCTCTTTTTCTTTCTTTACCTACCTATCTACCTACATACAGTGATAAACCAATTTGTAAAATATAGTGTGAAACTATCTAAGTAAAAATTTTTACACATATACAAAAGTATAATAATGCTCCAAGCTACATATACACATGCAAGTAAAACCATAAATAAAGCAAGCTATACACACCAATAGTGACTATCTTAACAGTGACTATCTCTGGGGAGAAGGTGACAGGGGAAATAATAATACTTGCTGAGCCGTTACCACGCATTAAGCAATATTCTAAATACCTAATAAGTATCCATTTTTTAAATCCTCATAATGGTGTTTGGACGTAAGCACTCTCCTTATGCCTGTTTTATAGCACTGAGACTCAGAGATTTTAAGTTTGGTGTTTAAAGAGGACTTAACATGATCTGCAAAGTTTAATTCCTTTATATCTGAAATTTACTGATCAGGTGAAATAAGCTCATCTTATTATAGTTCTTCCTTTTATTCCATCCGATTGACTATTTTCATCCAATATTAATAAAGAAAAGATTTATGTTAAAGACAATAAAATAGGATGATAATTTCATTCCATTTCTCATTAAAATAACCTCAAATCAGAGAGCTAGGCAGTTTGCCAAACTTTGTATTATTACAAAGGTTTGTTTCAAAATGCCACTTACGTTATGGAAATGTAAAATGGTGTAGCCACTATAGAAAACAGTATAGAGCTCTCTCAAAAAACTAAAAATAGAACCATGATCTAGCAATTCCACTTCTGGGTACTTATCCAGAGAAAACGAGAACACTAATTCAAAAACACATCCTGATGCATCTTATTACACATCCCAATGTTCGCGGCAGCAATATTTATAGCAGCCAAGATATGGAGGGGACCTAAGTGTGCATTGATAGAGGAACAAGGAAAGAGACCGTGCACGTATAGAACTGAACATTGCTCAGCCATTAAAAGTAACAAAACCTTGCGATTTGCAGCAACATGCATGGACCTGGTGGATATGATGCTAAGTGCAATAGGTCAAACAGAGAAAGACAAATATGGTATGATTTAACATATAGGGCATCTAAAAAACAAAACAAATAAAAGAAAACAGAGGCAGGCCCATTGATACAGGAAACAAACTGATGGTTACTAGAGAGGGAGGGCTTAAGGGATGAGCAAACGGGTGAAGGGGCTTAAAAGGTACGAACTTCCAATTATAAAATAAGTTACAAGGATGTAATGTATAGCATAGTGGATACAGTCAATAATATTTTAATAACTTTGTATGCTGACGGATGATGACTAGACTTATTGCGGAGACAGTTTTGTAATATCAGATCACCGTGATAACATCTGAAATTAATAGGATATTATATGTCAATTATACATCAATTTAAAAAAACAAAAGAAAATGCTACCTATATTTAAAAAGCAGCAACAAAAAAAATAGCGAACCCCTCTTTGACACCATCAATTAAAAACTACTGTTCATTTTTTTTTTCATGGAAGATCCTATCATGACTTACGTTGTAAGCAACATTTTCCCTCTGAGATATGACCTCTTGAATTATGAGGTCATCTTTTTATTTACTTTTTCATTTTACTCAGAGTATTCATTTAAATGTTACCTATAATTAAATACTTACAAGTCAGAAACACCTTTGCAGACCCTGACCATAAATATTTTAAGAGATTCTAACAGGGACAGCTGTAAGGTAGCTTTTTATTGCTGGAAAAAATAACAGGATGTTGCCATTGCATGTGGTCCACGTCTTTGAGGGCCAGGAGGAGCCACAGGCCCACAGGAGATTTATGGGGAACAGATGAGGCGCCTCTGGCTTCACGGCACATCCTCAAAGATGCTGGAGGAAGCGGGTGAGCGCGATCGCTTCCCGAGACACCCCAGAGGGGAGGCGCTGGGGGCTACCATGTTTTCTTTTCCACTTTTGTAAAATAAAACAGGAATGGCCTTATGAAAATGCCATTGTGGAAAATGCAAAAGGTTTTTAAAATCCTAATTTGTTTCTTTAATCTTCATAGGCTCAACTTTTAAAGATGGCGTTCAAGAATTTAGATAAGCAGGATGAGCCTCTTGCATTTATTTTTTTTCCTTTGACACAATTAATTGACTTCCTTGTGCATGAAAGAAATGTGAAATTTCAGTTTGTGCCCTTGGCCCCCAGGTATCTGTACCAGACTGTGAGCATGTGTTTATGTGACTCTTTGCTGTAAAGCACTAAATATTGGGAGAGGAAACAAAACACAGCGTCTGAGTACTTGGACTCTGATAGGCAAACTCAAGGTTTCAATATCCTCATGAAAAGCCTGTGTGATCTTCAAACTACCAGAAGTTTCCAAAACTTCATTTCCTTACCTATTCAATGGGCCAGTAATAACAATATCTGCCTTTTGCAATGTTGTGGGGAGTCTTTATGTCGATGACCTGCCTGTGGTCAATGAATGGCAAATATCAACTTCGAAGTGCACGCTCTCTGGTTTAGTGTTATCCAGGTCAATAAATAGTAGCCATTAGGACAACGACCATTATGATTATCATCATTTTTATCTTATTCGCCCAAGGAGACACAGAGGCTTAACAGGAAAAGGCTTGGAAGTCTGCTCATTGGAAAGAAACAGGACAGAGAGATGGAATCAATGAAGAAAAAAAAAGAGGAGGAATCACCGAGGAGAGTTGGAGAGGCAGGCACAGGGTAACAAGGAAAGGGAGGTGGTTCCACAGAAGCCAGCCAGGCTCTCTGCCCTGCCGCCGAACAGAGCTCCCGGAATTGGAGAAAGTGTAAGAAATAAAGTCCCAGATCCGGGAGGTCCCTTCCATTAATTTCTTGTCCCTTGACTCCAGTGCCCAGGAGCCGGCAGAGGCCCTGTCACAGGTTTGCAAGGTTGCCTGCCTCCCTTCCTCTGAGCTGAGGGGGCCTCCGGGCCCTGCTGCTCGCTGCCGCGACGGGTACGCAAGTGCCTAAATGGACGTACTTCTCGGCTGTAATGCACTAGGGAAAGTGGCCCCACCATCGCTAAAAACATAGGTGACTGCCATGAGAGAGGGAGAGCGGAGAGAGAGACTAGTTATACTTTTTTTATGTTGACTAAAAGCAAAACTGAAAATGGACTTCTCAAATAATTTTTGAAATATTTAAGTACTTTGGCATGTGGGCGGGGAGAGAGAGGAGGAGGGGAAGAAGAAAGAGGAGGGAACTTAGATTCCCCCCTATAAATACTGTAACCCAAAGCCATAGTGGGTACTTAAATGCAGACTCAGGGGCCTCACCCCCATCCTATGGAACCAGAACTGCTAGGCTCTGGCCTGGGAATCTGCAAGTTGGCATTTTAACATGTTCTCCACATGATGAGGACACCGAACGAAGGCTGAGCAGTGGCAGTCTGTTCCAAATGCAGAACCAGAACATTATTTCCAGTCCTTCCATATTTGCAAACTTCCCCAGGACAGTAAAGCCCTTTCCAGAGTTTTTCTCTGATATCCTGGGAGGGGAAGTTCCTTCTCAATTTCAACGGTTTTTTTTTTGAAGTTTTAACGAAAACCTCTGTTTTCCGGGCGTTGCTCTGACCTGAGTGTGACTTGGCAGCCCTCGCTCCCAGATGCTTCACCCACCCCGGCCCTGCCCGGGCCCTGGGCGTCCGGAGTGTCCGAGCGTTTACTCACCCGGCCCCGTCCTGGTGGTTTGTGCGCCATCCGCCCCCTGACCATGGCTTTCTTTATGTTTCCCTATAATGACTCCCTCTTTTATTTACTTACATGCTTTTATTTTAAAATGAAAACGTATGCCGCAACAGTGCGTGCAAAACCTGCACCATTGCCATAAATGACAGTTACTGGACAATGAAAACCCAAGGTTTATTATTTTATTTTTCACTGAATACTGTGGATTGCTCAAGTCTCTGAACCTGAGGTCTAGTCTTTCTGATAAACAAGCTCAAGAGAGGCATTGAAGACAGACTAACACCCCCACAAGGCTTTCTCATTGATTCAACTGGAGAGGCTAACCTGGTGGTCAAAAGGGGACATGTTTTCGCCCTGGGCCTGACTGGGTGCTACTTAAAAGTATCTACTACCGTCAGGGGCAACTGCGGCTTTACAGAAGGGCAGGCGTGGGCTTGCCTTCCCAATGGACACATCGGGCAGCTCTGGCGGGCTCGGGGGGAGGAGGGGCCACAGGGCCTCCCCCAAGAAGCGAGGTCTCCCCTCAGTGACCTCTAAGAACTCCTCCCAGACATGTGCTTTCTTTCCCCTCCCCGGGTTTTCTCACGCGGGCCCTTCCTAACACCGTCAGCATCTTTATTCTGTCAAACAACATGGAATGAGCACCAACTATGTGGCAGGCTTTATGGACACAGAGCAAGGGAGACGTAAGATCCCTTCAAGGTCACAAGGTCAGAGGCACGGGGATGATTTTAGTAATTGAACATGTTCTGAGCACGGACTGTGTGTGGGACACGGCTCCACGCGCTTTGCGGGTGTTGATAATTCGCTCCTCCCCAGAACCCAAGGGGGAGTCTTTAGTATTCCTAGTTTACCGATAAGGAAATCAAGCCGTGGAGAGGATTACTAACTTGTTAATATCTTGAGTGAAATTTATCGGCCACTTATCAGGCCCCAGGCACTGTGCTAAGCATGTTATCTGATTTCTCTCAATGAACCCTTGTAGGAACCCAGGGAGAAGTCCTTTCTAGGGGGGGTGCTGTGCCAGGAGGTCGTTGAAAGCCCGGGAGGCGAAGGTGGGTTGGTCACACAGCGAGAGCGTGAGCCGCTGGCGAGAGACGGAGCCGTGTCTGGCTGCGGGGGCGGCCCCTCTGCCCTGGCACTGTGTTGGCTGGGGGAGGGGAGGAGGGTCAAGAGGGGAGGCCAGCACTCCAGAAAACGTGCTGTGACAAGAGTGGCCACGTCCCCTGGAGAGTCAATTCTAGAATAAATGCAGCTCCAACACGGTCCCTCGTTCCCGCTTTGGCTCGGAAAACCATAGACTGACAATTTGCAGTAACCTCCTAATATATAGAACAAGAAGAGAGAAGTAAAAGAAAAAATAGGAGAAAATATCAATAGGACAAACGTAGATTTAAAAAAAAAAAATTTAGAGCTTTCTTTCTTTCCACTCCCCCGCCTGCGATTTGTCGCACATCTTGTCTACCTTTGGACCACGTCTTCTGTCTCTCCTACCCCCAGCCTGGCCCAAGTCATCACCAGCTTTTGACTGGGTAGGTCCTAGAGCCACCCAAGTGGCCTAGCTGCTTCGTTCCTGGTGAACAATATGGCAGCCGGAATGATCCTGTACAAACCTCAGCCAGTCCTGTCTCTCTCTGCTCCCTTGTCCTCCACGGCTCCCCGTTCAGCTGGGACCCCAGCTCCTGCCTCCACTTCCTGTCCTCCTCTGCCCCCGCCCCTCCCCGGCCCTCCCTCCGCTCCAGGCACCCGGCCGCCCTGCCGCTCTTCCAGGGTCTGCCTGCCCAGCACGCCCCAGCCCTGCCCTTGCAGACGTGCCTGAAACTGCCCCCCACTGAGAGTTGCCCTTGTCTCCCCCTTCCCCTCCTTTTTCTCTCTTGCACACACCACGCCCTGACATGCTGTGACAGAGATATCCGCTCGCCTGTTTGCGACCCATCAGCCACACTACACGTAAGTGTCAAGGAGGCCGGCATGGCATCCGCTCTGCTCAAGGCTGCGGTTCCGGCACCGCCCACGGTACCTGCTGCCCGGGAGAGCTTCAGGGACATTGGTTAAATAGAGGTTCCCAGGCAGGCAACAAGAATTCCCAAATGTTCCCTGAGATTCCAAGCCTCTTAGTCCTAACATACACCTTCACAGGCACCAGCCAGCCTCTCTTCTTCCCTCTCCCAGGCACTTGTCTGAAGGTGACAATTAAAAAGTGAAGAAGGCGATCCCAGGAAGCAGCCTGTAGCCTCCTCCTATTAGCTCAACAGCCCCTAAGCTGTGCAGCCTTGAGCCTCAGGGGATGAGCACCGTTCGCAGGTGGGGGAGGGGGAGAGGTGCCAAGCCCGGGAGGCTGCCGGGCAGGAAGGCAGGACCTGCAAAGAGGAGAGGGCCAGGTCGGCCTCCGGCCTCCGACCTCTGGCCTCCGGCCTCCAGGGTCAGCAATGCTCCATCCCAGGGCCTGGGCTTCACGAGGAAGTCTACAAATTCAATCATCAGCAAGCACTGTCTCTAAGATGAAGAGACGCTGTTTACTGTGAAAAGGCTGCTTCAGGTGAAGGCAGAGGACATCGCGATGAAGAAAATACAAGTTTACGACCAAAATCGGAGGCTTTGTCAGTAACACTTCCTGAACTGATCAATATTCAAAGTGCAGCTCTGATCACGATTGGTACGGAGGTCTGCCAAAAAATGTTAGATGTGCAAAAGAGATCCTTACGCTCGAAAGTAATTAATTAGTATACAAAGTAATACAGTAATTAAAGTATTTATTCATTCATTTATTTACAGCCTCATTTATTCATTCATCAGGAAATATTTATTTAGTGCCTAATAGGTACCAAGGACTAATTCAGGTGCCTAGATTTCTCCTGGAATTCCTACAGAGAAAACATAAACAGACAAAAAAAAAAAAAGCGGGGGTGGGGGGATAAAACCGTTTTTTTGTTTCCGTTTTTGTGTTTTCAGAAAAAGATGCAGTGTAAGCACCAGGGGCTGCGCCCTGGGCTTCGCTGACATCCCATTATGCTGTCGTCACACCGCAGTGTGAGGCGAGCAGCCGTGTCCCCACGTGACAGATGGGGACACCGAGGTGCGGCCGGGTGGAGGAGCTCCCCTGAGGCAGGGAGGAGATGCAGCTGGACCTCAGATTTGCCCGGCTCTTCACGTTTGCCCTTCCTCGCCCCACTGGTGCCATCCTCCCGAGAACCAGTCATTCCTCCATAAACGCTGGGCATGTGTTCTGACTGACTGATTGATTGATTGATTGATTTCAGGGAGAGAGGGAGAGAAATTGATTTGTTGTCCCATAATGATGCATTCATTGGTTGATGCTTGTATATGCCCTGCCCCAGGATTGAACCCACAACCTTGGTGTATCGGGACAATGCTCTAACCAACTGAGCTACCAGCCAGGGCCTGCGCAAGTGTTCCCATCTCCGGGTGCCACCTCTGTCACTCTGAACCTCCCACTCCTCATCACCAAGGGGCCGGGTAAGTCACCGGCTGGGCCAACGCATCCAAGGCCACACCACCTCTGAGACACAAGTGCTCGCATTCTGCTAAGAAGCCAATGAGATCCCATGGCTTCCCTCCGGAACGCCCCCCCCCACCCCGCCGGGGTGTCCCAGGACACTCGGAAGTGAACCTCAAAGGCCACGCACCCACGACCTGCCGCGGTCCCCCTCTGCCGCCCCATTTCCTTTCCGTTAAACATTTTACTTGGAGATAACTGCGGATTCGCACACAGTTGTAAGAAATAGTTCAGAGACCTCCCATGTGCTCTCCAACCTGTTCCCCCTAACCAGGTCCAAATCTATAGTATGATATCACCGGGAAGAGATTAACATCGATGCAGTCCACTCTCATGATTCAGATTTCACAAGTTTCACGTGTGTATGCGCACGCACACCCGTGTGCGCGATTAGTTCCACGCAACCATATCTCCTGTGTGGGCTTATGTGTCCACGGCCAGAGTCGAGATGCGGACGGGTCAGTCCCAGCACCACTAGCTCCCTCCTTCTGGCCTCGTACAGCTGTGCCGCCTTCCTCCCGGCCCGCTGCCTCCGTCCCACCCTCCCTCCGAGGCTGGGCTGCCAGAGTCCCTCACCTCTGGCACCCTGGCACCGTTTGGCAATCTGTTCTAATTCGCTACACTTTTGTCATTTCACAATGTTACATAAAAGGAATCATATCATATCCTATATGATACCTTTCGGAACTGACTTTTTAAAATCAGCATAATCCCCTTGAGATGCATCCAGGTTGCTGCATATATCAATAGTTTTTCTTTTTCTTCTTTTTTTTTTTTTTTTTATTGCTGAGTAGCATCTCAACACAGATAAAAAGGTAGCTCTCAGTTAAAAGAGCAAAATTCAAGACAAATGCTTTCAAACATGATTCAGGTATTTTTTCCCCCATGTAATTCCTCTAAGCTAATTATCTCTAAAACTTTTGCATTGTGCGCTTCCCTGTTGTTAAGCATAGCTAAATAATACTGATATATTAATAATAGGATTTTCTAGCCATGCCTCCTGAATTTTAATTTCTAAAACCTTAAACAATTTTAGGCATCACAAAATAGTGGTGGATGCCCAGAGGACACGGTTTTCTCATAGGGGGACGCAAAAAGGTTGAGAGACGCCACCACTGGAAACTCCACGTGGCTATTTTAATGACTTTCAAATCCCTCCGAATTATTTAGTCATTTCACCCGTGGAGTTGGCTTGGAAAACAAATATATCAGCAGTTCCCACTGGCATCTCAAATTTCCTTTCGGTGCGCCTGCCTGTGTACACGGTGTCTTCGGCAAGGACCCGGGTCTGAGAGCCTTGCTCCTCTGACAAAATGAGCCACACGGCGGGAGACGCTCATTAGTGTCCAAGGTAGAGTCGCAGCCTTGCGTCCGCAGACGCCCGCCCAGGAGGAGCAGGCGCAGCCCGGGAGCAGGTACTGGGGCTGTGACGCCTCTCATTTTTATTATCACTCAGGCAGGACCCAGACTAGCATTAGACCCACTTTAAATGCTATTCCTATGCTTTTTTTTTCCCCCCTGAAAAAAGTTCCTCAAGCAAATGACTAAAAGAACAGTAGTAGGGGGGAAAAAAAAAGAAATTGTAAATCCAGGGAAAACAGTGTTGCATGATAAAGCCCTGTAAATATACGGTGTTTTCCCTTCCTGCAATATCCAGGTAATAGCCGCAACGAGATTATTTCTTACGTGGTTAGAATAACTAAGCTCCTTCACAAGCCAAGGGCTGCTTGCCAAAGGTCACCCTAAGGAACAGGAGAATTTCTAACTTTAAAGGGAACTTACAAAACTTAAAATAATAATAAAAAAAATGCAAACTGTTGCAAATTGCTGAAACACGGAGGCGAACCTCCTCCCCGAGAGCAGGCGGCAGGAAGGAAGTAGGGAGACGGCTCTGACACAGACGACAGAAAAGACATTCTGGAGCTATCACAATATTAGAAAATGAAAATACATTTCTCCCAAAGAAATAAAAATATAACAGTGTTCTCGACTCGCGAAGCAATGAAATTATTTGTGTGCCAAGCTTCTTTTAATACCACTGTGATTTTTTTTTTTTCTTTATAAAAGTCGCTCAATTTGATTGTAATTAAAGAGGTAATGAAAAGCACTGCTTCGGGGAAGCGACGCAAGACGTTCTCTAACTGTTAGTTTAATGTATTTCCAACTGACTTTGCATCAAACGAAAATGGTGCTCCGTGCACGCCTGGTCTTCATAGAGAATTTGTGAGGCAGTTCTGTGCTTTTGAAAGGGTCTTGCGGAGGATACAGGCATCGCCTTTGAAACAGTGGCCGAGGCTTCCCGGACCACGACTTATCTAAATAAAATTGATAGTAGAGATGCAGTGATGGGAAGGAAGCTGCACCCGGGTCGTGTCAGCTAATTACAGACCCAGCTCCGACGGGAGCAGGGCCTCGGTTTTCTTCCTGGCTGATTTTCCTAAGCTCAGCCACAGTGGTAGGCAGAAGCTCATCGTACCAATGGCCTTAAATAATGCCAGGCCGGTGCCCCTTTAAAACCTGCTCAACTGAGAGTCCAGTCTCTCCACCACTGGGAAGGGAAATAGATCATCCCAGGTAATAGCCAGTTGGAGGAAATTCCTTCAAATGAGTGAGAAGTCAGCTGGGATGAAATGAAAGCATAACCCTCTGTTGGAGAATGTGACAAAAGGCAAGATGCTTCAAGGGACAGATCTGCTAAAGGTGCCTAGGAGATATTTGTTGGGTGTGAAAGTTTCCCAAACGGTAGCAACAGAATCGAGATGGCAGAAAAATAAACGCAGAGCATTTCTGAGGAATGCTTCTACCCTCCTCAGAAGTAGGCTCCTAGGTCCAACCCCTAAGCCTCCAGGAGAGTTTCCTCCCCGAGAAGTTCCTGAGCCGCCCCCCCCCACCCCCGCCCCTTACCTAGCTTCCAGCCAAACTCCCTGTCACTTGCAATCTGCTGATTAGGGTTAATGTATTGTGTCCTGATATGGCAGATTAAAAATGAAATCAATAAATGCCTAAAACAAATGGGCTTTTGAAATGTCCCATTCAATCTGAGTCTTTAAGGGTGAAGTGAGAGGTGGAAGAAGGAAATCAAGGGGGGACTGGGGAGGAGACCACTCAAGTAATCAATTTCTATCCAGAACACTGGGTGGAGGATGCGTTTTTAAGGTATCTGCCCTTCATTTTGTTCAGGGACCTGCCTTAAATAACCAGAACAGTTCATGTTCCTGAGCCCCTGGGGAGGGGGTGGGGGTGTTGTGTATATTATTTCCATTCATCTGTTAAAAATCACACTGTTTGGGTAAGCGAAGGGGTCTAGAGCACCGTGGTATATAAGTCTTCAAGACGTGAACTTGTCTTTCTGAAGTTATGTTTAAACAAAGTGAGAGGTCCAGGGTCCCTTCTCCACCCCACCCCGGTTTCTGTTCTCTTGAACCTCATTCCACTTGCCCTCAAATGAAAGGTGGACTTCACCCCGCACTGCCCGCCCCTCCCCGCCCGGAGACCTCCCTGGCTAGAGCAGTCAGTGCTATCATGAGGTCGCCAGCAGACCGCTCCGGCCAGCCATCCCCACACACCACCGCAGGACTCAGAACTGTCCCTGCTGAATATGTTTCCCATGTAAATAACCTGTGCTATTAAGGTGCAAATTGCAACTTTTAAGTAATGATTGCTAATAGTCTAATGTTTACTGCCACACAAGGACATTCATGCAAACAAAATCTGCATTATTCATCTCCATATTAAATAAACAAAATGAATTGAGGGAGCTGTTCCTTCCTGCTAGACTTTTCTGAGACCTGGGCTCTCAGGTCGTTTTTGAGAGTCAGCAAGAAGGAAACATTTCCTCTCTTTGGGTGGGCAGGGGCAGGCTCCTTCCATTGATACACACAGGAGGTATTCACGTGGAGGTGATCCCCAAAGATTCTGCGTTGTATCGCAATTGGCTGACACTGTATAAAAACAATAGTTCGGGACGGCAAAATAAAATATGTATTCCACGTTGTGTGTACAGAGACTGCCGTAGTTTGTAGGACACAGAAGGGGTAGCGTGTAAGCCTGTGATTTCAAATTTTTAACTACTCTGTATCCTGTAAATTACAAACAAATCAAAATACTGTTCTGTTTTGTTTTACCTTTCTGCCATCTCCTCTATTGTCCCCAAAATGGATAGGGGAGAAGATGCTGGTATAGAATTCTGCAATATTTTGACAAACCCCTGGGGTACCGTAGGCTGCTTTCTAAACTTTTTTTTTCTTGCCCGAAGTAACAGTACGGTGGAATAGCATAGCTTTGGAAAGCCAGGAAGAATTACATTTGGGAGGGAAATGTTCTGACTTAGCTGTTTCCTTAAAGAGATCTGCCTACCTCACATTTCTTCTCTTCGAGGGGGGAGAAATATAACAAATAAGGGCTAAAATTCCCCATCACTTATAATATCGTCTTGTTCATTATACCTGGATAACTGCGTTATTAGAAAGTTCTCTAATTGATTCCTTGAAACACGGAACTTAAAACTAATAATGCAAAGGAATCAAATTGCCTCGAACAGTTCTTGGGAAAGATAGTCTCAGCCCTGATTCACTCACAGGCTTTTTCTATCTTACATTATTCATTAATCAAGCCAGAAACAAGCTTTCAGCATCAGGCCATGGGAGTAATTACTTACAGTTGTGCATTGTGTTTAATTTTAAGCCATGGTGGAAGTTAGGACGGCCACACTCCTGGAACCCACCTTTGGCAGTTCCCCGGATGTTAACTGGCTAAAGAACCCCGAAGTAGCTAACTTTCCTTGGGAATAACCACCTCGGCTAAACGGAGCACAGCATCGATGACTTCAGAGGAAAGAAACATTGCATGCAAAAATATCCGCTTTATTAACACGTGAGCAAATAAATATCCGAAGAGGGGCCTCATTGTGTACGGAATGAATTATTCCCTTTCAGCCTGACAAGGGTTTCCACTTCTTCAGTGGAAATAATAAAAGCCACGGAAACAAACATATAAATACACTAGGAATACAATAGGCTAGAAAACTGAAACTATAGTCACAACTTTCTCTCTCTCACACACACACACTCTCTCTCTCTCTCTCTCTCTCTCTCTCTCTCTCTCTCTCCAGTAAACAGACAAGCCAGCATCCAGGGAGAGACCAGCTTAATGAAAAGGGTCTGATTTAAATAATGTGATACAGCATTACGTTACGTACACCTGGATCCTCATTGATCAGAAAATAATGATAATCAAAGTAGTGCCATTCTGAGCAAGGCACTTTTTGTAATGAGCTTACCAAAGGAGACATGTCCAGTCATTCTGGTAATTTAAATTACTGCCTAGTTGTTGATGGCCTTTACCGGAACAACAAGGGGGGAAAAAAAGAGTAATTTTCAGGGCAGTATCACTTCTTGCTGGCCTGTTGCCCAGGGTTCTCTTTTGGGACAACAATGAGGACGTTATCTCCAATCATCTCACTACACTCATACTCGTGTTGCCGGAACGAGGCAGAGCAGGCTTACTCTTCCCGAGTCCAGAGGCCAGGGTGCACCCCGAAGCTGTCAGACCGCAAAGCAACCGAAGTTTTAAAAAATAAGCGAGTTACATGTAGGCAAGGACAGGGGTAGGAGGGGGAAATTGTTTGCAAAAGAGGCAGAGTTGTAAAAAGAACACCTTGCCGACTGGCCAAGTCCTAAGTAGGTATGGTACTAAAATATTTTAATTATTTTGCTCTAAAGGAAACAATTGGAAAGTGCATGAATCAAAGACCTTTATAGATGATATTTCCGCCTGCGATTTAAAGCAATCTCCACGCGGTTTACGGAAGCAATTGTGCACTCAGAAGGGAAGATAATTGTGGGTATTTCAAAGCACATGTGCTGCCATTCGGGCTGGACTCAGGCCACGATGGAGGCTGAGCTTGGTGGTCCAGCCTGTTCAGGCACAAGCACCCACTCTGCCCAGATTTGTAGCTAACTTTGGATTTGTGCTCAGGGTGGCTTTGCAAAGTTTACGAAACTGCTCCACAGAACTTCTCCCTCACGCTTTGCGCGAGTTGACACAGAAGGGAACGGGGTGGTCGGTCTGCCCAAGACCAGCCCTCGCAGGGGCTGCCTGAGGCCGGAGGGTAGGGACAGAGAGGGGGAAGGAAAACAACTCAAGCTTTCTGCTAAAGCCCTGATTCAACGAAAGGACACAAAGAAATAAAAAACGCCCACATTAAAAGCCAAACAAGATAATAATTGTGCATGTCTGGCTCTGAATCCAGAGGGCCAGGCTTGCGTCACTGGCACTGAGTTACCATGGTGAGTGATTTATTGATATATATCAAGAATGAATAGATCAAAGGCAGCGAGATGACAGGTGATCAATCAAATGTCAAATCAAAACTAGCAATCAAGTGGAAAGCTGATTTTTCAGTGGGTGGGTCTGGCAGGAGAAAAATGAACTTTCATATTACACTTCCGAGAAACAAAACCCCAGCATACTATTAAAAAAGCAATTAAGCAACCCAAAAGGGAAAAAAAAAATCCCTTAGAAGGTCTATTGTACTGATCCATTAACCTGTTCCTCTCTCTTTTTGGGGTGGGGGGTAGTAAGTGAAGATTCAGATGGGATAGTTTTTAGCATATAAATCAATTTACAAAGTTTGCAACTCTCTCTGGGCAAAGAAAAGCCAGAGCTGTTTCAATGTTCTGCTGGGCATTCCACCCCCCCCCCTTTTTTTTTTTAGAGAAGGGAGAGTGTTGATTAGATTTCCAAACGTGGATCCTTTTAGCAAACATATTCAAAGGTTCATGCGTTTCCTGAAGTGGTTTTTTCCACCTTGGCGATCAAAGCTGAACTCCCATCGCAGCCCCAAAGCCAGCCTGCAGCCTGGGCTTGGGCATGGCTCACACTGGAGCGCCCCAAACCCCAGCGAGAGGAAATACTGTCACTCCAGGCCAGAAGCCACTGGCACTGACCACACGGAGGGATGAGGAGGAGAAGGGACTGTCTCCCTACTCCGCACCCCAAATCCTCAACCCAACTTTGGCCCAAGAAGCCAGAAACAGACCCGGAGAAAGTTAGGGGTGGGGTAGAGGGTAGAGAAAAAAAGTTTAAGGAGGGAAGGCTTGGTGGGATAGCTACCCCCACCCAGCCAGAGCCTGGAGAGGGGAGGATCTGAGAGATGGGAGAAGGCAAGAGAGGATGGGGTTATCATCGGGGCAGAGAGGGGCACCCGGAGTGACTCCCCCGAAAGCTTGGGGGGTGGCGCCCTCGGGCACCCGGGGCAAGGAGGGCGGGCGAGGGGCTCCGTGCGCAGAGCAGCCGGAGGGGCAGCCCCAAAACGGAGCCGGTTCTCTTACCTGCCGCCCGCTTGGGTGCCTGCTGTTTCCTCCTTGGCATCGCTCAACTTCGCTCCAGTCCCACTTCTGGCGCCCCAGCCCCGAGCCGCGCGCGGGGGCCCGCGGTCTCGCTCGCCTGTCTGGGTCTCCTCCGCCTCCTGCCCGGTGGCTCCTAGGGCGTCTCTCGGCCTCTGTCCCCCTGACGATCCCCCCTGCAACTGCTCCACCACGGGCCAGAGACCCCCCTCTCTGGATGGCAGGGGTGGCTTGTGCCGGCTGGTTTGAAGTAGAGGTTGGCTGTGCCTTGTTTGTTTGTTTTGAAATTTTTTTCCTCTCTTTCTCTTTTTGTTTTTGCTTTTTTTTGAAATTTATTTGTTTGTTTGTTTGTTTTTTGGTGACTGTTGAGACACTTGATTTCTTTATTAAACATCCAAGACCGGATTCAGATGGAAGGGACGAGGGGCGCACACGCGCCGCACGCACACGCGCGCGTAAAGATAAGGAAAAAAAAAAGGCAATCCTGGGAAGGTAGTGGTTTCTTCTTCTTTTTCTTCTTCCTCCTTCTCCTCTTTCCCTCCTCCTCTTCCTCCTCCTGGCCGATCTCTATGGCGGATGCGTGCTGGGGGAGAGAGAGAGATCACTCACTGTAGGTTTGTGGCTGCTGTCAGATCCCGGTCTGTGAGTGATATGCGAGAGGACAGGAGAGGGTTTGGGAAAGACAGAAAATCTGGAATTCACTCACTCACACACTCACACACACAGACACGCACACAGACACACACTCACACACGCACGCACTCTCGCTTCCTCTCACACACACTCACACCCCCCACATATGCACACACACACTCACACACACACAAGACAGGGCGAGGCGATGCCAGCAAACATCGATCCCGCTGAACAAACTGAACATTAACAAACTCCTCCTCCTCTCCCCGCGACCTGATGACAGGGAGAAATTTACTCCCCAGCCGCAGAGCGCCAGGCAGAGGGAGTCTATTAAAGGGACAGTGTCCCGCCGGGGAGAGGGGCTGGGGGCGGGGACCGGGCGTGCCACCCCTGCGCCTGCCTCCCCGTGCGCCCTCTTCCCCGGCAGGAGAATGTGCCCACCGGCGCGGGGACCCCCGGGGGGAGGAGGTGAGGAGCGAAGGGATTTGGGAGAAAAGGGGGCAGGGTGATGGCTAAACTCAGGGCTGGGAAGGGAGCTGCGGGGGGCCAGGCTCGCTGACCAGCAGGGACCATTAACAATATCAGGAGGGTGAGAACTTATATTTGCTTTGAACAGGGAAGGGGGAGGGCACTTTGTCCAGGGATGACCTCCATCCGCTGAGTCTCCCAAGCAGACCGCAGCGAGGTCCTCCCCACCCCTTTAAGTTTAATAACACCCCTGTCCCTCCCCCTTCTTGGGAATCAGTGGATGGTTATAAAAACAAAAATCTCCCATCAGCCTTCTCAAGAGTTGAATCACATATTTTTTTTCTCTTTGTTTTGTTTAAATGGTACTTACTGAGCACCTACTAAGTGCCTGTTCTGGAGACACAGCAGCCATAGAGAATAGGGAAACGCTGATCCTCTTGGTGTTTGTATTTTAATGGGGGAGCAGGCTAGTCATCCCTAGATATCCAGTCATTGCTTAAATGTCACTTTCTCCCGGGGGCCCACCTTACTTAAAATTTCACCCCCCCCACTACCCACTCCATTTCTCTATTTTTTCCGTTTTGTTTACTTTTATGCCCCCGCTGATAGCAGAGACCAAGGCACAGAGTGAATGCCCAATAAGAGAGTTGTTGAAGGAATGAAAAGCAAACAAACAAGATAACTTCAGAGCGATCGGCTCCCTGAAGATGTCGATGCTGGGTTCTGTGACCATGTGGCGGGGGAGAGGGGTGACACAGGTTCAAGCCAACATGCGGTCACGGAGCTGTGCTCTGGGCCAGGCGCTTCCCAGGTGCTGGGGACAGGCCTGCACCCAGGCCCTGCCCTCAAGAAACTCTTGCTCCCATGGGACAGGCTGACCGTTCAAGGGGCGAGTGATGCATGCTGGGCCAGGAGGTGGAGCGAGGAGGGGTGATTCACCTGGAGGTGGAGGGAGGCAGGATGGTTACCAGGCAGGGCTTCCAGGGCAGAGTCAAGGCAAAACGGAGTCCTCAGCTTGGAGGTATGAAGCAAAAGGGGGGCTCCAGAAGCGATGCCTTAATCACGAGTCTCATAGGCAGCCTCCGTCAGGGCCTCTGCTTCCCTTGTTCGGATGCACGTTCCTAGGCTTTACCCTGGAAACGATGTTCTACCTCTGGCTCTGCTGGCGTCTGGGGCCCCATGTTTTGGTTGTGGAGGCTGTTCTGTGCCATGCAGGACGTTCAGCGGCATCCCTGGCCTCCACCCACTAGATGCCTGACCCTTTCACCCCGGTGTGTCAACCGCAGTTGTCTCCCGACGTTGCCCAATGCCCCCTGCAGAGCAAAACTACCCCTGGGTGAGCACTACTGCCCTCCGCCTTCTGAATCAGAGACCCCCGGGGGAGGGCGTAGGAGCCTGCTGTTTGAACAAGCAATCCGCACCCTCACAAGAGAATCTCCTGCTCACTCCAGTTTGAGAACTTCTGCTAAAAAAGCCTTTGTTCTTTTAGAATCAGACACACCCAACATTGTAACTCTAAGAAAGCCAACTCAGGCTTAGATATTAATATGGTGTAGGAGTTCAAGGGGTGATATTGTCACTATGGTCATTGTTATGGGGTTTCACCTGGGCCTGCTCCTCACTAGCCACCCCCACCGCGTACCCACCGGAACGGAGGCCTGACCACTGGGACCCGGGTGCCTCCTGCATACAGACCACCCACCTGCCACCTTTGTCCTCGCTCCAGGGGAATTACCATGGGTGACTAGATCCACAAATATTTTTCTTAACTGCTCTTTGGGGCTATAGGAAAGGTAACTTCCCCATCTTATTAGTCACAATAAGTTATTGTCACTGCTTGCAAAGTGCTGTTGAATCCTTTTAAACATCCCCACATGGGAAGCAACTGCTCATTTCTCCTTCTCATGTTTGCGGCACAAACAAACTCACTTACCCTAAGTCACCCAAGTGGCCTCCACCCAAGACCAACCCACCCAATCCCAGCCTAGTCCTTAAGCAACTGAGGCAGAGAAAACTTTACTTCATAGTTGACAGTGTTGGCAAAAGGGTACGAACCCTAATTAATTCTAATTGCCCAACAGAACTTGACAGAGTGCTGCGGTAGGGACCGGAGCTTATTGACGAAAACCTCAGAGTCCTGGTTCAAGGAACCACAGTTCTAGGATCGGGAGGTACAGGCTTAAGGGCTGAACAGAAAGGAGATGGGAAGGCAGTCAGCTCGCGGTGAATCCTCCCTCCGCTACAGAGGCCCGAGCGTGCTGATTTGGTGGTTATGTTACATGCAATCATTTGGCAAACATCTACTGTATTAGTTAGGTGCCGGGCATTGTCCCAAGCAGAGACGATACTGAAATGCATACAAGAGGATACTTGCTTTCAAAAAGCTTCTGTTAAAATGCTACCCAAATGACGGAGAACCAGGAAAGAGGGAATTCGGGAGCCAGACCTGGTCTTGGGCGGAGTCAGGACGGAAACCAACAAGAAGCGTTGCGTCTGGGTGACAGAATCTCTCCTAGCCCCACTTCTAGGATTCTTCGCCAAATCTTTACCTCCAATCTCTCCTCTTTCTCAGTAGCTGGTTATACAATGGGGTGGGGGACTTCTAACACTCCCGCTACACCTATCTTGCAGCTGGCTACCAACGCTCTCATGGACCCACAATTCAGGAGTGTTCTTTCATTAATTTGAATTATTTTTCTACTGCTACGACTATAGAATATTTAGCTTGGTTATCAACAAAGAAGATTTTGGCTACTTCAGTGGGACGCATAACACACTGGCACGCAGATGCTGTTCAGTGGTGTAAATACGACATTGAAAAACACTGAAGCACATAGTGAAAAGGTTATCCCCTTTTCATCTGAGAAAGTCCAGTTTGGTGCAAGTGTGTCTGTTATGCTGAACAATTGCTAACTTATTGTTCAACCAAGAAACCACACATTTCTGGCTTAGAACCTGGGGAGGAACAACAGTACCCGGCTAGACTTTTAAAAAACTGGTTTGTGTGTTACTAAATTTCAGGTTACCTCTATCTTAGCAAAAGATGCTGCTCTCCATTTATGACAGCAATCTAAAGTTTGATATAAAGATTTTAAAAATAAATATAGCTCAGGGATGATAGAGAACAAGAAATGTCTCAGGTGGGACGTGGTGAGTAGAAAGAGTGAGGAAGGCAAGACTGACAGGCATGGAGAGAATTTGCAAAATATGTGGCTCAACCATGGACTCTAGCACTTCTGGAAACTTCTTCCAAGAGTTGATTGTTTGGAATAATGCTATGTTTGGGTCTTCAGGGAACTTAGCCTCCTAGAATCCAACACGCAAGCCTCGGGATGTGTAAAGGCATGAATGGATTGGAATGACTCAACTGGGTCTTCCAGAACACGTATGCCCACCCTGGCTCTACATCGGAATCACCTGGCGGTATTTTGTTATTTTGGTATTTTGTTATTTTTTTTAAGATAAAGAGGCACAGGCCTCA
Source organism: Pteronotus mesoamericanus (assembly GCF_021234165.1). NCBI lineage: Eukaryota > Metazoa > Chordata > Mammalia > Chiroptera > Mormoopidae > Pteronotus > Pteronotus mesoamericanus. Next base: position 5,250,887 of record NW_026555105.1, read on the forward strand.
CCCACCCCAGAATAACTAAATTAGATCCCAGGGTGGGGCCAGAATATCTGAAATTTTAAAAGTTCCCAGGTGCTTCTGATAAGGCACCAGGCACATGAGCCTTCCCTGTGCAAAAGTTGAGTTTTGTAACAAGTGAATCAAGTTAGGATTCTTGCAGGAAAGGAGCAGCGGGGGCAGCTGTTGCTGGATTCACTCAGAAGTGTGGCTGAGAAGCACGAAAGCCCCATGAAGTGCATACCGATCATATTGATTTTTTTGGTGGGGGGAGGGGTGTGGGGAGTTAGCAGGCCTATATCACCACTGGACTCCAACCCAGGGCAATTAAAATAAATATTTGCCTAGTGTCTACCTTGTATTAGCCACTGCCCTTATCACTGGACACTGGGGCAGCCTCGACCTTCTGGAGGTTTAGGACCAGAACGCATCCTGTGTGAGAGAGGCTTCAGGGCCTTTTCCCTCCAGCCAGGTTCCTCCCGCAGGTCCAGGGGTCCCCCTCGGGACTCAGATGTCGTCTCCCTTGGCCCACCTACGCTATCTGCCCCCGTGCTTCCCACCCCCGCACTCCCCACCCCGTCTCTCATGGCAGCTACAACCCTGTGTATCTTTTTCGTGTATTTGCCTTTCTATTACCCGTCTCTCCTAATTAAAACGTAACTTCTATTTACCTCTATAGCCCCAAGTCCAGCGCAGTCAGCAGGCTCTGGAATAACGGTGTTTTGTTCAGTATTTTGTTTCACGTGGTCTCCTTTACGTTGTAAATGAGAAAAACAATAAATGGGTCCCGGCCTGGGCCGCGGTCAGGGTGGAGTTTGCATGTTCTCCCCATGTCTGCATGGGTCTTCTCTGGGTCCTCTGGTGTCCTCTCACACCCCATAGATGTGCCCGGGCCCACCGGCATGTCTAGGTGGCCCCCGGGGCCTGGGTGTCCACAGGTGGGTGCGTCTGCACCAGCACCTGCGGTGGAAGGAGGCTCTTCCACGCGGCCGGAAGAGGGTCCTGCGGCCCGGAACTGCAATCACCAGGTCGGTCGATAATAAACTCACCTGGTTTTAGTAATCTTTTAAGAAATGTAGTAGAGCTCACTTAAAAAAAATTTGGAGTCTTCGTTTAGAAGTGTGGTGATGTTTTTGTGATTAGAAATATGCTGTAGGAACTTAACTCTTGTTTTTATCAATTGGCCCATGGGAAAATTGGTTTTGTTATACAACAGTTCGCTTCAAGTCACAGCTTCTAAGGACCTATCGACAATTTGTGGAATGATTGAATACCAAGCAGAGCATACCAGCAAAAAAGGGTGTACTTTAAAAATATCTTGGCCCTGCCCAGGTAGCTCAGTTGGTTAGAGCATCGTCCCGATCCGCCAAGGTTGCAGGTACAATCCCTGGTGAGGGCACATACAAGAGTCCACCAATGAGTACATGCATCAATAAGTGGAATGACAAATCGGTGTGTCTCCCTCCCTCGCTGTCTCTAAAATCAATAAATAAAAAGTGTGTGTGTATATTTATTTATTTGTTTGTTTGTTTGTTTGTTTTTATGTCCACCCTAGATAGGGCCTCATTAGATATGGGTAAGGAGCATTTCAGCCTGTGTGTCTCTTTTCTGTTGATGCTGTTCCCCCACACTCCCCCCCCCCCCTTTTCTCCCTTTTCTTTCTCTTGTCGCCTTCAAATCCTCCTTTAAATACTGCCTCTTTCAGGAAGTCTTCCTGGGTGGATCCCCTGTGATTCAAACTTCTCTAGTCCACATCTTCTCAAAACAAAGAAACTCATTGTAGGGTGCGCTTCCAAGCCTGTGAGCATGCGGGCAGGCAGAAGGACCCTGCGCGTGGAGAAGAGGTGTTGCTCACCTCTGGACGGTGCCGGGGGAGGCTGCTGGGGGCCTGGCATTGCTCTCACCCGGGAGCTGCTGACTCCAGAGTGCCCCTTCGCCTCTGCAAGTGAATTCCGCTGCATGCTTACAATTTGTGTACTTCTATAAATGTACACGATGCTTTAATTTAAAAAAGCAGTGTTCTCAAACTTTGCTGCATATCATAAGCAACTGATTTAAAAAAATCCCAATGCCCAGGTCTTACCCAGACTCATTACACCCGGCCTGTGGGAGTGGGGCATAACCATCAATATTTTTTTAAGCCCCCAGATGATTCCAATATGTGGCCAAGCATGAGAGCCAGTGTACCAAACAATTCTGTCATTGAGGATATAATTCATGGCCTTCCTCTTACGTCATTTAACTCATTCAGGATATTCCTCTTCCCGGTTACTATTTTGTGGAAGCTTGAATCTCTGGTTATGTTCTCCCCTCCCATGATACCTGGTACAGCATCATGTTGGTGAGAAGAAACAGACAAGAGGAAATCCCAGGTCTTTCACAGAGACCGATGGGAAGAAAATAAGGTGCTTGTTCAGACACAGAGTAGGGGGTGGAGGCTGGGCTGGTTTTAGGGTGGAAGTCGTGAAAAACCTTTCTGGTGACATTTAAATTGAGATCCGGAAGACATGAAGCAGCCAACCAGGAGCCAAGGCCTGAAACTGCAAGACTTTGGTGCTTCTGGAACATGCAGGACACAGCTGTCAGCCCCAGGGATACGGAGCCAGCCAGGGAGAAGGGAGCAGAGAGACACAGGGGAGGAGGTTGGGGCTAAATCACAAATGATGTAGGCCATAATAGCGAGGTTAAATTTTATTCTTTCTGCCACTGATACACACTAATTCATTTCTTTACATCCTGAAAACACCTTGTCCATTTGAGTAGGTTTGCTCAACTCACACACAGGAGAACATGTCTTATTCTACCTGGTGGGAATTTGCTTTCTGAAAACAGTTCAGGTGAATGACAATGCAGTTTGGGGACGTTTGGCCGTGGGCAAGCCTGCTTCTAAGAATAAGCCCTCCAAAATTGTTGGGCTCTCTCTTTTTTTTTTTTAAACTATTTGGATTTGGCTAGGTGTAGAATTTTGCCACAGCAGTTAAGTGTTATGTATATTTTAAGAGAGACAGTTGCTGAGTGGTCGGCTGGGGATGTGGGGGCTGTTCGATTTAACATACATCAGGCTTCTCCCTTGGACTTGATGACGTCCAGTCGGTGCCGGTGTTTTGCTGCTGCTGAAGAATCCAGACCAAGTCGCTGGCCCAGTAATCCATTGCTCAACTTCATTAACCACAGGAAGACATTAAGTGAATGTAAGGACCGGAACAGCCTGGAAACCATGAGACATGCAGCCTTTAAGTTCTGGGCTCCGGTATATTTTATGCCACCTTGACTGTGCATCAAGCGCGCCTTCCTGGACTCATTAGAACCGTGTGCCCAAAGGTGCCCCTCAACTTTCAGAAGCAAATAGAGAATGATATAATTCGCTCTGAGAACACCTTTCTGTCTTATCCGGAGCATGTCTTATCTATTATGATTAGGCATTAAGCGTCCTATTGTCCTGAAAATTTCATGAGATTCTACCCCTGCTTGCTAGAATTATGTCAAAGTGACTTGTCCTGGATGCTGTTCTCACCCATCAATACAACTTGTCTTTTCTCCTTAACTGTTGCTGAGTAGGCCAACACGGCTAAGGAACCCACGGGCTGAAAACGGTCACACGGTCCGAGACGTGCAAATCCTCTTTTGTGTGTTTTGCTTCTGGTTTCCCAAGACAAAGATTTGAGAGCAAGTAGTCCGTTTGGGAGAGAGTCCTAGGCGACTCCAGTCGGGGAGGAGGAAAGTGAGTAAGGGGAGGGGAGGCAGCCAGTACCAGGTGTGTTGTCAAGCAGGTTACCACCGCGGGGATCACTGGGAGTCAGTGAAGAGCGTGCACTTCCGAGATACTCCCTCAGGGGGGAGAGGGAGGGGCATGTAGCCACCGCCTCCTGCCAGTCAGGAGATGGGCGCAGGCCCAGAGCCAGGGCGCTGGCAGCTCGATTGGGGTGTGAAGAGTGGGCAGGGCTCCGGGCACGGTCCACTCCACTGACACCCCCAAACAGAGAGCTGCAGAGGGGCAAGGACCAAGACTGCTGTCCACTTCAGTGTGTCCACATCTTAGCATAGTGCCAGGCACACAGTTGACCTCCGATGCCCATCTGCTGAATGCACCAGCGTAGGCCAAACCTCCACGCCACGCCTCTTGTAGATGTTCTCTATTTTAGTCTATTTGTTTGCAATCATGCATTTAGCTTTTGCTTGCAAGACTCTTTTATTCGCTGATTTTGTCGGGCTCCTCTGTCCCCACAGGTGTGCTCACTTGAGTTGAGGGGTCCGTCTCCCCTGGCCCGTCACAGCGCCGGCAGGGACACGAAGCACAGTTACCATTATCGTCAGAACGCGAGCTTTTAAACAAGAGCAAAGGCATGTGAGGTGATACTGATGAGCGAGTCCGTGGGCATGAGGTGGGTGCAGGAGGTTTGAAATTAGGGTTGGTCCAGAACCCCTGGGTCATGGGCTTGCCATGTGCCCACCAGGGAGGCGTCAGGGAAGGAAGGCTGCACAGGTTTGGAATCCGACAGACCTGAACTTAAAAGGTACTTTCATGACAGACTAAGACTATGACCTTGGGCAGGTTGTTTAGCCTCTCCGGGCCTCAGTTTCCCCGTCTTTGAAACGGGGAGGATAATATCAGCAATTCCATCGGCAGCGCAGAGGGGACCGTAGGAGCTCATGTAAAACGGCACACCCGCTGATGCACAGGCGGCGCCCCCTCATTTTTAGCTTTTTCATTATTTTATAAGCCTTTGTGGATGGTGGTTAACAGAGTGTGATCCATATTAAGGGATAAAGGGGACATCAGCTCTGTCCCCTACCTTTGAAAGGGCGCGCGTTTACAGAGGCTGGTAGGGAAGCTTGGAGCCTCAGGCGGGGGTCACAATGGCAGCAGAACACAAATACGAGCCTCCGGTGACAGTGAGCTCCTATTCTCCCCGTAGGTGCACCCTCTTTCCCCGCTAACGTTCATTAAGCACCTGCTCCCTGCCAGGCCCCGGGCGGAGTGCCGGGAGGGAGCAGCAGGGAATAAAGCACCTGCCTGGCTCTTAGAGAACTTAAAAATCTAGGAAAGACGGGGAAATGATCGGAAGGATGGCAATAGCAGCTAATATTTATGACGCACTTGCCACTTTAAAATATGAACGTATCAGCTAAAGCAACTCGATGAGGTAAAGTGCTCTGTTGTGCGTGCCCATTTTGCATATTTGGAAACTGAGGCACAGAGAGGCTAGGAAAGCTACCCAAGGTGATGGGACTGCAAATGGGAAAGCCGGGTTCAGACCCTCCTGGTATGGCGGTGGCTCCTACGCTCAACCACGGTGCCTCACTCTGTCTCAGCAGCGCCTGTCGCCACAGTGACCTCTATATCACAAATTGTCTACTCAGAGCTTTGCTTTTCCCTGTTCGTGCTCCACAGCTGGGCGTGTTACTCCTAGAGAGTTAACGCAGATTCCTGGGCCTCATCTCGCGAGATCCCAACATACTAGGCCTGTGGGGCCAAGGGCGGGGCCGGGCCGGGGTCCCAGACTGTGTGTTTCTAACAAGAGCCTAAGGGACAATGATGTAACCGGTCCACAGACCACGCCTTGTGTTGCCCGCGTTCCAACAGGGGTGATATTTCCTCCCAGGGGGCACTTGACCATGCATCAGGAGACAATTTTGATTGTCGCAGCTCAGGGGGTGCTGCTGGCATCTAGCGGGTAGAAGCCAGGGACGCTGTTAAACACCCAGCACGCAGAAAAGGCCCTGCAAGCAGGAAGACCCAGCCCCCAAAGTCAGGAGGGCGGAGGGAGAGCACCGGCCTTGTGAACTGTGAACTTGACTACAGAGGAAGCGTCTGGGGACCTTGTCTCGGACCGGCATTCTGATCCAGTCGGGCTGCAGTGGCGGCCTGAGGCGCTGCATTCCCTGCAAGCCCGAACAGACTGCTGTGGCTGCTGACCCCAAGAGCACACTCCGAGCAGCAAAAGCTGGCCTTGACCTTGGACAGGCACAGGGCTTGAATCAAGGCGAGGGACACAGGGAATTCCTATGCCATAAAAGCCCCAGAGCAGCCTGAACGAGTTCAGAACAGTAACTCCGAGTTTAAATGATCCTCTCTCACAGGCCCCTGGGACCCGTTTCGCCCTCCAAGGAGCACACCGAGGTGGAGGGGCTGCGGGCTTCCTCTCTGTCCTGGGAGCAGCGAGGGGCCGGGTGACAACGAGGCAGGACAGAGCTCGGGCAGAGCCGCCTGGCTTCAGCCCTGAAAGATCAAGTCGAGTCTATTGTTGCCTGAGCCGTGGCTCCTTTCCAAGAGCTGCTCGTTGACGACGGGGTTTGCATCTGCCTGACTCTCAGGTCTGCAAACGCGAGATGAAAAAGGGGCCGTTTTTAAAATGGTTGCTCTCCGGGGAGAGGGCTCTGGGAGAAAATGCACTCTGCGTCCAGCCCTCCAGAGATGGCACCCCAGCCCCGGTGATAAATGGCAGCATTAACAAGGTTTGGTTGAGAGGGGACCTCCAGATTTATGACTTCCTGTCTCCGCCGGCAGATGTCATTATGGCTGACAGAACAGAAGGCCTTTCAAGAGCTGGCTGGGGTGGAGCTAAAAAGAGGGAAAAAATAAAAAAATAAAATAAAAGGCAGAAGCCCAGACTAGCGTGTGCTCAGTGGTGCTATTGTTGATACTGTCATTTTAGGGACACAGGGATGTTTTACACTGAACCAAACGTCTTGTACTGTCTCTGAGGTCCAGCTTCGAAGGTTTAGGCAGAAACTCTCAAACGGACAAGCATATTAGCTTCACGCAAACGAGACAAGCTGCAAGGTTTTGTTCCTTGCCTTTTGTACCCTTAAAAGTTCTCCAGGACGAAGTGAACACCGAATATATCTGTTACCCGGGAACATCATTTCGGTGGGTGTTTAAGTACAGGGTCTGGCACAAATAGCGGCCCTTTTTTATTACAAAATCTTTTATTACAACATCATAAGCATGGGATTCTGTAACATAACAACATCACACTCAAGCACAGTATGTGACATTTTAGGTGAAAGGTTCAAATTAAAACTATAAATTATTGCGCCCATAGTATTACCCTACCAACTGTGCTCCAGCAGGCGTTACTTCTGCCGGGCCCTGTGTATTGATTTTACAAATTCAGCAGCCTCTTCTGAAACTCCTTGGGTATACATACAAATTGGCCCATTTATAAATTGTTTTACAGGATGTCATTGGTATTTGATGTGCCAGAATTTTTTTGTTGTATTGAGAAATGATACAAATCTGGCGTTCGTCACTGGGCCCCAAACCCATATGAGTAAGTACAACTGCTAACACATACTTAACGCTAATTACAGGTCCCATTTCCACATTTCCTCTTTCTAATCCTCGCCTGAAGATTTACCTTTCGCAGGTAAAGGAAGCAGTTGTTTTTTTGGTTTTTTTCCTAGTTGACTCTCTGACCTAATGAACACTTGAATGTCTTCTTCGGGCTCAGGCAATCAGTGCCCCAAACTGCGAGGCAGAAGGAATAAGGCGGCAGGTGCTGGGATGTCTCGAGTCCCATCACGAGCAAATCGTCCCCCGTGGTGGCCACATGGCCAATGTGCCTTGGCAAAATTAAGAATCCTGGAGGGCTTCATGGAGGACGGCTACAGGGTTTCCTTTGCCCCTGGTGTCTTAAAAAACAAACCTAATTTCAGGCAAAAACTTGATCGAGAGCCTTCCTCTACAATTAATCAATAGCTATGATAGTATGTGCATGTTATAGTGAATGTCCGATTTTCGAAATAGCGCTACAGGAATGAAAACAGCCATTCCAAAGTGGCTTTGGCAAACCACTTTGGAGTGGTGGTCTGGTGATGTGTCTAACTACCTGGGCTTTGGAGGCTCAGCCTCTGAATTCTTTTCCTGGTTCTTCCACTCACTACCTGTATCATTCTGGGCAAGTTCCTTAAGCTGTTTTCTCACCTGTAAAAGGTGGATAATAATAGCACCATTCACTTAGCATTTTTTAAAAATAAGGATCGAATGCAATGTTCATGGAGTGATTAGCCAAGTGCCTGGCACGGAGCTCAATAAATTAGCTATTGTTATAATGATTAATGTTAAAATATCTTCCCTCTTCACAATTATTTCACAGGTAGACATGCAGAGACATAGACTGATTCATTGGCCACCCAGAAAAGAAATCCAATAATAATACTAACATTAATTGTAGCTGTCATATATTGAGTGCATACTGAGTGCCAGACACTGTGCTAAATGCTTTCCACGCAGAATCTTTTGGATTTAATCCGTACAATAACCTTAAGAGACCAGGTCATCTAACTCCCATTCTACATATAAGGAAACACGGAGCAGGTAGTTTAAGCCAGTGGTTCTCAAACTGTCATCAGAACCACGTGGAGGGCTTGTTAAAACACAGATGGCTGAATCCCTGCCCCAAAAGCCTCTGACTCAGTAGGTCTGGGGGTGGGGACCCAGAATTTTCTTTTTAACAAGTCCCGTGGTGACGTTGCTGCTGCTGATCTGGGGACCACATTTAAGAAACATTGGTTTCAGTAATGAGTAAGTAGAAGACTGAGTCTTCAAATTTCAAAATTTGAATAAAAGTTATAAAACGTACTTTTAACACATACCTATGTTACTTCAAATTTCCTGCCATCCAAGTTGTGGGTTATCGGCGGGTGGTTGACTTCATGGAGCACAACAGCTTGGAGAACTACTTGTTTGGATTCAGGATCCCGTCTCACGATGCTCTTCACGGCACAAGCCCTTCTGTGATGCCCTAGATGGTCGGGGTTTCAGACACATTTTCAGACGGAGCATCAAGTACTTACATCGTCTCCAAGGCGGGGGGAAATGCAGTCCTGCTGGGGTGTAGGAAACTGCAAGGGCTGTGACCACGCCCGGCTGGAGAATTCAGTAGGAGTTCTAAGATGGCGCCCCGCTGAGCAGACCACACCAGGGTCCCACCTGCGCCTGAGAGGCACAGTGTCCCCTTGGTCTCCAACACAGCCCATGTGGACATTCAAGGGCCCTGGAGATGTCTTCATTGAATGCCTAAGATCCAGACTGTTCCTCTGCCCAAGGGAGCCTCTTGCAGCCAGGCAGCCCAGGGGACCTCTGGTGTAAGCTCGGGCCTGGAATAAGATGAGGATGGGACGCGCTCTGGCTCCCACGGCCGGGCGTGGGGACTGAGGCGAGATGCCTGGTGAATATGGGCGTGGAGACAGAGGATGCAGAAATAGAGCCAAGATAAAGCCCACGTCCCTTCGTGGGTAAAGCGATACAGGAAAGGGTCAGCGATACCATCTCATTCGGGTGCGAAGGAAAACAATTGGAATTCAAATACACAGGCAAGATCCTCATCAAGAAATGTCAAACTCAAGGACTTGAAAATAGACCAGCTGAAGGATGTAAGTGGGGCCACTGGGAGCGGCGGAAGCTGCTTGGTGGGAGGCTGGGATGTCTGTCGCCTTCCCGTGGGATGAAGGACTAGAGTCCCCAGCAGACCTGGTGTCAGGAGCCCGGGGTTCCGGCGCTCCCTGCAGACAGTGGCTTGCTGGCCTTCGAGGGCCATTCCTCTTCTGACGCAGGGAGGTGACATGTCTTCATGCGTTTACTCTTTCGTTCAACAAATATCTGCTGGGCACATATCATGACAGAGGCACTGTTAGGGACACTGGAGCTTCTTCTCTAATGAGCAGAGCAAGAAAAAATAGAAAATGAATAATAACCTAGTAGAAGAGGACGTGAAAAGCGGCGTGGAGAAAAGTGAAGACGGAGAGCGGGTTCGTGTTGCCAGGTGCTGCGCTTGAAAGATGGTCCGTTTCCGTTCCCGATGACATGATACGTGTAGCCTTTGGTGGCAAGGACAGAAAATTAAGTCCAACTGGCCTAAGGACAAAGGAAAAATTTCGGCTGCACATCACTCAGAAGTCCAGGAGTTACTAGCTGTTTTTTCTCCCAGCATTCACTCCATTCACCCTTTTGGACGTAACCCAGACTTCCGCCCAAGGACCTCTCTCTCTGCCCTATTTGACCAGTACACTTCCCAGTGAGCAGATCTCTCCCTCTCCCAGAAGCACCAGCACAAAAGCCAGTCAGCACATTCCATTGCTTCCTGCTCAGGGTGATTGGTCCTTGGATCAGCAAAGGGCCCAATGAAGCTGAATCAAAACCCTCCTTGAGATCTTTAACTTACTGACCCGCAGAGGGGGGTGGAGAATTACAACTAGCAGCCCTCTCACAAGCATGAGAAGGGCTGACTTAGAATGAAGTACAGATGAGAGATGGGAAACAAACAAACCCCCAAACCTAGGCTCTTGATAGCATGATCCATCCAATGGCTAAACACACTGTTGAGTGAAGTTTGCTTACTTCCAGACGGAGCATTAAAAGAGTCAAAAACAATCCCCTCTATGGCTTAGAACCCTTGGAGCTGGGTGTTTCTATTATTTTCAATAGAAAGGGTCATTAAGGTAAAATACCTGATTCAGGAACAGCTACATCCAGGTGCTCATCGATGGCCTCGCAGGTCTCTCTTCACACCTGCCCAGTTTTCCCTCTATGCGGGCTTCCCTCTCAGCCTGGCTCTTCGACACTGACTGCCAGCAACCTCAAGTCTGTGTTCTTTTTCCTGGGAGCACCTGCAAACGTGGAATGGCCTCTCTGGACCGGAAGCTCTCTCCGAGCAGGGCTGCGGCCCAGCCTCACTACGGTCGTATTGTTTGAGGGAGTTGCTTCATCGAAGAAAAACTAAAGAGTTAATTAGCACTTGTGTTTGTTTTTGTTTAGTCTGTGGGCAAAGACCATATATGGGTGTGAAAACCAAGTCCCTTCTTTGCAACCCAGAACTCATTGTTCAGTATGATTTTTAGTACATGCAAGAAGAAATGTAATTAAAAAAAATTAAGGAGTTATTACCAGAAGGATGGGGTAGGGACGTTGGACAATCAGAGACCCTACAAATTCCCTGTAATATCGAACTTTCTATTTTCGTGCCCCACTTTCCCCGTCTGTAAAATGAAGAGGGTGAGATGAAGCAGGAAAACACTTTACGCTCACGTCCCTTCTGCTCTGCCGTAAAAGTTGATGTGAGGACATGACGCCTGCAGCTAGGGTAAAAAACTGCAAACGTGGGGTGACACACACAAAGAGCCAGCAAGCTGGTCCTGGTAATACAGGAGGGACAGGCGCAGCCTGGGGGCAGGAGGGTTGGCACAGTTCAGGGGGCTCTGTATCGAGCCAGACTCATAGGCATCCTGGCTTATGGTTGGTGAGATGCATCAAATCCCCCTTGTTTAAGCCACAGTTAAATGTTTGTTACTTGCAGTTAAAAGCCTTCCACATGGATACAGTCAGGCCTGACCATGGTTCCCCAAGAAGCTTATAGTATAAAGATGTCCAGAGAATAGAGAATTACAACTGTCACCCGTGTCCTGAAGGGGAACCCTGGGAACTTCTATCAAGGGGAATGAATCATTCAGAGAAGTGCATTTAACAACCAATAAATAACATTTTTCTACCGTGTTTGAGAAGTAGATCAGAGGTTGGCAAAATTTTTTTCAAAGGACCATACGGTAAATATTTCAGCTTTGCAGGCCATATTGGCCCCTGTTAGAATTACCCAGAGCTGCTATTGTATGCAAAAGAAGCCATAAACAATATGTAAATGAGGGGGTGTGGCTGTGTTCCAATAAAATGCTCTTGACCAAATCAGGCAGCTGGCTGGACTGGCCCATGGGCCATAGTTCACTGACTCTTGAATTAGATACATATATGAATGCAATAAAAACAGGCAATTAAAAATAGTTTGTAATACACTTATTAAAATATGGTAGACTTCTCAAAGTTCTGCTTCACAGATTTCCCAGTGCCAAGTTGTTCAGCTCGCACACTCTGTGACTCAGCGATTCCGCTGTCACGCCCTCCCGCAGAAGTGAGCTGAGGGGTGGGTCAGCTGGTCAGCGGCCCGGTGGACCAGCCCCTAATGAGCCTAGAAACACTAACAGAAGATGGGAAAATATACATTTGCCTGTCTCTGATGAAAAAAGAGACCACTGCAAAGTGAAACAGGCAAAGAAACACAAAATAACATTTGTGAGCCCTGAACTATTTTTGTTGAGGATGTTTGTGACTAACATACACGGCATTTGTAGTCAGCTCAGAGATGGCAGTTGTGGTTAGCAGAAATTCCAGAACCACATAACGTGTAGTGTGCTGTGATTTACAACGGATGTGATTTATATTGTGAATATTAAACCTCCTAATATACCTCCCAAGAAGTTGCCTGGTTCAGAAAAGTCACAAAAGAATGCCAAAGAGAAACTAAAACTGCAGAAAAGTTGGAAATATTTTGTCTTACTTCTTTTTAAAGAACATTGACTCTTGTTTCAACCAGTGAAAGTAAATTATAAAGTAACTCTGGTTCTGGAAAAAAAAAAAAATTCAAAGAAAACCGGATTCTCTTCACTGTCACTAACTATAGCTTGGGCAAATTTTTAAAAGACCCTGGATTAACATGTCACTGGATTATTAGTGCACGTGACTCCCATTATAGTGAGACCCACAAACTCAGCTGCATGTTGTGCCCAGGAAGTTCACAAAAAGGCTTAGATCTGGGGCAGCGGGGAATGGTGGAGACTGAGGCAGGCTGGAGGGCTGGCGTCCGGTCTAAAGATGCCAGTTTCTGTGCAAAACTGTTTTATGGCTCCAGGACATGGTTTTCCTCTTAGAAAAGATCGCTAGTGTTTCAGAGGAAGATGGTAATCTCAACTTTTATGTAACAAGTTCCCAATTTTATATAAATTTTGTGCAAATCCAGTAAAATGTATCTGTGGCTCAATCATGCCTTGGAGTTAGGCTCTTACTCCTTCTCGGTCTGTTACACACATACAAGCTCCCTCTTCCAGACAAGAAACACATATTCTTTTAACCACTACAGTCAGGAGATGTTGGACGAGGTTGAAGTATAGCTGTGCATCTTAACTGATCAGATTTCTCAACTCTGCCTTCCCCAGACAAGATGAATTGTTGTAGAACATGGCAACCCTTCACGTATCTCATGCTATGGATCTATTAGTGTCGCTATTTATGGAGAGGAGAGAAGAGAGTGATAATTTATACATACACTTGTTTTGGAAAAATTACACTCCTATCCTCTGATTGGCTTGAGTCCCCCAGAATATCACTTCCCTGTGATAGATAATGTGGCTGGAAGAGGAAATGCTAAATCGTTTAAGAATTTCAAATTTTTATATTGTCGCAAACTGTGTCATCCACTGAGCCATGCAGCTTCTTTCCCTTCCCAAAATGTCACACAAAGAAAAGTGATCACAACAGTTTGCACATGCCAAACACGTTTGTCGAATAAGCAATGCAGAAAGAATGGCAATAGAAATATCACCCCTGTAGAGAACCACAGTATTTAATCTCATTTAATTGAAATGTTGCAAGTTGACACCTTTGGTTTAGGCAGAAGACAAAGCTTATATAAAGGAGGGTAGTGACAAAAATCCCACTGGAGACATTTCGAAAGTTGGGACTTCTGAGGCACTTGGGGAAGAAAAAAACTACTACATTTACTCACGTTTAAAAAAAAATGTTGTTGCACTGAGTGTAGAAAATGCTTCCAAGATGATAATGAATAAGGTAAGATTTCCAATTTAATGCAGTGCTACATGGAACTGCTATGTTTCAGGAAGATACTTTAGGATGATGAATAGGGTGACAGGAAGCGTTCGCTGTAGTGGGCCCCACCGGCTCTTGCTCTCTAACTTCTGTTCACCTTCCTCTTTCAGGTGACACCACTTGGAGTTGGATTCTCAGCCACGATCAGCCATGCCATTATCGGGGTATCGACCCTGTCCCTAGCTTTAGGGGGTGGGCCCTGGCTGGCAAAAGCCGATCATCCTGCCCAACGCCATCCCTGTGCCTGCAGGGATTTGATTCAGCATGGCAGCACCAATAAAACCTATGGAGAACATTTCTAGGGCTTCTGGGAAAAAAAGAAGGGTCTCTCTCTGCTTCTTGAGAGACACACCTTCTGCGGTCCATGTGGTAGGAAGATAAGAGGACTCGAATAGCTTCTTGACTAGTAACATGGAAGGCCACGGAATGGAAGGCCGTGGGGAGCCCATCTGGGGCCTGAAGATGTAACTGATGCTGTGAGAGGCAGCGAGGGAACGTGGGAAGAGACTAAAGCTCGGCCTCGAAGCCACTAGATTGGGCTGTACCTGAAGATAGTCCTGCGCCTGGCCTTTTCAGCGACACAAGTTCATGCATTCCATTATCGGCAAGCCAGTTGGAACTGGAGCTCCTGTCACTCTCAATTGAAAAATTTCTAACTCACCATTTGATTTTGTCGAGTTGATGATGACATATCAAGACCCTTTCAATGATTTAGGTGGGAAATATGGGGCCACGTGGTGGGCTTCTGCTTCACGGTTTTGTTTAGCATGTTGTTTTCAATTGGAACAAATACCTTCTGAAATCATTTTCATCCTGGTCTCCTTGTTCACACCCTACAACACAGTTCAAGTACAACCTTCTCTATGAGCTCATTACTGAACAAGGATTATCAGCCTGGGATTTCCGATCTGTTGAGGCTGCCCCGAGTAGTGGTTAACAGCACGTGTGTTACATTAGACAGACATGATTTTGAAACCTAGCTCTAAAATTTACTAATAATGTGACTTTGGATAATTTACCTAAATTCTCTAGGACATGTCTCCCAACCTGTACAGACACTGTTAATAATATTAATGGCTTCTTGCCTCAGACAACTTCTGTGAAGATAAAATGCGACAACTGATATACAGCACTTACCATGCTGCCTGACACAGAGTACCTGCTCAATAAATGTTGCTGCTGTTGCTGCTAGCATTATCATACTTACCAAAGACTCTACCATATAGAAAGAGCCAAAGAAATCTGATCTGCAGTTATTAGCCTACTTAATACTTGCTATACGAGTAATCAAAAATTGACAAATAGATGGTTGAATGAATACTTGAGTAAATTAAACTATGATTCAATGGAAAAAAATGAATGGGAGCTGGAGAGTGAGAGGCCAGGCCACAAGCGAGGGGCCAGGCCAGGGCATAAGAGGAAGGAAGAAGGAAGAGAGAGACGCCCTGTGCTTTATGGGAATGCCCTTGCCGTGATCTGTGTCCCCGACAGGTAGAATGTTCTGCAGTGCCGCCCCCTCCTACTCTCATTACTGCGGGTCATCTGTTGGGAGGTTGTGATGGGCAGCTTTACAGACGGCCATAAAGCAGCACTTACAGCCAAAGTCATCATACTTTGTTAAGCTCCAAGCTCAGCTCACCATATTCTCTCTTTTCCCTGGGCCCTAGTCACTCAGTACACAGAGGGAATTGAGCAGAGATGGGCTTAATCCCTCCCAGCGGCTTCCCATAGGCTATGAGGCCCGAAGACCCCAAAGACGATCAAGAGTATATAGGATCACGTGGATGTTCACTGAGTGCTCACTTTAGTCCCGGCTCTAAGACTTGGCCAGCCAGGGCAGGTCATGTCTTGAATGAACCACCTCTTCCAACCTTCACAACTGCACATGGCAGCTACACTCATTGGCTTAACTGTGCCGAAGAAGAGAGATAGGCCCAGGGTGCGACATGTGTTCAAGGTCACAGGGCAAGGGAGTGGCACTGGGAGGACTTCCACCCGGGCAGCCCACACCGGGGACCCCGCTCCGCAGGGCCTTGGACTGCGCCCCGCTCCGCCTTGGGCCACCTCCTACGGCGCTTGAAGCAGCAATTGCGGCTGCTCTCTGCTTCCTTCAGAGGCCAAGAGAATGCAGTCTGTGGGAGGGAGTGTTTTAAAATGAAATTCTTCACATGGGGACACATTACAGACACTTTGGGGTGACTTTAAGAGCTTGTCTTTATAGATTCCTTTGGAAAAGAGTTTAAAAATGCTCTTATTTCATTGACCTTTAAGAGCCAGTGGATAGACACTTGGACTCCTGTTTGGACATGAACGTCAAAGGACCGCATAGCCTTCATTCTTGGTGCTGGGCATCCGAACTACCAATCTGGTTCTCGCAGCTGAGTTTAGCCCGGCTGGCGTTAGCTGGAGCTCTGCATCAGACGTGCTTTTGTGTCAAGCTGGCCAAGGAGCTACGCAGTTTGCAGGGTTGCAGCCCCTGCCTGCCCCCCACCTCCCAGAGCACAGGGGAGGGATTCAGAGCTGAGAAACAATAGCTTAACAACATGCACATGGGCAATCGCAGAAGTTCTCCTACCTTGAGGGATGGGCTGCAATCCAGAGGGACGGGTTGTCAGCAGCTACGTTTGCATCGTGCGCGTTTGTCCTTGATGAGACTGAGCACAAAGAACACCTGACTCAAGTCAGCCAGCCAGATCCTGTCTCCCAGAAACCAGCGCGTTTCAGTTAGTGAACCTGACCTGTGTATCACCTGGGACAGCCACATTCCACCATGCAGATGAAGCACAGAGGAGACCTGTTGTGATCATAGTCCAGAGTAAAGACAGTGAAGTAGGAATGAAATGAAGGGAAAGAGGAAAGAATACGTGGACGGCTTTCTAGTTGCTGAGTCTACTCTTTCTGAGGGCTGGCTGTACCTCAGACCTTGTGTTCTCCGAGATACCTCTACCCTTATAGACTAATAACTGGACATTTTGGCAGCTAAATACATTGGTTTTCTCTAGGTACACACCAAATTTAATGGGGCACCTTGTATTTTATCTGGCAACCCTATTCACATGAGGTGGCAAAGATGGCTGCCAGGACCTATAGACTTATATTTTATTACTGTAGCAGTGACAAGGGGGTTTATTTTGTAAAATTCATATCTATATCTATATCTATCTATATATATATCCATCCATCCCAGGGTGGGGCCCCATTGGAACACTCTGGGTCATACGCTTCCATGAACCGTCACTTGGCTTAGGAAAAGGAATGATTTGATGCATCAGGAATGGCCCGTGGGATGACAATGAAGATTTGTCCCTGAAAAAAATTACATAGAGTTATATATGGTTGAAACAGACTATGGAAATAATCTTAGTTCAAGCTGCTCTTTTAGCAAATGCAAAAGTGGAATCTAAAGAGTTCCTTTAACTTCTCCAGACGGTCCTGGGTGAACTCGGGACCCGAGCACCTGCCTCCCGCCTCACCCCGCCCCCATCCACGGCTGGGTCCCAAGGTCCACATGGCCATTGCCATTCTGATGCAGGCAGGATAACTCAATTAGCACCTGCAAGAGCTCCCTCCCCACCCCCACTCCTTCTCCATATACAGAATGAGCAGGTAAAAAGGAAATGCTTGTCAAAACAAATCTCTGTTTGGCTTTCTCCATCTATGGGACAATTTCTGTTCACGTGTCAATCACTTCGGCGCAAAATAGCCCCTCCAACGCACCACTTGCATTTTCCGGTGACACCAGCATGTCAGTCACTCGCTGGATCAAAGCCAAATTCATGCCAAGCAAAGAGCAGTTTGTCAATCACTTTTCCTGCCGCATATCCACCAGCATCACCTGACAGCTACAACTTGCCACGCTCAACTGCAGTGGGTCTGGTTAAGCTTTTTTGTCTCTTCTAATTGAGTTCCTTTTAAGACTGACTGGTAGCTTAGCAACTAATAAGTTATTTTCTGTGACAACTGGCCTAAATTTCATAGCTTTCTTGACCATCGCCACTTGTTAGAAAATTGTTTCCCCTCAAGCGGCTAAACAGCAGATGTAAGATTTAATACCGAATTGCACTGTTATTTCTAATTATAAGTGCTGTCCTACTGTTCAAAAGTAAAACGGGATATGTTATCAAATAGATATAATTTTAAATAATTACAAAATGTCTTGAAATTTTGTTCCAAAGTCTCAAATTCTCCATTATTGGTAGCACTAAATATTGGAAAAGCGGTCAATAAGATAAACACCCCACAGTTACTACGTTGTAAACTGGTTCCCAGCACCTGCTGTGAGCGAGTCGCTCTGAAATTATATAGAGAGAGAGGAACGCAGACCCTCGTCCTGAAGGAACTTAATTGGGGGAGAGAACTGGCAATACATCCTAAACCCACGTTAAGAGAATAGCGCAAATATGAGAGAATGACAGAAACCAAAATAATACTTTTGAAAAGGTGTTACAACATAGTCATGATTGGTATAGGGGACCTTGTCATTTTGGGATGTCCAAGCTTCTAATTTCCCTGCCTACTTTGGAGGGATCCTCCATTGCAGGTAGGTTATGTGGGAGCCGATGCCCTCGCCCCCCAGGATGGAAGCAGAAGCCCGGCGCCCTGGCTGGGCCCACCCTGCAGTGTTGAACCTAGAGCCGGTAGCTGCTCTGGAGCCCGGGGCTGGGGGGTCTCAGCCAACAGCGTCCAGCAGTGCTACCCTGGGCAGATCGTTCCTGCTAAAAGGAGAACATTAGGATGCTTGCCTTCTGGCTACTTTTGAGTTGCCATGATTCTAATAGGTCCTCCAACCACATTGTAATGTTGAGTCTCTCTGATAAACCTCAAATAAGGTTTTTTCTTTTTTTTTAAATTTTAAGACACTCTGAATTGGTTTCTGCTGTGTGTAACCTATCACCTTGAAGTTTTTAGTTGACTTAGGCACGTGATAGGAAGGGTTATCTGCCCGCACCGGGCTGTAATAATCTGAGAAGCCAGCACAGGGACTACGGGACAGGAAGGACCCTTCGCTTGGGCGGAGAGCAGCGTTCTACGCTGATCACTGACACAGAGCTGAGAAAGTCCAGTCTGCCGAAGACAAATGTTAAATCCACGAAGCAAAGGCTTGGTTTATCTTCCTCCTCATTTTATCCTCAAATGAGTCACACGGTGACCAGGAAACAGCAGCACTTACTAAAAGGGCTGGAGGAATGACAGGAACACATGAGTGACAATGAAAAGAAAAGATGCCAGGGTGCATTGGGCTACACTGGAGACTCCAAACAAATTGGTGACAGATGAGACTCGAACACTAGTGTGGGGGGTTGTTGTAAAGAACCTGAAAATGAACAGCAACTCTTTCTAATGTTCCTATTGGTGTTCAGCATATTATCACGTAGCATAGTCGCCGTTGTGCATCAAATGTTAAGTCATAGCCCTCCAGGGAAGTGCCCGGGCAGGGAGCACATCCCCTACGTCGCAAGGTGAGTCACTGTACTTGTGGTCTTTGCCCTGTGGGAAACGGTCTCCATCGGGAAGTTTCTTTATACTAAAAAGAGCTGGCTATCCAGTTCCCTTTGACTACCTTAGAGGAGGCAATCGAACCGAGAGAGAGACTGCTCAGCAAGAGAGAGAGCGGATGGAGCTCTTCGTGTGCGCTAAGGCAGCGGCCGTGGGCGCGGTGCGCAGCATGTCCCGAGTGCCTGCTTCTTCCCTTGCCCAGCTGCTCTGGACTTTAATTTAAGGTGTGACTGTTGAGCAATCGCAGGCAGGGAATTCCCCGAGACTAATAATTGGCCTTCCGTTGTTTCTGCGCAGACTGCTCTGGCATGGGAGCAGGGTGACTGGGTAATGGAGAGTTTAGGCCAAACAACGGAGATAATTCCACTAGCTACGCTTGGGTAGTGGTTTGACCCATTTCTTAGTGGGGGGCAGGGAGTAGAAGTTACTATCAGCACCCACTCTGCGTTGTTTGTGCTATGGCCAACTTTTACTGCATCAATTAATGTACATTAGGCTTTGTTCTGAGAACTTTACATGCATCACCTCATTAAATCCTTGCAACAATTTGTGAAGGTAGGTGTTGAACGGAAGGTATTGATCAGAGGGGGAAAGCTATTGTTTTGGAGAAGGTTTTAGGTCTTATTAGTCAAAGGAGAATATCTGAAGTCATTAAGGCTGTATGGAGAGAAAGACAAAACAACGGGGAGAAACTGTACAAGATTTACATTCCAGTGATTGCAAAATGCTTTGGGCCAAAGAAAAAAGTATGATTGAATGGAGCCCAGAGTTCAACCAAGGTTGCACTCTCTTGTTCCATAGCCAACATCATTGCCACATCCCTGTGTTAATGACATTGCAACAAGAAAAAAAAACATACAAATGAGGAAAGCAGTAATAAGAGACAGAGCCACGCATGATCTAGTTAGTTCCTCATTGGGCAAAGGTCCACAGGTGTTTGGCAAAGTTTTGTGCAAGAGAGAGGGATAACATCACAAAGAAAATAATTTTACTTATGCAAGCTTGGAGGCTGTGTGCTCAAGAAGGCTCCTTCATAATAGAGCTGCTGCTGTCCCCGCTGACTCTAATTCAAGTCAGTGTTGGTCATAAAATCATAGTGCGTGGGCTGTTCTTCCTGTTGGCACCACTGACGGGAGCCCAGGAATGGGCCACATGGAACGTGTACTCCCTTGGGGCTCTTAGGTATGCCTGGATCTGAGCAACACATGTAGTTCATTCTTTAGGCCTCTCTCCCCGGTGAGGATGATTGGGATGTAGGAGGACTTAGAAAATGGGGAGTTAAGAGTGGATGTTGTCATGAATCTCATTTGGCAGAAGAGGAAATGAAGACTCAGAAAGGTGAATCCCCAATAAGACAGAGCTAGGGAGCAGTGGGGTGGGGGTTAGAGACCATGTCAGTGTGACTCCACAGCCCAGGATTTTCCATCATGATGTGTACAAAAGGCTGCTAGCTGTTCACAGGGACACATTCTCCCCATCCTCTGGGTGGGTGTGTGTGTGTGTGTGTGTGTGTGTGTGTGAGAGAGAGAGAGAGAGAGAGAGAGAGAAACAGACAGACAGACAGACAGAGGAATGCCCACATTTTAGTGGAGTACAAAGTTGCCTAGCCTGAGACTTCAAGTCCCCAGTGTCTTGGCAGCCTGGTTTTGGCCACGTGAGTGGGTTCTGGTCCATGGGGTGTGCGCAGAAGTGATCTGTGCTATTTTCAGTTTATGTCCCCCAACAGCACCGGATGTGACTTCCCCTTGCCTCTGTCTCCTTTCCTAATGGCTTCGGATGGAGAGGAGGGTAAAGCAGAAATGAATTCCATGTGTGGAGCACGGTGAGAGAAATATACTTCTCTCTTGGAAAGCCACTAAGATTTTGGGTCTCTTTTTTACATCAGCTTGGACGATGTCCCGACTTATACATGACATGATGTCACCCCAAGGATTTTACCATTTCCTGAGGAGGAACTACAGGTTCCTCTCAGAGCTAATTTACTACTTCTCATAGTGTCATGTAAACGTACATGCACACATTAAACATAGTACCATAGAAGTGAAGAGTTTAGACATTTCTATGTAATTTTGATTTTATGCTCAATTAATTCTTTATGCTGTTTTTATGAAGACTCAAGTTAAGGAACCATTCAGAAATATTAATGGATTTACCTCTGTCCCGGGTAGATCTATAGATCAGGGGTCGGCAAGCTGCATCTGCAAACGGGTGTCCACAGGCCCAGCCATCAGCAAGGACGGCCCCTCTCCATCCCTCTCACTTCTAGTCTCCTCCGGGCGCAACCTTTGCACAGGGTTCTCAACTCCAGCCCCATTCACCTGTGGAGCTGGATGAACCTTTGTTCTTGGGTGAGGAGCAGGCTGCCCTGTTCCCTGTGGGTTGTGTAGCAGGACCTTCAGCCTCTACCCCCAAGAGGCTGGTAGCACTTCCCCTACATGAGCACTTTCCCCAAAACCATCTCCAGACACCGCCAGATGTCCATTGGGGGCAAAATTGCTTGGTAGAGAACAACTGGAGGAGAGTGTTAGCCTTTATTGAAGGGCTGCTTCACGGACTCGGCACCCTCCCCTGCCCCGAGAGCTCCAGTCCGCAGGGAGCCTGCTGCGTGTTCGGAGCCCTGCCTGGGTGGGTGGAGGGCCTGGGGGTCCCGCAGTCTCTCGGTGAGCGGTCGGGAGACTGGGATGGGGCACTCGGAGATTTCTTCTGGCTTGGAAAACGAGGATAACTTTGCTTTGCTGAGTGACCTAGAAAAATTCCTTTATGCCCTTATGTTATGTGAAATGGGAGCCTCTCAGCGCACATCCCCGCAGCCTGATATGTGAAATCGCCCTTTAGAGAATGCAGTCAATACTGCTCGTACGACTCTGGGGCTTTGCAGAAAGAAGCCATGAGTCTTGATTTTTTCCCCCTAAGGTCTGCGGAGCACCGAGGCACTGGACTGAGAGCGGCCACAGCCCACAGATTCGCTTCCCCCGTTTCATTGCATATGGCCTTAGAAAAATTATTTTTTGAAAAATGACCTAAAGCTTTCCTAAAATCCTCAGGAATGACACCTGAGGGGAGCATCCGAAAGACTTCACGTTCATTAACTAAACCTCCTTGTTAGGTTATGTTCCCCGAAATACATTTGACAGTTAATGAAGTAGAGAAGATGGCAGTCGGAGAAAAAATAAAATTCTGTCAGATCCCAGTGATGGAACAGGGAGGTGAAAAAGCCGAAACCCGGGGAGGCCCTGATAGCTGAGCACCCCACACTGGGAGATTTTATTGCGGGGTACGCCGGCTCAGATCAGAGCCGGCTGCAGAGCGAAACTCCTGCCTGGCGCTCTGTTCAGAGCCGAAGACCATACAGGAGTCAGGCAACCCAGATAAGGGGCTTGTCAGGGCACACGCAGCAGGGATATGTGGCTGACTGGCAGCTACGTGAAACAGTGATCAGAGAAGAGAAAGAGAAGGGAAAGACATGTTCAAAAATATTTGGACTGCTTCAGACACCTTTCCCCATCTCAGTCAGACGGTAAGGGAGCCCGAACCTTGCTCGAGCACTCAGAAGGTGAAACAGGCTTGCCAGCGGTCCAGCGAGCAGGCACAGACTCTCTCTGAAAATGTCCCGCTTTTAAATGACCTCGTGGGATCTAATTCACTCCCCACTCGCTTCCCCCTCACCTGCCCGTGGCCCCTGTGGAGGTTCAGAAAAGGTGGGGGACGGGGAAAGGAGGGCGGCCCCCTGGGGCGCACCTCTGCAGGCTCCAGAAGTCCGATTTGGGTAATCCGGCCTGGGCCGGCCTTCCTGAAGTCAGGCAAACCTGTTTTCTTCCCTGGGATGCATCGCTTAGAAACACCAACTGCACGGGTTTCTTATGTTCTCACAAAAAAGGGAAGGAAACAGCTGGTAAATGTTTCACAGATGGCAGAGCTCTTGGCATCTCTCTCAAGAGAGGGCCACCCATGCAGATGGCTCATTATTTTAACATTTGGATTTTCATCTTATTAAAACATCTTTTTTTTTTCCTGGTTTTATTTAGCATCATAAATTCTCTTACATTTTAGCAAGTGACTAAGTGATCTGAGGACGTGCGCTCTAAGGAACATCCTTTGGCTGAAACATAGATTGGTAACATCGTTATTCCCAGCTTTGATCTCAACGTGATGGGTTTCAATCTGATTAAAAATTCCAATGAAAGGGAAAGCTCAGAGTAGTGAATTTATCAAGCAAAAGTCCATATAGTAGCTGAATTATTCAGCAGAATGATAAACCGAGGGAAATTGGGGAAATAGTTTTATTCGATGCATAAAATCCCTATTGCTATGTAATATGCATATATAAAAATAGACAAATGCACAGTGGGAGTAGATTCACAAACACACCCTTTCTACATATGTAGGGAGGCTTCTGCACCATGAAGTACAACAGCCAGAACTGAAACCAAGCAATGCCAGTTCTTGGCAGAGCAGAGAGGAAAGGGCCAGGATTTCAAAGGACTGCTCTCTGCCCACTCAGACTTTGACAAGATCGAACCTGCATCTTGGGCCTGAATAGCTGTTTCTAGGTGCAGAGCCAGGAGGGCTGCTGCGTGGCTGGGGGGAAGGAACTACGGGCTCTCGCAGCCCTAACTTTGTTGGGAAAGCAGGCCTCGGTACTCTCCTTTCCAAATTTTCCTCCGGGGGCCTGGGCAGAGTTGTGGTCACCTCAGCATCCCTAACTATTGCGCTGGGGTGTGGGAACTGTTGGAGATGCAAATGCAAGAGACGAAGCAATGTAATAAGAACAAACCAATCTATTTAATGGGGTGAGATGCTGGCCTAAATACAGGATCGGTCGCTGGGCTCTCGCAAATGGGCCTTATGGAGCAAGGGCTGTGCCTGCCACGTTGTAAATGTTTATTAGCAATGGTACACAGTGCACGTTATGGATCCGTGGAGCTCGAAGCCGCCTCACTTTGGGGGTCAAGTGTAAATCCCTGAAATGCTGAGAAAATGTTAATAGTTGCCAGCACCAAGACTGCATCGGTTGAGAGGGTACATAGGTATCATAAGTGGAGGCTCAGTTCATCGACTTGAATCACCTCTGGTACCTCTAACCTAAAGCATTAGCTCGCCTATTGCATTCTGGGAGGCGCTGGCTTCTCCATCAGATGTAAAGCAAGATGGGAGCTACCTGGAGCGTAGTTTCACCAACAAGAAGTAGCAAGAGCCACGCTGATTAGACGGGTACAGAGAGCTGAGAGATACAGAGAAATGAGAGAGAACACTGTTTTCAGTGTATTTCTCCCTAAAAGGATGGCGTCTGGGGGCGCCATGGTGCTTCCTAGCTTGTGGCGTCTGGAGCATAAATTGCAACCCCAAGAACCCTTCTTTGTGCAGAGCCTTCAGCTGGCAGTAAGCGCTCTTGTCATCTTCAGGTGTAATACCCTCATTGATCACTCTGTGGTCACGGTCCCCAAAGGGGGCCCCAGAGCAGCGGTGTCAGCATCCCCTGGACCCCACCCAGACCCCCCGACTCAGAGGCTGGGAGCGGGGCCGGCAGCCTACATTGTCACAAGCCCTCCAGGTGATTCTGACGCCCGTGCTCAAGTTGGAAAACCACTGCTCCGAGGCATAATAGTTTGTCATTCCACCGGTGCCCAAGAATCATTTTGGTGACAGACATCAAGTATGAATCCTGTAAAATCCTGGCAGCAGAATACATTTGTCTACTTAACTGTATGCAAAACGCTTGTCAAGGCAGCTTCCGGGGGCTCTTTTTGTGAAGGCTTCCTCTCTCCCCATCGCTTTGGAGACTGTGTGTGCCCTCAATCCAAGCTCCGAAGTTACAAGCCATTTAAACAGCACCCTGCCCCGCCCTTTTCACCTCACATCGGCACATACGGCAGAGCCACAGTGCACCTGGTTTTCCGAGACTAGCTGCAAAGACTGACAGATTTCATTACATTTGTCACAGGGCCTAAGACTCCACGTGGGAGAAAATAATCCCACTTAGTAGAAACATCTCACTGTGCCTCTGAGTCAGAATGGAGCGGCACAAAAAGTATTGTTCCTGGGAAAATTACAAGGCATTTGGTGCGCGTTTTCAAAAGTGTGATGACTATTCACCAGCCTCTGGTTTAGGTGGCTGAAAACCCCTCACAACACTACGTAGGGACCAGAATACATACACGTCCTGCGAAATGGCATAAGAATCAAAGGAGAAATGAATTTCCTGTGGTGCAGATGAGCTACTTAAAATCGCTCCCATCTGAGTACACCTCCTTTTCCCTCGCGCGCGTTGAAAACCATTTGAATAATGCACGTTATTCAGTTGCATTGTGTGCTCTGAAAGCCATTTAATGAAGGTAGACAGCCTTCCAAGACGGTGCATTCTTTGACTAATGCAGATACTGCTGGAGAAATCTCTCCTCAACATGGAAGGCAGAGGTTTACTGAGGGAGGGAAGAAGGGATGCTATTACAGCGTCTTGTTTCACTCAGTCAAATCGAATGGAAGCGACCTTGGGTTAAACTGGATCTATTCTAGGTGTACCTTATTCTGTGCATTGTACATACTGAAAAGCTGCAAGTCGATCCAATTTTAGCAAATCAAACCATCTTTCCATTGACTTCCATTACATTATCGAAGTTGTTTTATCTCTTTCTGATTGATCATCACTTAGCAGTGGCTTCCAGACCTAACCTTCCTGTTAAATAGGTAAAGATCTATAAACTGACACTTGAATGAAGGAGGGGCAGCCCTCTCCAAAAACAAATTTCTTGAATATTCAGGAAAGTCACAGGCACTTATTCGTAGAAGAATATCTGTATATCTATCTAATCTATGCATGTTGTTTTAATAAAGTAAGGAAAATGTGTCTAGTAAGATTAGTTCTTTGCATGTAATTTACTTCATTAATTGAGCCGAAATTACATGAAAGGGTATTTGGGGAAAGAGATGTTTTAAATGTCATTTCCCTCGGTAGTTTGCATTAAGGCAGGGTAGAGAGTTGGCTTAACAGTGTGGGCCTGAGGGTCACAGCTGGGTTCTGTCCTGTTCACGTCTCAGCTGTGTGACTCGTCCTCCCTGGCCCTCGGTCTCTTCCTTGTGACCTTGAGTCAGGCAACTTGTTCTGTCCCACAGGATCTCAGCAAAGAGTAACGCGCTGCATGTATTGTTAGCACACTGCTGGGCACACGGTGAAGCCTGCATAGATAGCAGCTGGTGCAACTGTTTTCGCGAAGAGACAAAGTCCCAGGAATCATGCCCATGACAAACAGAGAGTGTCTATACGTGCCTGCCTGGAAAGCCATGGAAATAACGGGACCCCAGGGCAACATTAAAAAGATGCCATCGGTTGTATCTCCAAAGACAGCTCCGTCTCGGAGCAGAGTGAGAACGGCACTAACCTAAGAGAAGAGATGCGTGGTCACGGGGACACAAAGGGAACCCCGCTCTCAAACCCAACCCCCAGACTCTCCTCATCCCTGGCTGTCCATCTGTCCCTCATTTCTTGCTGGGCCTCCTTTCTTCCCAGGTCTCTGATGTGCAATCGCGTAGCCTCGCTGTGTCTCGGTTGCGGTCCCACGGGTCGCTCTGT
The DNA here is from genome assembly GCF_021234165.1 of Pteronotus mesoamericanus. Lineage (NCBI taxonomy): Eukaryota > Metazoa > Chordata > Mammalia > Chiroptera > Mormoopidae > Pteronotus > Pteronotus mesoamericanus. Next base: position 5,277,598 of record NW_026555105.1, read on the forward strand.
GTTTCTTTCTCGGTCCTCCCCTCTTTCTCCAGCCTCCAGCCTCCTCCGTCCCCTCTTGTCTCAATTCTGAATCACAAAGCGTTTTGAATCTGGCTGTCAAAGATCCCTGGGTTTGAGGGGTGGGGCATGGAATTGGAAACATGGCTCTGACACGTGAGTATATCTTGGCCTTGACGGACTTGTGAAAACGGAGCTCACGCCAGGGTAGCAACGAATCTCAGGGCAGCGGTGTTCTCTTGGGAAGGGTGGGGTGAGGAGCAGCATTTCATCTGAGTCTGGACATTTTCACTTCTTTCAAAAATTAAAATGATATCTCAAGAAAATATGACAGCGTGATAACATCTATTATATTTGGGACATGGCTACATTTCGGTGCCTTATTTTCTATATACTTGAAATAGTTCATATTTAAAGATTCAAATAATTAAGTCAAAAAGTGGAAGGAAATGTGGCTGTGAAACTCCTTTATTCGTTTAAAACCCAGTTGGCCAGGAGACCTCAGACTTCACCAGCCCTGAATTAACTGGAAGCCTTGTAAAAACACAGCTTTCGAAGTGCCACCCAGGAATTTCTCGTTCAGTAGATCTGCGGTAGGGCCTGAGGAGGTGCACTGCTGACACGTTCCCAAGTCATACTGACGCGCCCGGCCCAGGGACCCCAGCTGGAAAATCCCTGAAGTCAACAGTGAGCTCCGTGAAGACAAGGACCCTGTGTGTCCTGCCCTGTTCCTAGGCTCTAGCTGGACTCCCGACCCTGGGAACACACGCAGTAAACAGCCATGCCTGTGAACTACGCGCGCAGGCTTGCATTGAAGGGAAAAGCGGACACTACATTTTCGGCCCTTTGGTGAGCCTAAAGGACCCTTTTTCTTATTCTCAGGTCAGGGCAAGAGGGCTCAGCTGAGAAAAACTGAGGATCCTAGGAGGTGAGGTTAGAGGGAAATCAAGGAAGCGAGGCGACTGTTGGGAGAGAGACAGGGTGAAGGGAGGGCCTGGGGAGGAAGCCGGGAGGAGCCACCCTGCCTTCCCCTGCCACCCAGAGAGGGCCCTGCAGTCGCCGCCCAGGGCTGGTGCCGCTGCAGTATCAGAAGCCCAACCCTGCGCACCCAGCGCCCGCTGCCCCGCTGGCGCGGCCACCGCGGCCTCCCTCCCGTCCTAGGGGGACAGGTGCCTGACTCTCCCCGCACCTCTGCACGTGGTATTGGCTTTGCCTTCGCCGTGTCTTCTCCCATGTAACCTTCGTACCTCCATGGAACGGCGTTGCCTCCCCTCGCCTTCCGAATGGGTCAGAGATGTGAGCAACAAGGCCCCGTGAATTGGAGCTGTTTCCTTCCCGCCCTTCACAGCCCAAAGTCACGCTTTCTGGTTTGTGGCTCACACCCACCTCCCCAATCTGACGCAAGGACTAGGACCTCCCTGCTGTATCTGTGTACTATAATTTTTAAATCATTGTCCCTACCCTGTGCTCAATACATACTTGGTTTTTAAAAATTCAAGATAGTCTTCCAGTTCTAGTGAGATATAATTGACAGGTAATATTGCATTAGTTTTAGGTGTACAATATGAGGGTTCGATATATGTATATATCACACAATGATTATGACGGGTTTAGTTAACGCCCATCACCTCACACAGTTCCATGTTTTCTTCCTGTGACGAGAACATTTACGATCTGCTCTCTTAATAAATACTTGGTGAATGGGTGGTTGAGAAGTGAACATGGGCTCCCCTCCCCCATCCGTCCTGGGCTATCAATACACAAGTGAAGAAACCAAGTGCTGTCGTTATTTCCATACCTTTCAATTCCTCAGGTCCAGTTTCAATTCTGGAAAGGGCTTTTATCGCCGGAAGCGCCCTCTCCTACATTAGCTATCTTTGATGCTTTCTCTCTCTGTCCCCAAATTCAGGGGCTGAGGATGAAAGAATGGACAAGAGGCAGCTCCCCGCCCCCCGCTCCCCCACCCCTGGCAAAGGGAGACACCGGCAGGACTCACGCTACAGGCAATGCTGAAAGAGGCAACGGCGGCGCAAGATCCTCCAGGAAATCGCCAGCGCGAGGAAGGCAGGCGGACCCCAGAACATTAGCAAGACACAGAGGACGATCTCAGAGTTTGCGGGGCTTTTTGTTGTGTTAAGGTATTGGCTCGCTCAGCTTCCTTTTTGAAAGGGGACTGTAACACCAGCTTGAAAAAGCTTTCCTTCAGCACCCCTTAAGCCGCAAAGGCTGTTACATGAAGCCAGGGGCTGAAGGATTTGGGCTGTCTGATCACAGCCTGTCACCCCTGAGCCCAGGTGTTGGTGTTGTTTTTAATCATTGCCCAGATTACGAATCATTGTTTCTACTTGCTTCAGAAATACTCACACCCTGCTTTTATTTTTTAGCTTGAACTTGCGCTGGCTTTTTATGTATCCCTTTAGTGTTTTATCTGCTTAATGAAAATAATTCATGTTCAATTCCAACATCCATAAACATATAAAGTAGAAAATAAAAGTGTTTCTGTTATTCACCTTTATGGGATAAGCAGTTCTTCCCTATGTTGTCCTGCAATGTTAATGCAGATAAAATTGCTTCTCTTTATCTTCCTCCTCCTCCTCATTATTATTATTATTATTTTAACAAACATTGTAAGGCAAACATATTGTTCCGAAATGAACTCTTTCTGCCTTCACACTCTTTTTTGCCATTTCAGTCAGTTCTTGTAGGTGCCTTATTCTGGTTAAGAGAGGTCAGCGAGTCCACTCCATGCTATGCCAGAGAGTATTCGATGCTTCTTCCTGGGGATGCAGTGACATTGCCTTCAAGCATTTCCCTCTGCTATGAAGTGATGATGAATGTCTTTGGATACACAGCTCTGTTCACCCAACACACCTGCCCACTTTCTCTTCTTCCCTCTGCAAAGAACGTCCCTGCTGCAGATGAGCCAACGTCACAGCCAGAGGAAGGCCTTCGCTCAATAATCAGCACCGCTCTTCAGACGTGAAAACCCAAGAATTGCTCATGCCTGTGTTAGCTTTTTCACCAGACATTGAGAAGAGCTGTCTGTCATTCTAAACACTGTGGCGAGATACACATAAGAAGCTTCTGCTCTTATCGCTGAATGTTTTTTCAGGGGTGGGGGGAAGCAGAAAATAAACAAACAAACAAAAAAAGGACAGAATTTTGGCAGTGACAAGATGAAACCATCCAGGGGAAATGAAGGGGAGGCCTGTTCCAAAGGAAGGGCCTACTAGGTCATGGAGCGAGGTGGTGCTGCATTAAGGGCTATGAGAAGCCACGGAGGCGATGTAAGCAGAGGAGTGACAACGTCACGATCACTCAGTTGCTGGGTTGGAATGGCCTCGGGTGGAATGGAGGCTGAGGGTGGTGGATGCTGGAGTCCGGGTAAGAGTGTCCCCGTGGTGAGCAAGGAACCCCAGGACTCCGCACATCCAGGCAACACGGCTCTGAGTCTCAGAAAGAAGAACCTCATGGACTCAGAGCGTTGGCAGCGGCAACCCCTGACATTGAAACCAGCCAGGTCAAAGAGACCCAGGAGAGCAGGGCAAAGGCAACATCAAACAGGCAAAAGCCAACATCAAGTCAGTCTGAGGAGGATGGGACCCTCCAGGCAGCTGAGTCATTAAGGGTCAAAGTACCAAAGAGCACAGACGAGGATATTGACTTAACAGAGGTCTCTGACCTTCACGGGCCTTTCATCTCTGGGCAGCAAAGACCCTTGAGGTCGGCTCTGCCCCATCAACATATCTCTGTGCGCTTAGAGAAACAAACCAGGGCGTCACAGCACTCTCTGGCCTCTTGGAGGCAGGAAATCATATCATAAAGCTGAGAAACCTCTGCTTCTTAGTCTGATGAAGGTCAGTGTTAGGGTCAACATCTTCAGCAGTCTCGCTGGGTCAACCCCCTTGCTGTGGACAGCCTGGCACCTGTGCCTCACTGGCTCCACGATCTTGGCACTCAGACCAGGAACGTAGCACCGGGAAATCTGAATGAATGCCTCAAGGCGAGCAGAAGTGTACGAAATGCCACTTCCTAAGGGCATGTTCGTGGTGTAGCATTGTCACGCTGGACGTCCGGTGGCAGAAGCAGTCATGCAAATGCACAAGATCCTTGTGCCACAATGTCCAAGACCCATTTTTGAGTGTATTTTCCCAGTCTCATACACAACACAACACAAAATTATACATATCTGTCTACGTGTGTAGACGTAGGTGTGTGCTTATAAAAGTGCTAGAAGTATATACATTTTTGGAGAGTAGAATCGGAGAGAAGGAATTCCATATGTTACTTATGTAAGTCTGCATTAGGTTGAATCATATGAAATTGTCAGTTTTGTAGGTAGGAAATGACTCAGGATTGGCGATTGCACATGGTTAATTCTAAAAAGGTTGACGTTTTGAAGAGGCAGGATAGTCAAGTTGCTAAATAATGATCTCAAAGGCCAGCTCAACTTCCTCCCATCTGCTTAAAATTACATCACATCTCCATGCCTCAGTTTTTTTGTGTGAAAAACGGGGATAATAATACAACAGCACTTAGCTCAGTGTGCTGCTGTGTGAATTAAATGTTACACGAAAAGTACTTACAACTGTGCTAGTACGAGCCTTCAATAAATGGTAGCCATTACTCTTTTCAAAGCACCTATTACCTTTGAAATAAAAATAGAAGAAAAGGATTTATCTAGAGTATCCTTGAATGACTCTTCCTTCTAGTTATGAAAAAAACTTGCTGGTAGGTCCTCTTCTGAGAACTGCCTATAGTCTAGGAAATGCGCCCTGTACCCTTGGCCGTGCATGGGCACAGGATGATGCTGGGGGCAACGTGTCATCGTTGCTTGTAGTAATGCCAGCCACCCACTGGTGAGTTCCTTGCCTTTTCTCAGATGAGTTACCTCCACTCCTCCATTGCTATTTCATTGACATGGTATCCTTCTGTTCTGTTAGGTATAGCACAAACTTTTTTTGTATTTTTTGATTTTAGAGAGAGAGAAGAAAGGGGACAGAGAGAGAGAAAGAGAGAAAGAGAGGGAGAGAGAGAGATCTATTTGTTGCCGCACCGATTCAGGCATTCATTGGTTGATTCCTGTATGCGCTCTGAACCGGGATCAAACCCGTACCTTGGCGTATCGCGAGGACACTGACCAACTGACCTATGTGACCGAGGCCTACCAACGTTTTTTGTAAAGTCATTCATTCTCCCTGCTTTTCCTTTTTCCTGGGCTGCTCTAAATATAACCATGGAAACAAAACAGTGCGGTTCCACAACAAAGGGGACCCAGCTGGGCAAGCAGGGCCCTTCAGTAGGTCCTGAGTCAGCTGGTGTTTCTCATCTTCATGTTTTATAAAACAGCCCATGGCTCCCAGAACAGAAAGGGAGGGAACCCTGATTAAATGGTATGCATTACTGTAAAAGGGAATTAAAAGCGATGCAAAGGTTTGCACTAAACCGCATTAGGCAAGGAAATTCAAGAATAAAGTTGCCTGGGTGGTTTGCAGTCTGAATGCCCAGGTTCTGAATCTTCAATGACTCACTTTCTCGTGAAAGAATTAGCTTAATCCATCACCCTTTTGCCCTTTCCCCCATCAGAAGGAGTAACAGGACTATGTTTTAAGGGTTGGGAATGGGATGGGGCAGAAAGCTAATTAGAAGTATTTGGAAATACATGTACAAGTGAAAAATAAAAACTGGTCCAGAGGGTTGAAGCACTAAATTTAGGGTTATTTTCTTTAGAATCACTGAAAACAATAACGATAACAATATTTACTAAATGCCTCCAATATGCCAAATACTATCGGAGGCAGGAGGTTCCAGAGGTAAAAAAGACAACCAGAGAGCCACCCACGTGGTCTCCTGTGCTAGTGGTAGAAGTAGGAAAAAAACCAACAAATAATTACGGTAATTTCCACTTCTAAAAACCCTATAGAGACAACCATTGGGAGAGAGGGGGCAGTGTCACAGAGGTTAACGTGAGGTCAGGGAATCTCTCTCCAGGAGGTGACATTTGAGCTGAGACCTGAAGGACGAGTCCGCCAGCTTGGGAGAGGTGGGGGGAGGGGGGAGCAGTCTAGGCTGAGAGTGACGAGCCTGCCAAATCCAAGAGCTGGAAGTGGCTTGTACAGGAGAAACAGGAAGGAGCTTGGTGGCTAAGGCAAGCAGTTACGTAACTTGCTAAGAGCTTATTGATTCTCAGGACCAGAATGGGATTTGTAAGAAAATCCAAGCCAAAAAGGAAAATGTGCTTGCCTCAGGTCACCCCCGTTTTGAGTGAGAGCAAAGCAGGGCCGCGGTGAACACCCAAACCACCTGCTTTGCTGGCCCAGGACCGCCTTCTGTGTCCTCACAATGGGGCACGTTGACACAATGGTATACAAGGGCGGGCCCCCAAAATCCCAGAATTTATTTATAAAGAAACGTGTGTTTATTCTTACATGCTGAAGCGTCACTCCCCTTCAAAGTAGTCTCCATTTCCTGCAATACACCTATCAAGATGTTTTTTCCACGGCTCAAAACGGTTTTTGAACTCATGGATTTTATGCCTTTCAGTGATTCTGCCGTTCTTTGTTTCACCTCCGCCACATCAGCCAAACGTTTCCCTTTGAGGACTTTTTTCATCCAGAGAAACAAATAAACAAAGCTGCTCAGGGCGCGAACTGGTGAATAAGGAGGGTGGGGCCCAGCGGGCATGCCATTTTGGCCAAAAACTGCTGAACAGACAGCGCGGTGTGGGCAGGCGTGTCATAAATCACCCGTGCCGTGAAATGGGCAAACGTGTTGAAAGAGTCTTCAGAATAATTCACTGAAGCTGAACGCAGCCTCTCACAACAACGCCCACTGGTACATAGATACCTATGGGCTCCTACAACACTCACCTAGTTGGGGAGGCCTGCACTACAGGGGACCCGCCCTCCACAAGACAGGTCGGGTTTTTGGGGCTTTCCCCCTCTCTTATTTCAGTGTCTTGCTCCCAGTTTTGCCTGCAGGGCTTTTCTCGTGTGCTGGCTGTGGAGGTATTTGGGGTTCGAGACCTGACTTCACTCTCACTCATCCTCAGCCTTCACGTGTGCGTTTTCTTTTCAGAGCCTCACCTGTAGAACCTCAGGGGGTTTCTGTGAGCATTATACAGGCCATCAGGCAGTGTTTACGCCAGCACCTGGCACCGAGAATCCTGCAAGATGTCGGCTATCATCACTATTATTATCGTCATTATTTTGTCAATATCTTCTCTGCCTCTGTATTAATCGTCTCCATTATAGCAGACGGTATCGTATAGCATTTTGCATTTCATCTACCAGTGCAGAGGGGCCATAGCATAACAAATCGGCTTTATAATCCAAACGTTTGTTCATTTATCGCAGCATCGACTCTGTATCAAATATGGCACTAGGATTGGAGAACACAAAAATTTGAAAAGCAATTTGATCAGTTGGGCCGTAGTCACTGCCAGCATCAGGGGCCTAGTCCTGGATTCGTGCTGTGTCAAGTATGCGGTACCAGCAAGCGACTTCACCTCAGGGCCTCAGGATTTGCAGCCGAGCAGAAGGGAGGAGAACGGCCCACGGAGCGCTGCGCTGACGCGCGAGGGCCCGAAGCCCTGGCCCTAGAACCTGCAATGTAGCCCCAGCTCCGGAATGCCCGATCCCATCGGCCTCAGCTTCCAAGAAGCGGTAAATTGGAGGAGGTGGAAACAATAGGTAAATGATTAAAAGGGGTTCCTTGTCGGCTCAGCCTAGCGGGGGTGCTAATTCTTGCCTCCCCCATCCTTTCCAGGAAGATGGGATAGAGATTCTGGAGCTGGTTCTGAAAGGATGCGTACAGACTTTCTGGGTATGTACGGAAGGCACTCCAGAGAGCAAAGACAGCACGTGTGGAAGCGTGGAAGCTGGAAACCAAATGGCTTATCGGGGAAATGCTAAGTAACCTGCAAGGGCTGGTTTGTGCACTGGAGGATCAGGTGATGGATACTGAGAGGCAGGGACCCGCGACTCCTTCCCGACGGCCGTGTCGTGGGTGTGGTATGCCCCGGACTGTCCCACACCGGCATCTAGGGTGCTGTCCCAAGAGATTTGTAACCTTGAGCAAACTCTCTTTTCTTCCCAACAGCTCAGATGGAAACAAAAACTCTGTGTCAAAAGCTCAATGTATAGCCGTCCCCGTGGATATCAGATGTTAAAAGCCAAAGCGCCGAAGCGCCCCATGAGATTTGATTTCCACACGCATCCAGGGAGCCCCAGCCTTCTCCAGACTCCTCATCCCCCTCGGCACCACGGTGACATTCGAGTACATTAGGTGATGTTTGGTGACTGAAATACCCCTTGAGAAAATCCCAAGAAGATGCAACTATGTTTGTAGCCAAAGGCACAGTAAATCTTTTGGAAAGCAAACCAGAGAAGTTATCCTCAGGTACAGAAAGGAGAGTTCATCAGGGTTACCACAATTATTCAGGCATGCCAGAAAAAGACAGAAGCGAAAAGCCTGCCCGAATGGGCCGCAGAGGACACCAACATTCCTTCCACGACCCAGGTGGCCATTCAACTGACATGACCCAGGATCCACATATGACACCCTGCTTGAATTTAATGATCTAATTTAAGGGCTGACAAACATACTGTTTCCAAGGGGCTGGGAATGGCCCTCCCTTTTCCTCAACCAAAGTAATTATTCCCCCAACTTGAAGCAACAGTAGTGAAAGCACTTTTTGTTTCTCCAATCCTCCAGTCGAACCCCCAGGCTAAGAATTTTTTTTTTTTTTTTTTTTTTTTTTTGCAAGGCATTGTTCATGCATGGTGGCATAGAATTTCATTTGCCGGGTTTCAAGTATTAAGAGCGCAACACAAAATCTAAGCAATTTTAGACATGTGTCAATCTCCAATGAAAAAGGCTTTGTGCTGGCAAAGGATGTCAGTGCTTGAATTAAAGAGATGGGGAATTTCCCCGAGCAAGAGCTGTATGCTCTGACATAATGCATTGTTAAGGCTCCGTGTTACGATACAACCGGTGTGTTTTAATAATTTATTGGTATTTATTTAACACACAATACTGTCATACCAAATCTAAACCAAGAGGTCTAGGTTCCTCACTGAGTTGCGTGCGTGGTTCTTACCAGTATTGTTAGGCGCTTCCTCAGAAAGGTCTCCTGTGTGGGAGGAAAGGAGGGAAGGGCTCTTCTGAAACTTCATCGGGATGGGATTCCCTCGTCGCCTTCCGGGGACCCTCCGCGGGCTGTAGCTGGAAGGATTTAATTCGGCTCTCTCTTTTTCCATCTTTATTCATCAGACTTTATCTCCGGATGAAATCACTGCTCTAAGAGTTAATCTCATTTGAACACTTAGTCAAAATCTAGCCAGCTAAGAGAGCGCTACCGGCTGACACAGGAGCTGCTGGACACAGGATCTCCGCTGAATTCTTTTGGCCTGCCTTAATCATTAATTTATCTGCTGGAGAATTCATTCTTCTCTCCTTCACCATTACCTAATGAGGATAACGGAGACCATCAAAACCCAACGTTAAACTTTTTTTTAGAACAGCTGATCATTATTAATTAATAATAACGTCAACAATAACCTTAATTTCCAGGTATTCTCCCTAGAGACTTACATCTTAATTATACTTGCGGGAAGGGCAAATGAACTCCCCCAGAACTAGGCTTTGGTAAACAGTTTTCAAATCACACGAGCAAGGAGAAGCTACTACCTTCACGTACAAATAATCACTTTTTTTTCTTCTCTTTCTTCTTTTTTTTGAGGAGCCTTGTGTGGCAGAGACAAAGAGGGAATAAATACAGCTGAGGAGATTTACTGTGACATCAGTAATTCTCGAAGGGACTCCACACCCCGGAGTGTACTGCTGTGGATGCTCGTTGCTCTCATGGAGGTGACAGGCCTGGCCTGTCAGGTACGGGCAACACCCAGGACAGACTAGAAATGTCACAAGCGACTAACAGTTACCACACAAGATATGAAAGCATCTGTCTGAAAGGGAGTGGCTCCTTAAAACTGGCTTAAACCTGTCTCAAAGTTTCTGTTCTTTAACAAGCCCATTCTCTTTCCTGGTGGAACACAGCATATATAAAAATTATTTCAGACTCTAAATGGCTTCAGGTTTCATTTTAATCAGGAATATCTTATTTCACTGTGACAGAAACCCAACTCAAACTAGCTTTAGTTTGAAAAAATCAGGGCATTACTGCCTCAGGAAGCTTCAGGCATAGCTGGCTCCAGGTGCTCAAATAATGCCCGGGGAACTGAGGGCTGTTTCTCAGCTCTTCTTTCCTCTGAATCGGCTTCAATCCTTGAAGTATATCTCTTTCCCATGGGACACCCTCAGAAGTGTAAAAGTTACCAGTGACCAACTTTAAATCCAGTGGGGTGAGAACCTCTTTGTTACGGGTTGAATTATGCCCTACCCCCAGATCCATAGGTTGAAGTCCTAACCCTCGGTACCTCAGTGCTGTGACCTTATTTGGAAACAGAGTTATTGCAGTAGGTAAGGTGAGGTCATACTGGAATAGGTAGGGCCCCTATTGCAATGACTGGTATCTTCATAAAAAGGGGAAATTTAGAAAAACACATAGGGAGAATGTCACATAAATATTGAGTTTTGCTGCCACAAGCCAAAGAGATACCAGAAGTTAGGAGAGTGGCCTGGTATAGACCCTTCCCTAGCACTTTTCAAGAGAGCGTGGCCCTGCTGACGCCTTGATTTTTGACATCCAGCCTCGAGAACTGGAAGAGAACACGTTTTTGTTGTTTAAGTCACTCAGTGTGTGGGAGGTTCTTGTAGCAGCTCCGGGAAACCCATACTCTCCCATCCAACGGTTCCACAGTGTCTGGAGATTCACTCCAATTGGTTCGACATGGACCACCTTGATCTCTGTGGCCAGGCGGATGGCTGGGCGGATCAGCCCCACCCTGTGCCTCTGTACCAACAGTGAGCAAGGGGTAATTGTCCAAAGAAAGATCAAAGTGCTCCCACCAGAGGAAGAGAGGCAGGCAAACACAAAAGATGTCTGCTATGGATGAATGTATCAGAGGGAAAAAAAGGTTATTTCAGCTCAGATTGCTCTTTGCCTGAATAACTATTGTCTCCCGCTCCTGGTGCCTGACACACGCCCACTCATCAGTCATGCATACGACCCTCCCTTCTGCAAAGCCTTCCCTCTGTCCCTCCGGTGGAGCTGAGAATTTCCCTGCAGACACCCCCTCCCATCACCTGGCACGTTGCAATGGTAACAATAGTAATTAGCCTCTTTGCAGTGCTTAGGATGCGCTTGCTACAGTTCTGTATGCCTTAACTCATTTAATCCTGATCATAACCCAGTGAAGTAAATACTCTATCATCCCTATTTACAGGGGAGGAAATTGAGGATCAGAGAGGTTAAGTAACTTTCCTGAAGCTAATTTCCTTAGCTAATAGGAGCTAAATGCCAGAACTAAGATTTGAATCGAATCAGTTTTGCTCTAGAGTCCATGTTTTTTTTTTTTTACCTGTTCATTATAGTGCATCAAATAATTCATTTCCCTTACTTCTGCTCTTGTCTGTCTCTTTCTATGAGACGAGTGATTCCCAAATACGGAATATGTATCACTGGTATAATTCACAATGACTTTAGAGTTTAAACATTTATTCAAAAGCTATTAATACTTATAGATTATATCTTTGTTTTATGGGCATGTTCTCTTTATGGCAAGAGACACTCTTTCCCCCCAGAGGTACTATACACTTTGCTTCCTAAGTAAATTTGAATAAGAGAAGCTGATTGAAAATATGTTAAGAACATTCTAGTACACTTAGCATGTAAATATGCAAACATGTTGAAAGTAATATAGAAATAATTAAAGCTTGAAATCCAGGTACCTAGACCCTGAGCTCGGCGAGGAATGTAGCGTGTCTACCATGGGCTTAGTGGGAGTGCCCAGTGCGGTGCCCAGCCTATAGCAGACACTCATTAAACACTGGGTGAGTCATTTCGTATTGATTTGGTTACTGGCAGCATACGATACAGCACCGACAGGCCCTGGCTGAATTCCGTACACTGAGTTATGTGAAATAGCAGCAATATCGATCGTCTAATCATTACTGAGACGTAGCCAGGCACAGTCATGATGGTCAGACATCTGCCAGCTGTTATTTGGACAAAGTTAAATGGAAGTTGGGGTCTCAACTCAATGCCAAGCCACCAGACAACTTCATTTCTCAGAGCACTTTATGCCTAGGATACGTGTGTGTTCCCGAGGATGAGACCTTCCACGGACACTGGGTCTCGTTTGTAACGTGCTTCTTGAAATGACTAGCTCCTTGTACCTCCTCAGAATAACTTCAGAGGAAATTTTTCAAGGACCACGGTGGAGTTCATGTACAAAAGCAAAATTCCTTTGCCATGTCAAAAAGTTCAAATTTTAGGTTGATGGGACTTAAAAAGCAAAGGGATTATTCTTAAAATTCTCCTCCAAATATGTCTCTTCTACAGCCATATCCAACCAGGGCTGGTAAGGCATAATGGAGAAGTACGTGAACTTAAAGAAGTTAATTAAGTCCCACGTGCCTTCTTTTTTCACATTTCTGGAAAATGTGGATGATAATGGATTTGTTGAAAAGATAAAATGAGTTAATGTATGTAAAGCACTTAGTTTACTGATGGGTAAGCACTTAGTTATAATAGGTGTTGTTATTATTGTCGGTATTGATACTGTTGATTGAAATTCCTGTTTTCTTAGATTTGTGGAAGATGAAACCCTCCTTTTATGATGTTGCGCACTTTAAGGACATCATTTCATGTAATCTTGTTCCAGGTCAGGCTCCCCAGGATGCAGAGTCTGTGACTGAGATCAGTGTGGAAGTGTGGCAGGGAGTGCTCTTGGCTGTAACATCTTTGGGAGAAGGGAAGGAAGTAGGATTGGCTAGACAGAGCTTTGAACTGGTCTCAGTCACAGGGGCCTCAGCTAATTCCACAGAAAGCCCTGAACTGAGATGACCTTTCAGAATTGTCATATGTTGGGGCAAGAGAGGCTGGATTTTACGCCCTCATCAAGCAGTTATTGTATTCAGGTTGCTGCCAGCAACCTTGGGAGAGTTTCCACTCTCTGTCTGAGGCCACTTTGCAGTGAGAGGTCAGAGCGACCTGGCGCCAAACCCTCCTTGAAGCTGGTGAAGTAAGACCTTTAGTCCTAACTAGGGGTGCTGGGTGGTGCGGCACAATGCCCATGCAGCTCACCCCTTGAGTTCGGGGCCCACATATTTATGTAAATTCTGGGAGAAGCAGCTGTAGGTTTCTGGGGGAGACTTTTTGCCTTGGAAAATCTAAGCGGAAGATGAGCAGGATAAACCAGCTGCCACTGTGGCTGCTTTCAAGTCATGCTGGTCCTCACTGTCTCCTACCTGGTCTTAGATTTCTCACGCTCAGCTAGCAGTTCTACCAGCCTGCGTATCGGGGCCAGACTTACATTTGAGCGGGTCTCAGCTCCTGGTTTCCGTTACCATGACCTTCTGAGCCAGGACAGTGACTCCTTGTCTGGCAGACCCTTGACACAAGAAGCTCAAAGTGCCCAAACGGAAGCCAAATATTCAATTTCGAGGGACTCTGGCTGCGTCCTCTGGAAGGACTGTTACAGTGGATGAACCAGTTACTGTTCTTGGCTAAGGACATGCGGGTAGAAAAGACAAGCTCCACACCACACTATCCGTCTAGTCAGAGAAAGTGAAATGTTATGCACGGTGGAAAGGCTCTCATGTAGCCAACTCGCCGTGCAATGACTGGTTGGTCTCTACAAGAGATGAAGCATAACTGGGGTTCAGAATCGGTCTTTATTCTTGACAGGCTGGCCATTTGGTGGCGGTAATAGGTAGATCCGCCTTGGCGGTGGGAGTCCCAACAGCTGGCATGATGAATGGCCTTCATCTCTGCCACCAAGGCTACTCTTTCCATGAGCCCATGTGGCAGTGGTTGTGGCTGGTGACAGGCTGGCTGACATCAAAGAGTCAGGGCATGGTGTCTGCCTGGTGTTTGAATGCCTCTTCCATGATGGATGCTCTCTGGTGGATATCACTCTAGAGCGGGCTCTTCAGCTGGAATGAGCCTTCAGAGTTAAGGTGGGCAAGGGGGTTGCTTTATATTCTCCTCCACTGAAGAGACACCGGTTTCAAGTTGCCCTTACAAAGGAGGTATGACCTTGGTCAGTTGGCTTCTAGTGGTGAACTGGTAAATGTTTAACAATTGACCACTTGAGAAAAAGGGAAACACCTGATTTGTAGTGTTTGTCGATTTCCATGATGTAGACAGATAAGAGGTTGCAAAACTACAGGCTGCTGGCCCACCACCTGATTTTGTAAATAATGTTTCATTGGAGGGCAGCCACATCGTTTGTTTACATACCGTCTATGATTGCTTTTTCGCTACAATGGCAGAGTTGAGTAAATGCAACAGAGACTATTGCAAAACCAGGTATATTGACTATCTGGCCCTTTAAAAAAACCTTCTGACCCCTTTTACAAACACTCCCACCATGTATGATTTCAAGTTACCAGTGAAACTCAGAGTTGGAAAGTAACCCCACAATTAGCCCTCGTAAACCAACACGAGCCAGTTAGAGCCCATCACATTGGCTGAGGTCAATTCCCAGACAGGGTGAAGAGCTGAAGCTGGCATCAGGCAGCACTCCCAGCAGACATCTGGGCAGGACAGCACCACATCCATTAACGTTTTTGTAGACTTCCTGTGCGGAAGGTACTCTCATTATATTTTCCAGATCAGAAAGCTGAGACTAAAAGAGTTAAGTCCACTTTGTCCTAAACTATAAAGCTAGTAAATAGGGAAGCTAAGGTTCGAATGCTGATCTGTTGTGCTCCAATAACATTCTATGCCTCCCATGCAGCTGGCTGGCTTAATGTTCCTATCCAATACCATCCATTCATTTATTCATCCATCCATTCATTCAATCAACTATTATTCAGTGAATCTGTTATGTGCTAGATATTATGATACAGCAAGAAGTAAGACTTGAGCCAATGATATTTAGATATCTGGTATGTTTGCCCATCTGAATGTCTGAGTCAGTCATCTCAAAACGTAGCTCAAGACCTGGACCCCTATGGTCAATATCCTATAAAATGGTACTTTTTGATCTCATGATTGTTTCATAGTAAGTTCTGTTTCCCAGTCAGTTCATAGTCCCTTCAGAATGGTGGCATTTAAGGAGCCAGTAAATCACATCTACTTTGCATCAAACTCACAATCAGTTAAGAAAATGACACTAGATTCAGAGACATAAGATCGAAGTATGAGAGACTGTATTAAGGAACAACAGACAATTTGTTCAGCTGAGAATTACTAAGCACCTACTATATGAACGGTCTTGCTCTAGATCCTGAGAGTATGGCATGAAGAAGAGGATGAAATCCCTGCCTTCAAGCAGCTTACATTTTAATGTAACCTGGATACTCAGTACCTCCTCAGGCTATAGTTTAGAACCCAGATGTAGTAGAAAAATGGGTTTTAGCAGAACTCAACACAGTTGTCTGAAAGATTGCTTCGCGCCTGTCAGGCGTCAGTACAGGGGAAAGAGAAAGAAGCTTCTAGATCCGACCCCAGAAGGCAACCCTAGCTCAATGCCCCCAAAGAAACACTGTAGGAAAAGAGTAGAAAGAAGGGAATACACCCATTCTTGGGGAGCCAGATGGCCTAGAAGGAAGAAGGATGGGGTCTAAGACATGGTTACGAAGCCCCTTACCTTATTTTTGATCAATTTACATGTTGATATGAAATAGCAGAAACAATGTCTAGCACTTAAATCAACTGAATTGCCTGGAACTGGCTAGAAACATAGTTAAGTATTCAATTAAGTCTTAAGGATTGTGTGAGTCCAATATTTTCACTTATACTTTGATAAATTTCAGGACCAAAGAACCATCATAACATTCAGGTGAGTATCCCTCTCTCTGGGTCACGTATAAGATCTCAGGCTTTTATTTTTATTTTTTGATAATTATAATATCAATAAGTATTTTGAGGTGCATGCTTTGTTGTTGGCTGGGTAACACCCACTGCGCGCCTTGTTACAATCACGTGGTCTCTTCTGGATGGAAAAGCCTCTGTTTATAATACGTCCTATTATCATGCCTCATGATGGATGAGCTGTGTTTATTTGTTTCTTTCCTGGCTGTCTTTAGGAGATGATCTAAGGTTAATGGTGGAAATGCTACCAAAATAAATGGTTTCATGTAGTCAAATATTTCATCTGAGCACTCTGTTTCAGGAAACTTGGGAAGAAAACAAATGAATATTTTTGGAGTGTTTGAATTCATTCCTTAACTTTAGTGCTGCTCAGATTTCCAAGATATGTTAAAAATATATTGTTCAAGTTACCACAAAGTCTACAGTGCTTCCGCTGACATGTCAATTAGAATATTACCCATATTTTCCTCTGGAAAATCCTCAAAAGGACGTAGAAGATGATTTCAGAGGCCTGCATAAAACTGGCCATTTTCCATAAGAAATGGCTCCACAGAATCATAATTGTTCATGAGAGTGATATTCACCAGACCTGGCTGAAAACATTTCCTTAAATTGATGTCTCATTCTGAAGATATGCAGATGTAATATTTGCCACTAATCCTTATAAGTTTGGATGCTTAAAAAAAAAAATCTGAGGTCAAATAGATTAAAGTATAGGACTTGATTTCAGTGTCCCCAGTTCTGACTTAGGTCAAACTTAGTTCAGAGCTGCTCTAGACTTCCATGGGGATCTCTCTCACTTTGGGTCAAAGTTCAAAGACAAATTGCTGCTCCTAATGCTGGGAATGAAGTCATTATCATTTTTCCCCTTGGAAATGCTTTGGAATTCCTCTCAGGATCTCCTTTAGGTCCAGCTAAGTACAAAGGGCTATTCGACAGATACCTCCTTCCTGAAAGGATTCAGATACTCAGGAATATTTGCAAATGTCGAAGTCATTTTTTTGTCTTGCAGTTAATATTACTTTGGAGGGAAACAGATTTAAACTTCAAGAATGGACTTGAATGACAGCACAATGAGAGTAGGAGTCTACACTCCAAGACATTTCTTCAAGATCAAGATTTAAAAAAAAATTTTTTTTTTTTAAAGATTACTATACATCAAACCCTGGCAGGGCAAAGAGAGTGAATTTTCCTTCCAAGTCATTCTGGTGAACTCCAGCATAAGAAGTCACACCTCTGACTCCTTTAAACTTCACCGTAGTGTTATTTTCTAAACTTTGAATTACAGTAGCTTTAGGGTAAGGGTCCAAAATTGACTTAAAGGGGGGAAAAAAGATCTGTTAGCAATTCAGCTTCTACTGGAAAAGTTTTCCATGAAAAGTATTTATTGGCTGCTTGAAGGGTTATGTCTATTGTGGTCTCTAAACTTATTATTTAATATAAAATAAGTTGAATTGCTTTTCATAATTATAAGAGTAACTTCTGCTCTTTTGAGGTCAGAACACCTAGACAATAGAAAAAAAAGGAGAAAACATTCACAATTCCAGCTGCTTGCTCTTTTAAAAAGTGTGGGACTCTACAGATTTCTATTTGTTTATTTAACAAACTGTGTACTCATTTTTCTGTGGCAGGTGCTTCTCTGGGCACTGAGCTAGAGGCCCCTCTGAGATGCTGCCTCCACAGAGCCAAGCTGATGGAAGAGATAAAGGGTCGGCAAGTACAATAAATACTTCCATACAAAATAGAAACAGGGAGGTACAAGTACCTAAAAAATGTTTCATGGAATGAAGATGATGGAGGGCATTTTTAATCACAAAAGGACTCTCTGAGGAGGGGACGTTTGAACAGAAGCTAGAAAGGACAGAGCTCTTAGGCCTTGTCAAGAGCCTAGAAAAGAATCACCCTGGCAGAGCAAAGAGCAAGTACAGAGGCAATAAAGATGGAAATGACGTTGGTAGTTCAGGCGAAAGCAAGACACCCAGGGCACGGGGTGGCGAGGAGAAAGAAATGAAGTTGATTTGTTTAACTGATAAGGCAGAGGTCGGTTCATACAGGGCTTTGCAGGCCACAGGAAGTGGTTTGGCTTTCACTCTAACCTGATTTGGGTTTTCACAAGCTCAGCTTGGTTGTCATGTGAAGACTTGACTTTGGAGGAGCCATCAAGGAAGCAGTAAGATTGGTGAAGGAACGTGCCCGTGGGAGAGGCAAACATGGCGTGGACACAGTGACAACCACGGGACGCGGTCTTTCGGGGATTCGATGATGCTTTGGGTGTTGGGTCTGCCCACCTCTGCGCCGGCCTCTTGGACTCTCTCGGATGGACGGGCAAGGTCCGTGCGCGTCAGCGCCGGGCACGAACCCAGACATGGGCCCCGGTGGCATGACATCAACGCCCACATATTGTTTAACTGGGGCAGATGTGGTAGGAACAAAAGCTGCCCGGCCCTTCTATTTTCCTTCTTGATTTTTTTCTCTTTGTCCAGTGCTTTCATTCTTTCTGTCCTTAACCTCTTCTGGCCCAGATGGGTCAGCTTTCTTTAGAAACAAAGGACAGAGAAATAACAGAGACATTCCAGAAAAAAAGGAGCACCTTTCCTAGAATCACAGACCTAGATGTTTGATCTGAGATGCTTAGGCTCTGAGGTCCAGCAGTGAAGTAAGGAATACCAGTAGTACTCACAGGGACGTCTACAGGGTGTTCGGGAACAGGGGTCAGCAAATGATGGGTGAGGGGCCAAAGAGAGCCTGCCACCTGGTTTTCAAATAAATTGTTACTGGCACCCAGCCACGCCCATTTGTTTACACATTGTCCATGGTTGCTTTGCCACTACAATGCCAGGGTTAAGTAGTTGTGACAGAGACTGTATGGCCCAAAATACTTACCACCTGACCTCTGACAGAGAAAGCTTCTGATCCTTGTTCTAGATTCTCAGTGCTTTTCAAAGTTTCATGTGCAATGAATCACCTGGAGATCTTGTCGCTACGTCTGGGGCGGGAGGGATTGGGAGACTGTGTTTCTAAACAAATCCCCAGGTGCAGCCAACGCTGCTGGCCTGTGGGTCACACATTGAGCAGCAAGGTCGTAGGAGGGTTCTGCCCAAAAGAACTCTCGGCAGCGAAGGACATGCTCTGTAGCCACCCTGTTCCGCATGGCAGCCACCAGGGCTCTGAGGCTACTGAACGCTTGGAAAGTGGCCAGTGCATCTGAGGACTTGAATACTTTATTTAATTTCAAATAGGTTACATTTAAATAGTCACATGTGGCTAGTGGCTCCCATATTGGACAGCAAAGTTTTAGAGAATAAAACCTAGATTTGCATGCTCGTTTCTTAGAAAAAGCCAAACCACACATGGCTGGCTGAGGTTTTCTTCCAATTCTTTTTTTTTTTTAAAGATAGGTATTAGCATCACAGACAAGTTTAGAGGATATTAAGTCTTAGCTTGCTCAGGAGGGAGGGGGGCTCAGAGATACTGCAATCTGGCCTGAGTATAATAAACCCCTTTGTTACATTTAAATACCATCATACTATCTTATATACAGCAAAGCATTGGGGTGTTTTATAGTAACAACGCAGCCGTGCGAAAACCCCAGACAACTCTAAAAAGGCGCTAATTATTATTATTAGTGTTTTGCGCTAACAATAAATGTCAAATGGAACCCGGAAAACAAATAACTACCTGTCACCAAGTGAATGAAAGGCAATTTTAGTAAAGTGAATTAAAACCCCAAACATCACCAAGCCCAACCAGTGAGCAACGCCAAGGCGGCATAGCACAGGCCTTGGCAAGGCTGTTCCTGGGCTGTGGGGCCAGCGTGTCCTTGGGGCGAGGCGCAGAGGGCGGGGCCGGCTCCCCAGCCCCCAGCGCACCTGGGAAGGGGTGGGCAGAGCTAAGGTGAGGGGCGTGCCCACCTTGGGGAGCAGACCCCCCCCATCTGGGCCAGTGACAGTGGGAGACCGCTGAGGATGGGGGTCTTTACTGGCCGGGCTGTGGCCCGCTTGCTCGAGCGTCATCCGTGAGGAATGAGAGTCGGACGGCAGAATGCAGACTTGTTTTCATGCCATATTTCCCTTGGATTTTTCAAAGTGCATTCTGGGTGTCTCCCAAAGACTATTTTTTAAAAAATAAATCGCACATTTTATTTTTTTCAAACTTCATTTATCTTTGATATCTGATTGACATATTCAGGACAGTGTAATCCTTTCTGCTGAAGTGAGCTATGACAGAAGCTGCTGGAGCAATCAACATCACAGAGCCGTCCCCAGAACTGGGGCTGCGCCTCCCCCACGCCAGGAAGGAGGGCCTGGTGGGTCTTTCCGGATAACTGTGTGGGGAGGCTGGGGCCTCTCTCTTGGGTCAGCTCAGAGATGAGGCTTAGAGGCTTGAATCAGCCCTAATTATTGCAGAATCATCAGAGAAACCAGGAGACTTGGCAAAGAGGCGAGGGGCTGGGTTTGCCTCTCCCATTTTCTTATTTTGATATAACCACTGGGGAAGAAGGGGGATGTGAAGTTCAGATGCTTAGGCTTGGTACCATGAGCTGCTTAGTTTATTCCACCGGGCCCAGGGCTTCCACCCCTCTCCGTCTCTCTCTCTCTCTCTCCCTCTCCCTGGTTCCCCCACCTTTCTCTTTCTCCTGACCTTTTTTCCCCAATGTTTAAATTGATGTTATAGTCACACAGTTGTTCTAAACTCCAAATTATTCAAAGTTATTCAGAGTAAAAAAGCCTTCCTCCCACCTTGCATCTCAGCTGTCCTGAAGCCATTCTTCGTCTCTTAATAATCCAATATTTTTTGCCTACACGAAGAAATGCACACGCATCTCGGCACGTGCACGCACACACCTTTTCCTCCTTCTCTGCGCCAGTGGTGATATATTACACCCATCCTTTTCACCTTGCTTTTGTTAACCTAAAGTCTTTCATCTTGGGGATCGCCCCATATCAGTTCATAAAGAGCTCTGTCTTTTTTTAATAAACAAAAATTCAATGAACTCCAATACGTGGCTGAAGCATAATTTGTTCATGAAGTTCCCTGAATCTAGAGGCATTTAGGGAATTTCCAAACTTCTGCTCTTACCACCAAACCTGTGGTGAGCAACCCTGAGTGCATGCCATTCCATACACGTGGGAGGGCGTCTGCAGAATAAATACATAGGAGTGGACTAGTTGGGGCAAAGGGCAAGTGCATTTGTAATTTGGACAAGTATTGCCCAATTGTCCTGCTTAGGGGTTACAGAATTCACATTGCCGTCCTTCATAAACCAAGGGTGTTACCAAACCGTGTGATTTTGCAAACTGAAAAAAGAAAAACGGTCTCCCAGTAAAAATTTCAAATCTCATTTCTCTTGAGTCATGGTTTAAATATTTTGTAATACATGTATTTATAAACTACATTTATTTTTTGTAAACTGTCTATGCATAGTTTGGGCACCTTTTTCCATTTGTCTTTTCCAATGGAAAGACTTTATATATCAGGAAAAGTAGCATATAGTCTGTTTCACAAGTAACTTATATTTTGTTCTCAGTGGTAAAAGATATATGTTACTTTTATGAATGGAGAAAAATTTCTTTGACGTTTATTTATTCATCGATTAAAAACATATCAATTAATCACCTACTATGTGCCAGCTGCAGCGTTGAGGGCTTTGCTGCCAGTTCTAATGGGGGCAACTGATGATTAAGCAGGTGAGGAAAGCCACGTAGGGTGAGCAGAAGGGAAGGGTGCTACCCTGCCCCCCTCCCCAGGGGGACATGGGGGACATCATGGCAGGCTTCCTGGTGGAAGCAATTTAGAAGCTGAAATCTGGAGAACAAGAGATGGTCAGGCAAGAAATGAGGGTGGAACTGGGGAGAATGAGGGGTGTTTAGGCCAAGGCATGGCTTGTACAAAAGAGAGGAAAAAAGTCTGTGTTAGAGAAGCGATAAGAACTCAGCATGACGGATGCAGGGAGCGAGGGGTGAAATTGTGGGTACTTTGAAGGTCAGGATGAATATTCACACAGATGCTGCACAAACACTAGGGACACTGATGATTATGGCAAGCCCCTCCCTTCATGGAGCTTACATTTTACTGTGGGGGAGCAGAGGTAATGAGAAAACAAATAAACCAAAGAATAATCCCAATTTTTAGTACTGTGAAAGAAACACATGGGGCTGTTTTGGAAGATAATAGCAGGGTCTCCTTCAGATGGGGTGTTCAGGGAGACGTCTCTGAGGAGGTGACAGGCAAGCTCGGACAGGCCGAGTGAGGGGACATAAGAACGCAAGGAGACAGGTAAGCAGCTCTGTCCCCTCATGTCCGGTATAGACCTGGCGCTCAGACCCATCTAAGGGGTGTTCGCTTCAGTGCTTTTCCTCCAGACAAGAAGGAAGGAGTCTAATTTACGCCGAGAGCTTTTGTAGACACAAGCAAGCTTCACGTCAAGTTTGCGGAGTTTATATAAGTTAAAGAGATTTCTGTATGTTCCTGGGGAAATGGTCTCCTCTATTTTCTCCCATGCCCAGGCCAGGGCTTCACACAGCAGCCAACTAGGACGGACACGGCCACTGTGGAGTGAGGGGAAGCTGCGGACGTCGGAGCAGCGCAGTTCTATGGCAGAACGGTGAGCCGACTGCCATAGGCGCTGCTCTGGCCCTAGACCACACGCCTTCCAGACTAGAAGCTCTGCCAACCCCGACTCTTGAGGACACTTGGCATCTTCCATGGTGGCCAGTTACCTTCCACTGTGACCCATCAGGGACTTCTTCCTTCTTCTGAGACCTGAAAGTATTCCAGGTTATTCTAACATGCCTCATATACGAAGAAGTGAACAACAAGGTATTTGAAACGCAGAAGAGAAATAAACATGGAATATGATTTTCTGAGACTACAAAGCTTTTCTTGGTGATGTTGGCATCGCTCATGCCTGAGACCCCAAATTACTCAAAGGTGAGAACAAATAACAAAACAAATGAAAACTCTTAGGTTAAAGACTTAGGGACAAATCCAAGGTTCAATTTCTAAAAGCAAAGAGCAAATAATACAACAACAACAACAACTTTCTACTACATGCTAGGGATTCATGCTAAACACTTTCATATCTCATTTTATTGGATCCTAACAACCACATGGGTTATTGATGCTGTGTATTGCTTCCATTCTGCAGATGAGGATGTTGTAGCATTGGAAGTTCTAACAACCAGGATAAGACCCCGCTGTTGGTAAGTCGATGAGCTAAAATTTGAACCCAGGAGGTCTGTTGACTGCCCACCCTCAGACACCAGTATGATGCCCACCCAGGGAGTACCCCGCTTCCACAGAGAGTTAGACATCTTATTTCAACTACTCCAGGGGTCCACAAACTTTTTCTGTAGACAGGCCAGATAGCAGCTGTTTTCTACTTTGTGGGCCATACAGCCTCTCCCAGCTGCTCAACTCTGCCATTTGGGGGCAAAAAACAGCCACAGATAATATACAAACACGTGGGAGCAACTGTTTTTCAATAAAACTTTATCTTTGGGCCCTGATATTTAAATTTTACGTAATTTTACATAGCGCAATATATTATTCTTATTTTTAATTTTTTATCAACCATCTAAAAATATAAACACTCTCCTTGGCTCATGGGCTGAAGGAGAGCAGGCAGTGGGCCAGGCTGGCCTGTGAGCTGTGGCTTGTGACCTCGCGCTGGCCTGCGAGCAACATGAACCAAATCAACTGCTTCAACAGCAGCCACTGCTAGTTCACTATTCATGGGAGAACCAGGCAAGAGGTGGGGATGGGGGTGGGCAGAGGAAGAGACGGTTGGGGAGAGAGAAGGGAAAAATATGCATATTGCCTTAATTTTTAACCTGTGACTTCAGATAATTCTTGGTACAACTTCCCAAGATTTAACAATATGTATAAAACTCTTAAATAACGTGCCTAAATTTTCTTAAAAAATCCACTTTGAGCAATGTATCTAAAGCCAAAAAATACACAAAGATACATGTACAAGGATGTTCTTGTACTATTATTTACAGTAAGAAAAAATTCACAACCCTAAATATCCGGTGAATAGTGGATTGGCAAAATAATATTAAAATGGAAAACTTTGCATTCATTAAAAATGATTATGTAAATGTTGACTCATTGACATATAAAGACACTAATGAAGGAAAAATAGTACATCACAAAATATCAGGTTTCATGTGAGCCCAGTTTTGTAATATTCATAGTTATGTGTATATACACACAAGGGAACACCAGGAAACTACATAACAAAATATTTATATTGGTGGCTGCTGGATGAAAAGATGATAGGGTTTTATATATTTTTCTATAGTTGTTAAAAGTTATATTATTAGATGTTGATTTTATCAGCACCAAAATACTGGTTATAAAAATAACGTAAATGAAGATAATTTGGGAAGATCTCAGCTTTGTGCCATGTGTAGAAGATTTCATCTAAAAATACAATTCCCTTCAGATTCTTAGAGTGTCTGGTTGCTTTCTCTCTTCTCTCCTGAGCTACACACTGAATCTGTTTTCTTCTCGTTGGATGGTTAAATTCATAACCTCCCTCCCCTCCTGCTTCTGTAACCTGCCATCTGTCTTCTTTCTGACCTGTTGGGGACTCACAGAGACATTAGTTCTCTCAAAAGCATGGCACTTGGGAACAACATAAGGGGAGACATGGAATTTTTATTGCCTTTCTTCTGTTTTCCTTTCTCCGGGTCCTCCCTTTCCTCTCTGCCTTTGCCCAGCGGGACCGGTGTGTGGACTCGCTCCCACACTGTCAGCCCCCGGAGCCACACTCTCACGGTGACAGTGACGGCCGCCATCCTGGTTGTGATTTATCTTCACAAGTTGCCAAATCACTCTTGGTAGCATGTCTGTGCTTGGTGAATAATGAGAGAGACCTACCATCCATCTAAGGGCAAAACAATGTGAGCAGTTACATTTAAATTTAGCTCTTCCCCCCACCCCCAGCTTATTTCTTATTTTCTGATCGAAAAGAGCCCATTTAAGGGCCTTTGTGGTAAATACTCAAATAATTGTGTCACAAAGACGGGGGTCATTTTTCACCGGAGTCAACGATCGCTTTGGATCTGCTGCCATCCTAAAGTTGCAAGCTCTGCTCAAACTCTGGCTTCTTAATAGCGCTTGCTCTGGGCCTTTCGGACGCCTCATTTCAATGCCTGCTCTTGAACTACAGGGGGCAGGTTATCGCGTCCATAATGCCATTTGCAAATTGCGAGAAGACATAACCTCACCTGAGGCAGCATCTGGGAGCCAGGTTATGTCTCCCTGATAAACCGTGAAGGAAGGATGAAACACGTAAATATACTCTCCTCGGGATGTGACTGCAGTGAGGTGTGGGGAAAGGAGGCTTCGAGGACAAACGCATCTGAATTTGAACCCTTGTTCCGCCACTCCCCGTCTAGCCATTTCACCTGGAGCGAATCCGTATTCCCTGCACCTGCCCACTGTCCTCTGTGCAGCGGGTCATTCACACCTATTTGCAGGGTTGCTGTGAAGATGTGGTGGGTTGTGTTATCCAAAGATGGCAGTGAAACTATCTTCTGTGCTATGATTTCTAGAACTTCTCTACCACCTCCTTCAGAAGTAAGAGTAGAATTTCCTTTTCCTTGAATCTGGGCTGGCTTGTAACTCCCATGCAACCAATAGAATATGGCAGAGCTGACTCTGTGTGTCTTTTTTGATTTTTTTATCCTCACCTGAGAACACTTTTCTTTGCTTTTAGAGAGAGAGGAAGCGGGGGTGGGGAGGAGGAGAGAGAGAGAAACATTGGTGTGAAAGAGAAACATTGATTGGATGTCTCTTGTACATGCCCTGACTGGGAATCGAACCCGAAACCTTTCAGTATATGGGACAACGCCCCAACCAACTGAACTACACAGGTCAGGGCCTGTATGTATTTTGAGTCTTGGGCATAAAAGGAGATGCAACTTCTGTCTGGTGAGACGAGGCATTCACACTTGGACCCTAAGGACAAAGTCCAAGTGCCCTGAGGCTGCCTCTGTGGCGAGGAAGCCCGAGCAGCCCGTGGAAAAACCACATGGTGCTGTTAGTATCAACAAACCCAGCTGAGGTCCCAGCCAACAACCAGCACACACTATCCGCCACATGAGAGAAGACGCATCAGAGAATCTCAGCTCCCAGCTATCAAGCCTGCCCTCCGTTCCCGCCTTTCCAGCTGAACCCCCCAGACATCATGGGGCAGAGACCAGCCATCCCTCGTGCCCTGTCGAACTTCCTCGCCCGCGCTCTCTGAGAGCATGCTGAATGGCTGCTTCATGCCGCTGAATTTGGGGTGATTTGTTATGCAGCAATAGTAACAGGAGAAGAAAACTAGGCACATAGTAGGTCCCTTAATAAGCACCCATTCTAATTATTTACGTTATTTTCTTTTTGGTAAAATTAGACTTCAGGTATGACAGGAGGTGGTAAAACACCTCCAGGAGACGGAAGGGAATGAATCCACTCAGCTTTATTCATTCATCCCTGCATGTAAGTGATACTTATTGGATACCAATTAGACCTTCAGATGTTTGTCCCGTAGCAATGTGCTTGGCGTGCTGCTGGGTGCTGGCGATACGCCAACCACAATACACACATGGACCCTGCCCATGTGAAGAGTCCAGGGCAGCACAGAGATTAACAAGTAAACAAATTAGTAAGAAAATGGCAAAGCGGTGGGGCAAACCGGGATCATGTGTTAGGGAGTGTGGAAAGGACATTTATAACGGGGGTCCCTTTCAGCCCCTCCCCAACGGTGAAGCCCGTCCCCCACTGTGGAAACCCCGTATGGATGAGCTGCTTTTTCTTCTGAACTGTTTCCTAAGGACTTGCGTGCACAGGTGTGTATCCATAGAATATACGAAATACTGTTTTGTGTTTTTAGAACCTTTTGGTTGTTAAAAAAGGCCTCATGTGGTGAGTGATATTTCTGCAACTTGCTTTTTTCCCCCCTCAAAAATATGCCTTGAGGATTTGTTGATGTAGGCACGCAGAGATCCCTTTTTCTTTTGAACCATCGACTTTTGCTTTTTCACACTTTATTGAGCCATCTCCCCGCCGACGGACACGTAGGTTGCTTAGTTGTCACACGTCCCTCAAGAATGCGATACACATCCTTACGCATGTCCTCTTGTGACCTCATGTGAAGGTTTCTCTGGGGCACAAGCAGAGGAGCAAATGGCTTGACCAAGATCATAGATACTTTTATTTTAAGAGGCATTGGCATTCTACCCAGTGGCTGAAAGAGTATTCATTTCTCCATACACGACCTTCAATTAATTTTTTAAATCAAAATGTTGAATGGAAAAATGACCAGCACTCCAAAACATCTGTAACTTAATGTATATGGTATTTACATGTCGAGGACCTTTGAGTGCCTTCAAGTAACCCGGGGGACAGGGACAGACTCATAGGATCCTTGCCTCAAGCATTTTAGAGAACTGAATGAACATTCCCCAAAGTAAAAATCCTGGGTTTTAGGCTGCAGTACTGTATCGCTCAGAACAGGGAGGGGGCTGGGGGAGAGGCGAGATGCAGAAAAACATGACACAGAAACAGAATTGTTTCCTAATAAAAAATGTCTCAAAGTTTTCCGTGAGGGCCTGTCAGCAGCTCTTCAAGCAGCACGGCTTGTTTTAAATTTTATTTAAATCAACAAATTGTACACACTTGAACACGGAAACAGAATACAGGGAAAACACAAGCTGCCCTAACAGAGTAACGTCTAATAAACATTATGCTACTCGAAGATATTTGCTGTTTAATCACCCCATGAAAGGA
The DNA here is from genome assembly GCF_021234165.1 of Pteronotus mesoamericanus. Taxonomy (NCBI): domain Eukaryota; kingdom Metazoa; phylum Chordata; class Mammalia; order Chiroptera; family Mormoopidae; genus Pteronotus; species Pteronotus mesoamericanus. The sequence goes on from NW_026555105.1 coordinate 5,305,325, forward strand.
CGCATTCAGCCAAAAGATGTCAGATAGCATCTTGCTAAAGGCAATGGTGCCAGCTTCCCTGGCTTCGGAGTTCAAGCAGCTCTTTTTTTTTTTCTCTCTTCCCCATTTGCTTTTCTATTTTTGTTTATTTATTTATTTTTTATTTTGGAACATCAAGCTCTGAGATGCTCTGTCGCTTGGACCATTCAGAGGATAAATCACTTATGCTTTGAGTAATGACAATAATGTCCATTTATTGAATAGCTTCTTTGTCAGGACTGGCCATACACTCTTTGGGGCCCAGGACAAAAAAGGTGGAGCCCCTTGTTGAAAAATAATGGGGGAAAAAAGGTGGGGATTTTAAAGACAGTGGCAGCAGAGCATTGAACCCATCGCGGCGGGGCCTTTCGGAGGGAGGGTCCTGTACGCGTGCCCAGGTCGCCCATTATGAAGCCCGTCTGATCTGCGGGCCCCTGAGGAAGATCTCACTTCCTTCGCTGCACACCCCTTCTTCCCCTCTCCCTGCTCCATAAAAAGACAACGTTACTGGGCTGAAGAAACTCCCTAGGACTTGTGATGGTCAGTCCCGGAACACTTCCTAGGGACGGACCATGAACGCTTCCCAAAGGTCGACCAGCTTGGCTTGGCTTTTGTTTTGCTGGCTCTTTTGCAAGCTGAGAAGGGAGTTTCTAGGGGAATGGAAAAGAGTGGAGAGGCAGGGCTGGGAATGGTAGGACAGGAGGAAAAACAGAGGCAACTAGAAGACACTGGTGCCTAGTGTAGAACTTTGCGGAAAGAACAGACATGTGTTTGAAGAGCAATTTTTAAAATGATGTTTTGCAGCTTGGTATGTGATATAATCCCTCTTCCCTCTCTCCTCTAAGAAGCCTTCAGTAAAATCTACTTAGTCACTAAAGCAATAAGGAAGAATGTGATAAGATGATGTGTATGGTCTCAAAGTGGGTGAAAGAGTGGGTGAAGAGATCTGAAGCTACCTGTTAGCTACATACTGTAGTTGAGTCACGCAAAAATTACTTCTTTAAATTCTCCCAACAAAGCTATAAGAACTTCATTATAGAACTTAGTGCTCATTTCCTGTTGAGTGGCTAGCTTTCTGAAAAAAAAGATTTACAGGAATTTTTTACATTAACAAAATTAGTCCTTTGTCACATGGAGTTGCAAACATTTTTCCCATTTGTATTTTTGTTTTGTTTTTTGGGGTATTTTTTCAAATGCAAAATTTAAAAAATATGCGTATCAGTCTCTAAGGCTGCTATATCAAATCATCACAAGTTGGGTGTCTTAAAACTGCAACAGTTATTCTCTAACAGGTCTGGAGGGTAGAAGTTCAACATCAAGGTGTCAGCAGGGCCATTCTTCCTCCCAAGGCTTAAGGGAGACTCTTTCCTGGACTCTCCCTGCTCCTGTGGCCACCAGCAGTCCCTTGGTGTCCTTGGCTTGTGGCGGCATCTCTCCAGTCTTACCTCTGTCTTTGCACGGCTTCTGCTCTGACTGCCTGTGGGTTCAAATTTCCCTCCTCTTCTAAGGATGCTAGTCACTGGGTTAGGGCCCATCCTAACCCAGAATGACGTCATCTTAACTCAGTTATGTCTGTCAGAAGTCTTTCTAAATCAGGTCAATTCCATACATACTTAGAGTTAGGACTTCAGCAGATCTTTTTGGGGAATATAACTGAGCCCATTCCAATATTTGCAGAGTCAAACTTATTAAACTTTTCTTTTATGGTTTTTGAATTTTGTACCGTTCCTTTAGAAAAGCCTTTTTATCCTGTGACTATGAAAACAATTATTCCACATTTTCTGGGAAATAATAGGTTCATTTTAATAGGTTACATTTAAATGCTTGAACATAATAAGTTTGTGTAGTATGTGAGTCAGGGTTTCTTTTTTTTTTTTTCCAGGTAATTAATTATTCAGATGCCTTAACATTCCATATTGAATGATCGATCTTTTCCAAACTGATTTTTAAATAACACTCTTGCCATGGAATAAATTCCCGTATGTATTTGTGCCTATTTCTGAACTCTGTTTTCCACTGGTCTGTTTATTCTGTACCAGAGCCACCAGGTTTTAATCCCTGTACATTCTAATCCACCGCAGAACTTTTCCAACTCTTCTTATGTATACATTTTAAACTAAATTTTAGAATTAGATCTTCTCGTTTAAAAAAGTAATAGTATGTCTACCAAAATCATATTAAATATATTCTTATGAAAAGTAAAACTCGTGCCAATATCCATTTTTTTAAGTCTTTCTTCTAAGTCCCTTAGTAGCAAGTTAAAGTCATCTTCTGCAAAATCTCTCCCTTTGCCTTTTTCAGGCGGATGCTAGAACAGACTGTCTATCAGGAGAGCACACTGACTTTTATCAAAAGCCTTCCAGCATCTATGACGACAGCACCATTTTCTTTTGATCTTTTGATACAGGTTTTCCTAATTCCGAATTGTTCCCAAATGCTAAGTCAAGATTTGAATTCTTATTCTTACACCTACTGGCTTTGTCTCCTTGTGGATATGATGCCGTCTTATTGCGACAGCTTTCTGTAAAATGAGAGTAACTGTAGCATTGCTATCACTTGCGCCTGCTCGGATCTGTTCTCCTTCCTCCTGGCACGGCCTCCCCTTTTTCCTGCGGGGAGTCAGCACCCTGGGTGTGAGGGGAGTTGACCCCTTCCCTAGGTCCAGGGTTAAACACTTAACCCAGGCATCTCCTCTACCCTGGTGGCCCCCATTTTTTAAGGATGATGCGCCTGGGCCGCCCACAACGGGCTTTGGGCTTTTTCTGGACCTGCTTTTGCCAAACACCCAGCATGTGAACATGCTATATTAGTCTTGCTTAGGTTCAGAGAAATTGCTGGAATTGCAAACTCACATGCTTCTGGGTAGGGGCCAGGAAGTCGGTATGGATCAGGGTTCCTGAACTTTGGTACTACTGACATTTTGGGGGGAGAGTAATTCTTGGTTGTGGTGGGCTGTGCTGTGCATTTTAGGATGTTTAGTAGCATCCCTGGCCTCTACCCACTAGATGTCAGTAGCACCCACCACCCATCCCTGTGTGACAATCAAAAATATCTGCAGACATTGCCGAATGTCCGCTGAGGGTGAGAGGCTTCCCCAACCCACCTTGAGAACCACCAATGTGAACGCGCGAAGCCCACACTGAGACTGCGTGAGTCATGGTGGCCATTTCACGTAGAAGGCAATGCCCTGTCCAAAGCGGGCAGGCGCTACTCAGCCCCCGCGGAGGGCTGCTACAGGGGAATAGGGGCCCGTTGTGTCAGATTTTCCAAATTTTCTTAGTTTTGGAATCTTCTGGCCGAGTTTTATATTTTTTTTCAGATTTTTAAACGTTGGCCCCGATGTTTCCTGACTTGATGTGGACCCAATGAAAGACATCTGTGGGCCACATTTGGCCTCCTGGCTGCCTGTGTGCAGCTCTGGCCGCGACGCTCTCCCAGGTGTCTCTGATGCCGTGCACGCTTCCGTTGCTTGTGTGCATTTACCCCCGGGGGTGCTGTCTTTCGAAACAGTTGGGCCAATCAAAGTAGTATTTAATTCTCCTAATTCATTAGGTTCATGTGCCCCCCTCCTTGAATAAGGTATTTTTAGTTTTAACTTGTGGCTTGGTAACAAGTGAATTCCAGAATGGGTAAAATGAAAAGGATTATTTAGTCTTCATGGAGATTTCAATTGGAGCTCTCCATTTTTTCAGCCGTCTTTGTTCTGTTGTCTATGGACATTTTATTTGCTGGTAAGCACTAGAATTTTCTTCAGACTAGCTCACCAATGAGGGTGATTCAGTGCAAATATATAGGGGAACATCCTGACCTATAGGCAAGTGTAATCGGACCTGAGAGAGGACCAAGAAAGTTGTCTTGAATCAAGTGATATTATTCTGTTTCCTTTGCTGTATCTTACATTTATTTCTCTCTCCAGAAGGAATGGTTTTTCTCACTTCGTAAGCACATGGCTGCCCCATGTTGCTTGTGCCCCATTCTGAAACTTCTGGGAGGGAAGGGGACAAGCCAGGCATTGACCCCACACCCTACCAGCAGCAGTGACAACGCAAAGCCAGAGGGGCCAGCCTATGAGAGCAGGTACTTTCTTTTGCTCCTGCTGAACCTCCAGAACCTGTGATCATGCCTGGCACACAGTGGAACTTACGTTCGCTTCTCTCTTCGCACATACTCCTTGGGTGACCCCCTCCAGACTCGTGACTTTAAACACCGCCTATATTCTGCTGACACCCAAACATCATTTCTGGGATGAAACTTTCCCTTAAACTCCACCTGATACCTTCACTGAGAAGGAAAGCATGTGAAGTGTAGACATCTAAATTAAGATTGTCTAAAACCTAGCTTTTTCTTCCAAGCATCTGCTCTTCACCCACGGGGATGGGTCTTTCCCATCTCAGTCAATGGTAACTTACTGCTTCTCGCTGCTCAGGCCAGCATCTTGGCATCCGTCCTTGCCATCCCCCTTTCTGTCGCTCCTCACTTCCTAGTCATCAGTAAACCCTCTTGGCTACAGGGCCTGATGACCTACTGTCACCCATCACAGCGGTCATCTGCTCAGTGTCACAGTCATCGCTTGACGGGATTATAGCAATGGCCTCCTAACGACTCCCACCCTGTCTGCCTTTGCTCACCTGGGTTCGGCAAACTATGGCCAAGGGACAAATCCTGCCCGTCACCTGTGCTGGTAAACGGCTGTGTTGGAACACAGCCACATCCATCCGCATTCGGTTGCCTGTGGCTGATTTCATTCCGCAGCTGCCGAGCTGAGGAGTTGCAACAGAGACCGTATGGCTAACAAAGCCAAAAATACTTACTACCTGGCCCTTTGACAGAAAAGGCTTGCCTGCCTCGGTTCTGTCTTATTGAGAGAAGAGTATTATTTCAGAGAGAGACAGAGAGGAAAGAGTCAAATATACTGAAATGATAAACTGTGGTCATCCCAGCGGATAGAAGAATAGGTAATTTTTATTTTTATCTCTCTGCTTTTCAGTCTTTCCCCAAATTCATACTATAACATTTTAAAATTTTATAATATTATTGGAAGAGCCGATTCTCTCCCCTCACTCCCAGGCTCCCAACCTCTTCTTGTGGTTCCAGTGGCTACAAGAGGGCCTCTAGTCATTTTGCTGAGCGGCTGTGAAGCCACCGATTGCCCCGCAACCAGGTTCTGTCCAGGATTATACCTGGAGAAGTATCGGGCAAAGAGGAACAGAGCAACAGGGCTTGGGGAAAATGAAGATCTGCCGATGTGACATTTCCTGGAAATCAGCCTGTCTTGATTTCTCCCATAATTATTCACCATTCTGTTTACAAATGGGAAATAGCATTCTACTGCTCAGTGTCTTCCAAGAGACTGAAGTTAATTTGAAATAATCCTCCAGCAAAAGCACCAATAAAAGCTGTGGAACGCCCTGATGCTATAGCCTCTGGCTACTGACTTGCCGTTATTGATACACAAATCAAAGCTGACTGCTCCCTTACCAAGTCCCCTGGCACGAAGGTCTTTCACCAGAGAAGGTGCTCCTTTCTCAAGGCAGGACTGACCTGAGACAATATCTCATTGTAACAGGCTTGGGGAAGACAGTGAAGGGATCCCAAACAGAAATGTTGTACCACCTCCCTTTTCTTAAATTTTTAGATGAACTGGGCCTTCCAAAAAAAATCACAAATAAATGAAAAAAGGAGTTCAAATTATGCTTAAAAATAGACTCATGAGCCACAAAGGTGGCTACACACAGAATGCGACTTGAAGGCTGTCATAAGATGTCACCTGTCAGAGCTGGTAACAGGAAACTTAGGCCTGCCTGAAGTTTCCACCCTTAGAGTCATTTCTTTGAGACAGTGTTTTTCAAAAGGCTCTGCTCCAATATAGAATTATTGAGCTTTTGGATTTAAAGGGTCCTCAGAGGTCATAAATCCATCCCTGAACTGATATGTGAATCCCCTCTCCTGTGTCGTACATAAGACATTGTACGTGTAAACTCCTCCCACGACAGGGAACGCATTACCAAAAAAAGCAACTATTTCATTTTGAGTGGGCTTTAATTTATATAAAAAGCTTCATGATGGTGAACCAAAAGCAGCCTCCCTGATATGTGGGTTCCTTGATCATTACTAGTTCTATTTCATTCAGTTACACCGATACTGAATGCGCTCCCTTCAGTCACGGTCGACGCAGCGGCATTCCCAGTCACCAAGGTTCCTGCCCGCGTGGCGTTTCCATTGTGGAAGAAGAGAGCCAGGACACCAATAAACTGATAAATAAATGAGGCCGTTTCAGACAAGGTCAAGACAAGGTGAAGTGAGACTGGCTAGGGAGTGGGTGGGAGTACTTTGGGTAGGGGGTGTGTTATGAGTTGAATTGTGTCTTCCCCTAAAAATAGGTTCAAGTTCTAATCCCTACTACCTGTGAATGTGACCTTCTTTGGCAATGGGGTCTTTGTGGATGTAGCCAAGTTGAAATGATGTCACTAGGGTGGGTGAGCAACTGGTATCCTTATAAAAAGCGGAGAGGAGACATCCACCAAGTGAAGGCGTGTAAAGATGCACAAGGAAAACACCGGTGAGCTGGAGGGCGAACGTGGAGTCATGCATGAAAAAGCCAGGAACACTGAGGATCCCTGGCAACTGGCCGCAGCAGCCAAGAGAAAGGCATGAGCAGAGTCCCTTAGAGCCCTCACAGAGAGCAGAGCCCTACCAACACCTGGATCTTGGACTTCCAGCCTCCGCAACTGTGAGAGAACAAATCTCTGCTGTTTTACCTCCCGGGTTGTGGCATTTGTTATGGTAGCCCAGGGGGTTAAGCAAAGGCAGCACCAAGAGGCGACTTTTTGAGAAGATGTGCCAACTTCCATCAGGAAGAAGACTCTTCTACGCACTGGAACTAGGAAGAGCAAAAGCCCTAATGTTGGAATGTTCCAGAAACATAAAGGAGGCCAATGGGGTGGGAGTGCTGAACAAAAAGGGAATGGCAGGGGAGGGGCTGGAGAAGTAGCTTGGAGCTGGATTACAGCAGCAGAGGTCCCCAGCCTAGTGTGTGCAGAAATGCAGATGTCCAGACCCACACCCAGGGATGGGCATTGGGTCGGTCCAGGCATTGATATATACTTTTAAAGATTTTGAGAACCACATGTATAGAGCTTTGTAGACCTCGCATGCAGTTTGGAATGTATTCCCTAGGCAATGGGAAGCCCCTGGGTGTTGTAGTTCATTTGGAAGCTCCACTCCTTTGCAGTCTGAGGCTTCAGGTGTTTGAAAGCAGCACTTGAATGCTGCTCCCAGCCCCAAAGCCCCTCCCCTCCTCTCCTGTCTTCTCTTCCTACAAAACTTCCAGTACCTTGTGTGTGATTTGGTTTAATAAGTATCTATCGCAGACCCAGGAGGAGGCTATGAAAGAAGAACACTTCAACATGTTTTAATGTGGCATCACACATTCGTCTGTTAGATCAGCTAGCTCTGAGGTTCTCAGACCTTCCTTCTGTCCCGGGAGGCAGAGCACACCGTCCACAGTGGGAGGGATTTGACACTGACCCTTCCCCTAGTAGAGGCTTTGTTTTACTCTCCTACCAGTTGAGAATAATTGAGTTGACTGGTACCTAGAAGAGACCCTAATGCTCAAGAGATTTGCAAGTGGGGAGGAGAAAAGATTCTAGGATTCATTCAGCAAATATTCTGTGTGTGGACCTGTTGCGGCAAAGTCTCCTTGCTCTGATCAGCAGGGGTCTCAGGCGGTGTCATCCGTTGCTGCGGCTGGGGACTGCGGCAGCAGATGCATGTGGTGGAGTTACACTTATTCCACTTCTATGGGCGGAGAGCGGACCAGGGGATGTCCTCCACCCAGTGACAAGTGTTAAACCTGGACACTGCAATTTCACTCCAAGGTATTTTTGGAAACCCCTTCTCAAAGCAGGCATGGAAGACGACGTTCAGGCTGTGCTTGTTCATGCTTTCCTCTCTCCAGGGACCGACAAGAATGCTGGTGAACCCAGAGAAGCTCACTGGGCTTCAAATGCCAAAAGGCCAAAGCCACAGATCGCAAACTTGTGAGAAGGTGGACTGGCCACCTACCTGCCTGCCCTTTCCCCAGCATCATAGAGACCTCTACGCTGTAAAACTCCTTGCTTATTGTTCAAGTTCATGGAAGAAGCAACACTGGAAGGGGTGATCTCCCACTCATTAGAGGACCGCATGCTGTCTTACCAGGGTATGTAGTTACAGTATGGCTCAGCCACCTGTGCATGGCTTGGTCTGTTCTGATTGGTTGGTACCTTATGTTGAGTATTTTTAATAGGGTTTTTTTTTTTTAAATCTCAGGGCTCACACAGAACCCTAATATAGCAATGGAATAATAGTTCTAAGACTCTTATCCTTGGAGGGCAGTTATTAGGTTATTGGTCAAGCTTCCAGTGATTGCTGTCATGGTTGCCACTCTGTTCCAATCCACACACTGGGCCCTCAGATAGCCCGCTATGCAGTGGCTTTGGCCCCACCTCCATCCTCACCACACTGACTGGTCCTGTTGTGGGAGCTGCTCAAAGCGCCTTCTCCAGGAACTAGGTTCAGGTCAAGGAGAAATTCAGTCACTCTGTCTCTATCATTTGGTATCACTCTCTCTCTCTCTCTGTCTCTCTCTCTCTGTAATGCAAAAACTTGGGTGTTGTGAGCAGCCATACTGTATAGTCTAAACATCAGGAAACTGAACAAAGAAATTTTCAGGAAAAAAAAAAAAGAATTCATCTAATGCCATTAAGTTATCTATAATTTACTTCAAATTATGTTGAACCAGGTGGAATTGCCAACATTTGACCAGTTGAAAATTGACCACGATTAACAAAATTGACATGAATTATATTTCTAGCTGTGCTACTTAGGATTTATAATGGTACTGTCCTTTTCAATTTCTCTAACAATTAATTTGTTATGGCTTATATTTTCCACAGAAGTAAACATTATGGTATCTTCACTTAAATCGGAAATCCTTTTCCTTTGATATCAATCTCAGCAGGGACATGGCACACCTGAGGCAGGTAGAGACATTACTTTGACCTTGGGAAAAGGCTTTGTTAGCCAAAGGGTTCTTCTGTGAGGGTTTAACATTTTTATTCTGGTTATCTGGAGCTCAACCATGGGCCTACAGGAAGACTAAACTGCCTTTTAGGTGAAGATAAATAGAAGCCATGCTAAAAACCTAACTCTTAAACCACAAGGCGAGGCCGTGCAGCTGACTGAAGCGCCTAACGAGACAGTGTCTTGGACATGGGAACAATGGGGAAGGTGACAAACTGGACAGTCTGAGGTGGTGGGAGGGATGTTTGTTCCTTAATGTTCAAAATGGTAGAGATGCATTTGGGAGGAGGTTATGACCTGTGATAATCCATGGACACTGGATGGAAGTTGGGAGGCCCTCATGCATGTTAGGAAACCCTCGTTATGGTCAAAGAATGTTCTGGTTCCTAGACAGTGGTCTGTAGAAAGCATAATTCAGCCCTCCCTTTTAAAGCCCTGTGAAAAAATAACCACAGAATCATCTTGTCACCAACTTGTCCCAGGCCTGATTTGTAAATGGTACTGTGATTATATCTGGTGGCCTCTTGGTCACCTCACTGTCATCAGAAATATGCTGCCATCAGCAAACCCTGGTCCATGGGCCAATTCCAGCCCTCTACCTGTTTCTGCCTAGTCTGTGAGCTAAGAGTAGTATTTACATTTCTAAGTCATTGGGGGAAGAAAAAGAGTATTTCTTGCCATGTGAAGGTTATGTGAAATTCCAGTTTCAGTCCATAAAGTTGCCTGGGACACACCAACACTAATTCACTTGTACTTTGTGGCTGGATTTGTGCTAAGACTCGAGTAGCTGTGACAGAGATTGTATGGCCTGCAGAGTCAGAAAAATATACTACCTGGTCCTTTACAGAAAAGTGTGCTGACCCCTGGGCTAGACGGCCTCTTACCTTGGTTCTGGAAGACTTTAAGCAAGATGTTGTTGGGCTACCTAAAAGGAGGAAGCTTGGTCTTCATCAGACTTACAGAAGAGGCTGTGCCTGTTTTGTGCCCACGTGTTAATAGAGACCAAGATTTGGCCAGAGATTTGCTTTCCCTGGAAGCTGGCTGCGGGTGTGAGAGTAGATTCAGAGCTGAGACCTTTCTCCAACTAATGGGAGTCAATGATGCTGGCCAAAAGGGACCTGTCCATCGCAGTTTGCTTAGGTCACTTGGTAGCAGATGCCTTGAGAGGGGCAGAATTGAGAGCTGGAACAAAATACTCAAAGCACCTGGTTCTAGACCTTTCCTAAGACCCAGGTGCTTTACTGCCTTTGTGCCCCATGAAACGTCAGGTATCTTTAAAATGAATCCTTTTTGTTTTGCTTAAGCCTCGTCCAGCAGATTTTTATCACTCACAGCCCAACAGAACCCTTATTTATACCCTCATGATGACCAGTGGACGGGGAGAGAGACACAGGAGTTGCGGTTGTGCGTTTTATGGAGCCATAAGATCTTCCTGAATTATTTAGTTAGCCATCCACCAGCGCTTATGACCAGGAACCTCTCATACTTAACCCAGAAATCTTAGTTATTAAGGTGATCCTTTATAATCTCTGCATTGGGCAGCCACACAGCAAAAATACTGATACATTTTAGGTCAGAATGGGGAGCATGAAATGTGCTGACGGGTAATAAGTAACGTGCACACTAGCTCTTTCTAAGAGAGGACAAGACTTCGCACACCTGAGGCCACCCCAATGCCTCATCTATTATTCACAGGTAGTTCCAGAGATTCAGCAGGTGAGCACACAGACTTCCAGAGAGGCGGCCAGGGTCCGAGTGCTCATGGCCTGCGAGGGACCAGCGCGTGGCTCTGCCCGCTGAGCTTCATTCTCTTTGTCAAATTTGCCTTCCTGACCCTCACACCCCACCTGCCCCCGCCCGCGCTGCAAAGTCACCCTCATCGGCATTCCCCGCAGTCTCACTCTGTGGTGACAATATCAGTGACTGTTTGAAGGATGTGCACCGACGACAGCAGAAGTGTGCTCTCTGCAGTGACACGGCGGATCGATAAACACCCTCATGCAAGCCTGTCCCAGTGAGTGGATAAATGAGTCCCCGCTTTAATTATTAAACAAGAATTGGCAAGAGTCAACAGATAGGCACTTTAGACGACAAAAAAAAATATTTCCAACGCTAAATTGAATTGGGTGTAACTTTTCCCTGACTCAATTATTTTCATCCTCCTTCTGATCAGCAAATCAGACTGAAAGCAGTCTGCTCACCCAGGGACGTGTTGGCTTCCCGGGCCACTGCCATGGAGGGGGCACTTGCCGATTTCCCCCCGACACACCTTTTGGCTATTCGTACCTTTGAATGAACTCCAGGGTTCCTCTTGGAAGAAGCTCCTGTGAGCCTAGGGGGTGCTTTGCCCAGACTTCTCTAGTGGCAGAAACGCGTCGGCTTCAGGAAGGCCGTGCTACATAGAGCGCTCACTTCTCCTGCACTAATTCTAATAAATCCAGGGGAGAGTTTGGCATGAAATGGATGGACCTGGGCCTGCCTCAGTATAATGGGGCTTTTATGCTGACATGCTCCATTAGGGACCACCACGCACATCTTCCTCACTAAACAAGCTTAGTGCTCAAGTAATAAAGTCATTTATGGAGAGAAGTCAGCCAAAAGACCAGGACTTACGAGAGGTTCTCAGAGAGGCATCGTGCCGGGTGAGGTTGAAAGAGAATCCCATAGGTTCAAATCAAGAGACCGCTTTCAGCCGAGGGCCCTCATTACATTACATGGCCCCCCCGCCCGACCTGTTCTCTGTGGGTTCAGAAGGAAAGGCTCATCTGGACTGTCCCAAATAGGAACAGGGAATTTGGTGGCTTTAAAGCCAATTAAGCCCTTTCTGAATATTAGAGTAGTTTTCTCTGCTTTTGCCAAAACACAAGAATTTCTGATCAAACAAGAACTTTTCTACTTTTAATTAGCCCCTTGTGTTCTGAGAAGAAAAGCCAGGGTGAAAGCTATTAAAAGTCTCTTATTTAAAGTCACATTACAAGCATTAAAAACACATTTTTTTTTTTTTTTTTTTTTAGCTCGGCTGATTATTAAAAGAAGAAGTCACAAAGCAGCGGGCCCTGCCCTTTCTCCAGGTTCCCCTAAATTCTGCGGCAGAGAGCAAGGCGCTGTCTTATCTAGGACCTTGCAAATCCAGGAGATGCAGGAAGGGTGTTGACAAGCGGTGGATATGAGATGAAAGAGAAAGCTTCTCTCAGGGCACATTTGCCTGAGACAGAGGTTGAAGGTCCTTAATATGCTTTGCTGACCCTTGCAAAGTACCAGCTGCTCTGAATAGGACTCAGTGTGTGCTAGTTATCATTCCTGTATATGGGAATATGTATGTACGTACATAAAGGATATAGGATATAGGATATCCAGAGAGCTATGTGCATAAATGTACGTATATATTTGTCTCTGCCTGTGTGCACTTAGATATCTCAATGAGGATGTGAAGACCCCTGTGTTTTTTGGGAGGGGCGATGTTACACTTTTTTCTCTTTTTCTGAAGCTGTTGCATACAAACAGTAACGTGAACGGAGCTTTAGTGTAGAGTGTAAGGAATCATTACATGTTTATGCCTGGCTGACCATCAGGCAGATTAAGATATAAAACACTGCCAAGAGCTGAAATTTAAACCCAAGCCGGCCAGCTCAAAGCACTTCTTCCCGTGCATCCCACACAGAGGAGGTGGTGTCATTAACACCAACAGACATCTAATCAGAGGCAAGTGTCCCTGTCCTTACACCCTAAATGGCTGACGTTACAAATAGCTCAGGGGAGGTGGAAAACTCCAAGTGACCAGGCACTGGCCGGTGTCAACCGAGCAGGCTCTCTGAGCCCCCTGCTCCCTGATGGCAAGGGGGTTATCCCACAAGCCAGTCCCTTCTCAGACTCCCTTGCAGCTAGTCCCTGTGACTACGTTCAGCGGGTGAGAACCGTGGGGGTGACTGCTGGAGCCTTCCAGAAAAGGCCTTTCCTTCTGATGAAAGAGACACATGAGAAAAAAAGCTCCATCCCCTCTTCAGCCAGGCAGCTGCAGACACGTGCGTGGAGCGGGGGCACTGCCCGTGAGGGCCGACGAGGCCAGGATGCCACCGTGAGCACAAAGGTGACGGCTGAGTCCTTGAGGACGTGGCCTGGGCACTTGTGTTGTGAAGAATCAGCATGTAGATATTTGAGGTTTTGCAGGTCCCACATGGTCTTTACTGCATATTCTCCTTCTTCCTCTTCTTTTCTCACAAACTTTCTTATTCTCCGGGCTGTACAGAAATAGACTGTGGGGTGGATTTGACCCTTTGGCTGACCCTTTTTCTAAACCAACCCAGCAACCACCCATCTCCAGAGTGCTTGTTAAGGAATACGGTTTAAAAAGCAAACTGTTTCTTAAGCTACTCAAAGTCAGATAGTCTGCGCCTTGCAACTAAATAACATCGCAGTGCGTCCACTTCCTCAGACTGACTCCCAATCTTAAAGAAGAAGGACAAATGATGAAGGGAGTATGTGAGAGGCCAAGGAGAAATGGGCCACAAGTGTCCCAAAACTTTCTTCTCAAAGTAGAGTAGCTGCTACTCCCTTAGATGGAGGGACAGATGGCTGTGGGGAGCAAGGACCAAGAGCTGGGGGTATGGAGCTCTAAGACGGAAAAAATGGCCCAATGAACAGGGTCGCCCCGGCCGGTCAATTGGAATGGTTGGAAACCCGTGTCTCACTCCTTGCAACCCCATCGGCGATGGTTGGCTTTGTGCATCAACTTGGCTGGGCTCCAGGACCCAGCTATTCAGACATTCACCTGGGTGCTGCTGCGGACGTGTTTTGTGGATGCGGTTATTGACACCTGCATCAGATGACTTTGAATAAAGGACATTATCCTTGATGATTCGAGTGGGCCTCCTCTGATCAGCAGCAAGTCTTGAAGAGCAAAACCGAGGTTTCCTTGAGAAAGGAGAAACTCTGCCCTCAGACTGCAGCCTCGGCCCCGCCTGGGTGTCCAGCCTGCCCGTCTGCCTTCTGGGTCTCGGACTCGCCAGCTTCTGTGGTTGTGTGAGCCAGTTCCTTAAGAGAGATCATCTATGCCTAGAGAGCTGAAACTCGTTATTCATGAATTCTGCATGTATGAGTTCGCCTGCTCACTAAGATTTATTTGTAACCCCCAAATCAACACTCGTGGGCCTTCAGTTGTTCACAGAGAGGTACAGACAGCAAAAGATCTCAATTGCCCATTGTCCGTGTTCCCGGCTGAGGTCCAGAGGGATGGACACTGACCGGTGGTGACTTAAGTTTGTTCTCTTTGTCCATAGATTTGTTTCACAAGTACCTTTCTTGGAGGGAGGGGTAGGAGAAAGAGGAAAGTACTTTAGAGCACACAAGGAATTTAAAAAGTTGCTTTGGACGACAGGTTGCTTATAGACCATGGATTTCCCAATCTAAAAGAAAAATGCAAATCTTGCTCACTCATGTTAATTGCTGTGTAAATATATTACTTTTTGTTTATCCATTTCCCTGTGAATAGGTATTTAGGTTTTTCTAGTTTCTCAGTATTACAGACAGAGCACATTTATTTTCGCATGAGCCTCCTTGGGTATATTTATGAGACTTCCCCTAATGAATACACGCTGGAGTGGAATTTCTAGGTCATGGAGTGTGTGCATTTTAAACTGCATCGGATACGGCCATACTCTCCCCACAAAGCCTGTGCCATTTATACTCCCACTAGCAACAGGGAGGGGTGGCTACTGTTCCACCTCCTTGACAATATTTGATCATGTCACTCTTTTTAATTTTGCCAGTTTTCGGTGTGTGAAATGGTAGACCACTGACATTTTACACTGTGCATCTCTGGTACCTTCTGAGAACTGCAGCTGCCCATACGTGCTTTTGATGCATTGAGGACGCGGGCCTAATCAATACTCTTGCAAGAGAAGTAGGACTCTGCCATATTTTACAAGTTTACTTTCAACCCCGGAGCTCGACTTAAAATCCAGGCTATTCTGCAGCCTCCACTCAGTCGCCCTGCAGTACAGTCACTCGCTCCCTTCACATCGGCATGGAGGCTGTCGTGTGTCACTGAAGACTGAATCTCAGTGTGTGTCCACTGAGTGTTGCTTAGCACCTTCCCTCCTTGCCCCATGTCTTCTGCTAACTCATAAGCCTGAGAGTGAGTTCACATAGATTGTAAGGTTACATGGCTTAAAAGAGTCCTCTCTTTAGGGACACAGCACCATGCTGGGTAGAATCTTGTGAGTGGTTAGTTATTCCACATTCTCCTAGAGTCTCCCGGCCAACTGGCACTTCCATTTTCCCTCTCTCTTTCTCCCCCGCCCTCCCACCCCTCCCTCCTGCCTTGTCTCTCCTCTCTTTCTCTCTGTCTGATGGAACTCAAGGTTTTTTTCTTATGTTCTTTGTGGTTTTTTAATTCTTTTTGGACCTTCAGGGATAAATTTGTTTTGGATATTACTTGAGAGAGGACTGGAGGAGTGATAGGAGAGTGTTTCCGATCGAGTTAAGGCAATAACCAGATAGAGTTCCTTGGGGGTGGATGATTTTGTCAACTGTACTGACTCATTTTTATTTTAAACTGGACACATCTGCTGAGGGACCTGGTGGCGGGGAAGGGGGGTGGCTCTTTATCATTTAAGCTGGTGCACATGCCCGGCATGCAGAGAGAGAGCCAGGCTCGATTCAGGGCCGTGTCCCAGTTGCCTGAGTGGGGGCTAGGGAATCAGACTTGCCATAATACACCCCAGATTAGTCATTCGGCAAGCAGGTGAGTATTTGCTTTGGCAATTGTGCCTCCCTAAATAATCTAGATAGATATAAAAACAGTGAATTCAGCTGCTTATGAATAGTATGGATATCTGAGCTTTTGTGCCGTTCCAATCCCTAGCAATATTTTTTTGTATTAAATACTATGACTCCACTTCACCTGTCAGCACTATTCAAAACACAAAATGCGGTCTGAATTGAAAGGATGTTCTGGGATCTTTCAGATGATTACTGTTGCTAGGAAAACCACTTCCTGATATCTTTGTGCTCGCTGTATGTGTCTCTCTTTGTGTACAGCTTACAGTGACAAGCAAATTCATAGCCTGGTATTGGGGAGGAATTGGGAAAGTTTAGAAATGTTTAGAGAACACTGCTTAAAGTTAAAAAGGGGATGTCATCTAAAATAATAGGTAAGAGCTGGGCCGCTTCCGTGTGGAGAATTACGGCCATCAGAGGGAGAGCAATGCGGCCGTAGTCAGGCCATTCTGGCCTCATTTGCTGGAACCTCAGAACTGGGTTATGCTTTCTTGGTGCCTGAGGAAATGACCGTCTTTCGCTCCTCGCAAATATTATGCCAATTATTGTTTCTATAGTGTCAGCTCTGCTTAACGTGGCGACTCTACAAGACTGATGGGAGGGAACTGCTGGAACTCTCTCTGGGATGAAGCAGGAATGAAATCGTTGCCCTGTAAGATAGGTCTGTCCCCTTGCTCAGGACAAGGCATTCTTCCCAAGTCTGCCCTCAGGGTGAGACAGGAAATCGTTCATCCTGGAAACAGGAACTTCTTCGGGGGAGGGGACCCAAAGCAAATGTTTCACGAAGGCCTCCCCCAAACACAAATGGGGCAGATGCCAAGGCACAGTAGTGACATCACATGAAGCTCTGAGCTGTGCCGAGAAGAGTCACAAGCTGAGGGTCCTGGGATCAGGTATTTCAACTCTCTGAGCCTCTCTGTCCTCTTCTGTAAAATGGGGATGACGTGTTTGTTTACTTAATAAGGCTGGTAAGATGGCTCCATGGCACAACACCCACAAATAATTCATGAGAGCACCTGGCACGCATTAAGGATGTCAGTAAACGTTGCTTTAAAGACCCAGGAAAGAAACACCCTGCCCTAACACCGCTTGCGTTCCTCACATTATTCTCACGTGGTCTCACATCATGTGGCTCACTGGTTCTGCACAGAATTATGTTTTAGGTGTTGATTTACCAGTGTTTTCTAGAAATAGGTCAAACTAATCATCTTGCCAGTATAGATTACTGCTTTTTAACTACTAATGTGAACATAATCATCTTAGTAACGATCATGAGAAAAAGAACACTTCTCCATCATTTTCTCTGAGCCACAGGACTTCACATTCATTCCCTCATCGGAGACACGCTCCCTGCCAGTAATACTGACCAAACCAGAGGTGGGAAGAGAAGGCGCAGGCGCAGATTCATGGGAGCGATTTGTGTCGGCCCCCAGGGAAGCAGGGCAGAGGCTCGGCCCCAGCCTCGTCTGGAATCCCGCCCCGTGCGGCCTGGAGGGGCCCCAGCCGAGGACGCGGAGAAGGGAGGACAGGGATGCTCAAAGGTTACGTCGACGCTCAAGACTCTCGCTCCCGTCTCAGAGTCCGTCCTGAGCTTGTCACCAAAATGAGCGTCACATTCTGACTCCAGGACAAGTTTGGGATCAACTGCATCTGAAATGACAGCGGAGAAGCAGGAGAGGAGCAAACAACTTCGAATCAGGGACTTTTCTGAGTCTACGTTTTAGTCGCCATCGGGTGTAGGGACAGGCTGTGATATGATGTGGACTGTAGGTTTTCGGGATACCAAAAATGTATCTCTTTTCTAAATATTACTCTTTTCCAGCCCCACCCCAGAGCAAGACCTCAAAACAAGTACATTTGTCTGGGCAGGGAAAGCCCATTCAACTACTGTCCTTGCAGGACCAGATTGTGAGCTGATTTGTCATTGTGACCTGGCCCCTACAGGGTCCCCATTCAACTGGAAACCATTCAGGGCTGCAGAGGGACAGCATCTGGAGCCTGGCCTGCAGGGGCTGGGGCACCACGGAAAACAAAGATGAAAATAATCAAAACAGGAGGGGAAGGGTTTATAGAGATGTGCGTCTTCCCATTTTGCTCAGGGCAAGAGTTGACTCTGTTCCCCCTGGACCTGAAATAATGGGGTGGCGGGCACATGTGAGATGCCCTTACGCCACAGGTGCCACATTGGGAGTACCTGCCTGATGACTGTTGGGAGAAAGGACACAAATGCATCCCATGCTTCCAGCGCCCTCCCCACACACGCAGATGTGAATGCACAGCCTGTCCTCACGCGGAGACTGCCCCGAGCTGCTGCCTCCCTGGCACTGAAGATAAACTCTGCTTGGCGCTTGATGGATGTGTCTGTTTGGCGGTGGGTGGGGATCCAGAGCCACCAGCAGCCCCTGGGCCGAGGTGGGGCCATGATGGATGGGATTCACTTTATCTCGTGGCTTCCCCTGAGCCAGGTTGCCTGGTGAGTCCTCCCCCAGAGTTCATTTGCAGTAAAGAGAACAAGGAGTTTCATCACATTCTGACAATCACTTGTTTATATTTACAACTAACATTTTTTGAGTGCTTCTTATACACCAGGCACTGTGCTATAACTTAGCTCTGGTATGGAAGCTGGGTTTCTCACCAACTGTGAACATCCCCTTTGAAAACTTTGAAGCAAAGGTTCATGGTTCATCCCTAATATGCTACATACAGGTAGATATTTCATTTTTAAATATTAAAATTGAGAAAGTGAAACCTTGTCATTCTACTCCCAGGAACTTTTCCTAAGAAAGCAATCAAACAACTGTATAAAGATACATTTACAGTAGTTCCCCCTCCCTCATCCATGGTTTTATTCTCCACAGTTTGTTACCTGAGGTCCACCACAGCCTGAAAATACAAAATAGAGAATTCCAGAAATGTTTTAAACGCCACACCATTCTGAGTGGCGTGATGAAATCTCCCCATGTCTCACTCCATTCCCCTCAGGCCTGATTCACCTGCGTCCGGCAAAGCCAGACACTCCCTGACGGCTAGCCACCGAGCAGTCACGTCGGTTAGCAGACCGACTGCCGCGGCAGCACAGTGCTGGTGTTCAGGTCACCCTAACGCTGTGTCACAGTGCCTGCCTCGCTCTTCTCGTATCGCCTCATCACACAGGCATGGCATTAGCTCACGTCCCCACGAGAACAGGGCTGAGGACAGTGCAATGTGCTATTTTGAGAGAGACAGACCACATTCTCGTAACTACTGTTACAGTATATTGTTTTGCTCCTTCTATTTTATTAGCTGCTGTTCATCTCTTGCTGCGCCTCATTTATAAAAGCAACTTTATCGTAGGTATGCACGTCTAGGAAAAAAACGTGGTTACATAGGATTCAGTGTATGATCTGCAGTTTCAGACATCAACTGTGGGTCTTGGAATGTGTCCCCTGTGAATGAGAAGGGACCATAGTATAGGATGACAATTGCAGCATAATTTGTAACAAAAGAATTTTAAAAATACCCTGTACCCATCATTTGGGGATATGTGTGTATCTGCGTGTATGTTGTGTATATGTAGGTATGTTTATGAGTATGTTCATGTGTGAATATGTGTGAACATATGTACACACATGCATATACACACAAGTACATGTGTACAAATGGGTGCGTATATATTATGTAGGAAGTATATTCAAAATATTAAAGATGTATTTTAAAATAAAAGAGCAAGTTTATCAAAGTGCTAGTTCCATATCCTTGTAGTTCATAGTAATAAAAAGCCAAGAAGGATATATATGAACTACTCACATTTATTTTCTCCAGATGGGGTAGGGAGGGGAAGTTATGGGCAGAGACATTATCTTTCTACTCTATTTCTGTATTTAAAAAATACTAAAATACTAACAAGCATGTATTAATTGAGTAATCAGCTTCCCCCAAATAAAGCTGTTTGCAGCCGGGGGAGGGGAAAACAAGGCACCTTGTCCACAAGGTGGTCTGTAGTGATAGACGGGCTTTCAGTCACCCCGATAGTGGTGAAATTAGTCGGTTTCATACGTATCGGCACATTGGTCCTTAACTCATTTTATTTCCTTTGTTTGCCTGAGTATTTTTATTCAGAGCATTTAACACATCAAAATGGGGATTAAATATTTTAAAAAAGGGATCTAGAAAATAAAAAAAAAAAACAAGCAACTCAGGTAAAATAAAGCACTTTGTGGTCTATGAAGGCAACAGGCCTTTGAGTAAACACATGACCCACTTCAATGAAAACAGGGCCGGCAAAGACCCTCCCCCAAAGGAAGGCGACTCTTCTCACAGCCTCTCCTGGCGACCTCTCCTCCAGACACCCAGGACCTGCGTGGCGCCAGGGCCGGAAAGCCGCAGCAAGGCCTGTCTGAGCGCTCGGTGCCGAGCTCTCCCTGAGCTTCTGAGGCCAAGTGGGCATCGTGGGTGGGGCGCCGTTCGTGCTGGAAGCATAATCTGAATTTCACCAAACGCCGGTTTTCAAACATAGGGCGAGCGCCTCAGCCTTTCTGCACCTCAGTTTCCTTACCTTTAAAATGGGAACAGTACTCATCTCTCTTGAAATTAGAGACGGCCGCATGGTGTTTTACATAAAAGCCATTGAATAGTGTTAATGAATTAGTTGAATTCCTGTCAGTTCAATAAACATTTATTAATTATTTATGCTGTGTCTTTGGCTCTACTAGGCTTGGGGGGATAAAAGAGTAATAAAAATTCTCCTCGGGCTTCCAGATCTTACAATTTGGAAACAATTGTGGTTTTTTTGTTTGTTTTTTTGTTTCTTTAATTTCTGAGACATATACCATATCACAGCCATAAGTCCTGATACTTATGGCCAAACAATGTGCTACTGCTACTAAAATACTATAAACTTTGTACGTGATTGTCAATTTTTATAAATTTGAGGCATTTAAAGGTTATATATGAGACATTATTGCTCTTTTTATTCCTTTCTCTTTTTCCTCTCCCTCCTTCCTTCCCTCCCTCTTTCCCTTCTTTCCTCCCTTCCTTCTTTCTCTCTCTCACAACTTTATTGAGATACAGTTTGCAGACTATACACTTAGCCTGATATACTTTCTTCAGTGTTAGGAAAAGGTAAGCAATTACTTAGCACAAGGAAATGATATATAACCCAAAGTCTTCCAGACCCGTGCTGTGCCCTTAACTTGTTATAATGCACTTTTTATGAACACCATGTTAAAGTAGCCTTTTTAATTCAGCTTCAGGTTGTCTTTTTTTGCAGGTGTGGGGGCAGGGATGAGCATCAGAAATCAGAGTGTACCATTGCAAATGTACGTAATCCATCAGGAGGGCTGGGGTAAGAAAAATGATGATGCAATCCACTTATCTAATGGAGTGCTATACAGAAACTTCACAAACACACTCCTTTTCTCTGGGAGCTTTCAAAGAGCATGGATGGAGACAAATGCAAGGACCTAATTTATTTGGTAGATAAGAGAATTAATTGCTGTTATCTACCACGAGCACAAACGGGGGTGGGGAGCCCGCTATTGCTCTTCTATGCTGGGGAAGACTTCCTGGAAGAGGCGGGGCCCCAGGAACTCTGACTGATGAAAGGGGAAGAGTGGGCCAAGACCTGTCACAGGGAATTCTGAGCCTTGGAAGGCGGAGGCCATTATCCTGCCGTCTCTAATGTGCCTTGTTACAGAGAGACACACTTAGTGGTGACAGCTAGTAGAGGCAACATTTTCTCTCCATCCGTGAACCATTTTAATCAAACCATGGAGAACTCAGAAACAAACATGCACACCTCTCCTCCTCCCCTCCCCCGCCGCCCCTCCCACCTCGTCTTTCTCCCTTTTCCTGTAAGAGTGACTCATGGTAGACAATTACTCTGCCTCAGATCTAAGGGAGCAAGCCAATGGGAGGAAGATAAAAATGCAGAACGAGGAGAACAACAATGAAATCAAAGAGCCACAGCCCCAGGTGCACCTGCTGGTGAAACCGAGCCCATGGCTCCAGGCCAGCGCACGGTGGGGCTGCTGAAGTCACATGCTGTGCCCCGAGTGACTCCTTCTCAAAGGCCAATCATTTAACCGTACAAAGAGGCTTCCAGCGAGTGTGAGGTGCAGGCATGAATCCTGGGGCTGAGGGGGGAAGCCAGCAGTTCAGTTTATTCAGGGTCCAGGTTGCTCTTAGAGAAAGGCAGGTCCCTATCTGAAGGCACTACAGGAGAATCACGCACCAGGTGTGAAAGAAATGTTATTTTTCAATAACAAGTTAATTTTTAGAGCAAGCCTTTTTGCTGCTGGCAGGAAGAAATAATCTCAGTGAATTCAGAGTTCCTCATTCATCAGGGTGGGGGAATTTGGTCTCGATTTGCTCAGTCCAAGGTGGTGGCTACTAGCCCCATAGGGCCATTAAAAGAAATTAAAATGAACTAAAATTAAAAATTCAGTTCCTCAGTTCCATTAGCCATGTTTCAGGTGCTCGATAGACACATGGCTCGTAGCTACCACACTGGACCACCTGGGTCTACCATATTTTTACCATCACAGATTTCTATCTAACCATGGTTGGTTGACATATATTGTCATCCTCTAGCATCTTAACACTTTTCTGAGATGTCCTTAATCTTGTCTTTTAAGCTGAGGAAACAGACTCAGAGAGATTACATAACTTGTCTATGGTCACTCAGATTCAAACTTCTTTCTGGGGGGCCTATCACCCTCCTCCCACTTCTTCCTCTTCGGGTCACACGTCTAGGGAATCTAAACCTGGCCAAAGAAGGAGGCAACCTGCACCCATCACTCCCAAGAAAGTAGTTATAACATAAACCTGATGCTCTCTTTGATTGAGGTTTTTAGATACTCAATATCCAGAATTTTGAAGCTCAGAAAAACTTACTGTCTACATGTTTGCTGTTACAACTCTCCTCTGAGGAGGGATGGCCTCTTGGCCCAGCTTGGAAGAGGCTAAAAAGTCCCTGAATAAATAGAACATCAATTAATATAACAAAATATTACCCAGCCTCGATAGGTCTAACTGAGAAGACCCAGACAGACGAAGGCACGCTCAGAGTGAACCTGATCACCTCGAATGAGTTCCCTCCTTCCAGTGCAGACCAATGGCCATCTCCAAATTTTAGTCGCTTAGCCCATGAAGTTCATTTCCTTCACACACCAAGTCCTCTGAAGGTCAAGCAACCCTCCAGGGCAACTCCAAGCTCTGGAACATGGATCCAGGTTGTTTCATCTCTGTGACTGTAGCCACCAAGCCAGTGGCCCTTGTAGTCCAAGCCAAGGGAACCCAAGAGCACAGAGGGCTCCCCAGGGGCTCTGCATTTGTCAGCCGAGGAGGGACTCCATATAGCGCCCGTCCTCCGCTGCCTCGCTGCAGAGGAGCCGAGAAAGGTCGGGGGAGAGACGGACTAGAGGGTGAGTGCGCTTGCCCTTGCCACACAGGTGATTGCAAATGATTCACAATAACAACAACAAAACCAATACACTATGGAGCACTCGCCTGCAATCAAGAGCTCTGTGTGCAATATCTCATTTAACCCCACTGTGAGGTAAGTGCTGTTGTTATTTCTCACGCTTCTAGAGATGAGCACAGTGGAGCTGAGATGGGTGAAGGGACACAATCAAGGTCAAACAGATAACGGCAGAGCCAGAGCCTGAACTCAGCGCTGACGGCCATCAAAGCCAGTGACCTCGCCTTTGCTGGTACTGCCTCCTCCCTGCTATGTGTTGGGAGGAAAACTGGGAAGAAAGAGAATGTCAGGAGCTTAGGGTTGGTTAGACCCCCAGGTTTATTTTTTTTTATGGGAAAACGAAGTTGTACTTTTGAATAGAGCTGTTCCATACAACTCTGTGCAGGGATGAAATTGTAACTATGCCCATGCGGTCCAATAGGGTAGTCATGCGCCACACGTGGACCCTGAGCACTTGACATGTGGCCAGTGTAACTGAGGGACTAAACTTTTAATTTTCATTTAAATTGCACTGAGATAGAAAATTGAATTGATGGTGTGGTCATACAACTTTCTACATGTAAATGCCCCTTTCAAAAATAGAGTGAAGCTCTTTGGGGTCAGAAGCCATAATATACTCATCTTTTCATCTGCATTAGCTTGGGCAGAGTACTTTGCAGGTGGAGATTGCTCAGTAAATATTTATAGATTATTATTTGATAATCCACTAATCCACTACAGGACTTTCTGGCTTATTAAGAATGTGGACTTGCCCTGGCCCATGTGGCTCAGTTGTTTGGAGCATCAGCCCGTAACCGAAAGGTTGTGGAGGGTTCGATTCCTGGGCACATATCAAGGTTGCAGGCTTGGTCCCCAGTCTGCATCTATATGATCCCTGGTCCAGGTGCATATGGGAGGCAACCAACTGATGTTTCTCTCTTGCATTGATGTTTCTCTCTCCCCCTTCCTCTCTCCCTTCTTCTCTCTCTAAAAAGCAATGGAAAAAAAAAAAAAAAGGTCCTCAGGTGAGGATAAAAAAATTTAAATAAAAGGAATGTGGCCTTGCTGTGACCAACTTCACTTGCCTGCAAAGGGTCAAAGGACTCTAAAGCTCTACCTGACCAGCAAGTTGCCTCTTATTTTCATTCTCTCTACAAGATTGAGGATCAGTAACGAGACATGTTTTTGTATCTTTAGAATATCTTGTTTTCAAGGTTTAAAAAAAACACTGTATTTTGGAGGGCGGTGGGGGGAGTTGAGCAGGGAGGTGCCGAGTCCCCAATTTTCCATCCTCCTTTTTAAAAAAGAAAATGAAGATCTAGTTTAAAATGCTTTCATACCAAACAGGAACAGAATGAAATAGAGAAACTTAATGGATCTCTTTCTGTGAATAAAATGACAGATAAAATATCTATTTTGCTCACATATTTTTCATTCACAGACAGTTCATTTCAGTAAATATCTTACCACCTGCACTTGTCTATTTTCCAAGGTTTTTGGGAAATTTCCAATAAGTTCAGTTGGACTCTATAGTTGGTATTTATGAGGCTGTGCTTAAAGGGAAATTGCATCAAGGATATCATCGGCTCAATTTTTTCTGTGTTTTTCTTGAACGTGTAGTTGGCAAGCTCTCAAAACCCTTATCAGGTCATAACTCAAAGATACATGTGGCCTCCGCAGCTGGGTTAGTATTTACGAAGCATGCTCCCGCCCCGGCTTTTCCTGTGTGTGTCTCCTGAGGTCCCCACCTCCGTGCACGCCTGTAGCACTGACGGTGGGCAGAGGCTAGTCCCCATGAGCAGCGAATGCCTTCTGTGGCCTCCCCACTTCCAACCTGAGGCTCTCCTGGTCCTCCAAGTGGCCGGGAAGCTTCTCCATGTTCTGCATACACCCAGGTTTCTCACCCTCCGCAGGGTTAGCATTTTGGGCCGATCACTCTGTCATGGGGTCTGTGCTGTGCTTTGCGGGGTGTTTGGGATGCCTGTTTAGTAACACCTTTGGCTTTAACCCAAGAGGTGCCAGCGGCACCCTCTACCTAGTCATGACAACCCAAAATGTCTTTTGACATTGTCAAATGTCACCTAGGGCAATACACACCCACCCCGGCTTCACCTAGGTGACTCATACTTATGTCCCTGTTCTCAGCTCATGTGTCATTCCCCAGGGGAATGTGATATGGGCCATGTACCGTGGTTGTCACACGTGGTTTGTAGGACCTTGCAAATGTACCATCTCAGTGCGTAGCGACACGTTCACCGATGACCATCACCTGCCCCTGTCACGATGCACAGGGCAAGGACACAGTAAAGCTCCTCCACTTAGTAACTTCCTTTGACAATTGCCTTATATTTTCAGGGTTCAAAAACACTGATCACTTTCCCTCCCTGCCACAGAGCAAGGTCAATGGCACCTGTTTATGAGTCCACTGGCCCCTTGGTGTGAAGGAGTTAACAGCAAACTTGGGGGTCAAGGTGACCAGAAACTTTCTTTCACAGGAGGATGCCAGTGGTGTAAGGACTTCAGTGCCTCTCCACGGTGAAGGAGTCCATGTTTGGTTTAGAATCATCCTGCAGAGCATGTCCTCCTTCAGGACAGCAAGACTATGAAGCCCTACACTAAGGGTGGGCTGGGTAAAACCTCGGACCCTCTGGTGCCTGGTTCCTTTAAAAGATACTTAATATCTGTTGGCTGAAGGAATCAACGACTACCACGGGGCCGTGTTCTCAACTACTGTTGTGCCAGGAGACATAGTGAGCAAAACTAAGCATGCCCCCTGCCATCTTGGCACGTACAGTCTAGTGAGAAGGTGACGCTAACGGAGAAATCATATCCATGAACATGTAGCTGCACACTGAGAGTGACAACCATGGAACACGATGCATATCACGTCCCCCTGGGGATGGCACTCGAGCCGAGAACTAAAACATAAATACAAGTCAACCAGGGAAGTGGGGGAGAGCACTCCAGACAAACAGATCAGCAGGCACACAGCCTACTGCAGAGAGGGATTAAGATGAAGGAAAGAAACTGGGAAAAACCCCAATGGCAGCGGGCCGGAGAACAGGACCACAAGAGCAGGCTGAGCTGCTGAAGTTCACGTGCTGCGCGTAGTTCCCATGAGGCCAAGCGCCCTCCCCCCATCAATGGACGCTTGCTGATGGGCGTCAAGCCATCAAGCAAAGGGTTATATCTGAATTTTGCAGAGATCTCTAGTAGAAGCATGGAGATGAATTGGGAGGTTTTATGGACTATGGTGGGAGACAGTCTACTTAGGTGGTTGTCCAGGTGAGAGAGGAGGGTGTTAGGCGAGGAGGGCCCAGTAAAGAGGGAGAGAAGTGGAAGAATGAGTGTAAGTTACTTGGAAGGTGAACCAACGAGGTAAGGTAAGGGGTTGGTCCAGAAGGCCCCAGCTGGGGCGGACTAGTTACAGCAGGCGTTTCTTCTGGTAGGTTGAAGTCCTTGCTGAACCAGTGTGCAATGCACTGCGGATAATTTCTAGAATCAGAGAGGGCGGTGGTCAGGGTGCCACTTAAGATTTTGGAAGGCTGACGCTGTCATTTGTCCAGAGAGTGAATGGGAGAAGAGAAGCTGGCTTGTGTTAGAAAAATCCTGAGCTTTGCACTGCACACGTGGAATCCAAGGTGCTCTGCAGGGGACGATCCTGCCCAGGGACAAGAAGAACTGGCTGGGGTGGTCACTTTATCACACATCCATCAGCCGCTTCACACCTAACGTGAAATTTGAACAACCGCTAGGCAAGGGCTGATCATTTTTAGCAAATAAAAACAGAACTGTAAAAAATAAAAAATAAAATGTTTTCCAGCAACAATTTCCCTCCTCACGGCCGTTTCCGCCAGGCCTCTGATACAAGACGCATCCCATGCACAGCTCTCGGTGCGAGTCCCCGGGAAGGGAGGGACATCGGACATCGAGAGTGTCAGGAATGCTCCTCTGCTTGTGGAGGCAGACAATCCACTTATCACGCTGTCTCGCCCAGGACAACTATAGGAGAGATTCTCCTTTTCCTCACCTTGCATCTGCTCAGTATCTTAATCCCCAATGGTGGGAGTGAAGCTCTGGCAACCTTTAAGGATATAATTTGCTTCCTATTACATTATTTCTTCCTGTACAGGAGAGACCAAGTGTTTGTCATTTACGAGTGTCATGTCATTACATTCCATATTGCAGTGTAATCATGTGAAATGATTAAATGACAAAATGCCAGCTCACTGCCAAAAATTTAAAGTGGCATACTTTTATTTATAGATGGGAAAGCTATTATTAATTCTTATATTGACTTTGCCAGATGAGATAATGCCCACCGACGAGTGCATGCAAAACTGGGGTGCTATGCGGTGAGGCTCTGAGCCCTGACTCCAATGTAAACAGGAAGAGCTCTCTGAGTCTGGAGCATTCTTCAGGCTACATGGCCGAAGCTCAACCTGTGAGTTTAGAACAGTCTTGTCACCTGATGAATGTGGAGTGACAGGCATCAAAATACAACCTGACTGGAGTTTTTATTGAAAAGAAAAATGGGAACGGAGAACAGGTGGCCGAGAAAACAACATGGCCCCTATTCTGTGCTTCTTGCCTCCTCCTTCACCATGTTTTCCACTAGCACTTATTGGGGGATTGAATTTTATTTCATTTTTCTCTTTTAAGGGAAAAAAGAACATACAGAGAACATTTCGTTTCTATCACCAGAAGAGTCTGCAGTTGGTAAAATAACAATTTCTCCCTTTTTTCCCCCTAGGCTATAAAATCTCACATGGAGATCTTCGAAAGAGGGTTAAAAATTACATTCTCACAACTCTATGGTTTCTGAGCTTTTAAAGCTCACATCTCTGCGACCTGCAGCGTTTGAGGGCTTGGGAGGGAACCTGTTCTCACCTGCCACTTCCACCGCCACCGGCCGGCCGTCCTAGCGACGGAGGCAGCGCCCAGGCCCAGGGCCAGGCCCACTCCGAGCGCTCCCACCGCCCCTCCGCTGGGCGGGCTGTCTTTCGTTTCCTTTGGTTTTCTGTCCCCTGAGCCACTATGCTTTCATTGTGGGGACAGGAGAAATACCTTTGGTCCCCACCTGGGCCCTTCTCCGGGGTCTTCTATCTCAGAGACACTCTAGCCTGAGGAATTCTCTGCCTTGACTTGGTTTGGCTTTTTGTTTTACTTTCCTTTTCACTGTTTTCCCTTAATATCAGCTAATGTCTTACAGTTTTAGCTCTGTTTTTGAGTCCCTGCTATTTTCTCTTCGGTTTAGAATCTTTTGTTGTAAAGTGCTCTTGGGTAGAAGCTGATTAACGGAGCAGGGAAGTGGGAAATGAAATCAAGGGAGGTGGTGTTGTCTTGTTTTTTTTTTGTTTTTTGTTTTAAATTACTTGTGGACACACGCAAAGCTACTCGCCTGTGACTTGATCATTTTAAAGTAGAAGGCACCAAACATTAGTAAGTGCCTAGATTTATAGCCAGTAACTCTATGCTTCCAAGACAGCCAACAGCTTGTGCTCCAGCGCAGGGGGCACATCACCTTGCTTGTGACAGGTTGGCAGGGGTACAGAGAACATGGCTGTCATGGAAAGGGACCCGTAAATGGACAACGGCCCAGGCAACAAATTGTCAGGAGCTCACTTGGCTTGTGGGAAATCCTTTTGGAAAGATATCACTCTGTCAGACAATCGGCTCTGTGGATGAAATGACATGCCATTCTTTCTGGATTTTTAATGAATCGCAGCATCTTTGTTTAGTCCCCACATTGTCTTCAGCGACAAGTGCCAAGTGGCCAAAAGCTTGTGCCCACACTGCTGGAAGCAGGAAATGCTACTCCATTCTAATCTTTTTTTCCCATTACTTCTTTTGACTTTTATTTCCGCATTTCTTAGGCACTAGCTCTTATTTGGCAGGTGATGAGAACAAAGGGTTCTCTTGGAAGACAATATACTATGAGCATTAGAGGATTTTTTTTTTCTTTCTATAGAGATGGCTTTGTCATTCTGTCCTAAATCATGAGTGCATAAAAAAGTTACCAAGAACAGCTCAAAAGGACCCTGAAATAATAGGCTGACTCCACCCACATTTGCAAAAGAGATCATACTATGTATGCTCTGAGCAGCATACACAGAACAGTGGGTGAATCTAAGACCTTTGTCACCCTGGAGGGCCTGTGGGTATTATGTATGTTTTCATGAAGAAACTCTGCCCTTCAATAAGTCATTCACCTTCCCTGAAACCCTGGGCTTCTCCTTGATGACAACTGTTCATTTTCTCATGAGATCAGCAACTGTTTAGGTATTGATCTTAAGTGTTCTAGGCAAGCAGTGAAGATGACCAACACAGTCCCTCAGTGACTGTTCTTAGATCCTAGCTGGACTGGCTGAGAGAAAACAAGCGAAGAAGCAAGACAATGTCACATGGTGAGCTGTGCTATGAAATGATGATCACACAGCACAGTGTGACTGAGACTGAATTAGGCCTGGGCTCATAGACATGGTGCCATCCTAGAGGGCTCGCAAGAGGAGGTGACATTGAGCTGAGAGCAGGAACACTGGAGTGTCAATCATGTTTCAGTCTGGGGAAGCACTTTTCAGGCAGTGGGCATGGCAGGTATAAAGACCATACATGAGGAACAAGCTAGGGCAAGGAGCAGTCCTGTGTGGCAAGCTGGCACTGAACTATAGGGAAAATGAGAATTTAGACCAGAACGGTCAACAGGGTCCTGCTCATGCCTAGACTTTGAAATTTAGGATGCAACTCCAGGCTTGCCTGGTCTCCCCTTGCCTCAGTTTTGCTTTTGGATGAGTCACATATGTCACTTTATTTGCAGGGCAATGAGAAATACTACTGCAACATAAGCAAGTGATTCTCCAGTGATATTCGGGGCACAAATGGGTTGCTAAGTGTTGGCCCATGTATAAAATTTACCTTTACCACACCAAGGTACATGGACACTTATGGCAAAGTCTGTCAGCTGCAACCAGGGAATAGAAAGGATGCCCGCTGTGGTGTGGAACAGAGTCCACTCACACTGGTAAGTCTGAGAGCGCCTCCCGCTCTCGCTGCCTTGAATGAGGGTGTGAAGCCCAGACCTGCAGCCGCCATTGTAACATCCCGGCCAGCAAAGGGAAGATCATTTCAGAAATTCTGACCTCAGATCAGATGGCCTTTAAGAACCGAGCCGGGGTCAGAAACCATTGACTCCAGACTTCTTGCTACGAGAGAGGGGAAAACCTGAGTTGTTTAAAAAATAGCATGATAAATAAGAGCCTCGAAAGGGCTCCAGCTGTCAAAAGAAGAGCAAGGATTTACTGAAAATGCGAGTGAGCGGGCAGCAAACAGTTCTCCGGAAGTTCCCTGTGGCCCGGTGCCGAGATGGCCCGAGGACCGGAGGACAGGTGACAGACCGTGCAGCCTGGTGACACTGGGGTGATGAGTTCGTTGTCATTATTACTATTTTAGCATGGCTTTGAGATTTTTACTATTCTCAAGAGAACAACGAGTCTTCCAGTTATCTGAATAATTAAAAAAAATAAAAATAAAAGGTGTGAGAGCCACTGACCCAGTGAGATGAGCAGGGAGGAAAGGCCCTTCCCAACCGGCAAAGCGATGACTTCTGTCGGGAATAAGGGATGCCTGTTATTACCAAGACCCA
Organism: Pteronotus mesoamericanus; assembly: GCF_021234165.1. Lineage (NCBI taxonomy): Eukaryota > Metazoa > Chordata > Mammalia > Chiroptera > Mormoopidae > Pteronotus > Pteronotus mesoamericanus. The sequence continues at coordinate 5,336,263 of NW_026555105.1, forward strand.
CGTGGAACTGTGGTCCAAACACAAAGGACAACTTATACAAAAGGGCATCGGCTCATCCGCTAGTCCGGTTCCCTGGCTGCGTTAGGGGCCCCTGCCTTCCCTTCCTGAACCCTACTCTCTTTCTCCAGTTACCCCTGAGACCGCAGGTTCTTACTGAGCAACGTGGAAGAACTGGCCAAAGGCTGTGGTTTTCAAACATGTATGAGTGTGAGTGAAGAGGTACAAAACAAGTGGATGGCTTTCTTCAACTTCCATTTTGGGTGGAAAGCCACTAGATCAGAGAGAGAAAAGTGAGAGCATCGCAGCTGAAATATGAGGTGGCCCAGAGGGTCACGGTGCATCTCCTCTGGGTGCAGCTATGGAGGGACAGTGTGCATGGGGCAGAGGCTCCCCTGAGCAAGAGGTCATCAGAGGAGAGCAGCAAAAACACTCAGGAGAGCCCAAGTGTGGGCAAGGGCGTGAGGGGCGTCACAGGACAGACCTGCAAACACACCCTGGTGGGGAAGGCATCTGGATTCCAGTGCAGATTAGGTGCTACTCACTCAGGGTCCTGGTCATCAGTACCCACTACTCCACTTAATTCTCATTAGAGAATAGCGATGAAGAGATGGCATTTGATGCCAGGAGGCCTGTATTCAAAGTGTAGCTCCACCACCTGCCAGCTGGGTCACATTCAGCCAACTACTTAACTTCTTTGAGAATTTGTTCCACATCTGTGACATGAAGGTAATGACCAAGTATCCTCGGAGAGTTCAGGTCCAAGGTCATTCCCCAGCAGGAGACTTTGAGTTTCAAATCCTACGTTGTTTGACTTTTTGATTCAGGGCTATCTTTTCTAACCACAAGAAGGTCTTGCTGCAGATGTGAATCTTACAAATGATGGACATCTTGAGAAAAAGAGAGGGAAGGAAGCAGAGAGGGAGGAAGGAAGCAAGGAAGAAAAGAATGAAGGAAGAAGATTCTGCAACGATAGGTACCTAGACTTTTGTGAAAGAGGAAAAATCTGGAATTTCTTCTAAATTTCTACCATTAGTCACACATTGGATTAAAGCAGCTATTCACTTCCTTTCCTAATGGGATGATTCTCCTGATTTTGCGACACTTTATGATTACCAAGAGGTAGATGCTGAGAAATCAAGCAACTTATAATAAAGTGAACCTGGCAGCAGCTTCAGCTTTCACAGATAAGTGATGGAGATGATGTGCCACATTCTTGACTTATCCGTGGGGCAGCTGGGTTAAACCCCAAAAGTCTGTGGCTGAATGGCTGATGCCAGGGTAAGTGGATTCTAATCATTTGACATACACCTGCTCTGTGCCTGGGTAGGACATGCCAGACAGCTGAGAAAGATAATGTTCATAAACCTTTGTTGCCAATTAATTAATCAGATTAACTGCATCAGAGAGCAAGGTCTTAAGCAAATAAGACACAAGAGAGACAAGGAATTGACTTGGGGCGGGGGGAGGGGGGATACAAGGCAAAGAGGTCAGGAAATATTTAAACCTCTGAAGACCAGGAGCTAGGAGTCTGAATTGTGTTCAAGGCTACCTCACATACAAAAGAAGAAACCCTGTATTTTTCCCCCTGACAGTTGAAGAAAGAACCCGGGACACTCACCCAATCTCAAATGTCTAGGACAAAGCTGTCAGCGGCACCAACACAACACTACCCATCCTGACAGTGTTCCTACATCAAAGAGCCTCGGTGAAATGGGGGAAACTTACAAGCCCTCCTTCGTCGTGGTAAGAGCCAAGAAACAGTCACTTAACGAAACATTACTAAGGGATGAAGTCAACATGAGTTATCTTGCATCTTCAATTTCCATCAGAAAGGAGCACGGCTCCCTTCACTGTTGAAAGTGATTTTAATGAATTCTCTCCAAAAATACTAGAGTCTGACTTTCCAATATTTATTTTGGAAGACGTAGGCCTCAAACAAGTAATTCACAATAGTATTAATATTACTATGTTCATATAAATCCGATAACAATAGAGGCACATTTTTATCGAGAGAAATCCTACATTAACACTGGAGTTCATATTTGGCCGACTTCGGTGGGTTGACCAAAAATAGCAGTGGGCTTATGTATCTTTCCATTTCTAGGTAAGGCGAAGCTATGGGCTCCGACACCTGATTTTCTTAGCTCAGGGAGCACTGCAGGCTAAACCGCGATGGCCCCGAGGGACTCTTTGCTATTGGCGGCCCCGGGCAGGGTGAGGTTTTTAAAATTCATTTCTGATATCCAGTTGACATGGATTTTTTTTTTTTTTTTTACGTGTTTAAAACTGTACTGGTCTCGACTGCTGCCTCAAAGAATTCCGCTCCCACTGGCTCCTGGGTCTCGATCCTCCGCCTCATGTTTCCCTAACTTCACGCCGAGTTCTATTTCCCAAGTTGGATGTTTGTCTCTGAGGCTCAGCAGGAAAGAAATGTGGGAAAATCTGGGCTCAGGGGAAGCCAGGAGCACTTGTGGTGCCCCACAGCTGGCTGCACACCAACGCCCCCAGCCCCCGTGACCCAGCTGGAAAGAGCGGGGAAGGCATCAGGCAACACACACAGGGGCGGGTTAAAGCGAGGAGAGCGTGCTCGCTGACGGGTAAGACACAGGAGGGATGTCGGGGCACGATGCAGTCAGGCGGGACACACGGAGCTCGGCACAGAATCAGGGCTGGGTGCCGGACGCTGTGGTTTTCATCTGCGCCTTCCTTTGGGGGCCGGCATTGCTGTAAAGGGAGGATGGCGATCGGACTGTGCCTCCCATCCCAGACCGGCCTTCTGCGGCCTCAGCGAAGCAGGTAGAGCTGCGTGGCGCCTAGACGCTTAAATTCTACACCCCATGATGAAAAGGTCCTTTCTCGGGTCTCAGAGCGTGCTACGAGGCTCATAAATTTGCTATTAGGGTAACGACTGGGAAAATAATACGCCTTCTGCTTAAACAAAAACCATGTGAAGGGTACAGTGAAAAATTTGCTGGATGAGGAATTCCTGGCTCTGAAATTTACTAGCTACGTGACCTTAAGCAAGTCACTTGGCTTCTCTGACTCATCCATAAAAGAGCAATTGTGACTGTTGTTCTGCCTACCTCACACAGTTTCTATGAGAACCACACAAATTCTGTATAAGAAAACATGAGACAAAAAGCAATATTCCAACGCTTGATAGTATTATCACCAGGTTGTGTTTCATTTGTTTTCTACTCCTAACTTCAGGATTCGGTAGAGAACAAGGGCATGCATTGCCCTCACAAAGGAAAGAGAAAACGGTGTGAATCCACTAATAAATACCCTCTGCCCCCCCTTGTCTCCATCCCGAAAATGTCCACCTGGGGAACGGCGATGGCTCAGGAAAGAGATCGGTTTTAAGGGCCAATGGCCGAAAGCTGTTTAGCAAATGGGATGCCATCACCCTTGAAGTGGTTGGCAGTTGGAGGCATCCTTAATGTCAAGCATAAATCATTTATGCACATGAGACATTTATGATGCGGAACTATAAATAATGACCGGAGATTGACAGCAAAATGTAGGTGGGACTCTTACCAATTTCCATACACAGAAGAGAAATCCTTTGTGAGGGTGAAAATGTAAGATATATAATTATATAGAGTTGGTGTGTATTTGTAAATATACATATATATAGCATAATACATGTGCAGATGGCATATATACATATGTATATATGTGCATGTATATAACCATTTATATCTGAACATGTATTATAGATGTATATGTATATTACATTGTATATGTTATATACATGTGTATATTTGAATTGACATTTGCTAGATGCTAAATGAAGAGCAGGCAGAAATCAGCAACATATCCAGCTTCTGCAGAGGGTGAGCTAGTGGAATGATTTTCGTATTTCAATGAAGAAATTACAGACGATTATTAAAACCTGTGTTTCTGCTTATGTGGTCTGGCTCCCTCCCACCTAACTAACCACTCCAACCTAACCTACTCCAACCTAGCTATGGACTTTGCTAAACTCACTTAACCATTTTTAGTTTGTACAAAAAACAAAGTAATGGCTATTAAAATGTTAGAATTTCTACCTGAATAACTGACTTTTTAAAATGAGGATGGGTAGAGAAAGGAAACACATTTCTGCTTAGATAAACAAAACCAAAACTAACTGGAATTCTTACAGCTTTCTATGTTGGTGCAAGCTACGTATCAGTCCTGTTTCATGGTGAATGTCTTTAAATTGGTGCAGGAGGGGCAACAATGTGAAGATGGACCTTTTACCTCCAATTTTGTCAGAGAACATTTATGCACCTTCCTGGAAACCACTTATCATCAGCTTGTTCTAGAAATAGTGACATAGTTAATGATATGCAAAGCCAAGAACACCTGACCTCCATGAATGCGCTTCCTCTCCATCTGAGGACCAACGGCTCCTTTCCCTGTGACTTGACTCGTGGGTGGGGGTGAGGCTCCCGCAAACCGTTACTCATTCAGCATATACTTACTAAGCTTGTGAGCCAGACACAGTTCTGGGCAGCAGGTTAGAGTAACGAGCAAGACACCCCCCAATTCCTTCCCTAATGGAGCTGACTTCTCATGGGTGGTGGGGATCAAGGCAGTATGAGAGATATTAAACAAAAAATAAATAGGCAAAATAAATAAGAATTTTTAAAGATCACATGATGGACAGGGAATGGGAGGTTTGGGGCAGGGTGCCTCCTTTGGAGTGGCTCTCCAGGAAAGGGACAGTCCTGGGGGCTGAGATGTGAATTATGGGAAGAAACCAACGATGCTGAGCTCACATGGCTGTGCGCTTCACACAAAACAAAGAGCTGTTGCAAAGACTGAGCTGGGAACAAGACTGGCTCAGATCAAGGGACGGCCCATTAGGCCAGGGTGGCTGAGACACAAGGAAGGGAAGAAGGGCGTACGTTCCGGCAGGAGACAGCCGTAGGACTGGGTCTTTCGGGGCATGGCAATGAATTTGAATTTTTTAATAAATTCACTGAGAGGGCACTGGAAAATTTAAATCATGGGGGTAAAGGGTTTTACATTTAAAAAGGACCATCCTGCCTATAGTTTAAAGAATGGACAGACCCTCCTCCCCACAGGCACCAACCCTCCCAGCCCGAGCGGGCCAGCCAGGGACCACCTCTGTAATTGCCTACAGTCAGGTCGGGAAGAGCATCGGTTTTTAGCCAGGAGCCAGGCTCCACACAGACGGCCCTGCATCATTACTATAGATCCCTCTCCTAATTTCCTGCAATTGCTTGAGTGGTTTCGGTTGCTGGCAACTGGTATTCTAGCCTCGAACAAAAAATGGACCCCAGAGTGAGACAGGTCTAATATGAGAGACCTTGAGGGACAACGACAAGGTGAGTCGAGATATTAGAAAAATGGGCACCCCAGTAAGACGATGACTGGCAATATCTTGCAGACTCTAAACTGGGACAAGAACTTGAGCCCGTGAAGTCTCAATGGATCCAGACAGCCCAGCTCACGGACAGGAGCTTGAGAACATGAAATAGGTGTGATGTAGCCTCTCTCTGAGATTACCCACTGGCATATTTTTGCTAGAAATTTTGAGACCAGCTCCTCCTAATATTCTATTTTCATCCTTGTACTTGGCTTGAGACCTCACGGTTACTAGGTGGTGGCCGCTGCTCTTCCAGGAAGGGTGATAGTAAAAATATTGAAATGGTACAGATCTGGAGGCGTCTGCTGCTCTAGGCTTTGTGCTTTTGGAATCTTAGGGAGGTCCACTGGGCTGGGGCAAGGCACGTGGGCAACAGGGGTACTTGGGGGTCCCAGGAAAGTTGCAATTTACTAACCAATAATGGAGGCATTTCAGCAACTTCACAGCCATACCGCTGTATCTGTGGAAGAAGCCAAATGTTAGTCCTGATTCTAGAGATCGGGCAGAAGGAGGAGGCAGGGGAAGGGCATGGAGTGCTCTTTAGCAGGGTTTTGTGGTTTTTCATTTGGCAAGAGACATCCTCCCTGGAGACGAATACCCATATCCCATTGGACAACAGCAAGTCACATGACCCACACTCACAGCAAAGGGCAAGCGTTTGCGTTTCCCAGGCCTCTGCAGTCAAGGGAGGCGAGGGGAAAGGCAGCCGTAAATGGCTTTTGGAAAGCCAGCTCCCAATTTTTGCCACAGCTTACCAATATGGTTTGGGAAGGACACAATAAAAGACCAATTCATCTATCCTAGAGGTGGGCAAATTGAGAATGAGCATGTCAGAAAGCAAAAAGCCCAACTTAAAGTAATGCATTATATTTTGAACACTGAATGTTTGACAATACATTTCACGGCTCATTTCCTGCTACTTGTGAACGCTAGTAAACACTCAGTGAGTGAATTCACATTTTTCATGTCAAATATCCTTCTGGTTCTCCCCTCCTCCAGCTTGTCACCCGTTAAACAGACCCTGCGAGGACAGTCTGTTCACACTATAATCTCTTGAGACACTAAACCTTAATCTGTCTTACAATTTTTCTATTGTTTTTCACTAAAAGGTTATTCCAGAAATATTTTATCGAGTGCATTCATTTTCTTGGCCGAGAATATAACGCATAATCAGAGGCCCTCGAACCGGTGCTGGCTCTCCCTTCCCAACCCATATCTAAGAATCTCATGCGGATTGCTCACTGCCACCTCTCTAGCTAATTCAGTGCCATTATTTTGCTCTGGTCGAGGCAGGGTTTACCCTTCGCTGAAACGAGCGCATCTCATCATAAGACACTGCAGGAGGGCAGATGGCGCTGCTGCGGCCAGCGCCCCCAAAGGGCCCACATCCACTCCCTGGCCTGGAGCTGGGGGGCTGTTAAAGTTGCCCGTTAGAAGGCAGGATCCATTTAAAAAACAAACAAACACCAAACTGCAGCTTACTACTTAGTATTTTAAAAGTATGAAAGGGTTTGCAAATGGTAACCTTCTCTAAACATCTGGTTTGCCTTCCATGTCCCTCCCCAGCCCACATACCCCGCCACCCCGTCCTGTGCTTGGCCTACATCTCACTTACTATCCAGGTGGCAGTTAATATGCAACTTCCTTTCAAAGGCTTTCTCTGTCCCCAAGACTAAGAAAGAAACAACGGGCCCTCTACTCTCACTTCTAACATTCTGTTGGGTACGCCTCAAAATGCACACACAGCACTGGCCAAAACCAATGGGACGAAAGCCACTTGGATAACTTAGAATTTTCTAGTAGCCTTATTTCAATTTTTTATCTTTTAAAGGTAAGAAGACAGAGGCAAAACTAATTTTAATACTTTATTTTGTCTAACTGAACAGGTCCATAATAATGCCACTTGATAGGCGATCAATGTAAAAATAGCACTGGGGTATTGTCTGTCCTTTATGTGCGTCCAGCGTGTGCTCGCCAGTCCCCCTTTAAGTGCTCTAAGCCACACGTGGCAGTGACTGCTGTACTGGGTGGCTCATTCCTATAGCATCTGGATGTGCATTTGTGTTTCTTCCCCATTGCACTCAAGAGCAAGGAGTACATTTATCTTTCATCATTGTACCCCTAGCGCCCAGCACACAGTGGAAACTTAATAAATGTTTGATGAAAAATAATTGAACAATGCCATCTCTGCTACTATTTAATTGTGTGACTTTGGGTTAGTTGATTTCTCTGGAGCTCCTACCTTATTAAAGAAGAGGATGTCATATTCCATGATTGCCAAGGTCCCCATAAATGTAAACATTCTAGGTCACTTAATTCAGGTCCCTCTCTCTCTCTCTGACTCACATACAGATTCTAAATGCATGCCCTGGATTTTCATGACCGGAGTGTTCAGGTCAGGATGCACCTAAATTTACCATGCTCCACGTTTCTGCATTTTCCCCAGCTGGTCTTTGGATCTTGGAGACATTTAGGATTATGATGATACCGTTCCATTTTAAAAGCAGTACTCATTGTTTTTCTTTGATTAGGAAATCAAATACCTTCATAACAGAAGTTTAGACAGTACAGAAAAGTACTCAGTAAACAAATTGCTTAGGTAGCTATTCACAGACGACACCACAGTTAACAGTGGTTTGTTTATCCTTTTGGTATATTTTCTCTACTTATTAGTAGTAATATGTGTATAAATATCCATTTGGTTCTCTTAGCAAAATGAGAGTCAGAATGTACAATCTTGTTTTCCCCAAATTATCCTTTGTTTGGGGATTAACAATGTTTGGGGAACGTATACTCTGGTCATCACGTAATCTTGCTGAGTGCAATACATAGCATTATATGACTACACAACAGTGTCACCCTGAGATGAAGGAGCAAACCATGTGGGTGCCTGAAGAGGGTCCCTCCCGGCGGGGGACCCAGCGAAGGCAACATCTCGGCAGCCAGAACAGGCCCAGATGCCAGCATGGATGAGGGAAGATAAGCAAGGCAGCAAGAGGTGGGAAACGAGATCAGAGCAGTTGTTTGCGGTGCCCTCGTCTAAGGGACAAGAGATGCCACTGTGAGATTTCCAGTGTCACAAGCGATAGGGGCAGGAGGAATGGTTCTGGTGTCTAGTAGGTAGAGGCCAGGAATGCTGCCAAACACCTTCCACGCCCAGGACGGCCCCCAACCACAAAGAATGACGTGTGCCCAAGTGTCCGTGGCGCTGAAACCGGGAGAGCGTGCTCTAAAGGCAGGCAAGAATAGCAACCAGGAGACGAGCTAACAGGCTGCGGAAAAGAAAACTCGGCCGTGAGAAGCAGTGCTTTTGACCCAGCTGGGAGTGGTGGGCCTCGGACCAGGGCCTGTGTCTGTATGGACTTTGAAGGTAGAGAGTTCTCAGGATTGGGTGGTGGGCAGGACAGGGAGAGTGAGGGAAAGGAAGGGGTCGGTGGGTGTCCATGTCAGGGGTCAAGGTAGCTTGAAGGATGAAACTGCCCGTGACTGGATGGGGGAGCGTTCAAATGGAGGGTTTGGAAGCGCATTAGGAGCCTGGGCTTGGAGATTTTAGAGGCGGACTCAAGGGGGCTAGGGAGGGGCTGACAGTGTGTGAAGTGAAGGTGGAACCTCAGAGGAGGGTGGCTGCAGTCATGTGACCTGGGCGGCTGGTAGGACGGTGGAGCCATGCGCCCACACAGGCGCGGGTCCCGTCTGCAAGTGGGGGAGCGCGGGTCTGGCCCTTGGCCGCTGGGCTGAGGCCACCCACAGGTAATGACAGCGCTTGCCCATCTCCCTCACCTGTCCCCTTGAGCACCAGGTAAGGTCATGGAGGAAACCACATTGTAACGCTAAAGTCTCCTACATACAAAGGTTATTTTCCAAGTCACATCACTTAACAGGTCTTCGGGCGCCTTTACCCAGTTTCCTGGGAAACCAGGACATATGTCCCGTCACATTCTGCCCTTTAAGATTCTGAGGAGAGCTGACTCTCTGCCATCAGGGATAAGACATATTTATTTAGGGTGTTTAAAAATTAAGTTTACAGCAATTGCGCTTCCCTTTATTTGGCCTCAGAGCACATTAACATTCTCTGAACTACACTACTAAGAACATTCTAAGGGTTATTTGCTTATCAGTAGAAAGCATTCAAAGCCAGAGGGCACACAGGATGTATCCATTTCCAGCAAGGCCAACCAGAGGTAATGCTGGATCAACTTCCTTATAAGTGGTAGATTGAGCTGGTCGCTAACTTTCCTTGAGCCGTGCTGACCGTACCTACCTCGCTCCATCGTCTCCTCCCTCATAGAACCCTACGATGGCCGTTATGTAATACCCCCTCTTTGCAGACAAAGCAGCTGAAGCTGAGACAGGAAGTAACACCCCCAAGGACTACAGGAGGGGAGAAAGTCACCAGCTGTGTGTGAGATAAAGCAGGAAAGGATCTTAAAGATGCTTTGTCCCCCAAACCCTCCACTTCACAGACGAGCCAAGGGAGACGGAGCATATATGACTCAGCCAAGGTTCCACGGCCCGAAGACAGAGGAAGCAGCCATACACAAGGCTTCTTAGGGGCACAAGGTAGAGTTTTGTGCATGTGCCTGGAACCTACAAGGAGCTCACTACCCAAGGACAGAGATGAAAGGAAGGGAATGTCAGCTGGGCTGTGAGCTTGCAGAGGCTGGAAGATGCCAGATAAGTGAATCATTTAAGGCTTATCTTCAGGGGGCCAGACTTCATCCTTCACGCCAATGTCTCCCAGAGCCTGCTCTGCAAACAGCAGTCCCCTGGAATCCATGGAGTGTTCTCTGAATGAGAGCGGTGTCTGTGGGAACCCCAGAGCTCGGGAAGATTTGCAGGCCGGAGGACGCCCCCGGCCAGGACTCCGCCTGCGAAGGACCCCGGGCCCTTCCAGGGCTCACGGGGAGCTGGCACCCCAGGCACCAGGGTAAGAAAAGCTGCTGCGGCCACAGGCAGGCTTAAAGGAAGAGTTGACATGGGAGTGAGAAACGACGAGGGTCACTTTAAAAAAGAGAATGTGGCAGAAAACCCTGATTTTTGTCAGCATTCCCACACCCTTTCTTTGCCTGGTTTGCCGTAGGGTTTCACACCTACTGTTTGCAGTAGGTGTCTGATGGGAGTTGTGTGCAGCAAGGGGGGCAAGAGGAAAAGGCTTGTAAAGTTCCAGAAATTCCAGGGAGGCTCCTCTTTGCTGGTTTGGTTTCCCAGTACAGGCAGATACCAAATATAGACTTGAATTCAATTCTGTAATCCACTCGCTCCAGCCTACACCATGCATGAATCACAGGTCTAAATATGTATTTATAAATAGATGATTTTAATTTGTCTATCCCTCTTAGTGTCATGGCATAACTTTTTGAGGGTTCTGGAAAAAAAATCTTAGGCACAATTGATATATATAGATAGAAAGACAGATAACTAGAGAGAGAGATATATATTTACTATATGCAATCAATATGTAAAAATACTGCCTCATATTTTTTAGAATATTCAGACGGTACATTAAATTGGTTCCAAAACTAAGATCAGCTCTTCAAAGGTGCAGGCCCTGTGGTCCTAAGTCTGGAAGGTTTCCATGGCCCTAAATGCCTGCGCCAGGGACCGTGCCCCCTGTCCCCTTGCTCTCGAGGGCTTTAGGAATCATTTGTGATTCACCCGCAGGAAGGCGGCCAGGGGCCCCGGGGTAGGGGACGCTGAGGAAGACTGCGTCAGGGGCAGGGCACCCAGCGGGGACATCCTGCCTGGACTAGAAAATCTTGACCAAGGCTCCAGCTCTGCAGGTTCCTACCTGAGAGGCTCTGAGCACGTGTCTTCTCAGCTTTACAACCGGGATTTTCTTTCCAGCTTCTTTTTACGTCTATTTTAACCTGCCTCCCGTGGTTGAATGCAACAATGTGTGTGCTGCTGAAAGGTCTGATAGGAAAACACAAAGTCACTTTAGTAATGACTGCCTAATTATCCCATTACCGCGAAAGACCGCCTGGCGGCGGGCGAGGTGGACGGCAGGGGAGTGTGAAGGGCTCGGGGTGGGGGACTGTCAGCTGGGCACAGAGTGGCTTCTGGAGCTGGGCACGCGGGCCAGAGGCCTGGCTCTGCCCGCTCCTCACCCCCCTTCGCCATGGAACAGCCTCTCCCTCCCAGGCTCGTTGTGAGCACTAAGTGCAATATTTTTAAAAAATTTCTGAGTATGCATTTGATACATTTTCGCTCTTAGTACTAGTTTTATAATCACCTGGAGACTTGGCAAAAGACCCGGGAGAGCCCAGGAGGGCTTTGAGGGCCGCCAGTTTCCCCAGGTCTGACTCCCACCCCCAGCCCGCCTCATAATTCAAAACATGAAACTTCAGAGGAAGAGAGAAGTTATTTCGAATGATTTTCCATAAAGCAGTGATATGAGTGGGCATGGAAAGGTTCCCTCTGAGAACGCTGTTGATGCTTTGTGTAAGTTAATTTTAAACGAGGACACAGCAGCTGGCTAAGCAGAAAAGGCCCTGAACCTCAGACCTGTGAACAGCGTCTGCGGCGGCCGGAATACACGTGACCGGCGCGGGCTGTGTAGTCCGGGGCTCTTTAATTGAGCCAGACGGACGTGTTGCTCGAATAATGGATGTGTGCAGCAGGCCGGGTGCTGCGTGCGGCCAGCGCCCCCCCCGCCGCGCGGCCCCCCCACCCCCGCCCGCCCCGCCACCGCTGCCAGATCCTTGCATCTGAAGTGCACGTGAACGCAAACCATTTGGGAGATAACTGGTCTGACCCCAGCGGCAGAGGCACCCATGTCGGCAGCAGCGAGGGAGGTGCGACTTGGGTGCCAGGAGAGAAAGAGGCTGAGGCAGAGGATGCAGGGGACCCCATTTCAAACCTGTCAGCATGAGCCATAGAATAGCACACACAGTCCCAGCCATTGTGATACCAGTTTGTTCAGATTCAGTAAAAAAAAGAAAAAGAGTTTTTAAAAAAGAAGATGTCTGTCTCATTGGTTAACTGTATTAAAGCAACTGAATTACGGACTTTATCCTTTTTTTTTTTCTTTCTCATTTTACTGCTTCTGTATCAGGGGTTAGCAGCCTATGGCCCTGGGGCTGAATCTGACCCGCTACCTGTTTTTATAAATAAAGTTTTGGGGAACATTTCTATGCTCATTCACTATTGTTCACAGCTGCTTTCATCCTACAGTGGTGGAGTTGAATGGTTGTACAGAGAATTAATAATCCCAAAAGGCTAAAATACTTCCCATCTAGTCTTTCACAGAAAATGCTTGCCGACCCCTGACCTGTTGTCACGGGTCCATTAAGATCATTCCCAATTCTTTCATTAGAATCCTTAAATGACACACTGTTGCCCCAGGGTAAGTCTACATTTCAAACATGATTTAAAAGATCTACAAACTAGCCTCTCTCTACAATGGTAACATCACGTCTTGCCTATCTCATATTTTTCTATTCTAGATGCACAAGAGGACGTTGCATTCGTCTTGTCTCTGGGCCTTTGCATATACCACTCCTTCCACCTAGAACACGTCCTTCACTTTCTTTACCAAGGTTGTTCTACAACATTTTTTCATTCATCTGTTCACTTTTTTTTTTTCAGGTATTGGTTTTGCTTGTCCTTCTTTAGTGGTTTGAACATTCCGCAAGTGGCGATTGACTGTTCTCTGTTTTTGTACTTGAGATTTTCCATGTGTTTGTGTCACCTGCTGAGACAGGACCTGGAGTTGCGGTTTTAAGTTTGGTGAGAGCGTGGGGAGTGCAGGTGTTTTTCTGGCTGCTTTTCGGAGCACAAGGACCGTATTTCTACCTGCCACTCTGAGTCAAGCTCCTGCAGTCTCTGTCTAACCCGCAGGCTGTGCCTGGTTTAAAAGGAGGGTCGCAGGGGACAGCCATCTTGGACTTGATCGTGGGCTCTTTCTCACTTCTGCTTTTTCCATCTCTGGGATGGAACACACTTGGTGGAAACCTAGTCTCAAGAACAGATGATTTCTTGTCTTCATGTGAGACCACGTATTTCATTTCTTTAAAAAATATTTTTTCCCCTTCCATTTCTAACGGTTTAATGAAGAAAGATTGGATTTGGAGCATGTCCTCTGCATGTCATCTTAGAAGAGAAGATCTTACTTATTACATCTTTCTTACTAGACTGTAACCTTGAGATGGTACGGACCATGACATCTGTCTTTTTCACCACAGTATAATTGGCACCTATCGCAAAATCTAAGGATGGCAGGTGCTCAATAAATATTTATTGAATGAAAAAGAAACGGAAGTCACAGATTATTGGTAACTCATATTTGCTCTCAGGAGAACCAATAGCTCAGAACACAATGGATCCTACAGCCCAGTTTTGAAAAACCAAAAAAGAGCAAAAGTCTTAACCAAAATCTCTTTATGCTTTTAATCCCCATTCATATCTATCGTTGCTGTAACAGTTAGAGGTTCTCTGGCTCTTAACAAGTTCCTTAGCACCAGTGAGCATGAGAGCTTTAGGCAAAATCATGAGGAAAGTAAGGCATACTCATGTCTCCCTTTCATGACTCTTCCCACATATAATAGATCTTAACACTGATCCCATTTAATCAGGTAACCCCAACTCAACTCTCCATGAGATATACACTGAAGCTCCAATCAAGCATGTTAGTATTAACACTGCAATTTTTTCCTGATTTTTGTCTCCACCCATCAAAACGTGTCTGCCTTGTGTTGCATTCTTGAGCCTATTCTCAGTTAAATAATATTCTACCACTAGTATTGTGTTTTCCTAAATTTTGTATCACTGTTACAACACTGGATGATATTTAGGTAGTAAGTCTTTAAGTGCAATTTACCTTAAATGTCACATACTTATACATATATATAGGAAATGTATCATCAGCCATCTCACTAGCACATCCAAGTCTTGAGGCATGGTCTCACCTTTAAGTAAATATATTTGAATTGAAACAGCTTTAGAAGAAACAGAGAGAAAAATATAGGGACTACCAGTATAATGGCATGTGGATATGGAAAAAAATGGAAAATAGTTTTCAAAGGACTGGAATCACCTCAGCAGTCACGACGCCATCCCAAAGTGACCACCACTTAATGCCATACGTTTCCCAACTACAATGGTTTTTCTTCTAGAAGATTTCTGACGTCCATGTTTTGTTTCAAACATATCACTCTGTCTCATGTAAGAGGCAGAACAAGTTCAGGGGAACATCCTATTGCCGTAACCTCCCAGTATCTTTTCCCAAAGTGAGTCGCTGGGGCTACAAAAGGCCATCAAGTTGCGTCACCCGCCTTTCTGCGTATTTGCAACCCAGCCCGGATGCATAATTCCCCACTTTCTTCTCCTAAGCTTTCCCGTCTCTAAGAACTGCAGCCATAACGATAGGGCCCCTCCTTCGCCCCGCTGTGCTTTTTTAGCCTGCGGTAAAGCGGTGCTCCTGGTCTGCCGTCCTGAGCGGCGTGATGGAAGGTGTTGTGTCCTGCCATAGGAAGTGTAGCAAGTTCATTCTCAGGGACCCAGCTCATCTCACGTGATCATTTTGATGTTTAGCAAAGCTAAATACTTCTTTAAAAACACTTAGCTTGATTTCTAGCTTCAGCTTTGATATAGGCAAAGAGCTTGGAAATCATCATCCCCCATTTTACGGCAAGAAAGACCTGGACATGTGGGAAAACCAATTTTTTGAACACATCAGAGAGCTGACTTCGCTGGGAAAATGACCACCATGAAATCGGGAGAGGCAGGTTCAGGGTTAAAGATGAGGTCTCCTTGCCCCTGCGAAGCCGAACACCGGCGGGAGCCCTGTGAGAACCGGGGGGCTCTGAGGGGAGTCGAGAGAGGTCCCCCCGGCTCTGGAAGGGGGGTGGGAATAGCGTCACTGCGGAGTCAGCCCAGCACGTTCTTCGTAACCACAGCTTCCTCTCCAGGAGAAAAGACTTCGCCAGAACCCAATCCCAGTGAGGGGGGACTTACTCCCACGCCAGCCTGCTCCGCACCCACAGCCCAAACTGGAATGCAATGAGCTACAAAATGAATCAAGTAATATTGGATTATAACCCAAAGTGTAAAATAAATAACCATTCTGATATAACTAAGTGATCGGACGGGTTAATACACACCTGCATGCACGTATACTCACATACACACATACATGGGAAAGACGTGACTAGTCTTTCATGCAGGAGAACTCCCAGTCATTTATACAGACACTTTGCCCTCAAGGAGGTGGGGCAAAGCTTCGCACTCCTTGGGCTTGGGCTACACAGGGTGAGATCTTTCCAAAGAATCCAGTGTGGAAAGCGGGGTGGGGGAGGCAGTAACTTTACAGTCAAGAAACCTGGCAAACATGACCCCGGCCAAGTGTTCGAGGTGACTGTCAACAAATGAGAGGTTGATAGCTGACTCTGGATTCGATGAAAATGGCTCTCGCCTCTGCGGGCTCTTTCTCCCCAAAACACATAACCCCGGTCTGATCAAGAGAAAAACATGGAACAAATCTCAGCTGGAGGACACGCTGCCACACACCTAACCAGGGCTCCTCAAAACAAGGTCATCAAAAACAAGGCAAGTGTGAGAAACTGTCATGGCCAGGAGAAGCCAAAGGAGACATCATAACCGAGCGTGACGTGGCATCCTGGTTGGGACCCTGGAATAGCAGAAGGACATTAGGAAGAAACCAAGGGACTCTGATTCAACCATGGACTTTAGTTAACAATATATTGATATTGGTTCATTAATTGTGAACAATCACAAATATAGTAATGCAAGATGATAATAGGAAACTGGGTGCAGGACCCACAGGGACATTCTTCATTATCTTCACAACTTTTCTGCAAATGTAAATTTATTTTTCTAAAATAAAAAAGATTACTTAAAAAAAAAAAAAACCCACTCTGCTCACCGTAGAATGAGCAGCCAACATCTGATCAAAGCCAGCGTCTGGTCCCTCCGCGCCAGCGGAATTTGCATCAGATTCACACTCAATCTCTGTTTCTCCAATTCTTCCTGAAGATCCCAATTCTTACCCCAGTTCTGTCTTTTGCCTATAAAGGCAGTAAGTACTGTGGACAGCAGACAACATTATACTTCATATATATTTTGGGACATGGAACAGGGTCTGATGTCTGCTTCTGCCTCTCCATGAGAATTCTGCATGGAAGAAAATACAGTCATACCTTGGTACTTGTTGGCTTCAGAACTTGTCAAACTCTGTCACATTTTGTTGAGGGAAAAAATGTCTCAGCACTCAGCGCTTGCTTGGGACTCATCGCACTTGCTAGAACTTGTATGAGTCATGATGTCGCCCACAAGAGACAAGGTTTCATTGTTTGGTACTCGTCGGTTTTGGCACTGGTCTCAAGTTCCGGAACAAATTCATGATGAGTACTGAGGTACCACTGTACCTACAATGATTCCTAGCACAACGAGGTCCAGAAGACCCAATTTATTAAGGCTCCAAGTCCATAATGCTTCCCAAATGCAGGGTTTTCCAGGGGGAGACATATTTCAGAATGGCCATGAGAGACATTACAGCCTGATTCTCCCAACCCTCAAAGGGCGGAGATATGGTTGAGGGAGGGGGAGACGGAAGAGCAGAAGGAAGGGGGAGGGGACAGGGAACCAGCCAGAGAAACTAGTTTCCCGTAAATCAAAGCTAGCGTTTTTTATGATTGGGCTCTGGGCTTGTTTGTATTTGGGAAAGTCTAGACAAAAAGTAAAACCTAAACACATTTCTTTAGGGCAGAACATCTCAGATCTTTCGATATGCTTATAAAGGGAATATCTAATATGAAGAGACAGAAAGCAGCGGTTCCTAAACTTATTTAATTATGGATTTGTTTGTTGGTCGTGGCTTCGGTGTCATGCCTATTAGCGTCACAAGGTTTAACAAAAGAGAATTTCAAAACCCCTCTCAGAGGCATCAGTGATCTGTGGGTCCTGACAACGGTGGCATCGAATGTTTGAACATCAGCCGCGCACACAGGAGCACAGCAGTCGCCCACTTCCCAGGGGCTGCGGGTGCGGGCTCCCCTCCTCTGTTCCTGCCCCCTCTCTCGGGTGGACACTCACAGGTTGGGTCAGGCAACGCAGGTGCACCAGCTGCTTGGTTTATCTCCTTCCCCACAGAGGCTGCTGGGGATACGAGAAGGGCCGTGAAGGACTCAGAAGCACCTTCTGTTCCAGGGCGGGAGGCAGTTTTTTCTAATCGTCCTCAGGCCTCGCTCGTCTGACACATAGGTAGCCTCCTCCGACGCACGGTGGCTCTTTTACTTACTGCTGACCGCGTTTGCAAGGCAGTGGCCCGAGCTAAGGGAGGGGCCCTGGTGCCGATGAAAGCAGAAGAGGTCAAGTAAACAACAGGGGTCCCTCTGTGACCAGCCCTCTGCTTCCCTGTGCAGGCAGAGGCCAGCTCCACCTTGGACTCACCTGGTTTGCGGCCCGTCACAGGTCCTACCTGGCAAACGCTCTGTGGTATAACCCTCTCCCTGCTCGGTCTGCTTCTCAGCCCTCCTTCTTTTACCTCCATTTACTAACCTACCCCAGACTGTGTGGTGTGTCTTAATGAACATTAGAAATCTAACAAAAGTGATTTCCCTTTTGATTCCTACTGCATTCTTAGCACAATCGTGGAGAGAAAGAAAAGAAATATTTCTCTATGTAAATAACACAATCTAGAAGAAAACTAATAAGTAACTTTCCTTTAAAATAAATTGTATTGGAATCTCAGCTTGCAGGACAATAATATTTTCCCCATTGCACCGAAGGAAGTGAATCTACAAGAAGTCTACAAGACCTGCCAGCGTGATTGGGCTGTATTAGCCGAAGGTCAGGGGACAAGAACAACAGCAGCCTCTCTATCGGGGCTCTCGTGTGCTTTTCTGGGGGTTCCCAACAGATAGCACATTGGTAGAGGGGGCCTTTCAAATTGGGTAGGACAATTAACACACGCTAATTTTTTAAAAAGGAATATATAAATATCTAAACATTAACAACGTAGCCACTATGCATTACTCCATGATTTCCAATGCTCACAAAGTATATTGCTGCTGCTTAGGGCTGATTTATAAGTGACATGCAGGTGACTAATGCAAAATTATAGCGCTTCCCTGTTCTACTAAAACACATTAAGAGGATTTCTGATGGCGATTTTTATGCATGTCAGATCTTCTGGGCTGCCACTCCCTGTCTTTGGTGCCGGGCATGCTGTGGAATTACTCAAAGGCAGCAACGTCTGGAGTTCTGATTTCATTCAGATCGGAAGGATGCGGTAATGAAATCATTCCTTCTAACATGTTTCGGCTCTATTAAATAAGCACATTGAAGAATTCCTGTTTCATCTGAAATGGGCTGTCACAGTAACCTAATTGCAGTGTCTGTACATCAGGAAAAACGCAGCCTTCTTGGGATGATTTTAAGAATTAATTATTTAAGTTTCCTATTTCCACTTAATAATCTCTACAGATTAGTGTGTTACATGTACCCCTTTATGATTTGTAAATTTGTCTAATTACTGTTCTTGGTACCGCCAAGCATGACATTCTTCAATGTGTTCATTCCAATCTATGGGAAGGATTGCTGAGCTAGGGCATCTGTAGGTAAGAAAAAACTTCGTAGGGCCAATTTACTAATAAAACCTGGCATGATGCTTGCTGCAAAGATGCCTCTTGTCAAAGGCTTAATCAGGGAGAATAATCTTGCCCACTGTTGCATCCAGGACAGTCACTGTTGATGACTTCAGGGAGGGCTGTCTTGTTAATTCAAGAGATAAGCAGAAACCCTTCTAGAAAAGTGCATAAAAGGGGGAGGTTTATCTAGGGGGCTTTTCTCTTGTTTCACATTAGTGAAACTCAAAGGGAGAACAGCAGAAAATCTAGACTGAAATTTTGAGGGGGAGCTGGCTGATACTCTTCAGCCTCTCTGCGCCATCTACACAAAACCCTGACCACTTAAAATGTCACTTTTCATTGGGATTTAGGTGAGAAATAGGGAAGCTACTGCACAGACCCTCACGACTTAAAGTGCAGTTCCCAGAGCAGACGCATCAGCGTCCTTTGGGAGCCTGTTACAAAAACTGCATCCAAACCTCAGACCCTCTAAATCAGAACCTACATGTAAACAAGATCTGTGGGCTACTTATACACATACTGAAACCTGAAAAACACTTGCTTGAAGCACTCATCTCCAAAATGGGTATATTTACCCCAGGGGGTAACCAGGGAGAGCCAATGGGGAATGTCAACAATAGTATAAACTCATTTATTGTTACACACTTATTATAATTTCTATTTCATGAATTTTAATAGTGTATGATATTGCTTAGCAGTACACAGATAAAACTTATAAGTAACACATGTTGGTTGTGCAGGCTCAAAATTCTCCCCAGGCCCCACCTCAACCTACTCAAATGGTTTCTGGGTGTGAGCGTCAGAAATCTGAATTCCATACAATGTGCATGCATCATTTGACTGCATGCCAAAATTTGAGACCCACTGTGACTGTGTTAAACCACCTGCCACCTACTTTGTTCAGAGTGTGACATTAGATGGGATTATTCATTTGCTTCCCCAAATTTAATTATCATACCCATTGTTTTCATGTGGTGCAATACCCAATTATCAAGGTTTTAATTTTATCATTTTATATCATTTGTATACCTTTACATTAGTTCCTTTACTATTTAATAAAAATAGAGCTACAATGATTTTGGAATGTGTCTTGGGCTCTTTAGCTATGTGTCATGAATAAAGAAAAACAGAATATCCCTACTTACCTTCCTTCTCTAGTGTCAGCTGATGTCTGGGCATATGGACCTTCCTTTCAGCCTCCAAGAATGGCAGGTAATAGACAAAATCAAATAAAACTTGAAAACCCGCAGAAGATAGAAGGCTATTCATAGAGGAGTTGTTTCATTAACATTCCTCTCCAATGTAGTGAGGCAGGTGTCTTAGTGGATTGTATAGGTGTCTCAAATTTGGAGGGAATCCATATTTTCATGGAGGCCTGAGAAACAATTTTTGCCAAGGCCTGACACCCCTCAAGACACCTCAGTTTTCCTATTTGTTTCTCATTAGGGTTAACAAGCAAGTAAAATAGTAAATAAACTCTTCATGTGATTCCAGTGTGCACTGTGGACACAGCAATATATCAAATATGTTCCTTGTGTAGAACAGTGGGAAGTGTGATAGATAGTAAAGACTCACATAATCAATTAAATCTAATACGATGTGCAAATGAATTCTGGGAAAAAATACCTACATGGGAATACCGGAGGAGAGAGCAATTCCTTCTTGATTGGCAAAGTAGTGGGAGAAGTAATGGAAGGCTCCACAGCCAAGAGTCCCTCTTGCTAGGCTAAGCCTTGAAGGTGTGTGGGAGTTTCCAGTAGGGAAAGGAGGGGCACAGTCAACAATAAAGTCATTATTTCTAAGCTCAATTCCTGCCGCCTCTCAAATCATGTTTCATCAAGCTTTTATACAAGGCAGTGTGGAAGGGCTCATCCACCACCGTCAGCAACGATATCCTCAGTTCTCTACTCTGTGCCTTGCTCACGTACTTGTCCACATCTTTGCTCATTGGATCCTCAAAGCGACCCCAGGATTGTGTTCTGCCATGATCTCTATTTTATAGACGGGGAAATGAAGGAACAGAAGTTATAAGTGACTTGCCCAAGGTCACACAGTGCGTAAGACGTATGACGGGATGCAGACCCAGGTGTGTGAACTCATGACATCTCTCAAGACAACTTGCTCTTGGCTGGTCACTGGCCCCCTTAACAAGACACATATCTGTTGGCAAAGCCAAGCTCCATGGCTGTGAACCTGTCACTGAATTAACTCTTCAGGTGAAGTTAAGGCCACAAGCAGCTGCCCCTGGCTGACCAAGTTAAAGTGCTCTTCAGAAAGCTGGCTTGCGCCGTATCATTTTTGTTCCTGAACAAGGTGATTTGTTGTAATGCTGCCAATTGCCTAGCAATCAACTGCCAGCTCTGGAAATAAACCCTGCTACCGTTTAGGGAGCAATAAAGGGGAGTCCTTGATGGCTGACAGTTGGCAGGAAGACGTGGGTCCCACCACCGTCTAAATCCGACCTGTGTGAGGCCCGCTGTCCTTCTGGTACCTGGCTGTTGAGGCCTATCTGGGTTGCAGATGTGCTCCCCATCCAACGTGCTCTTTGGATTATGGATCTGTGTCCCCAGGACTGTGAATATGGTCCTTTTCCCCAGCACTAAATTTCTCCTAAAATTTATTTTCCAAAACATTATTTTTAATGTTAAACAACCCCAAAATACATTTTTCATGTTTATTGCCAGTGCATAAAATTACAATGCTGTGAACATTTTTAGCAGCATACCAATATCGTGATCCATAATTTAAAAGGTGACTTTAGTATGGCAATAAATTTCATGAGACACTGAAACCTCTGCAGAAAGTATACAAATTAGGGGCCAGCCATTCAGCCAACATTTTGGGGGACGTGGTTAATTACGGTGTTTGCACCAGTGGGGAGGACTGGGGAGGACTCGTCTGCTCCACTGTGGAGCTGTTGGTACAGGACATATTGAGGGGCTGGGTTTGCAAGCTCTTCCTTAGGAAGATGGCGGTGACGTTTAGTACATGTACTACGAGTGACGAAATCATGGTGAGAGACATATGTCTTCACATATTCCCCCTGTTAAAGAAAAAAAATCAGCACACCCGCATGCACCCAGGCTCCATTGCATTCACCCCAAGGGGACTGCTGTGCGTGGGGAGCGGGGCTATGAGCTCTTGCTGGCTGAGTCTCCCAGTTTGAAATTAATTTTTTGTTCTGTATTTCTGCCCTCCTGAGGTCCTGACCAACTGCCACTTTGTTGGTGAGCTTTTTTAATTTTCCAGGAAGGTAGGTGGTGTGTGAAACAAATCAATTGCTACTTCAGAAACCACATCTGTATGGCTTCTCACTTCAGCTTCTGCCAAGCTGGAGGCAACTCCACTATTCTTTTTTATTTTTTCCTCCAAAAGGTATGAGGCCCAATTAGGAAGCCCAGCGAACATGGAAACAGTTTCATCAGGCAGAGAAACTCCACAAGGGTTGCTCGGTTAGCAGGAGGTGGCAGAGGTGGAGGACAACGAACACACGCCTCGCCATGGACGCCAAGGTCGCCGTCCCTTCCGCGTCTCGCAGGAAGGGACTGGTGACGGCAGGAGGGCGATTACCGAGTGCGAAGCTCCAATGGAGCCCTGGAAATCAGCACACCCCTACAAGTTGCAGGGCTGAGCCCACGCGATGTGCACACTCAGGCGCGCACACACGCGCCCCAGATGATGTGTTTAAGATGACTCCCCGCATTGGCATCATTACTCTATTTAGGCTAATGATGCCTGAGACAATCAGAGCCATCACTGCTCTGAAAATGATAAGTACCATATAGAAAGGCCCCCCGGGGAAATTTGGCCTGTTAAGGCTTTTCAGGTCTGATGGATTTTTTTAATCTATCTGCCAGACTGCTTTCAAAGCTAAATAGGTGCCCATCAACAAGCTGTCCATGGTCAACTTCACATATTTTGTTTGTGTTGACATTTTTGTTTCAATCGAATGGGTTGTTTGCCAGATGGCTGCCGCCCTCATTAGGGTCTCTTAGCACATCAAGTGAGTATTCTTTGGGCTGATTTATGTACAGGGGTGTCCCTTTGCTTCTAACTTTTTTCTTTTAGACGATCTGAATTAATTGGTGGTTGTGTTTTAAGGGATGCATGCCTGTGGCTATCACAAATGTGTATTAATCATCTACGGTGGGTATTGGCAATTCAACTGCTTCTTGTATATGTAGCTACGATTAGAGGATGGGCTACATCATCAAAAATATAAATTTACAAAAATGGACATGAGCTAGGGAATTCCTTAATGGATGGTAAGTGAAAGATCAAAGTCCTTAGGAACACCACGTGGAGTATTTTTTTTATATCTTGGCTTCTGAGGGCTGTGCTGATCCTCTCTGCAGCATGCCCTTTGGCACTTGGGCGGGAGAAATTCTACCAAGATCTAACCACTTCCTGAGCATGCGAGACAACTGGAAATGCTTTTGCCACACAGCACCCTCCTAAGTGAGCCCCGTTTCTCTGCTTCCCTCTGCAGCAAAACTCCTCAGCAGAGCTGCATGACCACCCCCTCCTTTCTTAGCCCCTGCACAGGTTGTTAAGCTGTTGTGGGCCAGCTCCGCACCCACCCTTCCGTGATCTTGTTGGAGGGAGGGCTCAAATTTCCACTGAGGCTCCCATTCTCATCGTCCTACTCAAGCTGTTTGCTCACTGATTCCCACCATGTTTCCAACCCACAGCTCTTACCTCTGGCCTCATGTTATTCAACCTACTAGTAGCATTTTACACAGTTCACTACTTACCCCAGTCATTAAATCTCTCTTTCTGTTGTTCTTAAAACAACCTGTGGGTGTCTTCCTGTTCTAACTTTTTCAGTCCTTTTTGCTGGTTCTCTGTTGTCTGTTTGACCTCCATGAGTTGGCCTGTTCTTGAGGGTGGGGAGTGGTTTGCAAGCTCTCTACCTTCCCCTGCCTGCACAATTTCCTGAGGCAACCTCGTCTTGTGCTATGGTTTTAAACATCATCAATGGTTAGTAACTGCCAAACTTTATTCCAAGCTCTGAAATTTTCACTGAATGCCATTCAATTACCCAGCTACATATTTGATCTCTCCACTTGGAGGACCACAGCTGTACCTCAAACTTCATATGTCTTTCAAACAACTTCTATGTGTTCTGCAGGAATGTTTCTCCTACAGCCTCCCATGTCTTGGTAAACAGCAGTTTCTCAAGATGAAGACCAGCAGGTCACCCTTGAGACCTCAGGCAGCCTCATGCCCCACATGCCTGTCAGCCCATCTTCAGCTCACAAAATATTCTCCTCTGTTTTCTTCTCTCCACCTCTATTACCACCAGCCAAAACTTCATACTTGGATTATTGTGACTACCCTCTTAATTTGTCTCTTTACTTCTACTCTTTTCCGTCAGCAGTCTACTTTTTATAGCAGAAGTTGCCTTAAAAAATAAATTCAACAGAACATATGAATTTCCTGCCAAAGCCCCACCGATGGCTTCACATTATCTACGGAACAGAACCCCCACTTCTTACAGCATCACTTGGCAGGCGTGAGACATACCTCTTAGTTCCTGTGCCCCGCTGCCCCTTCCGCGCACTAGGCTTCAGAGACGCCCTAGGATGTGTCCGGCTTGTTCCCTCTCAGGGCGCTGGCACTGTCTTGTTTTTCAGCCTGGCATGCTCGCTTCACATGCCCTGCTCTTTCCTGTCCCTCAAGCTTCACCTCAGAGATCCCTAACTACTCTCCCCAGAGTGTTCTACCCGGGGACCATCATCTCAGCCTGTTTCCATTTCTTCCATCACTTACGACTGTCCACAACGCCTTATTCATGTGTTCTCTGCCTGGTTTATGGCCTTGTCTCTCTGAGCTAAAATGAGAGTCCCACGGACCCTGTCTTGTTCACTCTGTATCTCTGACACTTGGACCAGTAGCTAGAAAGTCTAGGTGCTTAATAAATACTTACTTGTTAAATAATTGGGTATCTGTATAGAGCCATGTAGCACAGAATTACATATATTTGCCATTTTATAGAGTTTGGGGTCCTTGTTAACTTAAATGAAAACGCTTTGAAGGTAAGAACCCTGATAATTCCTCACTAGGATCATTACAGGTACTAATAAAAGTCTATGAATAAGTTGACATATAAATAAAGCTGTCTTTCAGGATATTCTTCCTGTAGGACCGACATATTCCCCCATTTCTCTTCACTTATATTTAACATAAGGAAAACTAAAAGTAAAAATTAAAACTTCGGTTATGGGGAGTTAGATGCATACTTCAAATATAACACTAAAAACTGAACAAAGAGATTCAGAGCAAAAGAAGGGAATGCAGAGGAAAACCATGCAAATCATGCAGTAGACACAGAACATGCACTTAGGAAGAACACTGCAAGACCCATGAAGGTAGAGCTTCTATTCATTAACTTACTCACTCATTCGGAAAGTACATGTAGAGGTCCAACTACGGTGTGGGCCCTCGCTGCAGTACAGTGAATGGAGACACTGTTCACGACCCCTGGGGAGGACTGGCGGATGCAGGACACAGACAAGCGTTCAGGTAATTACATAGAGATGGTCAGCAGCAGAGAGGTGGATCGTCACAAGGGCTGGAGAAACCCTGAGGCAGCCCTGATCCAGGCGGCAGGGTCCAGGAGAGCATCCCAGCTGGGGCTGGCCACACGTTGAGGCTGTGCTCATCTCATTTCCATGCACTTAATCACCTAGGAAGCTTGTTAAAATGCAGACTTGCGATCCCTCCCCAAGATCCTCAGGCAAGTGGTCTGTACAGCACACTTTAAGGACCGGCTCAGTGAGTGCGAGGAGGTTCTCTGCGGGCAGACGCTTCTGTTTCTGAGTCTCCGCTCTGTGCACACACGCTGGCCGCGTGGTCAAGTTTCTCCCTCTCTCACCGTAACTCCTCCACCTGTACACAGATGCTCAGCCAGCACCAGCAAGTATCGCCCTTACCGTCAACGTTATCAGGGGCCTAGCAAAGGCAAGGGAAAAGTTGCCAGCAGCAGAAATAAAATGTGGAAAAGCCAAAAGGCATGTGAGAAAAGTCAGTGTAACCACGGCAGGGACGACCTACATAAGACGACAAGAATCCCAGCCACTGTGTATAGTGCAGCAGAGTCTAGACCAGTGGTCTGCAAATCTGGCCCGTTGTCTCTTTTTGTAAATAAAGTCTGATTGGCACACAGCCTTACCCAGTTACGTACACATTGCCCATGGCTGCTTTTGCACTAAAACGGCAATTGTCGCTGTACAAAGCAGGTGAGTCGTTGTCACAGAAATCATGGGGCCTGAAATGCCCGAAATATTTACAGTCTGGCCCTTTACAGGAAAAGGAGGTTCATTCCTGGTCTAGGCGAAGTATGGCTTGCTGGGTAATGGTGCAGGCTCTGGTCCACTTGGGTGTGAGTGTCAGCTCCCACACGTACTGTGAAACCCGTGTAAGTGACTTAACTCTTTATACCCCGGTTTCTTCTTCTAAAGAATAAGGGTGCCTTCCTTGTGGAGTTGTTGTGAGCATTTTAATTAGTTATACACATAAAGTCCTTAGATGAAAGTCTGGCATAGAATAAATATTGTGCATTATCACTGTTAATAAAGGCTAGGTCCCTATCATTGATTAAGTTGGAATAGTCTGTGCAAACTCTCTTGGATCTTTGGCTCGTACAGACTGGGGCCGGGCAGATGGCGGCCAGGCAGATCTGCCATGGACGGAAGGGAAGTTGCTCCCTCCCACAGCTCTGATCGTGCCCTTCTGAGCCTTGATTATTCCCCAAAATGCACCAGGAGCAATCGCGCTCCGCACTAAGGTCTAGCAGCTAACAAGCAACC
Source organism: Pteronotus mesoamericanus (assembly GCF_021234165.1). Classification (NCBI taxonomy): domain Eukaryota; kingdom Metazoa; phylum Chordata; class Mammalia; order Chiroptera; family Mormoopidae; genus Pteronotus; species Pteronotus mesoamericanus. Next base: position 5,363,061 of record NW_026555105.1, read on the forward strand.
TACCCCAAATGGGACCAAATTGTGTTTCTATGAAGACACTCTTGTTTTTTTTTTTCCACAGAGATAATTTTATTTCCTCGGCCTGGCCACCATGGTATCTGTTGGCTCAGCAGTGGCAGGGCTCTCTTAATTCATATTATGTAAGCACATTTTTCTCTTTAGGTTCCCTTTTCAGTCTCTTCTCTTAGGAATCCATGTCTCACCTTAGAGGGGTCTGTTGGAAGGTGTTGCAAACAGACCTGCTATAGAAATGGTGAAGTCAGACATAGAGACCGACTGACCTGAGTTTGAATCCCCGCTCTGTCCCTTACTGGTAAGTTGACCAGCTTCTCAGTTTACCCATATACCCAGTGGGGACTACAACGACCCCTCCATCACAGGCTTGGCATGCTGGGTAAGATGGCATATGTGCAGCACCTGCCACGCGTGAAAACTTCCCAGCGCGTGATAATTACGGTTACCTTTATCAGTAAAACTTGATCCTTAGAAAACTTTGGTTGGCATTTTTGAGTAACATAAAATGTTACTTGAGGTGATGAAATGCCTCATCCCTAGTATTCAGCAAGTGAATAGATTCTACCCTCCCAGGAACACCATATTTTTTTCCTCAAGAACATTTAGGCACTTTCTGACTGTTATTAAATTAAAATGTTTATCCCTCAGGAGAGAAAACAATCAACTCCCACGCCAATTCTATTTATGAAACAAAATGCTTTGGTTTTTTCCTGACTCAAATCCTCCTTTATGTATAATCTCTTCGAAATAGCAGGGGGTTTGGAATAATTTTCACACTGTGTGTGTGTGTGTGTGTGTGTGTGTGTGTGTGTGTGAGCTCAGCTGATATTCAGGGCTTGTCTGAGAGCCATCCTTCATCTGCGCTTGGATGGGAGCCAAGACCAATGGGTGGGTGGGGGGGGGGGTTCTTGGCAGTAGGAGAGCTTCTGAGCCCTTACAGGGTGGGTGCTACGGCGCTATGTGGATGGGAGCCCCAACAAGAGGAAGAGAGGACCAAAATGGGCACAAAGATTTGTTATCTTCCTTGGGGAAGATCAGACACAGCCAGACACCAGTTTCCTAAAGTTCAGGAGAAGACACACTCCTCTGCGGCTGCAACCCCATCTGGGCGCACCCCCATTCCTGCTGCATGTGTTAAGCTGTCAGTCAAGAGGGGGGCCCCCCGGGAAAAACCGGGCATCTTCCTGTGTTTCCGCAGATGTAACCCGCACTTTATAGTCCAGCTTCATGGAAGACCATTTGCTTGGAATCAGGAATCACGGGCTTGATCCTAGTTCTTCTTCAAAAGTGACAGAGGCTACCTCCTCTAGCAATGGCCTTACGCCCAACTCCCGCCCAGCGCCCCCACCCCAGGTTTATGCTCCTTCCCAATACAACGGCATATTGGGATGGACATACTGCACTAAGGCTCTTTCAGTGTTGTTACTGTCTGTCTGTCTGTCTGTCCTCTTTGCCAGAAGAGACTCTGTTTTGTGCGACTCCCCAGTGCCCAGCCTGGTCCACAGCTGCACAAAGCGCTCAGGAAGGGCTTGGGGAGTGACTGGGGCATAAAGGCCAAAGAAAAAAAGAAAAGGCAATGCCTTTTCGTGTGGAGTTTGAGGGATGATTCTTCTAAACGCATCTCACCTCAGGCGGCCTGGGACTGCTTCAGTTTTAATGATGAAAGTCCCCGGGAAACTGCATGGTTAGTCACTCTCTCTAGACACAGAATCTTGGCCAAGCTGTTCCATAACTCCATGTCACACTTTCTTGCCTTCTATTATCGGAAGTGTCCTTGGAATTGCCATCATCAGAGCTACCCTTTCATGACGGCTAACAGAGCGTCTAGCTGTCCATTGACTGCAGCTGCCGAGTCTCCCCTTCCCCCTTTCTGGTAACAGCCCCCCAGCGCTCCCACGGGGGCCGTTCCTTCTCGGGGCTCATTCCAAGTGGTTGACGCCACCCTTGCTGCCCAGCATGGACCCTGAGCCCAGGCCTGGCCAGTTAGAACCAGCAGCCCCCTAGGCTACATGATTAGTTTGGAGATGATTATGTGGCCCGAGCTAGGCCAAGGGGATGTCTGCTAGAAATAGAGAGATGTGCTCTTTGTCCACAGAGTAGGCTGTGAGTCTACTATTGTAGGGGCAGCCGTAGAGAGAAATGACCTGCTTTCCTGCGAAGCCAGCCTAGGGAGAAGCCAAGCCGAGAGCTGGGGAGAGACAGCCTGCCGATATTCTTGAACCACTGGACCAAGCCTCGCCAGGTTGGCCCTGCCATTTTAGTGATATGAATATACTTTGGTGCCTTAGTTCATCTGATGTGGAACCAGAGTCCTAACAGAGTTAATTTGCCTCCGGACAGGATACTTGATGTCAGATTTTATACATACCATTTTCCAGTTTTTAAATGCGCCTTCAATTTCCAAATCTGCCTTCAATTCTCAGTATTAAAAAACCCTCCTCTCCCGCCCCTGACCACACAAGTTTGCATTTTACGTGGAAGAGCCCAGCACAGCCTGTCCCAGCAGCAGACGGGAGAGACGTGTTCCCCCCGCAGTGCCTGGCCCCCCTTTGCCCCAACCGCTCCCGCAACTGGACGTGATGCTGAGCCCTTTCCGTCCACTGGAGCCCGTGGCCACCCTAGCGGGAGGCACGCGCATCATCCCCGCTGAACGAGGAAGGAACAGAAGCTCCCTCAAGTCGTCGCCACACAGCCAGCAGCCCCAGAGCTGTAAGCGGAGGGGAACCCTAAAGCAGCGGAGATGTATTCTGTCATGTACGCGTTGAGTGAACGTTCCTAAGTGTCTGCTCCAGGTCAGGGGCTGTTATGATGCACTGAGGTAAGCAAGGCAGACATCGGGGCCCGCGTCCTGAAGGGGTGACTTAATACACAAGAAACCACAGGACACAGTGTCCACTGGTCTTGAGGGGCAAGGGGAAAATGAAAGGGACAGGGAGTGGCTGGAGAGATGCAAACGTCTCACGTGAGCCAGACAGGATGGCCTTTCTTAGGAGGCGTCATGTGAGGGGACCCCTGAGTGTGAGAGGGGAGAGACTGAAGCAAGGACTCGGGGCCGGGGGGGGTGTCCCCGGTCATAACGCCAACGACTCGCCACTCCTCAAAATCTACTTGGGGGTAAGGTTCCTACAGGGAGACTCATTTTTGTTTTTTGTTTTTTGTTTGTTTGTTTTTTCCTTGAGGTCTTCCAACAGCATCCACCCACTTTTGTGGCATTTTACTCCATGAGCCAGTTTCCTCATCCGTAAGGAATGCAGGTGAAGCACTTCCCGCAGCGTCTGTACAAATAAGCACTTAATACATAATTCTTCCTTGCTATATTTAATTTGGGGAGCGCATGAGGAGGAGTCCTGTGGGGAAATGTTCTTCTTTTTTGATTTAACACTTATCCATCTTGATAGGTATATCTGTTAAAACAGATTCTTCAGCTGCTGACAACAGAAATCAATTTTGGCTACGTTAAGCCAAAAGAGAGAGGAGGAGAGGGAGAGAGAAAAAGGGCGGGGGGAGAGGAGAGGGAGAGAGGAGGAGAGAAAGGTCTTGGAAGGGTCTCCTCCGGCCCCAGCAGCCACAGGAGAGCACAGGAGCCAGGGCTGCTCCTGACGCTTCACAGAAGAACATGATGGGCAGGGCTAGGCCAAACCAGCGTTTTGAGTTCTTCTTTACAACATTCAAATTGCAAGGACAGGAGCACTCAGTTTAGCTTGGGCCACGTGCCCATCTGTTGGCCACGGGGTGGTGGGCAGTTTGGCTGGCACTCCTAGCAACCCTGTCACCCGAGGGAAGGAAGTGGCCCTCCCAATGCAGAGCAGTAGTTAAGATTCTGAGCAGGCGGAAAGGCACAAGGCGCCCTGGCTGGAGTGGCTCCGTGCACTGAGCTCCGGCCTAGGAACCAAAGGCTCACTGATTCGGTTCCCAGTCAGGGTGCCTGCCTCAGTTGCGGGCCAGGTCCCCAGGAGGGGGTGCGCGAGAGGCAACCACACATTGATGTTTGTCTCCCTCTCTTTCTCCTTCCCTTCCCCTCTCCCTAAAAAGAAATAAAGTCTTTAAAGAAAAGAAAAGGCGTCAGGCCATTACAATGGGCAGGTCTGACTCTCGAATGAGTGGATGCAAGCTTCTAGTACCAAAAGGGGGAATTTGCTTGCTTGTCTTACATTGCAAATATAGCCAAGGGACAGAAAATGAGAGTATATTGTATAAACTGGTTTTTAGCATCTTTGCAGAGGTCACACAGCGCAATCATTAAGGGCGTGGGATCTAGTTTCCAACCACTGGGGTTTAACCCTAACTCCTCTGCTTGTCAGCCGCGGGAGCTTGGGCAACTGTTTGCTCCTTCTGTGTCCCCACGTTCTCAGCTAATAATTGAACCTGCCTTATAAGGCTGTTACTAAAATTAAATGAGTTAATATATTTAAAGTTCTGAGGAGAGTTCTTAATATGTATTAAGAGATCAATCAGTTTTAGTTGTTCTTACAATAATTGATACTGCTGCTATACATTTGAAATACGATAGTTAGGCTCTTGATGTTGTCCAATTCGAACGTGGTTCTGAAGATTTCTGATGTGCAGAAATTTACAAGCATTCTTAGGCACGGAGCAACATCTTCACTTCAGTGTGGTGTTCCTTGTTCTCTAATCTTATAACCTGATTAAGCCTTTGATTCTTTCTCGATAGCATCATACACAGAGTAAAATCTCTGGAAGAACCATAAAAGGTAGCTTGGTGTCAGAATGTCCCCAGGAAGCAAGTGGCTCTGACGGAAAACAGAAAGCCAGGGGCACGAACAAACATCTCCGGCGTCAAGAAGTGCTGTCAATGCTCAATTGCGTGTACTTTGGTCTGCTTAAAAGAGATCATAGAGTACATTCAGGAACAGCCAGTCCACCCCCAACCAAAACAGGAAATGGAAAAAGGGAAAGCTAAGGAAGGAAAAATCCTCTCTTCACCCCTCACCCCACAGTTCGTTGAGTTTTCACATCTTTGCTGCCAATACTTCGCGAAATTGCAACTTTTGCAAAATTTCTTCTTAGCGTTTTGCCAAACCAAAATGAGCCTTGTGCTAACCTGACTTCTTATTCAGGGGAAGAACAGTGGCTCAAGATATGATTGTCAGTATTCCAGGGGCGGAAATACACATTCTCCCACTCGGAATCCTTTGCGGTACCAAATGTGAATTCAACCCAGGACTTGTCCAGGGTCGGTGAGAAAATGAACAAACCCTGTAACGCTGAATGTACTCAGGGAATAAAGAACAGGACTCCATACCATTGCCAATCCCTTCTCTCCCTCATCTCCCTCTGACTGCATTTCCCTTTAACATGCCACTGGTCAAAGTGAATAATGATATATTTTTGTTGTTGTTTAAGAGAAGCCCTTGAAAGCCACTGTGAGACTGGGGTCCAGAAATCTAATCTTTGTTTGATTCTGTGTTTAGTGGGGATTCAAATCCCAACTTAATTTAATCTTTCGACTTATCCTGCAGGTACTGCCTGATTATATTCCATTGCCACCGGTAATAGGATTGCAGGGACAGAATCTTGCTATTAGCACTTTGAGAAACAAAAGCAGAACAGGAACCGTGGCTGGGATCAGTCAATGGGGCCTGTCGTAAATGAATGACCACCTCCCCCGGCCTCTGCCCCACGGCTTCCTTTTAATAAGCTACCGCAAGGATACACATAAAGAGTTGCAGGCTCCATTCACCCCCAGAAAATCCTGAATTTCAACTATCATGCAGAACCGGAAACCCTCTGCTAATAGGTATGTTAAAACAGCAGCCTCCACTAACAGCCAGGCTCTGCTAATGACTTGTCAGTAATCTTGGTGATTTGTTTATGTATTTGTTCTTCATAGGGTCTTACGAAAGTTGGTAATTTTTGATCAACAAAGAAATTATGTACTGCCTCGTAAAATGGGGAAGTATTTGCACCTTGGTAATTAGGCTCTCTGGACTACAGTCTTCTTGCTAGATTGGTAACCTAAGATGAGGCGGTAATCTCTATCGCTCAGTTTTCTCATCCATGAAATGGGGAGAGTGATAGTGTCTCTCTCAGAGGGTTTTTGATGGATGAAATGATATAATGCATGGAAAGCCCCCAGAAAATGTGAGCATATAGAAATTATACAAAAATAGTATTAGTAATTATTGTTAAGAAAAAAAGGCAAATACAGAAAAGGGAAAGGGAGAAAAGTGATACTGCCTCTCAGAGAGCCACGTTCCACCCTTCCATGGGTTCTCCCTTTGTTGAGCGTCTTTAGCTTCATACTATGAGCAAAGTGGGGCATATTCTATTCGGGGAAGGGGGCGGAGTAGAGTGCAGAATCAGTTGACAAGGAAGCACGTAAAAAAGATTCCAAACTCAACAGTGACCATGAAAACAAAGGCTTTTACCCAACGTATGAACAGAGATGAAAACTATTGTAATGTATGAACAGAGATGAAAACTATGGTAACACTCAGTGCTGTATATAAACATGAGGGGTCTTCGTGGCAAGCAGCAATGATCGTTTAGGCTGATTTTAGCAAGAAGGCCATTTCTCACACTGTTACAGGGTCACTCACAGCATTTTGGGCAAACCAGAGCATTCACTCCAGGGCCAGCAGCCATGCACACGGCCTCAGGTGACACGCAGAACTGATCCAGTACTAAGCGCTGCTGCATGGCCTGCCAGGACCCCGTGACCTTCACCGCTGCCTACCTAGCTGCCCTGGCCATGCCCCCCAGGAGCTGGATGTGGATCTCAGAGCCCTACAGCTGCCAGGGAGACGTCCCTGCAGCCTCTTGCTTCTTTGTACCACAAGGTCCCACTCACATTCTGGGCAGGCCTGGGCATCTCATTGGAAGAGCCTAGACAACACCTTGGCCTCAAGGCAGCATAGAGAAGTGAGCAATAGACCATTTCAGGAGCTCTTGGGGAGTCAGCCTCAACCTCAAAATGCAGGGATGCCTTCTATGGCGTTCGCAGTATAGAGAAAAACAAAAAGACTAAAGCATATAGGGACCACTGAAAGACAGCATCCTGTGTTACCTGCGAGAGTATAAAGCTATTTATTCTTTATCTAAAAGCAATTTCACAATATGTTGCAAGAGGCTTAAAATCATACATAACCTTTGACTTTGTAAAAATCCCACTTCTGATCATTTATCCAAATGAAGTTATCAGAAAAACAAATAATTATATACAAGGATGTTAACCAAAGCTTTATATATTGATCCAAAAAGTTGAAGAATGATTTAACAATGCTAGCTCTATTATTTTAGACACTGTTTGAATTACAGTGTTAAGGGAAAAAGTGGGCTCTATAAAAACTAACATTTACAGTGTAATTAAGAGCCAGATGCTATTTTAAGAGCTTTTCATGAACTGCTTCACCTAATCGTCACAACAATTCTATGAACTACAGATGTCAAGTGCTATTTTCAGAGGGGATTTAAGTAAATTGCCTCCAGGGAGGAAAACGAGAAGACGAAGAGGGTATTAGAAGTCTCTGTTTGGCAGCCGAGGGTTTTTAAAGGCGGTGGGCACATCCCTGGCACTGTGTCTGCACGCATCCCTGAGCCTACCTGTTTCGGAGACTAGGAGTAGGGTGCCGTACCTGCCGCAGTTAAGCCCTGCCGTTTCTTGTCTTCCCTTTGGATCCGCACCTTCCCTTCCCTGACGCTAAACAGACGATGCTTACTTCCACTGAGAGCCTCACTTCTCATTCATCATCTTCGATAAAGATTTACTACTGTTTGCTTTTTAAAAAAAAAACAAACTATAAAATTTTAAAATAGTTTTAGATTTACAGAAACACCGAAAGTCACTACAAAGAGCTCCCATATACTCCATACCCAGTTGAAGATTTTCCACTGGTATGGCACGCTGATCGCAATTAATGAACCCGCAGTAATACACTGTTAAGTAAAATCCATGTTTCATTCAGCTTTTCCCAGTTTTTACCGCATGTCCTTCTGCTCCTCATTGCACTAAGAGGCCACATTACACTTAGTTGTCATGTCTCCTTGGGCTCCTCTGGGCTGTGATAATCACTCAGACTTTCCTTATTTTGGTGACCTTGACCAGTACTTGACGTACTGGTCAGGCATTTCGTAGCCTGTTTCCAGCTGGGGTTTGTCTGCTGTTTTTCTTGTGATTAGACTTGGGGATATGGATTTGGGGTAGGAAGGCCATAGATGTAAGGTGCCATTTTCATCACCTCATGTCAAGGGCACAAACTCTCAGTGTTAATGTTAACCTATATCACCTGCCTGGGGTAACGCTGGGCAGGTATTTCTATTATAAAGTTACTTTTATCCATATTTCAGAAGGAAGATACTGTGTATACTCTCTGCCTAACCAGTGGGGAGATATATGCTCCATCTCCTGGAGAGCAGAGTAGCTACATAAATTACCATATTTTGCTGTGTATAATGTGTACTTTCTTGCCCAAATTTTTGAGGGAAAAATAAGGATGTGCATTATACGTGGGTAGTACTAATTCCATATCTATATAAATGTTCTTAATTCTTTTATTTATGCTTGTTAAAAGTGTAACTCTAGAAAGCAATAACAATATCCATATGCAGAATAATACCCTGGAATACGATAATCAGTTTTATCTATAAGTAAAAAATGGAATTAAAAAATTGAAACAAAAGATTTTCTTTTCTGGAAGTAGGGGCCAAAAACATGGGTGCACATTATTTGGCAAAATACGGGGGTTTGGAATTCTTCCACATGGGGTATTTGTCTATTTTCCCCCATTCATTTGTTTATTCAATCATTTGTATCAGTAGGGACTCATGAATATTTATTTTATACTTAGGGCCAATAGTACATTGTGTATTTTTTGGCTAATGTTGTTTGCTCTCGAACACCAGTAACAACCGTGAATAAAACCACTGTTCAACCTGAACCTTGTGACACACGAACACTGCTGAGAGTCAACACCCAGCAAATATTTGTTGAACACCTACTGTACACTCCAACGAGACGGCTCTTTTTTTAGCAGGTAACAATGCAATTGGCCATCCGCTTTTTGGTTCGTCCCTCTCTGACCGCATCGTGGCACCAGCCCGCCCCAGGCCGGCCTCCGCGGCCCGTCCCACGCCGGGGCTGCCAACACGTCCAGCCATTCGCTCGTTGGTTGGCGAGATCAGCGGCTCTCCTAGTCTTCCATCCCACGCCCGTTCTCAACCTTCCCCACGTCCGTTTCTTATCTTTCACCTGCTCCTTAAGCGTCTTCCCTTTCAGCACTGACTTTGTCCACCTGACTCACACAGAATCGTAAAGGGGGTTCTCATGCCTGGATCCATTCCTCTTTCTCCTCCTTTACTTCCGAACTGACCCAACTGCTCCCACCTCGACGGGGTGTCATCACGCCTCCCACAACCCAAAGCCAGTGTCCTCACCTCCATCCTTGATACTCTTCCTCTTGCCCTGGCGACCAACTCCGTCAGTTACCCAACTTTCCTTCTTGTCTGTTTATCGTCCCCGGTCATTCTCCACCTGCAAACACCTCCACCTTCATTATTGGTATCAATGGCTACTATTTTGTGAACGTTTAACTATGTGCCAGATATTGCAATGTGCACTGTTTCATTGAATCCTAACATCAACCCTGTAATGTAGACACTAATATTAGCCCCATTTTACACAACAGCCAACAAATTCTATGAGATAAAGGAACTTGACCATGATCTTGTCATTAGCCAGTGACAAAGCCACGATGGTTCTTATATGAAAAGGTGCTGCTGAAAATCTCTTCCCACTGACTTGCTTTTTTTCTGTCACTTGTTCACTTTGTTCTGAGCAAAACAGAAAACACACTTCACATAATTTTCTCCTCCACCATACCACAAACATACTAATTCCTGCTTCTCCTTCAAAAAGTCAATGTAAAATTAAAATAACCATATTAAACTTTCAATCCCTCCTGAGGGACAGAGTGGTGGAGCCAGCAAGGAGAACAAACAAAGCTTACAAATAAAAATGTGGGTTATCTGGTGTCTCTAGGCGGTAAGTTTTAAGCCAAGCTAGCTGGGAGAAAACAGCACGTTTACTACGTGCATAATCGCAAATATCTCAACAAATGACATCCTCAGGGGTAGGAGTATGAGAGGTCATAAGAGGGGAGAACTGTATCTTGGGTTCCCGGTGTAAATGCAAAATTAAGAAAACAGGACTTTGAGTCTGGCCCCAAATGCTTTTGGCCTCCGTCCCTCCCTCCCTCCCTCCCTTTCTTCCTTCTTCCCTCCCTCCCTCCCTCCTTCCCTCTCCCCCTCCCTCTCCCTCTCTCTTTCTCCATTCCCTTCCCTCCCTCCCTCCCTTCTTTCTTCCTTCCTTTCTCTTTTTCATGGATGAGACAAGCCTTCTAACCAGCAAGGTAAATAGTTCATGGGTTATTTATTTTATCTCTATTCCTGGTTAAATTGAGTTCAGAATAATTAGATAACCCTGGAAAAGCTGTGACTGGTACTGCTAATTCTACCTAATGATTTTCCGGCGTAGTTGCCCAGTGAAAGGGGTTATCTGTTAAAACAAGCTTCAAACTATTAATAGAGTGAAATTACAGCTTCGGCAGCAAACCCCAGGTACAGTGGCTCTGGTAGGGTAATGTGGCTCGGGGTGGGGGCCGAGTCGCTTGCTTCCCTCCAGTGACCTTTCTTCTTGCTCGCAGTTGACTCTTCCATACCAGACGGAACGGTTAACTTGCTCCCCACACCTTACACTCTTCGTGGCCTTAATTGAGGGACCTAAACAAACAAATTAATCACCCTGGCCCATAAAAATGACAGAATTCATATGGTAGCATTCTTCATTCTCTCCAATTTGTTTTCCTGAATTCCCCGCAGCGATTTATTTGCTGAATATGCGAGTTTTCCCCCCCTTATGAAAATTACAAATTGTTGTCAAGGTTAACGAGTTAATATTCTCATTCAATATTTATTTTATGGGGAGACGGGGGAAGCATGACTGTTCCTGTACTTCTTTCCACTGCAAAGTCTGGTTTCTTAATCAAAATGACAAGGACACTGTCCTTTGTATGATACTCGGGATCTTCGAGACTAAAAAATGAGCTTTATTAATCAACAGGCCCTGATTAATTATTATAAAGTGCGGCGCCTACATTTCTGTACATTTTAATAATTCCTGCAGAAGGCTAACAACGTCCCCTGAGATCGGGAATCTCTTGGGTTTGAATTTTTCTAAGCAATGTCACAATAAATAGTCAAGACTAGCGGGGCTCTTTCTCTAATCCACTTCTCTTCAAACTGGCAAACGAGGGAAAACCTTCTTTTTCCTATTTCCCATCTATAATTCATCGTTAGCATACAAAGTAAAAGAGCCAAGAATCAGCGGTCTCATCAGTTTTCAAAATACCAAGGGACAATGGGAGTGATTTATCGCAGGCCACATGATCTAGCTCACATAATCAGAATATTTCTGTGGAACACGGCCTGCCATAATTTCTTGATAAGAGTGACCACACAGAAGGACAAGAGGAGAAAGGTCAAGGGCCCAAGAACCTCCTGCGAGCCCTGACGCCCCACCTCCTTCTGCAGACACGCCCAGCCCCAGGCCCTACCGACAGGGCGATGCCCCCCTCCCAGGGGCAGCAGGCAGCGGGCAGGTTGAAGGCTTCTTGCCCACCCCTTTAGCAGATTGCCAGGGAACGGGCTAGAGTCGCGGAGATACAGGCTCCGCCTTGACTGGGTCCCCTCAGCTCGCGGGGCCGGCCCCAAGGAGTCACACCCGCAAGGCCTGTGCGCTTCTCTGCACACCGGTTTGACCTCAATCTATATTGGAGAAAGAGAGCTTATAAAATAGAAGTGAAACAGCAAAATCTATGCATCCATTATGTGAAAATAAGAAGATAGACATATTGATATATAAATATATGTGTGAATAGAAAAAGGTTTATGTATTTGTATTTACATGTGTTTTATATACATACAGGATGGGGCAAACGCAGGTTGACAGTTGTTCGTATGCAAAACACAGAGTTTATTTCTTGTATTAGTGTTTATTAATTGTATTCTTTTCCATACGAACTAGAAACCTACTTTGCCCCTTCCTGTATACGTACACAGGATGTGTGTATCTATGTACCTCCATATGTACACCTGTAGATGTATATATTTAGTCTACAACCAGCCACATTCTCTTGTTTCTTGTTCTCAGAATGGCTCTGAAGTGCACCCACAGGTAAACTTGCTGAAAGAGGAGAAACAGCGGCTCCCAGGTCCGAGGCTCTATTGGGCTTTAAGTGATTCTGCCGCTGAGAGTTTTCCCAGCTGATAACCGGGCTTGCAGATCCTCCTCGCCCCTGACTTTTGATTCACTCAGAGAGGGACGCTCTGTTCTCTACACTGAATGATGACGCGGCATCTTGGGAAGAGGACGGGAAGGACTGGCAGGGGAGCAAGAACATCTTAGTCCAGCGGTTATCGGGCCATGGCACAGACTGTGGTGAAGTGGGCTATAAACTAATCGCTGCCAATGATAAGGTACTGGAATCGGTAATGACCTAAAACATAATAATGCATGAGAATAGATACCACCTTCTATCCGCTGACATACAACCTGGGCCACCACATCTGTGGCAGGTTCATGACCATGTCAACACAGTGGGATCGCGGGATTCTCTGTCTTTGACACCTAAACTTAGGAGGATGGATAAGTGTGCCTCTGAGCGGTTATCCAGGTAGAGGACCTGAGATAATTTTATGGATTTTCCTTCCAAGAAGAAAGGTTTGGGAGGAGTGGAATGTTCCTGTGTAACCAAGACAGAAAAACAAAAGCCACCCTGCGGTCAGAGCAAGGAGGACGCAGCTGGAATTGGCATGCTGCTGACCTAGGGCCGGAGGACAGCAAGGGTAAGTCAGCACACGCAGCATGAATAAGGGCAGAGGCTGAAGACCGGAGTCCACACCCCACCCACGCCCACTTCAGATTCCTGTGCAACCCCCTTGAACATAAAAACAGCCCTGAGAGAGAGGAGAACATGCTGACTTAAAGCACTTTATTTCTGTCGTTTGAGATAATAGGGCCTTGCATCAGTTATAATTAGGTCCAGAAGTATAATAGAAAATCCCAGTAACAGCGACTTAGTGAAATAAAGTATTTCTCTCTCACGTAAATGCAACCTGTGTTTACATCCTTAGTATGAGGTTTTCAATGCCACTCTCTCCCTCTGGAGCCCAATATGGCTGCTAGAGCGCCAGACACTGCGTCAGCATTCCAGAAAATATGAAGGAAAGGAAGCAAGCAAGAGAAAAGCAAAGAACAGTTCGATGTCCCATTTTTAACTTCAAAGTATGGACTTGCACTTTCCCCTCATTGGCCAGGATGTTTTACAGAACTGCTGCTGGCTTTAGGTGTGGCTGGGGACTGTCACCTTCTCACTGGGCTCGCTACCACTCTGCATATATCTGGATACTTGTCACAGGCAAAGAAAGGGAAGAATGTATATTAGGAAAGCAGTGGGCAGTCTCCAACTGGCAGTCCATCACGAGGCTCACAGGAGAATCAAGTAGAGAGAACAGCACAGGTGCTATGATTCTTCTTACAAATTTGACTCTGTGGCGTGAGATGTGCACCAGCCTTATATTCGCTGATGCCCCTCCTTGAGCGAGAGAGAAAAGCCCGAGTCACAGACAGAGTTCATAGACTTGGGACTGGCCCACAGCCCCTCTTCTCCATGGTGGTTCCCCCTTGGACATCTGTTTCAACGTGCCATTTGTCGTTAGAGCTGTTATGAGTCACTTTTAAGCTTTACTTCCAAATAAAATTCTTTTGAGATTTCATCAAAGCCTAAATGCAGCTCTAGAAGTCCTATAGGTGACTTATCACGCAAACTAGATGTCACCATGGGAAAAAAATAACCTAGAACACCTGGTCCGCACGTTCCAGAGGAACAGAAGAGGGAGAAACGTGATTCTGCCCCATGATGTTTCCAGAAGGCATCCCCTCTAGTAGAGTCCTTGTAAACCACATGTTAAATGTCTTCATGGGGCCCAAGCATTGTTGTGGGGTCAGAACATGCTCAGGGGCCCAGCTCAGAGCTTTGTGGTTCGCGCTGCACACTTTTGCTATAGAAGTTCAGTAGTAATAACATCTCAGGGCTCTGGAATCTTGGGCCCCTTCACTGTGCTGACTTTTTACCCCGTAGAAGTACAAGTTCGAATCACAGATAACAAGTAAATGAGATTATGATGTTAGCTTTCTCCAGAGATAACAGCAGTCCAGGTCATAAAACTACCATATGGCAGATTTGGCAGTCTGTACTGAACGCCGTGGATTAATTATCACATAGACAGACTCCGGTCCCCATTTGCAAGAGCCTCGGGCCCCCTGTGGCAGGGATTGGCAACCCGGTGAAGGCGAGAGCTTGTATTATGTTTGGCAGGGACACGATGTGACCTTACTGTGGCCAGTTCTGTCATCTCTTAACATTTTGCTCATGATTAAGTTTATCATTTCAAATAAACACAAAATGTCAGGTCTCTGGGTCTACTTAACATGGAAAGCCAAAACAGACCTCTCTCTGATTTAAAAGGGTCCAGGCCAAGGGAACGATCTGATTAGCTCTTCCATCTGACTTTTATTAGAGCTATCGGATAATATAGTGAGGGCAAAATTTTTGTTCCAAATGGCCGGTTGCCATGATCCAGACCCACAGGGTATCCGCCATGTTCTCCTTGCCATCGCTGGGTCACCAACTCAAAGCAGTGATTACAGGGTTGATCCTCCCGGAGTTTCACCTTCCAACCTGGCACCTACTGGCCCTGAATGAATTCTGGTTCTATTTATCCCGCTTCCCCATCCACGGAGGAGGCCCGCCCCTCCTGGGCTCTCCTTCTGCTCCAGCTCTCAGTGATTAGGACCAATCAGAGTGCTTATCAGCCTCTTCCCCCGGGGGCTTCAGTCAAGAGTCCGTTGTCTCGGGGGTCTTGCTGCTGTTCGACACTGGACACGGGGTGTTGGATAGTTTACTTCTCAAGCATTTCTCCAGTCACCTGGAAACCACCAGCTGGAAGGGGTGAGGGAGAAATGCTCTGTGTCAGCTTAGCTCTCAAGCCATTGCTGTCGACGAGATACAACCAGTTGAAATTTGTATTTAAAGCACTGGAGACTTTCAACGGCTCTCCTTTTAGCCAGTCTCTAGTCTGCTTTGTGACTGCACCAGACATAACCGTAAGAGTCAATATCCCGTAACTACAGACGCCAGGCAACCATGCTTTTCAACCTAGAGCAGGAACCCGAACCTCAGCCTGCATGTATTCAGTGAGCATTAAAAAGTCTGCGCCAGCCCCTGCCACTCATCGACTTACCAGGCAGATCACATCGCCCTCTCTCTTCCTCTGTCCTGCAGCCAAATGGGCCCTTCTTAGTGCTTTGGACAAGCTGAGGGAGGTCCCCCCGCCCCAAGACTTGCCATGTCTCTCAACTCAATGCTCTCCCTCCTCCCTCTACATGATCCTCACTTTCCTACCAAAGTTTTACTCACCCTTTATCGCTCTATCCAAGGGTCCCTTCCTCAGAAGACAAACCAGGAAACCCCGGGTATCTCTTTGCAACTAGAAGGTGAGGCAGATAATGCAGAACAGCAATCACAGCTGTAATTAATAAATTAGTTGGGTGATGACTTGTTACACACCCACCTTCCTTGCTAATATGTAAGCCCCATGAAAGTTGCAACTCCATCTTGATCAGGGATGATCTTCGGGGCCTGGCCCAGCGTCTTACCCACAATGGTGCTCAATAAATACTTGTTTATTAATAAATTAATAAGCACTTAGATGTATTGCCCAGACGGCTGCTCTTGAGATGATAGAAGACGTGATCCCTGCAGAGCGAGAAGGGTAAACAAAGGAGGACAGCGTAGCGTGACGTGTGGTTCAACACAAATACACCTCAGGTCTTGCAGCGCCTCCCATGTCGAGGTTAAAATATGTGGGTTTTCAGTACCTTTTACCACATTTCTAATAACCCCACATACACCTTCCAGGAGAAGGTAAATAAAGACTAGGATTTTTTTTTTTTAAAGCCAATTTGCAATTCATTGAACCTGTAGAACAAATAGTACCATGACTGCCAAAGTACTTTTGATTTTTCAAGAGGCAGGCTTTGTTCAAAGGGGAGAAAATGGTTTTATCCGAATCCCAAATATTGATGTTAGAGCTTAGAAGATGAAGTAAACACTACGACCCCTAAATAAACCTCAAAACAGACGCAGATCTATGATGATGTTACTGCATCATCTTATTCCCATTCATTCCATAAGGAAATGTATATATGGATGTACTTACTTAGGTAGTGAAATTTTTTAAAAATTACAATGGGTGTCAGAATTTTGGACCATAGTACAACCACTGGTGGGTATCCAAGAAGAAGCTTTTGTATTTCTCCCCTCGGAAAGAACAGTCTTTAATGGAAAAATCTGGATGTGAGACAAATGCTCAGATAGGTTTGAGAAAGTCCTGGGTCAAGGGGATTGGTAACTCAGTTCCTCTGGCATAGCCCAGCTTAGCCCAGACTGTACGCTTCTGAGTGAAGGCCCCCCGTGCCCTGATTCAGCACAGCCCTGCAGCAAACATAGCGCCAGAGGAACATGGCCTTCGGGCAGACCACCAGCAAGGGCGGAGCGGCATCCCTAGACGCAGAGTTCTACGGACCGGCTCACAGCGCACCGAGCAGGCCAGAAGGGTGGGAGGAAAGCAGCCAGGAGCTCCTGAGCGTCCCAGGAGCAGCGGGTACACACTGAGATGCGGAGGATGAACAAAGCATGCAGGAATGCTGGACACGCGAAGGACATTCCAGAACACGATCCCCACACACCAGATGGAATAACCTATTAGTAGTGGAGGCAGTGGGGCCAGAGGGTGATGTCAGCCCTGGCAGTTTCTCTCCTAAGGCCAGATGACTTTCTCATCACACTGCGGTGCTCCACGGATCACAGAACCAAGGGAGGGGGCAGGGGAGGTAGAGGACCTTGACTATTACTGACGTTTAACGGGATAATGGACCGGGGTGATGAGAGGAAGAGTCTTCAGCCATTAGTGGAAACAAGCCCTTCAGTTCAATTTTTATTTTAGTGGTAGGAAAACAGTTCCCATTTCTGCAGCCCCGCGTCTGTACCTGCCACCCTCTGAGCCTGTTGCAGTACAAGCCGCTGTGAGGCCTGAAGGAAGGAAGGACGAGGTCCATCTGGGAGTGACGAGAGAGAAGATACTTGCTTTGGGTGGTCAAACGTAAGTAAGAGTGTGGAAGCTGAAGGTGGAAGGAAGTGAATTCCAGGTTGAGGGAACAGCAGGTGTTCAGGGAAAGAGGCGCGGAAGTACAGGCCCGATCTGCAAGGAGAGGGGACCAGAGGGGCTGGAACCTAGGGCTTCCAGGCAAAGCTACGCGAAGGGGCACGGGCTGAATCCTGCCCCCCTCAAAGACAGGCGCGCTTAAGACAGAGAATGAGGTTGTCTGAGACTGCTGGAATGGGAGGAAATCCCAAACTTCTCCAGAGGCGAGTGTGGCTTTATCTCTTAAAGCTTCAATGCGCACGACCTTGAACAAGGAATTCTACTTCTCAGAATTTGAATCAAAGATGTTTGCTTGCCCTTGTGTACAAAGCTGTATGTACCTAAAGATTATAATTGCAAGAGTGTTTAACACAGGAAAAAAAGTAGAAATGTTCTACTGGTATAGTAAATGGTGAAATATTATATAGAAGTTAAAGGGGGTAAGATTCATTACTATGCCCTGAAATGGAAATATCTCCAACGTTTAATGAAATTCCAGCTTCATCCCTTTAATAACTCATGCCCTTGAGCAATTTATTTCCCTTCTCTGTGTCTCTGTTTCCTTGGCATAAAATAAGGATAAAAAATAGAGTTGTCCTGAGTATTAAATGAGTTAATATGCATAAAGGGCTTAAAACAATGTCTAATGCATAGTAAACACAATATTTATGCATTATTGTTATGTATTAAGATACAAAAATAACTTACAGCACAATATGCATAGTGTCATCCCGTTTGTGTTTAAAAGAACCTTTCATAAAAGTGATACGACTTAAATATTTATAACACCTGTCTGGAAGAAGACACAAGAAACTGCTGGCAGGTGACCTAGGTAGGAGCTGGAATAGAGGCTGACAATTGGCAGAAAAGGCGGCTCTCTTACCATTTTATCCCTTTCTGCACTGTTTTCAATACAAAACCAATAATGCAGTTGGCGTTATTTGCAAAAGGACCAAAAAGTACGTCAGGTTGATATACGTAAGAAGATTTCCACGAATAAAACATTTCAGGGCAAACTGCAGCACACACTGCAATGTGTACAGGTCATTACGATGCGATAACAGGCTTGGGAATTCAAAGAAAATGACCACAGCCCCAGCTCCCATTCAGGCGGCCGCCTTCCAGGTGCGAAAGGCTCCGGTTATTATGATTATTAAATATTAATTATAATCACTCAATACTATTATTATTAAAGATTATCATTGTTATTATTTTAGCTCTATAACTTACTGGTATAGTGACACTGGCAGGTTTTATAACTTCTTTGGCCTCTTTTTCTTTATTTGCATATAATAACAGTTCTTACTGCTGGGTAGCAGTGAGGATTAAATGAGATAATGCTTGTAAAGCACTTTGTACAGTGCCTGGCGTATAATAAGGGCTCATAAGTGCATACTAATAACAATAATTTTATCATCATCCTCTTCTTCTATTACCCACACTCAGGGTCATTTTCCGCTCCTGAGACTTTGTCCTAAACCCCATGCAAAGTAAGAACTGATTCAAAGAAAAGCTCTTGAGAAATTCGCGCTTCTTTACTGGGGATGCCGCTCCCTACACCTCTAGACAAACCCTGCGGGGTGATGGGCAATGCAGGCATCTGACTTAAAAAACAAAAACAAAAACAAAAATCCATAAAAATTGACCCACTATGTTCCAGGCAGTCTGAAGCTTGGGAACCCTGGCAAATGAATTTACTTGAACGAAACACATTTCCAACTCCGAAAGAATCCAGACCAAACCAAACAATAACAACTGCTTTCTCTGCTCAAAAGAAAATTCACCACGTCCTTGTCTTTTGATGAGATGATATCATCAAGAAGCCATTGTTCAATGCCAATTTATAAGGATCAGCAATGCAAAGTCGAAAATTAAGTCATGGTGGGGATACAGGATGGGGATGTAATTAACACTGATGGGCACTGGGATTTCTTAAAAACCAACGTTACAAAAACCACACAAAACTAGTGTAATGTAAAACATCCTTGTGGGCTGGCAGGGAAGTGGACTGTGGGACCCACAGGGTCTCTGTTCCAACTCTAATTGCTATTATTCTCTCGGATGTGATATCTTAATCAGAAACAATAGCTGGGCTAATTTGCTAAGGTTGGGGGGAGGCCTGCTACCTCTCACAGACATCTGAACAGCGAGCGCAGTCCGTGAGTAATGCGAGGAAATTAAGAAAGGACAATTCAGACAGTGAGATCAATTAGATAGTGAACAGTCACACGAGTGGAGGCCCAGAAGCTTCTTCACTTGAAGTGTTCAAGACTGGAAAGGTGACACAGAGAACATCCTCTGAGAAATTATCTTTTATTTGCAAGGCTGGATGGTCTATTTTCTTTATCAGCAATAATATTGAATAATTGCTCGCATTCATAATGTGTCTTTCACTCAGGAGTGTAAAGAATATTCACCTGTATTATGTGCCTATCTCTGGTCATCATCACAAAATAGTTTATTGTAGTCTCAAATTCGCAGATGTAAAAATTAAGACAGAAGTGATCTATTACCTCCAATATTCCAGATATAATATAGTGCATAAAATAAATAAAATACGAGAAGGATCGTCTTTGCAAAATAATCATCCTAGCACCAAACCAGCACATCCCCAAATATAAATTAGGAATACTCCACACAAACAATGTACCATAGCTATTTTTATTTAAACCTTTGGCTGGCATGTACCTTGACAAAAGCAGGAAAATCTTTTCTCTGAAAGGCATCTTGTTAGAGCGTATGTGTTAAACAGTTTGAATATACTTCTTCCATAAGTTTGATAGCAAAGTTAGAGTGCAGGTTGAAAGCAAAGGACACTGGCCTGAGAGCCCAGAGACCTGCCACTTCCCAGCTGGGCATGTGATGTTTTTTTTGAACGGGTCACTACATGTCTCTGGAGTGACATTTCCTTAATGTTTCCACTGCTGCAGGCCCCTTTCTCCCCGCCCCTTTCTCTCCCATCCCAAGCGACCCACCACGCTTATCTGTCTCACTTCATTTACTACATAATGAACCTGCTGCTCCTCACCTTGTATTTTATTACTACTATTTGCTCCTCACTGGCCAATGAGAATGTCTGATTAGGAGATGACTAGTATTACTATACTCAAGTGAACCAACAACTTAATTTATTGCTTGACGCCGGGTAGATGCCTGTGGGTCCTCCGGAATAGCAAGGCCGTTCCTTCCATCCTCATCCCTCTCTGTCAGGGCTTCCCTGGGTCCAGGAGCCCCAAGTCAGGAACCACTAGACTGAGTTCCTAACTCCAATGAGCAGAAAGGGCTGAGTAAGGACGGGGTGGACCAAGTGCCTTGGTCCCCTTGCAAGAGCTCGGAGATGCCCTGTGCAGCCCTGGCCGCTCTGCGGGTGCCCTGGGGCGAGAGGTCTGCCAGTGTTAGATCTGCGACAGACCTCGTGATGTTTGTAGGGCGGCCACCCCTCTTTCCGTCAAGTCTAAGAGGCCGTCACTTAAGATACATCTTGATCTCTGAGAAGTTAAGATACGAAAGTATTTCTCTGTAGCATCGATGAAATCTAATAGGTTTATTTCCTTTAAAAATACTTGTAGTTGTCATTTTTTCATGAAAATTAGAATTTCCAGAATCTTAATTAATAGTAAGAGATCACGATGCTGAACATGACCTAGGGGCCGCCAGATTTTTTGTTTTGTTTGTGCTTTTTTACTTCTGCCTGGTCTCCATGTTCTCTTAGGTCCCTTTCACCGCAAATATTTGAGTATTTTATGTGGTCAACAACATCGAGGTGATCATAAACAGAAGCCTCTTTAAATAAAACATCCCCCAGGAAAACCAGTATTTTAAACAGATGAATGAGGAATTTTGTAAATCTGAGGTAGGCATGTCAGACACATCCAGCTTGAAAGGCGCTGACACAGAACTAAGTAAGAGTTGGTTACAGCTTGAGTCATTGGCATATCATTATAATTCATATAAAATTGATTAAAGATTTATCTATTGTTGAGCTTTATTTTATATTTTGAAACCGTGAGTTCTATTTTCAGTGCTCATTTTCATAGAGCTTCACAAAATTTCTAGCACACCCCCCGCTCTCTTGACCTGGGCTTATTTTTCCTGATAGGTGCAACGGCTCTATGCAAAGCGCTGGTCTAGCTCCTCCTCCAGGTGAGGACCCGCTCTGTGTCGGGGGACTGTGCCAGGTGGTCCTATGTACCTCATCCTCACTTAATGCTCCGAGGTAGGGACTCCACACCTATATCTGACTATGAAGGAAACTGAGTCTTAGGGAAGTGAAAAGCCTTGCCTGGAGTCACAACTGCTACATCTGTCCCTTCCTTGATTCCCTCTCCACCATTTCTATGTGCCCTGTGCCCTGGGAGGCTAGGCAGTACACATTCCCACCAACGACTCTTCTTCCAGAAGCTTCTGGTTGGTTTGGCCAAGGGGAGCACCACCAGAAAAGCAGAGGAAATTAGAGGGTGCTCTCCGGACGTTTCCCTGCTGGCTCCTGCTCTGTGCATCATGACTCGCTGACCCGGACCCTCCTGTGACAAGGTGTCCTTCCTGAGCGGTCCTCTTTCTCCCGTGTCTAGCTGCCTCTCCTGCCTCTGGCTCTTCAGGTGCATGAGCAGGAAAAGCTCCCTCCCCTGTTAATAGCCCCGGGTGCTCCACTGTTCCCGGTGTCTTCCCTTGTCCCTGTGTGCAGCTTTGTGAACAGTCTCTCAGCTTGACTCTCTTGACAAAGACGCATATTGTGGGTGCAAGCCCTGATGGCTTCAGGGACCGATCAGAGATTCAAATCTAGGTCCCAGCAACTTAGAATCAAAAATCCTTATCACCAAACCCCGGGGCTTCCCACATATCTCCTTAGAAAAAACCCAAGCATGTAACGTTGGAGCGGCCTGCTGGAAGGGGAGGACATTTAAAAAATAGAGAGCTGCTTCCTGTGGTGTAACGTCTTCATTAATATCAAATACCATTTCTCTGAGAACCATCTAATACCTTTGAACTGCTCAGAGGAAAAATGCCATGTAAATCCAAGGTATTAATAGTGTATCATTTTTGCACCGTGATAAAAGCCCCAGTGACACAAGGCTACTCTAGGATAAAGCCTTGTCAGCAGGAGAAAATCTTTAGGAAACAGACTCTACTACAAAGGAATTTACTTTGTGTAAAAAGTATAGGTTTGTGGAATTCAAGAAGGTGTGAGAGGATTTCCTAGTGCCAGGAGGAGCCGGAGCTCATCGGCACCGTGAGAATGGAATGCTCCGCTCCCTGTGAAAGTCAGCGGCGTCGTTAATCGTGCAGGTGGTCACCTGGAACTGTTTGGGTCACACCTCACCATTTTCTTCCAATACACATCGTAAAATAACATTTCTTAATGCCTATAACATACCCTTATTATTGTTTGTATTCACATCATTTCTATCGATGTACTAAGTAGCTCTCTAGGAATTCTGGGCCTCAGCTTACTTTTATGTAAAACTAATGATAATAGAAGAAGAAGTAAAAGAACGAACACTTTTCATGGACGTTTACTACATACCAGGACCGTGCTAAGCTGTTGCTGCGCATTTCCTTAACGGGCAGGAGTGCATATGGTCACACTGGTCTACTTTTGTTACCCCCGGAGCCATGGGTGAGAAGGCAGACCCAGCGTGTTCACTGACCTTGCCCAAGGTGAGACAGTCAGGCCCCCGTAAAACTGAGACTTCACTCTCCTGCAAAGCCAGCATTCCTATGTCTTACCCAGAGATACAAAATCAAGTGCAAATTGCAACCAGATAGGTACACAGAGTTCACGGAGCCAGCTGGGAAGGCGCTCACGTTGTTTTAAAGCAACCGGCAAGCCGACGCCCCGCCTGAGGGGGCAGATGATGTCCGGCTCCCGGTGACCAATCCTTTCCACAAAGACTGGGACCTGGTGGGAGCATGTCTTTGGTTTCTCAAGAGAAGTGGAAATCCTGGGTGTTTATATATGTATGTCCTGATTTTTAATGCAGGCTATCAGCCAATGAAAATAGTTGAGATGCCCAAGCTGAGCTCTGAGGTCTGTGCCGATTTATCCGCTCCGTGGTAAACACAGAGAGGGCTCGTCTCTACAGTCCTTTCAAGATCTCCTCATCTAATTTTTTTTAAATCCTCACCTGAGGACATGCTTATTGATTTTAGAGAGAAGGGAAGGGAGGGAGGGAGAGAAACATCGACTGTCTCTCACACACACCTTGGCTGGGGACCAAACCCGCAACCCAGGCACGGGCCCTGACCAGCGATTGAACCTGCGACCTTTCAGTTTACAGGACATCATTCCAACCAACCACGCCACACCAGCCAGGGCATCATGTCTACTTTCAAGTCCTGGAATACAGTCACAGCGAGGATGGCCAAACCCACCCTCTTTGCCTGGGACTATCTTGATTTCCAAACTGTGAGTCCCATCCCCAGGAGACCCCAGCCCCAGGCAAAACGAGACTGTTGGTCACCTCGTCAAAGCAGAGAATTGGCTCCTGGTACCTGCACAATTCCAGAAGGGCAAATAACCTGACCTGTAAAACGTGTCCTTTCAGGGGAAGCTGCTCTCCTTGGAGGTGCTAATTTGCTAAAGCCTTTGTGTCTCCACTTCAAAAATTAATCTGCCTCAGATGCCAGGGCGGGACATTCCCTGGGACAGTCCCCAAAAGCAAGCTTCCCAGGAACTGTCTGAGACGTGGGGAGAAGGGGCGCCGGAAGGCAAGGGGACAGCGTTCCCCGAGAAAGCTTCTGGGTGTCCTGGGCCACAGGCCCCTGACCCAAGCCCGAGTGGGAGCCTGCCATGCCCAGCACCCGCACGGCGCCAGGTAAACAGCTAACGAGCAGCCTGCCAGTTCCATTTTTATCAAGAGCCCTCGGAGACTCCACCGTGCCATTTCATAAAATATGCAGATGGGAGTGCGGGGAGAAGAGCAAAGGCTTTGAAAATGATTCACACAACCTAAAAATGATGTTGAAAAGGGAGGAATTAAATATTCACAAAGTGAGAGAAATTAAGGCATATTAACTGTTGGAATGTGGAAATGAAATGACTAACATGCACAGAGCTGATGAGAACCACATGATTACAGATCTGTCCGAAGTTTCTAATTCTGACAGTGCCTGTGTGAAGGTGCTCGCTGGCTGGCGAGGGCAAAAAATTAGGGAGGGGACAAGCCGCACGGTGCTGACAGATCAGAGTCGGAGGGAGGGGGACACAGCAGTGATTAACATTAGGTTCCGTTCGGTGCTGAGGGTGAACTCCACACGCACAAAATGAATACTAATTATGAGCACAAAACAGACCTGAAGTTGGCTATGTGCTTGATGGGAACGTGGCTATTAAGTCCGTAACGAGGAAGGCAGAAGGCGGCCTCGAGGCTCTTGGAGAGGCGAGATTTCGGGGAGGTCATCCAACCCTCCACTTTTAGGGGATGGGAAGCCAAACTGTGGCCCATCCAAACTAGAATTAGCAGTAATTATTATATAATATGTAATGATGGGATTTAAATGGCTAACACATTTTCTCTGCTCAGATCATTTAGACATGATTCATACAAATGATTAAATTAATAGATCTTCCTCTTTTCAGACTGCCAGGCAGCTTAAACTAGATTTTTCAACAGAGACTGATTCTAGTGAAATCATATGAATAGAGAGATTTACGGAAATTGCAGGAGGAATTGGTTCCGTGTAATGAGGGCACATGGGGGTTTAGAGAAATTCTCATATCAACCTTGAGGATGAGCACACGGCTGTTTTTTGGTTTTGTTTTTTTTAATGTACCATTATTTTTAAAAAGGGGTTTTAGAAGTAACGATATAAAATCAACATCCTCCATATGAAGAGATACAACACCAAAAAGCAAAACACATACAGTGATAGAGGTGCTCTCCTTGCCTCTAAAAGGCAGCCTCTTTTAAAGAAAACAATATCTCTACAAATACATCGTTAAATAACAACAGGGAGATGGCTCTGAGAAGTTTAAAATTTAATACCAACGGAAAACAGTGTAAAAAGTAAGAGTATTTGCACAGGAGGTATTGGTGATTTTGGCGCAGCACTGAAAATTTTCAAGAGAAAATTAAGAAAAATAAATAAATTGCCAATAGAAAGAGCAGCTCAAAGCCATCTTTGGTAACTCATTTCTCTGGTAACGTTCTGACTAACCCCCATCATCGGTGCCGGCTTGGGGGGGTGTTCCTTTTTCCCCTCCCGCACACGTATCAAGCAGCTCTTAGGGAAGTGCGAGCTGCTCGCAAGCCCCTGTGCTTTCTGAGCGGAGAGTTTTCCAGTCCCATCAGCTGCCGAGCACGTGAGCAGATTCACAGGCACTTGGGGAGGAAGCCCACAGCGAGGCTCAGGCATGTAATAATTAACATAGCCTCGCCACCTCCATGGCATCTTGGGAAGAAATTATTAATCATTCACAGCTGTGATCGCCTCAAAATCTCCTATTTTATGGCTTTGACACATCCATGAATAATGCCATTTACTATAATGTGCAGCATTATCAGAAAGAATATTTTTCCAGCATGGCTGCTCCTCTGGAATACATTGTCAAACGAACGCTGAAGTGTGGATCCTGCCGCATCTGTGAGAAAAGCAACATAAAGCCATCCTAAAACTATGCTTTACTGAGCACCTACGATGTGCCGGAAATTCCACTCTCTGTAGAAGCCTTACAGGGGCCCCAGGAAGGCAGTGCTGTTATTCATCTCCCTTCAGCAAATGAAAAAATCGAAGGCTGAGAGGCAGAGGTCAACCTGGCCCACTGTCTATTGAAAAGAATGTGGCCTATCGCCGTGACACTGTTTTCCACGATGCCCTCCCTCCCCAGGGTCTCCAAGGGGGTCGCCTTGGCAATGAATTCATTTAGAGAATCCACTCGGGATGTTTCTCCTCTGCTTCATCACCCTCGTCACCCTCTCTTTCCCATCCCCCTCCCCCCCGCTCCACCGATCTGAGCATTCAGCCCAAGTCCCTGTCCTTGCCAAGGCATTCACACCACAGTCAGAGCGAGTTTCCAATGTAAGTCCAGTCAGAAGCACCCCTGCCTGAGGTCTCCGCCTTTTTTGTCATGACATTCGGGATAAAGATGGACACTCCAGTGCCTACGCATCCCAGGTATGCGCAATAGCCTGCGTTTCCCGGCTTCATCTCCTGAATCCCTTCTTGCAGGTGTTACACGATGTCCAGCAAAGAGGAGGCATCCGCACCTCCCCAGCCCCCCGGCTCGCCCGCCCATGCCCCTCCTGAGGCGGACACCTCTGCCAGCAGCCCTGCTTCCCCCACGCCACCAACCCTCCCTTCCGTACCTTGGCTAGTTCCTTCTTCCTCCTTGGATCTGCCCTCCAAGTTCACTTTCCCCGAGCTGACACCCTTAACTCCCTAGTCTACCCTGGGCTCTCTAGAGCTTTCCTAACTCTGTTCATGCTCCCCCTGGCGACTGTCACGATGATAAGTGAATTGTTCTCCATGTGATTGTTTGCATCCTAACATCTGGCCCCCACAAGAGACTTTACACTCCATGATGCCAGAAGCTACGTTCTCAGCATCAGGCACGGTAGGTGCTTAAGGAGTCCGCGTTGAAAGAAGGAAGGAAGGAAGGAGAGACTGGATGAAGGATCTTCATTTCCGCCAGAGCCCCTTCCTCTGGCCCTTTGTCGACTGTCTCACTCAGCACAGCCACGTCTCCTTGCTGACTCCCACACCACGTGGCAACAACCAGGAGCGATTGCATCAGGAGCTCCGTCGCTTGGTCGGGAGCGGGGAAGCCGAGTGTATGCCCATGGGGAGTCATCCGGCTGCAGGAGCACCTGCTCCCCCAGGCCCCCAACTCCTCTGCCACACACCTCTCTTAGGTAGTTGGAACACTGTGCTCTAATTGCTTGTTTGCGTGCCGGCTCCCTCCCTCAACGGACTTTGAACTCCCTCATCAGGTTACAATCTCCCCAAGGCAAGGACCTACCTGGAGAAAGGTGCACCCAGGCAGCACCCAGGCCAGCCTGGGGAGCAGGAGGTACCCAGGAACGTCTGCTGAAAAACAGGTTCAATACGGAATGACTCAGTGAGTAATCCAACAAATACCTGGCAAAATTAGCAAATTAGTGAGTTCATTATAAAATAAGTAAAAGTGAATGTGAAAACCATTATTCATCCAAGTGTTTCTTAAGATATAGCATCCATTCCATGGGTGGTACACAGATAAATTTAAGGACCACATAAACTCATTTTTAATTTTAGTCGCTAAGGAACAACAAAAATCCATGTTAGAAAAAAATTAACTTGCACATTAAGTCCTTTATATTATTGATATTATTACTTAGGACAATTTGAGTTAAGTAAAAATGAAGCAAATAAAGTACTATTACAAAATGTGTTTTTAAATATGGCAAAAATTATGAAATTGGCATATAAATGAATGAAGCTTGGGAACAGATGGTTTGAAAATGAATGGGGTGGTGGGTGGGGAACCCTAAGATTTCGTGAGCTTTTGCTATGTTCCAGGCATTGCTTTATGCATTTGACCTGCATTAACTTCTGGAATCTTCGCAATAACCCTGTGAGTCAAAACCACCCCATTTTACAGGTGAAGATATGGAAACAGATACGGAGAGACGAAATCACCCAACGTTGCACAGCTGCGTATTGGAACCAGCGTTCAAACCCAGCTGAAGCCCATGGTCTTAAATGTTGCATCGCTCAGATGCTATGGCGGTGAAGGCAAGGAAATGGGTGCGTGAGCAGGTGAAGGAGAGAACAAGGAGCCGCGAGAAAGGGCCACCGAGGCAGACGCCTTTCCTGGGCCTGGCTCGGACCCTCGCCGCGGCTCTGCTCCTCGCTTTTCTTCAGCCAGAGTAGTGCAGCGAACCCTCTGGACACCCGCTCCAAGGGGGGGTCCTCCATCTGCATGAAAGCGCCCCATCTTTCTCCCCCACGGTCAGGGCAGCACGTCTCTGAGCTCTGACGTCCCGCAAACCAGGTGAATGTGAAGTGGGCCCCTTTGCTCCTAGAAAACCCTGCTCACTGAGGACTGTTTAGGGGACCCACACAAGAGGGGACAGGCATGAAGGGGTCTGCACAGCAGCCCTTGTGACCCCGGGGGATAAGGGAAGAGGGCGACCCCATGCTCAACCAGAAAAGAGATGTCTCTTTCAACTTCATTATTTTCTTAGGAAGGGTTCAGCACCCTTCCCCACCATTAGGGTCATAGTGCACGTGACTATTTAACAGTCAACCCATTCTTCGTGCACTTTCCAAATCTGCCTTTTCTGCATATGCTTCCTCTGCCAGAAATAATCTGCCTTTGCTCCAATCCTAAGTGTGAATTCTGAGCAGATGCTTTCGTAGCTGTGGGCTATCCTATGACCTACCTGGTCCACGTCTTCCTTCCTTCAAGGGTCATACAGAGGTGCTGAGAGCCCCCACCTCAGCGCTGTTGGGAGGAGCATGTGCCACGATGGTATTTAAAGCACATGGGGTGGCCTCCCCGGCACGAATTCCCAGTCAAGGTGGGGTGGCTTTTATTTTAGAAGCCCCACCCCCAACGTATCCGTGGCTTCCCTTTCTGCAGTTTCAGTGACCCACGGTCAACCAGGGTGGGAAAATATCACATGAAAATTTCCAGAAATGAACACTTCATAAGCTTTAAGTCACCTGCTGCTCTGAAACCTCACGCCCTTTTAAAATCTCGCGCTGTTCTGAAATCTCGTGCGGTCCCACTACTGATCCAGACGTCAATCATCGCTGTGCTGCAGGTAGCTATCCGGCCAGGCCCGCCTGTTAGTCACTTAGTAGCCAGATCTGTCGTGGTGTTGCAATGATGATGTTCAAGTGACGCTTATTTTATTTTGTAATCACCTTAAAGCACAAGAGTAGTGACAGGGGCAATTTGGATAAACCGAAGAGAAGCCATAAAGAACTTCCCTTAAGTGAGAAGGTGAAAGTGCTTGACTTTTATAATCTCCTATCACCACAAGAAGGGTGAGTAAAGTAGAGTAAGATAATTTGAGAGAGAAAAACCACACTCCTATAACTTACATAACTTTTATCACAGTGTGTTGTTACAATTGTTCTATTTTATTATTAATTATTTTTGTTAATCTCTTACAGGCCAAATTCACAAATTAAAATTTGATAGGTATATATGTGCAGGAAAAACCACAGTATTCACAGGGCCAGGTATTACCTGTGGTTTCAGGCATCCACTGGGGAGGTCGTGAAATGTTTCCCCTTCGGACCAGAGGAGGTAACCACAGTAGGTGGATGCCAATTACACTTAGGAGGGCAAAAGGGACATTTACTTTCCCATCCTAAATATCATTTCATTGTCAAGTCTTTTTTCACCAGGTGGTAGAAACGTAGTTGATTCAGAGTCTCACCTCCTCCCTTTCCTTGATGTGATGTCTTCAATCCCAGAAATGTGGGTTCTGGACACTGGTTATCATTCCTTATCTAGACAGGTATGCCATGACATGTCAGAATTTAGTGTTGGTAACGAGAGGCAAAGCTGGCACAAAATGCCTGGCGCGCCAGCAGTCGCTGCCACTTCCAGGCCACGTTTGGATGGAAGTCACTTTCCGATTCTCCCCACGTTGTGAGGGAAGCTCTGGGCGCTGTCTCAGAGCTCTATGACCCTCTTCCCGTAACAGTCCAGGCCAGGCTGCAGAGAATAGGAATACACTGAGGCATGAGCAAGAACTAGAACTTCTGGAATTGCCACTGATTTGCCAGGGTGCTGCAACCTCTGCACATATCAGAAATGCGAGGAATCGCGGAGCCGCCCCTGCAGTCCTGGCTCCGGGACCGCTCTGCAGGGGCGGCCTCCAGGGCCGCGCTTGCCTGCCTCGTGTGCCGTGGCCACGGCACACGGGCTCCGCGCTGCCTCCTGACACCCCCCAAACCGGCGCCTGGATCCTGGGGCCGCGTTAACACCGCCATGGGCATCCCAATCTCCATGACTCTGCTTTCCAGGAGAAAAACAAAACAAAATGAAACAAAACAAAACCAGCAACCCACAGCTGCAGTAGGAACACGACTTCAGTCTCACTGTCTTAGGAAAATGCCCGGTGGGTAAGGGTGAGGGAGGAAGGGAGAACACGAAGACAACCACCAAGGAATCCCTAAGATACCTGGCCCCTTAGGTCTTATCCTCAGCCCTCGCAGGCTCTGCACGCCCTGGGTCCCCAACTCTGGTTGTGCAAGGCCTTGCTGGGGCCACGTGCGATCAGAGCTCTTTCACGACCTCTCTGCTGGCGTCATTACTGCCCCGTTTCACAGGGGAGAACACTGACGCTGACGTGGACAGAACAGTCAAAGCTGAGATTGTGGTTGTGTTGGTCCTAAAACTCGTTCAACTTGGGTTCTCCTTTGAAAAGAGGAATTCAAATTCGTGATACCGAATTGGATTCTTTTTTAAAGTGAATATTGAGGGGGAATAAAAATATAAATGAAGACAAATTCTAAATTTTAAAAACTAACACACATCACAGGATCTAGAAAAATAAAAGGATTTTATTAACTGCCTTAGAGCACTAAAATATTTTTCTTATATTTTTGCTTCATGATCTTTTTCTCCTCATGACAAAGCTTTTACAAGATATTTTTCTATAGAGAAAATAGGAAAATAGCTTAGTCTTTCCCTTAGCACAGTTGATCAAAACCTTTTCTGTTATTGGCATCTTACAAATATTCATGGGAGCTTTGTAACTCATTATTGGTAATGTCTTATACATTTTTAGGATAGGTCTAAAATTTGGCAAACTCTCTTCCCTAGGTGAGCTATAGAATCTCAGGGAAATTCAAGGTTTTTGTGCAGTGACTCATCTTAAACCCTCTTTAAATCAAGGCCCCCCAGTCACCCGTTTGTCACTGAGGCCTTATGTAACGCTGTTTTCTGAGTTTTGGTCGCCTTCACCTATGCTAGTGTTCTGCATCTAATCAGCAAGAAATTTCAATAGTGGGCTCATGACAAATTTTAAAATTTCCATCAAAAAAGAGAAATAATGTCTGACGCATCTCTAACTGTATGGACTGCGCTAGGGGATTTACTCCCGATTCAGTGTGGATGAGAATCAAGTCCTCCACTCACTAGAATGTAGATCTGAGGTTCGGAAGAGTGTCCCACAGACTAGCTTTCAACTCCTTCTGCTTCCCGTCGGCGGTGCAGGCGCCTTCGAGCACACTCACGCGGCAGGGCTGCTGTGGGCCTGGCACCTCCCCAGCAGAGCCTTGGACTCCTCGACACGGCAGGTCCTAGGACGGCCCGAGAAGCCAGGGCTGCCCCGGGATCCCAGCAGTCCCTGAACTGCAAGTGAAAGCAGTAAAGGTGCACACAAATGCACCGTGTTAACCTCCAGATAAACCAATCCCCCATTCACATGTTCCATCGCCAGTGTCTTAAAGTGCCAATGCCACGTAACTCCAAAGGAAGTACGATAAGAGGGGAGGTTGGAATGGGAAAAGACAGCCGTCTCAGCCAGTTGGGCTTAAAACATTTTCCTTCCACAGATGTTATAGATACCCATCACCATGGCAACCCATTGGAAGGGCTCCTCCCAGGGCCTAAAACATGAGTCTCTGAAGCTTCGGCATGCGTGGTCTCCAGGTGGATCAGCACAGCCGGAAACGCGGACCTGGAGCTTCTGAACTCTACAGCGGGGACTCTTTCCACGATGCCCGAGGACCTCCCCATTCTAAGAAGCGTCTGTGTAGTCTGGGGACATGTGCTTGCTTTATATTAGCCACAATTAATAATCAGAAGCAGAGACACAGCCACTTAACATATATCAACCACTCTTCTGGGAGTGAGCTGTCATCCTCCAGCTCGCTTTTCCCGAGATAGGGAAATTGATAGGTCACTAGTGTCTGCGAATAGCACTCAGAAGGTATCATATTTATTTTAGCTGCAGCTTCAAATCAGTGGCTATCTGCATTATGAAGAACATCATTCTATAAAACACATTTGGTCTTCATTTTTCAAATGCTCCTGAAGGGAACATATGGTAATCTGTTTAACTCTCTATTCCACAGAGATGCCTAAACCCCATGCACCAAATGCTCACGCTATTTTTATTATAAAATTCATGTCCTTTTTATGCCCTAAATATTCCCCCTTTCTGCTTAGATGTTTAAAAATACCTGAG
This sequence comes from Pteronotus mesoamericanus, assembly GCF_021234165.1. Lineage (NCBI taxonomy): Eukaryota > Metazoa > Chordata > Mammalia > Chiroptera > Mormoopidae > Pteronotus > Pteronotus mesoamericanus. Next base: position 5,395,490 of record NW_026555105.1, read on the forward strand.
GCTACAAGACTACCCTGTTTACCATCAAATTCATGAGTCATGCCTTGTAGTCATTAAATAGAACAGAAATATTATTCACCAGGGGATTAGCGAGCACATGTGGGCAGAGCCCATATTCTTCTGGGCTTCAGACATGAACTATTTTGAATTTTTTTGTTTTTTATCACAACCACACTAACATAAGCTCTCCATCTGATCTTCCGAATTATTTGTCTCCTGCTAGAAGCTAACTCCTGCAAACTTCTCTCAATCGCCCAGTTTTGAAGCTCTGTTTCATAGTCTGATTATTTTCCCAGATCTGCATATTGTTTCTCCTTGCTTATGCCCTCCCCCCATCAAAAGTGTCATCGAAAACACTGATTTCACTTCTTAAACATCCCTAAGCTCACTGCCCTTCCTTATTCCCAAAGACAGCCCCACATGGAATGTGACGATGGGAACTCCAGGCCTCCACTGTAATGATAGTTATTATTGATGTTGAATCCATAGCGCAGAGCTGGCGTTTAATTGAAAGTCGCTTGCCAGTGCAAGGAAGGCAGAATTGTTTCTAAAATTTGGTTTGTGGGAGAGGCAGAGTTTCTCTAAAAAATCAATACAGTTCTTGCTCCCACAGCAGGCATAAACATGAAATATTAACCTGCCTTTCCTTACACATATCAGCATTTACCAAAGATGGTCTGCGACCGGGCAATTCTCTGTGGTCAAACATATTTAGAAAACATTTCATTTTAAGTCCTCCTCTCTGGTTTCCATAATGCACATTAGCATATTGAAGGCTCTAGAAGTTCTTCATTGAAACAAAATCTTTTTTTTTTTTAAAGTTTCCCAGTTGCTCTTGATCATGTGACTCTTTTTCCCTCTACCATCCAGAAAAACAAGCGCTCCACAGAGCACGCTTTGGGTAACGCTGCCATAATTAATTTTTTTTCTGACTTTTCAATGGCACATTATGCTATTCATTAATAGAATTTATGCAATGGAGAATCATCTGAATAGGTTTCAGATCATTTCAGTAAACTCAGTTCATTTTTTTAAGATTGAGAAAAACAATAGAAGATATGCTTGCCTAAAATGATGTAGAAATTTTATGCCAACCTCAGAATTAAGTAACCGAGTTCAGAGTCTGAATTTTGAAGATGTTCAGTTGCCTTTCAGCAAAATCCCCATTATAATTAATGAGATTAGGCTACTGACTAACCAAACATTCATTACTCGCTCATTGTTCTTTTTAAAAAAATTATTTTATTTACCAAGCAATTACTACATGCAAGCACTGTTGTGGGCACTGAAGTACCATGGATAACTTGCTTGCAGGGAGTTTGTAGCCTACTGAAAAAATAAGTATTTGGAAATAATAACACAAAGACATATTTAACAATAACTGATGTACGTTCTATAGAGGAGAAGAAATTAGAGCAGTAATAAGAGGTAATGGGACAAAATGATCCAGCATTTGGGAGGAGGAAGATGTCAGGGAGGGCTTCCTGGAGGAGGTAACATTAGTCACTGAAAGAATGATTTGGGACAGATCAGGTTGAAGCAGGAAGAAAGAGTATTTCAGCCCCAAAAGGAGTGTAACAGAGGAAAATTATTCTGGTTCCGAGAACAAGGAGGAAAGCCATATGACTGGAACCTGGAGGAACAGGGAGAGAAACAGGATAAAGCTAGAGAGCTAAACAGGGCATCTTCTCAGACCTGGAAAGCTAGCACATATATGTGAATATTTTAATTCCAAGATCAGTGCAAAGAATGGTCAATCAAACCTTCCAGCTTCAAGGTAAGATTAAAAAGAGTTCTTGGTTTGGAAAGCAAAATGGACTCTTTCCTGATCCACTGAAGCATTATTTAATGCTTAAACACTTAAAAATCACATCCAAATACATGATAAGAAAAGAGGGTTAAAAGCAAGAATTCAGCAGTCAGGAGACAAGAATGTGCTGCTGCCTAACCAAAGTCTGTATCCCACATAAGCAACTGCCTTATCAGTGTGACCCGCAGGGTAACTGTGGCCCTGATCCACTTGACCTTTGACCCCGCTCTGAAATCTATTGGTTCTCCTCACAGCCACTGAAGGAGGAGAGGAGGTGGCGCTTTTATCTCCTTAGCACAATAATCTCAGAACAAGTCATTTTTACAAATAATTCCATGTTATCCCAGTCATAGTGTCTGGATATCTGGGACTTATTTAATGCAATGGTAAGGCTTTAAATATTTCCAGAAGAATCCTTTTAAAATTCAGAGCATATGTCTTCAAGACTAGAGGTCAGAATTTGTGATCAGGTAACATGCCCTCTGATTTGAAACACTGTGCATGACCCGTGACTGGAAGAGAAATGCCCGCCCCCGGGAGTTAGTAGCCAGTTCTAGGAAAGAAACGCCTGCTTGAAATTATTTATGATAAACAATAATATGAATAAAATTGTCTTCATTCTCCAAACTGTTCCATTTGTTTCCTTGATCACAGCAAATGTCACTTCCAAGATACTAGTTACTCACCAGTGAAACGTCCCCTTTCCTACGTCTCCTGGGTCCCCTGGGTCACACCCGGACAGTCTTAAAGTCTCGTTGGATCTATCCAACCAGATATGTCTGCTCCCCTCCCCTTCTTAGGCATGACAAAGCCAGGTTGGCTCCCTCTTTTCAGAGGTTATTGTTTCAGAAGTTATCTGTGGGTATACAAACTTTTGGTGACTCTGGGCCACACTGGAAGAAGAAGAGTTGTCTTGAGCCACACATGAAATACATTGCAACAGGTAATTACAAAAAAAAATCCCGTAATGTTTTAAGGAAATTTATGATTTTGTGTTGGGCCGCATTCATAGTCATCCTGGGCTGCATGTGGCTTGCGGGCCACAGGTTGGATGCCCCTGTGAGAGATTCTGGGAGAAGTGGATTTGGGACCACTGAGAGTCTCCACCAGGAAGACCTGGGCTCAAATCCAAGTTCAAGACCCAGAGACGTCACGGCCCTCCTCTAATCCTTGTTTTCTCCATCCACAAAATCGGCATGAAGCCAGGCTTGGGGCGGCACCCGAGCGAGCGCTTGTTAAAAACACGAGCCCTGGGAACCAGCCTGCCTGAGTCCCATTCACGGTGTGCCTGTGTGATTTTGGAAATACCATGAAGCCCCTGCAAACTTCAGTTTCCTCATCTAGAAAACGGAATAATCATAGAAGGTCGGTGGGAACAACACAGGAAGATGAGCCGTGGAAGATTTTTAGGACGGCACCTGGTGCCAGGTGAGCATCCTGATCAGTAGATTATGAGCTTCACAACTACACGCGGTCCCAACAGCCCTTGGGGAGTGGCATTCGAGTCCTGGAGGGTAATCTACGCCTAAAGCCACACACCTTTCCCAAAGTCATGAGCCCACCCATCTCTGCCACATGTGCTGACGCAGACTCACCAGTCTCTGTCCCCTCTGAATGGCCCCTCCTGGCTTACGTTCTCCCTGCTGCACCGCAAGGCAGCCTGTTCTCGCCCTTTCCTGGTTTGATGGCTCAGGTCAGGGACGAGGCCTTGTTTCATGGGCATGTAATTGGCAATAAATATCTGATGCAGTTGTTGCACCTAAAGCCACATTCTCACTCCATCCATCCCTCACTCGACGGGCGAGGCTGCTGCCCTGCAGTGGCTTGAGCTGCCTGCTGTCCCTGCTGGAAAAACCAGCCCCTCCCCAGCCTGCAGACCCGCCCGCCCAGCCCGTTTCTCCCTAGACGCCTGGAGAGCCAGGGTCCTCGTTTCCCCAAGTTAGTTGAAAGGGGGAAAACTCACATTTTGAAATTTCACTAGGTTCTTCCCTCAGCCATCCTAGAATAATGTGACCAAATAAATAAATCTTGTTTCGTAAAGTCAGGTTTTTGCTTTTTGCTTTTTGTGTGGGTGTGTGTGTGTGTGTATGTATGTGTGAGCAATAGAGCAGAAGCAGCATATTACAGTCTTTAAGAGCAATCATTGGACTTCCCAGATTTCAATCCCAGATGTACTAGTAACTTCAGGCAAGTTACTAATCTCTCAGTTGTGTCCTCACCTATAAAATGGGTGATAACCATTAATTCTTACTTCACAAAACTGTTAATACATACAAATGGTTAGAATATTGCCTGGCATATCATCCTCATCGATCGGTGTTAGCAGCAGGTATTAATAGTGACTCCAATGATAGTCTATATAGTAACCAAGTATATAACTAAGTCTGCCCCCTGTCCCTCCCCACTAAGTTTTAATGTTAAGTATGTCCTCGTAAGTTCCCTTTACAGGCTCTGTTTGTGAGTGTGTGTGTGTGTGTGTGTGTGTGTGAGAGTGTGTGTGTGAGTATGTGTGAGCGTGGCACCTGCTACATGCCAGAGAATGTTCCAGGAGCTGGGATATAGTATAAAAACAGATGAGGTCTATGAGTTTTGTGCAAGGAAAAAAAAAAGCTTGAATAAATATATGTACAAGATTACTCGGTTTATGTGCACCATGAGGCTCGCAAGGCAGGGTGGCATGACAAAGCACAAGTAAAGAGGCAGTTTCTGGTAAGTGGTCGAGGAGGTGACATTTAAGCTGGGATCTGACTACAACAAAGGAATTATCACGCAAAAATCCAGGGGGACTGAATACCAGACAGATGGGAAAACATGAGTAATCAAGCATTTATCTGAATCATGTCTGTCTCGTAATACAGACCAGAGATATAAGACATGACAGCTTGTGGACCAAGCTAGCCTGTGGCCAGTGTGGGTAAATAAAGGTTTATTGGGACATACCCATTTACTGGTGGGTCGCGTCATCTATGGCTGCAGTAAGGCTACAATGGCAGAGTTGAGTAGTTGTGACAGAGACCGTATGGTCCACAAGCCACGAGTCTGGCCCTTTACAGATAGAGTTTGCTGATCCCCTGTCTAGACCACATGACTCACGCCTGCGTTTGTCTGCACGCTGCTGCTTCCGTCCTTTATTTATCTTTACTAGTAGATACCAGTAAGTACTTGGGGAAGGGAGAAATGCAGGCTATGTTGTGCCTGTTCCAATGCCTGTTCCAATTCTTTAAAGATTTTCTTTAAAAAGAAAATCTTTTGAAAGGAGAGTTTCAGAACACAGCATTCCTTCTGGAAGACGTCGCTGGTCCCCACCTGTCCAGACAAGCAGTCACATGCAGCGGTGGCCCAGGTGGCAGCTACGTGTTTGATCTCACCGTACGGACTTCCTGCAAGGTACTGAGACCAAGGCCGGCCGAAACACAGCCGCGGTTTTGCAGGGCGCCGCGATCTGGCCAGGACGCGAGAGCCGTGGGGTATCTCACCGTGCGCCGGATGGTAATCCAGAGCCGCACCCCTGTACCACGACAGGGGTCAGGGTGTGGCAACATCACGCTATCAACTTTTGGGACCAGAGAAGCCCGTGTTGTGGGGCCGTCCTGTGCATTATAGGGTGCTTAGCAGCATCTCTGGGCTCTGCGCACAAGATGACAGTAGCATTCCTCATCCAGATATAACTATCAAAAATGTCCCCAGGCATCGCCAAATGGCTCCAAGGGGCAGTATGAGGAGGGAGGGAAAATCACGCTCCGCTGAGAGGTAGCGGCATACACTGGAAACCTCCTCCTCTTTCTATGGGAACTTTTAGACATTGGAAGCAAATGTTCTCAAAAATGAACGTTCAGAGAGCTGTACCATTCAATGGGTGACCTTCCCATTCGAATCCCCTCGAGTGGACTTTCACACCCACCTAAGGAGGGCGTGGGTGCCATTTAGAAAGGGCAGTATTGATAATTCCCAATGGCATTATGGAGATTATTTTTTTCCTACCAGAGGCATACCTTTGAAGAAGCCGTTTGACCTGAGGTTGAGTCCTGCACTGTCTTGGAGCTGGGGGTGCTGTTGCGGTGGCTGTTGTTAAAAACTCTTGGGCACAGTGCGGTCCAAGGGCTGCGGTCCCGACCCAGCTCATAGACCAGGCGGGATGAGAAATCTCTGCATTCTCTCCCTGCTGCCCATGAAACCCGAGCTAGACCTGCCCGCCTGCCCGGGGCCGGCGCCCCACAACTGCAGCCCCGAGGGCAGATGTGCACGTGGGGGACGCTTCCTAGAGAGAGGACCCGGGAGGTGAACCTAGAACAAAGGAGGGAAACAGGAAGGAGAGGGCGCAGCAGGCGTCCAGGTGGACTCAGGGGTTTTTTCCAACAGAAAAAGGAAACAGCATTAATATGACCTCCTAGGGGAGGGAAATTCAGAACACTGCCTTGTTGGCCTAACTGGATGTTGAACCTAAACATTCGTAGTTACTTAGGATGCTGCTGTATGTTCCCAGCATTAGTGTAACTTTTGATAGGGTGCATTTTATTATTATACTTAGCATTTTATTGATACTACATATCAAGTAATTTCAGCAATAATTTTCCTAACAAACAGATCATAATTTGTAAAGAAGTCACCAGGAATGTATACTGCATATATGCATATACAGTGTTGGCCATGAATAACGCCCCTTTTTAATTACAAAATCTTTTATTACAAAACCATAAGCATGTAATTCTGTACCATAACAATATCACACTCAAGCACCATATGACCATTTGACATTTTAGGTGAAAGTTTCAAATTAAAAGTATAAATTATTGCACTCATATTATTACCTTGCCAACCACGCTCAGGCAGGCGTTCCTTCTGCCAGGCCCTGTATACATACACACACATACATACATGCACACGCACACATTCTTGGCTCACGTTTTGCTTTTTGCTTTGAACTGTCAACTTTTTCTTAATCCTCATCCAAGGATATGTTTATTGACTTTTTAGAGAGAGAAGGAGGGGAGGTGGGAAGAGAGAAAGAGAGAGACATCAGTATGAAGCAGAAATATCAATTGGTTGCATCGCTTATGTGCCTCAACCAGGGATCGAACCCCCAACCTTTTGGTATACAGGACAATGCTCTAATCCACTGAACCGCCCAACAAAGGTTGAATTGTCTACTTTTAAAAACAGATAAACTCCTCATAAAAAATTTGAATTTCTGGCTTCCCTACAAAATCTGAAAGACCTGCCACCACACCCACCTTCCTGAAGGATGACGATCTATAGGAGATGAGCACGTGCTTCTACATAGGGCATGTGCTTCCTGGTTCGCCACACTCTCCACCACTCCCCAATACTCCATCCTTGCCTGTTGCACACAGTCAGGTTAGCTGCCTGGAACCTGCTGCCTTGTACCCGCATGTATAGATGGATTTTATCTTTGTCTTTCACAGCCAAACCAAGTCCATGTTCACTTTCAAATAAGCTTGCCTCAAAAGCATTGCTTCCATTAAAGTGCCTGTCTAATCTTATCCAAATTTCTTACTCCCACTACTTCCTCCCCTTGAATGTATCATACTTCACGGATGGCCTTATTACCCAAAATGTACACTGTGGAACAAATATATGTTATGTGGAGAAAACATAAGGATACTGTGATTGAATGAGTTAAGGCAGTTCAATAGGATACAAAGTTAAGAGTGCCTTTGCTGAAGAACTTTTCAGAGGCAATAAAATGCAAACATGCTCTGCGAGTTTCCAGGAGGAGAGGGATATATGGCGCATCACCTAGACTTCCAAGGAACTTTGGAAAAGTCTATTATCATACTTGCTTGTCTTTTTAAAAAATGCATATTCACAGTCTCCAGCATTTTTGCTCATTGTCTTCAACCACAGATAAGTTGCCAAAAAGGGAGATGCAGATTACCATGGTCGGGGGAGAGCTTTTTATTTACAAAGTAAGGTCATGAAAGAATAAAATGTAACCACCATCAACACACACGTCCGCACTGAAGTCATTTTAAACACCCCCAAAGTAGGACAAACAGTATTTCTATAATGGACTACGCTTTAAACTGAATCTTTTTGGCTTGTAAAATGTGTGCTACATTTTTCTTATTTTCTTTATTTCACTGAAGATCTATAAAAACTTTGTCACAGACTGTCACCCACGTGCAAACTTGAATCTGGTCAACATTACTTACAGCTGGCAACAACCTCAACTTAAAACCGCTGTAAAACGAGTTCACGCATGAGAAAAGGGGTGGTAAGTTTCCAGGGCAAAGTTTTCGGTGAGGACGCAGAAACAAAGTGCAGCGATAGGCGGAAAGACAAGGACGAGATGAAAGCAGACGCTCCCTTTGCGCGGCTCTCGCATGGGCCTTTGACTGACTGGGTCTTCCTCCGGAACCTCACTGGCGGGGCGGGGGGTGGGGAAAGGGGCTGGTTTGCAGTCTGGCCCCAGATCCAGGGGCTCCTCTTCCTGGCCTCACACTGATGATCAGGAAATAAAGCGAAGGACCCTAACAGTTTCGGTGAAAACAAAGGAAAAAGAGGTGGTTTAAATTTTTATAAAAACATGCAAAATGAAAAAAATAAAATACGCCATCTTCATTCATGACCTCTTTTCACATTCGTTTATTCTTCACAGAGGGGTCCAGTGAGGGTCCCAAAATGTGCACTTTGAGTTCCTGCCCTCAAGGATGCGTTCATTTCCTGAGGAGAAACCCATACAAACCATACAAAGAAAAAAAAATACTCCTTAAAATAAAAATGGATTCTTTGAAGGCTCTAGAGTTCCTCACCTTAATCAACTGGTGAGGGTCAAATGAAAAAAAAAAAAAAAAAAAAGGACTTTATAAAATACGTGAAAGGACTTGCCTCAAGTTCCTACGTACTGTAACTCAAGGAAGAGCCTGTTATTTTTACAGGATGATTCCTAAGAGTTCAATAAAATTGCCATTCCTCTTCCAGGGAATTTTCTCGAACTCTACCGTCTCAGTTAGATGTCCCACTCTCCACCAGACTCCCTGGTACATGGATCTCTCGTAGAGTCAGGTGCTTGAGCTTCCTGAGGGCAGTTGGGAGGGGGCGGCTGTCTGAATTGATGTGACATCCTCAATACCTAGCACAATGCCCGACGCACTGTCAGAATGCAATATTTGAAGGAATACATGACTCTTTTATCAATTGGCCCATTTGGGAAAGAAAATAACAGAAAACCTTGAAAGGACAATACCCTGACACCATGTGACCAAAATGAAGAGACAGGTGCTGTTTCTGCTACCGAAACATTGGGAACGACCTAGTCCATCAACATGGGAACAGATACGTAAAATTCAGGACATTTAGCAGCTTAAAAGGAATAAGCAAAATCAACATGTACCGGCATGTATGCCCCTGAAAGATGGCAGAAAGAACGATGTGCACATAATAATACTTCTTATTAAAGTAGGAAGCACTCCCAGCTATTCTGTACATTTTGTGTAACGGCAGAAAAACAGCAATTATATGTATTAGGGAATATAACATAGATGCAATTTACTTAAAAACAAAAATGGTGGGAAGGCCGTATTTCAAACTCCTAACAGTGGTTTCTTTAGGGGAAGGGAGGAAAATTGAAACAGGGACGAGACCAAAGGGGCCTCAGTGTCCCTCTCAGGGTCCCTCTCCATCGAGACGGAGAGGGCTGGAGTTACCCACGTTCCTCGCGCAGGTAGGCGTTTTTCTCCTGTGCCACGCCGAACGCTGGTGCACCCTTCGACTGGAAACATTTGCAAGTGTGGCCCCAGCTCTGCGGAATATCTTGGTAGGATCTGTATAATTCCCCCCCCCCTTTTCCTTCTTCATTAAAAGCTGAGAAAAAAAATTGTGAAGGATATTTCTCAGGCCGGCCCTCCTCATTTTGGAACAATCTCATTGTTTGTCAACCGCCAGCTTTGACATTCTCTCTCACTTCCCACGGTCTGGCAGCTGAGAGGGGATCTGGAGCCAATGCGATTCTTCCCCCCTGAAGGAACAGCTTAGCAGTCTGCACTGTGTTTGGAGAGAACTGGTAAAATGTGCAATTTTTTTCTCCTCAAGTCCAAATGCCCAAGCGTGTGTGCTAAGATGCGGAGAATCTGCCTCACGGCAGAAATGTGCTACCAGCATCCTCTGTAAGAAGAATTAATTGTTGATATGTCTTGGAGTTTGATAGAAGCCTTGATAGTGCAATGACAACAACAACAACAACAACAAAAACCCCTTCTACACTCCCTTCCATAATTCCAAAGCCTGCAGTAAAAAACAGGCAGTATGAGCACAACGTTTCATAATAATGATAAATATTGATGGAGGGATATACAACTCAACAACTCTATGACGTAAGTCCTATTACCACACCCATTTTACAGATGAGTAAACTGACGTTAAGTGAATTGCAGAGGGTCACCTACCTAATACATGACAGTCGTGACTCAAACCCTAGCCTTCTGGCTCCCAGAGAGACCCAGTGCCATTGAACCTCATTTCCATTGCGCCTCACGCCTTTGTCTCTCCTCCTCAGTGCTTAGCAAATAGAAGGTCCTCTATTAAACATTTCTTGAGTGAATTAACTAAAATGTTACATCCGACAGACACTTGGTGAAAGGACATTGTGCAAAGACAAGAGCATGATTAACCCCTCTGGGTATATTGACAGTAGGTGGTATATAACCTTCTCTGGAAAATAATCATGAGATTTGGAGCCATGAAGACATTGATACAACCCTTGACTACTTCCTCTCCTTACAATTCGGATGAGTTTCTTAGTCTCTCTAAGCCTCAGTTGTCACGTTTGTAAGAGAAGCGAGGTGTGGTAGGCGGGATTCTAGGGTGGCGCCCATGATTTTTCTCCGCTGGAGTTCCACTGCCCCCATAACCCCCTTTCCCTGAGGACGGGTAGAAGCTCTGAAAATGATTAGATATCGCTCCTGTGACTGGGTTTCTAACCAGTTGGCTTACACTGGAGATTGTCCAGTGGAAGTTGCCCTGGGTGGACCTGACATAATCAGAGGAAACTTCAAAAGAGGATGAACCTTCAGAGAGGTGAATTCCTGCTGGGAAGAACTGCCATGTTGCGAACTGCCTCCAGGGCCCACTTGGCAGTGAACTGTGGGTGACCTGCGCGGGGGTGAGAGCAGCTTCTCACGGACCCCTAGCAAGAGGAGGGGGATGGCAGTCATTCCACCACAAGGGAGTGCGCTATTCTCGCAACCAGGGAGCTTGAAAGAGAACCCAGAGACATGGCATTAAAATTACAGCCTCCACCTATACCTGATTTCAGCCTGGGGAGACCCTGAGCAGACCGACCCATGGAACTGTGAGATAATAAATCTGCATTGTTCTTAAGCTGCAAAGTTTAAGTTAACTTTTATATAGCAATACAAAACTAATATAGACAATGATACATCATATGGTGACACAAAAATTAAATAAAATAATATAGGCGAATTGCCTGGCACATTTTATGCTCCTAGTAAATTTTGGCCCCCTTCCTTCCTGGGAGATGTGAAGCTGCCCAGTTACTGCTCTGAAAGTGAGCGTGATGGCTGGAGCTCCAGCAGCCATACTGGCCTATGAGGACAAGAACCACACTAGAGATGAAGAGTGAAAACATGGAGGGATCCTGGAACCCTTGACCATCACAGAAAACCCCATCAGTCTGGACTTGTGTATGCAAACAATACTTCTCATGACTGAGTCACTCTTTTGGAGTTTCCCTAGTCCTTCTAGCTCAACCCAACTCTGTTCATTGATTCTAATTAATGAGATATATAACTCAATGTATGGATTCACAATCAGGCTCTCACCAGCAAAAATATCGATGGTATTTTATTTGCGGGATCCCATGGACTTTCTAGAACAGAGAAATTGTAGTGATATAATTATTTTTTTTAAAAAAAATGGTTATTCCACTCATTGGCCAAGAATTCTGGAGGAGAGAGTTGAGATTTCATCTTTGACTGCAGGGGGTATGAGTCCGTAATGAGAGAGATGAAGATGACAGAGACAGAGACACAGAGAGAACAAAGGCAATGCCGTCCCTCTGCGCAGTTGGGTTCCCCAGAACCTGCCCTCTATTTAAGAACCATCCTTCCTCCACATCATTATCTGGGGAGGAGGGTCATCAGCCAAGGAGAATCAGATTCTCGCAGAAAGCGCATTTCAGTGCTAAAACTGCAGGTCTCTCTCTTTCTGGAGAGATTTCCTATTTTATCATTAAAACTGCTGATCGTAACCTGCTAATGTATGAATATTGCTCACGCACACAGAATAGGAGCTAATGCGATCAAACGCAACACTAATATTAAATTACTGTAACTCATTTACCTCGCCTGCACATTATTATTTGCCCCCCGCCCCTTTGCAAGAACTCATACACGCACACAAAATCTATAAACTCTTCCCAGGAATACAAAAGCATCCTCTGTGATGTTGATAAGAAACAGGACAGTCACTCTCGCCTGACATATTTGTTCTTTAAAAACAAATCAATGGCACGGGAATTTGGCACCTGAATACAGAACAACGACTTGATGAGGCAAAGATTGTCTTCATTAAGGACATTAATATTCATAGGGAGTAGAAAATCTGACACAAGAGAGGACTCACTAACCTTTTCTCATATTAGATTTTTACTTCTTAACACAATTACAGTCCGGCAATGACTTAATTAATGCTGCTTTTCGTCAGCCGCCTTTAAAGACCTGTCAATTTGGTCCTGCAGAGGCTGTCAACGAAACAGAAAGACAGTCATCTCGGTGAAAAAGACACAGGAAGAAATTCAAACACTTAATAATATTCAAAGTGCTAGGCAAAGTCACATATCAACGGGGATTAAGGAGAATTTTTGTCTTTCCCTTCCGTCGTGCTTAAGCGAGGCTCGGTGACGGCACAGTGGGACTCGGCTGTTGGGTTTAGGTGGAAGGAGAGAACCTCCCTAACCTAAAACTGGGGCATAGCAACGGCCTGCAACCCAGGAGGATGTAGCCGTGGACTTGAGAAAGGACTCGAGAAAGCATATCGTCCAAACACCTCTCGTGATAGATGAGAAAATGAGCCAGTCCTGTGTACCTTTGACCCAGATGTCGCCAACCTAAGCTCTGCAGGCCAAAATTTCACCTGCAGGTTTGTTTTTTCTTTTCGTAGCATGAGCGGCATTCGAGAGGATTAAAATGAAGTCCTTGCCAAGATAAAACATCTCAGGACATGGGCTTTTCTTTAGAACTATTTAGCGACGCTGTCTGCTTCACCTCATGGCCATGACCTGCAGAACTTGAGAACCGGCGGCCGGCTTTACCAGCTCCCCCAGCTCACACCTGGTCGGCGTCACGCCTTTTCTCTGCCCCCTGACCCTTCAAGCCATGTGCGGCTGGCTTGCTTTACCCAACTTGACTTCAGCCCATCTCCAAAAGCAAGCGTAGACTGCCCCGGGTGTCAATGCCTGTGCTCGAACCCAGGATTCTCCATTTGAGTAAACTATGCTGTTTCAGAGGGTATTTTCTTCTGGTTATTTCTTGGCTAAAACACACACACACACACACACACACACACACACACGTGTATTCTTGTCCCATGGCTGGAATACACCTCCCTGCTCCGGGCCTACATCTCAGCCACAGCACTTTGGACATTTGGGGCCAAATAAGTCTCTACCATGGGGTCTGTCCTGAGTACTGGACGATGTTTAGCGGCATCCCTGGGCTCTACCCATGAGATGCCAGGAGCAGCTTCCCCTCCCCCATCAATCGGACGAACACAAATGTCTCTAGACATCGTCAAGTTTCCCCTAAGGGGCAAGGTCACCCTGGGCTCAGAACCACAGGCCTGACTGGTAGCCTCTGCATCTTCAGCTTCAACACCGCATCCTCCAAGAGGCCTGCCCTGACCACTCTACCTCATGGTCCTCTATTCTCTGCTGAAGGACCCCATTCCTTCCACACCCTGTATGTTGTAGGGGTTTTTTCTTTTTGTTCAGTGTCTAGATGAAAAGCAGCGTGAAGGTAAAGGCTACTATAAATATGACTGGAATAACTGATCGGCGCGTCACGATCCACTGTAAGGTCAATGACACCTCCTGAGCGGTATGTTGTTAAACCCTTCCTCTTGGATGGTTTTGGGGAAGGAAAGCACGAACTACCTGCTGCTGCTTGGCTGGACTCCCTGTGACTCGGGTCGCACGTCCCCGACAAGCAAGGACCCTTCCATAGGACCATGCAGCACTGCTTTCTGCGCCTGGAGGCACCAAAGCTGACGTCCCATGTGACACATTCCGGACCTTGACTTCTGGCTTGGAAAGAATGAACAGTCACATAGAGGAATGGCAGGGCGGTGACGCCTTTATTTTTCCGGCCTGAGAAGCTACTGGTTACAACTTCGTCTACGAAGGACACACAGGGAAACGTGTAGATTTTCTTTGCTCAAGGAAAAGTTGGAGGCACCACTCAGCCGTTCAGAGGAAGTCCAGCAGACGCCCGTTTGCCCAGAGGTGAAAAGGACTTGTGGGGCTGCCGCTCCCAGCATCCTTTGCCATCAGAGCTGGGTACTGCAGAAGAGGTGATACATCTACATAGAAACAGGGAGTCCAGTACAAAGAAAAGTTTTCTGACCCCTTTCCCTTGGTGGCTCCTTGTTTTTAGAACCTCTCGGAATGACTGAGTTATTTTTGTTGAAGAGCTCTTGACAGGTCCCAAGGGGGGCTCACTGAGAGAGAAGATGACCCGGAATGGACACCAGTCCCTAACGGTCTTTTGGAGAAACCCGTCCAGAGCCCAGCATGTGACCAGGGCTAGAGAGACCTCAGACCTGCTATTCCAACCCAGTGGGCATCCCTCACAGGAACCGTGGAACCCACGGATGAAACCCAAGAGGGCTAAACCGTGGGCTTCTAAGGTTAGGACGCCACTCTGGTCAAAGCTAAGGTCTCAAGCAGCTAAAATGATCCCTTGAAGCAGTGGACAAAGAAAGCCACATGGGCTTCGTGGGACCAGTTCTCAACAGTGACACCATGTGGAAGCACCAGAAACAGCAGCAGCTTTCCTGACCCATTTCCAGACTCCCCAGCCCAGCACTTCCCTCCCCCACTGGCTTCTGAAGCAAAGGTGGCTCTTTGAGACGCACGTAGCTCCTGGGATTCAGGAACAATTCGTGTAGGTACAGGAGGCAGGTCAGGACGTCAGGGAAGGCTGCATAAGGGACATACTAAAATTCCTATTTATGAGTGTTTCCCGGGGCCTCGAGTCATATAGTAAAACTCATAGGAGGGGTGTGGCTGTGTTTATTCCTCAAGTTGTAGAATCACATGATACCAGCTAGACCTTTCAGAGCCTGTAAATTAATCTAGCTCTGATGTCGAAGACAAGAAAAACATCTGTTACAAGACCACCAGTAAGGATAACTGAGATTTTAGAGTTTCAGAACCAGACTTGTAAGAATATACTGCCTTTATTTTTGGTCCTTCCTTTATGCGCCACCCCACTGACAATGGGGTATTTTCACATGCAGGCTGGCCAGTCCTCAGTTACAGAAGCAATAAGCTAACCACACTTCCCTTTTCTACCATCACCCCCTCCTGTGAAAGGCCACACGGCACAGGTCTGAGTGCAAGCCCAGCTCTGCCTTACCAGCTGTGCAATCTGGGACAAGGTACCCTAACCTCCAACTATTTCATCCCAGGTAGCCTTTCTTGAGAAGTACTTAGAAGCCAGTAGACATGCTTTTCAAACAGCATTTCACGTCCTCTCATAGTATCTGCAAAGGGCAGGCACTATTTTCATGAGTCAAAAGCGAGGTTTAGGGAGGGGAACAAATGGGTCGGGTCGCTGCGGTTGCTAAGTTGTGACATCAGGGCATGAACTCGGGCTGGGATCCGCCCAGGACCTGCACCGCTTCTGCCCTCGGGGTTTATGATCATGAAACAAGGTCAGGTCTCTACGTACTTAGCCTACGACGGAGCACGTGGTAATTAATCAACAGGTGCTGCCGCTTACTCTTACACATGTTACTGTCCTGCTCCCAAACACTTCCTCCTTCTTACCTCTCACTCTCAAATCATAGTGAGACCTCTTTGTTCACTTATTAAACCATGACCTCATTCTGCATGCGTCTGTCTTAGGTCAAAACCTTCCTTCTGAGACCTTCCATTCGTTCAAGAAATTGTTCTGGTCATTGCTTGAGCTCATGCTCTCTTGCCCATTCACATGTCGATGGCAAGCACAATTTTTTCATACAATCCTAACATAAATGTTGGGATTCCTGTCTAAATTAGATGTCTTGGACCTATAAGAGCACCTTTTCCTCCAGCAAGACCTTCTCACACGTTGAAAGTGAGCCTTCTTCTATAGTTGTACATATTGAACTGGTTTTGTAAATAGAATGAAAGCTGATAGTTGGCTACCAATGGAAGTTGATTTGGCTTGAAAATCTCTCCAGGGGCTCACATCGTATCTTATTATTATTAGCATCTGGAGACAAAACCACTTGCCTTTGAAACCGTCATCGGGGGGATGATACCCTGATTTTCCCACTGCGGAGCAACCTCATCCTTAGCAGACCTGGGTTCCCAGCCAGCTAGGCAGGTGTGGGGGTGCGGACCTCCTTC
The DNA here is from genome assembly GCF_021234165.1 of Pteronotus mesoamericanus. Classification (NCBI taxonomy): domain Eukaryota; kingdom Metazoa; phylum Chordata; class Mammalia; order Chiroptera; family Mormoopidae; genus Pteronotus; species Pteronotus mesoamericanus. The sequence continues at coordinate 5,411,890 of NW_026555105.1, forward strand.
CACCGCACCTGTGCTCAGGGAATCTTACGCACAGGTGGTCCACCAGGTGCTCGGAGGGTGACCCACATTTATCATCGCATGAACTCACTTATCTCTGAGGACTTTGTGTCTTTTGGGAGTCACTCCTGTCATGAGGAAGACTGAGAACACCTTTCAACGAAAACCTAATTTACTTAAAGAAAAGTGTGTGTGCCCCTTCAACAGTCTTTTTGTGTACTATTCCATGGACAGGATGATGGAACAGACAATTTCAAGGCAAGGCACTTTTCTAAGACACCTGTCTGCAGATAACTGATCATGAAATACAAGTGTCGCGAACGCGCAGAAGAGGGATTACGACGCGCTGGCTGTGATAGGCTGGGGCCGAGATGGATGTTTGCTTGCTGGGTTAGGCAAATTCTCCCTGCCTCCCCCCAGAGGAAAAAGAGGGGCTGTCAGGCCTAAGAAAGAGCCATCTTCCTTCCGGACGCTCCTTGCCTTCGCCAACATGGGTTGGGGTAATGAGAACGATAATTTTCATTCTATAAAATGGGTTCGGAGAAATGTAAGGAGAGAAAACAGTGTAGATATTAATGAGCAATTTGCTTGTTTTAGAATTAGAATGCACATAGAATAAACTTAAAATATGGATCTCATTGTTTTCAATCATTAATACAATAACTGTAATGACATATATCCATTTAAAGTCAACTGTAGTAACAGATATGTATTGAATGCCTTCTGTGTGCCAGGTAACATTCTAAGTTATTTACATAGCCTATCTAATTTAATCCTGACAACAATTCAGTGTGGCAGGAATCACTATTTGCACTTTATAGTTAAAGAAACTGAAGTCAGTTCTCCCTGACTTGAAGGTTTATAGCTCTGAAATTCTGCTACACATCTCATTTCACACACAAATGTGCATGCACATATATGTCTGTATTAACACAGGTTCTCATGTGTGTTTCTAGGCTGTATTCCGGGAGGTCTCAGATAAATGCATGGATGCAGAAGTAGTGGGATTGAATAATTGTGCACGGTGACAATCCTCAGGGGGACGGTCAACAAGCCTTCATTTAACAATAAACAACGGGAATCGAAACGGCCAGAGCCAAGCGCTGCATCTACCCTTTGCCTCTTTCATAAACAACGTGGGACCCTGGTGCAGAGATGGGTTTGGCACTGGGTGTGTGCGGTCCTCAACCGAATGCCTCACACGACACCGTATCGAAAGCCCTTTGTGACAGGATCTTTTTCCGAAACCATGATTGGAGGAGGAGATAAAAATGAACTTTTTCGTGTCAGCTTGTGCTAAGTCTTACATTCACTTTTAATGAACAGGTCGGATGTGGATCTATGCGTGTGTGCATTTTTCTTTAGACCTCATTTCTTCCCCTCGGCTGTAATGAGAAGGGAAGGGAGAAGCAGAGCGCGGCTCCAAGTCCTGCAATAGTTCATAAATATCTCTTTAAATATGAAACTGTCGAAACCCTCGGTGGCCGTTACTTATTTATTAAACTCCCTACCCAAACTTCTCTCCAGGAACTGACCACTCTCTGAACCCACGCGGGGTCTCTTGGTGAGTCAGAAACTGGACCTTCTGCCACCAGTGTTCCTCATCCTCTCTCCCCTTTGCAACCCGCTTTGCGTCCAGGCGACTTCTGTTTCAGACCATAATTCAGTGCGCTGCTCAATTTGCTGTTGATTCCGCTGTATTGTCAGCCCTGGAGTCATGAATGGACGAGGGAATCATCCTCAGAACATGCTCACGTTCTCGAGCCCCAATCCTTTTATCCAAGAAGAGAGACCCGCAAGTGCATTCCCTGGCACCAACACAACAATACACTTCACTAAAAAGGAAGACGCATATACAGGGTTCATGGGAAATGAATTTTTCTGAAACACAGAAAGCTATGAGGAATAAAACTTGAAAAATCATGACAAATATGCTCACTCCCAACTAACAATTTTAAATACTTCGGTATGTTCCTAAGTGGGCTTTCTCTGTGCATTTTGTTTGTTTTGCACAGCTTACACAATACGTAATATTGTGAACTCTCCTCTTAATAGTAAAATATAAGATTTTTGCATATCAATTAAATATTTTCTAATCATCATAAAAGAAGAAACACAAACAGAATATACTTACTGAAACACAAACAAAATGACATAAAAAGAGAGGCTTGAATTCTACTCCAAAAATTTAGTCTTGTGTACTCCAGCTTGATCTCAGGCCAAAGAGCATTCTTTGTATATCTGACATATTCTGGATTTCCTGAATAACTGGAGGGGCCCTGTTTACTCCCATTTATTCTATCTGATCAATAATCTTTACTAATATTTTTCTTGACTATAAGTTCCATGAAGGAAACTACCACACTTGTTTTATTTTCTCTGGCTCTCAGTACCTAGCTGAGGATGCCAGGCATGTGGTGGAAGCTTAGGGAGTATATGTTGAATGAAGAAATGATTTGTCTCCTTTTCCTTTGTAATGCTCAGGTGAGAATTAGGTGCCAATCAAGTGGCTTTGGTATTAGACCGAGAGAGGAGGAGAACAGGATGCTTCATTTTGTGATCAACATAACAAGAGGGGAAGGGATTCCTATCTAACTCAGCATTGTTGTTTTTTAATTATTCTGCCTGTTTAGATAAATAAATAATTACAAATCCTTTTGTGAATTTCAATACATTTAATCTCTGAAAGATTAGACCCAGTCGGGGAGCCCTTATAAACATGGTAAGCATTCTCAATTGCCTTTTGGGTAATTCTAAGACCTCTTCACATTGGGTTGATGGTAATTAATACCATCCCAATGGTGCACCTGAACACTTTATTATTCCACAGAGGAGAAAAGAGAAAGAAGCTTTATGTAAACAGAAAACAAATTAAGTGACATCGTTAAATGTTGGACACGCCACTGAACTCTCTGTGACGCTTGAAGAACCTCGAAGCCTGACAGAAGGTTTACGAGCCTGCACCGGCTCTAGGTGTGGAAAAGAGTATGGCTCTTTCCCAGACATATTTACCAATTGTGCTTTAATTTTCCCTTTCAAAACAGGGATAAAAATACTAGCTACCTCGTACAGTAATTGTGGTGGTAAGTGAATTAATATCTTAAAGCACACAGAACATTGCCTGGCACAGAGCAAGTAACCCAAGGTGTTGATAATCTCCTGTCTCTCACAGTTTCCATATACAGAGTCTGTCCAGAAAAAGTCCAGCCATTGCTAATATAATGAGGACAGTTTGCCTGACATTGATGTAAACTGGCAACCAAGGAGAGTGGGCTTGAATGCGCATGCATGAACAAAGACGATTTCACTGTACTAATCAGTGGGGGTGTTAGACGCCACTGAGTCAGTATGTGTACTGTGTGGCTATCGCATTTAAAATGTCTGCACAAGTAGAGCAATGAATCTGCCTCAAATTTTGTGTTAGGCTCGAACATTCCTCCACAAAACTATTCAGATAATTCAGAAGGCTGCAGCTATAGGCAACTGGTGATTGGCAGCTCCAGTGTGACAGTGTGCCTTCTCATGCATCATGTCTTGTGCAGAGTTTTTTGACAAAACATGAAGTCACCCAGGTGACTCAGCCCTGCTACAGACCAAATTTGGCACCCTGTGACTTCCGGCTTTTCCCAAAACTGAAATCATCTTTGAGAGGGAAGAGATTTCAGACCATCGATGAGATTCAGGGAAATATGACAGGGTAGCTGATGGCTATTGGGAGAATTGTGTGAAGTCCCAAGGTGCCTATTCTGAAGGGCTTGAAGGGACCTGAGGTATCATTGTCCAATGTACAATGTTTCTTGTGTCTTGTGTCTTCTTCAATAAATGTCTCTATTTTTTTATAGTACATGGCTGGATAGCTTCTGGACGGACCTCATACATATATATCTCTGTGTGTGTGTGTGTGTGTGTGTGTATAAATTTTTTAATCCTCACCTGAGGACATGTTCATTGACTTTTAGAGAGAGAGGAAAGGAGAGAAAGAGAGAGAGAGAAACATCATTAAATTGCATCCCATAGGCGCCCCGACTAGAGATTGAACCCACAACTCAGGTATATGCCCTGACTGGCAACTGAACCTGCAAACTTTCGGTGTGTGAGACAGCACTCCAACCAACTGAGCCAAATGGCCAGGGATCCTTCTTTATACATATTTTTATTATTTCTCATAAAAGTTAGAATATCCTCATTGCAGAAATTTGGGGGGGAAAACAGACAAAAGTAAAAAAAATCATATTTAACTCTTCACCCAAAGATACTTTACTGCTATTACAAACAAATAACTCTAATTAAGGAAAAGCAGTGGTTCCAACATGTTTACAAATCCTTTAACACTTCTTATTTCCAAAGGAGGAGCGTCTTCTCCTCACCCTGAATGGGACCCAGACTTCTTGTCACCCCTGACAAGGTAGAAATGGAGGGAGTGGTGGTGTGTCGCGGGACATCGTGTCGTAAGAGGTGTTGCTTCTTCTGCCTGACTTGCTTGGACGGTCGCCCCGAGGGAAGCAGGGCGCCGTATGGTGAGGACGCTCAAGAAGCCAGTGGCGCGGCCCACGTTAAGGGAGCTGAGGACTTCCACCCACAGCCGGAGCCAGCTCGCCAGGCGTGTGAGTGGCCATCATCAAAGGGTCTTCCTCCCGCAGGTGCTTCCCCCATCTTGACTGTAACCTCCTGAGGGACCCGAAGCTGGGCTCTCTCAGGTAAGACACTTACTGGCCTATAAATGGTTCCTGACCTATAAAAACATGAAATAATAAGTGCGTAGTTTATCAAAAGACTAAGTTTGGGGGTAATTTATGACACAGCATTGGATAACTAATACAATGCCTATGTATCATCATGCCTCATTTCTAGAATTTCTACTCATTTTTCCTTTTCAATGGGGCTCGTTCTTTTTTCCTAATTTTTATTATAAATTCTGTATGTGCCTCCATTACTTTGAATATTTTAACATATTTTTTTAAATCTCTTTTAGGTGGTTCTATTAGCTTTCAGTTTTCAGGGAACAAATTCTGTCACTTTCACGTGTTGACTTCCCATGGCAGTTCTTTTCTTTCTGTTGGTGTGTCATTTCTGAGTCTGAACTCACTTGGAAGTGATTGCAGGAGGTTCCTTAGGTCACGGATCTATTCCTGTGGACAGATTCGCACGTGCCTCTGGGGTCTGATGACTTTCATCGGTTTGGATGAGTTCATGTAAATTTCTCGTTTCTGGGTCTCACATCCACTAGACAGTGGACCCCATATCCACGCACCTCACAAGCTGGGGATGCACATTTCTCACTCTCTCCACCCATGACACCCGGAAGATAATGTTTCCTTAAAGTGACCATGGGAGTTGGGGGTGGGGGACAGTTTCTTGAGTTCTCTTTGCACAGATTGGTGGCTTCTCACTTTATCCATGAAGCCCGTTTCCAGCTCCTGGCACCCTACAAACACGAGGCCTCATCTTCCACTCGCCCCCAACATTGAACCCCAGCATCAGAGTCCCTCCTAGACCGCGAGGCCCTCCTCTTGGGTTCCTGTTCTGCTGCAGTATTGAGTGAACGCTTTGCTAGAGATGCCTAAGGATTTCCCTTCTTGCTTTCAAGCTTAGCTAGGCATTTAAACTGGATAATTTCCCAGCATTTCTGTGTTAATGTGGGATAAGGAGAAGGCTTCCAGAATCTTCTCTATCTGTAAAATTTTGGGGTAATTATATTCGTGCTGGCTGCATGATTTTTTATTTTGTTCTTTTCATTTAATGTTACAGTGAAAATCACTAAAATTTGCCAGGGTTATTAGAACTCTTTGCAAATGGCATTTTAATGGCTGTGAAATATCCCATCAGATGGATGTACCCTAATCTACTTACTAGTCCCCCTTTGTTGGGCATGGAGCTCTTCACTACACTCTTAGGGAGTGGGAACTCCTTTTTCCCTTTGTGTTCATGGAAAATAGAAATGTTTGAGCATCATATTTTTAGAACAAATTTTTAGAACTGAGGGTGTGAGGAGGTAAAATGACGCATCTGTGTGGTCATACAGTCCGTCAGAGGCAGGCAAAGGACACAGGCAGTGTGGCTCAACTCGAGGCCAGAGTTCCTAACAGCAACGCTGACTCACACCACCCTCTCTTTAGTAACAAGGGGCTTGGAGACCAGGTAATCCCAACGACATTCTCTGCTACTCAGGCCCGCTCACGACAACCAGCAGGAGATGGCTTCTCTCCCGCCAAGCTTTCTTCCTGAGCACGCTGGCAGGTGGGACAGGCCAGTCCACATGCATCGTCAAGAACTCAGGAAAATATGACAGGCAGGCAGAGAATCTGAGGGGCTCTCTAGGTGGAGTGTTTATGTTGCTGAAGACCCAAGACCCTCCCAACACACAAGCATGTACAATTTTACTCTGTGTTATCTGGACAAACTCTTCTCAAACTGTCTTAGCGCCTTTCTCTCTGACGATTAGCAGAGTGGTACAACTATAGAGTTTCTTCCCTTGTAAAGTCTGGCATCTCAGAACATCACACTTGCTGAGAAAACCTTATTTAATTCTATTGACCCAACACATTTTATTTAAGCCAAATATAAAGTAACCCCTAACAGTCGTGCTTACTTGCAGAACCTCTCTACAAGGTCTATTTTTCCCCCTCACAAAAACCATTTAACTCTCTTACTTGACACCTCATGACCAACACTACCCGGAACACAGTACATTTTGCTAACACACTCATATCAAAATTTTTGTCAGATACTCTTGATTTGCAACTTCTTGGTCCTGCAGGATGAGAGGCAGTGCCCTGCATTGTGAAGAGTGGTTTGCTCTCCAATCTCACGGACAACAATCTACCTGTTGTCCAAGGTCCTTGCGTGACACTGGGGTGCCTTTCCTCCTTCTTTTGCTAAAATAGATGCTCTCACCTAGTCCTGGGCATCTCACAATGTGCCAGCTTCCTCCCTGAGGCACACAGCGTGCAGAGGGCTTAGAAGGACAGAGTGAGCACGGGTGGGCCATTTTCATCATGAACAGCTGCCGGTTTGCTGTGGAGAAGGGAGGCCTCGGGGTTAGAAGGGACCGAACTGCTCAGCCTTTAATGTTTTTGCAAAATTATCTTGTTGACAAGTGCAGCATTATAAATTTGAATCCATTAGCTAAAAGGATCCATAAATATTTGAATAATGGCCTTTTTAGAGTTTTACCAGTCTATCAAACTTGTCACATGTCCACTTTTTACATTTTTCCAACTGTTGGAAAGGAAGGGGCTGAACTAAATCTTATGGAAAATCTCCAGATATGGGTGTTTCATCCTTGCTTTCAAAGTGAAAAACGCTTTGCCAAGTGGAAGTTGATTAACAAAACCTGCTGGTACCTACTGGTGGTGACAGAGGATGCGCTGTCCACTAAAATGTGTCCCCTGTCCCACGCAGTGGCATCTGGCCCATGAGGGCTTTGTGTCCTGGCCTTGCAACCACGAATGGCCAGATGATAAGGTCTGGCCAATCAAGTGTAAGCAGATATGATATGAGTCACATCCAGTCCAGCGAGGGGTTTTATGGGGCCCACATGTCTCTTCCTCCCCTCTCTCTCCTCTCCCTCTCCTCCCCTCCCCCCATCCTCTAGCTAGAAAATGAGGACTCTGAGGCAGTGCTTGACAGAGTCCTAAGGTAGAAAGTTGGAATCCAAACCACTTACCCGAATAAAGTAAAGATGTACAAACCCTGGCCACCACCATCCGTCTGCTGCTTGCATGAAAATGCACGCTACTGAGTTCAGCCACAGAAATTATGAATTTGGTTTCAGCAACTAGCCATACCCCAACTAATAAAGTGACCTATTGCAAATTAAAATAACAAAACTATTGATTTTTTTTCCCTAGTTCTTCCCTACTTCAGGTTTCTTTGTCGTCATTGTCGTTTTCAAAAGAGACCTCCTAAATACTGAAGTAGTGACCGCTAACTATATTCCCAAAAGGTGCACGTGGCCTGGCTCTGTGGTGTTTCTATTAGGTTATGCGTCTACCGAGACTGACTGTGGGACACCGTGGCCCCTGGCAAAGCCACCAGGGAGGTGCTTAGTATATCGTGTTGCCACTTGCTGGTCTGATTTCTAGAGAATCAGTGCCCTGACCTTCTATCAGAGAGTTCAGCTTCATGCTGTCACTGTGGAGGCATTTATGGTAGGTCATTATAAGCATTCCATCCACATTTCTAGGCTTTCTTAAGCCTGTCAATCAATGAAGCAGCTCACAGTAGAGCTTCATCTCAGAGTCCCTCCCAAATCATCACCATGTTCAGGGAAGAAAACCTCAGTGTTTGCCTCTCTGCTTGTGGGACTATTTGAATGGCTAACATTTATGGAGCTTTTACAATGTGCCAAGTACTGTGCTTGGTGCTCCATCAGCATCACACCCGCTAGTCCTTACGACAACCTGTAGGATTTATATAATTATCCCAGGACACTGGGAATTGGAGGGGTTAACCAGCTTGCCAAACGCTACACAGCGGTAAATGGTGAAACATGGATTTCCACTCAAATCTGTCTTGTTCCAAATTCATGTGCTATGGGACCCTCACAGAAAACATTAGGAATGTCCACGTGAAAAATTGATTTTATAACTCAGGGTTTCTCAACCTTGGCTTATTGAACTTTGGGGCCAAATAATTCTTTATCATGGGGCCACCTCGGGCACTGCGGGGTGTCTAGCAGGATCCCTGGCCTCCACATCCCAGATGCCAATAGCACCCCCCCCACATTGTGACAACCAAATGTGTCTCCAGACATCGTCAAATGTCCCTGGGGGACAATATCCCCCTCGGTTGAGAACTGACATCATCAGCTGAAATTAGAAATAGATTTTTATCTCCTACAGAGTTGATGCAGAAACTTCTTTTTGAATAAAAATTATGTAAGTGAGCATGCCTCCATTTTTGCTGTGGTTTGCCAAGAAGCTAAAAGAAAAAAATAAGTTTCAACGATAGCAAACAGGTATTCCCAAAGTCATGGGCAATTTCCATTTATCATTATCTAAGTCTTGATTTATTCTGCCTTTTCTTCTGCTTGCTTTATTTTTCTTGTTTGTCCCCATTGCAATACAGCATTTTCTTTGAAGTTTTTTGAAATGCTTCACAGGAGATCCAAGGGATAAATACAAAAACATTTTTACACTGGTTTTGAAATCAACTTCCTTAATTATTTGATCAAGGTTGAATCTTTCTAGGAATGGTAAGTATTCCTATTTTCTTTTTACATCTTTCCAATAATTCTAATATCAAAACAATTCCAAGCTGGATGAAGAAATTGAACTTTATTGACATTTTCTGTTTCCCTGAATCATTATTTTGAAATGGGTTCAGGCATAATAGAATAATAGAAAGAATTTTTTAAAAACAACTAGAAAAGCTTTGTAAATAGGATTCTTTCAAGTTTTCCTACTGCAAATGCTAAAAATTATTATTCCATTAAAATATTTTTATTACTAACTTTATAAGGAGCATTTGTTATGATAAAGTACATACCTTTCTAAGATGCTTTTCTAAGATTTTTCTACCCGTCATGCTCTAAATTGATGCTCAAAGACAGATTCTGCTATTTGAGAGACTCCACTTTTAGAATTCTACCACATGTTTTCACAAATGAATTTTCCAGTCTGTCAATTACTGGGGAGATAAAAATTGGGTCCAGAACAAAGGATGACTCAGAGGCTCATTTGGAAATTTGGGATTTCTGGTTCTGCTTTGACAGATTTAGAAGAAGAGGCAAAACATTTCCTGTAAATACCATCGCTGGGACGGCTTCTCACTCTCTCGTTCCCCCATCAAACAGAAATCTACATTGTGCCTTGAGCTGAGCCCTAGAGAAATTATCAATATTCACACATCTGGCACAAGTCTGTTGGAAGAAAAAAAAAAAAACATTATGCCATCTGTATTTCTCCCATCGTTTTATAGCACAGCTCCAGTCTCTTACAGCCATTTTGTCACACAATCTTGTAAATAGAAAGTGATATTGCTTCTTGGCTTGTTGGAGGACACTGTTCATCATAAAGGGAGGATGAGGAGATGAAGTCACTGCCAGGAAAAAAAAGAAAAAAAAAGCTCCCCTTTCCCAATCCCCCACCTTCCCTGGAGTATGGAGGAGCCAAATTTCATCAAGTTTGGCACCATTGTAGGAATTAACATGACTGAAATGTATGCCAGATTTCAAAACAATTTCTAACAGTTTCTGTGAGACCGTGTAAGCAACTGAAAATTGACATGTTGTGTTGTGCCCGAGTCAGCCAACTGCTGTCACTGCATAATTAGATTTTCCTGCATGAGAGGAGAGTTTCCTTTAAAAAATTATGAAATAAGGCAGAAGCTAATATAAAGTATAAGTGGGCCTGTTCCCCACAAAGAGGTAGCCTTCCGCCACAGAGTGACTGTGGACACACACACACACGCACCAGGAGAGGCCAACGGCTTTGGCTTTCGGTGCTTCACACGAATGAAACGCTCTTTGCAAGGGGAAGGGGGCTTACTGCCCAGGCCAGATGGAAGTGGGCCCACTTGGCTGCTCCAGGAATGGCTGACACCCAGAACCAAGAACAGATTTGGAGCTAATGAACGTGCAGTTACATGCTTCTGACATGGGAAGATAGATGTGGCAAAGTATGCTGGGTGCCCCCAATATTTATTCTCCTCTTTGTCAACAGTGAGGATAGTTTTTGTTCGGCACAAGTCCACCCAGCTGAAGAGTACACTCCTCAGGCTATCTTGCATTTCAGTGGAACCATATAACTGGGTTCTGGCCAATGAGACAGGAACAGAATGAACGTTTCCAAATTCCATGTCACGTCCTTACTAGGAAAGGTGTCTTTCCTCCGTTTTCTCCCTCCTTCTCTTCTTGAGGGCAGATGTGGCAGAACAATAAAGTAGAAAAAGCCACATCCCTGCCACTTTTGAGTTGCCATACTGATCTTGGATGGCCTTCTGGAATATTCCATAAGAGAGAGGCCAGTTACTGTTTTGATTAAAGCCATTGTAATTTTGGATCTGATAAAATAGCAGCTTTTTCTGTATACTAAGCAATCCTGCACACTTGGAAATGGCCTTCAGAGTTTATCAGAGCCAGGAGCGTACAGGCAGAAGAGCGTTTATGCACGGGAACTCTTGTATCTTTGTTTCCTGATCATTGCCTTCAAAGTAGATTCCTCTCCCCAAAGATCTTATCTTCACAAAAGGCAAAATATGACTCAAATCACTCCTTCGTTCCTTTATGATCAGGCTATTACAATTATTAGCATTTTACAAATGAAGAAAATGTAGCTTAGAAAGGTGAAGTAACTTGCCCCAAATTTCTTGGCAAATAATTACAGTTTTTTGGGTTTTTTTTTACAGAACGTGCTCGTGAAGTAAGTTTTTACCACACAGTTTGTTCAATGACTACATCATTGAAATAAAGCAGTAGAGGAAAGTCTAGAACACAAACCTGATTTCAAAGCCAGTGATTTTAAATTCTACACAATCTTTGCTACCTAATTATGTTTTAAATGAGATTTCTTTGAGTTGAATTTGTGAATAAGAAATTCAGTGTGTTTCTAAAAAAAGCTAATTAGAAAATTAAATTTTAAAAAATAAATCTGACACCAAGATATTTTTTTCCTGTGGCCAATAACAGAAACTATTAACTCAAACTGGCTTAATTTTTAGTGGGGCCTTATTGGCTCACATAACTGAGAAGTCCACTGGCAAACCAGCTTTGTTCTGGCTTGATCCTGAGGCTGGAGCGATGCCCCCAAAACATGATACTTGCCATTGCTCAGCGTGACTCAGCTCCAAGTTGGCTTTACTCCCAGGTGCCATATGATGTCAAGGTGGCAGCCAGCCTCACCAGGCCTATACTTCCCCCTGGTTAATTCCAACAGAAAGATGCCCTAGTTCATGACTAGTTTATGGGCCTGTCTGTCAACTAACAACTACAGCGTTCAGGGCTCTGATAGGCCAGGTTACGAATCACTCCTCAAGCCCAACCAGGCCACATACTCTAAGAGGGGAGGAAACAATGTCCTGAAGAGCCCAACCAGAGTGGGTCCCAAAACAGCAAGAAGTAGATGTAGGAGAGGCAACAATAACAAATGTTTCTCAAAAAGCTCCTTATATACTCAAAGCAGTCTCACCACAGACATCTACATTTAGGTTTTTCTACTCCGCTCCCAGCTTGGGCCTAACCCGTTGTTATTTCTCCACAGTCATCTTTACTGATTTCCAGTCCTTCATATATACTCACAAATATGCATACACAAACAGTACACACATAGGCACACATGCACCACTCATTCCTCTGCCTACTGCTGTTCTAATTTTCCTAAATATCACATACCTCCTGGAGGCAGCCAGCACTCTGTGGGGACAATACCGTACCACGGTGCTGGACTCAGGTCACCAGGATTTGTAGCCCAGGTTTGCCAAAAATTGTAAAACCTGGAGCAAGCGAACCTTGGAAAAAGCCTTTATATCCCCATCTGGAAATGTAATCACGGTCACTGTTGTTGCTTCATAGAGTTGCTGTGCAGATCCACTGAATGCACACAGCACACTAAGCGCAGGTCTAAACTCACATTACCTGCTAAATAATACCAGTGGTGATCATGCAGTCGGCCCCTCTTAGCTCTCCTGTCTCAACTTAATTTCTCTGAACAATCTGTCTTTTTAACTGCCCTTATTTGAACTTCTGTAACACTTACAAACTGATGCAGTGTTTACCGGCTCCGGGCCATATGCCTTCTCCATTGGTCTTCAGTCTTTCCAATGGCCGGACCCCTGGCCAGAGGTTGTCCCCAATCCCATGCGGAGATTCTAACCCCTTTTAGAAATGCCTTTCACAGTAGCCACACAGACCAGGGTCTAAGTGCCAGCTTTGCTATTTACTATCTGTGATCATGGACACATAACTTGGCTTATATGAACATCAGTATTTTCCTTTGCAAAATACAGTTGATGTCAAACATAAACAAGGCAATATAAATACAGTACTGTGGTGTGGTCCTAGACACATAGTAAGTGATTAAAAAGGGCAGCCATTATTTTGTCTTACATGTATTTTTAACCTGTTTTAATGCTTCAATTTTTCACATTAATTGTCCTAAGAAATGATTGCAGGATAAGTTTAATTGATCTGAAGTCCTGCTTTCCCTATGCACGATTGGATTAATCCCCAGATATATTTTGCAAATACCATTAGCATAGATGGTCATATCAAAGAAGAAGGCACACCCAGATTTTGACTAAGAAAGTTTCAGTACTCAAGTTCAGAGCAAAGATAATGACCAGTAACTAAGGAAGACTGAGTTCCTATTATGAACTGAGAATGCACCAGACATAAATTTGGTCTCACCTCTCATTTGATCTCCCAACAATCCTGAATAACAAACTGCCCCTAACACATAGTGGTTCAAAACAACATCGTAATATTTTCACAACTGGGTGGTTTGGCTGAAGTTTCCCTGGGGGCGTTGTTTGGGCTGGTCCATGTAATTGCATTCCGCTAGGTGGGCAGGTGTGCTGTGACGTCCAGAATGGCCTCACTCACACGTCCGCAGGTCCTGCTGGCTGTCAGCTAGAGTACTTGGTTCTCTTCCACATGTTCACTCATGTAAGCCAGACTGGCTTGCTTTTAGCATGGCAGTCTCAGGACAGAGGTCCAAGAGGGCAATCAATAGTGGGCTAGTGCGTATCAGGCCTCAGCTTGCACTGCTCACCCCAATGAACAGTGACCCTCCATTGGCTAAATCAAGTCACATGGCCAAGGCCAGAGTTAATGTGGACGGGGGCTTAGATGTTGTCCCTTAATGAGAGCTGTGGCCAAGCATTTGTGGCCATTTGTAATCTGTCACAGAGACTCCCAACAAGGTAGCATTTGGCAACCAAGTGGCAGAGTTAAGAATCAAATTCAGGTCTGAATGCCTCTATACTCTCAACAGACCACAGAATCTCAGCATAGACCAAGAATGATGATTTTTCCATAATCACTTATATTTATGCTTTTCTTCTTAAAACACATATTAGAATCTCTACCACATAACTGGCATCATACCTATCTCTGAGGTAGAGCAGTATACGAGACAACCAAAGACTTTACCTTAGAAAGCTAAGAACATGTAATGACATAAGATTAATCGGATGAGGGTAGCTGAAGGAGAGAGAAAATTCAGAGTGATTGGTCAGGGAAGGTCTCTATTGGGAAGCCTGGAATAAAAATGGGGAGATGAAGGTATCCATGGAAAGTCTCCAGAAAATGTAAAATCCCCAAAGCAAAAAGAAGCTTGGTCTTGGAAGGAGAGAAGTAAGTCAGTGTGGCTAGCATAGAGAGAGCAAGAGGGACACTGTAGGAAGAACATCATGAGCGGTGGAAAGAAACTAGAGCTTATGGTATCTCAGAGGCCATAGAAATAGGTCTGGGTTTTATTTGAACTAAAACAGGGAGCAACTGGGGCATCTGGAGCAAGGGGATTACGTGATCTAGTTTACATCTGACCTGGGTGGTACTTGATGAGACACCGTAGTTCTAGCTGCCATGCAGTATGTAGATTACAGAGCAGCAGGCAGGGGCGGGGAGCTCTCAGCTGGAAGGTTACATGTGGGCAGCGGTGAGGGGTGTGGGGGAGAGCAGGGTCCTTCCTATGCTTTGGAGTGAGGGCCTAGAAGGCTTCCTGGTGGATTTCTCACGGGATGGAGGTTAGTGAAGATGGAATACTGCAAGTAAGAGTTGAGAGTACCGGCCAATGCCACCCGCTGGGGCCACAAAGGGCGAGTCTACTTTGTTATGAAACTACATGTCTTTGTTTTGCTTTGTTTTCAAGCAGCATGAATAGGAGTCTTTTTTATGATTTTCAGACTCCTGCAGGTGTGGTAGGTGAAAAGGACAAGTGCTTTAATGATGAGCAAAGCGAGGAAGAGGAAGTTGGAAAAGCAGACTTTCTGGTTTCTGAGAGTGCTTTATCCATTATTCCCAATCATATTCTCTGATTAGAAATGGAGGCATTCACCTGTAAACCAAAAGCTAATCAAATCTAATCATGAAAAAAGAAGAGATGAACTGTATTCCACTGTTTATATGGACTCTTAGTGGATGATACATATGAATGCAGCGCAATAGCCATGGAAACAGTATGATTTCTCAATAAAATTGAGACACATTGGCTTCTCCCTAATCTACTTCCCAGTTCCTATATCTCCCCAGGCCTCTATTCTGTCCTTTTCTAATTCACGAAGTCTCAAGTTGTCCTTGGCACACGTGTGAGGGGAGGGAATATCTATCTTTTTATATGCACCTCTTAGCCTCAAAATACCTAAATCAACCCCTATCAGTCAGGAGGCAACTGCACCTTGTCAAGGCAAAAGACCTAGATCCCCATTCTGTCTCATAAATTATGTCCTGAGACTTAATTCCCTGTTGTCTGCATATTTTTTCCTGCATAAAGCTCCCCCAAACAATAAATCATCTTCCTGTCTTGCCCATCATGTATGGGTTCATTACTTCACACATCATAATTATAATCAACGAACAAAACTCAAGAAAAAAAAATCTGAACAATGAAACGTACTTTTTTTTTCCTTAACATCAGTGCAACTTTGAATAATTAAAGCTTGTAATAATATAGATGGGTGCTTTGGATAATTTCCATGTAGCTCTTTTAAATTTTGCAGATATTCTCAACAGGTCCAACTACCTAAAGAGGGAGGAAGAAAAAAGCTCTTTTTGCCTTTAAGACTTTGAAGTCTGATTTTTTAAGTGCACAGATAACTTTAATACCTAAATTGAAAAATGAGATGAATATCCGTAGGGAAAAAGGAGCTTATTGCTGCCTCCCTGAAGTTCATCAAATGTTGTCACATATTTCTCTAACATTTTTGACTTGGTTAAGTGCAAATTTAGGTGAACACACTCTTTTTCCCAGGGTTCATGGCAAGAGAAGTATAATATGTATTTTATGATTAATGAGCACAGCCCTATAGTCACAGCCGTCCTAAGCAAGCGATGCTTCCTGGGGGCAGAGAACTGGATGAAATGACCTCACACGCCCATTATTTCATGACCTGGTTGTCGCTACCCTTTTAAGCACTCACTGCACACTCCTCCTTAGGTATATTTGTGGCACAAGATAACTTAAAATCCCCACTCTAAGAACTTACATCCTCAACAACAGTGCACATTGCCTCCGTAACTATGGAGAAAAATTAAGAATTAAGCAAACGGGTGAATGTTCATAAAGCCCACCTTTAGTTTCATCAGTTAGGTTATTATATCCATGGGACTATCCGTGAGTCACAATTCGCGTGATAACAAACACTGCGGTACGCACAAGCCCCAGTTCTTTTTCGGAGTGTGATTTTTGACAGCAGCGTCTAGTTCACGGAACATAGATCGGATCCCCGCCAATCTCACTTGTTGTTCCATGGTTTTCCTGGACGCCCCTTTATGTGGCTTGCGGTTATCAGAGGAAAACTGGCAGTGGCTCTCAGGCCTCGACAAAACTGGTCTAGACTAGGAAGCTGCGGGAAAAATTGACCCTAAATAACCAGGCTGCCTCTGAGAGGCCTGTATGTGAAAGGTGTGAACGTCAGAAAAACAAAAACAAAAAAATGTGAACATCTTACTCAATATTTCCCATCCTGGTCAGTGCGGTTCAGGTGATTGGAGTGTCATCTGGTAACTGAAAGGCTGCAGTTTGATTCCCTGTCAGGGCACATGCCTAGTTTGTTGGTTCAGTCCCTGGTCTGGGCACACGTGGGAGGCAACCAACCTTTCTCTCTCTCTCTCTCTCTCTCTCTCTCTCTGTATCTCTATATCTCTATCTCTATGTCTATCTCTATCTCTCTCCTCAATGTTTCTCTCTGTCCGTTCCTCTCTCTTTAAACATAGATGAAAAAAAATGTCCTTGGGTGAGGATAAAAAAATTTCCCTAAATCTTTGTTTCCTATTAAATACATGGGCTTGAGTATGAAGTGTAGCTACTTTGTACCTCAGGTATCAATTTAACTTATCTGTTAAATTGTGGGCCTGTAGTAAGGCTTCAATGAGTTAACACTTGCAAAATGCATAGGGCGATGTTTGGTAAGTGTTAAGTATTAGTGATGTTGGGGCTGTTGTTATTACTATTTGTTTGTTCAGTGAACTTTTACTCATCCTTCCTGATTCAGCTATTTAAGCTCTCCTCTTGAATCCTGATTTAAACAAATCCTAAAAATAAGTTGAATACTGACTAGAGATTTGATCATATGAAGCAATTATTACTAATTACCTAAGCTATGATAACGCTTATTTTTAGGAGTCCTTATCTTTTTAAGATATATACTGAAATAGTTACAGATGAAATGATAACATGTCTGGGATTTTTCTTCAAAATTATCTTGGGTGGGTAGAAACTTAGATGAAATAAAACAGAGTAAGAGTTAAAGATCCTTAAGGCTGGGTGTAGGTTTGTGGCAATGTTCTGCTCTAGGTGAGTTTACAATTTCTTAATTATACAAATAAGCTAAAGGCGCATAATTCCCTCTGTGGCAAAAGAAGCTTTTACAGCTCTTCCCTTCCCTCTAGACTGAAAACTGTGATCATTTCTTTTGTTATCTGTGAGACTAGGTATATTTCTTTGGACGATGTAAGTGCCCAATTATCATTTATTGGATTATATATTCATGTTTGTGATCCATTACGTAAGATATACATAGGTCATAACGTATACTTTCAATGGTTAATTTATCAGCGAACAGAGTTATTGTATGTATTCTGTCGTAAATACAACATTAACAATTATATTAATAATAGCCAATTAATGAATGCTTTCTTCCTTGACACTATGAATATTAATTCATGTGAAGTTATCTCACTGAATTCTTGCAGAGCTTTATGAGGTAAGGCACATGATCTAAAACCATGGCAGTGCCTTGTCAACACAGAAAAGGAAACTCAGAGGGACGAAGCGCTTTACCCAGGGTCATACGGTACACAGCAGAGCCTGGGCTCAGCCCGCATCGCCTGGGCCCCAGCCCTTGCCCCCGCCGCCTGGCGCTTTTCTTTATGGGTCAGGCAGAGCAGGTGACTCGAAATCAGAATAAACAATGATCCCTTTTCCGAAGAAGCATTACCGACATCTGATATCAAGTCAAATGGCTACCGAAGAATGTGTGGAAGTGAAAAAGTTTTCCTGGACAAACTGAGGTGAGCACTGGAGAGGGTGGCCGAGCTCAGTCAGGCATGAGAGCGACAAGCCAAGACAAGAAAACAAGACAACCAAAAGCCCAGAGCAAAAATTCCTAACCAGAGGTTCCAGCCAAACTTTTTGCTTGGTCTACATAAGGTTTAAAATATTTTGAAGGACTTGCCAACATTCAAAACTCATAAAACTCCACATATAAATCTATATTTCTGGTTTTTAAAATACATTGGAAGGTTTGCCAAAGCCGAGATCCTGTTTCCACATGGTTGTTAGAAGTTCTGAGGCTGGAGGCAGGTTTGCTTAGGGCCACATTTTAGGGAGCAAGACAAAACCTGCATTTAAGGGAGAAGATGCTAGAATCAGAAATGCTTTTTAAGTCTGGGTCAAAGTAATGAGGTCCTGGCTGTCTTACAGGCAAAAGAAATAAAAAGAATGGGGGGAAAATCCACAAGTGGAAGTGACAACAGGATTTGGTGACAGAATGACTTAAGGAGTAAAGGCATGTGACTTACACCACGTCCTAACTGGTTCTGCCTATTTAACCCCCATGACTGGCAGGTATGGGAGGGACCTTTGCTGCATCTGGCTCACTGGAAATCAGGGAAGCTACTGATTTTGTGTTGGGATCTATTGGGAGATGGTGACGCAAGAGATCAGCACAGAACATTATTTGAAATAAATAATGTAGTATCCACACTGATGTCTTATTGACACCTGGGAATAAGAATAGGGCTTGTGTTAGAGGCAGGACATGCAGATGGTGGAAAAGTGTTCAGTTCCATACCAGCTGCTTCCAAAGACACAGTGCAGGAGACAGCCATCCCTCCATGGAAGAAGTTGACAATGAGGTCATAGGAAAGTGACAGATAAGAAGCAATAGATGCCCCTGACCAGTGTCCACCTGATGAAACTAAGGCAAAGGAATGATGATGTGTCCAAGGGAAAGTTCTTGAAAGCATGACTTCCTGAACCGTATCAGGAAAGAAGAGTAGTTGGAGCAGAAGAATATGGAAGCAAGAGAACAAAGTTTGCACTGATTCAACCAATATTTGATGAGTGCCAACTAAGTCAAAACACATCCAGGGCTTCTCTCCATTTCTTTATTCTTCCTCAGGGTACCTGGCAACGCCGATACAATATCCTGCCTCTGTGTGTGCTTATTGCTTGACTCTTGTCTCCCTCTGCACAATGCAAGCTCCCTGAGGGCAGGGACTTCATCTCTTTAGTTTACCAGGGTATGCTCAAAACTTAGAACAGCCCCCAAAGCACAGTAGGTTCTCAATAAATGTCATCGGAAAGTACCCATCCCCATGGAGCCCAGAGCCTAAGGCAGCAGAGCACCGAGCAGCGTGAGTGCATATGGCAAGGACAGCATGGAGCTCAGGCCCTGGCATGTCCCCAGAAACCAGAGCTGTCGTAACACCCTGCCCTACAGAAGGCGAAGCAAGGAGGTTGCTCCTCCTTGCACGTTTGTTAAATAGACTGTCCTGAAAGACACACCATCCGAAGCAAAAAAGGATGACGGCATTGCTTCATTTTTTACTTCTCTCTCCAGCTAACACGCATCTTCTACGAAGAAAAAAATGCCTCACACAATTTAGCCGTGCCTGGTGCCACTTAAACGGAGGTGGGGAGCCACCAGCCCGAGACAAGAGCATCCATGCCATTTCTGAGCTGTGCAGGAGCATCTCAACCTTGGAGGAATTAATTTAAGGCACTGGATGAGATTTTAAAGTGTGCGTGCATGTGTGTGTGGCATGCGTGCGTGTGCCTCTGTTCAGTGACAGCACATTCGCAAACCAGTGGACAGTCGCTACGCACCTCTCCTCTTCCCGCCAGACGGGATGTCGAGGCAAACACCGGAACCCCCCGCTGCCAATGCTGCCAGGGCAAAGCAGCGAGAAATTGTCAGTGAGGCTGACTTCTCAATAGGGGAAAAAGGACCTAAATTAGACTTCTATAAAAAATAATATCGCATATTTATTTCCACAATAACACCCAGGAAAAATGTTAGTCAAGAAGCAAGCAATTGGGTGAATAAATAAGCTTGTCTTTGTTCTCATCAATTAAGTTATTACATCAGTTGGAAAACCAGTGAATTATAATACAGATGTTTAATGAAACACTGCTGAGCCTATAAGTCAAACTCCTATTTTGTGGTGTGATTTTGGCTGCATAGTTTTGTGTGTGTTAAACCGTATTTATTAGCTGATACCCATTATTATTTTGAGCAAGGTATAATTCAGTTGTCAGGCTCCGTCACAGGCAAGGAGATTTAATCAGTAAGAGCCGCTTTGCTACTGAGTATAAAACAATGTGGGTTTCATGAAGCAATCAAGGCAGTGTGGAAAAAAATGGGATTAATTAGTATTGTAGAAGAACAGGCAGCATGCTCATTAAAACCTTGTGAGGTGGCTCTTGATAAACTGCCACTTGATAGGACCCCATTAATGTGACAAGGCAAAGACTTCATTTCCAAATCCTTTCTGATTGTATCTTGCTTTGAAGTTACCTGGAATGACCCTCCCCGGCATTCGGAAAACAAAGATCACAGTGAGGTCCAGGGGTCCGGAGCCACCTGGACGCGGGGCACCAAGCGTAGATGAGGAAGCTTCAAAGACAACTTTTTCTGAGCTCGCAGTCAAACACGAATCAATAGCTGTAAATGAAGCGGCACCAGGGGAGGCGGTTTTGCATTCGCACTCGGCAGGTCGGGCAGAAACTAATTTGACAATTGGCAACCCACCTTAATGGAGGCCTCGGACAAATCCCGTCTGTTTGTTTAGGCAGTGGGCGAGGT
Source organism: Pteronotus mesoamericanus (assembly GCF_021234165.1). Classification (NCBI taxonomy): domain Eukaryota; kingdom Metazoa; phylum Chordata; class Mammalia; order Chiroptera; family Mormoopidae; genus Pteronotus; species Pteronotus mesoamericanus. Next base: position 5,432,854 of record NW_026555105.1, read on the forward strand.
GTTTGGAAATGTAGGGACCCCCAGGAAGTCAGCAGGGACCTCAGAGAGCAGCGGGGGTACCGTGGGAGGGAAAGGAGGAGAAGGCAGAACTCAGCCTGCTCTGCCGCCCACACGGCAGAGCGCCCTGCCCAGCGACTAGCTCTGGGTTTCCAGAATGCCTCTCTTGGTTCCTAAAACGCAGTTCTATTTTTTTGTTTTATTTTGTTTTCACAGTGAAAGCATCTGCACATGAAAAAAATGCCCAGTGAGAACAATCTGTTTTGCTTAAGGAATATTTTTTGATGGGCTTTAGACTGGTTTTCCTCTTTGGGCATCCAATTTGACTGTCTTTCCAACTTGCAACCCTTTGGGCTGTGTCTTCAAGCAGAAGTCACTTGGCAGCAGGGAGGGGCGGCTCTCAAGTCAACATCTGCGGAAATGCCTTCTGTGCACCAGGTTCATCCAGTTCACTAGGTTCATAGTTTCCTAGAAAGACCTTCTCTTACCCTGGTGGCTTTAGCTAACACAGTTTGCAAGACAACTCTACATCGAGCAGGTATTTGTTAGGTGTATTTCTCAGACCAAAAAGGCCGTTCAAAAACCTCAAAGTCCCTTCCCTGCTCCCCCCAATTACATATATATGTTTGTTAAAGCTCATCAGCATATTAAGAGAATGCTTTCTACCATGCAGCTCAAGTACTCAGCTCACAATTATAGGTTGTTTGCAGTTGAACTTGGGTAATTCCAGGGCAATCTGCAGACTCAAGACAGAAGCGAGACTACCTGAGCAGGTTAGATAGGATTAGGAATATGGCTGTATCAAGTGATGGGTTACAATACTAATCATTTAAACCCTAACATCTCATTGTTGTGATCTGAGCTGCATGATGTAATGCAATGTGACAGCCATCGAATTAAGAGAAAATGGAATTCATCTCTCAAAATTTCACACAAAATAAAGGCACAGAGACAGACAAAAATAAAGAGAGAAAGACAGACAGATAAAGACCTCTCCTGTTTTTTTTCCTGTACCCGGCTAAGTCTGCCAGGAGTCACACAGCCTCAGCCCATTTGTGCAGAGAGCCGTCGTATTTATTCCTCTGTAAGGAAAAGTAGTGCGTCTGTTCCTATTTTGTTTCTTTTATTTTAGCAAGCGAATTGAATAGCGGTAATATGCTGTGAGCGAAGGTGAGAGCGTTACCACTTAGGCGGAACACAGTAATAGGAAATTTTCTGCCCCTCTTAGCTTGATGAGAACCTCCTGCAAAAGACCCACGAACTCCTTCAGGTAGTAGCCACCCACCTCCTTGATTTATAACCCTACAGTGGCGGAAGAGGTTAGCTGGGTAATTTAAATCGCTAGACTTCGCTAATGAACTAGGGCCGGAGAGAAGGCACTTTACATTGTAAAGGCTCCATTTCACCTTCCTTATGTCCCACATACTTTATCTCCAAATTTGTACATTATTCATATAAAAAGGGAAATGGTTCTCTCGGAGGAAAATGAGTGAGCCAAGCCTCTCCGCGGCTCAAGGAGCCCCTACAGCTCACGGCCACTCAGATTCCCTCGCTCAGGGACGTAACAGCAGAGTTGCTGGATTTAGCAAAGGAAAACACAGAATGCCCGGTTCAATTTGCCTATGACATTGACCATAAATAATACAATATTTTGGACCTATTTATATTAAACGTTCTTTGTTACCCATCTGAAATTCAGATAGAACTTAGTGTCCTGTATTTTATCTGAGATGCTGAACTGAACGGGGGTGGGAAGATGGAAAGGAGGTGGGACCAGGGAGGGCATTGCAGGAAATGTCAGGAGAGAACGCTCCACAAAGCCTGGGAAAACTGACCGTTACACAGAAGCCTTCTGGGGTCCGTGCTCCTCAGCAGAGCATTTTTATTCGACAGATTGCTACAGGCTTCACTGAGCTTCGAAATAAAGTATTGGTCACTTTTTCCCACACGGGTAAGCAAGTTTCAAAGGATGCTTCCTTCACATTAACCGCAAAGAGACTTTTCTCCTGTTCCACTTTGTGTAAAGGAAATATACGCCCGTTCTCACCCCTAGGAATTCCTGGAACCTTCCCAAACGCCACCAACATCAAATTTCTTCCTCTCTCCATAGACTGCCGTTTCAAAAAACATGGATCTTATAATCTAACCAAGGGAATTGAAAATGGGTATTCAAACAAATACCTGTGCAAATAAATACATGTACACACATGTCCATAGCAGCACGATTCACAACAACCGAAAGGTAGACACCACTAAAAGGGCATCCGTGGATGGATGGATAACGGAATCGGGATCTATACTTACAATGCAATATTATTCAGCCATTAAAAGGAATGACATATGGAGGCATGTCCCAACAAGGATGGACCTTGAAAACCTTATGCTAAGTAAAAGAAGCCACACACAAAAGGCCACATATTGTATGGCACTACTTATGTGAAACATTCCGGGTAGGTAAATGTAGAAAAACATAAAGCAGATGAGTGGTTGCCACAGCCAGGAAGGACAGGCAGGGAGCTGGAGGCAGGGACATGACCGCTGATGGGTTCCAGTCTCCTGTCGGGGGGATAAGAATGTTATGGAACGAAATAGAGGTGGTATTGGCACAGCATCGCCAGCATGTTAAATGCCATTAACTTGTTCACTTTAAAATGGTTAATTTTACATTTTGTCAGTGACACCTCAATAAATATAAATAAATGATCAGACCAAAAAATCATTGGTCCTAATGAGCAAATGGGGTTTGCTATTCTGCCTTCGGACTCCTTTTGGATGTATTACCACCTACAAAAAGACCTCGTCACTGTCCATAAAGCTTACCAATGGAGAGACCGTTCCATGTACGAAATTAATTCAACTACTGTGAATTGAGACCCTCAGGGAAAAGTCACAGGTAGCTATGCAGAGCCCTTGTGTGATTAGAAAAAGGTGTCCCATGGGGGGCTGCTTCATGAGCTGAGCCCACTTACCACCTGGGCAGGGCCCCTACGTGCAGCCCCAGCCTTCGCTCTCCTCGGAAGCGCCCCCACCCTCCCCGGCCGTGCGATGAATCTTAGGGGACTTCTAAGCCGGCACAAGGTAATGCTCCAGTGTGCATGCCCAAGAGCCAGGCATTGGGTCCTTATCAGCTGTGTGACCCTAGGCAACTCTTTAAACCCTGAGGCCTCAGTTTTCTTATATTTAAAACAGGAATAACAGTATCTACCTCCCAGCGCGATTAGGGATGGGGTGGAGAGGGTAAATCTGTTTAAAGCATTAAACGCAGTATCGGACACCCACCAGGAGGGCTAGAATTAAAGACTGGCAGCCCTAAATGCTGATGACATTGCGGGACAATGGGGTCCTTTCACGTATCTATTGGGAGTGTCACCCCACACCCTGTCACTGTTACGATCCCCGCAAGTATGAGCTCAGGAATTAGAGTTTGATCACACACTCTTTATTATTTGGCCAAGTTTTACCTGCACAGGGGCCACCTTTCCCTCGAAAGGAAAAAGGCGTGCCGCTGTCAGGGTACACGGGTTTTTATAAGCAGAGCAAGCAAGCAGGATACAAGGGCGAGAAGTGGCAGTTAGCGATAGGCTACTTTAGGCAGCTTCTTTTCTACTGATTGGGTTCAAGGCTGTTACTGGGCCCCCCTACTCTGTGGTCAGGCTGTTTATCTGAGGCAAGGCTCAACCGTTGTCCTATCTTGTTACTAAGGGGGGCTCTAATTCTTCCCTTCATCTTGGGGTATTGTTTGTTCTAGTTTGGGTCAACTTGTTCCCCTTAGTCTGCTCACATCGTGTTGTTCTTGTCCCATCTGCAAGTTGCAGCACCCTGAGGTTGTTTAGTCTTTCAGCTTAGTTCCTAGTTCCTGTTTCTTGTTTCGGCCTAGACTTGACCTAGTTTTAGAGTTTGGCCCCTTCAGTCACCACTATGGAAAGCCATTCAGCAGTTTCTTACAAAGTCCAACCCACCTAGGTTATGCCTCAGCAATTCTACCCCTTGGTCTTTACCCCCCAAAGATTAAAGCCTCTGTCTATAAAAAGACTTGTCCAAGAATAAATAAATGGAAGCAACCCAAGGATCCATCAGTAACAGACTGGATAACCACATTGCGCGTTCATACAATGGAATAATACTCAGCAATAAAAAGGAATGGACTACTGATACTCAGAAAAACACCAGTGAATTTCAAAAACATTATGCTCAGCAAAAGAATCCATCCAGTTCCTGAAGAGGATGTGCTACACGATTCTATTATTAATGAACCTCAGACACAGTCAAACTAATTTACGGGAATAGGAATCAGAGCAGTCTTTGCCTCTGGGGCACAGAGCATGAGGGACCTTTCTAGAGTGAGGGTGGTATCAAAAGTTTTCGGAAGAGGTTTTCTGGAAAGGGCCAGACAGTAAATAGTTTAGCCTTTGAGGTCCACAGAGAATCTTGGTTGTGTATTATTCTTTGTTTGTTTATTTTTTTAATAACCCTTTAGAAATGTTAAAACCATCCTTCGGCCCAGAGACCACACACCATCAGCCCCCAAGCCGGAACGCCCCGGGGGTTGCAGTCCGCCCACCTCCACTCGGTAACAGGTGCTGGCCACATGGGCGCGCACATTTGTCAGAACTCACTGAACAGTATGCCTAAGGCCTGTGCATTTCACTTTATGTAAGCATTTCTTAATAAAAGATAGAACTGTGCCAGGTAGTTGACTTAATACTCAAACAGCAGCTTATCTCATTCCAGCTTCACGTAAGTGATATACTTATTTAGTTTTAATTATAACAAAGAAACGATCCTCCTTTCACATTGCATAACAGATTCAAACACTCTATTTAAGGCCTTCATTATAATTCCCTCGCTCCCTCCCACTACCTACACACACACATTTCCATTCCCCTTCCTGCCAAGAGCATTTGATTGTTGGGGGCCACGTCTCAAACCCGGGAACACCCAGTGCAGGGGACGTATTCTCAGACCTCTCAGGGTCTTCAAACTATAGTCAGAGAAACCGGCACCAGTGGAGGCCAAACCGTCCCTCTCACCTGGCACCCAGGTGAGTGCTGGCTCGTCTTCGGCAGACCACCTTGCCTTTGAAGAGTGAGCCACGTGTCTTTCTTCCCAACTGGAGTTCTTACCAACATCAGCACTGAGGAGAGAGTGTTTTGGGAGGAGAATTCCTTGCATCAAAGAGCCACCAGATAAGAACTGGCAGCGTTTCCAAAGGAGAAGACCCTTTATCAAGAAGATTTTTTGTACATTCCTATTCACTTACATATGTATTGGCATCTCTTCCCACTCACGCTGAAGAATGCTCGGTGTAGAACCAGCAGTGGCAGCCTGCTGAGCAAGGCAGTGTGGGAGCATATCATGAGGCAAGTCCCACACGGAGTGGAGAGTTCTCATCTGAGGCCCGCAAGAGAAACCCTGGTATGGGTGGCAACAGGAAGTAAAGGCGCTTTGCTAACTGAATCATAGTAGGACACTGGAGTGTGGCTACCGCAGACAAAATTATTCAGCTCGCTCTTAAAATTCCAATTTCAGAGTTCCAGTCCCAGAACATAAGCTGAGACTCTGGTGGGTCTACTGTTTCTAGCTAAATTTGCTTCCTATAATTAAATTATCCATATCTCTTTTGCTTATTCCCTCTCACTCTTACTCATTCAATTATATATAATACACACACGTGCGCACATCCATATAAATAGATAGCTGGGATGAAGGAGAAATAAACTGTTTAATTAATGCAATTAATTTAATTGTACCGAACTATACTTTTTATCGGGTTTTTTATGTCCCTCTGTCCATTATTGCCACGTGCTATTTGGAAATGGCGGGGAGGGGGAAGGAGAGAGGCTCGCTGTTGTCCCTGGGAAGCCTCTAGTCCTTGGCAGGTAAGGGGAACATCCTCAACCAACAATGTCCCATTCGTCACCGCCTTGGCAACAGGTATTACTATGCCTGGCCTTGCACTAAACACTTTAGATGCCCTGATTTATTTAATCCTCATAATAACCCCTGGAAATAGACATTATCTGTACACCCATTCTACAGATGCGACAGCTGAGCGCAGTCAGAAGGTGAACAACTTAGCCAAGGTCCGACCCCAAACAGTAAGTGATGGAGTTCGCATTAGACTCCATTCCACCAGACTCCAAATACAACTGAAAATACCAGTGAAGGTGGACCAAGAAGGAGTGCCTGACATTGCCGAAAAGCATCCAGGATGACCAAGGACTCGAATGGAAAAGCCTGTATAAATTACGACCTCCGCTTCACTTGGAAACAGGAGTAATTTCTGAGTGTCAAAGACAGGTGAGGATAGCATTTCCTAAGGACATCCCAACTATCTGGGATAGATTCCTGGAAACATCTATTAAGGAAAAAAAAAACGCAAATATTAAATTCTCAAAAGGGAACTTCAGTCCAATTAAAACAGCTTCATTTGCTGTCACGTATTACCTCCTTACAGATACCCTGATCTGTGAAAATTGATCAGAACATGATGAATATTTCAAGGAAAAAATCACTCTTCCCAACGGCAGGGACAGCGATATGTCACGGAACTTTGGGCAATTACTGTTATTACAGTGGTGTAGGGAACGCTGCAATTTTGCCTGGTAAATGGAGTCAGGATACCATGTCTCCTATACAAGCTGATGCATATTTTATGGGCATGGAGACTGATGGGGAGAGAAAGGGCAGCAGCAATGAAGAGGTGCAAAATAAATCTAACGGAGTATGTCCAGTCTAGAAACATCTAATCTGTTTCATTTCTCTTTTCTGTGCTCGGGAACGAAGGACTAACTTCCCTCAGAAGCTGCTGAAGGGGAGGTGATTGGCAATCTGGCTGCAGGGCTGGGAGGACCCTGGGTGGCTGGGTGGCTGAGGGCGTCTCCAAAGCCTCCCCTTGCCAGAGGTACTCTGGAGAGGAGGAGATGCTGTTCTCCGTGGCCTCTGTTACTATGGCAACCTTCCCCTTTGTTTCCCTGGATCCAGAGCTGCTGCATTTAGCGAGGGGCACTCAGGTGAGGCAGCTGCGTGATGGCATTAGGAACACAAGGAAGTAGAAAAACAAAGGTGCTGCAACAAAGTCACCGGCGCACACCCGGGCCCTGAGAAGGCACTGTCAGGACAAGTTTCCGGACCTTTAGCCTCGTTCTCTGTGAGCCCATCAGCATCACGTGTTTGCCATTGCTGTTGAACAACATGCTTGAGGAATTTTCACTTTCCTCTGGCTGTCACTTGGGTGGCAGCCTTTCTCGCCTTCTTTACGTTGCCTGTAATACTTCGCTCTTCCTCACCCTGCAGAGGGGTCTCAGCGTAAAGGTCACTTTCTCAGACAGGCTTTCCCAGACTGCACCACTCCACCCCCTGCCGACTGCTCTCTCAGCGCCCGCTCTGCTCCCTTCACAGCAGTAAACACAGCTCATAACCGTTTCACTGATGGTCTCGTCTCCGTCCGTTTCTGCTCATCTCCCCACTAGAGCACAAGCTCCATGAGGTCAGGGACGCTGCCAAACTTGCACGACATGCTGTCACATGAAATGCACCATGCCATTGGCCGCAAATGAAAATGTGTGGAATAAATAAAGAACGTGGTAATTCTGAAAATGGGATTTAGGATGCTGAGATGCTGAGTGTTGGTCTCGTGGCTTAGAGACGCTCCCCCTCAGTTCTCCTGAAGGAACAATCAACCACAGAGTCCTAGTAGAATCAAAGAACAGGACCTGAACCCAAACTCCACGTACTGACATCGAAACATCTGCTTCCTTGTGGCTCTCCCCACATCTTAAGGATCTACTTAGCACTGAGTCGCGTATTTACAGTGGCGTAGTGCAGGAGGATGATGGAATGTAAAGTTGCCATCGAGAAATAAAGACAAGTTGAACCCCTGCAGAATGACTATTAGGTGTTTTCCAACGGGCTTGCAACCATGGGGGCAGGGGGGTGTCAGGACATTGATTTACATCCTAAATCATCAGAGGGAAGTTCCAAGAAAGAAATCTCTACCACCCACAGAGGGAAGAGAGCAGGTAGCGGTGTAAGTGATGTTAAGACTAGAGGAAGTTCTGCAAATGGGCAGCACCCTTCCCCAATCCACTCACTTAGTTCTCTAGAATCCCAGGGGATCATTTGCTTTCTTGATGTCCTTGTATAAAAGTTAGGAATGAAATCTATTCGTTGGGGGCAGGGTGCATTCCTCTACCCCAGCAATTTTCAACCCGGGTGCTGCAAGAATTTTTAAAACATGCAATACCTGACTATTTAGTCACGGGCACTCTTTTCCCCTTTGATGGTCAAATTAAAAAATGACAGCAGGCAACACAACAATAATCATTCCATGTGAACACCCTGTCCTGAACCATAAATATATAGGTCATATCATAGAGTCGCATCTTATTGGTCACGTCACATAATAGAGTAGAATCTGATTGGTTAATTCGTGGCACTAGAAATCCTTGGGTACAAGGACAGGCACCTGATTTTTAAAAAGTCACCTTAGAGCCAAAACGGTAGGTAATTACTATGATTTTTTTTGTAAATCAATCAAAATTATGCCTAATTTTTTGTCAGATTGGCAAAATGTATAATATATTGTTTGGTGTGTCGTGGAATTTTAGTAGTTACTCTGTGTGTGCTGTGAGATGGAAAAGATTGACAATCACTGCTCCACCCCATCCTGGAATATCTCCCCAAATGTATCATGTACGGGAATGAAAAATCGGCTTACTTTTACAGAAAGGTGTAATTTAGGCAACTTGGATGGGACTTATGCTTTCTAAAATACTAAAGCATGTGGCCAAATAAAATGACTCAGCAGAATCAATGGCACCAAACAAACCAAAAACAAAATTACAAAAAAAAAAAAGAAACAAAAGCTAGCCTGAAAATATCTGTGAATTCCAGTGACATACCAGGAGGCAAACTTAATGGATCAAGTTCACAGAGAGGCAGAGCATCCTACTTTCTTACACCGAAAAACAAATAGTCCCCGAAGGGAGAGGCTGTGATAAGCCGGCGGACTTCCGATGGCTCTGGTTCCCCGGTGGTCACTCACACTGAGGACAAACCCAGAACTCTTCCAGGGAGAGAAAGCAACTCTACCTCTGCTGAGAATCCCAAAATTATGTCACTGGCAAATGCAGTGTCCACACTGCTCCTCTTGCAACACTTTTAGCTCAAAGGTCTCCATGGGTGACCGGCCGGGCCCAGCTTTTGAGCCTACATTCCAAGCTCTGCTATTGGGACCTACAATAAAAAAAACAAACAAACGTGTATTTGGCCTTCGTTCCTGTTTCTGGCACACAGCTCCCATAATGCGTGGAATTTCCTAAGTGATAGGAAATTGCAGTCAAGGTGAAAGGAGTGATTTGCTATTCAGAACCAGCCCCTCTCACCACACCTGAATTTATGTTAATGAGGTGCCTCTTGGAAATCCCTTAAGGATGGGGGCACTGGTTGCCAGGGGAACCAGCCCAGTGATTAAGAGGGTTGTAACTTTCAGCCCCATCTCCTGACTTGCAGGGGAGGGGAAAGGGGCTGGAGATTGAGTTCAAGCGCCAATGGTCAATGATTTCATCAATCACGCTTACATAATAAAGCCTCCGTAAGAACCCTAAGAGGAGGGGTTCAGAGAGCTTGCAGATTGGGGAGCACAAGGAGATGCTGGGAGGGCGGAGCGCCTGCAAAAGGGCTTGGAAGCTCCGCCTCCCTGCCCCCGTAGCTTGCCCCACGCATCCCTTCCATCTGGCTATTCCTCACTTCTATTACTTGGTTTCTTTCTCTCTTTTTTAATTTTTAAAATTTTATTGTATTTTTTCATTACCTTTTATCTCCACCATACTCTCTTCCATCTCCTCTCCCTTCCAATAATTTTGAAATTGTGCGATTTCCAAGTAACTGATACGTAAACTGGCTTGCAGTGTTGTTCTTCTATTACTTGGTTTCTGCAATATGCTACTCTTTGTAGACAGCTGCCTGCCGCCCCAAAGATAGGTCCTACTCAACTCATATGAGGGTGAGGTGGACCACACCTTCTCTTCCAAAGATGAGTGACCCAGGTCACACAAAATAGAGATTGTTTCCTCTCTGGCCCCAGGGAATATTTTTTGATGGGTGCGTGACCCAAACTGAATTTTCCCTAGGGCCTTTGACTATGAAAAGAGACTTCAATAAAAATAATTTGTAAGATCCAAACCCAGGAATCAATAAAAATCCTATGAATAAATAAGTCATTGGACTAGAGCTGTGGTTCTCAAGCAAGCATACCTGGGAGGGTTTTGTTTTTGTTTTAGCTGCATACCTGGTATACTCCAGATAAATCAAATGAATCGCTATCTCAAGAAGACTATGGCACATCTCTCTAATTAAGAAGCAGTTTTATAGAAATACTAGATTCTTATGGGCAATTGAACTATGCTTTCACATTTTATACAGATCCTGAAAAATGAGTATGTAGAATAAAATTACAGAGCATTCATTCAACTGCTAAATTGCTTAAAAGGTACTTCCTATAGCAGAAATAGATGTGATAGAGCTGTAAGTTAGGGGAGCAGAATAAAGTTAGGAATGATAGGAAATAGCCGTTATTAACCAGGATTATTTTGGTTGAAAGTGACAGAAAACCCAAATCAAAGGGTTAAGGTAAGAGGGGAGGGTTAATTGGTTCATACAGTGGGAAATCCAGATGTAGAGATACCTCCAAGTAAGGCTAGTCTACAAGTTCAGACAAAAGCACCTAAGTTCTCTGTTTTCCTATGTCTGAGGCTCTGCTTATTCTTGCTTGGATACATTCTTCAACGTGGTAGAGGAGATGACTCCACACCCCCCCTCCCAGAACCCACGGTTGAAGCTTGCCAACCCCAGTGGAAAGAGGATTTCTTCTCTTCAGTGCCTACTTGCGAGTTCCAAGAAGACTTTAAATAGCTGGACCAAGAAGAATGACAAAGATAACTGATCCAATAATGAGAGGCCTGTTCTGGGTCAGATTTCATAGAGTAGAAGATCGTAATTAAAAGTCTCACCAGGAGGGTCACCAGTTCGATTCCCAGTCAGGGCACACGCCCGGGTTGCGGGCCAGGTCCCAGGCAGGGGGCGTGTGAGAGGCAACCACACATTGATATTTCTATTCCTCTCTTTCTTCCTCCTGCCCCCTCTCTAAAACTAAATAAATAAAATATTTCTTAAAAAAGGCGCTCCAGAAAACCTGGCCTGAGGAGAAAGAGGTCAGTGCCCCTCCCAACCTCACCCTGAAACGGGATGAGGGGAAGATAAAAATCAGCATAGGGCCACGGCCCTCATGCACACCTCGAGTCACACTGAAGACTTGCTTTAATTGCTGATTATCTATGACCAGTCAATGACTTCCCAAATGTCTGAAGTCAATGAAAAATGAATATGGCACTTACCAACAATAGCAAAGTGTTATTACTGCTAAAGTGCCAATCAGTGTGTATGGCACCAGGCTAGAGGTCTGTCCAGGAGAGCTTGGATCCATAAGAGCCTTCCTCAGTCCGAAGTCAGTCTTAGAAGGCAGCAAAATTTGAGGGTTCCACATCACCAAGGCTTTGTAAAAATACTCTCTGTTCCATTCTAGTGAACCCAGTCTTCTTCATGGAGAGCTGAGTCCAAGAAAAGGGAGGTGCCTGACTACATCTCACATGATTTCTGCTAAAAGCTGACCCCAAACTCTTGGGTGACACCCAGTTTCAGGGTCTGATATACCTGCTGTAAGAAGATGCCAAATGTTGGTCCTCACACCAGCTCACGCATGGAAATAACACAATTAGCACAAAGAGCTGCATGCTCGTGAATGTTTTCAGCAGAGGAGCTCTGCAGACTAACTCTGCTGGGATGGTGCCCCCGAAACCGCTCTGCCCACCCTCCCCAGCTGCGCCTGCACCAGCGGCCCGACCCCTGACGCACACAGGGAGAGTTCTGCCCGTGCCAGGGTTGAGAATAAAGAATATGCCTGCGGCTGTGGAAAGAATTTTAATATTTCGAACTTTCAGGAAACAGAACTACTCCAACTGATTTGCTATGTTAGGCCCCATGGCCGGATGTGTGGACCAGCTGGCAGGTTAGGCAGGCAATGAATAAAATGGAACCATTTAATAAGGGACTGAGACCACCAGCATTCATAGCACCTACAGCGCTGAGTGCCCTTTGAGTGCACCATGGGGTATGTGTTCAGGTGACTGGTTAGGTGACAGCAAACCTGATTCCATGAGCTCTAATAGTCACATGAAATCTCTCAAGCAGCAATGTATCATGGGTTAAATATTTTAAATCAGACGCAATCTAGACTGAATGACATCTGAACCGAAGGTGTGAATGAAACCATAAGGCAGACCCAAAATTAATTCGAGGGACTTTACCACATTTTTTTTTCTTACAAATAAATCAAAGGTTTTCATTGAAAGAAAAACTATTTTCCAAAGAAAGTGTCGATTTGCTCTGTAATTCAAAATAGGGTAAAATAGCATAACCACCACATGAGGGAGAATCCGGGTTCACGTTCAGCGTGTATTTATTGAACACCTAGTACGTGCTAGCCTTTCTGTGCTCAGGATACAGCAGTGAACTTAGCAGATGGCATTGCTCACCTCATGAATCTCAAAGTCTAATGGAGAGAGACACGCACATCTGGGAAATAAATAAATGCACAAAAAATATCCAGACCCTCAATCTCTTAAAGCAGGGGTTGACAAACTATGGCCCTTGGGCTGTTCCTACAAATAAAGTTTTATTAGACCACTGCTGCGCTCATTTGTTCATAGCTCATGCATCTTCTCGGGTGGTTTCTGTGCTACCATGGCGTGTGGAGCAGTTGGAACATATACCGTGTGACCCACAAAGCCTAAAACACTGTTATCTGGCCTTTACAGAAAAGGTTTGCTACCTCTGCGAAGAAACAAGAAGGATGACTTAAGAGCCTGGAGTGGGAGGTTGAGCAGAAGGCCTGGGCAGGACTCGCGAAAGCAGTGGCATTTGAGTTCAAACCCGAGAGCGATGAGAGGAAACCAGCCGTGGCAAACAAAGCATTTTAGACACACAGAGCAGCATGGCAATTTTGGTGGCTTTTGTTTTTTGTGAAGCATTGCCTTAAAGGCTGTGAACCAGATACCAGGTTGCAACTTTAAGAGAACCTCAGGTGAGGTAAGATAAACAAACGCCAGACTTTGAGCTTGCACCCTGTGCAAGGCAGTAAAAGCATTCTCCAGTCTCCTTCAAAGGAGGGCGCGGGCAGCAGGTCCAACAAGCTGCTCTGGGGGGAAACGCATTGGGGCGTCCCTGGAGGGCTGAGGCTTCCAGGTGAGAGCCCAAAGCTCGCCTTTCTTTAGGAACCCTTCCTCCTTGCTTTGTCTCCGATTACGATTTCTCTCACCTTCTTGCCTCAGTGCTGACCTAAGACATCTGCTTAAAACATTGCTGGGAGTATCTTTCCCCTGAAAAGGCATTTCAGTATCATTTGTGGAGACACAGAGGGACCCAGACCAGGGACTCTCAGTGAGAGAGATGCGGAGGGGATCCGAAGGCGCTGTGGGGAAGCTCTCCTGACTCTGGAGGAGGTTTGCTGGCAGGGGCCGGGGCGGGGGTGCGGGGAGGGACTCTTGTTCTTCCTTGGCTGCGCCCTGTGTCCCCGGGTGGGCTGCTTTGCAACAAAGGTGGAAAACCCACTCCCCCTTTTTGGGCAGTAGCTTAGACAAATGTCCCTTTCACTCTCGATCCTCACACCGTATTCGAAACTATCCCAGGCGGAATCAGGCACTTGGCATGTCCTTGCCTGTGTGAAAAGCCTTCGGTTTGACTTTTTCAGATATTTTCATGATGCTTGTGGTGGTCGTGGATGGAGAAATTAAATCCGCTTTTCTCCTGATTGCCTTGCTGGCTCTCTTTGTAACTTCACTTTGTATTCCTTTCTGTTCAATACTTTTCAAAGTACTGAGAGTTTAAAGAGGTACAATAAATCCCAGATCAGTTTTTAATGACCACAGTAAGCCTGCTTGTAATATGTCAGTAAGCTGAACCTAAAAGCCAATGGGGACTAGGCCATTTCTGCCTTAGTAATTGCCTCCACAGAAAGATTTATAATGTCATTATCTGAATCTACAAGAAATAACTCATAGAGCTGAAATACCCTAAAAAAATATTACAATTCTCTTAAAATCTAGTCATTCATAAATGCTAAATCATAAAACTTTTTCAAGATGTTTTATGTTAAAAGTAAAACCCAGTCAAAATATAAATGCTCGTTTCTTAATCAGATTCCTCATTCTTTATGTGTCTGTTTGTGGCTTTGCAGTTTTCTGGGCTGTATTTACAAACTGAACACTCAGCTGCCCGAGTCCCCAGCCACGGCAAGAAGCCACAGTGTCTAAGACGGCGTTTGTCCTCACCTTTTTATCTCCGTCTCATAGCTGGGAGGGAGGAGGAAGAGCATTAGTTAGTGGCAATAAAATTAATTTCAGCTGTAAAAGTCACCCTTCCCCCCCCCCAATTTACCCACAGAAAGAAGAAACATACTAAACTTCCTGCCAAACGCACCACCCGAGCCGTTTCTGCAGTGTTCCTTTCCCCCTCGCATTTCCAAATCAAGAAAGGATCCGTCACTTATTTCAAATAGCAGGAAACATCCTTTCCAATTTGTCCAGTTTAATCAAGCCCTGGTCTTGTCATGTCTCCTCGTCCCCCCACGCCATCAAATAGAGCAACATTTATACTAATTTCTGCAGAGCAAAAATGTTCTTTGGAGTAGAGAATCTATTACAGCATAAAAGGGACACTTGAGATGTTTTCTGTAATTTGTAAAATCATATTTTCTCCCTTTACATACAGTAATTTGGTGCAAATGTGAACCCTGAACAGGCTCTTTTCAGGATTTCCCTCTTGCCTCTATTAGCCTACTCAAAATTGGGATTTTATCTACATTTTTAATATCTAGGATTGCAGCAAAGCCGGGGGTGGAGGGTGGGCGGGAGGTGTGGAGAAGGTTTTTTTTTAAGGAATTGGGAAAGAGAGTGAATCCTGTGCCTGTTGTTTGCCTCTCCTGTCGCCCCGTCCTAGAGCTGACCACCGTCATTATTGCTCCTTCATTGTTGTTGTCCGTTTGACATCTCTGTGAACGTAACTCTCAAGTGTCTCAATGTACGGTATTTTGCCGTGTATAACGTGCTCCTGTGTTAATGAGCACCCACATTTCTGGCCCAGACTTTCAGGAAAAATAGCCTTCCTTTTAACTTTTTAATTCAATTTTTTACTTATTTATATTTAGAGACAAAACCAATGATCACAGTCCAGGGTATTATTTTGCATACGGATATTGTTATTGTTTTCTAAAGTTACACTTTTAACACATAAGCATAAACAAAAGAATTAAAAACATTTATATAGATATAGAATTAGTACTAGCCATGTATAATGCACATCCTTATTTTTCCGTCAAACATTTGGGCCCAAAAGTATGCATTATGCACTGCAAAATATGGTAGCTTGAGTCAACATCTCTAAACTGAACTAACCTCCCTCCCAGGAAAGTGCTGCTCTCAGTGAATGGTACTGCTTGTCCATCTGTTAGGAACCATCAACCCAGGTCGAGGTGAATACGTTGCCTCCCAATCTCTCACCACCCAGATCCAAATAATCACCAAGAAAAATTCTATATCCAAAAAGCTCCCAAACATGAACATTTTCATCGGTCACTGCCACAGCCACCTTAGTAATTTCTCACGTGAACTATTGTAGCTACCTCCCAGCTGGTCACCTCACATGGCTCTCCCCTTTTACCCACAAGCCAAACAAGAGCAAAGGAAATCTGAGAACTCAGACCTGATCACAAGTCTTTTAAATACACTTCGGGTAACATTTAAAGTCCTTTTCACGGCTTCCTTCAAGATCTGATGCCTTCTGACCTCTATGACATCATGACATTGCTCTCTCCACCTCTGACCCATTCCGGCCATTTCAGTCCTCTTCTGGTTCGGGGGGTACATCCATATACTCTTATCTCACTGCCCCCACGCATGCTATTCCTTCTACCTGGAACAACCTTCTCTCACCCTACCTCCTTTCCCTCTCTAACTTGTAGTGGGGGCCTCGGAGAAGTCTTCCATAAATCCCTGGTCTAGGAGAGCTTCCTTATGCTGTCTTAGCGACCTCCATCTCCTCTTGCGAAGCATTCAGTACACTGGACATCCCTTGTTAAATCCTGGTCCCATTATCAGTAGATGCCATGGCGGCAGGGAATATCTCTGTTTCATTCAGCACTGTACCCTCAGCTACTAGGAAAGATGACCTCAATATTTGATGAATGAATTAATCTTAAAACAGTTCTATAATTCATCTTCCCGTATCAATTGCTACCCATCCGTCCATCTCCTCAACCATAGCTACTGAAAATTTCTTAGACCGTGCTCATACTAAGCATTAGGATGAACTCCAGATAAAGTAGGACAGATAGTGTTGCTAGTGAGGAACCCAAAAAAGTATAAAAATAAGAAAATTGTAGATGGTGATAAGAACTGTGAAGAAAATACAGCAGTTGTACCACAACGCACCAGAAGGTAGGATGTGAGCTGAGAGCTGAACGCAGAGGAGGAATTGAGCAGTAAATGACGCAGAGGGGGACAGGCTCAAGCCAGAGGTCCAGCAAGGAGGGGCTTCCTTTCGTAGAAAGGAGATCCATGTGATCAAGGAAGACAGCATGGCTGGGGCATGGTGATCTGGGGACCCAGGTGCCTAAAACGAGGCAGGGCCAGATCACATGGGGCCACAGAAGCTGCAGGATAGAATGCGGGTTTTCTTTACATGCATGGGAAACCATCTGAGGCAACAATATGATGGGATTTTCATTGTCGAAGAGTAAATCTGTTTGTCTTCAGGAAAGTAGATTAGAGGGGGGCCAGGAGTGAAAGCAAGGTAATTAGAGAGCTGTGTTAATTTGGATGCAATCTTCAAAGACGCCCCACTGCCTATGGAACAAAGCTCAAATTCCACCACATGACATCTAAGGTCCCCTAAATCCTGGCTCCTGTGACCTCAATAGGGTCACTCCTACACACTCCGCGCTGGTCTTTACACTGCAGCTGGTTGGCACACAGCACCTTAAATCGACCCAGAACCTTTTCCCTCCAGCATTTAACATACTACAGTTTCCACTTTTGCTAATTTCCCTGAAAATGTGTCCTCCTTCCGAAATCCCATCTTCCACATGAAGGCTTCAGAACACTCCAGGCCACAGCAAACTTTCTTTGTCCTGAACAACGGGCTGCCCTTTATTTTCTTTTCTGTTAAACAGATATACCTCTTACCACCTCTGGGACCATTGCTTTGTATTATCATTTACCTCTTGGTTAGTTATTTCATTTTCCTTGCGTGTGCACAAGACTCATTTCTCCAGCCCCAGTGGAAACCCCTGAGGCAAAGAGCTCTCTGCTGTTTCCGTGGGTCCCCTGCCCCCGAGCCTGGCGCCCCGCCACGCCCATTAGCACGGCTCTGGGTGTTAATCTGCTGTGGAGGCGACGCTAATGCCCTTGTCAGAGCCCAGAGAGCCGTTGAGTGGCCTCAGGACTAGGTAAGTTAAGGAGTTGGAAGTTGGAGAGATTTTTTTTTTTTAAGACCATTTTTTAATAGCTTCTTGCCTGGAAGCCTCTTTTCTATAAAAACCCCCATGCTTGGAGTGGAATTGGAACTGGAATGGGAAAAAAAGCTTGATGTGCTGTTGCTCATTGGCTCCAAAATTCCGACCTGGCTGAGATCAACGATTTAGAACTAAGCCCCTCTGAAGGAGCGGCATAAAGAAGAGCGGGCGGGAGGAGGCAGCATGCTTGGTGTGGCCCTGGATCGAGTAGATGCTCACCTGATGTGAGGTCTGAAGGCCGAGGGCGGGCGATAGCGTTGAGGACAGAGAAAGGTAAGCCGGGGTGAAAAGAGCGAGATGTCAGCACAGACTACTGCGCTGCCCGGCGAGAACCAGGCAGTGTGTGCGGGGAGAGCTGGCCCCCGCCTGCTCCTCTCTGGCCACATTTCTTCACCTTTGTGGGCAGGAGACGCCACTGAGGGGGGCGGCATTGAATGGGGATGATAGAAGGATGAATATGCACGACTGGCTGGACCACAGCACTGGTGTTTCTGTCCTCTGCTGGTAGTTTCCTACGCCCATCAAACCAGAAGTCCCTGCAAGGGACGTGGAAAGTCACATGGAGGAAAGGTAAGAGCTCCCTAGTCAACTGGATATAGAACGAGAAACCGGTGGCCACTGGGAAATAGCACTTGTTAACTAAACTTTTTTCTATGGGAAGGAAGAGGAATGGAGGGAATCCCAAATTGTCTCCCTGGGATTAAGGAGAAGCTAGGACCCCTGGTGAAATATTCTGAATCTCAAGACTTAGAAGACTGTTGATGGTGCAAACTTGAGAGCAGGTTCCTTGAGTCTTGGCTCTATTGACATTTGGGGCTAAATAACCCAATGTCATGGAGGATCGTCCTACACCCTGTAGGATGTTAGGCTGCACCCCTGGCCTCACCCAGCTGATGCCAGAAGCCCCTCCATCCCAGTATAAAAACCAAAAATGTCTCCAGACATTTCTGTGTGTCCCTTCATGGGGGGGAGGCAGGGGGAACAGGAGGCAAAATCAACTCTAGTTACAAACCTCTGGGCTACAGTCAGACAGACTTGGTTTAGATTTCAGATTTGCCATGCCTTCATCTGTAAGATGGGAATAAATCTATGCCATTTTAAAGAGTTTTGGGGGATCATGGGATGGATGACACATGTAAACCATGAGCACAGCTCTGGCATGTAGTAAAGGCTCACTAAATAACAGCCATTGCTATTATTTTCATTATTATTTATTGACCATGGCCTGGGCAGATAATTCCTCACTCTAAATATTAGTTTTAACTATTTTAAATGAAAAGAAAAGGTATTTTTTATGTGACATTATTTCTTACTCCTGTTAATGAGGAATAATATCTCTTGCCACAAAATTTTTCACAGACAAGATCCAGAGCCCTGACTTCTCTTAACTTTACCCAACAAATAACTCGAGTATTAAGGAAATCTTCCCATATTTGCCTGCCTTTAAAAAGAAAAGGAAAAATGCTTGGTGTTTTTTTTCTTTTGCATTTTCAAGTCAATTCCCAAATGAAACAGCAGAAGAATGTCATGCACACCAATTATCTAATTGTGTGACCGATCCTCACTTAAAGTATCCATGTTTTTGACATAAATAGTCATGAAGCGGCAAGTTTTCAGCATGATTGTTAGGCTGCTTGCTGAGTGCCAGATACCAGAGGCTGAAGAGGTTTGCGCCTGAAATAGCACTTTCATGTCTTTCAGTTGGGGGAAAAGAAAAAAAATCACATCAAGTGAATTAAAATAAATTATGCCCTCGCTATGGGCCCTAGGTAATCTCCAACCTGTGTGTTAGAATTAGTGGTCGTGTGGAGGATCAAAAATGGGGGATGAGATGAAGTTCAGGAAATAATTTAGTCTTGTTTAGTTCTTCCATGGTTGATTTTGTTTTGTCTTGTTTTGAAACTGGGGAAGAGAGGTGAATGAAAGAGTACGAACAGATCTCTAACTTGTAAACAAGTCTTTTCTCATGTATGTGAACTTCACAGAGATGCCTGCCAACAACGCAGGTCCACAGCGTGTTTCCAGGTAAAACAGCGAGCTCTGTGGATATTCTGAAACGCCTCTCCTCATCGGGGTTGTTCACCAACACTGGCCAAGGTTTTCTGCACTAGGGTCAGACAGTAAATATTTTAGGCATTGCAAGCTGTATGATCTCTGTTGCGACTACCCCATTCTGCTGTTGCAGCACAAAAGAGCTATAAAAAGATATGTAAACGATTGAGTGTGTCTGTGTTCCAATAAAACTTTATTTACAAAAAAGGGCAGAGGGCTGCGTTTGGCCCACATGCCCTGGTTTGCCAACCCCCGATCAAGGTAATACCCTGTAAATGACTTCTCCTCAACACCCATGGATTTATTATTATATCTGTCCTTTCAATGCATTTGTGACCCTTTCTGTGTAAATCCCCTTAGGGAAATAATAAATACATAGAGGCCCTTTCATTTCCAAATGACTGGACAGAATGATTGAGAAGGCGGCTTCTTTTAACAGAATCATTCCAGTGTCTTTGCAGACTAAATAAGCCTAGTATGGAGCAGCACATTTAATTTAATTTTTCTCCTCCAAAAATAAAAAGCAGCCGTATTAAGAAATCCCATCACTCAACGCTGAGAGGGCACTCCTTCAGGTCTCTTCCGTGCTGCAGTAATTACTAGCGAAGGACCCCTGATGAGAGATCCTTGAAAAATGGAAAATGTACCCCCCCCCAAACTCATAAAAACCCAGTCAACTGCTGTTAGAGATCTCTAAACAGAATGCAGGGACGAGACAAGGAGGATTACAGCTCCGTAGCTGCCACCCAGCCCCCAAAGCAAGTCAGGAAGAAAGACTTGAAGAGGGTGGAGGCAGGCAGAGACCTGGAGAACCTGGAGGGGGTTTGCCCTTTCTGTTCGGATGCAGGTTTGGAATAGTGTTCACAGCCCTGATACCCTGAGGCTAACTGCGCACGCAGGTCAAGGGAGCTGGAAGGAGAAAAGAAAGGAGCCAGAAAGAAGGAATATGTCATTGTTTTGGAATTAGCCGTACCCATGGAAATAGTTTACAATTTAAAACTGTATATGGAAAGGAAAGAAAGAAAGGAGGGAAGGAAGGGAGGGAGGGAGGAACAGCCGAGCAGCCCATCAAATCAGAACATACATTAGAGAAAAATCGTACTAAGTAAATGAAAAAACACAGGGAACTAGGCACAAGAAGTAGTCGTTGCGTGCTGGGCTGCATTTGCCTCCATGTAGGAGACCTTGGAAGAAGTCCTTTGCCCCAGAGAGATGGCGCCAGGAGTCGTGACCAGGTGACACACCCTCCAGTATTGGAAGGGAGACCCTCTGGGTGGCATGGAGCGCCTGACCATCACAGAGGAAGGGAGCGCCTTCTCCTGCCTGTTCTCTCAGGAGCATCTCTGGGCGGTTTGGTGAGTTTTGCATAAACCGGCCTTTATTCTGACTAGAGATTATGGAACCCACAAGCCACACTAACGTCTCAGGAAAGCGGTGGAGCTGTGACTGCCCACCAGCTAGCTGCGCGGTCCCTGGCACTTCCTAGCTCCTTCTGCAGTTAGTCTGGGGCCCGTCGCTGAGCCAGGATAGTAGGATTCACCTGGAAAGGATGTCACCTGCACTGAGGGCTGGCTGTCTCTGTCTTTGCCACAACACCCACGGGAGATCATGTTCCAGGTGCACGGCGGAAACACAGAGGCAGCCCAACTCCTGAGTCAATTTTCAGGCAAGAGCCATGGAGCAGAATTGCTCAGCAGACTGTGATCTAAGTAAGAAACACATCTTTTTTCTTTTTTTAGCCACTGTATTTTCAGAGTGCCAGATCCCAGAGGCTAAAGAGGTTTTAGCGTCTTTAGCATCTCAGTGGTCAGGGTACATTGGGGACCCTAGGGAGCCCTAGGCTCCTCCCAGTGACAAAACCGGTGCAGTGTCTCCAGACCCTGTCTTCCTGTGGAAAAATCTGGAGGGTAAAGAGTTCCCTTTCCGGAGATACCTACAAAGGCCTCAGGGTGTACTATGATTGGGCCAGCTCAGTTCACCCTGAACTTGAACTCATCCTTGTACCTAAACGAGTGCAATGCCCTGTCCGCGCAGGCCTGAGCCACATGCTCTGTGGCTGGAGCTGAGGGAGAACCTTTATCCAGGACACGTGGACTGAGACTGGGAGAGGCGAGTTCCAGAGCCAAGAAAAGGAAAGGAGAGCAGGGGAGGTAAAGGTGTGTCTCGAATGACCAACAAGAGGAGCGGTCACAGCTGTTTCATTCAGTTGGCGCCCCAAAGGCTCACTCTGTAACCCCCCCGGGAACACGCAGCGCTCTGAATTTGTACATTGGGAAATCCAATGATTGGCTGATGTTCTAATTTTTAAGGCTACATTGAGAACGTAAGAGCAAAAGGTGCAATGTTGCTCACAAGAGCAATGTCGATTTGACACCCTTGTTAATCCAAGCAGTATCAGTGAATGCTCACAATGTGCCTCTTTAAAAGCTGCCTGTTTAGAGACAGCAAAGAGCAGCTGAAGAACACAGGCTGTGATGGAGAGAGACTACCTTCACGCATTTCTGTCCTGGTGATCTTGGGCGCTCTACCTGCCCCCTCAGGATCTCAGGCTCTGCCCTCCTGCAAGGGATGAGGATGCTTATTGTGCGAGGCTGTGGCAGGACTGGAGAATAATGTATGGAAAGAGCCTGCAACAGTGCCTGACACAGGGTAGGCACTCAGTTTGTGTCCCTTCATTTACTTAACGTTACCATTCTTCTGCTTCCACAGTGTCTGGTATATCATAAACGCTCAGTAAACAAACTAGCTGTCATTATTGTTAGTTCTGTATGTGTTTGCAGAATCCATCAAATAATTCATGAATGGGTGAAATGATATGAAAGGAGAGAAAGGAGGAGCTCAGGGAAGAAGGAGGGGGGAGGAGAGGGAAGGTGAATGGATTTCATTTATTTAATAAATCTTCTTGAAAAATTACTATGTGCTTATCACCATGAAGGGTATGCATTGATAAGACAGAGTTAACCCCTCTCTTTCTGGGGTTCACAGTCAAATTAGGAAAAGGGATGATCAGCAATCATACACGAAACAGCATTTGCATGCATTCAGAAGGTAAGTATCAAGGAAACGAAGGGCTGCAGTGTTAGGTAACAGTGCGTGTACCTGGTGGACGGAATGGTCAAGGAACCCTTTCTCATCCGATGGCAATGGCCAAGACCTAAAGATTAAATTGTAGTAGCTATTACTAGAAGTCCTGACTATCATTTACTAAATCTACAGTAAAATTACAAGCACGTAATTCAAAAATATTTCTAAAATTCAATGACTATAAGAACTATTGTTTTGAATTAAAATTAAACTCAGTCATATTTATGCATTCACTAAACACTTCCCGAGGAGCCGTGGAGATGGAGTCTGCCAACTGATGGCTTAGCACCTTGAAGGGCGCGTGAGAAGTGTGTGAGCCAACCAAGACGAAACAGTTCTTACCGACATCCACAAAAGAAAGGACAAACGCGTACACGAACGGTGCAAATCTCTTTACATTTCTATTTCAACCCTGCGAGTTTGTCTCAACCAAACGTCTTTGCTAACATTAAAGTCGTTACTGTCCGTCAATATGATAATGGAATGATGTCTTCATTTTGGGCATTTTCTAACTCCCTCTATTAGAATAGAAGCCCTCAAAGGGCAGAGCGATTTTTTGCATTACCCCTGAGGCTTCCCGTCTGCTCTTGACACATGCTAGGCACTCAATAAACTGCTATCAAGTGGATGCATTAATGCATGGATAAATGTGTTTGCATTTCTCCTAAATATATTTGCATTACAGACTTGTAATTTCACACTGGGTTTAGTCAATGTTTTTTAACACACTGACACTTATAATCAAGACTCAGAGTCTTACTTATGCTAACAAATGCTGATTCTTCCTAATATACAGTATTGCTTTTCCCAGCTCTGAATATGAGCTTCTCATTCAATCTTTATGACACAGATTTCTGAATAAATAAATAGGGTCCCCTGTGTAGAAACATCTATTGTAAAACTGATCACTATGATTCTATTTCATTAGGGGCTGGATACAGGATTAGAATCCTTCTGGGAAATAAAGAGCCATGACAAGAGCATACAAATAATTATTGTAGTGAAATGATATTCTGGCAAAGTACGTGGGTGCCCACATGGTTCAAGCCCCCGGAAGGGTCAAAAAGAGGGAGAGGCCAGAAGTAGACAGGGTGGTCAATGCACTTGAGTGAGGGGCCTTTAGCAGTGAGTAACACCCTTAAAGAACCAATCATAGTTGAATTGACACATTTAAGTCATTTTGGCAACCAGAACCGCAACCCTGTCTTCTGAATAAGATACTGCTGCTCTAGCAGAACAAAGGACCATTAATGACACTAACTAACCCGTGTAATTATCACTTACACCTCTTTATTACCTTCCATATACTCTGTGTGATGCATTACACATTCCATTAATTGTTAACATACACGCAAGTCAAGATCTTTTATTATGCGAGGTCATCAGTCAATGATAACAGAGATATTGATGTATTAGGCTTCTCATCAGAAGTTGAGCAATATTTCCATTCAAGATGATACATGGACCCTTAAAACGTACTCAATAATATTGAGTCTCAGTCTTCTGTTGCTTTTCTCTGAATGTGCATTTAGACCTTTATATATCTGTCTATCCACCCACCCATTCATTAAACACAGCATTAATTTTCTACACCGAGGTCCAGGATCATGCCTGCCTGTCTCGTTCACTGCCATGCCCTGAAGGACTAGAACATAGTAGGAGCTCAATAAACTGTTGGGATTAAAAATGAGTGATAGAAGAGCTGGCAGGCAGACTTCTGAGATTGCCGCAGGCCCTTCACCCCAGGTGTGCCTCCCATGATAATGTCACCTTACATGGCACAGGATTTGGCAGATGTAATGTAGGCTAATAATCAGTCCACCTTAACACAAGATTATCTGGGAGACCTAATGTAATTTCATGAGAACTTTAAAAGCAGGGGGCTTCCTATGTCTGAGAACGGAATGGGAAGTCAGAGAATTTTGATGCAAAAGGAGGATTCAGATCATCTTATTGACTCAAAAAAAAAAAAAAACAACTTCATTGAGGTATAATTGATATACAAAGAATTGCACAAACTTACTGTGTATATTGCAAACAACTGTAATACCATCGTCACAATCAATAATCAATAATAGACATATCCAATACCTCTCAGAGTTTCTTTGTGCCCCTTTTTTTCTTTTTGTAAGAACGCTTAACATGAAATCTACCTTCTTAACAAATTTGAAGTGCACAATACTGTATTGTTAATTTTAGACACTGTTTTGAGCAGCTCTCTAGAAGTTACTCACCTAGCATAACTGAAACTTTATACCCGCTGAATAGCAGCCCCTCAATTTCCCCAGCCCTCGCCCCAGCCTCTGGCAGCTGCTATCGCAATGTAATTTCTCCTGCTATGACTTTGACTATTTTAGATATCTCATAAAAGTAGAATCGCGCACTATTTGTCCTTTTTGGATTGGCTTGTTTAATTTAATATAATGCATTCCAGCTTCATTCTTGTTATTGCAAATGGCAAGACTTCCTTCTTTTTAAGGCTAATATTTCATTGTCGTGTTTACTGATGGAACAACGAGAGGACCAGAGAATGGTCCTTGGGACTCAAAGTGACCGCTCACTAACAGCTAGTGAGAAAGCAGCAACGACCAGTCCCACAGCCACAAGGAACTTAATTCGCCAGCAACCAGAATAGGGCTCATACAAGGATTCTACCCCCAGGGATCCAGAAAAGAAGACTCCAGCCCAGGAGACACTGCAATTTCCCCCTTACAAGACTCTAGTCACAGAATCAAGCTGAGCCCTCCCAGACTCCTTACCTATGAAACTGTGACATAATGCACAGGGGTTCATTTAAGCCACTAAATTTGTGGCCATTTGTTAGGCGTGGTAGATAATAGAGATTTGGGAAAGACATTGGTAGCAGTGACAACGTGATAGTTTAATCTCCTGAAATCCTTACAAAAAAATAAGAGATCGACTAAACAGCAAAATCAAGGACAACATCTGCAACATCTGAAGAAACTCCAGATTTGAAGTGGGAGGGGAGGGAAAAGATCCCCAGTCCTCAGTGGGTCTGACTCTGCACAGAGGAAAGAAATGTGGTGTCAGCACACTTGACAATAAGAGAAATTATCAACAGCCAACAGAAACTCCCGTGAAAGCACAGTGGGCAAGTCTGAGGCAGCCCAGAGAAGGCAGGGACCACTCTCAGGGCCAGTGAGAGCGAGACCAGCGTGAGTCTGGAAAGAGGCAGGAAGCCTCTGGGCCACGGGAGCCCTCGATGGCAACCAGCCAAAACTCCCCCCGGGGCAGAAGGGAGATGTTGGGAAGAGGATTAAAATAGAAAGTTCAGGCAAAAAAAAAAGATGCGTGTCATTTCATATAAAAATGACAACAGGAAAGTACTGAAGTTAGATTTTTTGCAATATTACAAGAGAATAAAGAGAACCAAGGACCAATTTTACAGAGATCAAAATATACCAGAAAGACATACCCATAAAACAGATCAAAACTTGTAGCCTATTACATTATACAAATGAAATTATACAAAATCTGAAAAAAAAAATTCCAGCAGAAATCAGAATCAGAAAATGAAGTAAAAAATACAAGAATATTTACAAATAAATATTTTTAAAATGAAAGATAAGCCAGAAAAAATACGAGATGAAACTAATAAATACATTTATTAGCATAATATCTTAAGACGAGTGAAAAGGTTAAAATTAAAATTTTAAAAATAAAAAAGAAACAAAATAGGCAATAAAAAAATGCCAAAAAAGAAGACAAGTATTAAAGATAAGCAGAGAAGATTTAAAAAATGGACGGAAAAGAAAGCAATCCCTAAAGAAGGAAATCGATGCAAGGGGACAGAACAAATATCAAAATACATAATTTAAGAAAACTTTTTTCAAATTAAAAAATATATGAATTTTGAACTAAATAATGAAATGCTATACCAAGTACCTGAGGACAGTAACCTGGAATGATAATCTCCAAGATATATTCAAATAAAATCCATTAGACTTAAAAACAAAAGAAATATCATTTGGACTATCAAGTAGAAAGAAAAAATTATTTATAAATAAAAGAAAATTATTAACAATAGACTTTGTGAGAGCCATATTTCATGTCCGAAGAAAATGGAGTAACATATTTTTTTAAAAGATGTGAGCCAAGGATTTTATATCCAGCTAAACCGACTTCCAAGGGCACTCACTATTATTAGTCTGTAGGAACTCAGGGAAAAAAGAAAACAGAACCCCTACAAACCACAAATTTTTAGTGCTCTGAAATGTGGGGACAAGACCCACAAGTCCTGAGCATATCAGACTTTCTGCAGAAGAAGCAGAGGGAAGAAATGAGGCACCTGACTGAGTTGAGGATGGAAGGAGCCATGAGGACTTCTTGAAGAATCTACCAGAGAAGGGGTGTCAGACAACCAAAAGGAGCAGAGACGTTTATAAGAAAACTGATGGTGGAGATCGAACATGCAATTAGTAATAGGTATAAGACTAGAGGGGGATTAAAGGGAGAATATGGCGTGCAACGGCCACATGCTCAGATCATGTGAACCTAGTGTAACGATCATAAAAAACAGGAGGGGGTGTTGAGTTGAGAAAAACATGTAAAAAATAAGTTTAATAGTTTTAAGTAATCATATTGGTGGTAGTGCCATTATTGTTTTTCCAAGGTTTTTGTGTCATCTGACATAAATGAGTAATTATAGTCTATATTCTTTTATATTCTGATTTTATTATCTCCTAGGAACCCAAGTAAAATTCTCAGCAGGGAAGAAAACAAAACACAGATATCATAAAAGAGGTTTGGCAAAATCCTGCAGTCCTGAATTTGAGATGGAAGTATCAATAGGAACTCATATGGTATTTTCTCTTCTTCTTGGCTCTGTGTACTGTGAAAACCTAAAACCAATCACCAACCAAGCACAGTGAGCATGCCTAGCACACAGGTTGTGGTCCTAAAATAGCATTTGAAAAGCGGGAGGAAGTCTTCTTTCAGATGGAGACCAAAAAAAAAAAAAAAAACAGGTAGAAAATGAGTTTAGAGGATCTTATTTTACCAGAAAGTAGAGAACCTATCAGAGTTCTCTACTCTGTGTCAGAAGAACTCAGAAATCAACTTGTTAAGGCTCCCACTTGCAAAAATGGAATAATTTGAGCTTCAATAATAATTGCAATGGATTGAAAGCTATCATATATCTCATTATGTTATAATGACATTCATAATAATAAAACTAAATGGTCTCTGGAGGATGTTAGAGAACCAATTCAGCATCTCAAAAACTGATAAAAAAGGAAAAAAAGGAAAGAAAAAAGAATGGTGTATTCACATTGCCTTTCCTATATGAACTTCTAAGAGCTTCCAGGAACTTGGATGGAAGATGAGGCAAAGTATCTCTTTTAAAAAGTATTCTGAGTTGTACATAAAAAAGTATTCTAAGTTGTACATAAAAAAGTATTGATTCAGCCAGAATATCAACATTTTACAAGTGACAGTAAACTATCAGATGCAGGCATAGTACTTTAGCAGCTGTGACATCTCAGAAAGAGAGATGACCAGGCATTCACTCTCTGCCTCCTGACAAATGAACACCCCACCTCAGGAAGCGAAATTGAACCCAAGTCTGATCAAGACTCTGGATTCAACTGTCAATTCACATGAAATACAACAGGCAGAGGAATACGCTAAGCCGTACCAATGAATGCAATTTCAAAACCCAGACTGTGGGAAACTACAGGTTAAGCACAGTTTCTGGGCCTCTCTCTCATAAACAAACTGCACTGGAAATAAAGGGATAGATGCAGGACCTAAAGATTAAATGAGACTTAAAAGACATACCAAGGGGGAAAAAAGAAATACAGAAAGGCAAAGCCTAGGGGTGCACACTGAGTGATAAAAATATTTAAAAGCTCAAGGAAATTACCACTATGAAATTTGAGATAAGAAGTCATCAAATTTTCCTGCGTTAAACATTTTTTAGGCTTTGAGTGCCGGGCAGTCTCTGTTGTAACAACCCTGGTATTATAGCATGAAAGCAGCCATAGACAATAAGCAAATGAATGGATGTGGCTGAGTGCCGATAAAACTTTATTTACAAAAACAGCAGGCCAGTCCCTAATCAGGATCATGTTTACTTTGGAGGAGAGAGCAGGAACTGGGACTGGGATAGGATACGTGAAGGGATTATTGGGGTGATGAGCCAAGTTCTGGGTTTTCTTGAGCAGACTGTTTATTATAAGGGTGTTCAGCTTCCTATTATTATATTAAGCTATGTAATTTTCACATGTGGGTTTCAGTGTCTGCATTTTATTTAAAAATGAAAAAGGTAAAATCAAGTGACTCATATAAAAGGTCTAAAGAGATACTATCCAGCTTTCCTATGAGCGATCAATGCTTTCCTTTCACATGACACTTTCCTTCAAAGACACCTGGTGAGCCACGCGGATGAGGGTGGCCCAGTGAGAAAGCCTGGCTTGAGGGCGGGCCTGCGTTTGAGTCTACAGGTTCACTAGGACTAACCATGATGGTTAGTTTTAGATGTCAGCTTGGTTGGGCCACTGTAGCCAAATATTTGATCAAACACCAGCCTAAATGTCACCGTGAACGTCTGTTTCAGGTGTGCTTAACCTTGAAGTCAGCAGACGTTGGGTAAAGCTCTTTACTCTCCATACGGTGGCAGGCCTCGTCCGATCGGCCGCAGGCCGTCAGAGCGAGAAGGCTGGGGGCCCCTGAGGAAGAGGGAACCCTGCCTCCACACGGCCTGCAGGCTTGCGCTGCAGAACCATCTCTTCCCTGGGTCTCCACCATGGCAGACCTGCCTCAACATCGCATGGGCCAGCTCCTTAAAATTCACATCCCGTTGGCCATTTCTCCGAAAAACCCTAAACCACTAACTGGGTAACCTTGAACAGGTTACTAACCTTACTCTGCTCTTGGTGCTTCACTGCTAAAATGGGGCAATAACTGCAGCAAATACAAAAAAAAGCAAGTTTCTTGTCCAATGGACTGGGGTTGGGGGTGCTTCCAGCATAGAAGACAAACCCTCTGGGAAGAAGGCTCTTTCACTCCCCGCACCCCAACCCCATTCTGACATGATAATATAGTGCCTGCCGGAGTGGCGGCCACCTCATGACCACGAAGATGGAAACCACATGCTCGGGATGGTGCAGGAGTCAAAGCAAAGGAACCTGGGTTCCCGATGTCATCGCCTAGCCTTCGCACCTGGTCGAGAGACAAAACTGCTGGTTTGAGCCAGAAAAATCACTATGGTTCAACTTAATAAATCTAACCCTAACCTTCATCTTTATAGTCAAGCACGAAGCGACAGACAGAATAATGAGCTAATACGTTGTACTTGGAACTGTGCCTAGAACATAGATACTGTTATCATTGCCATCGAGTGGCGTCCCTCCATGCTGGATGTCCCACCACGGCTCCAGGTGGCTGCAGCAACGGCCCCAGACAGTGACATCCTCGGCCTCAAATCTAGAGGAAGGAGAGTGTGTCTCTTCCTCAGGCATCCGACAAAAGTTCTAGTCTCAGTCCTCCACAGACTGAGGAAATTGCTGCTCTAGCTTACGTCAGTTGGGCACAGGCCTGGTACTGAGGGTTGGCTTCGGGTCACCTGATTTAGCAGATAAAACCACAGGATGTCCTGTGCAATGTGAATTTCAGATACACAGTGAATCGTTCTTAGGATAATAGGTCCCAGGCAATATATGGGAGACAACTTGTACTAAAAACAAAAAAACACACAAAAGAAAAATCCGATGCACTGATTATCTGAAACTCACTGGGAGGCCATATTTTATCTGACAGCCCTAGTTAGGGCCTATGACACCCAAACGCTGGGGCCGAGAGGGCGGGGGCAGCTGCGATGGAATTCTGGGGCTGCCTCACTGAAAGCAGGTAAGTGGGCGCCAGGGCCAGCAGGACACACGCACGCACGATGTTCTCTCCAAATATCTCATCTTTTGGAAACAGAGCAACTTACAGAAACTGAAAGCTGTATATGGGAAAGCCTTAGATATGGGGAGACTGTAAGGATCTGACAATGCCTGATGTAAAGCATAAAAAAAATCCTACTTGCATATAAGGTGGTTGTAATTTAACCACATTGATGTTTATGACAAAAAAAAAAATCTCAATTTCTTTTCCTTCAGTTGTTCAATTGCTGGATGAAACCCCCAATAAGGCATAAAGGAAATCACAGCAGAGAGTATAAAGATTCAGAAAGAATATAATTATATGATAGGTGTGTGTGTGTGCTGTAAGCTTGCACATATCTACCTCTTCCTTAAAAATAGATTGCATAAAGAAAATCTCTGATCTCATTGAAAACAATAATTATGTCAGTTATACTAAGAAAAGGATTATAATACTCAGAATTCAGAATACTTAGTAACTCACAGCTTCATATTCTGCATATTTGTTGCAAACTAGAATATACTGGTATGATTTATAGCAGGGTGCATGTGTGTGCATCCATATATACATGTACATTTACATTTTTTTTTTCATTTCTCCCTGGTCCTAGCCTGCGATCCACTTGGATCTAGCAAAAATCCATTGTGAAGACATGATAGGAATTAACAATATTATGCGAGTCTCAATGGTCTTAAATTAGACAGCTCTTAGCATTCCAGGATTCAAGCCCTTTGATTTTATATAACTGACAACTCCTGCACAGCACTTTGGTCAGGCAGCCTCTACAGCAATTAAGTAAGAACAAAAGGCATCTAGTACTGACATTATTGCAAATATATATAGGATGTACAGTTAATTCTCTCCCTTTACAAAATCCACTAACAGCCTACGAGTAGCCTCAAGTCTCTCGTCCTTTGTGCAAACTCAAGCTTCATGATAATGAGGGAATTGAATATGGCTCTTTAAAAAACGTGATATTCCAAAACAGACAAAGGGATGTGACATGTGATAACTGGAAACTATTTTTGTTTTAAAAAGAAACTAATAGAAAATCTGTTTTTAAAACCACCAGCATTGAAGGAGAAACATTGCGTTTGTTCATGTTTCCATTCCTTCATCCAGTATAAACTGAGGACCGATTTTGTGCCAAGTACTACGTACTGGGGACACAGGCGGGAATAGGGGACACTGTCTACCCCTCTGGGGGGACACTACCCACTCTGAATCATCAGGGCTGCTCTGTTCCCACAGGATGTGAGGTCTTCGTACGTTCGGTCTCTTGTCCACAGAGAAGATACTGAGAGACAGTCATTTCATGCCTTTGCTTTCCAAGGGTGGTAGGTGCCCTCTCTCATACTCGGCACTATTTTAGGCGGGGCACGGGGGAACTCTTTTAAGATTTTATTAGTCATATATTTATTTTTGTATCAACATCTAGCTTTCACCTGAGATTTCCATTTCTATTTCCTTTTACAATAGATTGTTAAGTCACTTAAAATAGAGAAAAAGTCAAGTAAAAAGAGATCGCACCTGGATGGGCAACATTGGCTTAAGTGACTCGGTTCCAGAGGCCCCAGGAAGAATCCTGTCTGCCTGAATCCCTCCCAGCTTGTCTGCTTAGGGCTCAGCTTCCTCTCACTGGGGACAAAAATCACAAAATCCTTCGGCAGATATTCCAAAGTAAGATATAAGAGCAAATGCTCCCATGAGAAAGAAAACATTGGCTGGTGCTTACGTAAAAGCTTAAACGTGGAGGAGGTAATGTTTACTGACAAGAGGGGGCTTCACCGTAGGCAGGATCGGTGTCTGGGAAGGGGTTAAAGGGCGAGGAGAAGCGGTGGGCGGGGCTGCACAGAGCCCCACGGACCTCTGCCTCCTCCAGTTTGGGCTTTGAGGAGCCAGATACAATATCAGCACTGAGTGCCAGGCCCCACAATCTTACAGTGATGTTGAGAGCAGCAAAAAGAAACTAGAACACTCTTGGTTCTTTATAGAGGGCAAAGTGCTTTACAGACTTCATCCAGTCTCCCAAAAACAAACAACAAACAAACAAACAAACCCATGAGATGATACTGTCTCAAGCCACGTTCTATGTTTGAGGACACGTATGCTCCAAATCATTAAGTAACTTGCCCAAAGTCACTCCGCGACCCAAATCTAAGTCTTCTCATTACCTGTCTCCTTTCTATCTATGTTTTCTTCGGAATTACAAAAAAAGCACAAGAACTTTGAAAATAGAAAAGAAATATTCCTTATAATGCTTCCTCCAGTGATCACCATTGTTAACCTTTTAGTGGTTTCTTTTTTTTTTTTCCAGAAACTTTACCAGGCTAATGAAAGAAAGCTTTACAGAGAGGTAATTCAACCTGAAAACATGTTTTTGTTTTTCTTTTATCTTTTTAAAAAATGTAACGTGACTTATATCCAGGACTTCCTTCTACGCCCTCACCTCGGGGGCACCTCGTTCTGGGGTTTCCGCTGCGGGGCGGCTCCCTCAGTGACCGGCTGCTGTGGACAGAGGCCCGCCAAAGGGCATTCGGGGTTCTTAGACTTTTTTTTTTCTGTTAAGCAATGATACACGAACCATCCTTGTCCATATCTCTCCTCACATTTGCACAGTATGTCTATGGAATTCATTTCAAATGGCGGGTTTACTAGGTCAGGGTATATGGTCCCTTTCAACCTTTAGTTTTACTACATATTTCCAATTTGCACTATAATTGGCGTGACTAGCACGAACCTGCCACAAACAACTCCAAAGGCTATTTTTACATAAAATAGAATCCAAAGAGGATGAAACAATAGCAAGCTGCACTTATCGAATGCTACAGTTTGCCAGATACTTCCAATACTTCCAAATGAATCTTCTCTTTTGAAAGTATCGGCCAAGGAGTCCCTCCTGAGCACTGGGTCCCAAAATAAGGTTGGTGGCTGTGGCACGTGGAGAGCTTCACAAGGTTGAAATTCCTGTTATGTTTCAGGTCCCAACCCTCTGCTCTGTCCAGGGCAAAACTGTCATGCTTTACGACTGACAGCTGGGGCGGGGGCACGCATGTCCCCATAGTCCGTGTCTCCAAGATTCATTTCCTTGAACTCCAACTGACTTGCCAAAAACCAAGTTGCATTATAAAGACTGGACAAAATTTGTATTGTAAGCTTCCTTCACTCGAGTGATAAATCCTCCAAATGAATTGATGTGGATCATAAGTTTGTTTATAGTGTGTGTTTGGTGATCTTTTTTCTTCTAATCAGTTTTTTTTTAATTTTTTTATCCATGGTTCCAGCCCCCCGTCGCTCCCCCCGCCCCCGGTCAGTCTGTTCCCTGAATCTAAAGGACTCTGATTGATTTGATTTAAATCCAGAAATGCTACAGCTCCTGGCTACTCTAGAATGGCCCACAGGGCTGCCACGTCTGCCTCTCTGAGAGCTTGTTAGAAAGACAGCATCTCGGGTCCACCCTAGGCCTCCTGAGCCCACATCGGCATTTTCAGAAGGTCCCAGGTGATCCCTGAGCACATTCGAGTTCGAGAATCACTGCTGAACACCTTTCCTCCATTCATCCAAGACAGAGAAATTGATTTTTAAAAAGTAATAACAAAATAAGGAACCAGCCCGCAGATCAGACCCGTGCTAACCTGCGTTGATAACAGCAGGGGAGAAAGAAGCACAGCAGAAAGGGAGGGCTCATTGTTTAGCAATCTGGAAATATACGCCTCATTTCAAAGGCTACTGTGAAAATATCCTTTTCCTATTCCCATTTCAAGCCCCGGGGTTTCATATTTCTTAGGGAAAGGGGCTAAAAGTCAGGGCATCATATATTTTGCAGAGGTGAGGTTTTAAGATGCTGCAGAACCCCCAGCGCCTAATAAAAGCCTTTTAAGTAAATCTCACGAAGCTCTAATCTCACAGAGCCTCCCATGTTCTTCTCTGCTGTTCTTATTTAATTTTTAATAAGAACAATTCCGCACAGCTCGAAAGCACGACTCAATTAAGAAATATTCCTACCAGGCATCTTTGAAATCTTGCAGCATTCTCTTCCTTCTGCTTCTTGATGACCCTCAATTTGGTTGTGTCGAGCGGTTTGGGGAGGAGGGGACAACTGAAGCTTATTTTTTAATTGCAAGTCCAATTTCACACTGTTCCTGAGGAGACAGCAAGACTGGTTTTCAAAGACAGAAACGCAATTCGCGTATCTGCTGCCAGAAGGCTACAGTGGAATATCTGAGTACTGTATTTTGAAATTTCAAGTGGCATCTTTGATCTGATTCCTTAGGCATTAGATGTCCTTGAAGTTATAGCGAGGTCATGAGAAGTAATTTGAAAAGAAACAATTGTTTCTGAATTACAGACGCCCGACCACAAGTATTTTAAAGTAATCTAAACTTAACTCCTTCCTAATGCCGTATGGTTTATAACAGAAGAAACGCTGCCTAGTTCTTCCCAGTAAAATTCAGCTTGCATTAATGTTTCCTTTCTTAAAGACCAGCTTCTAGAGATTTTTGAATCTAGCCACAGACTTTCACTATATGCTCCTATTTTTTTCAGCTGAAAATTCATGTTTACATCTGTCCATCAAAACACATCCGTGCGTGGACATACGTGACAACCACACACATGTGTGCGTGACAACCACAGCAAAAGGTGCTGCCCACGTTGGTTAGTTCCAAAAACACGAAAGGATAATCTATAATGTGTTCAAAAACAAAATCATGGGCTCATTATTTTTATTTGTAATCCATCCGCTGCCTAAAATGCGAGGAAGCCTACTGAACTAAGCCTAATATAAATGGGACAATTATATGGAGTCATGAGGAACAGGAACAGTGAAACAGCAATGTGTCATGGCCATGTGTCAGCGTTATAGCTATACTGACCATTGATTTCAACTTGGCCTCTCCTCACAGCAACGACAAACAGGGGGACGTGCTGATACATCTCACACTGGGTCACAGGAGAAGACGCACAAATGTACCAGAAGCAAAATTTGTTATGGCCCCCAAAGAAATTTTCTTAGGGATCGATATGCTGGGGACCTCAAGCAACCTAACAGCCAATATCTACAAATACGGCTATACTAAAGACAAAATACTGCAATATGGAGTTCTCTTTTTTTTTTTTTTCCTCCTTAGGATTTCATTTATTTATTTATTATTTTTAGAGAGGGGAAGGGAGGAAGAGAGAGAAAGAGACATCAACGTGTGTTTGCCTCTGCGCACCCCCTACAGGAGACCTGGCCCACAACCTAGGCACGTGCCTTAGACTGGGAAACGAACCAGCAACCCTTAGGTTCGCAGGCTGGCACTCAATCCACTGAGCCACACCAGCCAGGGTTACAGTATGGATTTCTGTTTGAATAATCTTTAGAACAAGAACACAGAGGGGGGATTTCTGCAGGTAGATAAAATGATGCTGTCCAAAGAATGTAACATGGGGAGGTGTCAGAGGTCTTGGAGTAGATGTGCTAGAAAATGCCCAAAGTGCCTTTCAAATACCAGGTGTTCCTAGCAAATTGATCGAGGCTACTTCTCAGTTTAGCTAACTGCTAATAGTCCATTTAACTTTGCCAGAGACTCAGCGTCTATAGAAATCAGATGTTTCAAAGTAAGGATTAACAGCCTGCTGTGAGAACTAAGAAGCCTGAACATTTAACTCAGCCACAAAGCACCTTTTCCTAAATAATTTTGTTGAGTTATCATTTATATAATATAAAAATTTACCTCATTTTAATGAGCTTTGGTGAACTTACCAAGGTGTGCGACCATCACCCCAACGCAGCGATGGAATATTTCATCCCCCAAGAAGCCTCCCCACATTTACAACTACCTTCTTCCCCCGCCAGCCCTAGGCCCCCACTAACCTACTTTCTGTCTCTGTGGCTTTGCCTTTTCTGGGCATTTCATGTCAATGGAATCATACAACATGTGGTCTTTTGTGTCTGGCTTCTGTCACTTAGCATAATGATTTTGAGACCCATCCAAGTAGTGGTGAGTATCAGGATATAATTCCTTTTTATTGTCAAATAGCAGTCCATTGTGTAGATATACCACATGGTGTCTATCCATTCACCAGTTGACAGACATTTGGGTTATTTCTAATTTTAGCCGCAGAGAAGCTTCCCCATACAAGAGGGGTTCACAGAGCCTGGAGACGGGGCTTGTATTTTGCTCGAGAAGTACTTTGGACTTATTCAAGTGCTTAGACAAACAGGTTCCCATGACAAGCAAGAGATAAATTAGGAACAAGTTTTGCTGGATCATAAAGTAATT
Source organism: Pteronotus mesoamericanus (assembly GCF_021234165.1). Taxonomy (NCBI): domain Eukaryota; kingdom Metazoa; phylum Chordata; class Mammalia; order Chiroptera; family Mormoopidae; genus Pteronotus; species Pteronotus mesoamericanus. The sequence goes on from NW_026555105.1 coordinate 5,469,766, forward strand.
TTCTGCATGCCCTGCCCTCAGCTAATATTTAATGATTATAAGACCTAACACTTACTGGAGACTTAGAACAGTGCCTGGCACATAGTAAGAAATATTTAAGTTGTAGTTCTTACAGTCATTGTTGCTGCCTGGATCTGAGCACATTGCCACCCAAAGCAAAACTGAGGTTTATTAGCAAGAGAGAAGCCTGGGCTAGATATTGTGACTAAATGACAGATAATGGTCCTTTATATACGAGCACATAAGAGCGTCAGCAACATCCTGTTTCCTAAAGTTGGGGGGATCAATTTCATGTAATAGCTCTGCTAAGATATTGAAATATAAGGAAAATAGGAAGGAAGTTAAGTCATAGTCCTTTCCTATCATTTCAAACTGGAAATTCATCCATCATAAGACCTTGACTGCTTGCTGTGAGTTTAAGAGTGGTAATATGTTACAGGCTTTAAGAAACGTTGAAAGCTGGTGTTTATTCCAGGAATATTATTCAGCTTACTCCGTCTATTGTTTCTGCCCACAAATGCAACCACCAGGGGAGCATCCTGAAGCAGATGGAGACAGATGCCATTCCCAACTACTTTCCCACCACAGAGAGGACTAGTAACTGAAAAGTGTGCCTAAACCAGCTTGTTACCCCTAAAAATGTATAAGAACTTATTCATTCACTTAATGTATGTATATGAATGCATATTTTTGAGGTCACACTCTGGGCAGACATGGTTCCAAGTATGAAGAACACAGCAGTGAGATAATCAGACACAACTGGCTGCCCTCATGGAGCTTATACTCTAGTGGTAAGAGAGGGAACGTGAACAAGATAACACGTAACACAGTCAGGATCTGAACTTGGGACTGAGAGACTCCATTGCATTTTGCCTTTCTTTCTTCAGTGGTTTTGCTGTATGGAAACAAAGGCTTGGATGAGGTTGATGAGGCTGGGAAAATGTTACAGATAACATTAAACCAAAGAACCCGGACTAGCCCCTCATTTTGTAGGCAAGAAAATTGAGTCCTGGAGAAAGGAAATGTCTCACCCAAAATCGCATTGTGTATTGACCAAGAATCTTTCCAATGAAAACACAAACCGACTCAATGCAAACTCCCTTAAGCCAAAAAGAGGATGAATTTGGTTTCTATAACTGGCATGTCCAGTGGGTAAATCAGGACATTGGGTAAGTTGAGATCCAGAGCTTCAAATCCCATCGTTGGGACGGGGATTCAAATCCCATCTCTCAGTTCTGTTTTCTTCCCTGCTGGCATCCTTCTCCCTGGGACTCAGCGAATTTACGGAAACGACCACCGGCAGCTCTGGGCTCACAGGCTCTCTGGTGAAGGGGATGGAGGAGGAGCGCAGGGCGCCCTGTGCCCTCCCCTCGTGCCAGCACAGGGAGGGACAACCTGGGAAACACACTCTAGATGACCCTTCCCTCTGGCACCCTCCCTCTGGGCTAGTATTTTTGGTGGGAGGGGATGTGTTGATTTTGTGGTTAAATTCATTTGAGAGTTTGCTATTTCTCTGCCTATTTTCTCAGTGCAAAATTGTAGGAAAATTCCTGAAACTTGATTTATAGCCAATGTGACAGGCTGGCTTTCCATGGGACAGCTCTGTCTCTCAGATGGCCTCATCTGACCCCACGATGTTTGGTAAGAATTAAAGTTGTCCACTACTGAAGGGTAAGGAGACTTCACACTACACGCAGATTTCTGGTTTCTCTTCTGACAGACTGAGGCACCTTGGCACCTGGCACTGCAGTCCCACAGGGAAATGGACGGAGTTGCGTTGCCCCTTTGGACAAAGCTGGTCTGTTCTAGTGTCTAGCTACTCAGAGTGACCCACGGACCAGCTGTGTTAGCATCACCTGGAACCTTGTTAGAAAGGCAGAATCTCGAGCCCCATCGTAGACCTGCATCATCCTGATTCAAACCACAACATCCTCAGGTGATTTAATGCATACTCACACGTGAGAGGCCTGTGCCAGCTAGTTCACCAGCGTCCCCAGGGGGGCTCCGCCCATTTCTCTCTTTGAAGGGCAGGGCGAGGCCCCAGGTGAGGCCAGAAGAGGTACTTTGGGGCATAAAACGTAAGGGGCCTCACTCCCAGGGTCAGGCGAGTGCCTGCTCCTCACACGCACACTCACACAGCCCTGAGAGTGTCTCCTTAATTTTGTGTCCTAGACACATCTCTTGCCAGGCCCTGCTGAAAGTGTTCAATTTACTGTTAATGTCCCATTTATAGAGTGTCAGGACTAGCAGGGAACACAGGAAAATCTAGTACAGCTCTGTATCTTTGCTATTAGAAATCTAACTGAAAAGGGAACACAACGGCCCAGAGTTGAGCTTCTCACTCGGGGCAGAGGAGCGAAGGAAATCCAGACGGCGGCGTGTTGCTCAGGCCTCCCCCGCCCTTCCCCCACGCCACAGCCACCCTGTCCACGCTGGCCCTGGCTCTGGAGATGCACACAGAAAACTAAGGGCATCTTGGGAGCAGGTTAAGGTCCATAAAAGGGATATTTTTTTCCCTTAATCAACAAATCATTACAAACGGTCACACTGATAAATAAGTTGGTTGCACAAGTAATATAGATACACTTAAAGGAACTTGAAAGGACACTTTCTCTTCCTTGATGAGAAAAATCAATTTTTAAAATTATCAAAGGCAAAGATTTCTTAGATACAACACCAAAAGCACAACCCTTAAAAGGGAAAAAATGATAAAGTGGCCTTGATAAAAATTAAGCAAGACGCTGTTAGGAGAGTGAAAAGGCAAGGCTTTGAATGGGAGGAAATACTTGCAACTCATATATCTGATAAAAGGCTTGCATCCGGATTACAAAAAGACCACTTAGAACTCAATAATCAAGAAACAAACAAACCAATTCCAAAAAAAAAAAAGGGCAAAAGATGCGAACAGATACTCCACCAAAGAAACCGTATGGAAGAATGGCAAAGACATGCATGAGAACTTGTCAACATTGCTAGTCATTTGGGAAACACAAATTGAAATTTCAGCAACGTATCACTACAGAACTATTTAAATACCTCAAATTATAAAGCTGACCTAACCGGGCGTGGATGGTGATGCAGGATAGTTAGAGCTCTCACACATGGCCGGCGGGGACATAAGACGGCAGAGGCACTTGGGAAAGCAGTTTGGCAGTTCCTTGCGCAGTTCAACCTACCTCCACCGTATGACCCAGCCATTCCACGGCTGGGCAGAGAAATGAAAGCGTATGTCCGCACAAAGGCCTGCGCATGAACGCTCACGGAGCTTTGTCTGTGGTTGCCCCAAAACTGGCAACAGTCCAAACAAATGATTGCACAAATAAATTATGGAATATCCATACATTCAAAGACTACTTGGCAATGAAAAGAAATGAATTATTGATACACAACGCAACATGAATGAATCTCCACGTTATTATGATGAGTGAAAGAAGCCAGACCGAAAAAAAGAAAGAGTGCAGACGGCGTGATTCCATACATACAAAATTCTATAAAATGCAAACTAAGCTAGAGTGACAAGAAGCAGATGAGTGGCTGTGTGGGGACGAGGGCGAGGGGACAATGGGAAAAACAGGAGAGAGGACAAAGAGGCACAGGGAAATTTCTGGGGATCATGGAATCGTCCTCATTGTAATGATGGTTTCATGTGTATAAACATACCAAAACTTATCAAAGTGTATACTTTAATATATATAATTACTGAATATCAATATCCGTTTTTAAATTCTCATCCAAAGACATTTTTATTATTGAATTGAGAGAGAGACATCAGTGTAAGAGAGAAACATTGATTGCTGACCTTCCATATGTGCCCTGACCAGGGATCAAACCTGTAACCTAGGTAATGTGCCCTGGCCAGGGTTTGAACCTGCACCTTTTGGTGTACTGGACGGTGCTCCAACCACCTGAGCCACCCGACCAGGGCTATAGGTCCATTTTTTAAAATGTACTCTGAGAACAATACCAAAAAAATATTCAAACTCCCTTCCATTTGACCACCTTCCTGTTCTAAAACCAACACACTGCACATCTACTGCTCAGAGCCTTCGCATTTGCTGTTCCCTCTGCCTGGAATGCTCTTCCCTAGATATTACAAAAGCTTGCTCCTCAGATCTTTTATATCTTTGTCAAATATTACCTTCTCCACTTACAGAGTTGATCCCTTTCCCCAGTACTCCCTCTTCCTCTTCCTGGCTTTATTTCACTGCTGCCAGGTGACATCTGACACACGCTATATTTTGCTTCCAGGGCTCTTTATCTGGTTAGTCATGGGCCTCTGCCCTCTGGAATGTAAACTCGCCTAGAGAAGGGAGGTTTGGACTGTTTTTATTCACTGTTAGCCTGCCAGCACCTGGAACAATGCCTGGCACATATTAGAAGCTTAATAGTCTTCGCTGATATTGATTCATTTAAGCCTTTACTTTTCATGTGTTCATAGGCACCTTCCAGAACCATTTGTGTGGCTACACTGCAGATACATATCATTTGACTCAGCTATTAAAAAAAATATAAGTGACTGAAATTCTTTTCTTTTTGTGTTATCAGTTCATACAACAAAATGGTTTGAAACCAAAATTAAGTAAGAGATCATGGGTGCGATAGCACCTTACATGCTGCAAAACACCACATTATTATTAGTAAGACTTACGGATCCCCCTAGATTAATTTTCTGAGTCTGGGGTAATGATTCTGAGCAAGTCACATCAAAATGTCTGGACTCAGTTCACCCACCTGTAAAATAAGCAGTTTAAATTCAGCAGCACCTACCGTTTCTAGGTTATATGAGTGTAGTGCTAAAGAATGTAGGCTGTTACCAGACAGACCTGGGCTAAAATCCCAGTTCTGCCCATGCAACCTGCAGATTTGGGGAAGTCACTTAACTTCTCAAAGCCTCAGTTTCCACATCTGTACAATGGAGGCACAAAATGCCCCTGCATCTTTGGGATGTTCTAAGGGCAAGAGGAGGTAGTACCTGAAAACTGCCCAGCATACGGTACGGACTCACACTGCTTTATGTGATGTATCATTGAATTTTTCTTTTCCTGAGTTTTTGATCCATCTGTAACTCAACATCCATTTTCCCTGATATTTCAGTCCTTTCTGCTTTCTAGGGGAATTTGATTTTAATTTTGATTCTAATATTTATAAATCTTGAAAGTGAATGAATTAAAGCTGCCAGCCAGCACAACTTGATTCAGGTAGAAAGTTTCCAAAAAGCATTGAGATCCACCCACCCATCTGGGTCTGGAAAGTCAGGAAGTTTAACCACGTTACACACTGCTCTATTTTAAATGCCACAATGAACATCACAGGCTTAACTGCAATTAAAGAGTCCCCGCTGACCACTGAATATACAGTACATCATGTCAGGAGAGGCAAAACTGTCAGATTAGTGGAAATTCATTTTGGGTTTGCTGGGTAATTTCAAGAGCTGACAGCCAAGGAAAAATCCACGATCCCTTGTGTACGCCAGCATATATCACTCTTCCACAGCAGTTGTTTGGGAACTCTTAAATGCAGCAATATTCCAGATTGTAAAGTTCTCTTCTCCAGTGAAGTTGGAAAAGCAAATGTGAGTGATGAGATCATTGTTTTAAATGATAAAAAGCGGAAAGAGATTCTTCTGGCACCTCTTTCGTTCAGCTAAGGAGATTAGCTGAACAGATAGGAGGTGGGCTTGTCGAGCTGGACTGGGATCCGCAGCCAGTCACTTCCGAGTGCAGGACTGGGGGCCACTCCCCTAGACAACAGCTGACGTTCGTTCAGGGCTCTGGAGGGGACCTTGTTACTTCGGAGACCTTTGCCTAAATGGCCGTATGTTTAGATTTTTTTTATGAAACTTGCTTGGCCCTAGATGAGCGTCTTCTAACTCTCCACTCCATCCATCAGCCACGCTGATGATAATTTTTGATGGACTAAAAATATTCCACTTAGTAGATAAGATATGGAGGACTTAAAGGTAATAACATGTACTAACTGCTCAGTCTATCCCAGGCACTGTGCAAAATGTTCTACCTGGACTATCTATTATTCCTTACTTGGACCACATGAGGGTCACATTCTTGTACCCATTACACAGATGAAGAAGCTAAGGCCTGATGAGGTATAAAAATATGACTGTGACCGCTCCATTGTTACCGGGATGACAGCAATTGGATTTTAGGGCCTCTCACTCTAGAGCAGTGGTTCTCAGTCAGGGGAGATTTCACCCCCAAGCCAAGGACAGTAGGTAATATCTGGAGACATTTTTGATGGTCACAACTTCTACTGAGCAGAAGCCGGAGATTCTACTAAGCATCCTATGGTGCAATGGAGAATCGTCCACCCCCAAGTGCCCACAGTCCTGAGGTTGGGAAGTGCTACTCTAGGACAGTGATTCTGAAGTGCGGCCCCCTCGACCAGCGGCAGGGACATCGCCTGGGGTCTTGCTAGCAATGCAGCGTCTAGGACTCCACCAGACCCCCTGAGGGGGGCCCAGGGACCTGTGTTTTCACAAGCCCACTGTTCTCGGGCCATCGAAACATGTGGCCTGCGCCCCACGGCTCATCCTAACTGCTCACAGTCCTCAAAGTCCAAAACCAAATGAGCATCAGAGCGTTTGGCCTGTGAAATTCTACCGCCATAAGAACCCTGGGTCAGCTGGACACGCTTCCTTGCTCCTGGATCAACCCAAGGATGCTACTGGCTGGTCTGGGACCTCCCCCGGGATATGCAGGCTCCAGGCATCTCCAGAAGGACCTGGAGCCCCCCGCCCATTTTCAGAACACTAAGGCACTCTAAGTAGAAACACATAAGGGAACCCATATTGGTGTTCACTTATATGTTGCTAATTAAGTGAGATTCTGGGAAAGGAGCTTGTACACACATCACCTCAGTTATTGTCATTAATAAGGACAATAACGATTATCGTTTCTGGTGGAATTTTCATGTGCCAGGCCTTTTACCTGCACAATCTCCTTCTCCACCACTGCCCTGGGAGTTAGGTTTTACAATCGCACCCATTTTATAGATGGAAAACTGAGGCTTGTGACTGGCCGTTAGGGCCATTCTGTCTGAGGCAGACATGTTCTAACTGGGTTGCCAGACCCCACCATTAATCTCATGGTGCCTCGCACGCGCCCCGGCATGTGGTTCACGGAACCCCCGCAGCTAACCTCAGTACCTCTTTTTTGTGTTTGTAAAATGAAAGGCTGAAAACAACGCAGCGCTGATTTCCTTCCCCATCTAACCAGTTATAATTATGGTGGGCCAGAATTATTCCATTTTCTTAGGACCAGCGCAATAAACACTGTCACTGTGTGCATTGATATTTATATAGATTTCATTGCATTGCATTGCTATCCGTTCACGTCGATACAGCATTTAGAAATGTTCCACATGCCTCCCCGCCCACGCTCTCATTTCAATTCACCACTGTGCTGTGAGGGACAAAGGAAGGCATGTTGACTTCATCTGATGCTTGAACACTTGAGTGGTACACCAGTAGCAAACATTTATTGGATCCTTGCTACACGCCTGGCAAGCGCTCAGTGCTTTACAATCCTTGTCTCTTTTTACCCCCACCGTGACCCCATGCAACAACCATGACTACCTCCACTTTTTAGGTGAGAGACAGGAGAACGAAAGGAGATGCACTATTCAGTGCTGGATCTGCGTTGGAACCAACGCCTGGCCAACTGCACAGCCCAAGCTGCTAGCCCCATTAGGCACGGGGCTTCCAGGAAACTGAGGCACCGAGAGAGCCAGGACTTCCGTAATTGCATTTATCGAGTTGGAGCCTAGGAAAAAATCAAGGCCCTGCCTCTTGTCCTGCATTCCTGATCGCAGAGCACAATTAAACTCGAGTCTTCCCTTCTGGGGGTGGGGGTGGGGGCAGGCTTGAGCCAACACCCGGTTCCCCTCTGCAGCCACTGAGAAGATGCTCACCTTCAGGCGGCCCTGCGCGTGGGGGCGGGGCGGGGCGGGGCGTATCTGCATACGCTCGCGCTCTCTAAACGGATGCACTGGCCTCTTGGGATATGAAGCTCGTTGGTTCTGTCACTCGTGAGTAATGCACCATAGCTCCCTGGTGGGGAAAATGCCAGATTATACAATCACATGCTTTGGTGTGCAACTGTCTTTAGAATAACAAATCTCCTCTTCTGCTTGTGAGCATTACGCTTTAATAAAAACCAAAATAGTGGCCACAAATCCCGGCTCTAGCTAAAGGGCCTGCCTTGTAAATTCATGTTAGTTACACCCCCTTACCATACCCACCCCCCGCAAACACACACACACACACACACACACACACACACACACCCCTTCCATAAGTCCCAGGGAATGGCCCGACCTATGGCTTTATTTAGCTTTTCCTTTGTGTGCGGAGTGAGGAGACAGTGGGGGGAGCAGAGTTTCTCAGCCCCGCACTACTGACTATTGACGTTTTGCGCCAGATAATTCTTTGTTGGGAGCGGGGCTGCCCTGCGCATTGTAGGATATTTAGAAGCATCTCTGCCCCTGCCCCCAGTTGTGACAACCAAAAATAGCTCCAGACATTGACAACATGTCCCTGGGGGCCGGGGGGTGGGGGGGGGGTGCAAATCACCCCCCAGCTGAAAAGCATTGCGTTAATGAGAAAATAAGTAGCTGACTGTGTCATGGGTGGGTGTCAGTAGAAATAATTCCTTACCGTTGAAACCTTTCTTTCCTAAAGAGAAAAACACGTGTATTCCCCTATGGGAGCGTCCGGTCCCAGTAATGCGCAACATAAAAGGATTGTCGACAGCAGTGGACCCTGCTGGGCCCGGCCACGGCTCCCCGCGGGCCTGGGGAGAGGTGGGTGGTGGTGCAAAGGCCCGGCCAGCTGGGCGGTTGCGCAGGCAGGGGGAGGGTGCCCGGCAGAGCAGAAGCGGCTGCCCGCCCATCCCAGCTGCACTCGCGGCACCTTCGCGGGTTCCAAACCTAGAAGGGAAAGCTGAGGCGAGGGATACGGAGGAGCCAGCCCGGCGACAGGCTGGAAACGGCACGTTCTGGGGCTACGGAAAGGATGGGCATACGGCAGAAATAAAGTGAGGCATTTTTCTTTGCAAATGGACACTAAATCGCCGCTCACCTCCACGTACCCAGTCGATTTTAGAGGCTCAATATGTCCCCTGAAAGATTTTGTTTGCCCCACAGAGTTTTTAAAATTTGGAATCATTGCCAACATTCAAAAAGTGGAATATAGCTCGTAAAAAGGCAGGTATCGGGCTTTTCAAAGAAACAAGCGGCAGTTCTGGATGCTATAGACCAGTAAGTCGGCCTGGCGACGGTGGGCGGGGGCTGCGTGGCGCCGCCCCCTGTTGGCGGGGAAAGTGTTTTGCTGTTCGCCACAGACCCTCCCACACTGCCTGCCAGGGTTCTGCAGGCAATTAAATTAAGGGCCCTCTCCTCTGTGTTTTTAAAATGTATTGTGCTAGGCAATGTTTGATATATTAAAAATACATTTAACACATAGATAATTTAGGAAGCATAGCACAACGAGCATCCATGAATCTGCCACCTAACTTTAAAATGAGAACATTACCTTGAATATACTCATTATTTTCTCTCTCCTCTCCCTCTCAGGTATACATTATTTTGCATTTGATGTTTAGCATTCTCCTGCCTTTTTTTGTATTTAGTCTTATCACATATGCATGCATCTCTAAATGATATATTGCTTAGTTTTGCTTGTATTTGAGCTTTGTAAAAACGATACCCTAGTGTATATCATTTTGGATGATTTGTTTTACCACTTAGCTGTATGCTTCTGAGATTCATCCACATTGCCACATGCAGCCGTGGCTTTCATTTTTCACTGCTGCATAATACTCCAGTGCGCTGTGATTTATTTCTTATTTTACGTTGTTTCTGCTCCCTGCATTTCTCTTCTCAGGGATCAGCTTTATAATGACACTTTCTCGGAGCCATGACTGCCAGTTTTCAAAAGGATACACTTTCCAGTTACTTTCTATCTAAGTATTCAGATTGTCGCTTTCAAAACACATGCCACAATATGTCATGCTTTTTAATTTGCTCATTTTCTTGCTCATTGCTGTTTTACAATAGACTGTAAGTTCCCTAGAGGAAGGATTTCACTTGTCTGTCGCCATCACTTCAGCACTCAGCATAGTTATTTGCACACAACCATGAATACATGTTATTATTTTTCTCGCAATGGGACCAATCCTCGTTGGCATAAAATTGAGATCATGCTCCCTGAAATACGCTAGCTGGCCTTTTGCACTGGAGGTGGAAACTCAGTCTTCCTTATTCACAATGCCTGGGACAGAAGTGCTTGGTAAAGAAAGGGCTGTGAGTGGAAGTGAAACGTGCAAATGCTAGACCACGGCCTTGAAAAGAGTGGCTTTGTCCACCGCTTTCCATTTACCTCTCCCCCTTGCAGAAATGTGAATATGATTCACATTCTGAGCCAGACACATAAAAAGGCTGTTCTATCAATGGACCACAAGAAAGCAGGTGTCTGGGTGACATATACTTAGCCGCACCAGCCCAGGGAGTGGAAAGAAAATGAACTGCCCTCTTGTTTCAGCCAATGTCGTGGTGGGTCCTGGACACAGCAGCCACACTTCTATGCCAATGGATACAGTTCGCAGTAGAACGCTACTGGGAGGGAATTCTTCTCCCCCAGGGAGACGAACCTGACCCCTAAGTAACCCTCTCACTACCCTCCCACCTGCTGTCTCCATGATAAGGGTGAGTGTGCGTCCAGAGTCCAGGGTCCAGGGTCCCTCCCCAAGCACCACCTCCTTCCTTGCCCCCATGCGTCCCCCCTCTCTGATGTGTTGCTGTTGCTAGCACAGCAAAGCTCTCTCTCACCAGTTGGTTCCATGACAACACTGGTGATCGGACTTCATCCGTGGAGGATGGGAGGTGCTGAGGGGAATCAGGGAGAAGAGGACAAGAAGAAGTAAATAGAAGTCTGAGGACAGCCTGGTATCAAAGCCAGGATTCCCCAATTTTGCCCACAAATTTTTCAAGACCCAAGAGAATCTCACAATTCCCAAATTGCTATGTACTGAAACTCCTGAGCCAGAGGACTCAGGTGTCCACCTCAACCAAAATGAAATCTTAATAAACCACCTGTAGGTCAGATATGCAGCGTCCCAGAGAACTCACCAAAACAAATCACGTGTGAAATGTATGCCAAAGATATGGAAGAAGGTGACTTCTTGTATGGAACCATTATTTATATTCCAGGAAAATGTTGTGGAACAATCATTTGCGAAGACAGGTTGGCTGTCCAATCCATCTGGCGATAATGAACTGGCAGGAGCTGTTGTCTATTCAGGACACTCCAGGGCTGATACAACGAAACCAAACCATTTTAGGAAAAACAGAAGTCTTGACTTTTCAGTTCAGGTCCCCCTGCAGCTCTTCTAATAAGGGTATCAGCTCACGGAAAGACAGGATAGAATCAGAACAACAAATGGCAACCATGTTTTAAGGGCTTCCCACATACCAGGTAATAAGCCAAGTGCTCTGCACATACGATCTCATTATAATTTCCTAACGGAACTGGGATGTTCATTCTATCCCCAATTGCTACCTGGGGAAAACCCAGGCTTGGAAAAGATAAACAATTTGCTGAAGGCTACCTGACTAGCAAGGCATCAATTCAGGACTCAAAACCAATGCCATCTATATTCTTAACAGTTATGACTGTATTTCTCGAACTCCATCCATTTGTGTACCTCATAGACAATTTTTGCCATATCTGTGCAACAACTGTTATAAAGACATGAAATACTTTTCTTTCAATCAGCTTTCCTTTTATTTTTACGTAGGCAAATTTATTTCGATGGAAATGTTATGAGAAAACCATAAACATAAAACACCAAGAATCATTTGCCTTAAATAGATAACCACCTTGACTATATCGCAATATAAACATAAAAAATGCTATTAAATGCTATCTAGACTTGGCTGCCAAAAGGTCCGAGCCTGAAATGTATTCTTGCTTTGTTAGAAAGGGAGATGGACAAAGGGTGAAGTGCTGTTAAAGACCACATTAGCACCCAGTGAGACTGCGTCCTCCACCCAAACAGAAGAACCAAATGAGGATTCGGTGGACAAATATTTCCCACTAGGAGTGTCAGCGTGATTTAAAGATGAGTGAATATACCCCCAAACTATACTCAGTATTGTATTTTCTTTATTGAGAAATACTATAGTACATGGTCTTCCTTGCTTTCATCCAAGAGATGTACACTGAGAACACAGACCTACCTCCTGGACCTGGACTTAAGGTCCTACATCAACTACCTATAGACTATGTTAAGCTTGTTCATCTTGAAGCCCATTGCTAATTCCCCCTCATGGACTGAAAACCTGAAAAAAGCAATAAAAGCGCAAATTAATCTACTCTTCTTCAAGATGGAGCTAGCCTTTGATTCGCTGAACCGAATCCACGGATTCATTCAGCGAGTGCTCACGGGAGAGCCTCAAGCGCTGGGAATGACGTAGTGAGCAATGCAGACGTGGCTGCGCCCCATATAAAGGAGATGGCAGCATTGATCCAACTGCGGTGGAAAATCGGGTAAAAGCCCTCCCCCTTAGGTAGCATGCGACACTGAGAACTTAGACGGGCAGACAGCTGTGCAGAAGGAGGGATCATTCTCTGTCCCCCTTCAGACAGTTCTCTGGGAATGACAGTCAGCACGACCAGGTTCAGTTTGTCCGTTGGAGAGGAGCCAGCCTCCTGAGGGCGTTGTCCAGGACCTGGGTTTGACACTCATTTTACTGAGCACGTTTCTTCCTCCGGTCGGAGAGCCACAGAACCCCCTCTCCTTGCCAAAGACGCAGTTGTGATCAACCAGTCGGTGTCTGGAATCCAAAAGACCTGGCCTCGCATCTTGGCTCTGTCATCGGCTCTCCCTACGGCCTTGACATGTGACTTTTCTCTAAGTTCTTCGTCTATAAAACAGGATCATAATGACAGCCACCTGGGGAGTTACTGTAAAGGCTGAAGGAGACAGTGCACGGAGCCACGAGCGCCTGAAAACCTGTGGAGACAAGTTCCCCTACAAGGTTTTATTGCAGCCTGAAACCCCTCCCCTGTAAAAATGAAGGGGCCAAGGCCGTTAGCGCCATTGGGTCCTTTCCACGGGGCATCAGACTGCCTTGCCTCTGCGGCAGAACCCCAGTCACTGCTGAGGATGCCCCAGGGAGTGGGGCACAGCCGCACACAGCCACGCCCACACTTCCACGCTGCAGGGCCCACCTGTCATTCACTAACCCAGAACAGGAACTACGGTGGCCCCAGGGGACATTCGAGAATGTGCGGAGACACTCGTTTGTCATCACTGGGTGGGACGTGCTACTGGCTTGCAGCGGGTGGGGGCGGGGCACTGCTGAACTGCCTCCCTGGCGCAGGACGGCCACCGCCTCGAGAATTCCCTGGACCAGAACGTCAGGGGCGCTCGCATTGTGGGGCGAGGTGAACTGCCCCAGACCAGGAAATCCTTACCATTTCTTAGTCTGGGCACTATGCTTCGGTAGCCCATGGGGAATAACCAGGACATTTGAAAGGGAAAGAAGCAGCAGCGTGGGAAAGTTCGGTGAGCCGGAGCAGCTGGGCTTGGAGGAAGACCTCCGCTTAGCCCGGGGTCTACGCCCAGCATCTCCAGAGTAGCCGCCTGCCTGCGCAGCCCTGAGTTGTTCCTTCCAGGGGAACCTGAGACCAGAACCTAAACCAGAGAGGATTACATGTAATCAGAAATGTTCATGATAATCCTGAAGTGCCACTTGGTCAAATTTCACACTCGTTAAGGCACTTTTTAAAAGAAAGATGGGAGTCCGTGGGCCAACCAGGGCTCGTGACTAACTGAGTGACCTCGGAGTGTGAATCGGGACAACACAATGAGACATGTACAAAAGCAGAAGCAGGTGCCAAGGCGGGGAGGCAGCCCGGAGCTTCGTTCCCTTCACCCAGACAAAGGGACAGGCTTGGAAGGCAACAGGCACGGTGGCAAAGCACCTGTGCTGCAGAGGAAGCGCTGACCGCGCCGCTCGGCTGGGGAAGCTGGGCGCTGCCATGAAGTCTCAGTCCCTGCATCTCTCAAATGCAGGCGCTCGGAGCTTCCCCCTTGTGCTGCTGGTCGGACACTGGGTAAAATAAGACATGCAAGGAGCACAGTAAGGGCACCAGTCACCGTAGCCATGATAAGGGCTTGATGTGCAAAGTCGCAGCGTGGTTTTGAAACAGGCACTGAGCCCAGCAACCGAAACCACAACAGAATAAAGGCTGGCAGCTTACAGCGTCACTGCCGGTCCGACAGAAACGGGCTTCCCATACGCTCTGTGTTTGTACACTCTAATTGGGGGGAATGGGGTCCAATCCAGGATAAACCACAGAGATGCAAAATTTCTATATTCTGTATCATTCACAAGTCAGAATTTCCAGCAAAACTTTGGAGCTTATCCTGATTTTCTTTAGGATAGAAATATTCTTGAAACAGAAGACATTGTAGACAGCTCTCATTGCCTTCTGGGTAATCATGTCTATAAAGTAAACTCCTGAGGCTTATTATGAAACAAAGTGCATCTTACTGTGTCCTTGGAGAGAAGGTTTAGATGGATGGGTGTTGGAGAGAAAGCTTCCAAAAGCCGATCTCATTTCAAAGGAGAAGAATGTGCTTTCACTTTTTGATGGTGTATAGTGGATTATTTTTATACCCATTCCTGAGTCTTTCATTGGAACACATAATGGCCATCTGCTGCCATAACAGTGAAGGAATTTTCCACTCTAATAACTGTGATCCTGTCTCATCTTTATGATGTGCACTGGGAACAAGTATTGGCCTGGAATTAGCAACTTTTGACCCATCCTCTCCTGGGAGCTCAGGATTCAACAACAGCCCTTGGCCAGTGTTTATTGAACCCCCCAATGTGTGTGATGCCCTGTGCTAGCATCTACAGCTGCAGTGGCGTAAAAGTGGTAGGTACAACTGGGGCAACCTCTATGGAAGGGGACAGAGACCAGGATTGGAAGGGACGGTCCACATTCGCCAGGGCCCCAGCAGGAAAGAGGTACACACTCTTGCTCTGGAGCAGTGAATAAAGGGACTGCTCACCCAGGTGGCGGTGATGTTTAAGGAAAGCAGCAAGGTACAGAGCTGCGCCCCTGGAATGTGACCATGGGGACCATTAACCCTAGGACTGAAGGGACAAGACAACAAAATGCCACCGGCACCCAGACATGTGGCTGCATGCATAGGCACACTGAAGGGACATGTGGTCTTTGTAAGAAGGACAACCCAGGGACCTGCGGCAGGGAGGGAGGGAGGAGAATGACTCCCAGACTCATTCTCTCCCCCCTCTGACCTTTGGTGTCCTTGCTGGCCAAGGCCCACAGGAAACTGGAGGGCAAAGGGCCAACGTATGCAGACGGTCACTTGCCCGGGACCCTGAGCAGCGGGGCCAGTATATGGATCTAGAGAAGCAAATAAAAGAAATCAGACATATGGTCCAAAAAAGGGCTACATTCCTTATCTGTGACGTTTTGATTTTGTACAAGGAGCATGCATTTGAGTGAAGAGGAGGAAGAGAAAGAGATAAGGGAGAAAAAGAAAGAAGCAAGAAAAGGCGATGACAGGTGAAGAAAGGCTAGTAAACAGGCGATTAAATCCGGAGGAAGCGTGTCCTGGCACCAGGCACCGGTTGCTATGGGAACACCAAGAGGAATCCCCTCCCCAGGCCCCGGAGAGACAGGCAAGGCCTTCAGAGGAAGGAGCACCTGAGTTGAAACCTGAAGCCCTGGTAGGAATTGGCCAGGTAAGAGGTGGAGGAGAATGGTTTTTACAAAGGCCCAAAAGTGCACCAAGGTTCCTAGAGGCCCAAAGTGA
Source organism: Pteronotus mesoamericanus (assembly GCF_021234165.1). NCBI lineage: Eukaryota > Metazoa > Chordata > Mammalia > Chiroptera > Mormoopidae > Pteronotus > Pteronotus mesoamericanus. The sequence continues at coordinate 5,485,635 of NW_026555105.1, forward strand.
GTTTGGAAAGAAGAAAGAAGTCAGACTGGTGAGGCAAACAGAGAGGACCAAGGAGAACCTTGTATGTGACCACAAAGACCTCGGACTGCATCCTGAAGACTGCGGAGAGACGCAGAAGGAGGGACAGGGGTACGCTGCCACTTCCGTGTCTCCCTCCAACTTGACTCCCAAGAAGCACACTTGATGCTGCCAACCTTTCAGCAAATGCACACCTGTCTGTCCCTGTCCCTGACAAAAGGGTGTGTGGGAGAGTGGTTGGTCTTTTTAATCCATGGAAAAGATCCAAAGCCCCACCCCCCCCCAAAAAAAAAACACCCCACACAGGTGGCCCTTTGGTTAGGGGAAGGTTTCCATGAGAAAGGAAATCATGCAGGTACCTCTCTCCTAACCAGTGCACGCCTGAATAGAGATGCCAACATTTCGAAAGGCAATCTGACACACCTTTGGCATTTAAAAAATAGAAGTCTTAAGCCTCAGCGTCATGAGCTGAGCCCAGATTAATGACCTTTCAGGCTGTGGGCTCAGGAATTAGAAATAGGTCAGCCTTGCAAAGAATTTTAAGAAATCACTAAACCACAGTAAATCAGACATCTCATTGGGTCCATTCATCCTTAAGAATATGACCCTTTCCCTATCCTGGGAACCTCTGTTTCATCTGCTCTCTTCCTCTGGGGGTCAGGAGAGCAAATATAAACTTCTTGCAAAGACACCACCATTGGTGCAAAACAAAGGACATACATAAAAAGACACATGTGAATCCCTCATTGCATTTGCTATTTGCAGGTCACCAGTTCATGGAGGAAGGCCAATGTTCCTAACTGGCGTGAGCAACCTTTTATATTTTTTTTTCATGAGATGTGTCTATCCAATCAATGAATCATATAATAGAGTGATCCGACTGATAAAATTCCCAGGTTCTGGTTTGTTTTTATCCTGGTAAAAATGTATTCTGAAATTGTCAGTTTGGAAATAGAAACTGTCTTATCATACCCTGGCACAGGACCCCTCCCTCAACCCCTAAAACAAACATGAACAGGATCCTTTGGATTCGTCTATGTTTCTCAAAGGACAGGCGGGTACTTTCTCTTCCTGAATTCTGTAATCTTGCTGAGATAGAAAGATCAGCAGCCACCTGATGTCATTTCCTAACAAACCACGGCGATCCTCAAACAAACTGCATCCCACCCGCGGGCCTATGGAAGTCTCAGAACAACTCTGCTCGCTTGGGTCACGTAGCACTGCAGGTCTACGAGTCAAATGTCAGCACACCCCAGGAAAAGTGGTGTTTGCAAACTGAACTCTTGGGAGGTGGACTGATAAATCCACAAACCAATTTATTCATTTACAGCAGGCGACAGAGCCAGCACAATAACTCAACCAGTCTCTCTCCCGGTATTGACTTACCTGAGAAACCAAATTAATTACCAGAAGGTTGCTCTGCTAAGTATGGAATTAGAAAGAAAGGAAATTGGATGGTCTTAAGGTATTGCTCTCACAGGCTTGGATAAGTCCTGATAAATTGCCCTTAAAGAAAAAGGAACGCCTTGCTCCCTGAGAACCGGGCTCAGCCCTAAGCACCTTCCCCTTGAACTCTGATGTTGACCCAAGTTCATCATCCCAGGCTTTCCGTTTACACTTGTAATTATTATATTACCTGATTTTTTTTAAAAAAACCTAACTCGTATTTTACATCCGTGCAATTTGAAATGAGCTGTGTTCTGCCTGTGTCTCGGAAGATATCTTAATCTCATGGATAAATGGTAATCTTTCATCAGAAGTAATTTCCTCTTTTTGATCTTTCTCTTTATTCTTTGGTCTGTCTCACTTTGGGTCCTTTTCCCTTTTCTCCCCGCGTCATCACCATAGCATACATCTCAAAACGCTGGGAATAATGGGCAGATAAAACCCACACCTCTCTTTCATCGTGGTGGGTTCCGTCAGAACTGGCTACCTCATTTGTGGGGTCCAGTGCACAATGAAAATGGGAGGCCCCTTAATCAACCATAATTAAAATGTTAGGACTTCACCAGCCCAGCATGAATCAAGAGGAGTTGGTGGGGGTGGGGGGGTGGCGATGACACAGTTTGAATGTTCGCAGAGCCAGCCCTGGCTTCTATGCCAAGAAGCGAAGTGTCATGGCCTCTTCAAACCTGCCCCCTGTTATGCTCCTTGGGCAGGAAGGCAAGGCCAGGGGCCCACAACACACCGTGTTTTCTCACGGAAATAGGTCGTGTGGCTTCTGGTCTGCATCCCTCCAGCCAGAGGTGGCCCGTGGGCTCAGAAGGCGCAGACACCACGCCGTTTCTCCCTCCCTCCCCTTCAGCAGCCACACCAAACCCCGCGCCGCTGATCTGCGGCTGTGAACAGCTTTCAGAGGGTTGGGGACGAGTTAATGTTCACTCCCCACCGCTGTACCAGACCTGCGATCTCCTGCTGGCCTTGTATGCATAAAGAAATTTGATACGTGGAGAAAATTGAGAACTTAATTTTCTAAAAAGCATGAAGAGCATGATATATTCATCAGCACTCCTTCACTTATAGGTTATAGAAAAATCAAACTGTCATAAGCCAAAGCGGAACAGTTATTGTCTTGTTTAGCCAACCACGGTTGTTTTAAAACATCCCTAACCGTGGGCACTCTTGCAGTAGGTGTCCCCACCCCGTGTTAGACCGAGGGTATTTCAACACACTCCCTCTCGGGGCTGCCATATTGCACAGCACCAGCTGTAAGCGGAGCTCCCTGGAGTTGTGCCGTAAGTGACCCTACTTTCCCTCCGAATCAAATAGAATATGTTTTTGTTAAAAAATAATTGGAAATAATTTTTATAAAGTTGCTTATCTAGCTCTAAGTCACTCGATTGACTTACTTGGGGTCATAGATTCCCAGCAACTGTTATGTAAGGCAGGGAATGCTGATTTTCCTCCACTTCTTCACTTTAGAAACCGAATCCCCTCTGCACCCTGATAAGTTTTAGAGGACGCAGAGTCCTCAAGCAGGAGGCTTTTCTGTTCCTCTAAACAGGGCCATGATTTTAAGTCTGGTCAATTGGACGTACGTGGGCAACATCTGTGTGACTTCCACATCACATTCCTTGGAACTGAAGAGACTTGATTTCCTGTACCCTCCTTCCTTCTTGCTTTGAGCTGGAGCTGGTCAGTCAAGGCCAATGACACAGACGAGGACAATGCTCCAGAGCCTGCAGCTGAGCAACAAAATGGAAGGGACCTGGGCCCCTGGATGACGTCATGGAGTAGAGTAGCCCCTCTCTCTGCTGCGTGAGAGAGAAACTACTATGTTGTTTTATTCTGGGGTCTCTCTATTACACAGGCATGTCCTATTCCCCAACTAATAGCAGATTATATTGAAGTGAGTGAAGCAGCCACGGCTGCCGGTGGCTGCTGCCGTGCCCACAACGGAAGTCACGCCACACGAGGCCCTGCCCAGCTCTTCACTGCCCAGTGGCCTCCTGAATGCACAGCCAGCACCAGGCACACCCCAGAAGCGGGGAGAATTACAGGCTGAAGCAGGTAAAGAAAATGACCACATGATGCTCGGAAGTACCAAGGTTGGAAAATGATGCCAGGATATTGAGAAATGGGTTCAAGCACGGCGCACCTACAGCTGTGGTATGTGACCCTGGCTGGCACTGTCTTTGATAAATTCAAGCCACCCTGCCCTCCAAGAGCAAATCTGGGTTGAGCTTTTGATTCTTCCAAAGAACACATACCACAACCTACATACCACAACCTAGCTTTTGTTCCCAGCCTGCTTGTTGGACTTAAAGCTTTGCAGCATTTAGGTTCATGGTATCTCTGGGGAGGAGTGAATATGTCAGCGTAATTAACTCATCTGATGAGAGAGGTCCTGTTTATTTCCCCTACAAAATAACAGGTGGCGGCTGAGCTCCGATACATTATGCTGATGTGAAATGCACTTAGAATAAATCGTATTCAATAAATAGGGAGACAAAACGATTTCAAGGTACTTTTTTTTATTGTTTTTAAATTAAGTTTTGAAAGGCCAACAACTGCATACTAAAGAGCCACAAAGCTGCTGCCCTCCTCCAACCTGCCCTGGTGAGAAAGGGTTAATGACACTCAGGGTTCAATCCACAGAGAGTCATAGAATCTCAAGATTGTTTTCAAATTATTGCCCAAACAGTCACAGGGTTTCTGAGAACCCTCTTTGTGCGTGGGAAATGACAGTCTAATCAATTTGGGTAATCAGTTAAAACAACCATACGCAATTCATTTTACAAAATCCACAATGACATTCATTTAATAAACACGTAAGAGCAACACCGTGTGTTGGGCATTGTGTAAATAAAAACAGATAAGATGGAGTGTTTGTCACTGGGAGCTCACAGTCTAAAGAAGTATGGTAGATAAAGAGGTATTTTCCAGGATTGAAATGTTAAAGCATATTCTTCCTCCCTCCAAAAATTTAATAAAATTCCAGAAACTCATTTTTTTTTTTTTTACATTTAAATAAATCCTGATACTAGAAAGCAAGTAGAAAAAGATGTCAGCAAACCAGAAGTGGTGAAGAAGTCCCGACGTGTTAGGGATGAGAAGACCTCATTGGAGCTGAGGTGATATTAGTCTGAAGAAAACCTTAGAGAAGGAGGAAATGGTGAAAGGGAAGGAGAAGGGGAGAAGGTGAAATTTGGGGGACAAGATGAGGTGCTGAAGGGCAGCAGAGAAGTGGAGAGAGGAAGGAGCAAGGGGGAAGAAAAATGGAAAAGGGAAAAGGAATGTGTTGGGAGGACTGGAAGGTATGCAGATTTGTTGATGTGGTTAAATTAAGGAACTTGCAAAGGGATATTAATGGGATTATGTCAGGGGCCCCCAAATGCTATCGCAAGAAAGAGGCAGAGTGAGATTTGACACACAACAAAAGAGGAGAAGACAAGGTGAACACAGAGGCAGAGACTGGAGAATGTGGACCCAGAATTTCCAACGTTCCTCAAGAAGGGTTCTAGGAGAGAAGGAAATAACAACAACAACAACAATAAAAATCTCCCAGTGCCAAAGAAAGAAAAATATCTTTAAACTGAATGGTGACATTTCAGAGCAAAAGACAAAAACATAATAATCTGAAAATCTGCCATAAAGCTAAAATAGCTTACCTAAAAAGATTAAAATTCTGAGTCTCATTAGATTGCATTGATAGCATTGTAAGAGTAGGTCTAGAAGGAAAATTAATACAAACTTAGAACCTTGTACCTAATTAAATTAGCACTCAGATCTTTTCAAACAATGAAGAAATCAAAAATGTTACCATCCACAGAATCTCTCATATTGCCTTGAAGATACACCAGGGGGAAAATATCAAAGAGCCCATGCTAGGGGAAGATGACGTACAAGAAAAAGTGGGAAGCAAGAAACAGTAGAATATAAAATCAAGTTTAAATAATTAATGAGTTACCTAAATATTTTTAATAAGAACATGCAGCTGAAATCCCAAAAGGTTATCACATGGCAGGCTGAGGGAGTCAGGTGACGCTCCGGGTCTGACTCAGCCGGGTTATTTTTACTGGATTTTAAAGAAAAGACCATCCTCTAAGTCCTGGAGTCAATTTCCCCTGCAGGTCTCACAGGTGAGGAGAATCCAGGGCAGATGCTCACTGTCACAGAATCTCATCATGGAGGCCAATTGTGTCCACGATGCACTGGGCGTGGACAGACACTGGGCAGCGTCTCTCATATGAGATGAGTGATCGCTAAAGACAACAGATGAACTTGTGAGCACTAATTTTATGTCACACTCTTGTAGAGATGATCTCATTTAATCCTCAGAACAACCCTTGTCATTACACCGTTAGTATTATTAACACATTATACGGAGGAGGACTAGAGTTCATAGAGACTAAATAAATTGCCTAAACTGACAGACACTAAGTCAACATTGGTCAGTCGAAGGCCCTAGTCTCAACTCGTATCTTTTTTGCTTATAAAGTTTTCCTGACATGGGGACATTGGGGAGTTCACTACTCAGAGGTCAGATGTTCAAAAACGGGTGGGTTAGTTAACCTCCCTAAGTAAGGAAGATCCCTTCAGGTTGGTTAGGACCAGCCTCTGCTCTACAGAACCCTGCACAATTGTCACTGAGAGCAGTAAAGGCAAGGTAACAGGTACAGGAAGGGCAAAGCTGGGCTTCCGAACCAGGAGTTACCAATGAGAGAATGTGGATTTGGTTTGGTGCAAAGGCCTATGTTGTCGCTCAGGAAGTGAAAAGAACGGAACAACCAGAGTGTCCATAATAACCGAGGCTTCCTGCGTCCCTGAGGGAACCCTGTCAACACTGGGACTGCATTCCAACAGGACAATAAGCACATTATGCTTCTGCTAGCTCGTCACTGTAGGCTACAACCTGGCTCCCTGTTTCCCTACACCTGTCCGATTCGCTCACACGATCTGACTGGCCCAGGGAGGTGTTTGAATGTGCAGCCCCTGCCATAAACAAGAGCTCTCCAGCACCAACTCAGAACGCCTGGGACGGGGTTCCTCTCGCCATCCTGTCCAGAACCCAGGCTCAAGGGATGAGGTCCTCCGTCTCTAATGGGCATGCTGTATAATCACAATGTAGCACATTTCTCATTTCATTTAAAAGGAGTGACTGCTGGAATTACATTTCCCTTGTAAAACAATAACCCAACTCCCAGTTGGTCGGCAAATAAATAAGAGAAAACAGCTTTGTAATTATTTCGACAGTGGTCGGACTCAAAGAAACCCATCAAAGCCCATTTCATGAGAGAGAGCGCTAAGCAGAGGTGAGCAAACATTTTACCTGACCCTAGTCTGACACATGCTACTCCCAAAGATGACTCCTATAATGAAAATCTGTCTCTCACAAATGATTCATCATGTGAAAACTGTGTTGAAGATGTTGGAGACGCGGGCAACACGGGCATCGCATGCGAAAATTAAATTAATCAATATGACGATGGAGATCAGCAGTCTATCACCGCCAAGCTGTTTGATAATAATGAAACGGGAGGCGGGGACAGGCAGGGCTCATGAAACTCATCAAAGTGCAGGACATGTTGGTGGCAATCAGGAATTAGTAACTATTGCTAGAAATGGAGAAACAAGGGCCAACAAAGAAAAACATATTGTCAGGAAATGACCACTTTCATGCCTACCTCCCTAGACCAAGCCAGCAACAGCTGTGTCCTGAATTGGGGCAATGAACTATTCACATGCCTGTTCCCCACAATGTGTGAGCCTCACAGAAGCCAGAACGATCCTGTGAGACCACTGTTCACATGGGGGCGCCCCTCTGGTCAGAATCTCTGTTGGCATCTGTGTCACTTGCTCATAACAGCCAACACCCCCGTATGACCGATGACACCTGAATGGCTTGGTCTCCCAGGACCTGTCTCCCTCCACTTACACCAGGCACATCAACCAGAAACACAGTTCCCAAAACACAAGCTGTGGTTCCTTCTCACGGCACTGACACTCGCTTTCCATCCTCCTGGAGTTTGCTTCTCTCAGGCCACCTCAGAAGCATCTCTCGCTTGCTCCCAGCCTTCCCTACCTGAAACGGCAACCCTCTTCCCCGGCACGCGTCTCACTTTCTTACCTCCTTCGCGTTCTTCTTAGCATAGAGCTATTGTAGCCAAGCACCTGGTTTACTGCCCGTCTCACTAGTTAAGACTGTGAACTCCAGGAGATCAAGAAGTTTTGCCTACTTTGTTCTCTGTGGTGTCCCGAGGAACAGAAGAGTGTCTGCGATATAATAGATGCTGAATAAATATTTGTTGAATGCATGACTGTAATTTCTAGATAAGAGGGAAAAGAATGATGATAACACGTAAAAAGGACTTGCCCAGGTATCAGCCCGCTCCCCTTCCAAGGGGCTTTGTAGAGGTGGTGAGACAATGCCAAGTTTTTGTCCAATGAACAGGTACAAGGAAGGGTCTGGAACTGCCAGGAATGCACTGTGCCTGGAACGGTGGCATTCTGGCTACCCTCGCCCCCCTTCTTCTGGAGCTGTCATATGGTGAGCCCCAGCCTGGAATTGCCAGTCTCTCTGTTCTGTCTCTCTCTCTCTCTCTCTCTCTCTCTCTCTCTCTCTCTCTCTCTTCTGCATTAAGAATCAAAATCTATTGATACACAATTCAGTTTAACAAATATTTTTTTACTGGACTAAATTTGCAAGGATGTTAAGGCTTCCCTGTGGCAGAAAGGGAAGATTGTGAAGTGAGCCTTAGAAGGAGTTTTTCTTCCACTCATTTGTAAAGATGGATGATAAATATTGCACATCAATCTGTGTTGTATTTGGTATTTGCACACATCTTCTGTAAGAACCATTGATGATAATTTCGCAACATGTGGTGCTTATCTGCAAAACTCTAGCAAGAATAAGGGGTAAGAATGGTGCACTTGCAAGATGTCTGTTCTCAAAATGTATTACCTGCATCTAGGCAAGTGTTCCTCTTCTACATGGGAAGCCGACCCTCTTACAGGGTAGATCACTGCTTCCAGGCAGATAAAAGGGACCAAAGAGGAGGGGCCACATCCGCTGATTCTCCTCAGAGGGCCAAACATCTGTACTGGAAAGTATAGTTTTCATTATCCTTTCTCCTTCCTTGAACTTAGAGGAGACACGGTGTAGGTTCAGAAAGCCCTCCCGGGAGCCAGGCGTATGTCTGCTTTCACAGCAGTCTGCAGAGACGTTTCTCAGCCTCAGCACTGTTGACATTGAGGGTCGGATCAGTCTTCGTTGTGGGGGCCTGTCCTGGGCACTGTAGGATGTTCAGCAGCATCCATGACCTCCACCCACTAGAGGCCAGTAGCGCCCCCACTACCGCCAATCAAAAATGTCTCCAGACATTGGCAAATGTTCCCTGGAGGGGGCAGAATCATCCTCAGTTGAGAGCTACTCTTGTAGAATGGGTCTTTCCAACAGTTGAACTATATTTTTACCACTTAGAGTGAAAAATACTACATGATTAAGTCCTACAAATGCATCACCATGGTATACTTTCTAGCCACCCCTTACTCCCCTTATGTGCTACTTCTACCATATTTGAGGTTCGTAGAAACTGTCCTAATTTTGAGGAATTGAAATCAACTCAATTTAACCAAGTAAAGAAGTGCACATCTTAAGTATGCAGAAGAATTTCTCAGGCCAAACAAGGAGGACTTCCAGGACCTACAGGATGGATGAGTAGTCAATCCCTCTCTTCTCTCTCCCCTCCTTCTTTCTATTTTCACCCCCTGCCCTATCATTGGTCCTCCACTGAACAGCAAGAGCGATCCCTTCAACACATAAGTCACATCATGTTTCTCCATGGTTTCCAGCGGGCTCCAAATAAAACCTCTGCTCCTTCCCGTGGCCTCAGGGCCCACATGACCTGGCCTCCGACCTCACCTTGCTCCTACTCCTTCTCCTTCTCCGCTAGGATCTAACTTTGGGCACTGGGCAGGACGTCCGCACACCGCCTCCCTGTCACCTGGCTTTTCTGATGGGAGAAGGTGTGTGAAGCCTCCTGGACAAAGGCCGGTCTCAGCAGAAATCGGTGCTGCAGCTCGGCGCTGGGCCCAGGGGGTTTCTCATGGTCCCCATAACCAGCTCTCATCGTAAGCCAATCCATCACGCACACTATTCCCACATTAATGTTATTAAAATGACACGTAGAGCACGTCACTTCTTTGCTCAGAAGCCACCAGTGACTCACTGATGCCTACTGGATGAAGTACAAAGGCCTCAACCTTGCGCTTACAATTGTGAATGCTTTCCACTAAAAGGTTTATAGTACAAGAACCCAAGACTACAAGACTGAGCATTATGAGTTAAACCGTGTCCCCCTTCCTACAAAGATATGTTGAAGTCCTAACCCTCAGTACCTCACTTGGAAATAGGGTCTTTGAAGATCTAACCAAGTTTAATCAAGTTTAGATGAGGCCATTAGAATGGGATCTAATCCAATAGAAATGGTGTCCTTGCAGTTAAAAAAGAGGGAAATTTTGACACAGGTGTAGTACAGAGGGAAGACCCTGTGAAGAAGCACGGAGAGAAGCTGGCCACGTGATGGGAGGCCAAGCTCAGACCGATCTTTGGATTGCCAGCCAGCAGCGGCAGCTGGGAGCGGCAAGGGAGGATGCAGCCCTGAGGCATCAGAGAGAGCGTGGCCCTCCAGCCTCTAGGGCTGTGAGAGGATTAATTTCTGTTGTTTTAATCCTCCCAGTTTGTGATCCTTTGTTACAGTGGCCCTAGAAAACTAACACACTGGAGAAATGGCGCAGCGGGATTTTTTGTTTTATTTCACACAACGGTAGGGTGACCAGTGGTCTCAGCCTGCCTGGGATGAGGGTTTCTCGCAGGGATTTGTGATGCTACAACGAGGCAGGTCCAGGGAAACTGGGATGAAGGGGCCACTGTTTATGGCAGTGTCCTCCCTCAGTCAGGATGAGGGAAGTGGCCAGTCGGCATAAACAGGAGCCTCTTCTGCCCGAGGGTCAAAGTTAAGGGGGAGCGGTCAGGAGGACCTGCTGGTCTCCAAGGCACGGTGGCAAGAAAGGGCCAAGAGACCACAAAAGAAAAATTAAAATGAAGTCCTATAAATTAAGATTGGTAAGCTAGTCCCCACAGGGGCTGAATGAGGAGAGAGATAAAAGCAAAGTGTGTTTCCATCTTCACAACGGTGAGAGACAGATGTTGTCCACATCTGGACTTCCTGGGGCAGATGGACCACAACTTCCTCCAGCACTGGGAATTCTTTACAACTTTTTTTTGTTGTTTTAATATAAATTGCTTTCTTGGTAGGGTTTAACACTTTCTAATGTTCACTGGCCTGTCCTCTTATAGGAATGGTCTTTTCTTTCCCATAGGTTCTTAGTTTTTAAAAATTGGTTTACATGATCTCTTCAATAGTAAATAGATTTACACCTTTTGGGCCATGTATGTTGCACACATTTCAATCTTTTTTTAAAGTTTAGACAGCCCTTACCCACACAGACAGCAAATTAAAATTGTTTGTAATTTTTTTACTAGGAAATGTTCATCGTTTATCTCTGGAAATAGGGACCCATTCGGTTAAAATACTTCCCTCTCCATTTCACTGTAATAGACAGTCACGTCGCCCTTACTTATTCCATGAAGTGGCTCTCCCTTGGCCTGCCTGTGGCTGGCACGACAGGACCCAGGCCTGGACGGCAGGGCGGGGGTGTGGGGACCGCAGCCTGACATTTAAGAGGGCCTCGCTCTCCGAGCATGGAAGGACGGAAGGATCGAACAGTTAGTAACAAATTAGCATGTTTGAAAACAGGAATGGGGCACCGATAACCTGAAGACTAACAAAGGGGAATGAGAAGGGAATGCTGGAGAATAGGAAAGGAACCCAGAGAACGAAACAGCTTTCAAAAACTAGCAGAAATAAAATTCGGGGTAATCCTCAAAGAGCTGAGTTTGTAAGGATGAATTGGAAAAATGATCAATTCCCTGTTAATGAATACAATAGCTACTGGGGATTCACATTAAACATTATTTTTTAATCATTGTATACATATAGAACTAATATTTTTAGGATGTGTTGATAAATGATAGCTTTGGCCGAAGAAAATGAAGGCGCAGTGTCATAAAAATACCAAAAGTCAAGATTCATAATGGAATATATTGTATATATTATTATTTATATACATATAAAGTCTGAATTTAAAGGATCCATACTTTATTCCTTCCTTGTGGACTGGAATAATAATGACGAGGCCAGCAGAAGCTTGGCCTTCCAGGGGCCTATGGCCGCTCTCTGTCCTTCTGCGCCTGGTCCCACAAGCGTCGGTAAAGACTTAAGAGAGATGGCTGTGGGTCTCCCCGCCGCTCTCCCCCCTCCACCTGCACACCTCCTTTCTTCTTGGGACTTTTCTTGCACGGTTTCTGCCTCTGATATATAATGTAAGGGCTCCTATGACCCACCCCCCATCCCCAACGAGGAGTCCAGAGCTCTCCTTTTAAAAGGGAAATGATTCTATAAAGTCTTTTCCATTCTTAATTGTTTATATCGTTCATCTTAAGTATCATTTAACATGTACTGCGGACAGTCTTCATGGGGTTGATGTATTACATGTTCAAGATGTGGGAATGTGGTCCTTTTATGTTACATTTAATGCCCCTGAAAATAATGTTCATGTATGAATTTCTTCCTGACGAGTGGTGTTTTCTTTTTATGTGTTTATCCTCAGTGTGTATCAAAACTAAATCACTCCTACTGATAATTTTTTTCTTTTGTATAAATTGCATTTTCCTGTGATGTAACTTTAACTCACAGGCGAGACCAAATTACTCCCTGCATATTGTTCTAGAACATAACCACAGCATATATTGGAATCTCCTGTATTTACAGAGCACTCTGGGCCAGGACTGTCCTAGGTGGTAGAAATTTGGATTAACAAGATAGGCGTGGCCTTCACCATCGGGAAGTTTGGTGTGGTGTGTTTTCAGAAATACCTTCCCTCTCCTGGCCTAGCGGTGCAGCCTACCTGCACTGTGGCACTTAGTTTAGGGGCAGGAATGGTCCACAGGCTCCTAGAAAAGTTGGTGTGGAGCATACACGCTCACCTCTATTGTTTCCTGGCAGGAAAGAGTGGCGTGGAAGAACTGGACAACTGTAAGCAGCAGTCTCCAAGAGAGATGCAAGACATCGCTGATATAATCGGCACCTTGTTGATTAACTTTCTTTGGAAGAGTATCTATAGCAGCTAATCAATAACAGGAGTTATCTTCTCCTCTCCTACTACCTATTCTTTGGTTGGTTGAAGTTTAAAAAAAACAAAACTTCCGTTTATGTAATTTTTAACAACTACCAAAACCAATTTTAAGTTGTGTTTGACAAGTCAGATCCTTTTCAAGGCCTCCAAGAACTGCAAGTTGTCTAGTGATCAGATCCTTGTGTTTGGCAAATGATTTTCTCTATGAAATTGGGGGAAGAAAGTCCAACAATATGAATAAGTTAGTCTTTTCTACCAAAGCCAATAACAAAATAATTTATACAGAATTATATGTGAATCAGCACATGAGACAGTGAGACTTATCTTCAGAGGAAAAAATCTATATGTTCGTCCAATTGAAATAGTCACACTAGTCTCCTGTCTGTTAAAGAAAAAATTAAACAAAAGGCCTAGTGCATGAATCCTAAGAAGAATGGCTTGAAAATGAAGATTTAAATTTTTCCCCAAGAAAAGAAATGAAATATGAATATTTCCACCCATTTTATCTTTTTAAATTGATAACATATGTTGAAATTGCACATTTAGAGACAATTTTAATTTGAACAACTGGATAATTCTTCATTGTATTTTGTCCATTAACCATTACTTTTAGGCAGAAGCAATACCAAAATAACCAACAACCTATATAGCACAATACCAGCCAATCAAAACAGGTGGCCCCGTGTACTGGCCTCAGCCTTTCAACTGCTTGACCACTAGGGTCGGTGCTTAGGTGACCAGGATGCGGGAGGGGGCACCCAGATGGCCTTCAGGAAGTTGCTGTATACAGACTGGTATGGAAATACCAATCATTTTTGTGGACTATCAACTCTAAGTTCAAGGTCAAATCTCATTATAAAGGTTGTCACAGAACCACCCCAATTCTTCTGCGGTGATATTTAGTCTTATGTGATTCTGTGATTACCATAATCCTAATTATACACTTTTGGTTTAAAGGGGAAAGAAAGGAAACAACTCAGGTACAGTCGTTTTAATGTCAATGACGAAGTACAGAGTTCTTAGCAAACTAGAACGTTTAATATTATATACAGGGCCCGGCAGAAGTAACGCCTGCTTGAGTGTGGTTGGTAGGGTAATAATATGGGTGTAATAATTTATAGTTTTAATTTTAACCTTTCACCTAAACTGTTATATGGTGCACTTGAGTGTGATATTGTTATGTTACAGGATTACATGCTTATGATTTTATAATAAAGGATTTTGTAATAAAAAGGGGGTGTTATTTGTGCCAGACCCCATATGTGTGAGTACCACCTCTTCCTTTTTTAAGCTCTTAAATCTTTTGGTTTGGATGTTTTATTAGTCAGGGTTCATATGATAAACAGAACCAATGGGATATAAATAGAGAAATTTATTGTAAGAAATGCTTTCACACGATTATGGGGACTGGCAATTGCCAAAATTTGTAGGGGAGGCTGGAAGGAAATTCAGATAAGAGTTGGTGTTGCAGTCTGGAATCTTAACCTGCAGGGCAAGCCAGTGGGCAAAAAGCTTGGGCAGGGTTTCTCTATTTCAGCCTTGAGACGGAATGGCTTCTGCCCTGAAAATCTCAGTCTTTGCTCTTAAAGCCTTCCACTCATTGGATGAGGACCACCCACATTCTGGAGGGTAACCTGCTTTACTTAAAGTCAACTAAGTGTAAATGTTAATCACATCCACAAAGACGGGAGCCAGGAACTCACATCAACATCTAGACTAGTATTTGACCAAACAACTGGGCACCAGAATGTAGACAAGTCGACACATAAAATTAACCATCACAGATGGGTATTTTGGGAGCTTAATAGCAAGCAGGATGATAGAGATGCTAGCATATAGCAAGATCGAAAGCTCATGACTAATTCTGTGTCTTTAAGCATGTACTCTGCTCCAGACCCAGTGCCAAGCACATCTCTTGTTCATTTTCCACAACAACCCAAGTAGGACAGATATTGTTATTATCCTTCTTTGTATATGACCAAGCAATCATTTCCAGAGATTAGGTTGCTTGCTGTACTAGTTTCCTGTGACAAATCAATAAAAACTTAGTAGCTTAAAACTACACAAATTCATTATCTTACAGTTCAGAGGTTAAAGGCCAAAATGAGTCATACTGGGCTAGAATCCAGGAGTCAGCAGGATTGCATTCCTTTGGAAACTCCAGGGGCGAATACATTTCCTTACCTTTTACAGTTTCTAGAGGTTGCCTACAGTCTTTGGCTTGTGGCCTCTTCCTCCATGTGCAAAGCCAACAGCATAGCATATTCCAGTCTCTCTTTCTCTCTGACTCTGACCCCCTTCTTGTGATATTGGGCCCATCCAGATAATCCAGGATAACATTCCACCTTGAGATTCTTAATTGAAATACATCTGCTAAGTCCTTTTGCCAGGAGAGTAACATATTCACAGGTGTCAGGGTTTCGGACACTGGCACCTCTGGGCAGCCATTACGTCACCTGCCACACTTACTTGCCTAATCTCACAAAGACAGTAGTGGTGGTGCCTGGATTCAGATCCAGTTCCCTCTGACTGCCGGGTCCACACTCTCACAGTTCACCTCTCACAAACAGCGCGCAAACAGAATTGAAGCCATCAGTAATTATTTTATGAGCAGGGCTAGGGGCCATGGAAAACGTTGGTCCTAGGGAGTTGTAAGCACACTAACAAAGCACTGTTTTATAAGTTATCCAAAAGCACATGGAAATGCTTTGTTATAAAGAATGCTTCCACATCATGGGATCATGCACTCACGATCAATTGAAAAAGTGAATTCTTCAGGCTTCCAACTCTAAAATGAAGCTTCCCTGATCACATAGATTAGCTATACAGCCAAATTTGGAAGAGACTGAATTAAAGAGTGTTTCCGCCAGACAAAAGAAAGGAGACAAATAAGGACACGTTAATACCAAAGTTCTAGCTATTGTCCTCACACAAAACATCCAAAAATCTCAAGGATCAGTTTTCGAACTTGACCGGTTCTAAGAAGCCACATGGATAAAATGGGGTTTGAGGGATTTGAAACCTAAAGCTTGGAATCTCCAGGCTTGTGACAGAAAGAAGAGGGATTTATTTACTTGGGTGAGAGAGGTTCAAAGTAGAATGCTAAAAAAAATTCACAAATAAAACACCCAGAGAAAATGGAAAAGAATAAAACAAATTGCTCCATATGAACTCACTGTCCTTTCTCATCTAATGGTCTTTTCACCTATTTTTCAGTTAATCAAATTGAAAGATAAGATTTAAACGAAACGACCGTGCAAACAGCCTGTCCAAAGGGCATGTAACAAAGTTCAGTGGGCAAGCTAAGACCAGAACGCCTTGCTCACAACACAGATGCGCCCCAAAAACTTACTTTTCAATAACATTATTCCTACTTTCCCTTTCTCTACATGAAAGATACTTGGTTGCTGATTTCCAGATGCAATCAGCTCCAAACCACTACCGTCCTTATTTTATAGGAAGGAAAATTAAGCGATAGAGAAAGGACTTTTTATCTACTTTCTATACACATGTGCTAGGCAGTGCTGATGGCTTTGTAATGACAGCCGCGGTCCTTGACTGGAGCTGTGTGCACCTTGGTGGGCGTTTGGCATAGTCCAGCGCAGCTATTTTCAACTGGTGTCCTACAAGAATTGTTAAAACAGGCACTACCTGACTACTTAGTTAGGGGCACTGCCTTCTTTTCCCTTAGATGGTCAGATTTTAAAAAATGACAGCCACCAACACAACAATAGGCATCTAGTGCAAATGCTGTGCTTTGAACCATAAATATGTAGGTCATAAAGGAGAGTTGCATCTTACTGGTCACTTCGCATAATAAGTTTGCATCTGATTGGTTAATTCTTGACATGAGAAGTCCTTATATACAAGTATAGACACCTGATTTTTTTAAAAGATCATTTTGGAGGAAAAACAAGGTATATAATTACTATTAATATTTTTTTGTAAATTAAAATTATACCTATTTTTGTCAGATTGGCAAAAATATTTTTTGGTGTGCCGCAGGATTTTAGTAGTTAGATTATGTGTGCCGTGAGATGACAAAGGTTGGAAATCGTTGGTCTAGAGATACGTCTGGTTGTCACGAGTCAGAAGGCGGGGACAGAGCGATGGGAGATGCTACTGGCTTCCAGCAGAGAGGGGCCAGGGATGCTGCCAAACACCTGGAAGCGCCCAGGGCGGCCCTCAGGTCCAAGGGTAATCCAGCTTGGAATGTCAGTATTGGCAGAGTTGGGAAGCTGACCGCATACAGCGCAGCCAGTAAGGATGGGCTCTGGAACCAGGCAGTCCGCGTTTAACATTCGGCTCCACCACACATTGGCCAAAAACCTTCAAATGTGTTTCCTTATCCCTAAAAGAGATAAGGAAACACCCACCTTGTACAGTTCCTGTGATTAAAATAAATTAATCTAGTGGTTGGAGTGCCGCCTGGCCCACATGCTATACAAATTGTTACATATAGCATAAATATATCTGAAATATGATATATTAATATATTAATTTTAGTGCACTATCAGATGTGTCAATTAATTAATATGATTAGTTATTAGTATAATATTAAATATATGTTGATACATTATTAACATTAAATACGTTATATATTGACATAGTATATATATCAGTAATATTACTGGCTCAAAATTATTTTTACCTGCCTGTCCCGTGCACTGACTCTCTCATTACATTGTGAGCATCCTAGGGACAGAACTTGACCTTAATCATCCGTGTGACCTCAGCCCGAAGCACAGGGTCTAAACAGACAAATCAGAAACCAAACATTCGACCCACTGATAGCACTTGCAGCCATCTTCATTGGTGCCCACCCGTGTCTGCTGAGCCCTCCCACCGCAAGACACACTGGCCTGGCATCCTTTGTGCCTGAGGGCGTGCCCTGACCTCTACGTCCACCCTGTCCGGACCATGGCAGGACTAGAGCGCCCCGGAGCCAATGGCGCCAGGGAGCAGCCCTCAACTAGGGACCTCTTGTCCCTCACCCCCAGTGGGGACGACTCAGAGGTGTGCGTTCCACTCTGTCTCACAGGGTGCCCAGCAGGAGAAAGCTCCACTTGTTCACAGTGGGAACTTCCTACATCGCATCCCGTCCCAACCTTGTCTCATGCTTCCGTCTCTTCCCAGGGTTCTTTGGCTTCGCACGTGCTCATGAACTACCACCCTCCAGTACTGGTTGCAGAGTTGGCTCCTGGTGCAACTCGAGACACTAGGCAAGCAGGAGGGATCAGGTTGCCAGGAAGGTGATGCCCCTGACTTAAATCTTTCTGCCAATTAGTATGGCTCGGGCTTCAGTCCTGCTCAAGTCTCATCTCTCAGGCACGCGAACCCGTGCGCAGGATGGCAGGGACTGAAACGGGACGTGGAAAAGCAACCCATTCTCAGAGTGGTGAGGTAAATAATACCTCCCGCTCTGAGACCGGTATGAAAGGGAACTTGGGGTAACCTTCCAAGCACAGCTTGGGGCACCTGTGACTGTAAAAGGGAGCTAATCTGTTCCTAGGGAAATACAGACTTTTAAAAATTAAGCTGCAGGCTAAAAGCTTCAAACAATCCACCTCCCTGAGGCGTACTCCCCTAGGGACAAATAGATGGGGAAATTTTCAAAGAGGGTGCTCGGTTTATCACTTGGTGTCTCTGTCTGCAGACGGAGGAAGTCCCTTTGATTCTACAGAGAAATCAAATCCCCCCGGACCTCTTTGAAGGTTCAAGAGTTCCTCAGCTCTCCCCTACCTCCATCACAGAAAGACTGCAGATGGTCCTGAAAATAACCCTTTGGGAGTTGAAAACCAATAGCAGATTTAGTAATCACTGCTGTTTCTTAAGCCCTTTCCTCAGGAGCTGAAGAAAAAAACAATAACAGAACCCACCCTGCTGCATAATGCAGCTTCAGATCTGTTCTCTTATCCTTCACAGGAGACTGTGCAATAATAGTAATACGAATTTGTTGAGCATTTACTATACCCCAGGTATTTAAATGCCTTACCTCAGCAAACAACCCTCTAAGTAACATTATTCCATTTTACAGATGGAAAGTTTGCAAAGTAAAGCCTAAAAAAATTGACCAAGGTCACATAGCTCATAAATAGTAGAGCAGGGATTTTTAAACTAGGAGAGTCTGACTTTAGAACCCTGCCGTGATTACCTTATATGAAACGTTAAGTACAATTTAACTGATAAATATCATCTGAGTAAAGCTGGTAATTATTCTACTGGGTAACAGGCACGGAGAAGAGAGAGGACACACAAAAACCAACGGTGACCACAGGGAACAGTGCGACCGCGAGGGAAGAACAGGAGCAGCGGCCAGTGAAGTGTTCCACCTCAGATCCTGCACCGATAAACTTTGTTCTCATGCATATGTCAAAGATGCATGTGCCTGCAACAGAATCTTGGAGGACTCTAGTCTATAGGAAGATGCAAATAAAGCCAGGGGAATAGAAAAAACGATTTGTCATTAAAGAAAGGGAACTGTGCCCCACAGCAGTGAATCCAGCACAGGGACTGCAAGACCTCGTGGCTTTCACAGGAGTGAATGTGATTGATGTTCTTCACGTCCCTCACCTGCTTCACACTTTAAGCCGGTGTCAGACTGCCCTGGTTCAACTCTGAGCTCCAACACCCGCTACTGTTGTTAAGATTGAATGGAGGGCAAAGGGGGAAACATTCAGACAACTGTAACAGAATAACAATAAAAAATAAAAATAAAAAGTTGAATGAGAAATTCATGCAAAAGGCATGACTCGGTGACCAGCCCATAAAAAGCACTCATTAAATATTTAGGAGCGTCCTTCCGCCTTCACCTGAATCCTGAGCATGCAAGGCAGGTGCGCAATCACCTGTCGCCTCAAGCTCTCCCCAGCTGCCCTGGCGCTTGGCTTCCCTCGCAGCCCCGAGCGCAGGAGAGAAGCCCTCCGTCTGGGAGCCAGCCTCTGCACTGAGTTCCGGGGAGGGACTATCGTATTCATGGCACAGCCACTCAGATGGCGCAAGGCCAGGGGAGTCTCCTCTCTTATTCCCAGGCCCTCTGTGGCGAGATTAAATCATCCTGCAGTGAAGGATCTAAAGGGCAATCCAGCTGCGGGTTCAGGGGTTCCCATGGTGCTTTGGGGGAACCCTGTACAGAAAGAGAGGAAAAGGCAGGTTTAGGTCAGTATTTGGGAGATTAATGGGTGGCCCAAAACATGGTCTCTCTCTCTCTCCAGAGGTTCAGAACAATATCTTCCATGGGCCAAAAATATGTTGCAGAAATTATTCCAAGTCCTCATCATAAGTCAATAAAACGCTGCCCATAGGCCCATTTTACAGACTGGATTAATCTTGGGGTTCAGCTAAACTACCACAATGGCCTAGCCAGGAAGAGGTAGGTTTGGGATAAGAAATCAGGTGTCCCAGTCAAGACCCCTATAATCTTTCTACTCCCTCTTCTGTGCCTCTCTTGAATGGGTAGTGTTTCTACAGATCGATCAGAAAGCAGTGTGGTGTAGACAGAGGTGCGCTTCCCCACTTTGTCTTCTTGAATTCAGGGGCTACCACAGCTGTGAAATGCCAGCTAACCCCGGGTCTCACCCTCGGAGCCGTTGGAATAGAGATGGAGGAGGGCGGTGGCTTGGAGGGCTGGCCAGGTCTGCTGGACGCAGACACAGCGACGGGTGGTACCAGCCCCGGCGCGCCCCGCGGGGCTGGCCAAGGCTCTCTGGGGCCTGCCCCGAAGCCCAACTGCTGCCTCCGCCCAATCATGCTGCCCCCACTCCGCTTATAGGCAATGGCCCCAAAGGACATCTTGAATATCCAATTCTGTCTCCGGGTCTGGTCTCCAGAGTGAGGTTTTTTGAAGCCACAGAAAGGTGGGTTGTACAAAACAAATGTTGGGTTTTGGGGTCAAAAGGCTTCAATGGGACCACTAACTCATCCGCTTTCTACCTCTGTGTTGGGCAAACCAGGTCATCTCACTGAACTTGACATGACAATAAAGACCAATCTCACTAGACAGGCTCCGTCAAGAAATTGAGAAGAACAGTCACAGCACATCTTACAACAGTCGTCCCTATTATCCTGACAGATCCTCACTCTGTTACGGCTGCATGTTACTCTGTGGGATGAGAAAACTCTGAGAACAAATGTAAAACAAATTGTAAATATGTAAAAAAAAATTGGAAAAGAGTAGTTCTCTTTTTGTAGTTCTGGAGCCTCCAAAGTCAGCAGCCCCAGCAGCGGCAGGAAAGTAAGGGACATTATTATTCTTGTACAGCAGAGCTGTAGCATATAATTAAATCATTAAGAGGCAAATTAACTCCTCTAGCAATAGTCATCTAAGTATTTGTGGGCAAACCCATTAGCATTGTGCCAGTAAATCCTGAAAGCTCTTCTCAGGCAACCTGAACAACTAGAGCGTCAAAGGCAAGGGGTGTGTGGTGCACAGGTGGTTTGACCTCCTATGGAGACACGTAGGAGGGGTAGGGTGGGGAGCGGATGGGACGCTAATGACATGTTGTGACTATACTTCATAAACCCTTTGAAAACACAGCTGCCAAATTTCCCCTACCTGGAACCAACAATAAATCTATTCTTTTCCCAGGAAAACCATTCAAAAGCTTTTGTTCTCCCATTTACCCTACCCTTACCACGTCTCCTTAATTCGGCTGTATTCATGCAGTGTGGATCATTTGGTTTTGGAGGGGACACAACTGGCGGGGGGGGTCACTGGGTAAATATAAAGAGCATATTCCAGAGGTATGCTTTGCAGCTATTTATTTAGCAAGGTTTTCAGAATAATGAATATAAAGTTGGCTTCGATTCTGTAGCCAAATATATATTTACGCTATTGACTTGAATTCAAGCTGACCAATCTGGTTCGCTGTCTGTGGCCTTCAATTCATTCAGGCTTGAGTGTTTCAGTCAATATGTTGATCATTTCTATGATGACCCTGCTTAAACCATTTAATAAAATGTAAACAACATGAAAGTATATTGGAAGTCAACATAACTCATTATTGCCGCTTATACGCTCATCAGACTCCTGAGGGGTGCCTGACCCGACGGCAGGTTCCCTCCAGAGTCATACAATAATTTTAGCTGTGAAAGGAAATTTTATGGCATGTAAGATTAGCCCACACTAATGCAAGGTCAAAAATAATAGAATCAATAGGCAAACTCAATACTGTGAACATTTTGAGAAAATTACTACCAGAAAACAATGTCAACAACAGATTGAAATGGGTCTCCAAAGTCGTCCCATTGATTTCCTTTCACTTTGGTGGTAACCTAACTCTTTCTTTTATGCAATATGGAATTTTTCGTCTTTTTTTTTTTCAGCTCTGCTTTAAACATGGAATATTTCTCTTGTGCTTTTTTTTTTGATGGATGCCAAACATTACATGTGTCAAGAAATTTAGATCGTGGTTCATATCAAAGAGAATAGGAAGACTTATTCAATCAGATAAAGCCTTGAGCAGGTCTTTAATGTAGGGCTCAGTTGATAAATTCAAGAGTTATTTTAATTATAGCAAGACATCCAAGTTCAAATGTAAACAGTTCCATTAACAGATTACTAAGTAAATAAAAACCTTAGACTGAACATACTTGGCATTAGCGATGGTCTTATATTGGACATATTGCACACATAGTCCTCATTCTTTTTGTTGGAAGGGGAGATTACTGTTTGACACATCATGTTCTTTAGCAGTAACAGAAACATCAGCAAGCAGCCAAACTTGACTGATATAATAACAACCCCAATCCACCCCCAACTTTTCTGCTCTAGTCTCCCCATTTCAGTCAATGACTAAATCACCCCCTTCCACCACTGACTGACGTATTCAAGCGAAAACCTTAGGAATTACCATTAATTTCTTTCTGTTTCCATCATCAAGTTCTGGAGTTTTATATCCAAATTATATCCCGAAACCACCCACTTCACTCCCTCTCTGGTTTTGCATTTCCATGGCCTCTCTCCAGTCCTTCCAGTTTCCCTTTTCTACCCAAGAGGCTGTAATGACCACTTTGAGTCACAAATTAAATCACACAGTACTTACCCTTTGAGCTCTTTCACGGGTGCCCATTGGACTTTGTATAAAATCCAGACCCCTCACCGTGGTCTG
Source organism: Pteronotus mesoamericanus (assembly GCF_021234165.1). Taxonomy (NCBI): domain Eukaryota; kingdom Metazoa; phylum Chordata; class Mammalia; order Chiroptera; family Mormoopidae; genus Pteronotus; species Pteronotus mesoamericanus. The sequence goes on from NW_026555105.1 coordinate 5,508,461, forward strand.
CTGGGCCCTGCATAGCCTGGTCCATGCCTGCTGCTCCTTCCTCAACTCATCCTTGGTCTCTTCACCCCTAACTTTCCAAGATCCCATTGGCTTTTTTCTGTGACCTCAATCATGCCCAGCTAAATAACACTTCAAGGCCTTTGCCTGGGCTCTTTCTTCTTTGCAGCACACTTTTCTTTCAATCTTTTCCATCACTGGTTTCTTCTCTTTAGCCCAGTTCTAGAGGAGCCTTCTCTGAACATATTATCAAAGGATGCCCACGGCCTCGACCTCTTACCTTCTAATTATTGTCATTATGTACATCATTTCCATAAAGAAGTTGACATTTATAACTATGGCACCAGGGTATAAAATGGGGGGTGATGGGAAGCAGATTATATAAATCATTTTCTCTAACATATAATCCTTTTGTTCTCAAATTTCATTTCTGCTGAGAGTGGAAATCCCTTACTTCATCAGGGAAGGGCATTGCTACATTTTTTTGCTAACTTTTCTTTTGGGTAATTTTCCAACCTTTTGGAGCTTTCCTTCAACCTCAGTGTTCTTGTCCCCTTCCCAAGATGCAATGGGGTTCCAGGAAACAGTTATGTCCTCATAGTTCTGGGAAGGTATGTCTGGCCCATGGGCTCTGCTTCCACATCAGTTCCTTATATTCATGCTCTTCAAGCATCGTGCTCCATCCTTACTAAAATTACTGTTCAGCAGCGCAGCTTTCATGCTCAAAGGGCGTTCTGGGCTGGTGTCCACTGAGACGCAGCTGAACCCACCCACTCCTCTGGGCTCTGTACAGACGTCTGGTGTGAATGACCATAGGGCTCATCACTGCCTCTGACCGTGAAGTCCCAGTCACCTAAACTCCCTTCCCTTGAGCTCACTCTTCTTCTAGGAAAATGGCTTATACAACACTTCCACATCCCCCTTCATTCAGTAGCTGATTGTAACCCACTGCACCATGGATGTTCCCCCGCGAGGCTGCCCAGGCTGACCAAGGGCATTCTCCTGCCCCAAGCCAATCACAGGCACCCTTTTCCCAATGTGATGCTTCCCTGAATAGCTTACATTCTCTCAGACCTTCCAACTAAAGATCTAGCTGCCCTCAAGCCTGGAATCAGGATACTCCTGTCAGAATCGCGGCTCTCCCCTATCCTGGCCATGTTTCTGGGCTCCTACTTCCGACCCCAAGAGCTTTTCCTGTTCTGTGTGATGAGAAATTTCTCTGAATTCGTGACCTCACCTTTCCCACTCTACATTTCCCACTGTGGTCTACCCACCAAGCCTTGGTTCCTGAGAGATAAAAGGCCAGTTTGGGAAATATGCAGAATAACAGTGTTTTCCAGTAAAAGTCTGGCTTTTAAGACCATAGCCTTACTAAAGATCTATTTTGCAACTCCGAGCTAAGAATCGTCCTTAAGCTAATTATGCAGTAAGTGCTGCTTGAAGATTTTTTATCATCATCTTGGGGCCACTTCAAAATTGCAGAAAATTTAACCCATGAAATATAAGAGTAAGTTGGTACCTGATGCCACGACACCTGTACATTCCTACAAACAAGGACGTTCTTTTATATAACCACAATCAACCATCGAAATCAGGAAAGTAACATGAAATGTGCCTATCACCTCATCCTCAGATCCCATACTTGTTCCTCCCATTGCCCTAAGAATGTCTTTTGTAGTTAAAGTATCACATTCAGAATCACCTGATGCCTTTGGCTCTCATGCCTCTAACCTCTGGAGTCTGGGACAGTCCCTTAGCCTTCCCATGACTTTCATGTCCTTGACACTCTGGAAAATTAGAAGTCAGTAACTCTGTAGACCTCCTCTGGCACTTCTGCTATTGCCCAGCCTTTTTGTGTGAGAGCGAGCAGAGCACCATCAGAAGCTGTAAGAAGACAGACTCTAAGACAGACTTCCAGGGTCACATTCTGCCCCCACCACCCCGGTGTGGCCATGGGCAATTTATTGGACCAGTCTGTGCCTCAGTTTCCTTGTCTGCAGAATGAAAGTAACCATCATTCTTATCTGTGAGAACATGATTCTCTCTGTATACTCCGAGCTGGGTTGTCTAGGCAGGCATGACCCCTGGCTACAGTCCCTACAAAGGACTAGATACAAGGCCTGTGGAAGCACCTGCTCCCTTGCTCCTGATTGGGGCAGCCCGGGGTGTGGCCTACACTCTAAAGCTCTCCCTCGGGCTAATTCCAGAGAAGGACCCACTGAGGTGGCATGTTTTCTCTGCCTCTTTCCCTTCCAGGCCTCGCTTCCCTACTCCATTTCTGGTCTTTGCTAGGAACACTTCTTAATGAGTTCCTTTCGCACAAATCCTCACCTGAGGGCCTGCTGGGGTTGTGTTCTCCTCTTTAGGGGAACACAACCTAAAACAGTGTCCAGATTTCAGGAGAGTGGTTTGCCTGATGTGTCCAGAACGGAGAGCACAGAGGCCACTCGGAGCTGCTGGAGCTGCCCCGACAGGCACCACACCAGTAGAGAAGTGAGTGTTCACAGCGTCTACATGGAGGTGCCGTCCACAGGACTGGCTTCTAAGTAGGACGCAGGGAATAAGGGAAAGAGACAAAATTAAGGACAAATCCTTAGATGTATGCAAATTGTTTCACATGGCGACCAGAACAGCACTTAAGCTATAGAGTGCTGATATTCTTAGAGCCTCAGTTAATAATACGAAACATCGTTGGCAACAAGGACTGTAGGCGCACGAAGAAATTTAATCACTGGTACCACAGTCTCACAGCGGGAAATTATAATGCCTTGAATTTAATAGGTTTTATTTTTCAAAGTGAATATTTTGCTTTCCTAATGTCTCACTGACAATGATGTTCTTGGATTAGAACCCATTCGTCTTTGATCTAGAAACAAGGGCCTTGGCTATTTACACAGGCTGGTTGGCTTTGTCCAACTGAAACAAAGACCCCTTGCATTCTTCTTCCTTCTTTATGTTCTAACATTTTCATGATCTCAGAAAAGGCTTCAATTTATTTTCCTTTTAGCAAGCCAGTAATGGTTAGGCAGTCCCTGTTTATCCTCAGGAAATACATTCCAACATGCCCAGTGAATGTCTAAAACCATGGGTAGGACCAAACCCTTTATGTATTACATTTTGTTCCTATATATGCATACCTAGTATAAGGTTTAATTTATAAATTAGGCACCATAAGAGATTATCAATGATCATAATAAAATAAAATAATTATAACAATATACTCTAATAAAAGCTATGTTAATGTGGTCTCTCTCAAAAATATTTTATTGTACTACACTCACCCTTATTCTTCTTGTAATAATGTAAGACGATAAAATGTCTTATTAAGTAGAGAACTCTCACTTTTCACTGAAAGGAAGCACTTTACGGCTTCTCTTTGGCACATCCAGGTTGCCAGCATCCCTAGTCTTGCCTTTGGGGTCACTATGCAGTCAAATAAGGGTCACTTGAACACAAGTAGTACGGAGCCATGATGTCGACCTGGGAACAGAGACGGCTACTAAGTGACTCGTGGGAGTGTGTGCAGGGTGCAGGCGCTGGACAAAGGGTGATTCACAGCCTGGCCTGGGCAGCACAGGATGCACAGGATTTCATCACGCTACTCAGAACAGCGTGCAATTGAAAACTTACAACCTGTTTGCTTCTGGAATTTTCCATTTCCTACTTCCAGAGCACAGTGGACAGAGGGTAACTGAAACCACGGGGGCCAGAACCATGGAGAAGGGGAGCGATTGCAAAGAGAGGAAAACACTGGAGCGGTGTCAAAGACCTGAGCTCTAGCTCACCCACTCCTGAACCTGGGTGGGCCACCTCAAACTGGATCTCCAGGAGCCCCAACTTTTACACTAATTGCATTCTGCAAATATTTACTGAGCAGCTACTATTGTTCAGACTCAGTTCTACATCGAGGGGACAGGGATAAAAGTGCACATCCTAGTCCCTGACCTCACAGAGTTCACAGGAGGATAAAATTCTCCGTCCCCATCCACAAGTGAAATAGGTGTTCGTGATATAAAGGTTTTGTAAAATTAGTGGGACAGGCAAATATGAGCATCATTAGTATTTGTAAAACTTCTCTGTTCGTCATCTCTTCAATGAACCCCCATAACTTCCTAACATTCATAATTACAATTCAAATGCTTTTCTTATGCATTCTGAATAAAAATGGTCATGTGTGGTTATGGAGGCCCCTAATCCTCTATCTGGAACTCTTTAGGCCCAATATATTTTGGAATTCAAGCGTTATTTGGATCAAGTAATTTGGTGCAAATATAAGTAACACTCCCAAAGGGGATGGAAGTCCCTGCGATCACACCCGACATTTCTGCGGTAAAACGAGAATACTCCCACCCCCAGAATATGTCTATGTCTATATCCAGATACAGACATAGATCTAGACATTCATGTCAGCTTAATTCCATTTGGGCCATTAAGGACATTATTTTAAAAATTTAAAAGACACTAACTCTGGTGCTCAGGTGGTTTTATTTTTCAAAACTGCATGTAAGAAATGGTGGGCCTAGAGCGTATATTGTTTGAAATAAGTAGGACATGGGTTGGGGCTTAAAAACCATATTTATCAAAGATATTCATTACAATTGCATTTGCTATAATGGTATTTGACCTATAGATGACCTACCTTTATAAATAAACTTAAAGCACCTCCAGGTCCATTAATATTTCATTGATCCATAAAATACTCCCAAGCACTTATATTTATCAGCCTCATAGAAAGCTGTTTCTGATGTAGAAACCACAAAAAAAAAAAAAAAGGCAACCTAGCTCTGGTGTCCTGGATCATAATTCATGTGAATGTTAGTAGTCAGCTGTAATACAATTTTGAAGGCCCCAGGAGGGACCCGTGAAGCCGGCATGACAGAATTGGACCATGCCATCTGGTGGGTCGGCTTTTCGGGTGCTTAAGATAGCGCTATCCAGAGAGATCTCTTTAAAATGCACGAGGCAATGACTGCCCCTTCCAAGCCTCCAGGGGCTTCCCACGGAATCTAGAACAAAGGCGAACTTCCTTATCTTGGTCTGGCACCATCCGACACCACCTTTCCCCATTTCTCTCGATGTTCCCAGCGCGGGCCCTCTGATTCGCAAACACTCACTCACTCACCCACCTGCGCCTGGAACACCGGAGCCGGCCCCACCCTTCCCAGGAATGGCTCCTCCTTCTCATCCAGGTTTCGGCTCAAAGGCCACCCACCGAAAGTCCCTTCATCCACCTCAGTCATGGTTCATCGTGACACCCTATTTATTTACTTCCTATCACTACTACTCTGAAATGACGGTTTCTTTTTTCTTATGATATAAAACCTGGATTCCATCCTGTTCGATTCTGTGAGAAACACCACCAGGCAGACAAAGCACCTGGCACACAGTAGGCGATCAATAAATGCGCCTCAGATTGAACCGCGGTTTTATTTTATTGTGATTTTTATGGACCTCTGTGGGTATCGCTTCCTTTCTTGTGATCTAAGTGCCACGCACACCCTTCAGGCACATCCCTTATTCCTATCTGTGAACGTAGTCAACCACTCCAAACATAAACTGTTTTCTTCTCTCTTTTTGTAATATGATCATACGGCTGGGGTGTGACGTAATAACATAATAATAACAAAGAATTATTAGGCTAAGCTACGTGACTGTTATTACGGTGATGACAATGCTTAAAGGCCTGCTGTTCCCTGAGGGTCCCCACCCACATGCTCAGAAGATACGTGACTTATCAATACGAAGGCTATACTCAAAAACCCCCAGCCATTCATTTGCTGCCATTCTAATATCACTCAATGAACAGATGTTGGTCAAAAACTATGTCAACAGCAATTGGGTTCACCAGTTTTTGCCAACAGATCATAAAAGTCTGTGATTTTAATCAAAGTTTGTCATCTACCCCGAACTTAAGAAATAAATTGCCATCAAAAGGAAATTTAAGCTTCTGAAAGGTACCTAGCCCCCGAGCCATGAAGATGAACTCTGGGTCCAGAAGGAAAATAAAAATCAATCGTGACAATTATTTTTCTAAATTATTTTAAACTGCAGTGTATTGAGAAGGCTCGGGTAAATGTCGACTGTCACACCAACATGCAGTGCTGTCCCCATCACTGACCTTTATCTTGTTAAAATGCATGTCAATATGCAAAACAGAAGTGTTCCGTAGCAGAGCCAAATGCATTCTCCATTTCCAGAGGCTCCCAAAATAATCTGCAGAAAATGAAATTCAAGGGACAGTTCTGTTTTGTTGGAGACAAGTACAAACAACCTTTAAAGCCTGCCTTATTTGAGGGTTTGTTCCTTCATCATGCCAGCTCTTATTTCAATGGACTCAGACCAGAGCTTACTTCAAAATAAGGCAGAGTTGAGTGGGAAGCCCTAACGGCAAAACATGCTGAAACACCTCCTTCGTGAAGCGGTTACTTCTCTACCAACTTCCACCCTCTAGAATGTAACCCCTTTCTTGCTTCCAACAGAAAGCAAGAGAAATGGTCCTCAGAACAGCCCAGAGAGACGCCGCCAAATGCTGCCGCTGTACTGGTGAGAAAGACACAGTCAGAGCCTGTGGGCATTTGTGTAACAAGGAGTAAAAATGTAACGACCTCGGTGTATCGGTCAAGGGCCTATCGGGACTCCGATGGCACTGTCGGGCTGGGAGCCTGTACCCAGACATCTTTCACAGAGGGACAGGGTGCCTGGAAGTCACGGGAGCTATCACACCACCCAGAGGCCTGGCAGGGCAGGGGAGGAGGAACTTTCAGAATAAGGAACTAGGAAAAGCCCTGTGGCAGAGGCAACCTGGAGCTGGAAGAAACAGTCATCAAGGCAACCCCACAGGAAATAGACCTCACGCTCTTCCGTCCTACTTCTTGCCAGCGCCCCCTGGAAAGCCAAAGCGCAAGGGAGCCGGCCGGTGCTGCCCCCCAGGGTCAGGAGCAAGGGGTGGGTCTCTGGGGCCAACAGAAGGGCCTGGCACGTCTGGTGGATACTTGTGGTTTTCTCGGCCCACCGCACGGGAGGAAACCAGAAATGACTGTGGTTAGACACAGCACATGGCCGTGCTCAGAAGGGATATATGTGACAACCGTGGAAGAGAACACCAGACACCAAGACATGCCAATATGGGGACAGGAACTTCTACAAGATTCATTCTAGAAGGATTTGTCCCACAAGGAATTAAAATAAAAATCACTTGGAATGGGACCTGTTAGGGCGAAGGCCCAATTCTCCATGGTGCCTGAAGACACCACTGTAGTACAGACACTCCAAGACTGGATAACAAGTAGCCTGGGAAACTTGGCAAAGAATTCCATAAACTCACCTTGGAGAAGGAGAGACACGTTTGGGATATTTTATAAGGTTTCTCTCCAAAGCAGATAAAATACATCTACCTGCTAATTCACACAGCACAACAATAACTGACAATTTATGGAGTTCTTACCAAGCACCGGCGACTTAGCGTGCCGATGCCATTGCACCCACATCCCCGCCTCGTGAGCTAGTATCACTCCGGTTTGACGCACGACAGTTAAGTCATCTGTCCCAGGTCCCAGAGCCAGGAAGGTGGGCGCCATGTTTTCACCCAGTCCGTCTGGCTCTGGAGCTGCCTCCCTAACCACACACAGTCTCCCTAGCGCACGCTGCAGCACCTGCTACCCGCAAAGTGCAACGCAAAGGAGATGATTTTTTAAAAAACAAAGGAAACACTTTCATGGCACTTCAGTAAATGCAAAGTATAGAAGAGATACACGGCATATATTAGGTTTTTATTGTTGTGAGACATATTGCCATCAACAGAGCGGCGTACACCACCGTCCATTTATCAGCCTGTGGTTCTGTAGACCAGGAGCCCAGCAGAGCACAGCTGCATTCTTTGCTTGTGATCTCATGAGGCTGAAGTCCAGGGACTGGCTGAGCAGTGTTCACATCGGGAGGCTCTGGGGAAGGATCCATTTCCTAGCTCATTCAGGCTGTTGACATCATTCAGTTCCTTAAGTCTGTAGGACTGGAGTCCCCATTTTCTTGCTGCCTCTTGGCAGCGGCCACTTACAGCTCAGAGAGGCCACCCCCCAACACACACATTCCTTGCCAGGCGGCCCCTCCCTCCTCCACAGGCCAGCAGTGGAGGCTGCTCTGCAAGTCAAATCTCAGTCTCTGAATCTCCTTCTGCAGGAAAAGTCTGGGCTCATTCAGGTATTTGACTGATTGGGTGAGGCCCACCCAAGATAATGTCCCTATTTGAAGGCCACCAGATTACACATCTTAATGTACATCCACAAAATCCTTTCTTCCACAGGAGTGATATTTTGCCCTATTCACAGATCCCTCCCATACCCAAGGGGAAGGGCTGGCACAAGGACAAGGATTGCTGAGGGTCATCTTAGAAGCCTGCCTACACCTCTAGCATTCACACAGGATGATCACAAAGCTGGAGCTGGCCCTTATGACACTCTCAGAATATACGCAGCGAGGTCATTAGCCTTGCAGCTCTGGGAGTGAGCTGTATGGCTCCTCCCTGCGCCCAGCTTGTTATTCAAGTGTTTAATTTCTCTGGACCCCAGACACGTTTCTTTCTCTGGTGGTAGAAAAAGGATCATCTATACCTCACAGGGTTAAATCCACGTGACCACCTGGCACCGTCTCCCTCAAGGAGTGGGCGCTGAGTAGCTCTTAGCTATTAGAATTAATATTAGCATTGCTGTTAATTTCTCTACTGCTGTTCATATTCAAATTATTTAACCAGAATTGAGAAAGGCCCGGACTGAGTCCGTAGCACAGCTGAGAAAAATCTCTGTGGCTTGTGTGTTTTAACGTGGACTCTGAGAGCAATAAGCCTGGGCACTGAGGCATCAACTCGGGAACAAAAGCAAGGGGCCCCTGGCAAGGGAGGAACAAGAACATCTCACATTCCAGCTCCACTCACAAGGCAGCCTATCACTCTTGATGCATTTCTCCTGCAACGCGAGCACAAAGGCTCCCAGAGACCAACGCCCGGGCTGTTCTGATATGCGGACAAAACACTTGGGAGATTCCTGAAGCCCACTGACTCCGCCCAAAGCAGCGGACCCTCACCCCCAACCACCCGCCCCCAACACCTCTGTGAGTTATCTCGAGCTTCTCTTATGCATTTGCTCTCATTCAAACAACATTGTACGTCCAGCTCCTTCCTACGAGATACAACTTATTGGAGTTCCTTTTGCTTTGTTACTCATGGGAAGCTACTGCAGGAGACAAGATGTGGGGACTGTGTCGTTACTGGGAACAGTGTCCTTTCTAGATGCATCCCTTGCCTTTGACTGTGGAGGGGCCAGGAAGTGGTTTCTGATTCTGTCAACAGCCGGGGCTTCCAAAGGGGAAAATAAGCAGGAAAAAAAATAACAAAATTAGACCTTCTATTGTTACTTATTTTCATAGTAAAAATAAGAAAGGACTTGAGCTTTGTTGTATTTTAGTAAGAAGCTTGGTGCCTGTCTCCCTCGGTCTGCAGGGTTGCACAAGGTGTTACAGGAATCCTGAGAGAAGAAAGAATTCAGCCACGGGGAGGAGGGGACAGACACAGGGGAGTTCTTATTCCCTCTAGCCACGGCTTCTTGAGGCTTCTCGCAATTATATGTGCTCAGTAATGCGGATTCACAGATTGCATTATCTGCTTTTAACTACAGCAGCAATGATGAGAACTTTTTTTCACGTGAACTATCTTCTGTTACACTCCACAGATTAAAAATGCATTTGCAACTGGCCAAGTGCATAGTTTCCAATACTTAAAAAAAAAAAAGAAAAAAGAAAAAGAAAATGCACAATTTAATAGATAAAGGCTCAGAGTATTTTTTTTAAAAAACATAGTCAGCCATCCTCCAGCTACTTTCGAATAGTCATCTCGTCTTCAGACCATCGGAAGGGCGGAGTCAGCACTTTCAGTCATTCACACCTTGGTTTGCAACGCCACTATAAGCCAATCCAGTTCCCGAGGGAGATTCCTCTGGAGCACAAGGGAAATTTGTCTGAAGAGGTTTTCTGCAGCAGTCTTTTGGCAACAAGGGTCAAGAACATAATTGAATCTGATTGAAGCGAAAAAGAGCTCATATAAAAAAGGAATAAAAGTCTCACAGGCCATGGAAGTTTAAGGATAAGCTTACCTTCAGGAAGGGCTAGATCCAGCCATCCCAGGCTGCATCAGGACTCTCTCCTCATTTCTCATCTCGGCTTCCCTTGACGGTGACTTTACTCTCCAGCTGACTCTGTCCCCTGGTAGCACCCAAGCACCGGGCTTACATCCTCTGGGCGTTGTGGGCCTTGCGAAAAGATGGCTTCTTATTCCCAGCGGAGCCCACGCAAGGGCCCAGCTTAACTGTCATCGGCCACACCTGGGTCAGCAGTCACCTGGTGCCAGGGGGAGGAGTCTGTGCTCTCCAAACCCCATGGGTTTGGGTGAAAGAAGCATGAGTCCCCGAAAGGAAGTGTGAGGTGTTGTTTCCAGAAGGAGGGGGACTGGGCCTGGGGCCAGCAGAGCCACAGACGTCTGTTTCAGGGGGTGCAGAGAGTCGGCGACTCAGGCCATGGAGCCACCGTGCGGCACCTGTGGAAATGAGTGAGAAGCCAAGGAGCCCCGGCAAGCCTTTGGGGCCACGCTAGGGCAGTGGGAACATTGGACCAGGTGATTCGGAATGACTGATGGGGTCTTACACCCTTTTAACTGGGGAGCTCTGGCATTTGAACTCGGTTAAAAAGAATACCTTCGCTACCTCTGCCACACACTTACAGGCCTGCCAAAGATGTTAAAGGTAGTGCTGATGAACGGCGAGCCAAATCACAGCTGCCTCCCTCCCGCTGCACCACTCGGCTGCTGTGTGACTACGTGGAAGTGCTCAACTTCTCTGTGCTTCATTTCCTCGCCAGGCAAATGGAGCTGATTTCAGTATCCACCTCAGGAACTCTCAGCCAGCATTCAAGGAGATTCTGTTTTTCGTTTTTTGGATTTTTTTTTTTTTTTTGAGGGTTACAAAATGGAGCCGTGAAGAGGGTAAAGAATCGAATCCCACTACTTGGAGTTTCTGCTCTCTTACTCACCAGCTAGCTAGGTAAACTTGGGCGATTTATTTAGCTGCTCTGAAATTATTTCCTCAGCCAAAAAAAAGAAAATTGAGAACAGTGCTCGCTTCCTGTGTTTCTTTGTGGGACACACATCTCCGATGTCCTGCACTGTGCCTGCCAGACAGGAAGTGCACAACGCACAGCACCTGCTGGTCCCACCTGCCGGGGGTTCTTCTCTCGCTCAGATGCAAGCCCCACAAGAACAGGGTATTCCTCCCACTCGATTGCTGCTGTCACTTAGAAGGGAGCCTGGCACATAACAGATGTTCAATCAACATTTGTTAGGTGGCCAGTCGAATTCTTGTCGTCACTTGGAGGGATGTTACCTCAGCCCTCAGCTTTCCCATCCACAGCTTCCTATATTTCCCCAACGTTCTGATTGGGATGTTTTATTCAACAAATAATTATGGAGTGTCAATTTTGTTTCAGATGCTGACTTACCTCTGGGAATGGAGCAGTGAGCAAGACGTGCACAGCGGCTCCCCCCAGGAGTTTATATTCTCATGGAGAGAGGAAGGAAGGCTGCCCTTCAGGGGGTGACAAGATTTATGAGAGAAATACAGTCCAGCGATGACAGGAAGTTGGGGGTGGGTAGTTCAGTGTGGGTGGTCCAGGAAGGCTCCTGAGAAAGTGACTTTTGAGCTGACCCCTGAGAGAAGGGAAAGAGCCAGCCACGGAAAGACCTAAGAGAGGAGGACTCAAGGTAGAAGTCATGAGGGGGGCGTCACAGGTTGAACTGCATCCCCCCAAAATGTATGCTGAAGCCCTAACTCCCCACACTTGTCCATAGGACCTCATTTGGAAATAGGGTCTTTGAAGGTGTCATCAAGTTCAGACGTAGTCATCAGCCTCCAGAACAATGAGAATAGACTGCTGTGGTTTTAGTCACCCATTTCACGGCGCTTGGTCAGGGCGGCCCTAGGATATGCGCACGGGCAGGAACATGCCTGGCTTGTTCAGGGACAGAAGGAAGCGCACAGAGGACTGCAGGGGAGAGAGGAGGAGAGGTGGCCAGAGCCAAAAAAAGGTGGCCCATGCAGGACCTTGTCGGCCAGATCACTGTGAGAACACTCCCTGCTACCAGGCGGGGACTGGAAGCCAGGGAGGGACAAGAAACAAAGGAAGGACATGATCTGGCTTAGGTTTTTCAAGGTCACGTGGGCACCTGTGACACGCGGGCACCTGCCAAAGCGTGCAGACCAGTTAGCCTGGAGATGGTTGTTTCTGTTAAGAGCTGAGATGGCTTTTACTACCTTGGTGGCAGCGTCAACTATGTGCTGGAAGGAGGAAACATCGACCAAGTTACGTGGGCCCGGAAGTGTCCCGAGGAACCGGAAGTTGCTCAGAAGGCACGTCAGATGCTCCACTGTTCCTGTGTCTTCGGGTCCTTGTACCCCAAGCCGAAGCAATGACCATTCTTTCATACCTAATTCACTAATAATGTGCCAGAAGGGATGCATTTCTTTTCAATGGCCATGGATACAGACATGCATGTAAACATATGCATTTTGCACATTGTCCTAAAGCAGAGATTTTCAACCTTTTTTATAGCATGGCATACATAAACGAATTACTAAAATTCTGTGGCACACCAAAAAACATATTTTTTGCCAGTCTGACTACAAAAAGGTATAATTTTGATTTATTCACACCAGATGGCTATTGTTGTGTTGGCTGCTGTCATTTTTTAATTTGACAGTCTAAAGAAAAAGAGGTCAGCGCCCCTGACTAAATAGTCAGGTAGTGCGTGTTTAAACATTCTTGCAGCTCACCGGTGGAAAATCGCCGTCCTAAATCAATGAAGAACACTGAAGGGAGAAACAGGTACCAGCCAGTTTCTGCTACCTATAGCCAACCTAGGCTTTTATTTTTCTTTCTGTTTCTCTAAGCATGAAAATACTGCATTTTGAATGTTTTTCCCCACTGTGATCATTCTGGTTTTGTGACTGTGTATTAGTTACCCTGGCAACATGGCAGACTTGGATCTGATTGGCCAGGTTGCCAGGTTCATTGTCAGAGCCGTGGGCCCAGTTTTGAGTAGTAGATGTGTTTGCGTTAAGCAGGGCTGGAGAGACCAGGCTGGCCAGGAAAACTCAATCTAGTAGAATTTCTGCCTCCCCTCCGCCTGCCAAAAGGACCCTTCCCTTCCTCCAGCTGCTGCGAATGTCCCTTGCGTTGCTTTGGGGAAGATACAAAAGCGTATTTGAATATATTTATATCTTTTAAATATCTGTTAGGAAATGTGCTCATTGTTGTTACGTTCAGCCCATGGTGCAGAACGCGTTTATTTGTAAGGAGAAATTAATTCTAAAGGAGGCTAAACAGACCATGGTCCAATCGCTGGACCATGGGATTGGGACTTACTACCCATCCTTCAGTCAGACTCACTGGGCAATCTGAGATGAGCCACAAACTCAGCCAAATACTTCACTTTCTATATATCAATTTCATTCATAAAGACAGGGCCTTGTCTTAAGAATGAGGTCCGGGGAGCATAGTATGCGAAAGATTTAAACTGGGATAAAACCGTAACCCAGTTTATGCCAACAATATTGAATCATGTATTCATTCAATTTATCAGCTGCAGCATTTACTTATTAGAGTCTGGCTCTATTCATTTACCAATTACCTAGGAAAAGACAAGCCCCTACCTACAGCTGAAAAACCTTTATTAGCCAGTGAATAGAGAATTGCCACAGAGAATCAAGTACAGACCAACGCCTAAAAAAGTAGTAGTATGTTTTTTCGTATTTGCACAAATTTCTGAGTAGCCATACCTGGCTCACTTTCCACAATCTTTGTGTTTTCAAGGGAAGCATATCATTGGCCTGGATCTACCACGCTCTCTGCATTTGAACATACTATATTTAACCGTGCTATATAACCAGCATAGTCTTAATATAGACGTAAAAGTCATTGGCAAGCAGTCATTTTTCACCTGGGTTAAGTGTTACAGTGTGTTCAGCTCCAGTAAAGTTAACATTTAGACTGTCCAATTTCACAGAGAAGAAAATCTGAAGGGAAAAGAGACAAGAAACACATTCCAAATAGTCTTCCAAAGAAGATGATTGCACAGTAATAATTCATTCCTGTGCAAAGTTCCGGGGCGGGTTGGGGGGATGGGGCATGTGTCTTCTAAAACTTCTCTTTCCCCGCATTGAGATAAACGCCTTGTGAACTGTGCACAGAGCACAGGAGAATCAGAGTTTGACCAGGGAACCCGCCAGCTCCTCCAGGATTTAGCCCATCGCCCAACTGATACTAGCTTTCAGGTATCACATGCTTTCTAAGACACCATCTTCTGTGGCTGGGTTTTCTTAGAGAGTCTTGTTTGTAGCACATACTGAATAGTGCTTATAGATCTGCTACTTTTCTGACAGAGGAGCACAATTACATAGCCTTAGATTTGTGCAAGAAGCATTCATCTGTTAAGCGTACATATTTAGAATGCACCACAATTTTTATAACCCTCCTTTGGTATGTTTTCATTATCTGACACACTGGGTACCCCTAAACAGAGGTGGCCTGGTCCGTTGGACTCCTGAGAGGCCTGCTTGCCCGAGGATTTGGGCACGAGGAAGCTCTCTTGCTGTGGAGTGAAGGGGGCCAGGGCGGGGGGCGGTGGTAGAAAGAGGCTTCCCCATTGAGCTCCAGCTTGGAAGCTCTTGCTTTGAACAACTCCAGACTACAGACAACGGCCCAGAACATCACGTGCAGATTCTCGGAAAAGAAACAGCAGAACAAGGAAGTGAAAAACACAATGTACGTCTGTGGGGAGAGCATTTGTTAAAAGGAAAAAAATAAGGAGGGCTAGGCAGGGATGGGGGTGGGAGGGAGAGAACAACAGCACAACTTCCTTTGGAGCCAACAGAGATAATCTGAGGAGAAGCAAAGAAAGGAGCCCATAGGAGAGACTCTGCGCCAATCTAGGGAGACGATGCAGTGACGTGCGAGGAGACAAAAGGACACAGGCCCGTTAATAAAACAGAGGACAATAAGAACGCAGCACAAAGCCCTGTGGTTCTACATAGAAGCCAAGGTACATACACACGCCAGTAAACGCAGGGAAGGGGGGAACAAAGGATGTCATAGCAACCTCAACAAGTCCCGTTGTGCTACCAACTGCAGTGGTCTTGGTCATCCATCAAGGAGCCTCAGAGATCCAGACACGGCATTCACGCGGGGAGGGCCGCGGCCGCCCCAGTCAGACGTGCGGGGCCCTGCAACGCACTGTGGTCTCCCTTTCTTCCTTCCTCCCCCACTAAAGTCGCCCGTGCCAAGCCTCTCCCTCCCTTCTGCCAACAGCCGAAGTGCAGAAAACAATCTGGACACAGCGTCCTGATACACTCATGGCCCTCAGCTCCGCTTCCCACATTGTTTCAGATCTGGGGAAAGCAGCCTTCCCCTGGGCTCTCAAAAACTCCCCTGCCCCTTTCAAAACAAAGACAAGATAATCACAAGAGAAGGGGGAGAACAGCACACAGAGGCGTTTTGCCTGATCTTGGGAAATCAAGCACCCCACTGCTGGAACCCACTTGGGACTGGGTTTCCCAAGGGATGGAAATCTCATTTACCTGTGCGGAATTCAAAAGAGAAACGCTCGTTTCCTTCCTCCCACCTCTGCCTTCTACTTAACTTATAGGTCCCTTCTTTATTAATAAACTCTCATTTTTTTTGTACTTTCTTCTAGTTTGAGTAGGGGGAATATTGTGGCCCTCGGGGGGAAAAAAAAGAAATAAAAAGATAAGTGTCTCATCAGCAAGACTTGGAATGCTGTAGAAAATAAAAGAGAACTTTCACAAGAACCTAATGGAGATATTGACATGTGCGTCTGGAAATCTAAACTTAGCAAAGTGTAAGGCAAGAGCAGGCTTTCTCGCTTTATTTCTGTATCTGGAAAGTTTCCGTGGCTGGTACCGTATGAATATTTATTAATGCATTGTGAATCAGAACCTGTGATTATTACTCAAACTATCTTTTTACCTTGCAAGCTTCAACTCAGAAGAATAAAAACACATCTGCTTTTGCTCTCCCCATATTTTATTCAATGTTTTAACAGCTTTGCTGTAAATATCTCATCCATTACGATTCAGTTGTGACTATATCGGCTTCACGTCTCCCGTTTTATTACTGTCATTGCAGTGCAACAACACGCTGTTAATTCTGTTAACTAACAAGTTCATTGTTCCCGCTAGTCAGCGGTCTCCTGTTGGTCGGGGCCATGTGTTCAATGAGAATTGGTTGTAAATCAAAGAAGGGCCTGAGTGAGCTGTGTTCCCTTTGTTAGGATGAGTCCTTATCTGAAACTGTCATTTCATAGGCTGCCATGGAAGAAATGAGAAAATCTGAAGGCAGGGCCAAATCCAATCGTATTAGATGAAGAGGTTACACAGCCCTTAAAGAATTCAGCTCTGGAATATGCAAGCATCCTCAGTGCTCCAGAGTCTGCATGAAACCCGCACATCCTTCAGAGCACGCGGCCAACGCAGACCTTGTAAACCTGTCTTCTTCTAGGTTCTCTCCAGCAGAAATGGGCTCATGTTTCTTTTCCCCAGACAGGACTTTGTTCTTTGGTCAGTGTGGTCTGGGGGGTTGGAATGTGGGTTTTGCAGTGAGCAGGCTCATTTGCTTTCAGCTCGGTGACATTTCCCAGTTGCCTGGATACAGATGCCTTATCACCCATGAACCTCATCTGGAAAATGGGAGCAGCAGTCATACCTGCCACTGGGTTATTGTGATCAGAGGGAGGCTAAGGGGTGCTGGAAGGAGACCTGACTTGGGGTGGTGAGCACACAGTGCAATATTCAGATAATGCGGTATAGACTTGTGCACCTGAAACCTACCAGATTTTATGAACCAAAGTCACCCAAATAAATTCAATCAAAAAATCTTTAAAAGGGAGCAAATGTGGGTAAAGTTCTGGCTCCAGTGCAGGAAGTGCAATCACTACAGATATTTCAAGCACCAAATGAGTTAATTTGGGCACTAAGTGTGCACCAGTTACGTCATGCTATGATGATGTTGAAACGCACATACAGAGCAGCTTAAAACTGTGAGCATTCCTTTAAACCACGGCTGCAGACTGAAGGTTTGGGGACAGCACAGCTGGGCAGCTCTTCTGGGCACGCGTTGTTCGCTCTGTGTCTTGGTGAATCTGGGTTGAATGCTCATCAGAAGAGCCCGGGAATTTTCTGGTGTGGGCAGAAAAGCAAAAGGGCTTCTTCTTGAGTGAATTTTGCTCACATCCCATGGACCGAAGCAAGTTCTACGTTCAGCCCACAGGCAAGGTTTGGGGTAGGGAGACTGCCCCACCCAGAGTGGCCGGATCTTAAGGTGGTGACCTACCATTTTGGTTTTCCAGAGCCTACGGAGTTTCTTGGGAGGCAGGACTTTTCAGAGTTAAAATTGGGATAGTCCTGGACAAACCAGATGCATTGATCCTCCTGTTGGCACTTTTACAGGAAAAGAACAGAGAGGCAAGGGGACAGGGGAAGAATTGTAGCATTACGAAGACGACTCCAAAGCTGTCTATCAACTTATTGGATGGATTGGAAGAGGAACCATTGGCCTGAAAGGCATGGCACTGTTTCTGTTAGTATTACCGCCTCTGCCAATATC
Source organism: Pteronotus mesoamericanus (assembly GCF_021234165.1). NCBI lineage: Eukaryota > Metazoa > Chordata > Mammalia > Chiroptera > Mormoopidae > Pteronotus > Pteronotus mesoamericanus. The sequence goes on from NW_026555105.1 coordinate 5,526,170, forward strand.
CCCACCAAACTGGCAAGCAGACACTGACACGTGGAACCGAGCTGAGACGGACTCACCCTGTGAGCACTCACTTGTCAATCATCACGGTCACAGGAGGTATCTGGCCCACTTCTACCTTCCCGATCTCCTCCGAGGGCAACTGATGAATAGGGTGTAACTCTAACCCAGAACCCTGACTGCAGGGAATCTGAGAGCTACGCGACGCAGCTTTCCAGCCACCTGGAGTGGGGACGGGGAATGGAACGTGAGGGGCTGGCCCCGGTATCTATGACAAAGGCTGACATGAACATCTGGCTCAAGGTGGACACACTCGGTTGTGGCACTGATGGTCAGATCCATTCAGACTGTTTGATCGACATGACCTGCCACCCATCCCAAGGTCTGCGACTCTCTCTCTACTTTAGCTAAACATATAGATCTAAGGGTTTCCTTCAAAGGTAGCTGATTCCTAGAAGGCTACCCTCAAAAGAGCAGAATCATTACAAAGAAAAGGGGTTTTGGAGCATTTCTACTCACAAGGACAATTGGGGAATATTCAAGAAGGTACAAGTCTTTTTCGCCTTATTTTGTTGCAGGTGTTACTGGGGGTCAGGGGTGGTGTATGTTTTCAATTGTCCTTCTTCTGAAAATTTTCTGGGTGTTCTCAATCTCCGAAAGGCTTTGCTCAAATTCTGGCTGAAGGTTTACATCAGTTTTCGTCACTTTAGCCCAGGCTGACTCCTTTGTAATCACACATAGTTACAAAATAAATAAGCAAAAAGAATGAATTCTGACGGTATCTGAAATGAGCACCATAGCTCTTGGCCTGTGTCTGACCTATTCTTAAGGCGGAAGGAGACAAAACACCTTATCTTCAGAAGGTCATTTGAGCCTACAGATTTCAAAGTACAAATGAGCTGAATTTATTAGGAAAAATTCGGGTTCATTAGAGGTAATTTTTCTAAGGTTCAGGTCCTTAAGGAAAACATACCTTAGTTACGATTCTAAATCTGTCTCCTGAGAAATCTTGGGTGCCTGCTAACCATTTTGAATCCTTTGCTGCCCTTAACTTTCTGGCTGCAATGTTAGAAATCATTTTAAATGAATTGAATAAAATTCACAAGTGTTATATGCCAGCAAATGATGAACTCACAGGAAATATGACTCAAATCCACTTTTTTCATTTTGGTTTTTTCTCATAATAAATAGAAATGAACAAATGTGGCTTTGATGACATCTTGGAGTGAGAGGCTGTATTGATATATTATCAGTCGGAAGCAGGTAATGCTTTGGTGAAACAAACTCCATTCCGCATATTTATAACCAGAATGAAAAAGGTGTGTTTGTTATTTTGTGTGACACTTCCTAATGATGGTGAAGTTTTATATATGAAGATATACATGCACTATCATAAAAACGAACAATATTTCAGCTTACAAAATGTTTCTTTGATTGAAGATGTTTTTGTACTTAGTTTCCAATTACTTTTTTAACCTGGGCTCACAAACTTGCAAATACCCTTTCCTCGTTTCTGTAAAGCTATGAACAGATACTCCAAAATATATCCTTTGGGGGACAAACGGGGAAGGCCTGTTTCAGAGTCCTTCTTTGGACAACTGAGGTTCTGGTCATTTAGGCAATTCCGTTTGTATCGGGTCACACTCTGTTGAACTGCAAAAAATGGAAAATGGCAAAAGAAAAAAGGTTGTCCCGTGTCTCGCGTAAGTTAGGCGGAGAGGGTGGCTTCAGACACAGTGGGATGAAGGCGCTCGAACGATGTCTCCACAACCTGCTGTCCCTCCATCTCTCAGCTTTGCTTTCTGATTTCTGTTAGCATTCTTTTAAAACAGGCTCTCTCCACAAAGCGACAAGATGATGGAACTCCCATGCTGCACCCAGTCCCATCCAGGAAAAACCAAACTCAAAAGCTCACAGGGACATGTGGACGCTGCTCCCCTAAAGAGACGGCCGCCGCTCAGGTCCAGCCTCCTGACGGCAGGTGGGAACATGAGCCTGGGGTCATCAGGCCTCCTGAGTTCCCAAAGAGGAAATTCATACTGATTTTCCAAGAAAACTAGAAACTGTCCTGTTGACTCCATTAAAAATAAAATACTCTTAAACGGGTTTGCTGGCCAAGCAAAACTGGTCTGGGGCCAGCTCCAACGCACTGGCTGCCTCTCTGAGACTTAGAAGCTAGTGGCTGTAATTCTGAGGTTGACCCTAAGGAGGGGGGGAGAAAAACCTAAACATGGGAAATAGCAAAACTATGGAGACAATAAAGAGATCAGCGGTTACCAGGGCTTAGGCAGAAGGGAGCGGCAAAGAGGCAGAGCGCCGGGGATTTTTATGGCAGTGAAACTACTGTGTATGAGCCTACAGTAGTGGATACGTGCCATTATCCGGTTGTTAAAACACATAGAACGCACACCACCAAGAGTGGACCCTCACGTCCGCCATGGGCTCTGGATGCAGTGATGGGCAGGCTCATCAGCTGCGGCATGTTGGTCGGACGGGAGGCTGTGGGTGCGTGGGGGCAGGGTGTTTCCAGGAGACCTCTGTACTCTGCTGCTCAACTTTGCCGTGAACCTAAAACTGTTCTAAAACTGAAGTCTATAAAAAATAAAAACAAAGTTCCTTGAGAAGCTTAATTACAACAATGTAAAACAAATAAGTATATACCAATCAATGTCTATTGATAAGAGATGCATTTATGGACCAACAAGTGCCTTTGAGGGGTGAGATTATGTCTAAATTATCTCTCTTGGTCTATTTTCCAAATTGTACGGGCAGTTCTCACTTTGCACAGTAATGCGAGACTATAAAAATGACTGTGCAAGCTGACGCCATGCAAAATGATATTAATAACCAGTGGTAAAAATTCCAATCATTCCATGACCTTTAAAAATGTTTGTGAAAACATTGAAACTGTCTTACTGTCCCTTATAAATGCATATGGAAATGAAAAATAGTATAACTAAAATTTATTTAGCATAGTATACTTTAATTATTGGAAACATTGAGAATTAGAGTGCTTATTTCTTCGTGAGAACTTATCTCAGGGTTTGAATACTGATGCTCTTCCCTTCACGGCGTAACTCACAACACACAGAGACCCTCTTTTCCATGCTTCGGTGAATCGCCATACTTAAATCTAAGTTCGGATCAGCTTCTCACATTTTGATCTTCGTACTTCGAATGTCTTTAAACATCTCCAAGTTCCTTTACCGTGACGCTTTTTGCCAGCATCACTTCCTCTGGGACATCTCCAGCCTTCTTGTCACAGGCCTCTGGCAGCACAGCCCAAGTCTCTCAAACAGCAACAGTGTTACCATCCCGGGCCCCTTTTCATTTCTTTGCTGAACTTTGATCTTTGTTGGCCAGTCCCCTGCTTTGATTGCTGACTTTTCTGAAAGGTCACATGGGTTTATCACTGGGAGACAAGGAGGCAACACAGTCACACACTTTGCTGTCTGTGTGTGGACTGAACACAGGCGTGTAGGGACTGTCCTCGACGGGCCGAGGAAGGGATATGACAGGCCATGGCTGGGGTGCGGGGCTGCCTCTGCTAGTCACGTGATGATTCATGGGCTGAAGAACTAGCGGCAAAGCTTGTATTTTATGCAACTTATCACAGTTAATGTATCAGGTATCCCAAAATTGAAACGTGTCACTGGGGGACTGGTGTTATACAGCTAAAACACGGTAACTAGAATTTGTGCATAGCAGAGGTATGCAAAGCAAAGGCTGCCTATACGTCAATACTGGAAAAATTAACTTTATTATAAAATAAAATGATTCTGTGCTTTTTTTCCTTTTTGGTCATGTGCAGACCCAAGGACTAAAGACAGACTGCTGGAGAAGACACTGCTGGTTGAGTTCAGTTGATTTATGACCCTGCGGACCTCAAGGAACATGTCAAAATGCTATTCTGTTCAGACTCCCTGTGAATATGTACATCTGGAGACATACATATTTATGGAAAATGATAAATATTTGTTCTCCCCTACCTTATGTCTAAGTAGGTCATGGTGGTGATAGGTTGAGTAGTTATTACATTTCAGCCAATGTCCTTCCAAGAGCATGTGGAATGTAGCTATAGGGTGCACATAGGTGGTGACAGTGAGTGTCCCAGCTTCAAGGTCCTGCAAACATGAGTGTTCTCTGGGAGCTAAACAGGGAAAACAGAACATCTCGGGTCAAAGCCCGAAAATGCAAAGTCAACTTAGAGCTCTCTAAAAGCCATGCGGTGTCCTTAAATAGGTGCAAAATGGATAAGTTCAACATTTCGTCATGGTTCTTTCAAAAAGAGACACTGAGTAAAGAGAAAATTCTTTAAAAGGGTAAACACACAGCAAATATCCGTCTTCATGTTGAAAATTTACAAGAATTGCTATCCAAACTAGCAATACGGCAAGCATACCCGCCGCCGTTATTTTATACAACAGTTCTGAAGGTCCCAGCCAAAGACATTCGGAAAAGGAAAGCAAATCGCAGAAATAAAAATCAGAAAGGGAGCAACTACCATCATGATGTGCAGCCAGCGAAGCCACCAGTAAAGAATATGGAGGTTCAACAAATCACTACAACTAAGGGGAAGTGGTATCAAGATTACTAGACATCAGGTAGACATTTAACACGTCCTAGACGGTAGATACAATCAATTAGAAAATATAAGGAAGCGTTAATATGATTCCTGAGCCAGCAAAGCTGGAGGGAACTGGATTGGAGCGCATAACACGGATAGGTAACCATGTGGATAGTTAGGGACTAAGTGAGTCACAAATTCAGGGACCATGAGACCCACAGAGGACTATGTCAATGAAACCCGGGCAGATCCCATATTATGACACAGGTATCTAATACAGCCATCAAATATGGCAATACTGTGAAGCCGGTTAGTACCCGAAGTCATGGCATTTCCTAATCGTATATAATCATCTCAAGTCTCACGCACTCCTTAGGGTTCCAGTGAATTTTCACTGTGCTCTTTGTTCAACTGTCCTTGGAAGGCCAGTGCTGCCTGACGGTTTGTCGAGTTCAGCCAGCGGCGACCCATGGGCTCAGCAGCCTGTGAGCCATTCGCGGACAATCACACCTTCCCGGGAGAGCGGCCTCAGCAGGACCCAGTCCCTCCCCTTTCCCTCTGAGTCAAAGACGACGTCTTCATAGATTTCCCATATAGTACTTGCCTCAGATCCCTTGTAAAGAATATGATTGTTTGAGCCATATCTCCTCTCCTCGGAAAAAAGATTGTGCCTGTTCCTAGGGGGTCCACAGGCCTCCCAAACCCATCCAAGGGAACCCAGCTCAAACACCTCTGCTCTGCAGAGCACAGCGCGACCCCTCCTAGGTGCATCGGTGCTCATCACAGTGACTCAAAATAAAGAAGCCCTTCCTGCCGGCTGCCAGAGATCGTACTGTGACGTGGCCCTTCGTCGGCTGTGTGACCCTGGTTACATGGCTTCACTTCTCTGGGCCTCAGTGTTACCATTTGCAAGGAGGGGTTATCGTAGTTCCTACCCCCCTAGACAGTTATGAGGATCAAGTGAGACAACGTGGGGAAAGTTGTTGGTGCAGTGCCAGCCACATACAGGACCAAAAAATGTTGGCTATTATTACTTCGTTATTAGCTACACTACGACTGCTTGGTCTTTTATTTTGTTTTCACGTTTAAAGGTAAATACACTCCATCATCTATCTATACCAGAGTTTTTCATCCTTGGCACTATTGAAATGGCATTTGAGCCAGATAATCCTTTGTTGCGGGGCTGTTCTATGCATTGAAGGGTGTTTATTTGGCAGCATCCCTGACCTCTACCCACTAGATGCCAGAAGCACCCTATCATTGTGACAACCAAAAATGTCCCCAGAGACTTACAAATACCCCTTGGTAGGCAAGGTTACCCCTGACGGAGAATCACTGCTGTATAATAATGATATGGATATTTCAAGGTTTTCTTATGGCAAAGGCAAAAGTAATCACAATATTTCAAATGCTCCCATTGCTGATGAAAAGACAATGAAGCCAACAAACACACAGTCAGAAGGCGGAAGAGAGGGCCCAGGGAGGGGAGGAGAGAGTGCCGGCGCCGACGAGGATGGGGAGCCACAAAGCTCCGGCGAGGGCAGGGCAAAGGTGGTTCTGAAACAGGGGGCTGTGAAAATACAGAGGAAAAATAAACTTGGGCAGTGGGATGAATAAATTGGAAACCGTTTCAGGAAACAAATGGCCTAGTCTGGAGACGATGCAACCTGAGTAACGCCTGGAAGGAGTCAGCAGAGGCTGACTACAAAAAGCAGGGAAGCAATGAAGACAGTGGTTCCGTGGATTTTGGGAGAGGTCGGCCCCGCTGATTCGGGGTCAGACAGGATATGCTGGTGTGCACTAAAGGGGGTCGCCAGGGGTTAAGGGGTCCTTGGAACAGGACCCAGACTCATGTTGGGCTGAGATCCCGAGGATCGGCCTGTTAGGAAACGGACGCAGCAAACTCACTCCTGAAACAAACTTCACATTTTGTGGGTGTGTGGTCCGCGTACTGTCATAGGTTCATTTACATTCTGAGTAAATGCGTTTATAGGGTCTCAAAGTCTATCTGAGAAAAGGGCCGCTCAGAGAAGTTAAACGTCAGCCCCGCTCAGAAGGTGCAGAGTCGGCGAATGAGAGGGGGGTCCTTCCCTAGGGTGGTGGCGGCAGACACTCAGTTGTCACTCCAGTGTCGATGTTGGTAATATGACTCTGAGCACTTTGGAGCACTTTGCATATGTCAGGCTAAGTTTTTCTCTTTTCCTACCCCCTTTAATCCTCACAGCAACCTTACAGGCACCAACAAGTATGACCCCCACTTCACGGAGAAGAAACCCAGGCTTTGAGAGGTAAACGTTTGCTCGGAGGATGCACAGCCGGAGGGCAAGGATTCACCACCCAGCCGTCGGTCTCTGACACTTGCTCTCTTGCCTCCTGTGCTGCTCTCTCTGGAGTATGTGCAGGGAGGGGCGGGGGGCTGAATTCACCTCGACGCAATGTGCTCAACAGACTAAGGGCTGAACCGACTGAGAACGCCTGAAAAACGTGTATCTATTCTGTCGAACATTTGTTTTTAGACCATTAATATTTCACTTTGCAATTGAACAGTGCCCTAAACATGTTAGCCATGTCACTAAAGTTGATAGAGGGTGAAGAAAGAGGGGGGAAATCCAGCTGGGGGGAAAACTGCCGTGGTTACCTGCGTCACCCCTTCACCCTCCAATGACTGAAACTGGTCCGTAGAAGAGTATTTGTTGACTATGCCCTGCACACAATACCAGGTATTCCCAGGAGAATTATTTAACTTCCATTGACATCCAAAAGTATTTTCCAGGTTGGCATCAGTATCCCCATTGTTCACAGAGTAAGCCAAAGTAACCCAGACATCCAGAGAGCGAGCTAAAACCCAACCAAGCTCCATCTGACCCCAAAGTCTAAAGGCTTTTATTTCACCAGATCAAAACAAACACATTAAAATCAAGAATCCTGTGCTCTGACGTCTTTTCCATGTCTCCAAATTTTTGCCATGTGTGACCAATTAGCACAGTTGGCCAGAACATGGTGCTAATGAGGCCTAGGTCAGGGGTGCAATTCCCTGAGGGGCTGAAACGCGATGCCTCCTTCCCGAGTCGCAGGCTGGGGCCTGCACCACAGCTGGGCTCCTCCTAGGAGTATCGGGTTGGTCAGGAGCACAGATGACAAAGCCTTGCTGAGTCACGGGAACTCCATGCCCACTGCCGGATCGACTCAGAACACATACCACACTGACGGTGTGACTATAGGCATAAACGAGGACCAACATGGGGATTAGTTGAACAAATTAATAATTCTTGCCTACATTCTATAAATTTTTACTGCACTCTTTATGGATCAATGGAGCTGTGACTTTACTTGTAAAAACTCATGTATACTAAGAGAGATGCTAAAATTTTGAGATGTTGAGAAACTCATGTATACTAAGAGAGATGCTAAAATTTTGAGATGTTGAGAAACTCATGTATACTAAGAGAGATGCTAAAATTTTGAGATATAGTAATATCTTGATTACTTAAATTCATAAGGAAATGAGTTATTTTGTACATGTAAATTATGTTCAGATAATGGAAGTGTCTCCTTAGTACCAAGACATGTTCCTATTTGAAATTTTGATGGAAATCCTTCTAAATGAAATTAGTATTTTCCTGTCTTCTCAAATAGGAGCGATGGGACACAATTTATCCCAGACATCTTATTTACAAGAAACACAATGTAAATAAAGTGATTTTTAATTGAAAATAAAGGGATAGACAAAAATATACCAGCCAGGGAAGTCAATGTTAAGATTAAGCAGTAGCAGAATAAAAAAGGAATGTAATGTAATAATAGAAGACTTTTTCCCCCAAAGAAAATGCAATCATTGTAAACCTATGTGCACCAAATAATATGACAGTCTCGCCAAGTGTCACCCTTGTTAGCCTTCTTGCTAGTCCATAAATGGCCAAAGCAGTCCCTTACCAGAGTCTTTGTAGCTGCATTGTCTTCTGCCTGGAACTCACTTCCTTTTGGGACTTGCACCCCCAACTTCTTCAGTTCTCTGCCCAAATACCGTTCATGTAATGGCGGCCAGCCACTTTATCTGATTTTCCATCTATGATCTCAAGATTTCAAGTTGTTCAGTAATTGATGTCTTACTGCTGTGGGAAAAATTAAAGGTACCCAGAATCCTGACTCCACCTACCCTAAATTGAATTAGGTTCCTAACAAATGTCTACTAACCTCAAAATCCTCTAAGCAAATGTACCAGTCAAGCCTTTTGACCCAAAACCCCACAGAAGGAATAAGCCCACAGATTCCCCCTCAGCCTTTTCCTCCACAGCCAATCCTGACATTGTCTAATTAAGTCCTTATCAACCTAAACATGAAGAAAGTCACAGAAAAACAAGATGAATGCAATGAAGAAAACTATCTTCTTCCTGTATTACTTTCTTGTGGCGGTTGTAACAGATAACCACAAACTTGATGCCATAAGACAGCAGAAATTTATGCTCTCACAGCTCCAGAGGCCAGAAGTCTGAAATCGGGGGTTCATCGGGGCCATGTGCCTTCCCGAGGGTCCACGCTCTCTCCTCTTCCAGCTTCTGGTGGCAGCTGGCAATTCCGTGGCTCGTGGCCACGCAATGTCAGTCTCTGCCTCCATCTTCACATTGCCTTCCCGGGTGCATGCACACATGCCCTTGTGTCAAATTTCCTCTATATCTCTCTTATAAGGATACTTGTAAAAGCCCATGAATACATAATCCAAGATTATCTCCTCCAAGGAGATAGCCCCATTAGATTTATGTTTTGCAAAGATTACTCAGGGCTCTCTCTGAAGAATGAATGATTGGAAAGGGGGAAGGGTTTCTTAGACTCCAAGGGGACAATGATGGTGGCTTGGACCAGAGAGGTGGTGGCAGCGGTAATGGAAAAAATAAATGGATTTAGGAGACATTGAGAACAAAATTAGCAAGACACTCTGAATTGGGCAGAGGAGATGGGGAGAGAGAGGTATCAAGGATGAGTCCCAGACTCCCAGGTTTTCTTCGCAGTCACTGACAGAGGACGCTGACACTGACCAGGTCAGAGGCCCGGGGAAGGGGCGCTGTGTTACGAGACTGGCTTTAGACGTACGGAGCCTGGAGATGCCTTTGGAATCCCAGGTCTCCCAAAGCTGACGTCAAGGGGACCTCATGCGTGTCTAGCGCTCAGAAGGGCTCCCAAGAAAGGTGTGGTCTAGAGACATGAATGGCTGAATCATACGGGGTTGGGGAGTCATTAAGCTGCAGTCAGAGAAAGGTCCTGGTTACACAGAACCCGCAGTTTGTACAATTCGGGGACCCTAATTAAGAACCACAAGAACATAAAATTAGGTGCAGAAGGGAATATTTATGAAATAAGAAACCACAACAAATGACAAATTTTAAGAAGGTGAAAATGCCACAAGATCCAGAAAAATAACATAAGTTATTATTAATTAACTGCCATCTCTGCAATAAATCTCTTTTCCACATTTTTGGCTATATAAAATTGATAGTCTTTTCTTATGGTGATGTATTTTTATATTTTCCATTACAAAAGTAATGTAATTCAGATGGTTCTCTAACACAGTTAATTGAAATTGGTTTCATATTATTGATAACTAGTTTATATAAAACATGTGGCTCCGTATACAGATGTATTTGCCTTCATACTACTTCTATATGAGGATTGTGCCCCATGATTCAAGAATTCTGATAAATTTTATTTGACTTAAAAAATAATAAAAATGCATACTGCTTTTATAGTTGTATACACACTGTACAATCAAGTGAATTTCAGGCAGGGAAGAAGTTCTGTTTTGTCATAGCATCAATGAGAAATTAATCCTGCTTCCATTTGCCCATTTGATGGTTGGGAAATTTTTCCACGGACTAGCTTCTGGCTGCCTATATGTTAAAGCCTGCATCTCCTCCACTGCCCACACCATCGAGCGCTGGGGGCCTAGGAAATACGCAGACCCCCTATGGAGCCTCTAGCCTATAGCTTTGTGTCACTGTGCTGGGGGAGCAGGCGAAGTGGCCATTAGGACTATTCCGGAAGGCATTCTTACACCAGGACAATGAGTACAAGGAGCAGTCACCTCACGGTATACACGTGACCTAGAACCACATGTGCATATTCCACTAAACCCAAGTTAAATGAATGCCCAGCGCTCTCTCTTAGCCATGTCCCCAAACTGTCGATAGCCACCTGCATTTGCAAATGGGGCAAAAACACATGGCCGCGTGAAGACGTTGCTCCGGCACCCCCCAGGTACTTGGAAAAGATGGTGCAAGAGGGCAAGAGGCACTAGCTTTACTGAGGTCCATCTAAAGCGAGGCTTCTCCGCTTTGGCACCGTGGACGCTTGGGGCCAGGTAATTCTTTGCTACGGGGGCTGTCCTGTGCCTGGCAGGGTGTTCAGCAGCATCCCTGGCCTCCACCCACTTGGTGCCTACAGCACTATACCCCTACCCCGGTGGGTGTACCCAATCTTCTCCAGAGATTGCCCGATGCCCCTGAGGGCCAACACGGCCCCCTGTTGAAAACCACGGCTCTTGAGAATGAAGTTAGAGCCAGAATAATTCATTTATTTAGTGATGGCTTATTGAACACCAGCTATGTTTAAAGCCCTGGGGAAGGTGGCTTCGCACAAGACCACCGTGCATTTGGGAAGACAGATAATGAATAATAATTTCCAGGAGAATTCGGTGAGTGCCATAAGGAGGCTCTCGAAGCCACTGTGGGAACGCTAGACAGACCCCTTTTCTACTTCACGAGGCTGCCACAGGACTCAAAGAGACGAGGACAGTAAAAGGTGAAATTGCTGTGCATGTATTACCAAGGCATTTCTTTGTCTGGGCATGAGATAAGCTGAACATATACAGCAAGTTACAAGAAATACTTCAATTAGCTGGAACAGTCGTGTTTACAAACCTTGGTAAAGAAAGACTGAGGAAGGGTATTAAGCGCGGCGAGGTGGAGGGACCCACCTCCTTTGCGTTTATTCTGGCGTTTACATGTTCCTTACCCCATCCAGCCACACTCACACTGGAAATCTACAAATACATGCACTGAGCCTTTCCTCGGGGAGGTTGACAATTTTATTCATAGAAGATTTGCCACAAGGGTTTATCCCAGCTAAGTGGAGCGGGGAGAAAGAGGCTAAATCAATGAGAATTTAGATTGTGAACAGCACTGTATATACACTTAAAAAAAAAATGCTCACCTGCTTTGACACAAATCATTCCTCTAGAACTCTTGAGATAACCCTGGTATTGTTCTCACCCTATTGTGTTTCCCCCCACAATCAATTATTAAACCTATTGACAACAAAATAAACTAACTCGAGGGTACACAGAAAATCAGGACCTATTTCACTCAGAGTGTCTTCTCAACCATCAAATGTATTTGTTCACGGAAAAGCTATAGAACAGACAATGTGTCCCTTTGCTGAGCTGTTTGCGTTTCTGTAAAATTAGTAATTGGAGAGGGAATGTCACTAATTCCCATTTCTCCGTTTGAAAGTTACCACAGGGTCTTTTATCAAATTGAACACTGACTGTGCTCGGCAGAAATGAGTTAACCCATTAGCTCTCTTTTGATTGCATTTAATCACAGGAGCCCCTTAAAAAGTGTGTTCCTTTAATCTTTTCCTTTATCATCACTCTTTCTTTTGCTGATCTTACCTTAATTTGGCCATTTAAACCCCTTCTTGAGGATGCTCTGTGGTCCTCCCATGGATTAATTAATCAATTATTCTAATAATTCCCACTTATGTAGTACTTGATCATTAGAAATTAATTTTGCTATCGACAAGAAGCAGTTTAACGTGGTGGTTTTAAAGCAGTGTTTCCTCAGAATGTACCAGGAAAAGGACATACGCCAGCGGGCTGAGCCCATGATTGCAGGGTGTCACGGCTGCGGGTGAGGTGAGATGGATTTAAATGTTCAAAAATCAGGAAAGTAGCAATGCCGCTGCCTCATGGGCACAGGAAAATCGGTAGAGCGGGCGTGGAGTGACAGATTTCAGAGATCCCAGCCCAGGACCAGGGCTTCGGCGCTGACACAGCTAAGGCTGACATCTGCCCCTCGCACTGACCAGGGCTCACGGGGTCTTTGGCAAGTCACGGGGGCTCCCCTCTGGATGGGGTTGGCCACACCCACAGGGTTGTGGGCAGGGTTATACCAGGCGATTCATGGAGCGAGTCCAATGCTGTACCTGACGGATAACCACACAGGACATTTCAGGTCAAGGAAAAAGGTCATTACCTCGCTATGTAATGACTCTGCACACACAGAAACACACACAGGCACACGTGAGCGCATGCACACAGGCACACATGCACACTGCCATTGCTGTTTTAACTGAACAGAGAGGTCAGTTTTAGAAAATGAACAGATGAACGAGCCTTTCCCACCCACAGATTGACTCATTGTTAATTGGGGAAGAAAGTCTGAGTCAGTTCAGTTAAGACAGGTGCATAGTATTGGTTAGTTGGTTAGTTAACTAATTAGCTATTTAGGTAACTAGCTAATCAGCTACCTAGATAAGGCTTATCTCTCCACGTCCTCTGGTTCGGGGTCTAAAATCTCAGCACGACTGCCATTTGGGGTCAGATCACTCGGTTGTGGGCCTGTTCTGGGCATCGCCCCCCAGGCCTCAACCCCCCACGATGCCAGCCGTGCGCGCCCCCCTCCCACCCACCCCTGGCTGTGACGACCAAAACCGTCTCCAGATACTGTCACGTATCTTGTGGGTTGAGAATCACTGCTCTGGTCCAAACTTCCAAATAATTTACATTGCTATGACTTTCCCACATGTGCTATTTACTTTTAAATCTCATTTTCCTGCATCCTCTCCCACCATTATTTCTGGAGACTTCACTTGAATTTAATAACCATGAAAGCTGAAGCCTTACTATTAAATTTTTTAAGAAATAGAAGGGCCAATTGTGCTTCATTTTAAGTATTTTAAAATTACTACCAAATATGATGTTGGGATAGGTCTTAATTTTGCCCTAATTTGCAAAAGTATAAATTAGTCCCTGCCATCAAGTAGCTCATGCTCTAACTTGGGAAATGATATGTAAGAGTGTAAAATTCTAAACAAGCTCACACCTCTGTCCAGTAGCGCGTTCTGGTTCTCCCCAGGGAAGTGCTCAGAGTAGAGAAGAGCTCACGGCAGGGCAGGGCCTGTGTGCAGTGGCCGGGGCGAGTTTCTAGGATTGGGCAAATGTTAGACAAGCAGGGAGAGGGCAAGGGAGAGGGAGGCTCAGCGTGAGGGATAACAACACGGTTAGGGACTGGGACACTTGGGGGAAAGGGCTTTCAGGACCCTTCACCACGGCCCATTGAGGGAATCCAGGTGGTAGATCAGCCCTTCGAGGAGAGCTGCAGCAAGGACCCTCACACCCCCCGGGGCGCACCCTGCTCACTTCCTGTTGTGTTCGGAGTTGGCCTGCTGGCGGACTGCAGAGCCTGAAGGCCGCCCTGTGGCAGCTGGGTTCCACCAGAAGCCAGAGCTCTAAACTCCATACGCCCGGCACCTGCAGCGCGCTTGCCACGCTGCTAATGAGTTTCAGGGCTCCTCACTTGCACAGGTTCGTTCTGAGGTCCTGAATTTAATTTTGTGGCTGTAACTTAACATTCTTTTCCAAAAGAGGCCCCTCCCAATGGGGGTCTCAATCCCCACAAGATCTGGCCCTCCCCTAATGGACACCATTTCCGGCCTGTTCTCCTATGTACCCTCAGCACCACTCCGCGTGCCTGAAATAGCATAGACACACAAAGATGTTTGCTGAGTGACTGAGTGATGGACTCAATAGGTGAACAAAGGCACTGGCGATTTACAAACTTCAGGAAAGCACAGGTGGTGATAATGCCCTTGGGGACATGATTTGTTGGCTGCTGATTTAGGCAGACAGTAAAGGCCACTGGGGTTCAAAAGAGAGAGATGCCACTTCAGGTGTGATGAAAAGGAGACATTACAAGCCAATCATAAACTCACAGAGTTTAAAAATCACATTACAGTGAACTACAGCAGCTGACACAATATGCGATCGCTGCTCACCAGGTGGAAAGCACTCAGCCACTCTCTAAAATGGGGACAAAAAGAGTGTCTCTGGCATAAGACCATTGTGGGGATTAGAGAGATGTCACCTGCAACATGTGGACTGTAGAGCCCAGCCTATAGTAGATGCTCAATAAATGCTAGCTAATAATTGTATTGATTGGTTTCAATAGGCCAGGCCTTGTACTAAGTGTCTTCCAGACCTTAGTGGGAAAATGCCCACTAAGCTGTGGGCAAAAGTGACCAGTAATTGAGCAGCCTTGTAGTTCATCAATGCTCAAGTCCTTCACTATGTTCTCCATTTAATACTCACAGCAACTCAGAACCATAGGTGTTATTCCAATTTTGTAAGTGCGAAGTGAAACTTTCAGACATTAGTTATGTGTAAAAGTGTTAAGTGAGAGAGACAAGATGGACCACAAGCTCCCAAATGCCAAAACCACTATTTCTGCTGATTGGCATTCCTCTATCCTACTGGCTAAGAGCTTGGGGGTCAGATGTAAGAGTTCAAATCCTGGCTCAGCCCTGTTTGGCGCTTGACAACTTATTTAACCTTTTAAATTTCAGTCTCCTTATCTGCGAAAGAGAGATGACTATTATATCTAAATCATAAGACTATAGAAAAGAATAAGTGGCATAATGCATGCGAATCACCCAACTCAGTGCCTGGTACATGATAAATGTCCAAAACATCTTATTACTGTTGTACAAAATTACAAAAAAGTAGAAAATGCTATATTTACCAACTTTTAAGTTCCAATTTTACGTGTGGGATGCCCTAAAGAAGTAGCCTGATAAAAATTTAAATCTCAGCCCTGGCCAGGTCACTCAGTTAGTTGGTGCATTGTCCCATACACCAGAAAGGTTGTGGGTTCAATCCCCAGTCAGGGACCATACCTGGGTGCAATCCCCAGGGGGGCTGCGAACAGGAGGCAACCAATCTATGTTTCTCTCGCATATCAATGTCTGTTTGCCTGTCTCTCCCCTCTCCCCACTTCCCTCTCTCTATAAATCAGTTTTAAAAAAACATACCCTCAGGTGAGGATTAAAAAAAATTAAATCTCATATTCAAATTGTGCCCACCCAATTAACTAAAAGATCTGATTCCATTCCACATCAGCATGACCATGGCCAGTTCACCAAGACCAACATTCTGGTGGGCAAATTGGGAAAAGTTCACAAGGATCAGGGAAACAGTGAACCCCATGGAATGTGGAAATAGATGCCAAAGTCCTGAGCCTCAGGGCCACAGGACCAAGGTATCTGAGGAGTAAATTATGTTCTTGACATTGTGGCCTCTGATCCTGTTGCGAACACGCAGCTTCCTGGAATAGCAACAGTGACCTCTGGAAAGATGGCAGCCAAATCTTTAGCTTTAAAAATTATTAATCTTAACATGAAATTCCTAGTTAGTGGCAGGGAGAATATTAGTATTATTTAATTTCATTCAAATTACACTACAAAAAACAATTAAGGTGAATAATTGTGAAAGTAAGGTCAACTCAATTTTCTATAATAATGTTTTTTTGTTACCAGGCTCATTATTGCTAATTCCTTTCATAATCTTTGCCATCTAACCTCATTTGTTTCATTTATAAATGGCAAGAAATGCACATCATCAAACAGCAATGAAATCAAGACAGCAGCTTGTCACTTGCGTGATCTCTGGAGAAAGTAATTATTGTCTCTAGTTAACCTTTTAGGGAGAACCTCGCCTGCATGTCCCCCATGTAGGTGTTACATCTGTCTAAGTACTGTTTTCCTCCTTTAATTTTTCAGTCGTACATCCTAGCTGGAGAGGGTACAAGCTTGCCCAAGCCAAAGTCTGATCCTGCTGTTCTGAATGTTTATAAACCAAAAGAAAAAGCACTCGGGTAGGTTTTAAATGGGCTTTTGGCGGAACCCAAATCACACTCACACACACAGACACACACCCACATTTTAAATATTGAAAGTCATCTTGCTTTAACAAAAACCTTTCATGTTCAATAACAAGACACTCACATCTGAAATCCTCAGAATTTAATTTGCCCCCATTACTATATTTTGAACCTGTACTTTTGGGCTTATGAAGAATCTCCAAATTTTTACTAACCAAGGCCAGACTTACTTTAAGCACGTTGTGTTGTAAACATAGCCACTCCACTGCTAGAAGTTGACCCTAACCCAGTGTGAACAAACATTTGAATGATCAACGCCCCTGACACATTGGCATTTAAATACTTTGAATATCACCCTTCTTGTGAATCACTAAAGAAACATAAGAACAAACAAACATAGTCCCTGTGCTCTTAGCCCTCACAATGTATTAATTTAATCAGCATCCAAACATATAAAGGGGTGATTATCAATTATGATAAGTGCTTTGAAAACAATGGACAGTGCCTTAGCTCAGGCTGCCGAACAAAATGTCATAGACGCGGGTCGGGGGGGGCGGGGCTTAAACAGCAGACATTTATTTCTCCCCATTCCGGAGGCTGGAAGTCCAAGATCAGGGTGCCGACGTGGTCAGGTTCTGGCAAGAATCTTGCTGGGTCTTCACATGGTGGAGAAGGGGAGGGCTCTGATCTCTCATTTTATAAAGGCATCAGTCCTATGATAGGGGCTCTGCTTTCATGATCTGAACTAAAGCTAATCACCTCCCAAATAAACTACCCACGCCTGCCTTTGGGGAACCTATGCTAAGATCAGGACCTACCGTGAAAAGGTAACATTTGACCCGGTCCATGAAGGAAGAGAAGCAGCCTTCTCTGTGAGCATCTGGGGAAGGTATCTCATAGAGAAGGGAACAGCAGAACAGCCAAAGGCCTCACGGCACGAAGCAGCTATTACACTGGAGAGTGTCCGAGCAGAGCCAACATGGCCGAATGATGGTGCTCGGAGCGCCGCGGGGCTGGGACCCAGCAGGGGCCTGACCGAGCAGAACCTGGCAAGCCACAAGCAGGAGTCAGGGTTATGTCCTAGGCAGGCCTCCATTCCACAAATGACGAAACTGAAGCTTAGAGAGGTTATAGTGCAGAGTCAAATGGCTAGTAAACATTTAAGCAGGAATCCAAAAACAACCCTGGCCAGGTAGCTCGGTTGGTTAGAGCATCGTCCTGATAGCCCAAGGTTGCAAGTTTGATCCCCAATCCGGGCACATAGAAGAAGCAACCAATGAATACAGCAATAGGTGGAGCAACAAACTGATGTTTCTCTCTTTTTCTCTTCCCCTTCTTCTTTCTCTCTAAAAATTAATCAATAAATTAAAAAATTTTAAGAATCTAAAAATAGGGCAATTTGAGTACCGAGCCTCTACTTTCCATCACTCTTCTACCAAACTTGAGGCGAAAATAGCCTCAACCTGCAATTGCCCCCCGATTCTCACCCGTTCTCTTTTCATGCCTTCCTGAGACCAGTCTCTGCTCAGTCCCGCTGCCAACATGACAGATAATGAACTCTGTTGCTCACGTCAACGGCAAGAGCAGCGCACCTGCATTCCTAGCCAATTTCTGGCACATCCTTTTGCAACATCAAGATATATAGCCTCCGTAAATTCTCAGAGACATATTAACGTTCACCTCCATAATGCCTTAATTGTAGAGAAACCATTAGACAAGAGTGTTAAGGTGACAAAAGGACCAATGCAAATGGTAAAGAAAGAGAGCAAGATGCCTAAATTAAAAGGGGTGAAGGGCCAAGACGGTGTTTCATGGGGAAAAGATTCATGGAGATGTGCTGTCTGAACAAGAATGGACTGCCTCATAAATTATCTCGATATGATGCCAGCAAGTCAAGGGGAACTTTTTTAAAGTATGAATTTGCAAAAGGTTAAATGAAAATGAAGGCTGAACAATTATTTTTGTCCTCCTGCCTCGCAGGGCTTCCGCTAATGTTTGTGTACAGAAGTGATAACGGCGGGATACTTCAAAGCCTTTTCAGGGAACTATCAGATCATTGGTGAGAAAGGATTTGATTCTGTAAAAAGCTCCCATTGTAAGTGATATTGAAAGTAAAGAGACAAGATTGCGTGAGCTAAGTGCTTTATTTTTGTCAGTGCTGGTGGGGTTCCGCAGACCCTCATCACGCCTGTAATTGGGGTTTTAAAAGTAGAAATAGAAGAGTCCTTGTTTTCCTTTGTCCATGAAGATGGTCGCCCTGACCCCCCAGGGGCGGGCCATGCACTTTACATTTTGTTTCCAGAACAAAAGAGGTGTTTTCTTCAAGGGCTTCTGGTTCTCTTAGCCCGGCCGTTACAGCTGATTAGGGAGAGATGACTTCGAGGTCAGCATGTTGAGTTAAGCTCCTGCTTTTCTTGATCCGTTCCCCTTAGGCACCTTCACTAACTTCACAGAGAGGAGGAGGCTGAATAAACTGGGGGCAATAACAACCCCTGCCTTCCTCAGCCACAAGCACCTACGGGCCTGTGTCCTGCTCATTCCCACGCAGACGCCTGGCGCAGGGCCCACCACGGACAGGAGTCGCATTCACTGCAGGTGACATAGAACCGCGCTGTAACTTCAAGTGGGAAAGTGACTTTCTCAGGCAACTAGCCATCTAGAGGCGGGGCCTCATCTGGAGTCACTGATTTCCTCAACAATGTCATCCAAGTCCCCCTGCCCTTTCAAAATTTCTTTCTTTTTTAACTAAGAAAAAAAAATTATTGAATGTATTGGGGTTACACTGGTTAATAAAATTATATAGGTTTCGAGTGTACAGTTCTGTCATACATCATCTGTATATTGTACTGTGTGTCCCCCATCCAAAGGCGAGTTTCCTTATGTTACCGTTTATCTACATTTCTGGCATGTGAGCTAGGTCTACAGGTTAGCGTCCTCTGGGTTTTTAACACGTCTCCTAATTGTATGGCCTTTTCTTTTTTCACTTTAAATATTTGTTTTAATCTTTGAATTACAGTTGATATACTATATTATATTAGTTTAGGTGTTCAGCCCAGTGATTAAACCTTCTATAACTTACTAAATAATCATCGTGAAAAATCTGTGTACCCTTTTAAAACAAAGAACAGCTTTCCCTGAAGCTTCCTAGACTTCACTTTATATTTTGTTGCCCAAAGTGTTGCTTATGCTTATGCCTTAAAGAAATGCACAGAAACAGGCTAGGACTACCATGACTGACTTAGACAATCAATATTTGCCCCTGGGTTTGGAGACAGAGCAGCCTCCTCTCAAACACGTGGCCACCTAAAGGGGGTGGATAGTTGAGCAAAGAATGGCTCCATTTGGAAGACAGAATGGCAGATAGGCAGTAGATATTGCCCCTGCTAAAAGAATTTCAGTAAGTATCTATTAAAAAAAAACATTGAATGAACATATGAGCCTCTCTTATGTCATTACTTTCTTCCTGGGGGGTACTGATTTTGTTCAAATGCGTGTCAGTTCATTGTTGCCTTTCTAGGATTTATTCTCCCTTCTTCTAGCAGTGTCTCCATTTCCCCCTGAAGATGCCATGAGCTCCAGCATATGGTTCAGTTGATGCTAACTTGCTCCCAGATGCATAGAGACACAGGTCCCAAATCTATCCCATCAGTATCTTCCATCCCTCTTGCCATACCAACTGGTGCACATGAAAAACTAAACCAATGAGAGCTAATTCAGAGGAATTATTGGAAAAGTGAATGTCTCTTTCCACTAGAATGAGTAGGGGTTTGGAGCTTCCATAATGTGATTCTGGACAGGGTCTGTCTGTATTGAGGGGAACACTTGAGAGAGAACCCAACAGAGAGAAAAACAAAACCAGAAAATGGGGAGAGTCTACATTGTGAGGCTATAGCGTGGAGTCTGCATCTAGGCGTGCAGGACAGTAAATATTTATTTCTGAACTGTTTGGTCAAATAACCCACTGCATTCCTTGTCTTCCCTTAAGTCACTTTGAATTGAATTTCTGTCACTTGCAACTAAAAGTCTCCTCTCTAATACATTCCTTTATCTCTAGTATGTTATGAGTTCCCTAAGACCTTAGGCCCTGACCTATTCATCTTATAATTTCCATAGTCCTCAGTACCTAGCAGAGTGTTTTCCAATGTTTTTATTATATGAGAACTTTTTAATTTAAAAAATAATAACGGGCTTCACGCAACAGTGGTTTTGCTTCTTTAATATCTGTTGAGTGAGAAAATACATAACAACAAAACGCTGCTCTAAAAGGAGGAATGCTTCTGTGTTAAATGAATTTGTATTTTGTGGCAAAGGCCTCTGCCTACATTCTAAAATGGCCATATGTAATGTGTGAACATCTTACCTGTTTAGCCTAAGACAAATTGTGGACTTGTGGTCTATGAATTTAGTAACTGCACAGGGAGATCCACAGAGCCTTCTGTGAGCCTTTCCTTTCCTCAAAAGTGCCAGGATGGCTGTGGATAAAGAGGAAATAATGCTTACCCCCTAAAAAAATGTAAATGGTCCATGACTCAACCATTCCGTCCCAGGTGCTGAACACACCTCCTCAGGGGCCCATTTAGAAGAGAAGGAAGTATGTAATACAAGGCATTGGTTAAGATGCTAGACTACCAGAATCACTCAGGAGAATGTTTGTTAAAGTCTGTTAAGGGAAAATCAATTCAAGTGGCAAGACTACAGATGCTGACCACAGGGCCCATGCAAATGCTGCTATAAGTTTTTTTTAAAGAATGCCTACTGTTTATTCTTTAAAAGCACAGCATCATAATATGAACATTTCAGAGTAGCCAGACCTCTTTAAGATATGGAAACCTAGAGATAAGTTTCCAATACATTCACTTCCTAAAACTTGTCTGTCTGCTCCCTGTTTCTGCTTAATTCTTCAGCTCACTGGTGGTGGATGTTGCTGTTGCTAACCCCCACGCCCCAACTCCATGTTGCTCTCACTGCAGAGTCACTAGGAGATTTGGAGTTCTCTGGTTAGTCCCACCCCCTCGTGACATGATTGACTAAGCTTTGCTCCTATCGGAGTGACTCGCAGAGTATTTGCTCACTGGCTCTGACAAGTTGCTCTCTCCCTCACTAGGTGTGAGTAAGGAAAGAAGCGATTCCAGTTTCTAAGGACAGTCTGGAAGGAATCTAGGCTCAGGATAAAGTTAACCAAGGTAGGCGGGCAGAATGAAGATAACCTCCCCAAAAATAAAACCAGAGTTCTGAATTAGCTCATCTTGAAGCCTGCACTACCTCTAAATTCTTTGTAATGTTCTAAGTCAATAAATCCTCTTTCAGTTAAGCCAGCAGTCGGCAAACAACAGTCTGTGGGTCAAATCCAACACATACCATGTTTCTGTATGAGCTGTAAGTTAAGAATCGTTTTTACAAGTGAACATTTACAATCGATTTGATGATAGTGAACACCAACTTTGAATCCCAATGAAGGAAAACATTATCCCCTTCGAAATAAGGATTCTATTCTTCTCATTAGTATACATGTATTACAATAACATGAACTCAATTATTATTACATTTTCAATTTCATCAATAAAAACTTTGTGAAGTTTTTCTCTCTCTTCTAAGTATCTACATAATATCCTCTGTCTTGGCTCATGAAGCCTAAGATATTTATTCTCTGCCCCTTTACAGAAGCAATGTGCTAACCCCTGTGTTAAGCTATTATCTTTCAATTTTCTGAAATGTGCAAATAAAGTCATGTTAAATGGTACACTGTGGCTGTAAGGGCAGAAATGAAATATGACCATTTTAGCTTCTAAAGTTTTCTGTTATATAAAAACTCCACCAGAACCACCAAATCAAGTGGCTGAAGGAGCCTCTTCTCCAGCCCCTCCCAGCTCTCCTCACTCCTCAACAAATGCACGTTGTTCTCTTAGGTATTATAATACTTTCTGCCCATTGAACTTTTAATCATGAGCTTTCCTGTCATCTCCCACACTCCTGTGGGAACACAGAACCAAAATGCCAGCATGAAATAAGTAATGCATAGTGAAACAATTATTTTACGGTTCTTAGGAACTTCTTTATCTCAGCCTCCCCAATAATTGTGAGATATTTGTGACATATTTTTCTCAAAGTTAGCTGGAACCAGGAGATTGTTTTTTTCCTTGGAAGACGGCAGTTTTTTCTCAGAGGCAGCATGACGACTCAGACGTTTGGGTGTGCACCGTACAGCGCTGATCCCCCTTCCTCTGGTAAAAGAACAGTTTTCCCCGGAGAACCACCACCAGCCACGTTTACCTCCCGGGACTGGGAGCAGCTGACAGGTAACCTTGGGGCCCAAGTCTAGCCTTACATAGCTCTCTAGGCACAGTGATTGGCTCAAAGATGGGCACAGGATCCAATGAGAGCCAACCAGGTCAAATCTTAGGACTTGAGCTGGAGTTCAAGGATGGGCACATGACCCAGTCAGAGCCAACCAGATCTAGTGCCAGGACTTAGCTGAAGTTATCTGGAAGGAGATGCCTTCTTTCCCACTGGACTTAAACCTGGAAAGGTCGCCTGCTTGAGGAAGAAGCCAATGCAGAGGAAAGTAGAGCAGAGAGGTGGAAAGAGGGGACCAGAGAGCTAGTAACATAGTTTAAAGAAATAGATTCAGCGGTGCCTGAGGCTAGAGCTATTAGCCTGGACTGTTCAATTACATGAGCCGATAAACTCTTTTCTGCTTGAGCCAGTTTAAGTTGGGGTTTCTGTCACTTGTAATGCAAATAGACAACCACTATCTAACGTGGCAGCTGCCTTGGCTTAGGTTCTCCCAAAAGCAAGCCCTAAGACAAAGACATGAGCGGAAGCAACTTACATGGGACGCGTGCCCAGGAAGGCCGCTGTAACCATGCATTGTCAAGCACACCAGGCATGGAGGACTAGTGGGGCTCTGCCCGCTGCGGAGCTGAGATGCCTCACAGTCACCCTCCTTCACTGCTCCAGGAGTAAGGGAGCTAGAGTGCGAATCGGCTAACTCAATCCATCACTGGCTGAGAGGCTATTTTGGGGGGCAGGAACGCCCCCCATCTCCAGCCAGCGCTCGCAGGCTTGGGCCTCTCCAGGAACGCCACCTGCCGAGGGGAACCGACAACACGCTCATCAAATCGGCTCCTCCATGTCCCGCGCTGCAGTTGCTACAGAGGTATTTGGGGGGCCGTTAGTATGGCGTGGGCGCTCCCCCCCCTCTGTCATTTAACTATTGCCATAAAAATGCTGTGCAACCTCAAAACACAGTGACTTTGAGCAACAAGGATATATTGTCTCAGGCTTCTGTGGGCTGACAGGGTAATTAATCATGCTGCAGGTCCTCGGACCAGCAGGGGGAGGGACGGAGGGTGAAGGGGCAGCAGCTACCCCCAGGAAGCTCTCCTCACAACCACGGCGGCGGGAAGCCTGGCTGTTCCGACTCCAGTCTGCAGCACCTGCTAACATCCCACCAGCCAAAAGCAAGCAATGTGGTCAACCTCATCGCCAATGAAAAAAAAAGGTCTGTTCAGCCTGGGAAGGAAGAAGGAAGAGTCACCAGGCAAAGGGCAGGGACACAGAGGGAGGGGTGAAGAACTGAGAGCAATGATTCAATCTATCCCCTCCCTCAAATTTAAACTCTCTGAAAGCAAGGGCCCAGCCTGCATTTGTTACTGCTTCATCTCCAGAGCCGAGCGCAAGGTAAGCACATAGTAGGTACTTCATACAGATGTGCTAGACATTCTGTATTCCAAAGAATATACTCCAGATGAACTTTTGCAACCCAATCCATTTTGGAGTCAGGAACTGCTTATAATGCGAGGATGCGTGAAATATATCTCCCGGAAAGGTAATGGCACCTGTGCTAGACTCTAAATCAGCCATCAACGAGCTACTATCATAGTATCGTCAATGGATTATAAAAACGATGGCTTTGAAGAATGCCTTTGCCTTGCCAGAATTATGATTTGTTATTCATCTTGTGGATTTTTAAACAGAACCTTGTACTTAGTATTCAAATTAATGACTCCAATGTATTTGCCTGGATTTAGGGGGAAAAAAAGAACCATTTTGCACAATACACGTAATAGTTACATTTCTATGATAAACTTACTTGGTAAAAGCTTTCTCGATTTTATCATTTAGACAAGTAGGTATCAGTAAATCAAACTCGAAAGCCAGAATGGCGGAGGGGGAGAGAGGCTTACAAACCAGGGTGTGAGGCAAGCCTTCAGTTCAGTAAGGACAGTGGCAGGAAAAATGAAGGAAGAAAAGACTAAACCGATACAGAAGAATGCGAGAATGTTCCAGGAAATCACCTCCAGTCAGCAACCTGTTATCTTGTAGTTTTCTGATTTGATTCATTAAAAACTCATCTAGCCTGGGAACAATTTAATGAAGCGCAGTGCTATTAGTGGAAATAGCAAAAACTTGTACCATAGTTTAGGTTTACATTCTGGATCCATCACTTTCTAACGAAGCAACCTAGGAGAAACAACTGGAATTTCCTATGCCTTCATCCATCACCTGCAAAATGGGAAAGAAAGTCCGGGGGCATGAGTAGGGTCCCAAAGCTGTGAGGATTGAAAACAAAAATCGCACATGTCATTCATCCCAAATGCCAGTCAACAGGCCCACGGTGGCCCCTGAAAATGTCTTCATGGGTCCACCGTGGACGGAGAAAAATGCAGTGCTATGGGCTGAATTGTGTCCCCCTGGAAGATCACCTTGAAGTCCTAACCACCCATGTCTATGAATGTGGCCTTATTCAGAAATGAGGTCTTTGCAGATGGAACCCAGTTAGGATGAGGTTACCGGGGTGGGCCCTACTCCAATCGGACGGTACCACGGGGCGGGGGAAATCCCACGTGAAGACAGAGACACAAGGAGAGCGCCCCGTGAGGATGGAGGCAGAGAGTGCAGGGATGCGGCTGTAAGCCCGGGGTCCCCGCCTCCCCTGGGAAGTGGGCAGAGTGGAGGAAACGCGCTATGCAGCACTTCAAAGGGTGCGTGGCCGGCACCCTGACTTCAGACTTCTGGCCTCCAGGGCTGAGAGACAGTGCATGCTGTCGCTGAAAGCCACGTACTTGGCGGTACTTCGTTAGGGCAAACTGCAGAAATGACTACATAGGGAAACAAGGAATTTTTAAGTAAAATTTATTTAATTTAAAAGAATGGTCCTTTGTAAAATTTTATTTTCTTATTCTCACCTTAACAAGAAGCGTGGAGACTGGCAGTTCAGGGCTAATCCGGCAGCTGCCTCCGCCCTGCCCCCACCGCCCTAAGGCCGCCCCAGTTCTCCCCCTCCAGCACCTGAGTGTGCAAAACAGGCGGCGGGGGCAGGGGGCAGGGAGGCAGAGCGCAAAAAGGCACAAGCGGCTGCCCCTTTCAAAACTTTTTACATTTTAGAATAGTCTAGATGCACAGAAAAATTGAAAAGGGATTATGGAGAATTCCCATATACTCTGTACGCAGTTTCCCCTCTTACGAGCTTACATTAATATGATATTTGTTATCATTAATGAAGCAATATCAATACATTATTATAAACTAAAGTCTATGCTTGATTAAAATTGTCTGATTTTTTACTCAGTGTCCTCTTTGTGGTTCAGGAACCCATCTAGGCGGCCACGTGGCCGTCAGTTATAACATCTCCTCGGGCTCCTCTTGGTTCTGACCGTTTCTCAGACTCTCCTTGTTTGAGACGACCTTGACAATATTGAGGGCTACTGATCAGCTATTTTGCCGCGTGCCTCTCTATTTTTATTTTCTAGGTAAAATTCACATCACATAAAAGTAGTCATTTTGGAGTGTACAGTTTAAAGGCATTTAGTACATATACAAGTTGTGCAACAATCACTTCTATTTCAAAACATTTTCATCAACCTTAAAGGAAATGCCATCCCCGCCAGCGGTCACTCTCTGCCCCCCCACCCCCAGTCCCTGGCAACTACCAAGTATTCTCTGTCTCTATGGATTAGCCTATCCTGAGTATTTCACGTAAATGAAGTCCTACAACATGTAACTATTTCTGGCTTCATTCATTAAGCATAATGTTTTGAACATGCCGCCATATTGTAGCAGGAATCAGATTGTTCTTCATTTTTTTCAGCTGAGTAACGTTCGATTGCATGGAGGGCACACATTTTGTGTACCGCTTCGTCAATCCATAGACACCAGTGTTTTCCATCTCTTGGTGTTTGCAAATAATGCTGCTATGAACTTTTGCACACTCTTTGTTTGAATACCTGTTTTCATTTTTTTTTAAATGTAGATACCTAGGAGTGGAATTGCTGGGTCATATAAAAATTCTATTTTCAACCTTTGGAGGACCTACCAAATTGTTTTTATACAGCACCTACATTATTATACAGAATTCTTTAAAATTCTTTATTTAGGGTCAGTCTTAGGTGTACTGAAGACTAATTGGGAACTACAGAGAATTCTCCCATTCCTCTCCCTGCAATGCAGTGTCCCTATTAGTTGTAACTTTTATTAGTGGGGTACATTTGCAAAGCGGCTTTTTTCTCCTGAATCCCTGCCAGAATTTTGTTTTCCCAGAATGGCTTTTTAAGTGAGGCATTGTTCCCACTTTTTTGCAATGGTAAAAGACTTTTAAATAAAATCATAATGATATTGGCTGGGAGGGAGGGAGAGTGTGTGTGTGTGTGTGTGTGTGTGTGTGTAAGGATCTTACATGACAACCCAAGTTAGTACACTACTTTGTCCTAATAGCATATGGAATATAATAATTTAAAAATCAGGGAATCATTGGCAAAGATAGAACATGCAAGTACAAGCCTGACACACAGTTCTCAATAAATGCCGGTGCTGCGTCCTATGGCAACCCAGGCACAGGAAGAGCAGGGCAGCCTGCATGTCCCTGTGCCGGGTTTCTGGGAACATTGGGACAGACAGGAAGCCACACATCCTCCAGCCTCTTCCCATTACCCTCAGAGTTTGTCGGCATGTGCTAGTGTCTCCAGAATTCCTCATTCTGGTCCCTCTCTCCGACGCAGGACACGTGCTCAAGTCAAAGACAATGTGGAATTTTGAGATTTAGCAGCCCTAGGTCTGGTGGGCTGAAGGGAAAGTCGATCAAGGCTTATCTTTCTAGTGGGAATGGAGCGAGCCCATATTTTAAAATGCGCTGTCTCCACCTTGCCAAACTGTGCAGAGGACTTAAAAAATGGATGCCAAAGAAGAAGTGGAATGACCTCCTGGAATTTGTTTGCACGTTCCACAGAGGGATGGACGTGCTTAATGCTGCTACAAGTACATTATCATTTGTCACCGTAACTCTTGCCATTAACATTTTTCTCATCTGAATCCTTTAGTGCCAGAGGTTTATTTAGACATTTCCCCTACTTCTTAAAGTTCAGGGACCAAAACGACGACCCAACCAATTCTTCCCCGTGCTTCAGGAACTACAAACTTCTGTGTCCCAGTAACTGCTTTGCACACTATAGCCTTAGTCCTTCCGCACATTAATCCCCGCATATTATTAGACACTAAGAACAAAACAGTATATTTAAGTGGCATCTGGTTAGACTTATTTTCTCTTGAAAAATCCTTCTACACAACCCAAAGCATTTCCTTATTATTTTTTAATGTTGCTTATTATTTCTGACTTAGTACAATTCCCATGAAAACTCAACCACCAGCTAGTCATTTTGAAAATACCTTCATTTATGAAGTCAAAATTCAAAAACAGGTTAAACTCTCTTCTCAGATAAACCCAGTGAACATTTAAGCGGCTGAAACTACAGAAATAAACTTTCTCCCTTTCATTTGATCATCCTCTTTGAAAGTGTGCATTTTCTCCTACCACAAAATGTCATTGTTTTAAAATTTCAAGCAGGGCTAGAATCAGCTAGGACAGGCAATTTGCCCCTTTTTACTTAAATGTTCTATTGTTAACTTTTTTTTCGCCTCTGTTGGCACACATGTGCATCGCTGATGCACACACACCCACGCAGAAGTAAACAGCTGCTCACGCACGCCCACCTGCATAGCAGGCACATCAGCTCAACTCTTCTTTCTTTGGTTTGATAGGGATCTTTTTGTTCTGCTTATGTGAGACTCTTTTAAAAATGTGCTAAACAACCTTTTAGTTACCTTGAAATCCACCACTATTGGTGTTTAACTGAGTGCAGAAGAGAGAAAATTAAAATAATCAATGAATGTAGTTTGCTGCTTGGTCAATGTCATCAGCATTTAATTTACTCTTTCCCTCAAGCGAGTTGGAGGTAGCGTCACTCTTTCCGCTACTAGTAGCCTTAATGAAATCTTCTTCACTGCCTTCCCACTGGAAGCTGGCACGGCTTAGCCATAGAAGGATCTTTACCTGTTTTAATTTCATTTTTTACGAAGGGAGGGAGGCAGAAGATTGACTCTTAATTGATTTTATTTTCTTAAACAATGAATATCTAATTTTGAAAATGTTTCCCTCATTACCTTAAACTTGGTTCCAAAGCACAAGATGAGAAGTGTAGCAGCAGCTAAGAGGGTCCCACCGATATCCCGGGGTAGGCACCGTGCCCCGTGTGCTCACGTGATAGATTCCAACCTGGGATTCCTTGCACGAGCGCTGTTGAAGGCAGCTGCTCGCTTGGCGTGGGATGGACGTGCTGGGAGTTAGCACCTCTTGGGAACAGCTTTCAACCAATAACTGGTGGGATTCAGGAGACCGGTGCCCAGTCTGCTGCCCCTCTGCTGGAAGAGCTCTGTAGAACTCCATTTGACACTCTCTCTGCGCTGCCCCAAAGGGTTGAGCGGCAGCTGCCCACGGCCCTGACTTGCTAGATACTTCGCCCTTTGTCTGTCTACCCTGTCCTCTCTCATCTCTACTCTCCTTCCAGGGCTCCTTGGGGTCGCCCTCCACACAATCTACTCGGACTCAAATCCTTCTTGGCAGCTGTAGTTTTCAAAGTGCCCTCAGCTTGAGTGTGAAGGCCATGTTCAGATCCTGCTACGACCGGTTCTGATAGAAAGAAAAATCAGTTCATTGTCATCGATATGTTGGAGCTGCTGTGACTGTGGCAGTTACTATAATGATTACTATTAATAACATCACAATTCACCCAATGGTACGCATATAAAAAAAAGACGTTTTTATATGTCTTCCTAAGGTCCTGATTTTCAATTAGAAATTACAGTTGTCAGATGAATTAGGATTAAAATACCTTTAATCTTAGATGATACAGAAACGTCTTTTAAATCTGACTTCTTTCAAACATTTAGTCAGCGCGGACCACCCCAGGTCAGCTTCTGAGCATACCCAGAAGAGATTCTTCTCCGTGTGGCCCATACAAAGAATTACAGGTCTGGCGTGTCCTTGGGAGGTTTCAAATGGGTTCTATGGGAGTTGGTAAATATAACCAAGATTCGAAATCCCTTTTATCCATTTTTCAGGTGCAGTGAGGGAACCAAGCCTACCAAGACATCAATCTTATGTTTGATCTTAGATTTTACTTTACTGTAAGGGAACATATGAGCTTAGATTTTATTTGCCTAAAAGGGGCATCATTGGGAGAATCTGAGAGAAGTCTCTATATTAGAAAGTAATAGTATATCAATTTTAGTTTTCCAGTTATGGTAATTATATGAGAATTGAAGAATGTGTCTTTACTAAATTCATACTGTTGAATTCAGAGGAAAGGGGACATCATGCCTGCAACTTACTATTAAACAGCTCTGGAAAAAATTATATATGATTTATATAGGATATATATGCATATATACCTATACATGTACCTGACATATAACTAGGCTATACATCTGTGACATATAGATATCGATTTAGATATGGGTATACAGATACATTAGAGAGAATGAAAAGGAAAAAAGCAAATGTAGTAAAATATCAATATTTGGGGAATCCCAGTAACCTTTCCCTTGGAATACTGGGAAGCTCCCCTAACTATACAAAGAGAATCGCCTACATTTTTGTTGGAAAAGAATTTCTTTATCTTGTATCTCAGAGTCTAACTCCATTTGGATTGTGGTGATAACTGTAAAAACTCTGTAAATTTACAAAAAAAACAGCACTGACTCATACATATAAATAGGTGAGTTTTATGGTATGTAAACCACCCTTCAATAAAGCTGTGAGAAACTGAAGTCAGACACCAGGCAACTTGAAAAGGGTGACATTTCTGACTGGCTGGCCAAATAGGGCAAGGCCTCTGCTCACTGTACCCTTATTCCAAAAAGAAACACCTGCTATTTAACCTGCTGTATCACAGAAACCAGGATAAGTAACCACATTCTCAGTGACGGGCAGGTACATCCTGTGCATCGCACATGCTTTGTCCTATGTAATCTTCACGTCTTACCTGCAAAGTCTTAGATGCTGTTGTCTCCTGCAAATTTATAGATGAGAGAGCTGAGGTTCGTACAATCCAAAAAGATGCTCAGAGTTCCCCGGCAGGCAGATGCCACAGTTAAGACTCCAACCCAGCAAGAGTTACACCGTCTTTCTTTCCTCCCTTAAAGAAACCTCTGGGTACCCAGTCTGGACATATTTGTAGCCGCTTCTGATCTAACACGAGGACTTGTACATCAACTCACAACAAATCGGTAAACAGGAAAGAAATACAAGCACACTCGTTTAATTGACAGAATTTAATCTATATTATAAAAGTGAACATACATAATATCTCTTACTGATTTAAGAGACAACCAAAAAGCTTCCTAGGTTGAATCTTTGTGAGTTATAAAAACAAAATCCATTTACCTATCTTTGACATTCTAATAAAAAGATAAGATTATGAATCTGAAGAATTATATAGATGATAAACACAGAAAAGCTGAAAGACAGGGGAAATGTAATAAATAAAATACCACATTGCAAAAAGTCAGGACAATCAGCATGTCTAACAAGAGATAAATAAATTATGGTCTATACATAAACTCAAAAATAAGGTAGCCTTGAAAAATTGTGCTTTCAAAGAATACTTAATGGCATAGGAAAATGTTTAAGATACAATTTAGTGAGAAAAGCAGGATATAAAACTCCATAAAGAATATAATACCAAATTTGTAATAAATAGTTACAGTAGATTTGCACATATATATACAAATAAGCATGTGTATACACACTATGTCACTGGAAGAAAAATGCACCAAAAATAATATTAACAGAGGTTATCTCTGCATGACGAGATAATTCATGAATTGTGTTTCCTTGCTTATAATTTTCTATATTTTGCAAAGAAACGTGATTTACTTTTAAAATTAGAACAAGCTACAGATAGATACATTTTAAGGAAAACATAGTTATTAGAAAAATGGATTTGATTTTTACCTAAAAGCTTGCTCTATAAATAAACTGTTACCTATGATATTGGTAGGGACGTGCGTGACATTTTACATGGAGAACTGAGGTCTAACTTCCGGAATGAATTTTCCTCTTTGTTCCATCTGAAACCAAGCCGGGAGGCCCTCCCAAGATGCCACCTCTCCTTTCCCAGAAGGGGCCTCACTGCCACCCTGGATAACTCTTTTCAGATGAGGCGGGGACCTCTGTGGTGTCCACTCTCTGACAGCTTTGAAAATTATTTAGCTTCTATCATGATGGATACTCTTTGCCTAAAATGATGGATGGGCAGCAACTGAAAAAGGATGACATGAAATTTGAAAAATGATACGAGGGTTGGTGGGCAGACATTTTTTTTTTAGGAGAAAAGTTGACATAAGTTTGAAATATAGCATGGAGGACTGTTCTATCATTTTTCTCTCTGGGAAGAAATCAGTAGCTGTCCTTTATCCATACGCTCTTTAGGGAAGAAAACCTATACTCAAGTTAAAATGAATTCTTTCTCCCTCCTGAAGAAGTACGCGGGTCGGCGTTGGGAGGGAGCTTGCTCATTCGCTCACTCCACGATTTATCGAGCTCGTGTTACACTGAGGGCACAGCTCAGGGGCTGCGGGTAAAACAGGAATGAGACGCAGACCCTGCCCCGGGGGCGACAGTCCCCAGCACAGGGACTGAGGCGCCAGCAGCTCTTTCCGATCCCCTGCGGTATGGAGGGGGCGCACAGAGCTGGGGCAGGGTGTCCAGGAAGTACTGGATGAAGATCGAGGAGGGGGGGCAGCCGAGCAGCCTCCCCCGCGAAGACGCCGTCTGAACCGAGACCCGTGCAATGAGCAATTATTTTTCCTACTGCCCGGGCTAAATCCTGGTGCTATACCCATGAACCGCCTGCTTTCTGACTGCGAGGCAGGCCTTTTCATGGTCACACATGTGCAACCTTCGTCTTGAGAAGACTGGGGAAAGTTTTAAATCCCTTTGGTGAGTCTCAGCCACAGCAGATAGGGTCCCCAAGCATAATGTTTACAACTTGGGGGTGGGCGGGGTAGGGGTTACTTCTATTTGTCACTGTGACTTGGAGAGATCTACTGGCATGGAATTCAGGGGTCCGGGGAGGCTAAACATCATACCACGCGCAGAACAGCCCCATGTAGTAAAGAGCTGACCTGCTCCAAGGGCCAACTCTGGTCCCCACCATGGGCAACCCTGAGCTAAATGTCCCTGAAAAGCCATCTGAAGTCCTCCATAGGCTCTGTGAGTTGCCAGCCTTCCAGACGAGGCCACATCAAATGTTAATGGTTGGGTGCGGCAGGCTTTTCTGTGCGGCAATCTAGTTACCCAGGAGAGCCAGGGAAAAGAGGAATTTGCCAAGCGAGGAAGGGGTCAGAAGTAAGTACAGTTAAAAACAGCCTCCCAGTTGGATGGGACGCTGCCCTGCGCTCTCCCTTGCGGCGCGGTGCACAGTGTCAGTCAGGGCCGCCGAGGCTGGCCCGAGTGAGGAGGCGGCCCTGTTTTCCCAGTCCATTCTCAGCCTGGTGGGGTACCATTTAAAAATAAAAGCAACGGGATTTATGTTATCACATTTTGCAAAGACAAAAAAAAAAAGTTCCCAGCTTGAAGCAGCAAAGGGATGCCAAATTTCAGTTTCAGATGAAATTTTGCTAAAATTCACTGAAAGTGGCCATCTATATTGGAAACTATAATTTACACTTCACTATGGATGTGACAGAAGAAACCTAGAAAGATTTTGGGGAAAGACAGCAGATGGGGGGGGGGGACCAGAAAAATACACTCATTCTATTTTTTTCCCCCTGGTTCTTATTTATCTTCTAGTTTTCTTCCTTAATCAGAATGCTGTTTTTTTAATGAATTGCATAGATGGTAGAAACTGTCGTATTAATCTGTCCTATGACCCATTCTCCACTTTTTCTTCCCCCCCATCCCCAGTCCAGCACGGTTCTACATGCCCTGCGCCAAGGTTTCACGCAGGCTGCTATAGCACAGCCCACCACGGCGTATTGAACGAACACCCGTGTTAGGCCAGCAATGCGGAGGCGCGTGCTATAACATATCTAACAGAAACAGGAGGTGGACGTCTGTCCTCCTGGCCCTTGCAATCCAGCTCAGGAACCATGACACGCCTGCAAGATTGTGTCCCTCCACCTGTCAGGCACATGCCCTGCTGCGCACCGGGCCCTGGGCCCGTGCTAAGAATACTTCTGTGGACCCGAGAGGCATTCTGTCCCGTCCTCGTGGAGCTTACAATCTAAACGGGGAAACAGACCACCCACCGGTGAAGAACTCCCTGAACAATATGATCAGCACTAGGAAGGACATGGTAGAGAATCAAAGTAAGGTGGCAGATGAATTCGTCTAATGAGGAAACAGTGCAGAGCGTATTTACTATATAAAGACAAAGGCAAGTGGGAGTTCGGGGCAAAGAGTGCTAGGTAGAGAGCAACGGTTCTAAGTTGGAAAAGAATCCTCCTGGTTCAGAAGAAGGCCAGCGAGGCAGGGACAACAGCGCGGGACAAGGTCGAGAGAGAGGCTGGAGTCAGAGGGAGGACAAAGGAAGTCGCAGGCAGAGACGGCGGGGCTGGCAGCGCACTGTTGCAGCTTCTGTTCCATGAGCACCTCTGTCCCCACAGAGAACACAGAGGGGGCACATTGAAAATGTTGGCAGAAACTGTCCCCCACCGGCCACGAGGGAGGTGGCAGTGGCAAGCCCTATCCAGCCTCGGGGGCGAAAGAGAAAAGCACAGGCAGGTGTGAGATGCCGCATCAGGGCAGCAAGCCCAGGACTTGCAAGTTGGAAGGGGGAGGAATCAAAGGGAGCCTGGGCTTCTGGCCCCAGAAGCTCTGGCAAATCTGAGACATTGGCGGTCAAGTTCAGAAACGGGCTGGGCGAATGGGAAAGGAAGCGGTGTTGCCAGCGTTTGGGGGCTAGAGGGTATGGCAAGGTCGGGAAAGGTACATAGTGCATCTTGGCTTCATCGCAGTGTGTTGGGGGCCTTGAGGGCCAGGGGGAGGGGAGCAGAGGCTGGAGGTAACAGGGATGGTACGATGTGGCAACTGCCCACTGATGCTGAACTCGACGTTTCGATCCGCTCAGCCTTTTACCTGCCCCCCACCCCGGGTCTGCGGTGAGTTGTAGCACCTAAATGCTTTACAGTCAACAGCACCGGCTCTGGCGTAAGAATATGGGATTGCTATCACTTATTGGCTGTGCTGCACCTCTCTGTGCCTCAGTTTCCTCATCTGCACACCGGGTGATTGCAGTTCCTGCCATATAGAGAGGTCACGAGGGTTATGTCTGACACCCTAACCTGCCGCCTGGGACACAGGAGGAGTTCGACAAAGCTTAGTGCGTGTTATTATTATTTTTTTTTATCATTTTTACAAATGCTGCACCTTTCAAATGGCCAAATCTGTTTTTCTACGGTTGGTACCTGTCAGGGCTGACTCTGAAGAACCTTGAGTATCAGGGACTCACTAATGTTTTACGATATTTTACCTCACTTTATGGTAGTCATTTATGACAAGACCGGTATGGCATAAAGCGCCATAAAGCAAAGCAGCGCAATCACACAAATGACCATAAATCAAGGGTCGCAACCAAAAAGGGTCGTAAAGGGAAGGAAATTGAGGGAAACAAGAGCAAGGGAGGGTGCGGAGGTGGGAGCTAGCAGCACAAACTTTGAGAGCATGGGATTTCAATTTGAGAGCAAACTCCCCCAAAAATCAGATGGATGTCTTCAGGGGTTGTTTAAATTTCACATACACATTTCTAGACAAATATGGTGCACTTTCATGGTTTCAAAGAGAAATACATCATTTCATGGCCTACTCTGTTACGCATCTTTTATTGAAAATGCTATTTCTAATCCTATCAATGTGTTTTGAATCCATATCGGACTTCGGAGATTTTTAGAATTCACAAGACTAGGAAATATTTGTGCAGTTCGGGAACTACTGATGGCCCAGATTCTTTTGGAACCTCCCTGGCTAAAAAGGATTTCTTAATAAGTAGGATTTTTTTTTCTTCTTCTACCTTTTCTTTGCTTTTAGTATTTCTTTTATTTTTATTTTTTCTGGAACTTGCTATCATGAATAGAGACTCCGAGAGTATATAGCTTCAATGTGCTTACAGTAATTCTGCTCAGTTTGTATGGAGAGACAGGAAAGATGCATAGAAAGATCAAGCAGCAACAATTTGAAGACTCTCATTGAATAGACTTTGCTCAACCTTTAAACAAAGTCACAGAAGTCATACTAGGACTTGCTTTGGACCCACTTTGATTGTAACTTTCCTGGTGGTTTTAAGATAATCCAGGCAATGAATAGAACCTAGATTGGAAGAAGACACAAACGTACAAAAGTTTACCTTCCATTTTTATCACAGAGAAAATACTGGTGTCCAAATACACTCCCATCCCACATAAGGTATTTGAAAGTACGTGCAATTGATCCTCTCCAAGTGATTTAAAAATCAAATCCTCCTTCAGATGTGTTAGAGATTTGCCAGGCTAAAAGAATACTTTAATTCCTCTAAAAGTGAACAATCCTTTTATAACATAATCACTCTCCTTCCAAATACGTATCATTTGTTGAAGTAGAATGTATGAGTTTTTATGAAGCAGAAACCATATGCTTTCCAAAGTACATTTATGCTCCAGAGAGTGACTGTCCCATGCTACAGCGTGGACTTAACACACTAATGCCAGGTACGTCACAGGCACCGCCCTCTGCCAGGCACAGGCTGACACACAAGACAAGGAATTAATATCGAAAAGTCTGTATTACACAGCAGCGAGTTCGGTGCCTCTCTTACAGGCGTCTCAGAAACGTCGTAACGACCCAGGCCACCCTGCCATCAGCTTTTCACCTCTGTATTTTTAGGTGCCCTTGCTTGTGAAAGAGGTTGTGGGCTTTCTTTTATTTCTTGGTGGGTTTTTTTGTTTGTTTGTTTGTTTTGCTTTTGCTTTTATCATATTCAGGTTCTGCCTTTTATTGGTACATTCTTGTTCTCATTCTCACAAAGGCCCTTCCCAGTATTGTGTTTCTTGGTTTATTATTTACTTAGTTTGTTTCGTTTGGGTGTATCTCTTTGATACTTAATTACCCGACATGGCCCCCCTCCAATGTGGCCGGCAACGTCACCGGCTGGCCCTGACACAGCGGTGTGTCTTAAGGAAATATTTGGACAGCCGTGCAAAATTGATTTATAATTATAAAAATGGACATACCTTAAATATTCACTAAAAAGACAAATGTCACTGAATTAAGGTACATCCATTCCCTGGAACACGATACTGAAGTTTAAAAGGATACGAAAAAAATAGCATTATTGATATTTGTCTAGAAACATATATACTCCCACATACATATCTAAAAACTCTGAAAGTACATATACAAAACTGTTAACAGTGGTTATCTCTGAAGGGTGGCATTTCTATGGAAATTTTCACTTTCTGGTATTTACACTTCTTTATTGAGTGAACTTAGAGAGTGGGCATGTGATATATGGGTATGGACGTTCAAAAAGATACTTTTATTTCGGGAACCATGCTGAGTAAGTGTCCATTTTCATTGGCACATACAAACACGGACATAGAACATGTGGTCTCCGAGGAGGGAGAACACTAGGGGTTTCTATTTTCAAATTCTCCTATAGTGAACATATATTAATTTTGTAATATGGGAAATTCATTTTTTTTTTTTTTTTTTAGAAATTCCCTTACAAAAAATAAAACGCCTGGAAGAAAAAAAGAAAGAAAGAAAGAAAGAAAGGGAGGGAGGGAGGGAGGGACCAAGCAGGTCCTCTACTGACGTCTCTCCCTTCCTGGAAACCAGGGAGCTCAGATGCTTGCACGTCGTTATCCACAACGTGTGCAACGAACTAAACATCCCTGATGAAAGGAGTGAGCCCAAGCCTGCCCAGGCCTTCGGGAGCTGCAGGTGAACAGTCACCCTTACCCGCAAACCCCCTCCTGCCCTCAGCCTCCACCGAGGCCGGCACGGGGCCCAGGCTGCCGTTGGTGCTGCCCCCTCCTCCACCAGCCGGAAGCGGCCTGTTGCACCAGGACAGACCATGAGCCCCCAGGGTAGACCCCCGCGAAGAGCAGCCCCGAGAAAAGGGGATGACCCCTGCAAGGGTGGACGATGGTTGCCTATCCGACACAAGAGCACTTTCTAACCCCAAATGCCGTGAGGAATTATCATTTCTAATTAGCTACACAGGCTGCATTCCACAGTGCCCTGTTCACTTGGGTCCTCACGATATCCTCAGTTCCTAGAATAGTGCCTCGGATATTGCAAGTACTCGGCATATACTTGTTGAAGGAACTGATGAACACAAGGAGTCAATAAAGACAGCCCTGGAGCTCCGAAGACGGCAGACAGTAGTTTCCCTTTTGAAAGCCCACCAGTGGCAGGATGTGCCTGGCTGAGAGCTCTCACACTGGGGGATGTGCAGCTGGGATGCAAAACTTTCTTGAAAGATTTAAGTAGACTTTCAAATCTGACTTCTCCCTCTCTATCCCAGGAAGCATGTCTGAGGGTATCCTGTTTTCTGTTGGACATTCGCAGGGGAGAGGGACCATGAAGATTCGGGCCTGGGGCAGACACTGTCGACGGCCCTCCACAGGCAAAAAAGGCAAAGATAAAGTATCGGTAGTCGCCCGCACTACTAGCAAGACGGTTTTACATCTCTTTTGCATAATGCTGTTTCGTCCTTTCTTCCCTGTCCATGAACTTTTTTTCTTTTCTGGTCTTTCAAAATAAATTTGAGAAGAAAGGGCAGGTATAGAAAGAGGGGGGAAAAAAACCTATATTCTATATTGTTTCTTGGCTCAACTAGTAAAAATCATTTTCGGAGGTAAAAGGGGTATTTATTATGATGATGAGTTTGTGGCTACATTGCTTGAGAAAATAAAATAAATTAACAGGAGGATGGCAGACAGAGGGAGATGCTGATATCTGGATTTTTGATGCAGCCTCTGCATTCTCATTATTGCATTGTCTTTTTGTATTACTTTTGATTTATAACGTAATTGGAGAACCATAGAAATGTTAATGGCAGCAGCACAGCTTTGAGGATGACAAAAATGTTTACTAATTATTGTCTTTAAACTTGGTTAATTATGGAAGCATTCCTTCTCTGGGTTCATTTCAGATGGGACTTCCATTGGGGGAGGTCGGGATGAAACGGATTGCCTAGTTAGAAAGGCAACTTTCATAATTTTATTGTATTTCCCCCTCGGTTGACCTTTTAAAGGAAGGGACAGATTGTAAATTAAAATTCTCGACATTAGCGCTCAATAGCAAACCTTAAGGTGAATCATTGCCTTTTGTTTTGTATTTAGATGATAAATTCTTGCTCATGTTTACATGTTTTTATTTCAGTGTGTGTTGCTCATTATCTTAAGAGAGACTGAGAATACGGCGATGATTATTAGTAAGGCTGGTGATGAGGTTACTGAACCATTTGAAGTTGACTTTCCTTTTGTGATGCATAATTATAGGGGTTTATTTACAGTCTTTTTTTTTTTTTTTTGCTTTTTAATGATTCCCATTTTTATTCTTTATTCCCTCCCCCAGGAAGGGTATGATTTTTCCATTCTTATTATGACTCATTAATTTGGAATGCTCCATTTTTCCCTAGAATGCTAGAATTAAAGAAAATTTTTCAAAACTAAATAAATAAAGAGCTAACCTCACTCCAGCAATGATCTTAAGACCTGCATAAAGCCCGCCCCACAAGAAAGGCGCAGCACCGCTATCTGAGCTTCCCATTCCCTCTTGTACAGCAATCTTGGGGCATGTTAGGCATATTACGCTGTAAAACATGTTATTCTCCTTCTAACTTCTTAAATTGCTCCAGATGCTCCTTAACCATAAAAAAATTGTAATGATAATTTTTTTTAAAGCTGCATCATCTGTTTCCATAGCTGACTTCCCTGAGATGTGCCAGGTAGTTAGGGAAGTTCGAAGATTATGTATATGGTTCATTTGCACATAAACAGAGGAAAGGCCAGAGCGAGCAGCACCGTGGCAGGGACTGACTAACCGCCTCACCTTAGCAGAGAACTGCTTAGATGCTCAGTGACATAATTTCCTCATCCACAGAATGGCAATGATAATAGTGCCTACCTGATGAGTTCTGTAAGGATTCAATTCGTTCATACATATAAAATATTTAGAATCCAATGCCAGGCACGTAAGTGTTTAGTGAATGCAAACGGTTATTTCCTAAAGTTTGCTCTTCATCCATTTGGTAGATGTAAGGTGGTTCAGGGTGATTCATTGAGAAATTTTTATTTTCATGTTTAATGTGTATCAATTAGAATGCCCTTGGCTATAAATAGTAGAGATTATCTGTAAACAATAATTGTCAACCAATAATTGCCTTGAAACAGGAGTTGGCAAAATATAGCCCACAAGTCAAATCCGAACCATGGCCTGGTTGCGTATGATCTGCAAATCAAGAATGGCTTTTACAGATGAATATTTGCAAACAATTTGGTGATAGAGACCACTTTTTAAAAATTCCATTCTCATCTGTAAATCTCGACTATAAAATATTACACTCCATTAATTATTACTGTATTTTGAGTCTCATCCCCAAATTATGGGTGGAAATTTCTTGTCCCTCTTTTTCTATAAATACCTATACAAACCCTTGATTTCTGCCTCTTGGCCTGTAAAGCCTGAAATATTTACTACCTGGCCATTTACTCTTCTCTCACACAGTAAGCCACCTGAAAGTAGAGCAACTCTCAGCTGGTTAAGAGAGTGCTTCTATGATTTGTCAACACTGAAAGTCTTTCCATGTGTCCACTCTGTGACCTTTATGCCTGAGCCTTACCCGAGGACTGGCTTCTTTCCTGCAAGTTTCTGCAGCTCCAGATGCAGAAGTATCCTCTCCTGATGTCTCCTTGAGAGACATTCTTTCTTAAGAATAAGAAGACCTTTGCCAGAAATTCCCCAACAGAACTTCTTACCTCTCACTGGCCAGAGCTGAGCCATCCCTGAACCAATCACTGGAGAGGGAAATAGATTTTTGATAACTGGCTTCAATGAATTAGGCTCTACCCCCTTGGACTGGGAATGTGGTCAGCTTTTCTTGAAGCACATTAGTGTGTGGAGAAAAGGTGGTCACACAACCCAACACACTGGCGTGCTGTTAGGAAACAGGAAAGGCAGGGCATGGACGTTGGATAAGCAATTTATAGCATGTTTATTTCTTCAAATGTGTATTAGAAAAAAACTAAAATTAGCACTTCGAACCATGCTTTCATTGCTTCTATTATTTAGAATAAAGCTAAATGTTTGGCCTACTTAAATAAAAGTATTAATTAAATAAGAACATAGAAAAGAAAATGCCCTGGAAAAAAATAGGACTTTGGTACACAAGGAGTTATATCACAAAATGTTGGCCAGTGTTTATGGTATGCCTTTCGCTTAGAAACTCCTACTGATTCTTCAAAGCCAAAATCATAATGTTACCTCCTCACAGGAGACTTTCCTGATTTCCTCCTACTCTTTTAATGTTCATGTAGGATTGGTGTCTCCCAGAGCTCAGTCTTTTTCTTATATCTCTTACAACAAAGGCCAGG
The DNA here is from genome assembly GCF_021234165.1 of Pteronotus mesoamericanus. NCBI lineage: Eukaryota > Metazoa > Chordata > Mammalia > Chiroptera > Mormoopidae > Pteronotus > Pteronotus mesoamericanus. Next base: position 5,567,570 of record NW_026555105.1, read on the forward strand.
TTGTGTTACTTAAGTCCCAATTCCTGACTGAGAATACCCTATTTCTCATTCAGCCATTCATCAAACACTCGTTCAGCATCACTTACATGGCTCACAGAGAATATCTTTATGCTCATTTCCAGCCCACGACAAGCCAAGGTATTTATGGTATCCTTGTTGTACACACAAAGGAAGACTCAATTGATCAAGTAATTTCATGAATTGACAATAACTAAGTGTAGCAAAGGGAACGCAGGTTTTGAATGCCCAGCACTTTAGCAGTTTCTTATTTAATTCAAAAGGAAACCAACCAGTTTCATTAAATCTCTGAAGTCTACATCACTTTTAGAAATGGCTAAGATGGAAGTGTCTCTGGAGAAGACTGGGTTAATACACAGATAATTGGAGGTACGGCCTTTGGCCCCAACCATTGACTCTTTCTTATTTTACTCTACTTCAAGAGTGCCTGTTATGCCCCGGCAGGTGTGGCTCAGTGGATTGAGCACCAGCCTGTGAACCAAAGGGGCGCCGGTTGGATTCCCAGTCAGGGCACACGCCTGGGTTGCAGGTCAGGTTCCTGGTAGAGGGCGCCTGAGAGGCAACCACACGTTGACGTTTCTTTCCCTCCCCTTCTACCTCACTTTCCCTCTCTCTAAAAATAAACAAATAAAATCTTTTTAAAAAGTGCCTCTTACTTTCCATCTTGTAAGAGAACCCAAGGCAAACTAAAAATGGACTCCTCACCATTTAAGACTAATTTTATTTCTATTTTATCTGAATGAAATTTAAAAAATTGAAGTGTGATCCCTTGACGACATTCCTTGGAATGCCTCGATCATAGCTCATTCCTCTTGGCACAGAGGCGGCAGCCTTCGGGGCGGCTGTCACAGGCACGGTGATTTCACCGGGGCCAGTGCTTGCCTTCTTCCGGGTCTCACTCTCCTCCCTCCCGCTTCCTCCCGCTGCTGCGGCCACACCAGTGTGCTCTTCTCCTTCACACCTGAAGCTGCTCCCACCTCAGGACCGTTGCTCATGCTTCCCCTCTGCCCTGAATACTCTCCAACGTCTACCCATCCCCAAGGTCTCGGGTTAAATGGTACCATGTGACCGTTGCAAGGAAGCCTTCCTGATCTCTCCAAGCTAAGCCAGGCTGCTGTATCGCATGTTCTCAGGGCCCCTGTATTTTTTTCTTCAAAACAAGGATGTAACTTTTAATTAAACTCATTGTTTGTGTAACTATGGGTTTGATGTCTGCTTTTCCCCTAAAAAGATAAGGAAAGCATGCGTTGTGAACTGCTATGTCCACAGCACTTAGAATAGGTTCCAGCACATGGCAGGTCCCCCCTCGAGACTGCTTGAGTAAAAAGATCATGAGCCTGTCCACTGACCAGCAACGTCCCTGCCTGGGCCAATCAGTTTTCCTCCAGGACCACACGAGTCCCAAAGTCACCTTCTCGTTACAACAGGTACTCATTCCTGCCTTCATTCCACAAACGGTGGAGCTCCTGCCGGGTGCGAGGGTTTGCGTGGGGAGAACAACAACGAGCGAATAAGCAAATAAACACATAACGAAATATCACAAAACAACACGACTCGGAAAACAAAGCACCAGAATTTTCTTTGAAAATATGTTTCTGTGGTGGTACTGGTGGAGTCTGTTTTCTCCCCAAAAATTGCCTTTCTGTGCTATGCAAAATAACAGCCACCATAAGTTTAGCAAGGATCCGCGCGCAGCCTACCTCAGAATGAGTCTTCCCAACAGCCAGCCAGTCTGTTTACGGGAGGGTCTCCTTCCTAAGTGGGAAACAGACAACAAATAATATATTTCAGGGTTAATTTAACTTCTCAAATTACAAATTCATCTAAAGCGCCATCCCCCTCCAGGCGATAACCCACTGCGCTGCCAGGTGTTAAGTACCGTCGTGACGGGCTGCTGCTCAGCTCCTCACCCACACTTCTTAAAAGATGGCCACGCCGGGGTTTACAGCAAGCCTATAGAATCATATATTGAAGCTTGGTTTATTTATTTCCATGTTTCTGAAGTACTGTTAATCACTGTTCTATGATGGCCGATGTGTTACATAATTAATAAAACACAGGAGCCCAGGAAGAAGGCCCAGAGCGGTCCGGGCAAACACGCAGAAACGGTGTCAGTTTTTGGCAGGTGAATATCTCCGTCTTCAGAAGATCAAGTCTTGACTGAAAAAAAAAAAAAAAAAAATGCGAGATAACCTTCCTTCCCCCCGCCCCCCCACCCTTTCGGCCTTCTCCTGCCTATCGGTGTTTGCTGAACTTAGACCCAGGCCAAGTGCTAAATTTTCACCGAGAAAGAAAGTGTGCATGGAGGGAGGAAGGGGAAAGAGTAAATAAAATCATTAGTTCAATTTCTCACTGTTTTGTCTCCAGTGATTGCCGTCCCTGCGGGTAATAGCCTGTCTGTGGTTTTGACCCAATTCTTAACCCTTCTTATGGTGCTCCACCAATTAATCTAATGGTTCATTAATTGCAAATATCTGAAATCATTAGAAGCTGATTGAGCACAGGAGCACCAAACCTTCCAAAGCTGTAACTGCTTAACCAGCAAACGGGCTCATTGCAAAGGAATGTCGATGTTTATAGTAGATGTAACCCGAACCCGGGTGTTCATTGACACATTGTTCCATTTGTATACAACCACCCTGGCATCTATCTGTTCGAGAGAGCATGATTTATCCAGTGCTATATCCTGGAACTGACAGGCCAAAGATTAGAGCTTAGCCCAGATGAAAGGCGAGGCTGTGTGTATTCCTAAAACAAATATTTAGTATCTGACAAGCTCTGGTTAATATTAATTTGTGATAGAAAGCAGTCAATTTAAGCTTACTTCATGCCAAAATCTATTTGGGTTTTGTAAATCATTTTTCAGGATTACAGTGTAGAGAATCAGACAAAAAGGAGACTTCCCTAAAATTAGAAATCTGCAGATCTGCACGGAGCTTTCAGAAAACATCCAGCCCGGAGTTAGAAGCGGGCAGCCCACTAGCAAGAAATCCTCCTGTAGATACATTTTCTTTGACTAGCACGCTGTTTTAAAATCATCGTTTTTAATTATTTGCCAAGTCTGAATTTCTGACTTTTCTTGCAGATCTGGCAATACCGGGTCCAGCTGGAGTTGAGTCGAGGCTGTCCGTGTGGAAGAGCCACACGTGTGCCATTTGGCCAGAGGCACCCCCTCCCACACACACACACCGCCACCATTTATACCTTCCCACCTACACCTGGCCGCTGTTCCTCTGACAGGTGAGAAAACTGACGTCTAAAAAGGGATAAGGATTTCCAAGGACATGTATTCAGTTAGCATCAAGGTCAGGGCAAGAACCCAAATCTTATTCTACTTTATCATTTAATCCCTGACACTCCACGCTGATACCCTCATGGTTTGGGGAAGAACATTTTTAACCTGGTATTTAGGGAGTTTTCAAAGGCCACAGAGCATGCTTGGATCACTGGCCTTACTATCAATCACTCTTCATTCTATCACATGTGCGTTGTTACTTCTGCAGTTCTGAATAAGCATCGTTTTTGCAAAACCACAAAAATCCAGCAAGACCTTCCTGTCTCCATGCACTCCAAAGTGCGGCGGGCGGTGACCTTCTGCATTGGGTATTGCAGTCCTTACCCGACCTTGGGCCAAGTCTGTAATAAAAAATGAGCATGACTACCATTTTTTAAACACCTGCTGTGTTCCAAATTGTGTCTGTATACTTTCCTTCTTCACGCGCACGGCAGTCCTCAAAGATGAGTTAGTTGGTTGTTCTCGCTTTACTGATGAAGAATTTTAGGTGCAGGGCGCTGAGCAGCTGGGTCAGGATTCCACAGCTTGTGAAGGGCGGAGCTGGAGTCTGAACCGAAGTGCATCGGCTTCAAGCCCCTGGCCTTGCTACCGCCTCCCACGCTGGCTGGCTGGCTGGCTGGCTGCCGCCGAGCTGAGCCTGGGCCCCGTTGGCAAACGCTAAAACGATGCTCCTGTGTCATGTGTGGCTCAAACTAAGAAGGCAAAGCAACACAAGAGAGACATGTAGTCAAGAAGGGGTTAAATTTTCTGCTAGCACTGGTTTAAAAAAATGAATTCTTTGCATTTTTAAAATGTGTGTTGGAAGCATATTTCTCGCTGTGCAACAAAAACATTTAGGCTTCCCTGTCATTTAGGTGAATTCTGTTTGCATGCTCTCTTCATGGAATACTGATGTTAATTTTTGGTTAAGTTTAATCTTACAAAGTATAAAGCAATTTGATAGAATAAGTAACCTTTCATTAAAGTTCAATACCGTACTTAAAGAAAATGGAGCCGTGTGCATTAATTGATAGTTGACAGCTATTATTTCCATGAAAACCTTTTATAGTAAAATTTCTGTTTGATGGATGGGAATTTATAAAATTTGCATTTCACTGAGCTGGATTCAACTGGAAAGACTGGGAATGCATTTCTTCTTCAAACATTTTTCCATCTTAAATTTTTATTAAACATTTATTAATGGATGGAATCTTAATTTGAAGAGTACAGCTCTGATTTTATTTAATAAGTCAGGTTTATTAGTACATGAACATAAGTATTTGCCCTGTATTTGACTTTGATAAAACATGACTATTTATGAGTATATTTATCCATGGAGACTCAATTAGTACAGTTGAGTTTGGGGCAAATTGCTTAATAAAGGATTTTATTTTATTTTACTTTTTTAAACTCATAATAAATTACATAAATATCGCTGGGAATTTTTCTTCCAGCCAGCAGTGTAGAAGGAAGCAATATCTCAGATTTGGCATATTTGACTGGAATTACAAAAAATTGTTCAATGAAATTCTAATTTTATTCAGATTCTGCCCTCCCGCCCCACCCCTTTAAAAATATGAAGATGCTTGAGACACTACAATTCAGTCTGGCATTGTTATCCAAGATTTTAACAAATGAGATGATATTAACACAAAAGCTATTTTTCTCCTGTTAATTCTGATCAAAATATTAGCAAGATTTCCCATGGTTTTCTCTAAAGCTCTCACGCTGAAGTTGCTATTACCGTTTAAGAGACGAGGAGGTAAAGGCCAAGCACAGCGAAGTTTCTTGAAATTAAACTAATTCAAGACTAGGTCAACATCAATAGCTAGGCTCTGAGATCTTTTTTCAGACAGTAGCCACCAGGTGAAAAGCCTTCCCTCCTGCTGCTTCTGTACCGGGACCGTCCTCCTCTCTCATGAGACTGAGATGGAAGGTTCCATGCCACCCTTACTTCAGGGTCCAGGCGAAGTCCGCAGACACCCTCTCTAGCTAAGTGAGCCCTGCTGTTACCCAGCAGTGGAGCACGGGCCTCACAGGTGAAGGTTATACAGTGGTGTGAGTACTTTCTAGGTCTCTCTCTCCCCTATTAGATTTTTGACCTCCATGAGGGCAAGGGTGCTGTGGAATTTGCTTCTCTCTCTCCATTCTCAGTGCATGGTATAGAGCAGGTTCTCAGCGAATTGTTGAATGAATGGAAGGACAGAAACGCTTAAAACTCAGAGCTCAGAATTAACTTCTGCATCCACGCAGTCAGTATCCTGTGAGACCAAGAGTCCCAGTTTGTATGAAAAGGCACAGTTTCCTTCTGTCCGCCACAAATTGGAAAAGAGAAATCTGTTCAAGATATTTATATGAGCTGCTTAAAAGTCCTTATGATGTGATACAAATCAGGAAGCTGAGTGTCTCTTCTCAGAAGTCCCATTCATTTCCCTGAAAGCCACTGATGTGGTACCAGCCATCAATCCGAATCCGCGGGGCCTGAAGGAGGCTGTTCTTAAGCACTTCAAAGGCAGCTCTCTGCTTATTTTCCCCTCAGCGACACTGCTACCCCAAAAGCAATTTAACAGGAATTACAGTGCAACTTACTAGACGTGGTAAAAGACAGAGTAATATCTCATGATGACATCATTTATTCTAAAGGCCAACGCGTTGCTACGTGAAGGGAACATGAGAAAATTTCATAAGGAAATGGGCAACTATGCAATTCCTAGGAGGGTGACTCTGAGTTCAGGTTTAAGGGCCAGGATGGCTGAAGGGCAACCAAGTTCCTGGTTACTATCAATTCCTGCCTTTTCAGGGAGTTTCACTCTCCTTTTGGCGTCTTTTCTAAAGTTAGGATTACGAATATACAGACATAGGTAGCATCTCACCTTATGAACTGCAAAAAAGTAAGAACTTACTAAGAGGAGCTAAAAAAAAAAGCAACTCTGAGTTCATAGTTCTTAAAGGTGTCATCTTGTCACCAGGCCAAGGCCAGTGTCATTTTTTAAGGGCCAGAGAGTAAATATTTCAGGCTTTGCAGGCCACCCAGTTTCTGTCACTGCCACTCAGCCCTACCCTGTGACGCCGAAGCAGCTCTAAATAATGCAGCAACGCATGGACATGACTCTGTTCTAATAAAATTTTGTTTATTTTTTTAAAGTGTGCTTGGCCATAGTTATCAATCTCTGATGTAGGTTAAACTTTTGGATAAAGCCACATTTTCTAGTGCGGAGTTAATAAGCACTCGCATCTGGGAAGGCCTGGAATTCACCCCCGCCCCCTAAGACGCTCCTCCCCATTGATGGGTGTCTGAAATCACACTTTAAAGATTTCAACGACTTTCCTATTAATATATGTTAATAGGGTTATGCCTTGAAGGAGAAAAGTGTTGTGTAGTCAGATATGTTTGGGATGCTGGATCAACAAATAGAAGCAGATTTATTTACTGAAGAACTTTTTAGAGCTTTTAATATGCTAATGGACCTTGAAGACAGGAAGGAAGAGCATAAGCGTTTTCTAAATGTATTTGACGACAAAATCCGTTTGTGAGGGCATTTGCAGGGCTGTTTTGCAGCAAACACGCCTTGGAAAATGCTGTTTTAAGATAAAACATGTCACTGGGAAGGAGACTAAATAATGATAGTTATCATTTATTGAATCTTTATTACATATGATTACATGTGCATTATTTTATTCAATGGTTGCTACCACCCTCCGAATCACACCCTGCTTTGTGCTGAGGAACACTGAAATGTAAACAGGTTAAGAAACCTCCTTTTGAATATATGATTAGTAAGTGACAGAGGCAGCTTTCAAATGTATGTGTGTTTGTGCTCAAAGCTTAACTCTGTTAAGTCTGAGAGTCACTAACACTTTAGTTTGAAATGAGTCCTTCCTAGAATCAGAGCATTTTAGACCAAAAGGGCCCAATAGAGATATAGTTTAATTCAATGTATAGAGAAATGAACTTATTACTTAAAAGAGAAAAATCAAAGCCCAGAGAAAGGGCAGGGTTGGCCTAAAAATATTAGTTTTCAACCTGCAAAGTCAAAAAAAAAAAATTCAAAGAATATTGCTTTAATCTCAGTCGAATATCCTTTCCAGAGAGGACTTTGCTGAGATTTTGTCCAATGGAGGAGAGAGGAAGAAGGTTATATTAGCCAGGGCTATTTTATTTGCGAGAGACAGAAAACTCTATGCATACTGACTTAAATGCAAAAGAACGTACTGGCGCATGTAACCGCAAAGTGGAGATACAAGTGGCTTCAGGTGCGGGTTAAGCCAGGTGTTGCGCGGCGTCACTGAGAGACCTGACTCATCCTCTTTCCCTGTGTTCTCAGCCAGGTCTCCTCCCGCGGACTCACGTACGCACAAGATGGCAGCCGGCAGCCACAGGGCTGTATTCGCCCCTGTTCAAAGTTTGCCTTTCCCCGACAGCCGGGACAGAAGTTCTGCATCTGACTGTCACGGGATCCGACTGGCTCACGTGGTCACTACCGAACAAAACTGTGGTCAGGAGAAGAGGTGACCCTTTGGGTTCAAACCGTACGATAGCCCTCTGTGTTGCCAAGCATACTTTTAGCTAGGAAGCTAGACTTGGTTGCATAAAAAAAGAATATATATGTTTAGCTTCTCTAGGAATAATACTAAGGGTCAAATGGGTATATTAATACTCACCTCAAATAATTGTTATAGGATTTTTTTTAAAGCAAGTGTATGTGAAGTGTCTACCATGATATCTGACAGGTGATATGTTGCCAGTTAATATTAATTATTTTTCTTTATATACCTTAACTGACCTCAGAGATTGAATGCTAATAGGATTCTCTAGCTATGTGACTTCATCTCCATCAAAATGCTCCCAAGATGTTGTTCGCAAGGTCTCTAGGGATAAAGGGATCCCATACAACCAAGGGGTGTTATACAAAACAAGAAAATCACAACAGTGGGTTTGTACTGGCAACAAGATTATTTTCTGAACTAGTTCATCAAAATAAGAAAGTAATTTCTTTCCTCCATAGAAGTGTTTTTATACAATGGAAGGTTATAACAGCTCACAAGAGCCCAGACGCCAGACTAAAATGAAAGTTCAGTCAAGCTTCTGCAAGAGGCCAGCGGAATAGCTCAGGAAGTAGAGGGAGACAGTTTGGATCCTGAAGGTACCTGCGCTCAGAACTGCCACTAGCAATTTCACCTATTTTTTGGCTAGAAGTTCTAAGAAATTCAATTAAACCACAATGTAATTTAGTAACTGTTAAGTTTTAGCGATCCTTCTAAATATGATTTAGAGCCTATGTCATTTTCACTAGTGTCACCATTACTCCTTAAAACTAGTGGAACAGGAACTTGTGATTCTGAAATTAAACATTTTTTCTGCTTCACAAAAATGGCTCACCTAAAGGTGCAAGAAAATTTTGAAAGTGGCAAGAAAAGAACATGTTACATACAAGGGAACAAAGATGAGATCAACTACCAATTTCCCATCAGAAACAATGGGAAACCAGGAGATATTGGAATGGCATATCTGAAAGGAAACAAAAAAAAAAATCAGTTAACAAAGAATTCTATGACCAGCAAAACTAGCTTCCCATTTCTTAAGTGTGACCTGTACATAATGACTTATTTTCAAAGAGTATAGTATGGAGAGGCGGGTAACATTGAAGAAACCTGACAAACTCTACCTCATACAGGTGAGCCAGGTAAACAGCAAGTGATAAATCATGCTGATATTTTATACTCTTGATATAATGTGAAAGTGATACTTTATCACTGTCTTCTTCCTCCCAGTCTTATTATGAAAAATCATGAATCAAATCCCAATAAAGGGGCATTCTACAAAATGCTGATTAATCCTCCTCAAAACTTTCAAAGTAATTAAAAATAAGGAAAGTCTGAGAAATTAACACAGCCAAGAGGAGCCTAGGAGACATGACAACTAAATATGATGTAGTAAATATGATGTCCTGGACGGGATCCTGGAACAAACAAAGAACAGATAAAAACTAAAAAAAATAAACAATCAAATTCAGTTAGTAATTTAATTAATATATTGATATTTATACATTAATTGGAATAATTATACCATACTAATGTATGATCTTGATATCGAGAGAAATTGGGTGTAGGGTATACAAGAACTCTCTGTATTAGCTTCTCTTTTTTTTTTTTATAAAGCTAAACCCATTCTAAAACATAAAATTTATTTTTCAACTGCCAATAAATTTAAAAGAACTAAGCTGGCACAAAATATGACCTTTGACCATGACAGAGTTAACTTAGAAATCAATAATAAAAACAACGTAAACTGTATGGGGTGCTGCTAAAGCAGGGCTCACAGGGAAATTTAGAGCCAAGGTCTAAAATCAATTATCTAAGCTTTTACTTTAAGAAACTAGAAAAATAAGTTAAACTCAATAATTAAAAGAAATAAAATGATAAAGTATCAAAGAAATATATTTGCAAAATATACATGTTGCAAAGAACTTGTATCTAGAATATATAAACTGTATCTCAATAATAAGACAGCAGAACAATAAAATGGGTGAAACACTTGTGCAGACCCTTCATAAAACATACATATTATATATACACAAACACACACAGTTTTGTGTGTATATATCTATACATAACACACATACATACACACATACATACATACAACTGACAAATACATGAAAAGACGGGTAACATCATTGGTCATTAGAAAAATGCAAATTAAAAGCACAATGAGATACCATATAAATCCACCAAAATAGCTAAAATAAAAATGATAGATGGTACCAAGTGCTGAGGAGAACGTAGAACCCCTGGAGTGCTCAGATACTGCTGGTACAAATGCAAAATGATATAGTCACTTTGGAAGACACATCTGCAGTCTCTCAAAAAGTTAAAAATATATGCGCTTATCATATAATCCAGTAATTCCATTCTAAGAAAAAATGAAAATATGTGGCTATATTATTTATAATAGCCAAAAAAATAAAAACCAAAATGCACCTCAACTGGTGAATGGATACACAAGTGTGGTATTTTCCATGCAATGGAAAATCATTGAACAATAAAAAGGAATGAGCTACTTATTGATACATGAATCTACTCTAACAATAAAATACTGTCTCTGCACAAAGAATTCAAATTAAAATATACTTTAATAGAAAGGCAATAAATATAATTTAAAAGAAGCCCTGACTGCAATCAATTCTGCTTTCAAAAGATGTGACATAATCGTGCTAAAGAAGGCCCCACCCCTCTTTATTTAATCTGGAAAACCCCCTTGATAGGGTCCTTTGAGCATGAAAACTGAACGTTTTTAGGTCATAGTAGGGAACTGAAGAATAAAATACAGAAGGGGTTAAATACTTTCATATTAAAAAAAAGGGAAACTGGTGGCCCTTTGCTGGCAACTCCAGAGCCTGTGAGGCGAGGAGTCTGAAGAGAAAAGACGAGACGTGCTGTAGAGGGAAGGAGGGAGGAAGAAGGTCCTGAGTCCTGTTCCTGGCGTTCAGAGCGTGCCAGGCTGCAGGAAATTCTACGTGGCAGGAAAGGATCTAACAATGCCTAGGATACATGATGACACTGAAATGCTTTCACTCACTAAATATTTATCAAGCCCCCACTCCGCACCATGCTCTGCTCTAGACACCAAAGATACAAGAGCCAGTCGATAAAATAACAATACCCAGAGAGCACTCTCAACAATATGAGGCTGTTTCCTACCCCAGGTTGTAACTTCCCTTCGCAGTGCCGCAATCTGTAATTACAATTCTGCTACAAACAAAAACATTTTAGTGGTGTGTTTGAGGAGGAAAGGACAACAGATGTTGTGCAACGTGAGTTAAAGCAAGACCAGCAGAATTAGACAAGCACAGGAAGGAAGAGTCATGCCTAGAAACAGGTCACGTCAAAAAGCATGGAGCACAGCCTGACTCAGAAAGACTCAGAACTACCATATGACCCAGCAATCCCTCTTTTGGGGACCTACCAAAAACATCTGAAAACATTTATTCATAAAGATCTATGTACCCCTATGTTCATTGCAGCATTATTCACGGTGGCCAAGACATGGAAACAACTAAGTGCCTTCGAGGTATGATTGGCTAAAGAAGATGCGGTACATATATACAGTGAAATACTAATCAGCCATAAGACAAGATGAAATACTTTTGTTTGCAACAACAGGGATGGATCCTGAGAATATCATGCTAAGCAAAACAAGTCAGATGGAAAAAGACAAGAACATATGATTTTACTCATATGTGGGATGTAAAACAGGAAGCAACAAACAAAAAACTCATAGGCACAGACAAAAGTATTGTGGTTCCTGGAAGGGAGGGGAGGGAGGGGGGAGTATAAAAGGGTGCAAGGAGCCAAACAGTGACAAAAGGGGACTTGACTTTCTGGTAGCGAACACAATGCTATTTACAGATGATGTATTACAGGATGGTGCACTTAAAACATAATCTTATTACCCAATGTCACCCCGATAAATTCAATTGAAAAAAATTTTAAAAACAAAGCCTTACAGAATTCAAGGAGTTATTAGTGAATCTCCTATAATATGAGTTGTATCCATGTAGTGACATTTAGGGCTATTTACCAATGTTTCAGTGCCTCTCCTTTCAGGAAAATGATGGAATCACAAGCCCCTGCCTCCAAAGTTCAGTGAGGTCCTAAGACTTGTTTTAGCCAATGGAATATGAGCAGAAGTGGAATATGTAAATTTCATGGGGATTTCTTGGGAAGAAAATGAATAAATAGCCATGTTCTGCTCTTCCCCTGCTGTGACAACGAATGAACAGGTCTTCTCAGTAAGGAGATGTAAGGAAGAGCCCCTTATGTGAAAAGACATATAACACAAGTGAGAGATCAACCTTTGTCGTTTACAAGCCACCAAAATGTGGGGGTTGTTTCTTACCGCAGCGCCAACCAGCTTATCCTGGCTGATGCAGGCAGATTGAGCCAGTCTCTGTGGATACTGTAGGAGAGGCATCAGACCCAGGGATGTCAGAGGTTTTTCTAAGATCTTTTTAAATAACAGAGTCTTCTGAAGGAACTAGGAAGAAAGCGCAGTTTCAGGTGCCAGATTGGATGAGAACATAAAAGCAGTACATTCAGGCCTAAGGATTCTAGAAGGTAAGGCAAGCATCATGACAGGTATACTTGTCTTTTTCTGACAGGAAAAAGTATACACCTTTGTTCAGAGACAATGGTTTTTATCCTCCTGGAACTAAATGCAAGCTGGGTTTGTCCTCTGGGGATTTGTTGGAAGGATGAGGAACAGAGTGAACAACACCTCCCGCCACAGAAATCACAGAAAAACTGACACTGGACAATCCTTTCAGTGACCCCATCCAGAAGGAAAATGCGTGACTGCAGATGGTCAGACGCTGAAGGCGTTTTCTGTGAGAAGCTGAGACGTGAGTCAAGCAAGTTACTTCCAGGGCCTCGACTCAGCGCTTCCCCAGCTCGTCACTCACAATGCGCTTTTGCAAGTTTCTTGAATGGTCACCTGCTCTCTCTACTTTAGTTACCGAATATTTCCCTTAAGTTGATTCCCACTTATTTCTTTAGATTTACTTTAACATAAGAAATTTGATTTGGGTAGTATAAATTGAAAACCAGTGTCATTAGTTGCAAATAATTGAACAGAAAAAGAAAACAACAGATAAAATCATTCCATTTCATCTGGATATTGTAACTTGCTAAACTTGACAAGCCTGAGGCTGCCTTCTTTGTGATTACAAAATGATAGCTTCCACCTGGGCCTTTCTCCTTCACTAACGGGAATTATAAAGGGAATAATTTTAACACGAAACATTTCAAGGTCCTACCTAAAATCAACGCAAGTGCCCTCTGTGGCCCACATTTGGGGAAATACTAACTGTGATGGCCATGAAAACAGACTGCTCAGATTTCTGAATCGGAGGAGAAAAAGTGACGGACAAGCCCAGATGCTGCGCTCTGAAATCCACCGCCGTGTTCTCACGGAGGCCATGCTCCTCACAAGCTGGTCCCAGCCCGTGACGGAGGGCGGCTGGGTGCCCCGGCAAGGAGACAGGGCTCTCCTCTGACAGCCACCGTGACTCCCCAGCCTTGTCAAACATCTTAGCACTGCACTGCCCCGTAAGAGGCTCCACCCAACCTGTCTCTTTCATGAGGATCAGACCACGCCACTGCCTGGACCTTCCCCGTTCCTTGGTAGGTGATCCCCCAATCAGCTCACGTGTGTCTACCTTCCTCACATCTGCTCCTCAGAGAACCTAGACTCACACGCAGACATTCTTAACGCATTTTTTGGAGACAAAATGAACAGATAGGAAAACATCCCAGTAAATTGTTTTGTCCAGGCATCGAGTGTCCCCAGTAAATCTCAGATAGGGTGAATCTCTGTCTAATCTTCCCTGAAGCAGACACAGTACAGATAGTCTTATTGTTGACTAAAGTAAAAGCCTCAAGATCTGTGTACAGGGATTAAGGAAGGCAAAGATAACATTTTATGGGAGAAGTTTAGCGCTGCACTTCTATCTTTCCGCCAAGCATTAGGTAAATGTCTGTTGACCTTTTAAGACCCAGCTCAAACATGCCCTGCTCTGAGAAATCGTCCTGATCTGATCAGTTGGCATTGGTCCCATCTGCTTGGGTCCCCACGGATGCCACCAGTTCACCCTTTCCTGAAAGCACTTCCCACGTTTCATTGTAATGGCAGTGGAGTCATATCTTGTAAGAATCAGGTTGAAACTTGGAGCCCGGAACAATGATTATACAAGTAATTAAACATTACCTTTCAAAATTCCTTAAAAATGTCTTGCAATGCAGACGGACATCCAGTTTCTTAATGAGTCCGGCGTGGCCAGTTTTCCCTCCGGTATTTGACTGAGCACCTTGCAAAGTAGCTGGTTTGCTTTTAAGGACCACGTTGCATGAAAAACAGAGTAGATACAGGGATGTGATGAACTGCACGGGGAATATAGTTGACGATGCTGTAAGCGCTATGTGTGGCACTAGATTTATCGGGGTGACCACTTCGTAAGATATATGAATGGCCAATCACTGGGCTGTACACCTGAAATAATATAATATTGTATGTCAACTGCAACTGAAAAATACAAAAGTATTTTTTAAAAAATAGAGCCATGTTGAATCTTTAAATGTGAGAATCCCGCGAGAAGTACAGGCACCCCAAGGTTCACAGAGGACACCATAGCTTCCTATCCCCCCTGCACATTTCAGCAAGGATCTGCATTTACTGAGTAAAATGGCAGCCCTGGCAGGTTATTTCATACAAAATCATTTCTCCCTCTTTTTAAACTTCATGTATAGCTGAATCCACAAGGGTTCAATTTAGTTTCTACTCTAACGTCTGTTTCTCTCACTCAAGTCCACTTGACTGGAAGCTTCCTGGCATCTACCACAGTGTCTGTTCAGAGCTGGTATTAAAAAGATAAGGGAGGGAGGGACACAGGAAAGGAGGGTTGGATCCAAGGAATGGACACCAAAGTCACTCCTGGAAGGTGTCTTACTCCAGAAGGAGACCCCAAGACAAGGGTTCGCAGGGAAGGCGACCCCAGGACCACGATGAAGAGGAGCATGAGGCATCGGACAAGGGATGACAGCCGTTCCCTAAAGGGCACGCAAATGAGCAGGCGACCGCTCTGGGTGGCAGGGGCTCAGCGCCACTGAGGGCGTCTGGGAGGTGATGCAGAGCACACCTGGAAAGCCTCCCACCTAAGGGGCACGGAGGCCATGCCACCCATCCACCCCCCCCCACCCACCAGCACCGGCCGACATTCCTATGACGGGGGTGACCCCTCAGGCTGAGACCCGCTGGCTCGCACGGGGACGCCATCATTGTCGAAGGGTGGATAAATACCTAGGGACCGTGGGCGGGACTCACGCATCCATTGCCACAGAAGGGGACAGACGGTGTTCCTTGTTATTTCTACGTCTGGTCTTTTTCTTTCCAATGAAAAGAATTTCATACTTTAATTCTGTCTCACCCACAGAGCACTGTCAATTACAGCAAGCATCTTGGGGTTCTAATTTTTTTTTCCTTTGCAAAACCTCCCTCATTGTGATTAAGGGTAAAAATGAGCCTAAATTATGGCACCTGTGTCTCTCCTAAGCAACCTTCTTGCAGTCTTTGTAAGAATGAGTGCATTGGTTTTTAAAGCAATTTTTTAAATTAAAAAAATAAATCTGTAACATGCTAACTTCACTCCTATTTTAAATGTGTATAAATATACATACTAAATCTATAAATCTGTATAATGTTGTTTCCAGCAACTAGTTGCACTGTATTCTTGACTGTTAGCATCATTCACATATAAATGTTTACACTACACAGAAGTTTTTATTAAATAAAACATATCTACCGAGTGAAATTAAGATTTTACAATCTTGAAAGCAATTTTCCCTCATTGTCCATTAAGAAGTTACCAGGAGGAGGTGTCTGTTAAAGGTAAAAATTAGAGATCACAAGATCCCAAGGCAAGCAGCCTTTCCTTTAAATTTTCATACACATGCCAACACTTGACCGTTATAAATAGAGGCCTGGAGAAGCTAGGAGATGCGTTATATAATTCTGATTCAATGCCCTGGATTCGGCCAGCCTCTTCTGATACTGTGAAAACCAAAATGGAGATTCCCGTTCTACAAACCATGGAATAGGAATTTAGAATATCTATGTTTTTGTATGTTTTGAGCATCAGTATTTCTAGCCTGTCATTGACCTAACCCCAAATAAATTTTTTCCCTTGCAAATTTTTATGCAGACTGTGGCTTGGAATACTAATTCTCATGGAAATCCCAGTCCATGTCAGGGTCTAGTGTGCAAGGTTTGAAAAAGTATAGTTTCCTTTCAGCAAATGCCTTGTAGGAATTCCAGATCTCTGCATTCCTGCTGGTGGGGAGGGCGCAGTGAGCTCACTCTCTGTGGGTGGATGCCTCCACCGTGCAGCCCTCCATGACTCATCCCTTCAGTCTCTGCCCTTGAGCTTCAGACTCATGCCCTGAACCCTCACCACTGCCCTCGTTAAAGAAACACCACCAAGTTTTAAAACTCTCGGATGCTTTCATTAGCTTACAGAGTGCTGCGGTGGATGTTGTGGTCAAGACCAGATTTGCTTCTGTTGTGACTACCCCATAGCAACAGGATGGACCCTCACTCAAAATCAGGTTCTGACGTAAAGACTGACGTCACTATGCACACCCCATGTAGGTAGGAAAAAGTCTACTCCTTGCACAACGAGGCTTTCTGGGGAGAGCAAGCGGGGCTCCCGTGAAGGTCCGAAAGGCCTTGGTAGAGCCCGGAAAGAAGGCAGATTGGGGTCTTTATTGTGGTTAAGGGGGTTGACTGTGGACCCACGTGCGAGTTTCCTTGTGTGGTTTCAGCTTCCTGCCAGGGCCGGAGTAGGAACTGCCCGGGCCTTCCCATCCGCGCGCTCAGTCGCGGGGCAGGAGAAGACGGGGCTTAGAAGCTGTCAGCAGTCAACAGCCAATGGGTGGAAACAGACTCTTCATTACAGCTTCCCAGTTAAGTCAGATGGTCACCTACTGCTATAATAATAGATAATAAAACACAGTTATTTAGGTGTCTGCTACATGCCAGACATGTGCAACTTATACACATCATTTCACTGAATTCTCAGAACGACCCTGAGAGTTCGTGCCTTTGGGCGCCCCTCAAAGGACAACTTCAAAGTTCGAAAAGAAGTCACTTGAGAAGTTAGGGCAGGAACATAGTGAAGGGCGGGACGGAACTTGGGGGAGCGAGGGAGGTCAGTAAAGGGTACAAGATGAGCTGGTTATCCCAGGGGTACGGGGAGCCCAACCCAACCCAACCCAGGACCCTCTGAGAGATGTGGGACAGACGTGGCGTTGTCCCCTGGGTGGTGAGGAGCCCAGGGTGTCTGTCCACCGACCCCCACCCTCAGCCTCTGGAGGCCACCACGGGGCGTCCCCTGTCGCATGCCCCCGCTGGCAGGCGCGGGGACTTCCCCTCGCTCCCCGGGAGCGCTCCGGGTGGGCCACGGAGGCAGAACAAGGCAGCCGGTGCGCTCCCCAGACAGGGAGGGGCCCGCCCAGAGGGGAAACCCAGGATCCCCAAAGAGCTAGAACTGGCCTTCGGTCTTCCGAGGCCCATGGGGATGCAGAGCACCCTTGGGGAAGAGGACCGGGCCCCTCGCGGGTGTGGCCTTGAAATACACAGAGGCGGCGCGCAGAGGGCTGAGAAGCCTGCTCCAGGGCCAGCCTGTGCCGCTTCAAGTGCTGACCCTGCCGCTCCCGCGCCTGGTAACCTGGGACAAGTCTCGGGGCAGCCTGGGCCTGGGCTTCACCGTCTATTCAGTGGGACAGCAAGAACGACCTCGTCACGTGGTTGTTAAAATGAGTTTATAGTGCCTAGGAAAGGCGGCTTTTTTTTTTTTACAGGTTTGACTGTCAACTCAGAAGTATCTTGATATCTGATTTTCATTCCAAACCTATATAGTTATAAAAAAATAATTCATTTGACCTGGTTTACTTTTTGGAAACCATTTTATATTGATATATTTTTTCTAAGTATATATATATATATATATATATATACACAGAGCTGTTCTCCCTTTTCCATCACTTTCTCAGTCTTTCTCTGTTTCTTGCAGTAACTTCCCTAATAATAGACTTTTTTCAAATCCTTCACGTTGTCCTTTAAGGAGGAAACCAAGCAACTATTAAATACAAAAATGTATTTTTTAAAAATATGTAACTGCATGTGAACCGTGGGACAAGAAAGTGAGTCCAGCCATGTCCAGGTTCTGGGTTATTGCTTATTTTGGACCCATCTACAGATGACACTTATAAGACCTGTCGTTCTGAGTGTCAAACGAGCACCCGGGACACCGCCCCAGCGCAGCCCCCTACCCCGGGCTCTGGGCAGGCAGCACACCGGGTCAGAGGAAGGCCGACAAAAAGGCAAGTCAACTCGAAGCCCTGTGCCGCGGTACGCAGTGTCTGGAGGTTCCCTGGCGCCTGCAGGTGGACCATGACATCCAAGAACAAAGCCTGCCTGGGACGCAATAGGCTGACCGCCGGTGCTGGCTGCGTTCCCTCCGGACCCTTCTCCCTCCCTGTCCCAGCCTCCGTTCTCCTCACCCAGTAATAGTCATAGTAACAATCAGTACTTACTGGGAATTCATCACTGGCACTATTCTAAACACTTGGTAGGTATTCATGTATTTAGCCCTATAACAAGCGAAGGAAGTGGTTGTTTATCCTCGTTTTTTTATTTGCGGAAACTAGGAATTAAGCTGACTTCTTTCACATTTCAAGACTTCCTTCAAATGGTTCAGTTGGCCTTTGTGCCATGGGTAGCCAGTCTAATTAAAACCAACATACCAAGACCAGGCTTTGGACAGCAAATTTGACATATTTCCTAAATTTGCCTCCATCCACCTACTTACCCACAAAAAAAACCTCACTGCAACCTTGATTTAGAGTCACTTACCCAAACATAGCCCCCAAAAAAAGCTTTTGAAAAGTTCCAACCAACCCCATGGAGATATCTTTGGATATTCAAACATAAAAAAGGAAAGTAAGGCAGAATGTACCAAAAAAAAGAAAGAAAGAAAAAAGAAAGCAAGCCTATATTTTGCCGGCTAAAACAGTCACTCCACAAACTGCTTATCAGGTGTTTTTGTTTTTTTTTAATTAAGAAAGTCTTCTGAGATTTCAGCTTAAAAATAAAATACATCTTCCTTCAGCGGAGGCTATTTCCATCTTCCTTTAACACCAAGTAACACCCTCACCTTGTAGCTCTTGATTTTTTTTCACAGCTTCTGCAATCAGCACGTCTAGGGTGAGTGTTCTCATACCGCCCTGGATCAAATGGCCTCAGCTGAGCCTGCATTTGCTCTGCATCCTGAGGAATGGAGGTATGCCCTGGAGGACTGCGCGGGATGCTATGGTTAATTAACTAATTTACTCAATCAAGTTTAACAGTGGTTTTAACTTTAATGAGACCATTACATTTTAATATGGAAATAACCGCCTTGTATTCTTAACAATCCCCACAAGTCCGCGCAGGCACCTCCCTCTTCCGCCCACTTCGCACCCGCCTTGATGTTGATTTGTGAACCTGAACGCCCGAGTGGAACGTCCAGAACGTGTAATCCGCAGGTACAGGGCCCATTACGGAGACAGCCCACGTAAACTGCTGTTCCGCCTCGCGCTGGCCCTGGCTGTCACTCAGGGAGGAAGAGGCAAGTTTTCTCATTGGCCGCATCCTTTTCTAGATGGAAGCGCCCGGGGGGGCTTTTGACCCTGAAAACTGGGGTGAGTGAGGAAGGCAGGCGGACCCGGTCAGGAAATCCAAGCGGAGAGAAACAAAGGGAACGCCCTGCCTGCAACCAGGATTTCAAGTCCTAGGGACACCTATCCGTGCGCTGCCATCCCCCACTTGGGTCGCTTTTAATTGGGCTCCTCTAAAGGCCAGTCTGTCATGGATTTAACAGCCTCCCAAGCCCTTATTCAGAACTTTTATTATTCCAGATACAGTACTTTGGAGATTAACTACAAAAAGTTTTACAAGGCGGTGAAGGTAATGAATCATGAATTCTGTGAGGGTAAACCCAACACGCTGAAACCAAGTACAGCTGTCTTATATTTGCTCTGTGTGCATTTTGCTACCCGTAATTTTGTCATCAATTTTCATCTTTTGTTTAAACATATTTGTCTTTTGGACAAGATAGGTCATATTTCATAGGTTTGATGAATTTTCTCCTTGGTCCAGTTTTACAGAATTTGCACTTAATTAATTGCCCAACCTTTAATTCGACAGACTGTTTTTAATGGCTATGTAGTTTCAAAAGCATATACACAGTGGAATTTCAAAAAAGTAATTGTTTTTGTGTCACTTCCAAAGAAAGTCGCAATTATTAAAATGTGTAAATAATTTGTCAAATGCGCAATGGGCAATAATTAGGAAGATATCAAATAAACCTTTAATGGATATTTTTAATTTGGTGTTCAGCAGGAATATTTAAATAATGCAACAAAATATGTCATTTCTCTCCTCAGGACTACAGAAGCCAAATCCCAGTGTGAAAATGTACCTTTCAATTACATAGACTGGGTCACAATGGAGGTGAGGCTCATAAAAGATTTTCTAGGTCTTTGCAGAGCCATAAACCGGGGCCCCCTCCCTCCGGCAGACAGTGCAGAATCCAAAAACCTGCCTGTCAAAGGCGTCATTCAGACCACAAGACTCTTCTGTGCCTGGTAAAAAGCAGGCAGCAAAGGAGGAGACAAAGGTCAGTTGTTGTCAATTCTTGATCAGCGTGACGGTGCTGGCGGTTTGCAAAGAGCTGCCATGTTTCCCTAGCAACTTTGTGTGTGTGCAGATGCGTCCAGGACATTTTCTCCCTTGTTATTTCCAGACCGTCTTTTCGTACTGTGGGCTATTTCAAATGTATCCTCCGAGTTACATGGGCCGTTTTATGAAGAGGATTAAGAGGCTGGGGGGCGTCTTTTGGAGGGGAGGGGCGCCGAGTATCGGGTGGTAGAAACCCACGTTCCGCCTTGAGTCAGACTGCAAATAAAAAGAAGGTGGGAAAAGGCTCGATGAGGGAGAATGTGTTGGACCAAGAGAAAGCCGAGCAGCTCCAGTTTCTGGAAACTGGACGCTGATACCGTGACATGCCACCCCTTGGAAAGAAACGTTTGGCGAAGCTTCCGCGCAGACTCCACCCTGCCCTTTTGTCCCCCTTTGGTTCTGTGATTGTTCCAGAGCCTGGGGTCGAGATTTAATCTTGATTCATCTGTTTCTCCTCCTTGTTTATTAGTGGCAGGGAAGGGACATTTGGAAATAAGTCTCACCCAGCTCTGCTCTTTACTAATTCATCCACACATTTCGTGGGCACTTACAGATCACCAGGCGCTGTGGTGGGCATTCACCACGGGTCTGCTAACTTTGTCTGCAAAGCACCAGATAGGAGATATTTTAGGCTCTGCGCACAGGCCACACAGTCTGTCTGTCACAACTCCTCAACTCTGTCGTTGCTTGTTGCAGCGGCCACAGACAGCCCACACATGAGTGGACACAGAGGTGTGCCAATAGTCACATTTGGATATTCACACTCCAATTTCACATGATTTTCACATGTCACAAAATATTATTCTTTTGATTTCTTTTCAACCACTTAAAATTGTAAAGAGCATGCTTAGCTCATGAGCCACGGAAAAAGAGGCAGCGAACTGGATGGGGCCCGTGGGCCATGGTTTGTGGACTCTGGGTGTTGAGTGAGGTGGGGCTGTACTCTCATGGGACTATGGAAGGGACAGGGACTGGGAAGATGTAAAAGAACGCATCCCCAAGAGGACATCAGGCTATTCAATGTGATACGAAGGAAGCAAAATAGAGCGATGTGTTAGAGAGTGACTGGGAGGTGGCAGTTACTTTAGATCAAGCTGCCAGAAAGGACCTCTCTGAGCCTTGAACGACAAAGGGAGCTAGTGTCCTTTGTTCACCTGCAGTCCATTGTTCACCGATGTCTCTGAGCGCACTAATTCTATCAGACAGCTGCTCTTACACCTAATTATTAACTCCTAGATTTACACCGCAAAACAGCAGAAAACAAAGCAATTGACTCACCTGACCCTATTATCTAAATGGTAGAAGATAAGCATGTGCTAGTAAGAATGATCATGCCTATGAATATTGCAGACTTCCAGGTGCTGGTGGAACACCTAATCCCAGTCACTAGGAGGTAGGAGTTTAAAATGTGCAGCAGTTTTTCAAAGCAGGGTGTTTTTTTTAAATTGGAAATAGTGCCACGACTTCGGGTCATTTCTCCTTTCAAACCTCAAAGTCTAAATGATGGTACACTCTTGAATTACACACTTGGGTCGAGTGGGCCTCCTTTATTTACATTCTGTTGAACTACATTATTTTTCACAGCTGCTAAAATATTTTTTAAAGAGAAACAAAACTATCTTCATGAAAGTTCTCTTGGGAAAACACAGAGTGGCTCTTTCATTTGTCTTTTAGGGAGCAAGCCAAAGGTGAACGATGTTTCTGCTCTTCTCATGACTGGCTGGCTGATTTCAAAGCCAGGGCCAAAGGTTTCAATGCCACATTTTTATTTTTCTCTGAATGTGTGACCTCAAGCCAGACGCTCCATCCCCCTGCCTGTAACACGGGCTTGGGGCCCCTGGGCCCTCCATCTTACACAGCTGTTGTTATAACCAAATAAAAGGACTTAGGAAAAAACAGCAGGAAACTATAAAATTAGAAAATGCTTGTATGTTTCATTGTAATAATGATCCCCTATTGTGATTCCATCAACAGGGGAGGGTTAGTCTGAATGAGACCCTGTTATTTTGTTCTCATTGACATGTGGCCGATAACCAAGTTCAAATTTAACTAGAAACACCCAAAAAAATACAGAATTGGGTTTGTCATTTCTTCCATGCGCTTAATGTAGTATTGTGCACACGGTAGGTGCCAAAATGTGTTTGTTAACAAATTATTGGGAGACTAATTATTGCCAAAGACATTTCTCACAAATATTGTGACCTCTTCACAGGATGTCTGTCACCAGTGATAAAAGGCAATGTCCCAGACTCGTCCTCTGAAATAGGGTTCCCATGAGTGTATTCCTTAGAACCTGAGTCCCAGAGATGTCTTGGAGAATAAGAGTCTTGTGATCTAACAGTTGGGGGTGAGAGCCTTTTAATACCCCTTTTACAAAGTCATGAAGTCTGATAGTATGCTTAAAAAAAAAAAAAGCTAAAATTTCTGCTGAAAGATAGGCATCTTTGTTCATTCTGGAGTCTTACAAGATCATTTGACGAGAGGTCTTCTCTCCATTAGCAACTATTTGCACCCCTGCCAACAAGTATCCTTCCAAGTCACTTTGGGAAATGCCCCCAAAAGAGTGTTTTGCAAACTATAGGTCATAAAGTCAATTTAGTGGACTGTAGCAGGGATCAGCAAACTATGGCTCATGGTGCCAACAGCCCACCGCCTGTCTTTGTATGACCTGCAAGTTAAGAATGGTTTTTATATTTCTCAATGGCTGAAAAAAATAAAAGAAAACATTGTTTTTGTAACAGAAGAAAATCACATGAAATTTACATTTCCGTGTCCATGTGAAGTTTGTCTGGAGCACAGCCACGCCCATTTGTGTATGCCTTGTCAGAACTGCCTCTCTGCTACCGTGGCAGAGTTGAGGAGTTTTGAGCTGTCCCTCAAAGCTGAGAAGACTTACTACCTGACCTTTTACAGAAAAAGTGTGCTGACTCCTGGTCAAGAGCAGCGATTATTTTTTAATAAAATCAAAGAGAAGAGAAAATTTCAGAGCATCCCATTTGAGAAGGATAACTGGTATTTCATGAAATATTTGCTTCAACAGAATGTATGCACACTATGTATGTGTGCACACCCTGTCCACAATGATTGTATTCCTTACTGTGAATCACTGTCCAAAAAGTTTTTTAATGATTCTAGAGGCCAACTGGAACCTTCCCATGTCTTAGGCTTACAACTCAAGGAGCTCTATGGTACCAGCAAATTAGGCAGCTGTGTGCAGAGCATGGAAAGACAAAAGGCTGATCAACAAATTCAGATACTCGACTATGTCCACATAGAGCATCTCACTGAAGGTTCTTTTCCAATGAGAAAGAGATGAAATTTGCCAAAAATCAGCATCAGTGATCAGTGATCTACAGAACAACTGACCTTTTCTCCTTAGAGGGTCGGTTTATCAAAGATGCCTTACATTTAATCAAACAACATAAAATGTTACTGGTTTTTTTTAACCTCAAAGAGGGCTTACTTCCAAAAATAGTTTTCCATTCATTCATCCAACACATGGTCCTCCAATCTGGAAAGCTTTGGAGTAAGGAGATGCGGGTGGCCCGAGTACAGCTATCCCACTAATAATTACACTAACTAAATAGTAATTATTATACTAAAGTAATAATATTTATTCCACACCTATTGCCAGGGATTGTACTGAGCCCATTCATTTCACTCAGTCCTCAGAACAACCCTCTTAGGTGAGGAAACTATCACCTCCACTGTCCAGCCAGAGTTACTGAGCCACAAAGATGCTAATAACTCCCCTAAGGTCAGCCAGGGCATAAAAGAAAAACCTTCCCTTTTGACCATTTCATTAAGTTTCTTGCCACTCATCTACCTCATCAATTCATGCCTGCTGAAAAAAAAAAATTAAACCAACTGAGTGATGGAGTCATAGAATATAGGGACTTCTTATGGAAATTGTTCTATGGAAATAATGGTACAACAATGAAAATAATAAACACATGTACAACCTGATATTGCTAGAAATGATGCAACTGTATGGGTACTACATTATCTCCTAATTTGAGTTAGAGAGGCACAGCTCAAAGTATCCCTTTTGCCTGGTACCCAGCCCCAAAGGCATGTTTTTTTAATAAGCATTTTGTGCTGCCTTGCCTCCTCGCGCCACATGCTGCCACGTGAGAGCTACAGCCTTCCTAATGTGATCCATCAGAAAACTCAAGGGGGAAAATAGTTGTGATCTAATATACTGAACACTCTTAAATTACATGGCAGCCACTTGCCGGGTAGCGCAGGGGACTGAGGACAGCACGGCCTGTCACGGGCGTGAACTGGGGAGTGGGGCAGGTCACCGAGTGATGTGCTAGGTAGGGCCTCGGCACATCCATCGAGACACAAGGTGGCCAAGCCAGCTTGCCCGAGATGAAAGTCTGAACAATTCAGAGGAGGCTGTAATTCTTTATAAAACATACACTAAGTAGTTCTGTTGACACCTACATGACATTTCCAAGGTGCTTTGGAAACCAGACCATTTGTTACACAGAATCTAGATCAATAGAGTGTGTGGAGGAAGATGAGCAATGCTTTCAAAAAATAATTTAATTGAACAAAGGTTGAAAAATTTCATAATCCACAACATCTCCAATCTTACGTTTAAAATTCTAGATCAAGAAGAGTTTTTTAAAAAAAATCTCAGCAATATGGCATAGCACTGAGAGCCCATTTCTCTTCTTAAATACCATTTAAAGAAGAAAATATTTTTGTACCATTAGACTATATATATATATAAAAATAAGGAAATAGTCCACTTTTATGCCTGCTCTTCTCTCTCTCTCCCTCTCCCTCTCTCTCCCTCCTTCTCTCTCTCTCTCTCTCTTTCTCTCTCTCTCTCTCTTTCTCTCGGCTGTCCTCAGCGTCACTGTGACAGGCGTCTGAAAAATTAACACATCACTGGGACTTACCATGTGAGATTTAACTTTTGATAAACAACAAAGTGGGTTACTGCTGTGCTAGCTATTTTTAATCCACCTTGTGTGTGTGCTTTTTTTATTGCTTTATACAGCATATCTGATTCCCTCTAAAGCACCAACTGAAAAATCTATCCAGCTGTCACTCGCTGCCCGGTAACATCTATCATCGCGCAGCCTGGCACGTCTGGTCTATGAGGCAGAGGGGAGAGGAGACAGGAGGCAGAGTCAAGGACTGTCACATGGGATGGGGGAAAAAACTTGTCACAATTATTTATGACTCTTGCTGGGGCACATAATAGGACACATAAGCCTGTTTCAGCTTCAAGCACCCTTGCACGGCTGTTCCCTTGTCGGAGTTGGACGCGGGCAGCTCTGCTTTACACATACAATTTCCTGAACAATGCCAAGCACTCGGGAAGTGACAGTGACAAATACTGGAGTTGGTGGCTGTAGTTCTGTGGGCTGTTAGGAGCGTGTGAGTGTCAGTAATCAGGGGAACTGCCTGACTGCCCTAGTCCTTTCTTCCTGGTGAAAGACTTCCTTTCTCCTCCTTGCCTTTAACTGCTGGGGACACGTGTTTAGAAAACAGGAAATGGTGTGTTCCAGCCCATGTTTTATGACTCTAAGCCGTAGTTACCCTGCCCAAGGAGAAGTGGGCTTCTCTCTTCATTTGTTCCTTTCCTTCCCCATCCCTTCACACACACAGCAAGAAACCACTTCCAAGATTTCCTCCTCGAGTGCCCATGGGTTTCAGGCCGGCTAAATAACCATGTTTCTGAGCAGTTGGCTCGATTAATAACGTCCACCTCCAGATGTAGATATTCACAAAAGCAAGTCCTGGATTAGAGGATAATTTTGTCAAGCTCTGTAATCTAAATCCTACTACAAGCCCTCTAGGTCTTAGTAGCCTTGTAAGAGTCTAACCTTTGGCCTTTTGGAGGGACTTAAAGGGAACTCCATCAACATTCTCTATCCTTCTCTATCCGACAGACCGTGGAAAACCGAAGGGCTGAGCTTGCAACATTTAAGATCATTACACATAAAATGGAGGTCTGGTCCAGGGAGTGACTCTTGCACACTTTGTGACTCCAGAGTGGCCCCACATTAACCTAGATGCCCACACGGAGCCCTGGGGCACCTTAGCATCCCCTGCTGATGAAAAATGGCAAAGACCTTAATTAAAGACAACAGGAGCGTAGTGGCCTGTACCTACTCTGGAAGCCAAATCAGAAATTAATTTGAGGAAGGGGAAAACCTGTGAATAGAAGTACTTGGAAACATCAAAAGTGCTCCCATTATCTGTTTAGAATCTGCTAAACCATAAGTCAGCCACCTTAGTTTAGAAATATCACAGGAGACCAAGATCAGAAAGAGAAAATGGTCCTGCTTTGCTGGATCAGTCCCAACCTATCTACCATTGCTAGTGCACAAGAACCAAAATGCCATGATGCGATGATCGCCCAACACCGTGGGACTGGTGGAGGTCTGCACACAACTGTCTGAAACCTAAAAGGGAATCTATGCTAATTTAAGGAATGAAGAAGCAGAGAGGGATCACCCGAGATGCGCTATCTGCCCAGGAATCCTTTCTCCTGTGCTACCACTTCTTCTCCGCTGCCCTCGCTCCCTCTCTGTCTCTGTCTTCGGAGGAGCTGCAAAGTTGGACTCCGGGGGTGCCACTCTGCTGGCCTATGTCTTCTTGGTCTACAAAGTGATTTTTTGTAAGGAGCTGAATTTGAATATCTTTAGGCTGAATACGAACTCTCCAGGTCACTAAAGATCTTGTCATTCCCTCGTCGCACGTATATGTTCCCCCCTTGGCCTCTGAAGATAGTTCAGTTTGCAATAGCTCTTTCCCTCCCTTTCAGATTATTTTCCTACAGTTCTTTCATGTGTAGTATTAGGAGGCAATCTTTACCCCCATAAACACACATACATAAACACACACACACACACACACACACACTTTTCACATTCCCAAATAGGACCTCTCTCCATGCCGGCCAGGAGCACTATAGCTTGCAGCACTCCCTGCCCTCCTTCTACTGCCTCCTATCTGATTAGTAAGTTAGTGGGAGACCAGTTCTCTATGAACCGCACTCCCAGATGTGGAGTTACTGCATTGAAATTTCTAACAGACCTCCCAATAGAAGGTTCATGTACCCAACTCAACTGACAGTGCAATAAACATCATTAGGATGCAAATTTCACTCAAAAGCATGCAACTTCCATCCTCATTATTTACTCAACATTGAGTCAACAGAAGCTTACTGAGCACTCATGGACCAAGGGCGGTGACAAAGGGCTGAACAAGAACAGGACTAATTTTTGCTTTCATAGAATTTTCTTCGTGATGACTCTTTAGTTACAGAAGAGAAATGTGCAGGGCAAAGCAAACACAGGATGTAATAGTAAACACCTTTAACACAGGGACCTGACCCAGTTTTGGAGGTAAGAGAAGGTCTCTTTTGGGAATGACAGTGAAGCTAGATTTTTGAGGGTAAGTAGGAGTTATTCAGGTTGGTGACTTGACTGAGTTACTTAGAATCTCTGCCTGGAAACTTAAATGAGCTCGTGTAAGTAGCGAAGCACCAGATACACACTACAGAAGGGTTAGTTAGTGATGTAGCGTTAAGGAGAAAGGTGACAGTGTACCCTAAGTGTCACTAGAGGTCCAGATCAGGCTGTGGAGTCAACCAGCTCTAGACTTGACTCTGCAACTCTCTCTCAACAGAGGTTAGGACATTACTTAACCTATCTCAGTCTCAGTGACTTTGCCATTAAATTTGAAATAACAATGCCTGATTAATCAAACAGGATTACACGTGTAAACCCCTCAGAACTGTCCCTGGCCTGTATGCAGATGTGCCCAGTCAATGTAAGTTTGATTTTTACTGCTATGTGCCTGACATCCAGAAAAATGACAAGTGGGGATAAAAATGTAATTAAGAATCATCAACAGGCCCTGGCCAGTAGTTTAGTTGATAAGAGCATCATCTCACGAGGCCAACATTGTGGGTTCAATCCCCAGTCAGGACATAAATAAGAATCAACGAATGAATGCATAACTAAGTAGAACAGCAAATCTCTCTCTTTCTCTCTCTCTAAATCAATAAATAAAAAATTTTTTAAAAAGAATCATCAGCACCATTTCATTGCAAAGTAGATCATCATGTCTTATATTTGAACAGCACCTATGGCTCAATGAGCACTTTCATGTCCATGATCTCATTCAGTGATGCAATAGCCTCTTTAAGCAAGAAAAGCCAGTGCCTCTATTGTCATCACAAATGAAAAACCGTTAATCAAAAAGCGGCCTGTTCAAGATCCTCCAGAGGCTGGAGTCAGATCTGAAAGGCGTGTATTCCAGTGCCTAGCACACTGCCTTCCAAGCAGGACACACCAGGTTCTCCAAGGGCCTGCGGGCTCCTGGGCTGGGGCGCACCCTCCTTGGTTGGCGTTGGATTACTTTTCCTATAGTCAGGCTCAGTAAACTATGGCCTAAGGGCCTTCTGCCTTTTGATGCAAATACAGTTTCATTGGACCACAGCCATATCCATTTATTTACATATTATCAAAGGCTGCTTTTGCTTACAATGGCAGAGTTGAGTAGTCATAATGGAGACCACATAGGCAGCAAAGCCAAAAATATCTATTAGCTGGTCCTATGCAGAAAACGCTTGCCAGTCCTGACCTGGACCATTTGTAATAAGACAGCTTCAGAGCATGAATTGCCAAACTCAGTGTGGAACGGGGGTGCTTAACATGAATTGCTAGTGTAACAATCTATCAAAACAGATTAGTTGCCAAAGGCAAGGTTTTCTAATAGTTTTAAATACCTCTACTATTTAAAAGGATCTTATAACTGTTTTGTGGTATTAAAAAATTATTCTTAATTTATGGTTACCTTTGTTAAAGGCTTACTCTATAAAAATATATATATTGAATAATTTACAATGAAAACATACAGTACCTGGAATTTGCTTTAACATACACCAGAAAGAAAAAACAGATGGGATAGGAATTAGTGAGGCAAAGCTGAAATAAAAGTGGCAAAATGTCAATAATAATTGTTGACCCTGGACGATGTGGTATTTTTCCCTTTCTTTAGTATTTGTTTGATCGTTTCCATAATAAAAAGTTATATTTAAATAGAAAATTTCAAAAGGCTAGGTTACCTCTCTTTTAAAAAAATCTCATCTAACTGTAACAATGCATATCTTTAATGTTGTAGAATAATGTTATTACCTGAAGATATGACCCAAATGGTCAACCATGTGGTTTGCTTTCTCAGGAAAGGGAGACCTATTGCAACGTCCTATGAAGAGACCATTGTCCGTCCTTGATCTGTGATGCTCTCTCCTCCTACCCTGCAACTACTGTCTGTTCTTACATTTGTACATTTTTTAAACATGATATTAAATATTTAAAGAGTCATTTAGGGAACTAAAGTTCACTGTGGTTTGACGTCTTACAACCACAAAATAACGTTGTTCTAAAATAATGTTGATCTTTTCTCATCAATAGAGACGACAGTACTTTGGTAGAGACGGTCCAGGTGTAATCCTGTCTGAGTCAAGCAGCTCAGCGGTGAGTGCGCTGCAGGTTTCCCTATATTAAGTACGAGAGCCTGTCTGTTTATATTATATTAACTTTGTTGATTAATGTAAAGCATAATGTCTTCTGCTTGAAATTCCCCCCCTCTTTGTAAGTGTGGAAAATCCTACAATACTAAATATTAATCTAAGAAAACTGCTTATGGTTAAAGTCTTCAAAGCATCATTATTTGTCATCATCATCTTTATCCTCATCACCTTCTTCATCACTATTTTCATCATCATTTCCATGACCATCATTATCATCCTCAGCCTCATCCCTTTATCATTTATACGAAATTAGCAGTTTGCCAATCACACATAATTTCTTTTGTTCCTCACAACTTCATGAGAGAGATAAACTGCAACTGCATCATATGTGAATTCAACTCTGTGAACTGGGCCAAAAAAAAAGCAAGAAATAAAAATAGCAATCTAATGACATATCTAATACATTATAAAATTATATTTTTCATATGTGCTCTCTTTTATAGAGTGCACTTTATTATATGCATTGTTATATATTTACAAATACCTATACTGTATAACTGTATACATAAAACCACAGTTAATCTATTTTATGGGTGATACAAGGGTTCTCCGATGACAACATTAGCCACATCCAATTTATACCTTATGAGTTCATTTAAGATCTAAACTCTGAGTAAGCAGTGACTTCACTGCTTTATTACACCTGTTGTACAGATAAGGAAAGTTGGGCTGAAGGAGCTAAATGTCCCCTGTGAACATGGGGACTCCACGATGGACATACTGTGAGGTGGTCCTAAAGCAGCCGGAGGACAAACCCACACTGTCAACCACTACCCTGCACTCTCTTCTGAGAGAAGCTCATGCTGATACAGGACAGAGAGAAGCAAAATACACTCTAATGCCTTACATTTTTGGTTTTTTTCAATTGGCAGAGTAGGGGGCAAGGGTTAGGAGCAGAATTAACCAAACTAACCTAGGACTCATGGCATTTTGAGGGTGATGCGTCTTGGCTGTTTTTCCACACTGTTGACAGAGAGGTGTTCACCAATAAGACAGTTCTTCTAAAGGGGAGTTCGGAACCTCTAATCAGTAGCAAAGCACAATTAATTAAAAACAACAGCTGAGCGCCTCTCCGAAACCATCGTCAGCTCCTACCCAGAAGCTATCTCGCTTGCTTTTCCAATGTCTAGGTTGCCACCTACTTATCTTCCTCTGTGGCAGACCAGAAAATCATCACGTGTACTAGGTAAACAATGGGTACAAAAAAACCTAGTCAACATAATGGGGTCATCTGCCTAGAACTGTAATATTCCTTTAACTGAAGAAACAAGCCCATGCTGCACAACATGTAGAATGTACTGCTTTGCTGAGGTCTATGACCTCCTGTCGCCATAAACCCAGAGGAAGGCTTTACAGGTGGTATGTGCAGAATTGGGCAGATAGGAGGGTTGTCTGTAGAAAAGACCCTCCACTGCATCAATGAAGGGACAGTTTCGGGAGGGAACAAGTTGTAGGCTTGGCAGTAAATAAGCTGAGATCCTCAAATGGAGCTTGAGTGGTGTCTTCCCCACCTTCTCTGTGCTTCGGTGTTTTAGTAACAGTTCAAATTCACTCCTTCTCCAAGTTCCAAGGAAACCTCCGGGTCCATGATACCCTCCTTGAAATAGTGTACCAAATATGGGAGTACATATGAACTATTCACTCTCTTTTGGTGCCAATATCAATACCACTTTTATTTGGAAAAAAGAAAAAACAGAGCTCAAATAAAATGAAAAGAAGTCATGTAAGGAGGACCATAAAATTTGTCATTAAGGAAAGGACAGACAAGGCTCCAAGGTTCCAAAGGACATAAAACACACTTTCATTTATTTGTCGAGCATATATTTCCTTAGTGTCTACTATCTAGAGAAGAACTATGTCGGTGACCCTGGATACATACTGAAATGGCTTCTGGAAAGCTTTTAATGTCTTTAAATTCATCTATAGGAGCTCAGAACAAAACAGAGTGCAGGAATGAGGGCAATTTAAATAGTGTGGAATATTCCACCAACGGTCTACCAAATGAGCATATGCCCAGACATGTGAAATGGAAGATATAAATTTGCTGTATACTTGTGGGGAAAAGGTCTCTATTTTCTCTTGGTGTAAGAAATTCTACATTTCCTTGAATAAAAAGCATACCTGGGACTCAAATAATGAAAGCACAATTGGTTTCAATGCCCGAGGTAAAACTGACAGTCCTGGACTTACTGAGGGGTCATAAGGACTGAAATCTATGGGAAATTTGAGGAATTTTCAGGTGTGAATAGAAGCAATTTAAGTTTTACCTTAAGTAACTTTCACCTTACAGATTAATGACAAATTCCCTGCCTCATAAAACGCGGAGCTAAAGGAGTGAAAAGAAACAACAATAGAAAAAGTAAACACGTAAACCTATGTACAATTTCTGAGGGTTGGTAATGACAGAAAAGGGGGCCATGCGTGTATTTCCTAACTCTGTCCATGGGAAGGACCCAGAAGCAAAGATGCCTTAGTAGCGGTGAGAGTACCTAGTGGCCACTCTGGGTTTCTAAATGCCGTTCTCCAAGAAAGAACCCAGGAGCCGCTGGAGAAATGGCTAACTCCAGCGCTGTGGCAGGCAAGGTAAAAGATGGTCCCAGGCCACGGCATGGCACCAAAATAATGATGGGGACGTGTCAAAAGGACACTGGGGCATCCACATAAAAAATAATATTGACGCATTAAAATCTGTTGAATAAAATAGAAACTATGAGTCCATACTGATAAAAAATAAATGCATATGTTGAAATTTGGATGAAAAATGGAATTGTGGTAAGTGGAATAATGGCCCCAAAGAGATATATGTCCTAATTCACAAACCCATGAATGTTATGTTACTTAGCAAGGGGGAATTTAAGTTGCACGTGGAATTAAGGTTGCCAAGCAACTTACCTTAAAATAGGGATATTATCCTGGATTACCTGGTGGGGCCCCATGGAGTCACAGGGTTACTTAAAAGCGGACGAGAGAGACAGAATAGTCCGAGTGCTGTGTCCAAGTGATACAGTGTGAGAAAAACTTGATCTGCAGTTTCTGACTTTGGAAATGGAGGAGGCCACAAGCCAAGCGGTGTGAGCAGCCTGTAGGAAAAAAGGCAAGAAAACTGATTCTCCCCTGGAGCCTCCAGAAAAGAACACTGTCCTGAGATACTTTGATTTTAGCCCAGCGAGACCCATTTCACAGCCTAAACTAAAGTACAGTACGACAATAAATTTGTGTTGCTTTAAGCCACTCAATTTGTGGTCATTTGTTATAGCAGGTATAGGAGACTAAAAGGAAAAATAGCAACATTATGGTGGGGAATCCCGGCAGACAGCACTTTAACTGAGTGATCAAAGTTAACATCACCAGCGATAAGACACAGTGACAACCTGTACCTCCTGAAATGATCCACTGAGGTCACAGCAGCATTTCGGTGGAACCTTCCCCAATAATGTACCACACTGGTCTAATCAAGACAAATCTTCAGACAAAACCAAACTGAGGGTCATTCTACAAAATAGCTGTCTAGTACTCTTCAGAGAGTTAAGATCATGAAAGACAAAGACTGAAAAACTGACCCAGACTGGAGGATTTTAAGGAGGCAGAACAATTCAATGCAATAATTCAATGAGTCAAGATATAATCCAAAATCCAATAAGATTTTGGATTATATCTTGAATCATTAAAAGGCCATGTGTGGGAAAGTCTGGAATTTCAAATAAAATCTGTGGGTTAGTCCTGGATCAATTTTAATTTTGGTTTTGATTGTTATACTATGTTCATGTAAGAGGTTAACAGTTGAATCTAGGTTAGGCATACCCTGGGAAATGTGTGTGCTATTTTTGCAATATTTTAAATCAAATTGTTTCTAAATAAAAAGCCTTTAGAAAGAAATGTGATAATGATCTTATGCTAAGAAGACCTGGGAGTTCAAACTGCCTTTTGAAAATCCCATCTATTTCTTTCTTTAAAGAAGTCGTTTCATTGGGTGTCCCTGTGCCCATGGATCTTTGACTCTTGTTGATCTCTTTCAGCAAGTGTCCAGGACTCTGCAAAGGCTTCACAAAAATTTAAATAAAAAAGCAAATCTTTGTAACATGAGTACCGAAGTCTTAGTCCCAGAGGGATTTTTCATTAAAGAAACAAATGAATGCAAGACACTCAACAAAAAGTACTCTCCTACCCCAGCTCCCTTCTGGGCC
Organism: Pteronotus mesoamericanus; assembly: GCF_021234165.1. NCBI lineage: Eukaryota > Metazoa > Chordata > Mammalia > Chiroptera > Mormoopidae > Pteronotus > Pteronotus mesoamericanus. Next base: position 5,601,946 of record NW_026555105.1, read on the forward strand.
ATTCTTCATGTAAATCTGGAACAGTCAAACTTCATCTTGTTTAAAAGCTTCTTGATTCTGTTCATGGTCCCTAAAGCCCAGCATGACCCAACTCCAGCTGCCTCTCCACCTCATCTGCTATGCATGTCCTCACCCACTAAGTCCCAACATCCTAACCTTCAATGGACCAAGTTCTTTCTCACCTTAGTATCTTTGCACATACATTTCTTCTACCTAGAATGTTACTTCCTTTTCTCTTGACCTAAGTAAATAAATTGCTTAAGGGCAGGCCGCTAACAAATGGCACAGGTAGGATTCCAATGCCTTGTTGATAAATGATGGTATCTCCAAAAGAATGGAAAATCAGTTAGCATTAAAAAGGATGAGGTTGAGGTAGATCTTCCAAAAAATTACAGACACACAAGCACACACAATTAAAACCTATTTCTAACATATTAATGATATACTTACCTACTATGTACCCAAAAAACAAAACATTCTGAAAAGATATATTCAGTAATACTAACAATGGTTAATTCGGGGTGATTTTTTAAAATTTAACTTAAGAAATATTACAGTGATGATTTTAAACTGTGGTAAATTTCAGCTCACCTTGCCAAGGAACTGGACCCGCCCCCCGCAGAAACAGCGTTAATTGGCCACAGACTCCCACACGGTTATTTGCTGAGCTGCTGCTGTTGCTGATGCTTGCTTTGCGGCAGCGTCTCCCACTTCTAAGTTTCCATGTTAACGAGGCATCAGATCCATCAACAGATCCAACTAACGGTACGACCCAGAACACTGTGGGAACACTTCGGAGAAACCCAGTACGGGATAAAATGGAGGTGACTGGCTGGGGGAGGCGTGTCAGATTCATGTGACTCTGAGACCCTGGAGCCACCATGAATGTTGATCGCCGTCCTCCCAGCCTGATGAGCCCTGGTCACCAAGCCTTTGCAGGGCGGTTTCCTCTGACCAGAACATCTGTACCTTTGCATACCAGTACAGCATCTCTGCCTTTGCCTCGCTGGCCCTCTCTCATCCTTCCATTTTCAGGTGAAGCGTTATCCTTTAACAGATACCCTCCACAACAAATCACATCTATTTCCTCTAGTTAAATCAAGAATAAATGGTTCAGTAGCCATCTACTAGTACATGCATTCAACATTAACCCGAATGCAAGCTTAATCTCCCACAAGGTAACTATTCCGCACACTCTTACCAGGTATGATTCTCAGACTTGATGCCAGAAATCAGCCCACGCTTGCCTGCCTTAAAAGAATGTGCAACAGTACATAACATAACTGACCAAATATAAGACTCTTTTGGTTTTTCCCAAAAGTCTGCCTTGGGGTGGGAGGGGTACAGTCTCTCATATTATGGGGTACATTTTGGGTGGCTTCCACCACTTTTCTTTCCAAATAAAGTAGCTATTCAAATTAGTGTGCACCCTCTTCTACCCGGAGCCTTTCTATCAGATTGTTCTGTTTAATATCTTTGGTAGCATTCATCACTGTCTAAAATTATCTTGTTTAGTATTTGTTTTGTTTTGGTTTGTTTTGTTTTAGTTTGCTACTCAGTAAATATGTGTTGGAAAGGAGGAAAAGAAAGAAAGAAGGAAAATGGAAGGAAAGGAAGGAGAAAAAAGGGAGGGGGAGGGGGAAAAATTATACACTGTGTGTAGGTTCTGGTTAATAGCTAATTAATTTTAACAGATTACCAGGTAAAAGAGAAATTACAGTACATATTGTATTTCTCCTTTCAGGTAGGAGTTTAAAATCTTTTCTCTTGTTCTTCCACCCAGTGATCTTCCACAACTGCTCCAAAAGTTTTACAGATTTTTCTGCCCATAGATTCCTGCCTTCACACAAAATATTGCAGAAGACCAAGACATAAAACAGATGACCACAGCTGTTCTGGATGAAGCCCCGGTGGAGGGCTGGTGAGCAGGGCTGGGCGCAGATGCCCGAGCGCTCAGCAGTCCCGCCGTCGGACGCCCATGGCACCCACAGCTGCCGCTTGCGTTCACAGGCCGCTTAGGAAAACAATGACATAGTGAAGCGTAGAACTTTACTCTCAAAATACAAAAGAGCTTCAGTTAAGAGTGCTGTATCAGCGGTTTCACATTAAGCTTCCATTTTATTCCAAATGGTTATGATTTGATTATGAGCCCACTGGATCGGGTGGCTATGCTTTTATAATTAGAAAACAAAAGGTCTGAACACCAACGATATTCGTCTTAGCCATCGGTTTAGTGCAATCTTTCTAGGCAGCACCCGGGTGCTACTCAATACTGACTTTTTTAAAACTTTTATGCAAATTGCATGTATAATAACCCATGATATACTTTAGCATTAGTTGTTCTTCAATTTGCGGAAATGCTGATTTAAAACATAATTTAACAAATTATTCAGTCAAGCATAATAAGAACAAAATTCTTCCTCCCATAAAATTTTTGAAGACATTTGGACAGAGAAAGCAATAGTTCAGTGAAATTTGCTGAAAAGTCTCTAGCTCACGTTCCTGGGTGGTTGTTCTTTTTCCCTTCCCCCACTATACTTTCATGAAGTATAAACGCCCAAACACAGAGACTGCCCATTAAAAAGCATCTATCTAGTGCAATCTTTAACAAACTTCTTTGGAGCTACAATTACGACCTCAAAACCCACAGCATGAATTTTTTAAAACAAATTTGATGCTGTTAGAAAGGGACGGATGGACAGCCCTGGAGACTGAAGTCTTCTCTTCGGCCACAACCCGGGGGCAGCGCAGACGGAGGCGGTGAAAGCTTCCCTGCCCCCACCCCGCCCCCACCGCCTCTCAGACCTGCAGAGGAGGCACGCGTGGGGAGGCGCGGGCGCCAGGGCTCGGGCCTGCGTGTACTCTGCGGCCGCCTCCCAGGCTGGCTTTGCAGGGACACATGTTCTCATGCACACGGGGCAAAGACCGCGGTGTTCTCAGGCTGATGCACAACCAGCTGATCAGAGGCCTGCACGCTTCAGTGGCCTCTCGTCAGACACAAAGAAAGAACCCAGAACAGAGGAGGCCACAGTGCATCCCCTTGGGCCATGGAGCTTCAGGCCTTCTAACAGAACGACTGGTTTAGAGCCCCAAGGATTTTAGGTGACTAGATCATGTGCATACAACCTCAAAATTAGCACCAGTTAAGATTTGAAATCTCTGCACGAGGGTCTCTTAATCCTAACACTACCGACACTTGGGGCTGGATCGTCCCTCCCTGGGGCGGGGGGCTGTCCCGTGCACTGTAGGATGTTCAGCAGCAGCCCTGGCCTCTCCCCATTAGATGCCAGTAGCATTTGCCCAGCTGTGACAACCAAACATATCTCCAGACGCTGTCACATGTCCCCTAGTGGCTGAAATCACTCACACTTGAACCTCCGCTCTGTACAGCCTGGCACCTTCTCTTCTGTAAATGCTCGGAGCATTTTATGCAAATGTCTGATTTCTTTTTGCATCCTTACCTTCTTTTAGCCCTCCAGGGTAGTCTCAAACACCCCTTGGCAGACTTGACACTGGGTCTGTAGCGGGGCTGGGCAGGCCCGCACAGAACGCGGACCCACTGCTGCCTTCTGCCCTGGGCCGGAGCGTCTTGCTGCTTTACAATGGGTTGAATTATGCTCGGCTCCCAGGCAGGGCGGCTGGAGGAGACCTGATGAAAACCACATTGTCGGGTTCACGAAATGTGATTTACGCCCCCTAGATACCAGATTTTAATTTGTTATGTATGTCTATTAGACTCTGCCTCCCTCGTCCCCTTTCTTAGGATGAAAAGCAGGTTATTTAGTGCACAATCTGAAAATCGGTCAGTTATTAAATTTTCCTTTTCGTTTAGTTTTGAAGCTTTTATGCCTCCGAAACTTATTTACATGCTGTATATATTAAATAAAGTGTAACCCACAGTACTCACAGGATTCAAAAAATGATGAGGTGCTCTCCCCATGGTCTCAGAGCAGAGGCCACCTGGCTCCTCAAGAGGGAGAGACAGTCACGGCATCGGTGCAACTCACGCACACGCTTCAACCGCAGCAGCCACTTACCCCAGCATCAGGGAAGCGCATACAATGCCGCCAACGGAAATGGCTCCGCATGTTCTAAATCATCCATTGCCATATTGACACCTAATGCAATAAAATACAGTCCTATGGAATGCTAGTAAGAAAAATACAAGTACTTGTATGTTATTATATATGTCATATATTATACATTTTATGTTTTATTCAGCAGCATGCTTAGGAAGCAAAAAAAAAAAAAAGACAGGGAAAGCTACAGTGTTATATTCTCAGTTATATTTTTCCTTGTCACAATTAAGTCAGCCTTTAATAATCTTAAAAATAAGATGCGTTCATTTGCATAAGCATTAACAAATTGCATGCCTGCTTTAATAAATATGGCTACTCTAGAAGGTGTGTGACATTTATTTTTTTAACTTGTGCTCCCAATGGCTTGGAATAGTCGGCAGATTTAATCCCATTTTTCAGATGACAAAAATGGTTCAGAGAGGTAATGTCATGTCCCTAAGGGCATGTGATTCATGCTGGATCTACCTAATTCCCTTCCCTCTTCTCTGATCTGCTCTCTAAGGCCTCAAGCTGCTTGAAATCAAGTCAGTATCTTGAGGAAAATCCAAGGTAAACTGCAAGCTTACAAGTTTGGTAAAATTCTATTTAAACAGATTCTAGCATTTAAAAGAAATTCTTTTTATCCTTACCCAAGGACATTTTTACATTGCTTTTAGAGAGGGGGAAGGGAGCAAAAGGGAGACAGAGGCAGAAAGAGAGAGAAATCTGGAATGCAGAGGCCAGAGAGCCTCTGAGAGAGTTTTCACACTTACTTTGAGCAGCAAAAATGATCAGTCAATACATTCCAGTTAGCAATTCTGTCCTCACAGGCCCTGAGCTGTTAATATGTACATGTGCCGTGCTTTTTATGCAGAAATTGAAAACCCTGTCTCAGGGGCTGAGAGGCTACGGAAAACCAAAAGGAGACTGGGGATGGTGTCCAGTCTCAGTGAGGCTCCAATGAGGACAGCCAAGCACACACATCTCTGGGCCAGCTGTGGCTGACAGACCACCGATGCACGGCCTAGGCTGTCCCTCAGCGTCTCTCTCATGAATGAATCAAAAAGATAAAGCACTGCAGTAATGCAGCAGTTTTGAGAAATGTTGTAAACAGCAGCTTTATTTTAGAACTTCAGTATCAACTCTCCTCTAGCCCAGTGTTGTGGACTGAAAGTTTGTGCCCCCTCGAAACTCTTAGCTTGAAATCTAATCCCCCATGTGATGGTGTCTGAACGTGGGCCTTTTGGGAGGATGGAGCCACGAGAACAGAAGCCTTGTGAATGGAATTAGTGCCCCTTATGAGAAAAGGCCAGAGAAATGCTTCTCCGCGCCCCCTGCCAAGTGAGGATGCAGTGAGAAGACAGCCAGGAAGTGGGCTGTGGCCAGAACCAAACCTGCCAGCACCTAGATCTTGACCTTCCAGCCTCCACACTGTGAGAAATATATTTCTTGTTTACAAGCCATCCGGCCTGTGGCATTCTGTTACAGCTGCTTAAACTAAGACACCTCTCGTCTCACTGATAGATCTGAAGTTGAAGTGTATCCTCTGCAATGTACTGTAAAACTACCTGTGTTGTGGAAAATGATGCTGCCCACATCCTGCTTCCCAGAGATCACCGCCTCCTCTTACGGTTAAGGAGACACTTCTTGCCTCTGTAACTCTCTCCACGCTTCTTCCGCCAGAGCTGTTAATTTAGTGGCGTAGGAGTAAACCTGTGCATTAAATTTCCTTAATTGTCACGAGGAAGGATTGCTATCTTTAAATGCAGATGTAAACAACAACAACAAAAAAGGACTTTGTTTAAAAATGAGCCAGAGTTAAGCACAAGTGCGGGGAGGATTTTCTGATGGCTTCAACTGGGGAAATGCTGAATATGCAGTGGTTTTTTTCACATTAATAATAATAGGAAACGGTAGATAGTGGCACCTCAGCACAATTCTAATTTAATGAGAAACAATAAAATAGTTTTCCAAAGGGGCCTATTTAGGTCCAAGAAAGGGGGATATTAAAGTTCCAAGATTTATTCTACTTTCGTTAAGGTATGCTGATACACATTTTCTAAGGCTATATTCTACTCACTGATTAGATCTCTCTCTTTATAATTTTCTTACTTGTAAGGGAATTAGATTGGTATTTTCCAAGCCAAATAACTTTTAGACAAAGTATTTAAACTGAATCAATTCATTTCCAGCACAAGTAAAGGTTGATCAAAATCCTATATCACTCAGACGGCCCTCTGAGGCATATTTTTAATATATTTAAATATTATTAAATGCAAAACCATGGGAATCAACTATTAAGAAATGAGTTTTAGAGCTCTGGCTGCAGAGCTCCGTCAGTTAGAGCTTCACCTCGATACGCCAATGTTGTGGCTTCGATTTCTGGTCAGGGCACATACAAGAATCAACCAACGAACACATAAGTGAGTGGAACAACAAATTGGTCTCTCCCCGCCCCACCCCCACCTCTCTCTCTCTCTCTCTCTCTCTCTCTCAAATCAATAAAAAACTTAAAGAAATGGTTTTCAGAAAAGAATTAAATATACATAAAACTTCTGGCAAAGTACTGTCTTTGAATTACACCCCCTGTATTTTCTTGTTTCTCAAATTAATTGCACCAGTTACCCAAAATGTATTAATCATGGCAACGTTCAATCAGTGTGCTCTGCGAGGTCAGAAACGACGATGATGACAATGGTGATAGTTAACGTTAATTGAGCTCTTTCTACAAGCTGGACTCTGTGCTAAGCATATTATATTCTTGCTTAATTTGATCCTAACATTCATTATGTGCTAACATCAGTGTTAAATGTGTAGAGGACCTTTCAAACCCCCTGTGAGTCACATTGCCATTCCCATTTTACACGTGAGAAAACTGGCACTGGGGGACGTTGAGCACCCAACAGTTACCCAACTGCCGGTCCACAGGGAGAGGCACTTACAAGGCAGGCAGAGGTGTGAGGGCCCTGCTCCTGGGGAACATCGAAGCCTCTGGCACAGGCACTGCTCCCATAGACCCCGCGGCACCCCTGTGAGGGGAAGGCCCCTGGATGGGGAAGAAATACTCCCTAACGTTCATTAACCACTTACTACCTGCCAAGCATTGTTCTAAGTCCTCTATCCCTATTATTCTCTGTAGTTCCCATAATAAGTGAACGAGGAGACAGTTTTGACAGCCCACTTTACAGACGGAGAAGACTGAGACACAAGGAGCTGTTGGTGAAGATGCATAAATGCACTATCATTTCAGGCTCTAACAGGGTTTCTAATCTGGGTGATTCTCCTCCCTGATATCCATCTAACGTGAACCAAGTTTCAAAAGCTGGAGATGGTCACTGGTTCTAACCACATCTGCAGTGACGCATCCAACGCTACTGATACATTGCTGGTCTTCCCTGAGACCCAGCGCCAAGTGAATCCAGTGCAGTGCCAACAATAATTTACATTTATCCAGTGCCTACAATGTGCCAGGCCCATTCTCATTGGTTCACATAGAGCTTTTTCTTTGAGAGAATAGAAGTGAATCAAAACATAGACTGCAAACTCGAAAGAAAAATCTAGTATTTCTCTTTGTCCACCTTCTGCTATGGGGCAACCATATACTGAACGCATCCCATGAAAACTTAAATACAGCCTCTTGCTAAACAGATAGTTGATCACCTGCTTAAACCTAATACAATGTCCCATTACATTTATAATGGAATCTAAATCTCTTAAGATTGTCTCAAGGCATGACATGATTTAGCTGCTGCCTATCACTGTTGTCTCCTCTTGCTTTCCATTTCTGCAGTCTCCTCCCTTAGCATCCTCATTTCCTCTGGAGAACGTACTGAGCTTGTGGACTTTGGGGCCCGCGCACTTAGAACACGTCCGCTCTGCCTGGAAGCTGTTCCTTCTCGTAGCGAGCTCCTTATCGTTCACATCTTGGCCCGAGTGTCACTCTCTCAGAGGTCTTGCCTCACAGTCCTTTCTACAAGTAGAAGATAGACACCCCAGAGGTTTTCTGGAGATGGTTTATACTGTGGGCATCTCTTCCCAACTTCTAGTTGCAATCAGTCACAGCAGGAATATTTACACCAAAGAAATTGGCAAACACTACCAAGGAGGGTTTCCCCCCAGGGAACCAGTTGTTGAACTTCTACCAGCACGCCGCTACCTACTTCTATCCCCCTGTTACTGTCTAACACATGCCTTTTCTCATTTTCTTCATAATGAGACACAGAGGCATAGCATCTATCTCTCTGAAGTCATATTTTCTATGTGTGTGTGTGTTTTTAGTAACTCTCTTTCAGATATAATCCAAAGGGAACACAGACGTTTTCCAAATTGCTCATGACTATATCCCTAACCCTTAGAAGCATGTGTATAAGAACATTAAAAACCCTTTTTTGAAAGAATGAATTAATTTCATGTACTTTCTTTATATCATATGCCCCACAGTATTTAAAATTCTAAATTTCCTAATGGAGATCTTTCACAATTAAGACATTTTCAACCTAGAATTTTCTAGTAGCTCCAGCTTCCAGAACGATTAAAACTGACAGCGTATGTATGCCTTATCAGTCACCAATTAAGAACTGGAATGATGACATAAAACATCATTTGCTAGTTTCCCTACTCTATACTACATGTTTGGAAATTGTGAAGAGTTTATCCTTGCCTCTTTTCCGTTCTAGAGTTCTACATAGAAAAATGTCTCCCTCCTGAAGGGCACTTACTGTTCATCCCTTTGTTAGGCTAACGGGACCATCTGGCCCCATCCATCTTGCTGTAATTTGATCCTGGGTTAATTGCATCCTGTCACCAGCCAAGACTGACACTATGTTTTCTCTCTTCTCTAAGACTAGTTCATTATGGAGGCAGCTTTGTTAAGACTCAAATTCTTGAAGACTTTTTCACAGCAGTATAAATGGGACCAAGGACATTGGCTAGGGTTTTCCTGGGGGCCCACAGGATCAGTACATCACCAAAAGCAAGACGTGAGGGGGGAACCTGGCCCCAAGAGGAAAAAAGATATCGATCCTTTAGAAGGTTGACAAGCGGGATCTAACAGGCAAAGGGAGAGAAGTGCAAATAAACAGTCAGCCTGATTGATTATCCGAGCACGCCAGGTGACGTAGATGGGAGCCCTTTTAACAAAAGGATGGTGTACCTGAGTGTGGAGACAAGGGTCCCCAGCTCAAATGCTTATAGGCGCTAAGCACGTAAATATTGAGGCAAATAGGATATAAGCAGCATCTGGAGAAACGCCGCGGCACGCTGAAGACTCTATGTGTCCCTCTAAAAGAGGCCACGTAGACCCTGCTCCAGCCAACTCCTGCCGAGCAAAAATATGAAAGCGGTAATGACAAATTGTAATGCTTGCTATTGATTGCCTCCCAATACCCATTCTCGCCTTCTTTGTCCATCAGCACCCCCTCCCCCTCCATGGCTCACTGAAAATTGATCCTATTCCCATCCTAGTCTCCAGGGCTACAACCATCCTGGTCTAAGCCAATTAGGAGAATTATGTCTCCCTTGTCAGTGATTAGTATAAGAATAGGCATGTGCCCCAATTCTAGCCAATGTGATGCCTTTGAAGAAAGGCTACTTTGGTGCCCTGGCTTCCAAAGAAAGAAACAAGGAGAGACAGTCTTTCTTCCTCTGGACAGAGTTCTGTCTTAAGTGCACTGCCAGAAGCTGCTGTCACCGTCCTGCCGCACAGAGCCCAGGACGTGCCTGAAACGCCACATCTGGAACCAACCTCTGGAGTGTATGTCATGAGATAATAAATTCTTTTTATGGCTTAAGGCAGTGTCACAAGGTTTTATTTGTTACTTGCAGACAAAAGCACCGCCAAGTGATATACCAAGCTTTCAACTTTTCAAAAGAAATGAGAAACTCCCTATTTTTATAATTCCATTTTTAAAATTGTGGCCACTGATTTTTGCTATTGTATAAGAAACCACCCTCTGACTAAGATGACACAAAACAGAGCAAACTTCAGCAGGGTGGGGCAGGAGGAGCATTTATTATTAATCTGTGGCCTGGCTTGCCCCCTTCACTCCCAGCTCTCGGTTCACTCTGTCTCAAACCGCACGTCCTAGGGAGAGCCTAGGTTCCCGGGACTTCGCGTTGCCTCACCATTGATCAAAAGGACACTCGTTCCTGCTTGAGTCTCGCCGCTCACTTTCTGCACAATTCAGACTGGCTCTCCGCGTCCAAACACGCCAGAACGTGGCCTTCGGCAGAAGAGATGCAGGGCTGCCAAAGAGAAGACCTCCCAGCAATGAAAAGTTTTGTTGAGTAAGTTTCTTGCAAGAAAATGGTCACAAAAATAAGAAAATAGTTACCTCTTTAAAGCCCAGCAAAACCAATAAACTGGAATTACTATATATACAGGGTGGGGCAAAAGTAAGACTGCAGTTGTTCCTGTGGAAAACGACACAATAATTAATAAATAATAACACAAGAATAAACTCTGCACTTTGGGTACTCACAACTGTTAACCCCTTTGCCCCACACTGTCCTCACATGGTTAGTTCTGCAAATGTGATCCATTCCTGTCTTCTCTTTGTAATTTGTTCCCTCCTGCAAAGTACCCTCCCCTGTCCCCTCGCCCATCCACAGTTTACCCAGATTTTAAGACCTACCTAACTCAAAGCCTACCTCTTACAAGACACTCCTATAAAAATGGCCCTGAGCAGCGTGGTTGAGTTGGCAGGTCATTGTCCCGCAAAGGAAAGGTCACGGGTTCAATTCCCAGTCAGGGCGCATGCCTGGGTTGCAGGCCAGGTCCCCGCTAGGGGGCACATGAGATGGGTGTATCTCTCGCACGTTGACATTTCTCTCCCTCTCTTTCCCCCTCCTTCCCCTCTCTCTAAACATAAATAAATAAAATCTTTTCAAAAAGGAAAAAAGGAGCTGCTGGAAGTTTCTCAATCTGTTGCTCTACGTGCGGGTCACACATCGGCCATGGTGGCAGTCGCCTGGAGTCACCTGCCTGTTGAAGAATCAATTTCTGACTCGAACCAGAAGTACTGGGTCTGAGCTGCAGAATTTATAAACTATATGCTCTTCAAGTGAGTCTTCTGAGCATTATAGTTGGGAAACACTTTTCTGATGTACACAAAACTATCATTTTAATGGAGTTTGAACCATTACCTGGGTTTATTTTTATATAAGTCTTTCCAAGGTGGTCATATCATCTCAAATAGATTATAAGCCCCTAGAAAGCAAAGACCTTATTTTGTACTTCTATAATCTTATTTATCCACTCTGTGCTGTAGTTCCTTCACCGGCAAAATGTAAATTTATATTTAGTGTTGGGTTTTCTTTTCGTGGATTAAATGAGATAACAAAAAATTAAAATATCTTGAATCCCAACTATGTACTAGGACACAGTTCTAAGCCTTAGAAACCTTATTTCATTGAATCTTCCAAACAACCTAGGGAGGAGGTGGAATCATTCTCATCTTGCCAACGACGACAGTGAACCCCAAAGGAGTTAGAAAGTCCGGAAAAATTCACACAGCCAATAAGGGTGAAACTAGATTTTGAAGCCACATTCCTTTCAAAAGTTCATGCTTTTAGTTCCTGATGTCTGCACAAATATAAATTGCTGGTGATATGCACATCCTCGGATATAGCTCCCAGAAGGCCCGAAATACACCAGTGTGCCCAGAGGCAAGGCATGTTAGAACACCCAGCCTCGACCTTGGAGCTGGAAAAAAATTGCTTCACTCCTCTTGCATGAAGGCTTATGTGTTGGTATCAGATCTTATCCTCCAAGTGCAGAGCTGAGTCCCATCTCAGAGGACATGGGGCCCTAATAGAAGAAACTCAAGGGAAACAGTAGCTGGAGTTGGAAGACTCATCAGAGTGGAAACAACCACTAAAACCGTAGCGACAGCCGGAGGGGAACACCAGCACATGCATTACTCAGTGTCGCTGTTCTCAGGCCGGCTGCCTCTAACAGCCTTCTAACTCATAAAGTGTCAAAAGAGGTTAGGGTTTACCGACTCAGCCCCAGCAGCTTCCCTCGCCTGGGAGGGCTCTCCTCAGGTGTCTGGAGTTTCTGCCTGTCCTGGGAGCTGAGGCCTAACAGCTCTTGTTCAGGACTATCTTTTCCAGGAGGTTCATAAAACGAACAGCCTTGGAAGACGGAGATAGTAGCTTCCTCCAGGCAGAAGGAAGATTTGTTTCCTGGCCAGTATAATAAAAATAAAGTCTTTCTCCAGGGCAGAGGAGGGGCAGGTCCGCTGGCAGCCCCATTATAAGAGATCGGGCTTCCTCGCCTCGCCTCAACTCTGCCCCAAAACCCACGGTGCACGGCATCTACTTGGACCACGCCACTTCGCCCCCATAGACCTTGGGAGGCAAGGAGCCAATGCAAACACAATGCTCATGCTGCCGGCTGTGCTGTGAGCAATGAAATCCTTTGTCTCTGACCCAGGGGACTCGTGTCTTCTGACAGAATCCATAGGACTGTCATGGGCTCACTCATTAGCTCACAAGTGGGATAAAAATCCCAGATCCTTCACAATCCTTGACAAACTCCTACATACCTTTCAAGATTCCCTTGTGAGGTTTCCTCAACCACCCCGCCCCCAAAATTACGCCTTCCCTTAGGTTCACCCGAGTTGGAATAGAACTTTATCACTTAGTGCAATGGCTAAACTTACCACTTTATAGGCTTGCCTTCCTTACTAGAATCAAAGTTACTTAAAAATAAGAACAAAGTGATAGTTATTAGTAGATCTGACACCACTAAAATAAAATCCTCCGTCCATGACCTGCACAGCCTCGTCTCTTTAGCCCATCTCGCTGATCTTGGGTCTGAGACATTCGACCTCGCTCACCCTGCACAGCCACACTGGCCTCCCCGCGACGTTCTTGCTGCAGAGCTCCACCCCTGCCTGGCACGCTCTTCCTTCTGATTTTCACAGGGCTCCTTCCCACCCTTCATGCCAATCTTTGTTTCCCACAAATATTTATTATGAGGGGCTTCATCTGTCTGGCTCACTATTGAACTCTCAGTGCTAAGCACTGTTCAAAGAACAGTGCCCATCACAAAATAGACTACAATAAACATTCATTGACTAGATAAATGAATTAAGGAATAAAAACATCTACCACAGCTACTTGCACATAGTAGGTGTTCTGTAGAAGTTGCTTCCCTTAATGTAACCATGGTGGATATACAAATTTTAGTCAGCAATACCTAATACAAAACATGTCACATTTCTTGATTTCTCTCAAAGTTTAATCTGCTTCTGGTCCCCTCTGTTGGGCTGGTGAGAAACTCAATCTTAGTCATTGGCAGGGAAAGGAACCCTCCCCAGGATCAGGCAAGAACCCCAGGGGGCAGATGCAGCTCAGAACATTCAGAAAAGGGATTTTTAAAATTTTTTAAATCCTTGCCCAAGGATACTTTTTTTAAAAAATTATTATTGACTTCAGAGAGAGAGAAACATCCATGTGGGAAACATCAGTGGGTTGCCTCCCGCACATGCCGACCTGGGGATCAAACCCATACCCTTTTGGTGCTGGGATAACACTCCAAACCACTGAGCACCCCGGCCAGGGAGGGATTTTTGATTTTTAGATCATAGCTTCATAGCTGTCACTGCTGATTCACGCTGTATTCCCCCCGCCCCCCCCCCACACACACACCCTCCTAAAGACTAGTGCCTCTGGAGCACCACAGACACCCCCCTTTCAGGTCCGGGACACCTCCAGGGCATTGGCAAAAGGGCTAAGGCCCATCCTGCCAGCAAAACTGCCAAGGCGAGGCCCCTGCACTAGCTCTGAAGTAGCTCCCCAATGTCTCAGTCTCTCTCTCTGTCTGTTTCTTTCTCTGTCTCTCTCATCTGCTCTTACCTCCACCCCACGAAAGTATTTCTTTCCACCCCCCATCCCCCCCACCACGCAATACCCTTCAAACAACTTCAGATTTTCCAAATTTTAAGCTTGGAAATTTTTGTCTTTGGCCTTACTACACACAAGCTGCTGTAAAATGCTAAATGAGGCATTTAAATAGACTTGTTGAAATGCAACCAGGCAAATTCAAAGTCTCAGTTCTCTTCTTTGCATGGCAGAGGAAGTACATCTGAGAGAACAAAATACACAATGATACCCAGTCAATTATCTGCCGCATTAGAATGAGCCTCAGTGTGTCCCAGCGTTTAGCACATTTAGCACGGTGCCTGGCTCACAGGTGTTGAATAAACGGTTGTGGAATTCGCGTCTGAATGAATACCTCCAACTTATCTAAAGGAAATGTACCTCAGCAAATAACCTCTAGGATGGACATCTCCCCGGGGATGCTTTGTCCCTCTCGGTTCTCCCTCTGCTCTTCTCCTCTCCCCTCTGGGCTCCGGGAGGTCGCTCTTCCGCCTGCTGGGTAGGTGCCGAAGGGGATCCACAGCGGGGTACCTCAGAGGCGGAGGAAAGTAAGCAAGGTGTTCGTTCTCCCCATCCCTGGTCGATTTCAACGGTGTCGCCAAGAGCTGACTATGTTCCCTGTTTTAGCCAGTGGTCCGAATGCTTGTGTCTAAAATCCTAATCCCATGGGACGGTATGAGGACCTGGGGCCTTCGGGTGTGATTACGTCATGAAGGCGGAGCCCCTGTGAATGGGGTCAGTGCCCTTTCAAGAAGAGGTCGGAGCGCCAGCTCACTCTCTTTCTGCCAAGTGAGGATATGGGGCATCAGCCCTGTGCAGCCCAGAAGAGGGCTTTCCCCAGAACTCGGCCTCGCTGGCGCCCTCCTCTGGAACTTCCACCCATCAGAAGAAACTTCTGTGACTTCTAAGCCACCTGGTCTGGGGTATTTTGTTACAGCAGCCCAAGCTGATGACTAAGGACGGAGCAGCAGAGCCGCTGGGAGGTGTGCACGAGGTGTGTGGGTGCATGTGCGTGCGTGCATGAATGCACACATATCCGTCTATCTGCGTGTGTTTCAGGGGTTTGACCCTGGGCCCACTAGGGCGGACCAAAACCTGCGTCAGTTCTCGCGGTCTCTGACCGTGGTGGCGAGGGTGTCTGGCAGTGGCCAGGCCCTGCATCACAGAGATGAGCACACACCTGGCCTGGGAGTGGGGGAAGCAGGAGGAGGAAAGAGCCAGGGGAGAATGGGTCATTAGCTGGCCCCAGCCACTGCCTTGGGCCAAGGAGGTGAGCCCGCAGATGAGTGACAATGTGTGTGAGACAAGACATGTATCACGTCATCCTCCGGATCTCACAGGAGCCTCTCTCAGTGGCCCTCCGGGACCATACACCACCAGAGAAGGGGATCCTGGGAGATGTCCGTCCACCTGGATGCATTGGAACGTACAAAGCCAGCACCTCGCTTAAGGGAAAGCTCGCAGCTCTGCCCCGAAGTCTCTCCTCACAGCCAGCTTGTCCTCTTGCAGCGTCCCTGCCCATCTAAAAGAGTAAACTCGCCCGCCTGTCCCCCGCTGAGGTCAGCAGGTAGGCGAAGGCCAGTGCCCACGGCCGCCAGCCCCAGGGCTCTGCCCCGTCCCTGGGTGTTCCCACGCACACTGCTGTCAACACGTTCTTTCGTGCATTCTCCTCAAATCACCCAGCTGGAGTGCGCCATCTGTTTCCTGCTGGGATCCTGATGAAGAGATCACCCCCCCTCGGTGCCGAGGAACAAACAGAACATGAATCGGTAGATGTATTTATTGCTTTTCCCTGCTGGAGATGTATTTGTTTAAAAATATTAATTGAGCATCTACAAAGGGAAAAAGTACATGCCAGAAAAATGTGCTAGGGACACAGAGGTGGCCCAAAGACAGAGATTCCCATCTCTCAGGGAGCTTCCTGGCTAGTAGAAGAGATGGAAAATAACTGTATGTGCTTCTAGGTCCTCGGGGAGCAGATAGACTCATGAGCACTGGAGGTGTTCATTAAGTTTCTAGAACCTATTGAAGGAATTTTAATGGTGCCCTATGAAATGGTTATTCTAAAACTGCATCTCCGAAGACAGAGTCTATTTGTCTCACTTTTAAGAATACACCTCTAAATAAAAGAAAAAAAGGACATATCATGAATGCGTGCTATGTGACTGACTCTGTGCCTGGCCCTTGATAGAGAATATCTCATGTAGTCCTCACACGATGTCACAGAGTGAGTGAGCAGGAGCTATTACCTCCACCAAGCAAATGGAGAAACAGCCCGGGAGAGGCGAGGCAGCCCGCCCGGGGTCACGTAGCTAACAAGGGGAGTCAATGAGATTTTTGTTCTTGGTCTCCGCACATGTGACGGATTATGCCAAATGCTTTTTATCGTTGAAAATCTTACCACAAGCCTAACAAGGTAGGTTTCGTGAGGGCCCCTCCTTTGAGGCACAGGGAAACCGGAGCGTAGAGAGGACGCACAGGGACAAAGCGGAGGGACGAGGAACTGAACCCAGCGCAGCCTGATCCCAGAGCCCACCCTCTTTCTCTGCCACCCCAGGACCCACAAAGCACAACTGACATGACATTTGTTAAGGCCGTGCTTCATTCCTGAAAATCTTTCTCCATAAATACAGAGAGAGATCTGCATATCTATAGAGATGGAGCCCCACATATCCATTATACCCCATTCAACACATAATACAGATATTCCTTCTAATGCTTCAAGCTGCTCTACTTCCAACATTGAATTATTTGCTTCTCCCAACCTCAGTTAACCAAGTTTGGGGAGAAAAGCTAGCTGCCACATAAGTCTTGATGAGAATAAAGTCTCTTTATTACTATTATTATTCCCCTAATGGTCTGTGCAGTATCGTACATAACTTTTTAGTCCTTCATAAAATCTCGTTGATAAACATTTGACAACTTGTTACAATTTTAGAACTTTCAAGGCCGGGTCTCTGCGGAAACCACTGGAGTCCGGCGACACGTGGTGGAGGCCGCCACAGTAGCTCTCTGTGACGCTGTAAAGAATTTTGCAGCCTCTCTCGGCTCCTAATTTATGACACGGGCGCTGATGAATGATCAAGATTCACTATTTGCCATTATGAGAAACAGGCCAACCAATTCATAATTTTCAGGAAAGCTGGTTTTAACAGCCCTATTAGTTTTACAATTCTGACTTTTGTAAGCTTCCATTTGTTATGTTTAAGTTATTTGCTCTGAGGAGTTTGAGTGCTCTTGCTAGGGTCTTAAGGTCTGTTTTTCCAAACAGAGTTTGCAGAGGAAGACAATGGCAGTACTGAAAGTTCAACTAAGATAAACGCCGAAAGTCAAAGGCAAAAGCGGTGGGTGTCCATTCAAGTTGAAAATACACAGAGCCCTTCTAGCTCCTCTGTTTCATGTATGTAAAACGGGAGGTGATTTGTGCTGCGGTCTATGGGCTGCTCTACGGTTTTTAGACATTTGCAAAACCAGATCCTGTATTTGAACGTCACAAGATTGATCCCTTTGTCCATGGAGGGACAGTTAAAATGTTAAAATGAGTAAGACACATATATTCAAAAGGCGCATTTGATCCTAGTCTATTTATTTGTCCAGTGATATAGGCTTAAAAATGGGTTGTAATATGTGCCTGAAATGCTTATTAATATACACATAGTCATTCGTCCTTTCGTTCATTCATGGAACAAATGATTTTTAAACACCTAGTAAGGAGTTGGTAAACGGCAGCCTACAGATCAAATTCAGCCCACTGCCTGTTTTTGTATGGCCCATAAGCTAAGAATGGTTTTTATATTTTTTAAATCAAAAGAACAGTAATACCTCCGGATATGTGAAAATTGTGTGCGATTCACATTTCACTGTCTGCGAATAAAGTTTTATTGGAACGCAGCCACACGCACTTGTTTGCGTGCCGTGCCTGGCTGTTTCACACTGCAGTGTCAGAGGCCAGCAGGGCTCACAGAGCCGGGGGCCCACGGAGTCTAGAATGCTCGCTGCCCGGCCCTGAGCCATCATGTCCCAGGTACTGCAGATTAAAAAACAAACCAAATAAAGACAGCGGTAAAACACAGCAAGCTCTTCCTCATTCCGGGCAGCAGTAAGTCGGTCAAGTGGTTATATGCTCTACGGCAGAAACTAAATCAGTAAAAAAGTACATCACATACAGACTGATAAGGTGTGTTGAATAGGTGACTCAAATACCAGGTGGCATTGCCATCAGGGACCTGATTTTTGAAACAGTGAATAACTCTTGGTGAATTTCCAAACAAAATAGAGTATAATTCTCCTTCACTTTATGCAGTGTGTATTAAAACTGTACAAAGAACACTTTGTGCTATACGTAAAATGGAATTTGGTTCTAGGTCCAGATAATTAGAATCAGGCTTTCCAGCTACCTGACTTCCTGACAGGATGCTAGAAAGTCGTGCAGGACATGGAACAATCCTTCGTTGTGCTGGGCCATCCCTCACGTGGCAGGATGTTGGGTAACCCTGGCCTTCACCCACTAATTCAACATAGATGTCGACATCTCTGCGAGTGTTGTCAGACTTGGAGGGAAAACGAGGGTTGTGATCCATAAGCCAAGTCTCTGACAAATGAGGAGGGTGGCCCGGAGGGAAGTCACTAATCACAGAGGAATGATCCGTGGTGTGCTGGTAAATGCTGAACAACTGGCTCTGATTTGTAGCCTTTGCCGATTTTTATGGTGTAAATACTCCTGCCATGGCCATTCTCAAGTTACCAACATGATGTCATCAGAGCCAGTACAGGCCAGCCCCAGCAAACCACCGGGATGGGTAGAGAGTAACACCAATAAATGGCATGAACCTCAAGCAAGCAGAAATTTTTACCTGAGGACTGTAGAAGCTACCACCTGAAAGATGCATGTAAGTGACATATTACCAACCCAACTTCCCAACCCAAAAGGACATCGATAAGGCAGAGATAAATATTTTCCCTTCACTACGTGGTGACCTCAGGGATTCAGTGGAGAGGGGAAAAAAAAAATAAAAAGCACTTTTTAAAGCTGATAAGGATTTAATAGAATTTGTTTAGCAGGAAACAGAATTCTGGAAGAAAAAATATGGGAACGTTCTGGAGAGAAGGTAGCATAAGGAGGCTGGGTAAGGAAATCTCCAGCACAGAATGCACTCCGGGTGTGACCAAGGGTGACAGAGAGCCACCCCGCCCCATTCCAAACCAAATCTGACAGCCATCGAAGAGGCAGTATTTCAGCAAATTCATCTTCCACACAGTCATCAAATTATGATAATTTCACTTCGGAAACTACAGTAGCTGCTCAAAAAAACACATTATTACAGTAGAGCTCTGCGAAATATTTTGCACATCCAGCAAACGTGGCAA
Source organism: Pteronotus mesoamericanus (assembly GCF_021234165.1). Taxonomy (NCBI): domain Eukaryota; kingdom Metazoa; phylum Chordata; class Mammalia; order Chiroptera; family Mormoopidae; genus Pteronotus; species Pteronotus mesoamericanus. The sequence goes on from NW_026555105.1 coordinate 5,621,256, forward strand.
AATTTGCCACTTCATTGACTTTGTAAAACTGAAAGATCTCCCCCTTTGTCTTGTACAGTTTCACTAATTGCATCATTAGCAGAAGGCCATTTGACCAACATGGAGGAGATAAAAACTACTTTTTCTACATTTTCAGTGGAAATGTAAGTTGAAATATAAAAATATTCATGCCTATGTGGTACAGAATCCATACAAGATAAGATAGCCAAGTGATTATAGAGACATCAGATTTGAAAAATGAAAAGAAGTTACTTCTTTCGTGTCCAATTGGAGCGATTATACGATCAATCTCAGCTTCTCAATCTTCATAACGTGGACACTCTTTGATAAAGAAAAAAGCCAGGGTGAAAGCAAAAATCCAGCACAAGAAGAAAGGGCTGAAGAGAAAGGGGGGGGATCTGAGAAAGCAAAGACAGAGTCCTTGAGACTGGATATTGCAGAAGTGGGGACCTCAGTCTTGCCAGAAGCGGGTGATCTCTGGAGGCAGGACCTGCTGGCAGTTGGCGCGGATGCGTGGGCAGGGCGGTGGGGCTGAGGGCCACAGTGAACGCGGATGCCCCTGAAAGGGGCACACAGTTAACCAATGCCCTATATGACCACCCAAAACTTTAGTCTACTACATATATGGCAATGAAGAGTAAAATATGTCACATAAAGGACACTGTGACAGGATAACTTTGTGCCTGTAGTTACAATGAAAAGTACCAAGGAGTTGGCGGAATTCTGTTTCAGCTGAAGTCATTAGCGTCATTTGGTGTTTGGAGATGTGACTCAAGCAATACCAGTCACCTCTATGACCAAGTTATAAATGGGGACTCAGTCATGGAAATCGATGCAGGTCACATTAGGAGAAGCCACTTAAAGAAGACTTTAACGGTTTGAAGGGGAGCCCAGGGCTGAAGGACAGACTTCGAAGTCACACTTGTGCTTGAATCCCGACATCATAGCCTCTACCACCTCACAGCAATACTGCACGGGTCAGTGAAGCCCTCTGAGCCTCAGTTTTCTCATCTGTGAAATGGAGATTAAATAGTACCTCCATCCTAGAATTGATATGTGGCTTAGATTAGACAATACATTGAAGTTGTTAACACAGAGGGGAAGAGAAAGCCTCAGGCCAAGAAAAGTAGGTTCTGGCAGCAGGAAGCAATTCTCACAGGTGCAAGGAATGTGGGGCAATGGGATGGGGCGTGGGGGGCAGAGAAGAGCTCATGGAGAAAAAGCGTCAGCTGAATGCGGACCTGAAGGAAGAAAGGGAGGGAGCCCTATCTTTGGGGGAAACTTCCCAGACGAAAGGAACAATGAGAACAAATGCCCTGAGCTGGGAACATGCCAGCCATGTGAGCAGAGCAGTAAAGAGACCGATGTGTCTGGAGCAGAAGAGGAAGGGAAGGTGTTAAGAAATGAGAAGGTAGCCACAAGGGAAGGCAGACAAAGGACCGCGCAGGCCATGGCATGGACTTGGCCGGAGGCGAGATGGGTGGCCACGGGAGGGTTTTGAGCATAGAACCTGCCTTAGGTTCAGTGGGGGCAAGCACAGAACAAGAACACCAGTGTGGAGACCACTGCAAAACTTGAGGCAGAGGTGATGGCAGCATGGACCGAGGCACAGCTGAATCCAGGGGCTCAGACGGTGTCATCAGGAGGCCATTTTTCTCAGGGTCTCTTCCTCTGCTTTGTTCTGTATTGGCTTCAGAGTCCTAAAAAGAGGCAAAACTACCAGGAGCAACTTTAGGATTACGTTCAACCAGCAAAGCAACCCCAGAAGAAAGAGCAGTCTCTTCACCAACAGTTGGAGCAAGGACCCAGGACCATGTCTCTTTGGTCCCACTTAGGCTGCCCAGGTGGCTGTGACTAACCCCACAGCCACGAGGACGAGGCATGTTGACGAGCCACATCTGGCTGACATGCCCATCCCTGGGAGCGAGAGTCAGGAAGAGCCCCACGGCAATCACGTACTCTGCAAAAGGAGGGGAGGAAGTGCCCCCAAAGGTTTCTGGTAGAGATTGTGGAGAAGAATCTCCATCCTCCTTTGCAGAGTGAGAGAAGTTTCTAGCTGAACACATGGCCACATAAAGCCCATCTTCCCTGGTCTTGCTTGCAATTGGGCAGGGCCATGTAGTTAAATGATGTGTAAACAGAAGTAATAATGTAAAACATGTCTATTTTGCCCTTAAAAGGAAGGAGTTCCATCCACCTTCTCCCTCCCCTCTGTATAGTAGTGATCCTGGGTCATAAGGACAAAGGAAGCATCATAATAATAGAAAGCAATGGAATGGAAAAACCCAGAAACAGATTTTCAGAGCAGGGCCACCCTCTCAGTTTGGAGTTTTATTCCTGTGAGACTGAAATAAAATTCTATTGTTTTAAGCCACCATGTTGGGTGGGATGGGTGGGGCTACTCAAAGCAGACCATAATCCTAATTTACACAGAGTCTGAGATTGACTACCACAAGGAGAAATAGAGAACAGAAAGAAAAAAAAGTAATGTTCTTCATATAGTCAGTATACAGTAGGATTGTTAATTCTAGAACTTTAACAGTCATTGAGGTGGGGTTTTTCCATAGAAATTTAACAGTTCTGCAAGAGCTCTATCCTACCTAAGATCTATTGCATCAATTTGTTCTAACAAAGCTTTGAGCCTTTTCCATTTACAAATGTAACCAACCTTGCTTAATCCTGGCATACGTCTTCACTACTGAACTCATCGATGATGCTCCTGGAGCCCTTCTGAGACTGGAAAGAAATCTCCAGGCTGTTGAGTTAAACTGAGCCAGTACAGCTGGTATGGAGCCTAAGATCCCACAACAACAGACGGGGGGCAAATTACAAAAATCTGATCATCATATCATCTCTCGAAAAATTTCATTCAAAGGCAAGAATCAAGATTCTTGCTGCTCTGGCAAGAAAGAAAAAAATACACACAGGCCATGAAATGTATTTTGTCTAGTGAGCAAGGAAGCAAAGATGCCCCTTACATGCAGAGGAATAAAATTTTTATCTATATTATTGTTAGTAAAGATAAAACTTCCCTTTCTCTCCTAATATTTTATCATCACAATGTGCTCCTACATATAAGCAAGAGAAGACTCCATTTATTTCTATAATAATATTATTTAATATTATAAATGTTAATTAAATATGATATTATTACAATATGAATCATAATGATTAACCTTTATTAAGTGCCCACTCTGTGCCTTCAATCCATTTTTGTCACCATACTCCCAAACCACCTTGTCGAGGAGGTATAATTAACATCATAACATAGACAAGAACACTGGCCCACAGAGAAGACAAATAAGCAGGCAGGGTCACTCAGCCAAGGAGTGGCTGGTCCAGAAATCAAAGCTAGGAAGTCAGACTCTGGAGCCTACATCTCTAAACACTGTTCTCCGTGACTCTTGACCACCCATGGTAGACACGGAGAAGTACCACTCAGATCTTCCTTCAAGGAAGGTTTTGCTGCCCAGCTTCAGAAGTATGGTCAACAGACGGCCAGGTAGCGTCTCCTTCAGGGTCTATACAAGCGAAAAGCCACCCCCTCAAGGTCATACCTGCCCAGAGCAGCCTATAAGCAGAGCCAACCAAGGCATTGGTACAAAAGCCTTTCATTTGACCCAACATAGGAACAACCCATGCTCCAAAGCTCCTCGCTGGACTGGCCAAGACTGTCGATGGTGTCATGCCTCCACTCTGCCTCTGCCCAACCTCCCTTCCTCACTATTCCCAGCAGATGATCCCAATAAACATCTCTGACCCTAAACTCTACCTTAGTGCCTGCACCTGCCACCTGTGCCCCAACTTTACCAATAGACATGTCTGTTGAATGAATGAATGAATGAATATGTGGTTATGTGATGAATACATTATTTAAGCTTTGGGTTTTGTATCACCAGACATTCAAAAATAAATAATCTCCCACTGTATTTCATGCATCGTCCTAGGCAAGAACCAAACAGACAAGGTCTCTGTTCTCAAGGCGCTGATGACATTTATTGGGCTGAGTTCAGCAGCCCTCAATCTTATTCTCTCATGAGAACAATGGAGGAGGTTTTCTGTGCTTTTTTTGTTTGTTTAAACGATGTCCAGGCCCCACTGGAATTGAACTGAATGAGAATAAAATGAAGGCAGAGGGCCACAGGGCTAGGTGACCTATTCTAGGATTTCTCAAACTTTTCTGGGTATATGGCTCACCTGGGGCTCTGGTTGAACAGCAGGTTGATTCAGAGGATCTTGGGTGCTGGTGCTGGTGCCAAATCACATTGGATTTAGGAGATGCAAGGAAGCACAAAATAAAGGTAAGTAGGGAAATCTAGAGCCCCCACCATATGACTTTCAATGATTTGATTATTTTACAATATTGATTCAGACCCTTCCCATTAAGATATTTATCAGTTCTAGAGAAACTACTGAACAAACTTCTATCACCTGTGTTCCTTAGAGGATAAGACACAGGCTCAACTGACCTATAGCAGCGACTTTCAACTCATGTGCCATTGCAGGCACGCTGGTGTCTCACAAGAACTTCTAAAACATGCAATACCTGACTAATTAGGGGCACTGACCTCTTTGTCCTTAAGCTGTCAGATTAAAAAATGGCAACAGCCAACAAAACAAGAGCAATCTGGAGTGAACGCCCAGTCTTAAACCATAAATATATAAGTCATGCAATAGAGAGGCATGTTATTGGTCACGTCGCATAATATAATTGTGTCTGATTGGTTAACCCTTGGTATGAGAAATCCTTATATACAAGTATAGACACCTGATTTTTAAAAGTTACTTTGGAGCAAAAAGGGTAGGTAATTACTATTATTATTTTCTTGTAAAGCAATCAAAATTATACCTATTTTTGTTAGATTGGCAAAAAATATATCTTTCGGTGTGCCGCAGAATTTTAGCAATTAGTCTCTGTGTGCCATGAGATGAAAAAGGTTGGAAATCACTGACCTATAGTCATGAATGTTAGGAAAAAAGGATATAGAACACCAAGTCATCTCTCCTTAGTCACTTTAAATATTCAAATAAAACTCTCTGCAGTGGACTTTTTGCATTTCAATGCTAAGATAACAGACTGTGTGTGCGCCTGTGTGTCCTGTGAGTGTGTGTGTGTCTGGCGCTTCTGAATGTATCAAGACTTCTCTTCTTTCCAAAACACAGTCATCTGCACAAACAACTTTGACAATGCACTTTCATTGTGTCAGAGTTGGTTGGGATGAAACTCGCTCAGCCACTAAACGGTGGGAACGTGCCCTGCTGCTGCGTATATGAGAGAAAGCCACTCTTTTGTCATCTGTCAGCTACCCATCAGTCAAGGCAGAGAAAGCAATGGTACATGATAGGGTCAGAAAGAAGCCCTCCAAACCTTCATTAAATAGGGTGACCCCCAGTTTCAATGGGCTTGTCAGAGACTCGTATCAAGCTCAGAGGTACACAAAAAGACAATGGTACCTCACCAACTGTTTAATTAGCAGCAAACAAAAGGTAACCCAAACTGTAAGCCCAAGAAAATATGCCATAGAGTTGCATTTCATACGTTGAACTAAAGCAACACATGCATGGGAAAATGGTGACTATTACAAAAGTATCTCAATGGTTCTTTTGGGTCAGCTAAAGCAGTCAGGAAGGCAAATGGTTCTTCCATTCCTCACACAGTTCCTGAGGACCTCCTGCGTGCTTGGTCCTGGGGCTACAAAGAGGAAAATAAAGTGGCTGGTTGGTTCATTCTTCCAAGTATTCATTCTACCAAGAGGTATCGTCGACTATCACCTACTACATCTAGATCCTGAGTGAGATTCTAGGTATGTGGTTATTTAAGGAAAAAAAAAACACAACAACAACAACAAAGGCACATTTTGACATATGTAACCACACCGATGAACCTGGGAGACGTTATGCTAAGTGAAATAAGCCAGTCACAAAAGGACAAACGCTGTATGAGTCCACTTTTGTGGGATGTCTAAGACGAGTCAAGTTCATAGAGACAGAGAAAGAGCGGCCGCTGCCAGGGCTGCGGGGAGGGGTAGTGGGAGTTAGTGTTTCGTGAGTTGGGAGTTAGTGTTTCGTGAGTTCGGAGTTTCAGTTGGATGAAACGAGTTGGAGTTTCAGATGCAAATGTTCTGGGAATGGATGGTGGCGGCGGCTGCACAACAACACGAATGCATTTAATGCCCCTGAACTGTCCGCTTAAAATGGTTAACACGGTAAGTATTAGGAATATTTTACCACAATTTTTAAAAATTTTAGGAAGAAAGAACAAAAACACATGCATGATTCCTACTTTCCTCATAATGACAGTCTATGGGGGAAGACAGATGGGAAACAAACAGAGAAATTGATACACAACTCTGCACAGTCCAATTGCTCGGAAGAAGACTGGTCCCTCTCCTCGGGGTCAATGTGACTAGTTTTTCTCAATGCAAAAACAACCACAATATTATTTGCTTTATAGAAGCATTCTTCACTTCACAAACGAGTCCCTTTAAATATTAAGCTCTCAAGTATGTCGAAGGTTTATAGATAAATCATTCACTAAATAAGTGAGGGACCAAAACGCAGAGGATTTTCAAGATAAAGTGTTATGAGGCAGCGCCCATTGAAGATCAATCAGAAATTACAATAAGCATCTTGGTAATTACAACAAAAACTAATGGAAAAAATGATTTAACTCATAAAAGTTTACTATATACTCGGTCTCACACACACAGATACCTATAAAATGGTGCAATGAAAAAAATCTATACGATGCGGTCTGGTTTGCATATTTAATAGGCACAGTTATTGCTTGTGAGCATAATGTTCCATATTTACTTGTCCAATATTCTTGCTCCTGCTGATTATTTGAGCATTGGTATTTTTCAAAATATAAAAACAGCATGTCACTTCAATACCCACTGCTATTGTGCAAAGGGTTTAAACTTTTGTGCCTTTGTTTAAAAAAAAAAAAAAAAGACCTTAGCAAAAGCACTCATTAAAATGTAGAAAAGATAAGCATCCAAAAATTTAACTTGGAACTTGCATTGAAATTAAAAAAAAAAAAAAAAACCTGCACAAAGCCTTTTGGATTGAACACTGTGCTTTTATCCTCTGACAATGTGGCAAACTTTCAGCATTTCCTGGAATATTTTCCAACTCCTTTAAACACCTGAAGGGTTTCTCACATGTTGGATTGGTTGGCAGGAAGGGTATGAATAAAGAGAAAACTGCAGAAGGGAAGAAAAAGAGAAAGGATACCTTTAAGATTGCCAATTCCCGCCCCCCGCTCCCCAAAAATCACATCTCTCAACAGTGACTTTATCAGGTCTAAAGCAAGGAAAATAACTGCTAGGATAATTAACAATTCTGGTTTTAAAAAGCTGAAGTTGATTATCTAAAGGGCAGGCTGCTCTTTAAATTAAAGATGATATCGGAGGCATTTACAGCCATCTATGTTATAGCCACCGATATTACCCATAAATATATAGGTCGGGAGCCCTCTCCCAGCTGTCTGGAGTGGCCGGGCCACTAAAGTAATTGAGTGGAGTGGCTGCGTAGAAACGGAGGTGGAATGGAGAACGCATGTTCCTAAAATAGGCCGGTGGCCCTGGCTGGTACAGCTCAGCTGTTTGGAGCACTGTCCTGTAACCAAAAGGTTGTGGGTTTGATTCCCACTCAGGACACATACCTGAGTTGCGAATTCGATCCCTAGTCTAGGTGTCTATGATCCCCGGTCCTGGGATCCAGTGTGTACGGGAGGCAACCGATTAATGTTTCTCTTTTACATCAATGTTTCTCCCTCTCCCTTCTTCTCTTTTTAAAAGCAATGAAAAAATGTCCTCAGGTGAGGATTAAAAATTTTTTTTTTATTTTTAATGGGCAGATGTTTCTCAGCCGACTGTGGCCAGGCAGATGCGGCCCCATATGGACACAGCTTTCAAATTTCAGAAGCCAGAAATTCTAATTTTCCTCTAAAATCTCCTGTTTTAAAAGTAATGATACCTATATAATTAATTTCTAAATACACAATTTTATAATTGTTATGCAGGTTAAACAAAATGTATCTGCAAACTGAGATGACTGGGACCGCTGACTTTGACCTATGCCCTAGTTCATTCCGATACCCAAACACTGCAGTAGGAGGACGTTTGGGGAGACCCCTCCCCCGGGATGCAGAAGCGGTCCCGAGGCTGGTGAGAGACGGGGTCACTGTGGAAAGGCCTCTAGGAATGCTCTGAGAGGCAGAGGATTTCAGAGCCCTGGCCTTGGACGCCCCAGGTGATGTCACAGAACATCCCTGTGGGCCGAAATGACAGGCCTCGAGATCTACCCACACCTCAGACATGTCAGGCTGAACACCCTCAGGGTTTGGCATAGATATGTCTCCATTTCCTGTTTGCTTTCTACCCTCCACCACAACCCAAACACTATGAAGGTGGTGCCCAGTCTGCTTTCTAGAACTTACAAATGCCTTTCTCTAGGAAGGCGTGGGTTTCTGAAGATAGGAGAAAATTAAAAGCAAAATCTTGAGAATTATCTTTGACAAAAGAGATAAAGGTATACCCTCTAGCGAATGCTTGCCCAGTTTCAAATAAACAGATTTTTTTTAATCAAAGAATCACCTAATGAAGGAGGATGGGAAAGATATTTGACACACTACAGATAAGTTCTTTAAAAAAAAAAAAACAAAAACAAAAAGAATTCTCCTTAGACAGGCCCAAATCTCCCAAGCTCTGTTACCAAATTTCCAACCTAGCAGGTCTCAGGAAAACTCTGCCCTTCAAATAGTTCCATTTTGCCAACACAGGTTTCTGTTTTGTTCCGTTTCTAACATTTTTAATTTTGCCATTTGGGGGTGTGCACGCTCCAGTTTGGCTAAATGTCCCATCACTGCCATTTGTCTTCAACCCAACTAGGCCCCTCGGTGAGTATTTGAATTTGCTCCCTCTGGACGTCATGCCTTTCTTCTTCCCCATTCCTCTATGTAATCTCCTAAAAAGAAAGCAACCTCAAAATGAACAGCAACGTCAGATGTAACACATCTGAACCAATCACACAAAACTAAACCTACTGCAGGTAGGACTGTGCCAGGCGCTTATGATAAAATAGTAAGTCCAGACATGGGACCCATCATCCAAGAGCTCAAGGTCATTAAGGGAGATATGAACTCGCAAAGATAAGGTCACTACCAAGGGAAAGCGGCTGCAGCGCTGATGTGCCTGTATGTTAGGGACACACGCTAAGGCGATTTCTCACTGGATTCGAGGGGCTTGGGCCTCCCTCCTCTTGGAGGCTGCTGCATGGTCATTCTAGTTTATTCGTTTTGCCCGGTAAGGATGAGGCCTGGACTTTTGTCAGGGAAGGCCATGCCATGGGAGGGAGGGGTGTGGTTCCTCCCTCATCACAGCTGAGCTTGGCCATGGGCAGCGGCCACAGGAATGTGAATGGATGTGTCCAGACAGAAGTTTAAGAATGAGGAGCCCACGGAACAGAGCTGGCCTGGGCCACAACCAACCCCCCTTTTTATTTTAACAAAAATTAATGTCTGTTATCATAAACCGCTAGGATTTAGGGGTGGTGTGTTACACAGCAAAGCTAACTAATGCACTAGCACAGTGTGCTGCCAGCTTTTTTTTAAGAGGAGAAATGTTGACATGCTCTGCTGAAATAATGTCTGTGCACCAGCTGACCCACTTAGCAGCAATAAGAGGTATCCGTGACGGGATAAAAAGAGAAATGGAACAAAACGGGAGGACCAGTACCAGAGCCTGCTTTTCCCCGACGCGTGCTCATCCCCATGGGTTCTGCCCATTCTTGGAAGTCGTGACCCCACCCATCTTGTTGCACAGAGCACTGTGGTCAGACTTGACCGACGCCGCTTACTCTCACGCCTCACAGCCCGCTCAGCAGCAAATTCTGTTGGCTCTGTTATTGAAATACAGGGTCCGGCACAAGTAATGCCCCTCTTTATTACAAAATTATAAGCGTTTAATTCTGTAACATAACAGTATCACACTCGAGCACACCATATGACATTTTAGGGGACATGTTCAAATTGCTGTCCTTCTTGTGCGAGACATTCACGTACCCTCCCAACCACACTCAATGGTGTTACTTCTGCCGGACCCCGTATATCCTAAATCTGGCCCTTTCTCCCCAAATCCACTGCCACAGCTGTGATCCCAGCCACCATATATCTGACATGAACTCCTACAATGACCTCCTGACTTCCCACTGCTGCCTTACCTCTCAGCTGTCTGTGTTTTACCCTCTTTTCAGATTAGCCACATTAAAATCATATTTATATCACATCCTCGTTTTCCTCAATACTTTCCAATGACTCCTTTCTCACTCAGAGTAAAAGCCCCTGTTCTTACAACAGCCCAGCAGGCCTCCTAGTCTCTCCCTGGTCACTTGGATTTAGCAGACAGATGCCCTTGCTGCCCTTCCGTCAGGCCAGGCATATGCGCACCGCAAAGACTGTTCCATTTGCTGCTTGTTCTGCCTGGACTGCTCTTCATGGAGAAGCTGTGTTCTCCCTTCCCTCTGGTCTGGGCTCAAATATCCCCTTATCGCCCTGGCCGGGTCACTCAGTTGGTTGGAGCATCATCCCGATCCGCCAAGGTTGAGGGACTGATTCCCCGGTCAGGGCGCATGCAAGAGGCAACCAAAGAATGCATGAATAAGTAGAACAACAAATCAATGTTTCTCTCTCTGTCTCCCCCTTCCTCCCTCTCTAAAATCAATGAATAAAAACACTTAAAAAAAAAAAAAAAGATACCCCCTTACCAAGGAGGCCTTTTCTGAGGACCTTATGTAAAAGAGCAACCCCAGCCTGCTGCCTCCCTTTCTCCCTCCTTTGCCCTGGTCCAGCATTCTCCACAGGACTTCTCACAGCCTGGAAAACCCAATTTCCTCTACCAGGGGTCAACCCCGGGAGGGTAAGAACTTCATTTTGTCCACGGTGCTATCCTCAGCTCCTACGAAATGCCAAGCACTTACTCAGTACTCGGTATCTATTTCTTGAGCAAATAAACATGGGAATCAGACAAATTTACATTTGAACTCCAGCTCTGACACTCACTGGCTGTGTGACTCTGGACAGATCCCATTACCTCCCTGAACTTCTACTGACTCACCTGCTAAGTGTGATAATCATCTCTTCCCTTCATAGTGTTTGCAAGTATATAGGCAGTGCCTCTTAAGTGCTTGCATCAGTAAGTGTCAGCTGTCATTATCCTAGGTCCTGCTTATGCCCCGCCTCTCTGCCATCCCTAGTCACTGTGCCCCAGCCACTGGCCTCAGCTCTCTCTCTCTGAAACATCCCAAGCCAGCTCTCACATGACCTTTGCACTTGCCGCTCCATTTGCCCGGAACACTGGTCCCCAGCTCTCTGCACCACTGGTTCTTGTCATCGCTCAAGCTGCAGCTATGATGGGACCTCCTCGAAGAAGACACCCGCAGCCTCCCTGCCTCCAGTGCCCCGCCAGTCACAGTCAATCACATCATCGGTTAATTTCCTCCACAGACGTATCACCCTGTTATTCATTCCTTTGCGTGCCCTTTGCTTGGCTTCCTCCACTAGGAGATAAACCCCACGAGGAGAAAACTCATCTGTCACGTTCACCAGCACGTCTGTAATACCTGGCACGTAATACACACTTAATAAATATCTGCTGAATAGGCAAACAAAAGACTCAATGGAAGAAATGCACATAGACAATAAGGTATATGCATAATAATGCATTTTTATGATTATCATGGTAGGCTCTCAGTTCCCATGTGGACTGAGAATCAGGTGATGATTGGGAAGAGGGAAAAGCAAAATGGTGAGAAACTTCTACAGGATTCTGCATCCAGGGGAAAGAAACCTGGAAAATATTTTATTTTTTAAAAGACAGAGGAAAGTGAAAGTGCAGTTTGAAGTAGGCACTAAAATAGAAAAATCGTCGGTCTTACCAGATGACACCAACGAGCGAAGAAAGCAAGGAACCGTTGGCTGGAATCACAATTCTAATGTTTACGGAAGAGGCCCAGTGCTACAGAGACCAAGCAAGAGCTCTGCCTGCTTCTTGTGTGAGCGGACACTCGGACACGGAGCGCAGGAGGGTGGCCGTGGCTGGGTGGTTCGGGGCCAGCTCGTCTGCATCTTGCTCCTGCAAGAAGACAGTTTTACCCTTTGGGCACAGAGAGTGGCAAGGATCTCGTCTTTACACGTGTTCAAAGTAAAGGCAGACAGACATTGAGGTGAAATTCCCAGCCAGGACAATCAGTGGAAATTCATTTCTTTCTTTTCCTTGAGTGTTTTCTATAATTCACTCTGATCGCGGTGTCTAGGCAGCAAGAATTGCCTGTTTAAAAAAGGCGGGGGGGGGCTTCTAAACTCAAAGTTGTTTGCAGAATATTAGTAATGCTATAAAAAGTTTATGTTAATTAATGCTGCATTTTAATAGATTTCCTGGAAGTTTGTAACTGCGTACTATAAAGGCTTTCAAGATAATGTATTATACAGTGGTTATCATAAACTCCAAAGCAGTTCAAATGTTCCTTTTATGTCTCAATAACTTCCCCCAAAAGTTACAGTATTTAAAAGATTCAAATGCAGAAATAAAAAGAAAAAATTTTCCCCACCAGGGGATATTTTAAATTTTTATATCCCATCATGATCAGTCTCCTCTCTCAGCAACACTGTACTTAAGCTTGTTTGTACGCAAAAAGCCATCCACACGTTCTACCAGATGTACTAGGGTAGATTTTTGCACAGGTCGGGCAGGGCAGACACCTCACACCTTCGTATTCTCCTGGACCAAGACTTTGTATATAGGAACATTCCCTTATCATTGTTTATCTCTCTAAGTTTGAGCAAAAAGAATCATTTGCAGTTCAAAGAAGCCCCATTTTTCATGTTCAACAGGCAGACCAAAGAGAGAGTTTGATAGTAAGCATTTCAAGAGAGATCAAATCCAAATTAAACTTCAACATTTGGATTTGGGATGTTAAACTTAAACCCCAAAAAGGCAAGACCTCTGTGGATTTTTCAGGCAAATCAAATGCTTGGTTGCTCTTCCACTCTGAAGGTTTTGAACATCCCATTCCAACATGGATCGCTAATTCTGATGATGGTAGACAATAAAGATTTTCTTGTGACTTTAAAGAAGAAAAATAATATGTTGCCAGAAATAGATTTTTTAAAAATGTAAATGACTTGATTGGGGACTACAGCGGGAAAACCTAAGAACAGAAAGCTGAAATTAGTTACGCAAGGGAGGTTTCATGTCACTCTACTGATAAGGCCAGAGAATCCGGCTAGGCCGCCAGATATCTCTGAAAAAATAAACAACACACACACACACACACAAACATCTCACCTTTTGCTTGCCCAATTATAGATATAGTAGTATGCATATTTCTGGCTCTCAGAGAAGGCTTTGGAAGTGATGTATCTCTTCCTTTACTCCATTCCCTAAATCCCAGTTATAAAACATTTGTCATCTGAGCTCTGTATTCAATAGCATCTGCATATTATGTTTAATCTCAAGTCCAGAAAAAGAATACATTTCCTGAACTTCTGAGCACTAGTATAATTTTTCCATCAAAATCCTAAGCCCTCACTGTGACCTTAATTGAAGATTCTTACTAGACTCTCAAAGTGATCAAAATACATACATATGTGTGTGTGTGTGTGTGTGTGTGTGTGTGTTCCAACTTCGCTCATTAACAGAGCCAGACGTGAATAATTCAAGGTGGCAAATACTTAGGCGAATTAACAACTGTCAAACAGTCAAGTAACTTATGTGGGAATCACAGTGATCAGTTGTAGGGTGACCAACCAACCCAGTTTTCCCAGGACAGAAGGATTCCCATGACGTGAGATTTCCAGTCCTAAAAGCAGGACAGTGCTGGGCAAACTAGACAGCTGGCCAATGCAAAAGCTGTATAATGAAATTAGCAATGGAGATTTTTTTTAAAAGGTCAAAAACTCCAAATTCCTCTTAGAATTGATGATCCTACAAGGGAAAAAATATGTATACTTTGCCATTATTAATCCTGGAATGCAGACCTCTATTTAAACCCTCTTAGGCCGCAGATCTCTCTCCCCCCTCCCCACTCTCTCTCCCCCTTCTTCCCCACCCCATATTTCTTTCAAAAAGTCTAATTTTACAAATACTACTTTGAATCCATCCCTTCGAGACTTCATCTAAATATTTGTCAATAACACTCTTCCCTCCTCCTTCCCAGTCCCACCACCCACTTCCCCATAATAAACACAATTAGTTGATTGAAAGCACATTTCACGTTTCCCTTCTCTCAGTTATGGGGTCCACACTGTGTGAGTCACTCATGCATGGTCCTCCAGGAAGAGCCAAAAGATGGAAGGGAAATACAGCCTGAGGAAAAAGTCTATAAAGATTTCTCGCTTTCCTAATCCCTTTTCTCTAATGTTTCTTTGTAAATTTGTCAGATGGGAATGAAATTGCCTCATAACTCTCCAGACGTGAAGAGCATCTCTGAAGAAAATTACGTACTTGTCAAAGCAAGGGGGAATTTATGTTGGTGTTCCTGAGATGTGATTTTATTCCGTCTATTTCCTTTGTGCACATCAGAGCAACGAGAGAGAGAAAAAAACAACTCGTTTATGGATATTTTTTTCACTCTGGTGCATTTTTTGCTTCTATTTTTCCCTTTTGTTTTCTTATTTCCCCCTCCTTTCATCTATGTTTATTGCCAGTGACAGTAAACTTCCATACAACAATCCTGTGATGATGGTAGCAATGATTTCTACCAGTATAAGGCAGTTCAAACGGGCACAAAGATGATTTCCCCACGGACAGTTCCGGAAGGTGCGGGTTACGTTTTTGAAGTCCTACCCGATGCTGGCCAGGGACAATCTGGGTACAAAAGTCTTGTTGTTATTCCTTCCAGGCAGCGGCATGCTTCCTGAAATTAAATTCTTTTCCCTAGACCGCACGTTATGGCTTGCAGTGCCTGGATTTTGTTTTCTGAATTTAGAAGCTGCAGAATCCTGCTTCTTTGGTGAGTCTACTGTGCCTGGCAGAGTAAATGAGCAGAGAATTTGAAGGCAAGCGTGCCTGGGTTCATTTCCCAGCTCTTCAACTACCTGGCCAGGCAGAAACGTCCCATTTTTATGAGCTTCGCTTTCCTTATTTGCTCGACAGGAACGCAGCCTTCACAGGGCTGTGAAGGATGAGAGAGAAAGTGTCTGAGCTGTGAGGGTTGCGTGGCTCGGGAGCCTGAACTCTCAGACGGCCTATGTCATGTCCTCGCTCCTCTGCTTCCAGCAAGTTATCGACCCTCTGTTGCCTCAGTTTCCTCGTCTGTAAAGTGGGGATGGTCATGACACTACTTCATAGAACTCTCATGAGGACCACATGAATCAATATAACATCTAGGAGTACACCTCGCATTTCATAGCTGTTTGCTATTTCATTATGACATGTGCTCAATGCCTAGCACCAAGAACAAGGGGGGACCCCCAAAACTGGAATTTACTTATAAAAAATGGTGTGTTTATTCTCACGTGTTTCAACTTCAGTCACCTTCAAAGTGCTCTCTATCTGATGCAATATACCTATCGAGACATTTTTTCTACTGCTCAAAACAGTTTTTGAACTCATCGATTTTGATGCCTGTTGGTGCTTCTGCCTTTTTTTGTTTCACCTGTTCCACACTAGCAAAATGTTTCCCTTTGAGGACTTTTTTCATCCAGGGAAACAAAAATATGGCACTCGGGGTGAGATCAGGTGAATAGGGGAATGTGGGCCATGGGGGTCATGCCGTGTTTGGTCAAAAACTCCTGAACATTCAGCACAGCGCGGGCAGGTGCGCTCGTCAATCATCCATCATGAAATGGGCAAACGCATTGAATCTTCAAAAAAGTTCACTGAAGCTGAATACAGCCTTTCACAACACAGCCAGCTGTTCCACCAATACACATGGGTTCTGAGAACACTCGCCTAGTGGGGAAAGCCTGTACTACAAGGGGCCTGCCCTCCTGAAGATAATTCTGGTTTTTTGGGTCCCCCTCGTATTTGTTCAACACAGATTTGTCCTTGTCCTCCCTTTCAAAAGCTCCTTCCCTGAGAGCCTGTTTCACTCCCAGTGTTTCTTCAACATCCTGCACAAAGCCCACCTCACCACAGGTGCTCAAGAAATGGAAAATCCATCAATGGCAAGACATCTTGTTCTTAAGGATACTCTATAGATTTTGTTCCTTTCCCTACCGCTTTGCAATAGATTTTAAATACTGAAAGGAATAAAGAAAATGTTCTTTTAAATACCAGTTAGCCTTGGTCGGGTAGGTCAGTTGGGTAGAACACTGTCTCGATATGCCAGGGTGTTGGGTTTGACCTCCGGTCATGGCACATACAAAAAGCAACCAGTGAATGCATAAACAAGGGGAACAACAAATCATTCTCTCTCTTCCCCCCCATCAATACATTGAAAAAAAGAAATACCAAGGAAAAGAAAAGGAAAAAAAGAGAAAAATGTTCTTCTTTTAATGTTCAACCTTATCAAAAATGGTTCACTGAAAATTTACGGAGAACACATTACTGAAAGCTGACCCCAAGAAACAATGCTGTGTATTTTTCAAACAAGCCAAGATTCTACATGGCAACCGTAAGTGGAATTTTTACTCTTTCTGGAAGCCAATTCTCACTAAATAAAAGGTAAGACAAATAACACATGAATGGGTCTAGAGGGACGTGTAAGATTTTCCCAAAGGTGCTCCTTGAGGAAACCCTAATTGGGAACAGGGCAATCACTAGCTTTATGGAAATAAGGGCTAAGGAACTCCACCTGGACCCGTAGAAGAAAAGGTCTGCGAACTCCGCCACCTTCAAAGCGCTGTCTGTGGCACGTCCGAAACGGAGCTGGAGCGGGGAAGTTGGCAACAACACAGGGACGTTCTCCCTGGACCCCGCACCTTAAAGCTGGAGAATCTTACCAATCAATCATCATTATTCCGCATGCTTTGATTAAGCTGGCACATACAATTTCAGTAATTTCAGGATGCAGTGAGCCTGGTGGAGAGTTTTAGGGACTAGTTCAATGCTTTCTAAATGCCAATGTTGGGGGAAGTGGGGCTCCCAAAGACTGGGATGCAAAGGCAATTTAGTAATTATATTTTTCTTTTGTTAGATAATGTTCGACCATTAGAGTAATTATAAGGCTTCAGGGAAGACCTACCTTCCCCCCAAGTCTATTTCCTCTGCCGTTCTGATCAGAACATCCATTGTTTATTACCCCCTTTGCTCCCCAGCCCCCAAATATCATTACAATGTCTGCGCCATGATATACGTATGGTTGTTACCCTTTTAATGGATAAAAAAAGATTTAAGTACTTCATTCTGTTGCATTTTGACAGCTGTTAGCCATCATTTTTCCATTCACCTGCATTTAGCAACCCCATAAAGGAAGGCAATCTCAGAAGGAACAGGCGCCCAGCACTGCGGGGTGATAATTCTGTATCGCTCGGGCCTATAAATACCTGACAGGCTTCTGCTGAGTCAGCAGTCTGTGACGGAGTGGCAGCCGTGCCCTTTTATCTGTGTGAGTGTCTCACGCAATCGGACCACCAGCCCCTGCAGTGAAAATCCATAGTATCGATCAGGCCATTTCTCCACTGTAATTCTTTTGTAGGAAATCCCTGATGACAAATTTTATCTGCACCACTTTTTGATCGCTGGCTTGATGTAAAGGATCTCCAAGGGCAGAGTTAAGCGCTGGGCCGTTCCACGTTATCAAGCAGCCGTTTTATTTACTGAAACTACAATTGTGGTCACATGCACACACACACAAAAAAAGAGAGAGAGAGAGAGAGAGAGAGGGACAGAGACAGAGAGTACCAGGAGGGGGAAAAAAAATGGAGCCCAATAATATTTCAAGAAGGCAAGGGGAGGGTGGACTCCAACACAGGTTATGGAAGGCTGTTCTACATTTGCAACCACATAAATAGTGGGAATGGTGTTTTGGTAATGATGCCAAGATGATGTAGGGTTGTGTGTTGAAACTGGGTTGATCTGTTTTTCTCCCCCTGCCCGCTCTGGTCTTCTCCCCAGACTTGTTAAGCTTCCTGCCTCTGTGTCCTCAATACAGTAGGAGAATCTCTTTATCTGACAGTGTTCGTCAGAGATTACGATCAGGCATGAATCCAAGACCCAGGTGACCTTCTGTACAATATCCAAACCCCCAAAGAAAGAAGGGAAAGGTTACATAAGGACCTATATCCTTACAGAACTGCTGGTCTTGCTATTTCTGGGCACGAGTGCAAAATGCAAAGGGAAAAAAGTCCCTCCGTAGATGCCATTCACTGACATTTCCCCAGCTACAGATTCGAGGCAAACCCTATTAACCCCCAGGTGTCTGGGGTGGGCAGGAAAAGCTCTGCTCCTGGATTATTTTATGTGAGCAAATACCCTCACCTATCGTGGCCAGGGTTGTTGGCTCGGCACTGTGAACATTTGGGATCAGACCATTCTTTATTGTGGGAGCTGTCCTGCACTTGTAGGATGTTTGGTAGCATCCCTGGCTTCTACCCACTAGGTGCCCGTAGCATACCCCCTCTCCAGTGTGACGACTAAAAATGTCCCCAGACACTGCCTAATGTCCTCTAAAGAAGGGAGGGAAAAATAGCCCCCATTGAGAAGCAGTAATCTATAGAGCACCTGGTGGGGTCGGGGGGACGTGTCAGGGATTAGGGATGAACAGAGAAAGAGAGAGGTATCCAAAAAGTGGCAGGTGCTTCGGTATGTCAATTTAGTTGGGCACAAACCAAAGGGAAACACATAATCACCCTCAACGCAATATTGACTAAACTGATTTTTGCCCTTGCAGGAGTTGCAAACTGAACTCCCTTAAGCCAAATTCTACCCACGGAAGAGTTTAATTTGGCCAACACTCTCATAGTTGAACTTGAGCACATTAGGTGGGACCTAAGTCTGCCGCTCTAGCCACTCCCGCTCGCCCTCCTGTGACCTTACCTCTGACTCGCACAGCGAAGTTACTCCCCATCCCCAGAGGCATCCGTGCCAAATTCGTCCTCGTGGTGACATTTCTAGTCCGGTGGT
Source organism: Pteronotus mesoamericanus (assembly GCF_021234165.1). NCBI lineage: Eukaryota > Metazoa > Chordata > Mammalia > Chiroptera > Mormoopidae > Pteronotus > Pteronotus mesoamericanus. The sequence continues at coordinate 5,640,323 of NW_026555105.1, forward strand.
TCTCAACAGGGGGTGGATCTGCCTCCCAGGAGACATTCAGCGCTATGCGGGTACATTTTTGGCTTCCACAGATGAGGTGGGAGATGAGAGACATGCTGCCGGCATCTGGGGGTAAAGGTCGGGACGCTGTTAAAGACCCCGCGATGTTCAATACAGCCCTGCACCACAAGAAGCATTCGACCCCAAGGGCGAGTAGTGCCGGGGCTAAGAAAGCCTAGCTCATCTCTTCTCCTTTCCTGCTAAGACTTGTGTGTTTCCATTTGACAGAAGCCAAAAGAGACTCCTCGCTCTGTGCACAGAGTGGTCTTGCACAGGTACCTGTCTCCCTCCCTCTCTTGTCAGGCGGACACACAAGCGGTTGTCACTGAAAGGCTCCTGCTCTCCCTGACAGGGTCTCCCAACCTGCTGGAAGGAAAACATCGCCGGCCTTCATGTCCCGGCCCTAGATTGTGGCTGCTGCCTCCACAGAGAGGTCATAAGGCCTGGCTCCCTGTCTGAAGTCACTCCTCCAGCAGCGAGAGAAAGCAAAAGAGGTCACAGCATGCTGCTCCGGGTTCACCTCGCTTCACTTGCACGCATAAGTGCTTACTTGCCCGGAGAGCCCGCCCAGCGGTGCTGAGACGGTGGCTCACTCCTTGCACTGGCTACAACATACATGCACCTGGAAGGCCCCTGAACTTGAGGAAACCGTATTAAACAGCTGCAAAGAGCAACTATGCACCAGAGCTGTTTGTCAAATCTTAACCTCTGCTTGCAACTTTATCTCTAATCCTGGGGCCCTGCATGCTGATGCCGACGGGGGTCAAGCAGGGACCGTGGGCCAGCGGCTCTGAAAGGTGCGGGTGGAGGAGGGGCTGTGCCAGATAAAATAGAGTTAAATTTCAACTTCAGAGCAACAACAGGGATGCTTAGTGTAAGTTGTCTCATCATTTCAGGAAAATTAAAAATGAGTTTTTTAATATATGAGATCTGTCCAGAAGGTATCCAGCCACGTACTATGAAAAACAGAGACATTTACTGAAAGAGATACAAGATACAAATAAACATTGCACACAGGACAATGATGCCTCGGTCCCCTTCAAAGTGGGCACCCTGGGACCTCACACAGTTCTCCCAACCGCCATCAGCTGCCCACTGTGTTTTCCTGAATCTCATCAGTGGTCTGAAATCTCTTCCCTTTCAAAGGTGATTTTAGTTTTGGGAAAAGCCAGAAGTCACAGGGCACCAAATCTGGGCTGTGGCAGGGTTGAGTCACCCGGTGACTTGAAGTTTTGCTGAAAAACCCTGCAATGAAACATGATGCGTGAGCAGGTGCACTGTCGTGACGAAGCTGCCGATCACCATGGCCCGCAGCTGCGGCTTTCTGAGTCATCCAAATAGTTTCCACGGAGGAATGTTCAAACTTAATGCAAAATCTGATGCAGATTCATTGCTCCACTCACTCAGTCACTTTGAATGTGATAACCACACAGTACACATGCTCACCCAATGGTGTCTACTGCCCCCACTGACGAGTACAGTGAAGTCCTCATCGTTCACACATGCGCATTCCAGTCCACTCGCTTTGGCTGCCAGGTTACATCGCTGTCACTCAAACTGTTCTCATTATATTAACAAGGGCTGGAATTTTTCTGGACAGACTTTATAAGTATGTATGAAATATTGCACAGGACATACTTATGCTAAAAAAAATTAGTCAGGTATCTGAAATTCAAATTTAACTGAAATGCAAATTTATCCTGTATTTTTATTTGAAAACTCTGACAAAATGGTCTGAGGTAAACTGGAGTGAACTCACTCCATCTTAAAATATCTGCTGGTTTGCAAATTTGGTCAAATGTTACCGCTAGTGAAGGCAGGAATGGCAGAGCTTCTGATTTTTGTAGGAAAATCGTTTTTATTCCATTTATGTAAAATCTGCTGATTTTACAATGCTGACAACTAATTTTTTAAAAATCTCCCAATTCCCCGTGGAAGGAAGGAGGCAGGCCTGTGGGCTGCTTTCAGCTTGGGGCAGAGACTCACAGGGGCAGGAGGAGAATGAGCACTAGCTGAGTCTTTGTTAAAAGCCAGCACTTTTGCGAGGGGCCCACACATAACTCACGAAGTCCTCCCATCGACTGAGATGCAAAAACGCACGCCATCTCCTCCGTGGAAGACAGCAGGAAAGGAGGGCTCAGAGGACATATGCCTTTTGGCCAAGTGCGCGGAGCAAGGGCCTCCTCTGGGGTTTAAAACCAGGCAGCCCCCACCAGCACCTGTGTTTCCACTTATCTTGCTGCATCATCTTTCACAGCTTCCCAGAGGGCGTCATAATAAAAATAATAATAATAAAGCTGGTTCTGAGTACCTCCTTCCAGACACAAATTTTGTCTGCTCAAGGCCGGGCCAGACCGGCAACCGCAGAGCGCCAGGACGTGTCGGAGCCTAAAGCTAAAGGAAAAACCTGCCTGGGTTTAAAATGTTGATGTTTTTTCCTTGTGAATTTGGATATTCAGCATTAATTGCATTTTTTTCTAAATACTGAACTCAGATATTGTTTGATCTCAATAACTAAGATTTTGGGGTGCCCCTTAAATTTTGCACCCAAAGCGAGCATCTCATTTGCCTCACCCACCCCTGTTACAGAAAAGCACTTCCACATATCTTGATACCTTTTCAGATTTTTGAAGTTTTTATGGGGTGAAAATGTCTCATACTCAATGGTGCCCATTACCTCTTTACTCGAAACAGTGAAAAATTAACAATAACTAAAATGTTCAACAGAAGGGAGCTGGTTATATAAATCCCAGGCCACCTATACAGACAGTATACACTACCAAAGGGATGCTTACAAAGAGGTTTTGAAATGATGCTTAAGTAATAATGTAAAGTGGAGAAGATGAGGAAAATTTATTTTTGCAGCATGATCTCAACTATACTTTTAAAAATAGAAGGAAAAAGAACAACCCAGGGGAAAGGCAGCTAATGGTATCAATCGTTGTCCCTGAGGGAGACCACAGGTGATTATGTTTTCTTCTTTAAGGCAGTGTGATGCCCTACAAAATCAAATATGGGTTTTAAAATCAGACAGCTCTATGCCTGAATTCTACCTCCAAAATATACTGTAGGCAAGTTGCTTGACTTCTTGCCTAAAACCGGCTTCCTCAAAGGCATGTCATGAGTCACTTGGGTCACGTATGTGTGTGTAGGTATGATAGCTACATGCACGCACACACATAATGATTCGCACAGTGCTGAGTCGAAGAGACAATTAATGGTAGGTTACCAAACATCATTTATACTATTTCAGTAGTTGCCAAATGTTGGTAAGAAACAAATACAACCACTATAATCAGAAGGAAATAAATCCTTTGCCATCCCTAGGACTAAGGAGTTGCAAAATCAATTTTCGACAAGGACCAGGAAAATAACATCAGCGGAATGAGCTTTGTGTCCTACAACAAAAAATGAGGCGACTGTGGGGGTCCCCGGGAGCACATGTCCCAAGGAGGGTGCCTTCTATCAGCCATGGGGCGTGCGGACTCAGTGTCGCTGTGACGGTCCTCTCATTTAAAAAAAAAAAAAAAAAAAAGTCTTGAGTTTCTGCTTCATACATAAAATGCTAGCAGTTCATTCAAATTTTTAAAAAATTATCATCTTGGGAGGTTCAAAACAAACACGTTTCTAAGTCTCAGTTTCTCAGTCTCAGGAATACTGACATTTGGGGCTGGATTATTTTTCCATTATGGGGGCCTGACTGTCCCCATAAACTGCAACGACCAAAAATGTCTCCAGATATTTCCAGCTGTCCCATAGGAGGTAAGACTGGCCCTGCTGGGAACCACTGCAATAGCTCAACCTGACCCTGGTTCAGACTTTGATAACTACTAGTCTCTGCGTGGCCTTCATCTCTACATATCTGCCTGCACACCAGCCCTTATTTTTTAAATATACTTTGCCTTGCTTTGCTTTCAGTTCCTTCTCAAAGAAAGAGGGAGGAAATGAGAACAGGATAGAAAAACAAAAACAGAGAACAGAAAAAAATAGGGGGAAATCAAGAAAACAAGAAAGACTAAGGGAAGAACTAAGTGACCATGGAAAATAAAGAATCGCAAGGAAAAACGAGAAATGGGGGGTGTTAAACACCCTCATCTCAACATATAAGACCCCAATAATCATAAGAAGAAAACCAACCAAGAAAACTAAACCTTTTTATTATTTAAGATCACTCCTAGGCCCTCAAACACATTCTTCATATAGTGATTCACAACTAATAAAAGTGGGGAAACCAGCACTCAGATATACTTTTATGAGGTTTCAGACAAACGCTATAGATCATTCTCTATTCATCCTTCCTTATATCAATCACAAATTCATTTCTGCACTCAACACGTTCTTACTTTGCTGGGGAGCATTCATAACATTTGTGTAGTATCAGTGTTGCTCTTACATTGAAATGCTCCATTTTCTGCACTCTGTTTCAAACACTGTATCCAGACAAACTACTTTAATTTTCCCAATGGTCAGCTGAAATCAAGTAGCTTTCTCCCTCTTTCTGGACCCTGAACTTGCCTTATAAACCTAAGCTGTTGAGCTCTCACTAGCAGAGCTGAGTTCTTTCCAGGTAGAATTCAGTTTTATTTGTTGGAAGAAGAAATCCTACCAGGTAAACGTAGGCATTCTAATGCAGGGGGTAAATATTTTGATACGTTAAATGAGGTGTATTTAACTCCTGGTAATTTATTCCAACTCTTGGCTCTTCTCCATTCAAACTTTATTCTTTTTATAAGTCAAAGATTTATTTATCTTGTCATATATTGAGACAGGCATACAAAATGGCATATCTTGCCCCAGTGAGGTTTATCATAGAGGATCTGAAGGACAAAGAGTTCAAAGTCTCAGGTTTTGAGTTTCAAAGGCAAGGCCCCGGAAAAACTAAACTTTAGAAAAAAGCTATAAAAGAACATCTGATTAGGTAGAGCAAGTTTTTCCCACCCAATCAGAGGTCAGAGGAGAAAGAGGCAAAGCAATTACATTTGGATGCTGGCGGAACTGTCAGTCCCTAGAAAGGGTTCCCAAACCCCAGACCCAAATACAAATGCCAGGCTAGCCCCCAAATGAAGGGCAATGATAGAAACTGTAGCAAATTTTGAGGCATCCAAAGGAGAAGGTGCTGGGCTTTTCTCCTTGGGTGAAACTTAAAGAAGCGGCAAGCTTTGGGAGCGACAGTTCTCAGTTCCGTTGGCGTGACAGCCACACAGGAGAATGGGCCAGGCCAACCCCTGAATATCAGACGGCCTGGGCACGTGCCGGGGCGCGTGTTTCTGTCGGTGTGCCCAGAATGCTGGGGGTTTTTTCTCTGTATGGCCAGGAATGATGCAAACGAGGCCAACAGTGTGAGTAGATAAATCAGCCATCTGGCTCAGGACAGGCAGAATGCAGGAGCGAGATGTGTGGACTCTACAACCAGAAACCAAATAGCAATGCTGTTAGGTTTTTCATCCACTGACAGCCTGGAGAGATGACAGGGATTAGTCAATGTGCTGTCTCCGTTCCATCCCAACTGTCCACTGAGTCTGCAGCCTCATGTAAGTCCCTCTAGGACGTACGTGCATTTCCAGGGTACTGTGGCTGAGTTGCAATCTCAAACTCACATGTTGACATGCTACCCCAGTTCCACAAAATGTGGCTATATTTGGAATTAGGGTCTCCAAAGTAATGACTAAGTTTAAAACGAGGCTGTTGTGGTGGGCCCTCATCCAATGTGTCTTCATAAGAAAAGGAATTTTGGACACACAGAGAGACACTGAGAGCATGCACATACATAAAAAGGACCACGTGCTGATATGGCACAAGGCAGCCATCTAACAAGCCAAAAAGAGAGGCCTCAGAAAACACTAAGCCTGGTGACCTCTCGATCTTAGACTTCCAGCCTCCAGAAGTGTAAGAAAATTAATTTGTGTGATTTAAGTCCCCAAGTCTATGGTGTTTTGCTATGGCAGCCCTAGCAAACTAATACACCAGGAGAGAGACTTTGAAGCAGGAACAGTCCTTAATTGACTGAGAACATTTGGTGTATCAGTCAGGAGAAGCTAGGTTATGCTGCAATAACAAACGATCCCAGACCTCAATGGTCAGATACAAAGGTTCCCTTTTTGCTCATCAAAAGCCAACTACAGATCCAGGCAGTGCTTGGGAGCAGCTGACCTTCATGTGCTAGCACAGCATTGGAGGCTTCCTTGATTTTGCAGCATTTGTGTATCTACCTTTCCCCATAATGCATGGAAGAGGAAGAGGGAAGGGAACATGGGCAATTGCATACCAACTCCTAAATACTCACATTTAATTGGCCAAAAACAGTCCTACGGTCACATCTACCTTCTAGGAGGTGGGGAGGCACCATCCTCCTGGGCACTCAGAAGGAGAGAACTAGAAGTAGAAGTAACATCTCCCATAAACATATTGACCTAGATTACCTGGAATCAACTGAAAATTAAATAGCCAATTTTCTACCTTGTGAGGAAATGGGGCTCAGAAGAGAAAACAAATTTAGTCAAGGAACAATAAAGTTACATTGCTTTCACACCTGAATGAGCAGTCTGTGATTCTGAGATTACTAACCCAAGTTTAAAGTCAGGACAGTTAGATTTGCAGGACTGTAGAATTTCCATCTTGTATCAGCTATCTATTACCTCAATAATTCTGTCACAACACCAACAGCCACAACACGCAGTGACTTAAAGCAATATCCAGGATTGTTCTCGTGGTTATAGCACAGCAGCGCTCTGAGAAACTGAGAGAAAGAGGTGAGAGAGAGAAAGGAGGAAGAGGAGGAGGAGGATGGGGGGAAGAGGAGGATGGGGAGAAGAGGAGGAGGAGAAGGAAAGGAAAAAGAAGGAGAAGGAATAAAGAGAAAGGGGAAGGGGAAGAAGGAGGAGAAGAAGAAGAGAAAAAAGAAGGGGGAGGGGAGGAGGGAGAAGGGAAGGGAAGGGAAGGGAAGGGACGGGAAGGGAAGGGAAGGGAAGGGAGAAGAGGGAACTGAGTTGTTTGGAAATAACATCCCGTCACTTCTATCACATTCTATTGGACCAAGGAAGACCCAAGGGCAGCAAATACGCAAGGGCTGAAGGCACAGACTCTACCTCCTATCAGGAGGAGCTTGCAAAAGGAATGAGTACGGAGAGGGATAGAGAACTGGGGTCATTTTCCATGCACATGGAAGGAGACCTAGTCCCAGGCACAGTAGTTCTCAAACTTGAGCAAGCTTCAGAATCACCTGGAGCACAAGTTAAAAACAGACCCTCAGGAGCCAGCCCAGTGTTTCCAACTCAGTGGTCCGCAGCAGGGCCCGCGACACTGTAATTCAGTCCCAGGTGAAGGTGATGCTTGTGCAGCAGGCCAGGGAACGACACTTCGATATCCTCAGTTGCGGAAAAGGAAAACCCAAAGACATAAGAGTACTGGGTGACAAGTCATGTTTGGGCTGAGGCCAGAAATAAACCCCGCCTCTCCAGCCTGGCTTTCCCTGACACCTTGCCCAGCTCTATGAGTCACTGCCTTGCTTGCCTTTGTTCACCTCTGCCTTGAACACTGTCATTATTTTTATTATCATCATTAGTAATGATTAAGAATTTTGAGGCATGACAAGGTGTTTAACATTCTTCCCAGGGCATAGTAAAAGCTCTGAGCTTTCTCTCGGGGCAGGGTCTCAATCAGAGCCAGACATGCAACACTCTGGCTGAGCAACCCCCCCTTCTATGATTCTGAAATGAAGCAGTCCCTGCCACCTAAGCCATTAATCTACGCGAGAGGTCAAATATGTCCCTATGAATCACATGTGAGCTCAGCGTCCCCAGGTGAGAGCAAAGTCCATCTACGTAGTCCCCAATCTAGACAGATGGTTTTTATTACGTTTCCTGTTGGCCACCGCAAGGGACAATCTCTATAAAAGTGACATAGCATTCATTTCTCTATATAACCATGCTACAGAGAAGATTCTCCTAATTATTCCCTTTACCTGTATACTTTGTTCTTGGACCATAAGACCTTTCTGGAAATCCCTGAGTTGCTTCAATGTCATGTCCTGGGCTTTTCCTGAATGATAGTACTACAAGGTACTATCCCATGAAAATCATCATCCAGTTTGTTAATTCATCTCTCCCTCCATGACCCTATGGTAAGATGCCTTTCCAAATTCAGGATTGCAAAATGCTTTGCATCCCATGAGGGTGAGTGATACTTTAGATTTTCTTGGTAATAAATGTTACATGACCAATTGTGCCACCCATACACCCTTTTCTCTTTGGCTTCCAGGAAGCTTGGAGCCAAATTTAAAGCTCAGTTTTAGGTGAGCTTGCTGATAAGCTCTTTTTATATATTCTTGAGTTTCTATTTTACTTCTTTTTTTCCCTGATCTTTCTATACTTAATTTTTATTACTCCATTTTGTTTACTACTTTTGTGTGTGTGTATTACCTCATATTCCTTTCAGGACAAAGCAGGTTATACATAGTATGAACACTTTCTCTGTTTTCCTGAGTAAAATCAAACATTGATCAGATATTGCCCAACAAGCGTAAATCCTCCTCGATTAAATTTCTTCGGACATGGGGGAATAGGGAGGAGTAGGGAGGAAATGAGACACCTCTGTTTCAGGGACAAAAAAAAAACAGATCTTTAAACCCACCCACTTTTATTTCACAGGACTCAGAAATTTTAGCAAAACAAGAGGTTCGGATGAGGAGTCTAAGTCTGTGCAACTTCGAAGCCGCTTTCTGTAACGCCACACAGAACTCGCCGCCGACCGCCGACAGCCCGCAACAGGGCGCTGTGTTCGGGCGGGCGGGCTGCGCCCCAGCGGGGCTCGGTGGCTCTCTCCCTGCCCCAGCGCTGCCACTTTCCGAGAGTCGGGGCCAGAGCACTCGGAAAACAAAATGTTCTGGTTAGAAAGCACCGTACAGTGTTATATTACCCAGATGCAAGATTTATGATGTGCTTATGAGGTTAATCGGGAACAGATCCAGAGGAAACAGGAAAGAAGGAAAAAAACAAACACCTTTGTTCTTTTAAAAAATCCTAAGAAGAATGAGTTTTTTCCACTCAAAATGGTACTTAAGATAATCTTGCATGAAAAAAAAGTGAAAATGTAAGCCCCGGATACGTTTATGAAGGTTCCCTTTTTGATGAAAACAGTGACCACATACCCAGAAGGTCGATTTTTGGAGCGTCTAAAAATCCTTATGTGTTTCTTGGACCACTTAGCATGCAAGCCTTTCAGAAATATTTCTTCCTAATCCTCACTCTGCCATGTCCCCAAAGATGGGCAGACGATGACAGCCGTGGAGTGATGTAACCAGCAAGAGCATCTCTCAGAGGTGGAAAGAACCAAATGTTGCGAGCCGGGGGGATGGAGGGTGAGCACACACACGGCCCGGGGGCGGCCGCAGAAGCTCCTCCCTCGACTCGCTACAACCCCTTTGGCTCTGTCTTTAGCAGATGCAGAATCATCGCACATGAAGGGATCAGCATCCCCTTTCTGATTTAAAAGTCATTTTTGAAGCATTTCGTTAAGAAATGGTAGGGAAAAACTCATCTCTCATTAAAGCTGATAGGAAGACTTTGAGATGTCCTTTTTCCATTCGCCTTCTCATTACGAGAAACGCTGCAGCCAGCGTCACTCAGATGCAAACTAAAAGGTCAGTTCTTCCCAAGGTGGCTTTGTTAACAGGTTAGAAAACACCGCAGTGGCACCACCCAAAGCAAAACGGGGACTGTCACTCAGGCTGGCCTGCGGTTTTGGTCTCTCTGCTCCATGCAACAGAGTTGCATTTCTGGGGACAAATGTGTCTTTTCCTTCTCATTGTTGAGACTTTTTCCATGCTTCATATCGGAAAGCGTTAACTCCATCTCGCCCCGAAGCCAACAGATCCAGCCTCATCTGAGCCCCACAGCACAGTTGGCTAATTCCTACCATCTGTCTCCAAGCATATCACCTCCGGGGAACTTTCTCAATTCTTCCTTCATCCCTCCCTACAGGCTGCCAGGAGCCATTTCTCCTGGCCAACTTTTCTAGAACACTCACTCACTATGCCCGTATGTTGTCCGCACATGTGGAGACAGATGAGGGAAAGTGGGTGCAGGTCTTGCCTCAGAAGACCCATTCATTCATTCAATGAATGAATATTTATTGAGTGCTATTTTCTAGCACTTTCCTAAGAGTTGAGGACACTTGTAAATAAGTCATCCAGGAAGTCTGCTCTTGGAAGCCTGCAAAATTTCAGAGGGGACAGGCGTTAAATCAAGGATACGCACTACGTTCGTTGTTTGCAGGTGTAAGAAGCGCTTCAAAGGAGAACAAAATCCTTAAGAGTGTGTCACGGCAGAACCAGATTTCGTTTCAGGATGGGAGGCAAGAAAACTCCTCGGAGGAGGTCCCCGAGGAGCAGGTGCAAGATGCTTAAGGGCAAGAAAGGAATGTTAGTGAGGATGGCATGTATGAAGGCTCCGTGGCAACATGGAGACGTGCTTTGATGAGACTTCGAAGACCAGCAAGTGCTGCAGTTGACTGAGAGAGGCTTAAGGAGGTCCCAAATTCATGCGACACATCATTTAAAGAGCAACTGGGCACCACAGCTAGTTCTGGTTGCTGATAGGATGGGGTTCCTATGCAAAAGTCAAATGTAGGATTTTACGAGACGTTTCTGAAGTATTTCTAGGCCCCGGATCGGCCGGCCCCTGCTTAGCTTTCCGGTCTCCTCTCTCCGGCCTCACGCTCTGTGCCCAGTCACACCAGCCCCTCACTCTTCCTTTAACGAACCAGGGTCTTTGCATGTGCTCTTTCCTCTTCCCTCCGGATTGGCACAGGGCTTCCCTCACCCTTCACTCCATTCACGTTTGTGCCCAAACAGCCATCCTCAGACAGGTCTTCTCTGAGAACCCGATCGTAAGAGGCGCCCTCTGCCACTCCCTACCCTCCACCTTGCTCTGTTTCTCCAGAGACTCATGCCTTCCCGATGTTGGAGTTGGTGCCCCTTTGTTCATCAGCTTTGCTCACTTTCCTCGCCTGAGCCCCGCACAGGTGAGTGGGTGCCTTGTCTGTCTTGTTCACTGCTTTACCACCAATGCCCAAGCACTGGCCTTGCTAGGCACTCAATGACCATGTGTTGGTAAGTGAATGAGTAGAGGGTGGGTCAAAGGGGGACCTGGCTGGACGCAGAGCATCCATTCAGGAGGCGACTTGTAGTAACTGGGTTGAAAAGGTTTTGATTTTTTTTTTTTTTTAATGATTCATACAACAAACTTTGGTCATGTTTTACTCCATGCCAAGAACTGGGCTGGGATCTAGAGATAAAATAAAAAAAGGGCAGATAAGATTCCTGTCACAACAGAGTTTACGACGTAGGAATTTATAATATGATGTAATGTGACAGGATGTGTGCATGAAATAGCAGGACAGGAAATGATAGCTTCCATCCATTGAATACTTACTAAATACCAGACACCGGGCTCGCTGTTCACCCTTTAACTTCAGTCACATAGCAGCATTATCTCCATTTTACAGAGGAGGAAACAGAGGCACAGAGGGAAGTCTTTTGACTAAAGCCACACAGCTAACGAGTGATGGAGAGATTTGGAGTCAAGTTCGTATGGCTGCAGAGTCCACGCTGTGAGCCGTGGCTCCCCTGCACCCCCCAACAGCCTCAGGGAGGGAGCTGCACCTTGTCCGTGTTTCCACCAGGTCTGTGAAAGAGAAAAGCTCCAACTCTGCTGAAAAGTTCAGAGAGTCACCAAATGCAAAAGCTAAAAAGAATCTTTTCCATCACTTGGTTTAGGGTTTTAAAAGATGATCAAGTCCCAGAGACACAGGGCAACTTACAGGAGGACACGCAGCGACCTAGACTTGAATGCAGGGTTTTTTTAAATCATTCATTCATCAGATATTTATGGCACAGCTGTATTTTCCCATCATTAGGCTGTGCTAGGGTCAGAAACATAAGGAAAGCATCTTTTCTCTCAGGAAGTTTACCATTTGGTGGGTCATCTGGACCTTACCCCAAAGCTCTTTAAATGCGACATAGAAATCTCCCTTGAACTATGATGCTTTTATTCTTATTAATGGTTAAAAAAAATTGCTTCACATATTGTGAACTGACTATGTACCAAACAGGGTGCTGAGCATGTTACATAGGTCAAACAATTTGATTCTGTCAAGATGCCCTTAAGGACCAAAAAGGTAAATACACAACTTGTCCAGGCACAGCATTTAGGCACTGCATGCATCAGGGAGCTGGTCTGGCTGGTGTAACAAAGGCAAAAATAATAATGGCTTAAAGAAGAGAGATATGAAACAGCCCAAGGACGAGCATGCAGGCTGGATACTGAGTTAACTCTACGGTATTAGGAACACAGGTTCTTATATCTTGTTAGTCACCTTCCTCAACAAGCAACTTCTCGTGGACCGAGAGAGCTGATCCAGTTCCCACCATTCACATCTGCATTCCAACCTGTGGAACGGGGAGGACTAGAGGAAATGCCCCCACCCCTTAAAGATCTGATCATCTCTTCTGCTCATGTTCTATTGGCCAACACCCAGCTCAAAGGAGGCTGGGAAAGGTAGTCTCCTACTGGGCCACCAGGCTCCCAGGTAAAACCAAGGATGCCTTTAGTAAAGGACCTAGGGAACAACTGATATTGGGGACAACTAGGTGCCTCTGTCCCAGGTAGCATGAAGGCAGTAACCAGCATGGTCATAAGACTGGGCGTACGTAGGGAGTAAAGACAATGCTTTATTCATCTCTTCTCTGCATCCTCAGGGACTTGTACTAGGGGTATGTCCCCCATAATGGGTATCCTCATAGGGTCAAGGGAAAAAAACTAATAAATGAATTTATACATTGGTTTTAAGAAATAAATCTATATAATGCCTTTCCCCTTTAAATACAGCAAGGCCAGTTGTTACCATAATATAGTCATGACCTGACAGACCTGTTCCTATAACCTGGTTACGAACTTCAAGGACTCCTGGGTATGTGAATGAAAACTCTCCGAAACAGTTGAAAAACACCCAAATTAAACACAGGCAGATACGCAGTGGTAGAGAAAACCCTGACTCTGCAGACCACAACACAGATTTGAATCCTAACTTAGCTATTTATAAACTTCGCAACATTCTGAGTTTGTTTTTTCTGAACACTGGTTTAGTCAATTATAGAAACTGTGAAATTAATTAGTACCCACTTCACATGGTTGTCATTAGGGTTAAATTAGAAATTATACATAAGATATTTGGCATAGTACCTGGCACATATTTCTATTTATTGAGTTCTTTATTGGTATAATTATTGTCATTAACAACAATAATAATAATCAGCAGGGTGCTAAAAAGACCATGTATAACAAGAGCGGCACAGCTAACATTTTTGAGCACTCTCCAAGTGCCAGGCGCCATTCAGAGGGCTTTTTGAGAAATTATGTCATTTAATCCATCCATGCTGTTCAGCCCCTGCGCAGTGAGCCACGCTGGTGCTCCCGGTCTATGAATGAGGAAGGAGAGCCCTGGAGGGGCGGCAGGCCGTCCCTCCGATGCCCCGCTGCCTGGTATCCGCGGACTCCGCCCCACTTCCCGCGGCATCCCTTGCTTCTAGCAGGAGAACACAGAAGCACGGGAGGGCTGTGCCTACTTCTGCGATTCAGTTACAGAAGCCTGTAACTTTCACATCAATAGCAGACTCTCTCCCATGATGGATTTGATAAACCAAGTTGCCATGTTGGTAAGATCATGGCAAGAAACGGGGTGCAGCCTCCAGCCGACAAAGCGAGCGCTCAGTGCCAAACCCTGAAGGGGCTGAGTCCTGCCACTTCCACGTGAGTGAGCCCAGAAGACGGTCTGGCACAATCGAGCCTGTGCGTGAGGCCACAGGCCCCGGCGGCACCTTGATTCCGACCTCAGGGCAGGCCATAAAAGGGAGGACCCCACTAAGCTGCGCCCAGACTCCCGACCCATCAAAACTGTAAGAGGACAAACGGGTGCTGTTTTAGGCTGTTCAGTGTGGGGAGACCCCGTTAGGCAGCAGTGGATAACTAACACCAAGGGCTATAAAACGGGCCTGAGAGTTTGCAGAGCACTGGCCTGCAACCCAAGGGGCCAAGTAGATGTCAAATCTTCGTCCGCCGGGTGGACCCTCAGCATTTAGCGCAGCGCGAAGGATGGTGGGGGAGGGGTTTCGAGAGAAAGGAGCAGCATGGAAAGAGGCTCCGAGACAGAAGAACGAGGTTTGGTCTGCTTCAAGTCGTGGTTCTACCATGTCGATGTGCACGTGACCATCTGGGGCCACTGTTAGGATGGCGACTCTGACTCCACAGACCTGGGCTCAGGCCTGCGATTCTGCGTTTCTAGCAAGCTCCTGGGCGATGCAGGGAGGCCCGTCCCAGGTCCACGCTGCGAACGGCAGAGGTGGAAACAAGAGCCCTTACTGCTTCACAAAAGAATCGGAAGGGGATGCTCCCGAGGTGCCCAAGCCACTTGGTCCTTTGGCCAGAGTCTGACTAGATATATGTGACAACAGATGCATAATGTGATACAATATACTAGAATGTTATGTAATATAAAATCATTTTCTATATAATTTATACTTTCTCATACATAAATATCCATGAACATGTTTTTATGGCTGGCACTGCGTGGTCATTGACGAGTCAAAACAGATGAAAGCTGTGAATGGTATGGCTATAATGATGTATAGTAACTATGTAACATATTTACATTTATATACATATATGTATACATGCACATATGCATAAATATACACATAAACATATACACACAGTGCTTGTGTGAGAGAGAACAAGAACAAGAGCCCAAGAACAAACATGTTTAAACCATAATTTCTCAGCAATAAAGGAGTTAGACACGCACACAGCCCATGCATGTGCCAGTTTTCCTCTCTGACAATGAATGGCACCAAAGCAGGACCCCACTGGGTCACTGCAACAGGGGTGACCGTCCTCCTTGTTTCCCAGCCTAAAAGAGTGAACGCTCCTCCTATAGGCCACATGTGTCGCACAAGTAAGTTTTGTTTGGCATGAACAGTGTGTTAAATTTTCCTTAAAGATTCATTGTCATTATTTTTTTTTTAAAGGAAATCCAACATGAAAATCCAGGTTTCGGGCCTCTCTTAAAAAAGTAAAAAGCCAGGGAACGCTGAGCCCATATCCCCACACGGTGGCCACTGGCTTGCACTGAGGGCCTGTCGCCTTCGTAGGGGACAGGTCACCAATTGTCCTGCCTCGGGCCCCGGAGGCTTCGGAGCCTGCAGTCCCCGCTTGCATGCCTGTGTTTTCTGGCCGTGGCTCCTTTACGGCCCTCATGTGGGACAGAACACTCCTCGCTCCTCGGCCTGACTTTGCAGGATAACTGCCCACTGCCTCTCCTACCAGAAGGAGCAGCTTTCTCGTAGGACTCAGCTTTCTTCCATCCCTTCACATGCGCCTTGGGGAACAGGGGCAGAACCCTGCGTACACCCCAAACCAAAAACAAGCACTGTTGTACAGGATGAGGCCGGGCCATTCGCGGTGCAGCCCTGACGTTCTCTAACAGGCTGTTGACCTTCCTGGCTGCCATCACCACGCGACGGTCCAGGAGCTTTGAGAACATCCAGCCAGCACACAGCCGCTGGAGAGAAACACTGCTCTTTCTCCCCCCAATCAATCCTCCCCATGTAAACAGAGCTAACCCGAAACAAGGAACCCTCGGGGGCCAGCCCGTCTTGCTCTATCTGGATATCTTTATGATAACCAGGCCCGGGTGCCAAAACCCCCAAACACGTGCGTTTGCCCTTTCATGTAAAATCCACTGAAGTGACTCCTGACTGCTACCTGCAAACACACGGATGCTTGAGATGAAGCAGCTGCAGCTAAAATGCTTGTAAGTTACAAGTGAGGTTAAACCAGGGTCTGCAGGTAAGTGACAGATATGGATACAAGTTAGGCGTTTGGGATGCTTCTAGGCCCCCGTGTCATTTATAAAGGGTTTTCCGCATGTATGGATTGGAAGGGTCATCCACAATGTATGTTAAACACACATATTCCTCAGGCTCCTCCTTCTGGGAGTCTCAGAAAACAGAGGACGGAGCCAAACGCTTCTGCTGTTAAAAGCTTGCCCCAGGTGATTCTGATCATCAGGTAAGGCTGGGAAACACGCGGTCGGACCCGTGGGGAACAGGCCTGGCCAAGTCTCGGGAGCCCCAGGAGGCTTTCTGAAGCAGTCAGACAATCAGGCACATTTGGAAGCCATCGCTGTGGCTGTGCATCTGAGGCTGAAACATGCACAGGCATCACCGGGAGGTCTTGGGAAAATGTAGATTCTGATTCAGCAGCGCTGGGATGGGACCCGAGATTCTCCAGGTGATGTTACTGTTGAGAGTCTGCCAGGACCCGCCACAGAATGTGAGGCCCCATGCAAAGGGAAAATGAAGGACGCCTCGTACTTTCTTCTGCGGTCTCTCCATCTGTCTTGATGTTTGTTCTTTAATTTGCTTTTCAACATTGCACCCCCTTGAGCGCGGGGTGCTGGCAGGGTGAGCGCACCGGGGTAAGCCCCCGCCATCCAGGGCAGAGGGCCGCAGCCAGCACTGGGCAGTGCTGGAAAGGGGGCTGCCAAAGACCCCCCCAGGAGGCAGACAGGCAGCGGATCTAGTGGGAGCTGAGGCTCCAAGTCCCTAGCGGAAGTGATGGTTCATTGGACTCACTAAACGCAAATTTAAAGACAAATGTAAGGATTTCGAGGTGGCAACCAAAAGCGTTGCACCCCAAGTGTGGGGTCCCTTCTGAGTGCGGGGTCCTCTGTCCTTGCAGTGGTTGCATGCCCCTGAAGTAACCCCCCAACCCCCGACAAGCATCCAGAAAGACAAAGTGTTCTGTTCTTTGGTTACTGACCCAACCCAACATGCGGCACTTGGAGAAATTAAAAGTGGTGTCTTCTATAAAGGAGTCTTTATTGGCACGCGAAAGAAATTAAAAGACTAGAATGATTTTTCTGAAAAAGAATGGCACTATTCGCACCAAGACTAAAGGAGGCAATCTGGAATAGCGGCTAACCGTCCAGGCTCCCGAATCAGGCAGGCCGGGTTGCCGTCCTGTTTCTACCCATTACTAGCTGCATGACCTTGGGCAAATTACTTACTGTCCTTGTCCCTCCACTTCCTCATTAGCAAAGGTGGATGATGAAGCTATCAACATACCTACCACCTAAGATCCCTGTTAGGATTAATAAACTGATTCCCTTAAGGAACTGAAAATAAAAACTAAATAGGAGCTTTGTTTAGATAGAGATGCTATAGCAAAGTTGCAAACTCTGGGCCCACAGTCCACCACCTGCTCTTGTAAAGCAAGTTTTATTGGGACACCACCACACCCACTTGTGCACGTGTCACCTATGGCTGCTTTTGTGCTGCGGTGTCAGACTCGAATAGATGCAGGGCTGAAGTGTTTATTCCCTGGCCCCTTGGGGAGAATATGGAACTGCCACTTTCAAGATCTGTCTTCAGGAGCCAAGGGTCTCGTAGATTTTCACCAGGTGGTTTCACCTTTCATTTGTTTCAACTGCATCTAAGTCCTCTTAAAATTGGGAGGAGCATGCATGCACTCTCAGCCTCCTCGCATCCTCCTGTGACACACGGAGGCCACCATCATGCGACCCTGAACAGCCAGGGTAACTCAGTTTTGTGCAGACCTTGAACTAAACCTAACGTGCTCTGGAGACACATCTAAAGTACCTGTAAAGTCATCATTGTCTGAGAAGGCTGTCTCTCTGCCCTGGTCTTCCTCAAACGTCCTCTGCTGCGCATGTCCACTCCCATAAATTCATACAAGCAAATGCACACGTACAGCACATGCATGACATCAGCAGTTACGTGCCAGGTGAAGGTCCAGGGCACCTGCTCAGAGTAGGGGCAAGGAAACAGATAACAACCCATACAGAAGGAATATTGTTACCCAGCTGTTATAGCTAACGTGCTCTTCAAACCACCGGCTCAGTAAGATAAATACTATTTTCACCCACATGTTATACATGAGGAACTCAAGGATCAGAGAGGTCATGTAACTTGCCCAAGGTCACACTACTGGTAGGTGGTAGAGCCAGGATTTGAACAGGCAGCCTGGCATGAGGGCCAACCCTCTAATCCAGGGACTGGTGAAGGTTTTCTATCAGATAGTAAATATTTTCAGCTTTATAGGTCATATAATCTCTGTCAAAACTCTGTTGTCATGGCAGAAAGCAGTCATAGACAACATGTAAATAAATAGATGTGGCTGTGTCCCAATAAAACTTTATTGACAAGAGCAGGTGGCTGGCTGGATTTGGCTCACTGGCTGTGGTTTGCCTACTCTTATTCTACCCACTAAGTTTTACTACCTATATATAGGAAATATATGTATTATAAATAAATATATATTATATAATCAATATAGTATAATAAATAATAAATATATATTACATATTATATATAATTTTATATATTATGTATTTATTATATAAATATATTGTAAACAAAATATACATCAACAAATATTATAGTAAATATAAGTAAATATTATACATCAATAAATATATATATTATTTATACATATATATCATGTGACTAAAATATGCCTGACCACACAACAGGAGTGAATAAATGATTATTAACTACCATTATAAAAATACGAACCGTGTATCTTTGCACTAAACGACGCCAGCTGTCTTTTTTTTTTCCCAGAGCTACATTTATTTCTGAGCTGAAAGGCTTCTTTATGTAATTTCATCTTGCCGCCATCCAAGACGGGGATGCTACATCAAAATCCTCCTCTCCGATGGGATTTGGTCAATCACATCTACAATACGGCTTGACCTCTGCTTTCAACCGGGGCAGACGTGGACATCTGTAACTGCTTCTGGGTCACGGCACAGCGAGCTGCCACCGTGCCCAAGGCAGTAATCAGCTCAAGGATTTCGGCTGGACTCCTATGGGCTGGGGGTGCCGAAATGCGTCCCAAACGACCCGGCGGCAATCGGGAGCCCCGGAAGTAGGGATCAGGCTGGACGGATAGGGAGAGACATTGCAGCACCGGAAAGGCTTGCGAAATTTGCACTCGGGTGGGCCTGGTGTGGGGGTAGAGACAGCAGCTCATAAACCATCAAATGGCAGAGTCCAATTCACTCCATTTTGGTGATGCAATGCGGCCTGTGATAAGGAGGGACCATAAGTAACAGGAGCCGACAGAAATTGAGAAAAACTGGTTTTTAGATTGAAAAGCGGCGATCAGTCTCGACAGGAGTGTTTCTACTCATTTTACCCCCTGCACTTTCCAGCAGCAAACGCCAGCCAGCAGTGTATTCTTCTTCCCCCAGAGTTCAAAGGGTGAGATGGGAACACAAGCCGTAAAAAGCCCCGAATGTCCGTGGCTTGCCGGGGTCGTAATTCTTTCCCACAAAGTTACCTTTCCTGTTTCTATGAATTACTCTTACATTCTTGTAAGAGATATGGTTTGAGGTATTTATGGTGCATTCAATTCTGCTATCATTGATTTATTGAACGAAACCAGCTCAGGGATATGATGGAAAGGGCCCTAATTCCAAAAACCCTTACGTCTCGGCACGAAGAGCATTTTCTGCCCCGTTGGCCTCCTGCAGATGACCAGCCGAGATAAACAGAGGGCACGCCACTCTCTGTTGCAATGCGCGTGGTGATGTGAAGGAATCAATCAGACAAAAGCAGATTATTACAGTGTCTGAGAGAGATCAAACAGGGCTGGCATCCGCACCCACACACGCCTGATTTACAGGCGAGCTGATAAAGTGCTACAGCTCACTGTCAGGAGAACATGACAACTCCTTGAGCTCTGTGGATAAATTATTGCTGAAGCCCATGATAACATTTCTCCACCTAGCAACCAAACATAACAGGATGTGGCTTTGAGTACTAGGAGCCAAACGATACAAAGACGAGAGGCCCAGGAGCTCTCGGAGCTCTGAAGGCTTATTCCAAGATGGAATAGTAAAGTAGGGGCCTCATGAAAACATACATGAAATCTATGAGTAATTAACAGCCCTGCCGAGGATCCCCGGGCCTTCCCTCTCTGTGCAGGTGCAAGGAGAATGCGCTGTGTTTTATGGTGAATGTTTGTGCCAGGAACTGTGCTAAGGGCGTCATGTTGCATCCAAGCAGTAACTCCAAAGATGATAAATGAAGTGAACGTGAACAGAATTAAACAACATGGAGCCCCTTTCCTGATGCTCCCAATTATGGGAAGGAGGACGTCTCAGTAAAGTGTTTGTCTGGCTGAAGCACCTCTCAAACAACTGAAAATCCCTCCTTTAAACAAAGAAAAGGCAAAAAAAACATCAAGCTAGAACCTGGGAGACTAACGCTGTTTGGCTTTTCTATCTTCATTTTTACAAATCATCATCATTTTCAAGTGATACTGGTTTTCAATTGATTCAGGCGATACCCAAGTGTCTATTTAAAATAAATGGTGACGGGAGGAGACTTGACTTTGGATGGTGAACTCACAACGCAATATACATATGACGTATTACAGAATTGTACGCTTGAGACCTGTATAATGCTACTAACCAACATCACCCCCAAAAATACAATAAAAATTTACATAAATAAATTTTATCTGACACATGCACTCCATGACGGCATAGAGTTTGGTCTAATTTATTCACAGCTGTGTCTCCAAAATCTCAACAGCACCTAGTCAAGTAGATGGTCTGTAAATATTCAATGAATGAAGCGTATGTTTAAATAAAAACATCACATAGATGATTGTCTAGGTGGTACCTCAAACTAGATAACGCTAAGTCTGCGAGGAGCCTACAAGATGGTATGAAGACATGGTGAGTATGTTAACTGGTGCTCACACTAGTGTTGAGAAACATGGCAATGCACCATAATCCTACAAGGTAGAGACCTTCATTTACTTTCTAGATACAGAAAATAATGCTCCAAGACATTAGGTTCCTCATTCAAAATCACAAGCCTATGTTCAGCAGAATCTGAATTCAATCTGAGTGCCTGGTCTCAGAAGAGAGCTCTGAGCAGCCCCATGCAATTTCCCCTCCCACTTACAGAACTATGCTGTAAGGTAGCTACTCTTACCCCCTTTCCACGTGAAAGAGAACTGACTTCAGTGAACCTGCTCAATGCCATGCAATGATATGTACAAGGACTGGGATTCAAACCAAGGTCTGCTTGGCTGACCACTCTCCCCTATGTGACACTCCCTCCAAAGAAACGTATCCCAATGATTATGCAAACTGCTGGAAATTGGATTCTAAGTGGTAGCTAATGAAAACATGGAGTCATGCCTGCCCTGGGTGCTCTAAATGTGTTCCAGAGAATAGAACCATTGTTTGGTCAGTAAAAAAGGAAATTAGCTCACTCCTAAATGCATTTGAGATGTCACTTACAATTGCCAAGGGCGGTGCCCAAAGCTAAGAACAATAGCTTCAATAGTTATTTTAGAAACCTACAAAAGGCCACTTGCACAAATGGAAAAACTGAGGTATTTTCTTACCTTTTTCCTACAAATATCGAGATAAGCAACTGCTATTGGTAATGTGGAAGGAGAAAGCATGACTTACATACAAATGTAGAATGAACATGTGTCAAAATTTTTACTCAAACCATGACTTAATGAAGGAACTAATACAACAGCAAGAGAAGTTCAAAGGATAAATTCAGGGGATGAAGATTTCTAAATTAGTCTAAAAAAGGATGCTGCAATTAATTTGCTAAGAAATTCAAAACAGGGAAATGTCCTGCAGTCACTAAACAGTAACAGTTTGGGGTTATTTTTCCTCCCAGACAGAAATCTACAAATTAACATATATAACTTAAATTATTTGGTTCTAACCAAACAGCAAATAGCAAATTCAACAGAGGTGCATTCTCCTAGATATGAAATAATTCTCGGGTGAGTCTGTTCAACATTCACAGTAAAAGACATGGCATCATCCTTAGCTTTATTTGCCAGTCTTGGATAATTTTTCCTAATCTCACACAGTTTATGCTGTTATTTCTGATGCCCTAGTGTATAAAAGAATGCAGGTTCCCTACTAAATCTCCAATTAAGTCTGTTTGCTGTGGGGCCTCACAATGGATGTTTTAAGAAACTCCTAAAATGATTCTAGCATTGATCCTCTGCAATCGTATATCAAGAAATGACCAGTTTAAGTAATTTAAACAGTACCTTTTGGGAGGTGCTTCGGCTAAAGATTCTTTCGCTTGCAGGAAATGAAAATTTGAACTCAAGCAGATTTCAAGAATAAAGAAATGTGAACAACAGAAAGAGAAGAGGTAACGTGGGCCGTGGGTGAGTTAGTGCAGGAGCTCAGTGGTGTCTGCAGGAGTGAGATGGGGTCTGTCCCTCTCTCACTCCTGTGTTCCCACCATGGGAGCATGACAAGGTAGCTCTAGCCATCCCACATGTCCCTTCTTGGTTCACTACACAGAGTAAGAGAGGCTTCCTGTTTGGTGAAGTGTCTCTTCCGGAAGAATGGGAGAAGGCTTTCCCAGAGACTCCCCATCGTCACCACCTCCGTGGACTTCCCTTTACAGCTCATTGGCCAGCATTATATCAAGTGATCATTCCTGAGCCAATCCGGAAGGGGAAGGGGAAGACCTTACCCACATTGGCTCACTGAAGACCTACGGTGCAGCTGGCTCCCCTTGAGGCAACTGGTTGTGCGGGAAGGCGTGGATATCCGAACAAAACTGGGGTTCTGTCAGAACGGCAGTAAAGAGCACAGGCAGGGTCGGAAGAGGACTTGTATGGGCATCTTCATTGCGGCCTGATTTGAGGATGACACAGCTGTGAGCCCAGAAGTGTCATGACTATTCAGTCTGCCTTTGCCTCTCCACTGACAAGACACTTGCTTGTTTCATCACCCATTCCACCGACTCTTTATTCATTCTTGTAAGTTACCTACATCCTCTCTATATTAAGCATATCTCAGGAATTCTACCTATTTCCCATAAGAGTCTCCCATCCTCATTATTTATTCTTAACAGCCTGCAAGTATCACCTCTACCGCATAAGCATAGTGGCTTACGTAGCACCAATGTTTAAAACGTCTTACAAGTTTCACCAAACCCATTCACTGTCGTGTGCTCTCCAGCAGGTTTTCACGTATTCAAATAATGCAGCAAACCCGCGGTATAAAAGACCTAAAATGTGGTGATGAAGATGAAAGACAAAGGAAGGAATAACTAATGTACTAAAAGAAATGTAAGAGAAATAGTAATCAGATGCAATTTTTAAAAAACATTTGAGACAATTGAGGGAACTGAACTCTGGCAAGATGCTTGATGGTATCAAGATATTATCATATATATTAGGTGTGAAAATTATCTTTTTAGGTGTGAAAAAAATAGTTTTTATGTATTAGAAATGCATACTTAAATATTTATGGATAAAATTACATGGTGTCTGAAGTTTACTTCAAAATAAGCCAGTGTTTTGCAATTGAGAAAAACAAATAATTCTTGGGCTTATGTTAAGTAGAGTTTTGCAAACTGAGAATCATGACTCATTAGTAGGTAAATTGTTTAATGAGGAATAGAATAGACTAGAATGGAACAGGAAATACCAATGTGTGGCGTTCTGTCGTAGTAAATTTTGTCCTGTGAAATCTGTGTGTGTGTTACGAGCATAAGCAGTAAATCATTGTGTACAATGTATTCCTTCCCATAGGTTGCAGCTAATGAAGGTTGAAGATCACAGCTGAAAGCAGAGTCCTGATTACTGATGGGCGCAGCAGATGCAAGAAGCACCAGTAAGGGCATCCTTTCCGAGAAGAGTCAGACATGAACAGACGCAGGGTGGAGCGCTCAGAGCTCGGCCGACAGTGAGGCCCAGGCACCGCGGGAAGACGCAGGAGGTGCGGACTGACGGGCATGGGCTTCGCAGGACAGGTAATATGTGAAATGAGTGCTGATGGAGGAAAAGGGCACGGAACGGGGACGGAACAAAGGGGCACAGAGAGGTAAACACCCACGTGGTATATTTGGGCAAAACAAAGTCACTTGGTGAGTCTGGGATCCAGCTGGGAACGGAAGGTGCCATGGGGTACAGCAGTGGCCGAGGACACAGATTCAAAATGTTTCACCCCTCCTGAAAACCCGGTGGCTGTGCCTCATCCTCACTTTCCCAGGACCCTTCCCAGCCTCCTCTTCTCTAGAGAAGCGAGATGTCCGCTTGCCCCATCTCACATCAGAGCGCTCCGGTCACCTAAGTGCTTTATTGGTGGTAGACACTGTCGTCACTCCACCCAAATGTCCTTGGCCCCCTTCATCATTTCTGTGCACGCGTCCCCCGCTTCTGGGTGCTTTAGCTTCCAGACTGTCACCTGCCACCCAGTGGGGATGTAAACATCAGAGAGCAGGACATTTACAACCCACAGGGCTGCCCTTGGCTAATGCCTGGCTGGCGCGGGGGTCTGAAAGCTCAGCTCCGTGGCCTGAACTGGGGTCAGCGGGGGAGTACAGCTTACGTCCCAGGGCTCCCCTGTGGCGTAGGGCTAGGGCGACCCTCTGCGCAACACTGCCTGACATCGCCCCTCTGCTGCTTTCCCCTGGGAGCACACCCTAATAAAGAAGTCACTTGCCCGTGCAGGAACTCCTGTCTGAGGGCTCTGCTTGGGCGTGTCCCGCAAACAAAGAGTCACAAAGTTCCTTTCATTCTGTGTTTTCTAATTCCACTAACCTACATTAGACAAATACATGCATAGTTTGCTGTAGCAGAATTATAACCTGGCCTACTGTTATTTAGTTTATTTATTCAGCAAATAGTTTTGTGTCTCTACTATATTCCAGGTACTGCTGCTCTCTACTTAAATTCATCTTCCATTAATTTGTCCTGAAACGCCATTTTCACAAGGTCTTCTGTTGATCGAAACCTTCCAGTAGCTCCCGATCATCTCAAGAGATTTCTTTGGGCTTGAGTACTTTCCTTTATAAAGGAAAAAATACATATGTTCTCATGGACCCTCAATGTAATTTTAAAAATTCATTATAATGTAATTTCAATATGTATAAACATAAACCTAGTTATAAACTCCTTATACTGACAGCTTTGATATAACTATAAATCCAGAATAAATTTTCAAATTATATTCAAACACAACTACAAAACCAATAAAATTTAAATTCCCAACATTAATTTAATGTGACAGATGATGTTATTTTACTGGAACAAAATTGCTGATATTTGGTTTAATAGAGGAAAGATGTAATCTTGAGATTGTTTATTTAATCTGTTTCTGTATTTCCACCTCAATAATATTAATGCAAAGAATAACCATTCTCACAAGTATGCTGTCTAAAATTATATTAATCACTGCAATTTTTAACTCCCAATCCAAGATCATCAGAACCAAAAGTCTCCTTAAGAATAATCCTCTGCCAGGCATATTGAGGCACTTACTAATAACTCAGCAGAACTGTTCTATTCACTTAAAGATAAGGTTAGCATTGTGTTGTTAAGACAATCTTCATCAAGAGAAGGTTTATCTCAAATGCCTAGGAATTAGGATCAGGCTAGTTTCCCTCAAAAGCAAGGGAAACTAGGGGCTTGATCGCAGCAAACAAGGCAAGCAACGTGGAGAAGTGACTTAACGAAGGCAGGGAGGAAGATAAAGTAGGCGTGGACAGCAGCTTCCTGCTTCAGGCAGCTGGAACTCAATGCCACTGGACCCCTCAGAATCGGCCCGCCCCAAGGAGGGCAAGCTGGGCTATTTGCCCACCAGCTCCCATTTGCCACTGGTCCGTGGCTGCTCCCAAAATTAAAACCCTAACACATGTGGCCTGCGGCAAGCACCGGGCTGCCAAGGAAGCCCCCAGGCAGACTTGGAAGCACTGGTGGCTGGATGTTGGGCCACAGGCAAGGACAGGGAGAGCCAAGGTCTTCACTGGGTGTTCGCTGTGTGCCCGGTACTGAAGGGTTTCAAGTTGCTAAGTTCCGTACCGGGAGCTGCTTACATGGGAAGGGCACTCGCTCTTGCAGGGGACGTCTCTACCGGATGCTGTGGGCAGACTGCATTGCCCCCGCTCTTCCCCGTGCAAACAACTGTGAGGTCTTTATGCATTCAGCTACAGTGACCTCATTTAGCCTTCCCTTGGTTGCTTCTCCATAATATGTTCATAATGTTTTCTCGTTATCATAAAAATTGGAAAAATAAAAAGTGAAGTTTCATAGAGAATAGACCTGCGGACTGTGCTGGGACCCCACAGTGGCAGCAGGAAGGACCTCCATTAACCGCATGCCAATGAACGAAGGTTTAGATAGCCTGAAATTCAGGGTCCAAGGAAGTCTACCCTCAAGCTTTAAACTTTTCACAAGCGAAGAGATCTCCTAACAATGCAATGAGCACACCTTGCTCTTACCACCACCAAGCTCCACACCTTTCAGCCCACCTAGAATTTATCTGGACCTACCTAAAAGCTGCAGAGAGGCCAGGAACTTCCAGGTTGTTCTGGTTCACAGCAAACTTCAAATTCCTAACTCTCGCTTGTCAATTAATCAAATACTGCATTCTCTTATCTTTGGTCGTGGGTTGCAGTTTAACACGTCATGTATTCATATGGCATTTCCTCAGCTAGGCTGTGATGTCTACAATGAGCCTGAGCCAATAAAACTCAATGGAGGAATGTTGATTCTCCAATTCACTGCCACCTACTCACGGGCTTGGGCTCAGCAGCACACTAGTGCCTCCGTGTCCACAGAGAGCCACTAGTACCTCCCTCACAGTGTCGCTGTGTGGTCCCATATTTGAAAGCACTTCGCAGGGTGCCTACAAAAGGCCAGACGCCCGATAAATAGGCATTCCTTATCTTCCTTTGCAAACTTTCAGTTTCCTTGCATGGTTCTTTCCCACAGCATTGAGAAGTTCTTGGTATCATCTTGAAGATCTGGCCCTTGCAATGAGCTGAGAGACCTTTGGTCCCTCTGTGGTTTGCTGATAACCTAAGCAGCCTGGTAACAGGTTTTGACAAGATACTATTCTGGGGAGAGAACATCTGGTGCTCTCTCACCCTTCTCTTAAAAATTATCCTGTCTGTGCCTGTAGAAAGATAAAGAGTTGATAAGGATATTCCCATGGCCAGGGTGACATTTTGTTTATAAGAAAGTTCTTTATTGGGCTGAAAGAGATATTCAGCTAAGAAACTTTTTGCCAGTGCACAGCCTACCCCAGGAGCGTGTTAGTGATTCATACAGAAGGGAAGTGTAGCCAGGAACTGTGCAAACTTAGATCTTTCCTCTTCCTGGCAAAGTAGAATTTAAGAAACTTGGTTTCCATGACCCCAACAACAATGGCAAGTGTTACAAATTCTATGAAGCTGATTCAGTAGTCACTCATGGTCTTTTTTTGTTGTGGGGTTTTTTGGGGGTTTTTTTGGTCTAATATAGACTATTGAATTTTTGCTTCATAGAGATGGTTTCATCTTGGCCTTATCACCTGTGGTACCCCAAACAAACCACCCACTGAGCACACATCCTTTGAGGTACAGTGAAAGAATTTAAAAGTCATTTGTGTTCCTTAAAGAATCAATAATAAACTACAATTAATAACAGGCAACTTTTAAAAGAAAGATTCTCCTTGCATAAATGAGTTTTTAAATCTACAATACATGGCACAGTTTCCTGATTTTTTTTTTTTTAGATGAAAACCAGAAGCAGCAGGAGGTATCTACAGTTCACTGAGTATTTATAGCATTTGAATTGTAAAAAAAAAAAAACAAAAAAAAAATTCCTTTTAAATGAGATGAGCCTTTGAAGGGGTTATGAGGACTTATAGATGAACTGCCTATGTGACCAACAATAGAAGTCTATTCACGAAGCACTTAGGATATAATGTATTATGTTAACAGTGCCGTTTCATCTTGGGCCACTAATTGAAAAGCAGCTAAGCATTCAGCACTAGAGGTTAACTTTTGTTTTCGAATAATGGCCTGGGGCCCTGGTCCCAGTAGCTCGGTTGGTTAGAGGGTCATCCCAATACGCCAAGGTTGTGGGTTCAATCCCTGGTCAGGACACATACAAGAACCAACCAATGATACATCAGTAAGTGGAACAAGTCAGTGTGTCGCTCTCTCCCCCTTTCCTCAGTATCTTTCTCTAAAATAAATAAATAAATAATAAACAAACTGCTAAACTGTATTTACAAAAAGAATCCTTTGAAAATAATAATAATGGCGCGAATCCCTAGGGTTCCTTCTCTTCTAGATATTTCCTCAATATCCTTTCGATATTCTCCCAAAACCTTACAAAGAGTTTTCAGGGACATGTACTTGAACATATGCACTCTCATATGACCAGTTTTGCTCAGTTGGTCCTGATGGTGCTAGCGCCACCCTGTGGCATGATTTTCTTCCTTCTGTTTTTTCATAATGCTTGTTTATTATTAAGAGAAGTGTTTGGCTGCAAATAAAAAGAACGCCACACATAGGTCGGTTTTTTTCAGGTAACAGGAAATTGAGAGGTAGACACTTCTGAGCTGCTTCAGCAGCATGTGTATATCAGCAAGGATCAAGGCTTCTACACCTTGCTTCTTCATTCTTAGACTGTGTGTTTTATCCTCATGGTCACAATGTGGCTGCTGAATCTCCAGGTATCATGACTGTGATCTAGGAAAAGAATGGGGGCAAGAGCCATAAAAAAATGTGCCAGTCAGGTCTAAATCTTTTTGCAAAACCTCTCCCAGCAACCCTACTCCTTATATCTAACTAGATACAACTAGGTCGATTTGCCATCACTAGCTTGAAGGAAGTCTTGGATGTATTTTATGGGGGCATATTTCCTCCCCAAAGAAAATCAGAGTTTTATTTGTACAAAAGAAGGGAGTATAGGTAACATCCAGGCAACTGGCAGTGTCTGTTATATCAGGGTCTAGGGATAAGACCCATATATTTATGATATACTCATAAATACTCAGCTTTGCCAAGAGGCGGACCATCAGATTGTGAGAGGGATAAGAGTCATCTCTCAGTAGAAAATCACTTGCATTAAAAATACTAAAACCTCTTTTTTGGAAAACATGTCTATTTTCAACAGGATCAGAAGCAGGGCTAGCCCAAACATCAAAATGGCAATGCTAACTCGGTTGAAATAATGAGCCTCAAACATCAGTGAAGTAATGAACTTTGGGTCATAAATATAACTCTAAAAATAATTAATTTACATTTAAATAGATCTTTTCCATAATAAGCCAAACTCATTCCTAAAACCACTTGTTTTAAAAGCAAGATCCTGTGTTAACCATCCCACTGTCTTCCAGTTTTAAGTTAGAGCTTTATTCTTCTAAAAAAAAAAATGTTGGCCACCTGAAATCACGTCCAAAAAAGCAGCATATTTCAAAAGCCACACTTTTGTGTTCTTGTCTCCCTCCCCTGGATAATTAAACCCTTTGGGGAAGAAGCCCAGCTGCTGTGCTCACTGCTGTATCCTAGGCGCTCAACGCGGGATCTGACGTGAAGAAGACAGTCATTAAGTAGGTTATAAACAAATTTATGTACTTGAAATGAAAGCAATTGTTTTCCTAAAAGCACAGTGGTTGAAGATCAAAATAAATTTAAAATAAAAACATAAACCAGAAAATCATTATACTCTCAATCATCTTAATCTGAAGAGACAGTAGATAAAACTCGACTAACTTCTGCATGAACAACAACGATAAACTCTTAATAAACTTGAAGTGAAAGTGAACTTCTAAAACATAATAAACAATATCTACCTTAAATTAACGCAGAGATTATACTTTAAAAACCCTAACAGCCATCCGACTATAACCAGAACCAAGACAGAAAAATTTTTTAAAAAACCTCTATTCTTGCCAATATTCTTAAACAATATTTTTAAAACCTGGGTAGTAGAGTTAGGCAGAAGCTAATTCTGAATACAGTTATTGGAAAGGATAAGAAAAAATATTAGCTGATCACATGACTATTTTCTAGAAAACTCAAGAGGATTAATAAAAAAATTACAAACTTAAAAGTTCAGTAAGCTGACCAGGGACAGAATAAATGTTGAGAACATGGCAGCAATAATCAGAAAGTATTTATGATATAATGCTGACGAAAAAGGCACGCTTTAACACACCTACACACAGGCGCAGCTATTTCAATACTGAAATAAAAGTGGAAATAGATGTATAGAGATAGATGTAAATAAATCATTTAACCTCACCAGCGTTAGAAATTGTTAAATTGAGAAATCCCTGTTGTTGTTGTTGTTGTTGTTGTTCATTTTGTTGTTTTACCTGTGAACATTCTACAGACTAGCCCATGTGAGAAAATTCCATCAAAATAATCAATGCAGGGCACAGGAAGGTGGACAAGTGAGGCCTTCGGCCAAGGACCCATATTCAAAGCCACTTGTTTCCTCTGTCCATGGTACCTCACTGAATATGCACATTTCTTCTCGCTCACACAGCCACAAACTCTACCATATTTTCAGCTCTCCTAAACAATGACACTGCTTTGTTGAACTGTCCTTTAAAAATGGGTTTTGTAAATGGTACATAACCTTTATTTAATGGAAGGTTATCCTAAATCCATGCCCCAAATCTGGTTTAAATCAATCCAGACCAAAAGTCAGAAAGTTAATTTTATTTTCATCGTTATATCAAAGCTTGAGAGGAAATACGTTAAAACATTTATAATGGGATTAGAGATTTGTTTTTGCTTTTATTTTCAGATTTTCCACAATAAAGAGGCATTAATTTTAGAATTTTGTTAAAATCTTGATTCATTCCTTTTCCTGTTCCTAGCACCAAGTCTTGCCAAGATGGATCTCAAATCCCAAATCTTCCAAACCCACCTCACAGGTGCCCAGCTCTTTCTCTGGCTACCACCCTGCTCGAAGACACGCCATCTCCTTCCGGAGAAGCCGTCGTAAACTCCTGCTCATCTCCTCGCTCCCTGTCCTGCCACAACCAGTGCTTCTTTTGAACACAAAAGACATGTTGTATAGGATTAACAGGGAGTAAATACTGGGCGAACAGGCAACCGCAGGCGAAGGGTGACCAGCTTTGCCAAGAGGCGGACCATCAGATTGTGAGAGTGTTCAGGACCCATTCACTTCCACCTTGAAGCCACATTGTCCTCCTGATCCTTCCCTCTTTCAGTGGGTCTCTGAACCCAGAAAGTTCAGTAGCTTAATGTCAGTAGATCTCTGGGTGCAATAAAAACAGCCTAGAATGAGCCAATAAGTGAAGACTGGACATTTCCGAAATAGAAGAGTAATAAGCAAGCCCAAAGACTAATATTAGGTGACAGTTATCAGATCTGAATAGGCAACCCTTGAACAATGTAAGTTATATAAATGTCTTATCACATTGTTGTATACCTGACACAATATAATATTGTGTGTCAACTGTAATTTATAAATAAATTTTTTTAAAAAGAATTTAGTACACAATTAGCCAACATTTAAATCAGTGTGAAATGAGAAACTATCCAATAACTGTGTCTAGGCAAACTCGGAAGAGAAGGCAATTTCAGGTTAAATCCATTGAATAAAACAAATCTGAGATTTTTTTTTAATTTTTATATTTATTTCAAAATTTATAAGTGTGTGGTTTAATTAAACATTATGCATGTCATAAATATCATAAGTAAAAATTAAAGGCAAACTACCAGGTATTAAATGGCATTGCAATATATGTAATGAAGGTTATAATCTTAATAAAAAGCATACTCTTACTTACTTAGCAACAAGGAAAAGAGCTCCTCCCTTTGGAAAATGAGCAAAGAACATGAATAGACAATTCATTTTTTAAAAATGTGGCATATAAACATGAAAAAAGTTCAACCTTATCTGTAATCAATAATTACAAAATAAACAAATGTGAATAAAATTGTCAAACATGAACAAAAAAGACTGTGAAACCGGTATTCATTCTCTGCTAGTGGAAGTATAAATTGGAACCATAATTACCACTTCCCTTAAAATATATTAAAATACTTATATCCACTTCTAGAAAATTGTGTGTCCAACACACACAAGGATTATTTACAAGGACGTTTATTGCAATATTACTTATCATAGTAAGGACCTGGCAACTATAAAAAAATTAATTAATGAGACCATTTAAAATATTCTAAGCCTATTTAATGACATTAGAAAATTATCATGGATAATTTGCTAGACTTTAAAAACAGCTTACAAAATAAAAAATTTAGTGTGATGCCAATTTCTTTAAATTTTATGCCATTTCTATAAAGACCTGGATAGAATTAAAATATTAATAATGGCTATATGGTAATATTACGGATAAATATTGTATTCTATTTTTTTTGTTTTCCTAACTTTTCATAGCAATAATGCATGCTTACAGTAATTTGGAAAAAAACACTGCAAACACACAAAAGTATATACGTATGTATGTATATAGGTATTCCTCTAAAACTAATAAAAACAAGTATCAGTAACGGTCTTTCGGAGAATTAAATAATGTTAAGGAAAATTATTTTCATAAAGCAGCTTTGTTAAAACTTTCTCCCTTTTATTTTAAAATAAGTTTTGTGCTAATTATTCTAATTATGTAAAGCCATTTTGGAGTTGTCTGTCTTCATACTCCTGTGTGCAGGGCCTGGCACCTAGTGGGTCCTCAATAAATATTTGTTTGAGGAATGAGCAGATGCCACAGCACAAATGAGAACAAGGGTCTTGTAACCCTTTGATGATGATTCTCTTGATGCAACTTAGAAGCCATCTAACTAGACTACTGGTCCAGCTATTTAACTACTTTTAGAAATGTCTTCATATTAACTACTCTAAAAACAAAAATCATTATTTTTGACAGATGCTCTCTCAAATTTAATTGGTTTAACACCTATAATCCCACATAGCCAGTTAATTTACTTTGCTACTTGGGGCACATTTTGTAATTAATTCTTTCCAGTGAGTTCACCATGATGCTCATTGCTTAAATTTTGATGATTCACAAAAGCATCATTGAGATTTTGTATGACTGCACAGGCTGACAGTAACACCGTGGTGGAAATCTTTCAGGATAAAATTACCTGGGCCCTGCTTTATAAAGTGGAGATTTCAGGAGTTAATTGATCCATCATTCATCTGTAGCAAGGGTGCTAGCGGTGAGGAGCGAGTGCCTGCGAGAGAGAAGGCGGAGCCCTGGCTTCGCTTGCACAGTCTGAGGCCCACATCCGTAAGATCGTGAGAGCCTGGCAAAGTGAGCTCCAAAAATGGATAAATATGAGGCAAAACTCACCCCACTGACCTAGCAAAACATAGGAATCCAATCACAACAAAAACTTTTAGAAATTGGACAGGAGAATCTCATCAGAAGATACATTCACTTTCTAACTTTCTGTGACCCAGTTCCTATCACAAGCCTCTTGAGAGAAATTTATGGTACAGATTTTATAATCACAGATATAGATGTCATTTTCTTTCTTTCCCTGTAAGTGAGCTTAACCCAGAGCAAAACTAAATCTGGTCACTGGGGGTAACAGGCGGCCCGAATGGCCTCCAGTGCCCCTCCTGTGTCCCCCTCCCGCACGGAGCAGGGCCGGCCTGGGCCGCCTGCGCCGCGGCAGAACCGAGGGTGTGCGGCTTCTGAGTCGGGGCCCGGGAGGGCCCTGCAGCCTCTGCTCGGCTCGCTCTTGGACGGCCCGCTCTGTGGGAAGCCAGATGCCCCGTTGTGAGGACACACAAGCAGCCCACGGGCTTCTGTGCTGGGTGGGGAGGATGTCACGGGTGTGGGGACCAAGGCCCCCGGCCCACAGCCCTGTGAGTGAAGAGGGCCGCACCTCCAGCCCCGGGCACACTGTCAGGTGGCCGCAGCCCTGGCCGAGGCCTTGACTGCAGCTTCGTGACCGTCTCTGAGCCAACACCCAGCGAGGCCCCCCTCAGTCCCTGACCCTCGGAGATGGGGAGAGGTTATCAACGTTTGCTGTTGTGGGCCACGAACACGTGGGGCAACGTTACACAACAATGGACGACCAATGCATTCCTTCCAAAAAAACTCACCCAGAGCAGTGACTGATCTGTCATATCACGGTTCAAATTCGGCCACTCCGGGAACCTGACCTCTTCTTTCTGCGTGGCAATGGGGTGGAATCTAAGTCCCAGAGGGACTTTACCTCACTCTAAAATTGGGCAAAGAATCTCCTGGCCATTCATTTCTGCGTCAGGGGGATGTTTCTGGCAACCAATGACAGAATGGCCGCGCCAACGCTGTTCGAAGAATGCGCGCTTTTATCTCCTGTAACAGTAAATCAGGAGCCAGGCCCCGCCAGGGCCACACCGTGCCGTGGCTCCGCGGCCCGCGGCTCCTGTTAGCGCCTGTCCTCTCGGTGCTCCTGTCTGTCTGCCGACTGTCCTTCCTGTCTTTGACCTCTTCTCCTCGTAAGTGGTGGTCATTTCCTTATCAACTTCTAGGAACTATCCATACCCTAAAAGGTTAACTGCGGGTGCGTTGTAAGGTGCAGTTTTGCCCAGATTGTTGTTTGACATTTTATATTTTGTTTGGGTATTTTTAACCATGCATATTTTTAGTAAAATGTTTAAATTTAATCCCTCGTTTTCTTTTACGGTTTCTGGATTAAAAAAACCTCCGCTCCCAGGCCAAGGTTATAAAACAATTTTTGCGTGGTTTCCTTTAGTGCTTTATGGTTTCTTTTTGTTTATTTGTTTAACATTTAAATGTCTAAGTCATTTGTAATTTCTCTTGCAGTATAAAGCGAAGGTATGGATTCAATCACATTTTTCCTTCAAAGCCCTCTTTCTGTCTCCTGGCTAGGGCATATTTCTCATCACACACCCATCTGAGATCATGTGCTCGTAACCTTTAACATCGCCCCATTTCCCTATAACAACCTGAGGGGCTAAATAAATGAATGGTACTTATCAACTGCTTTCAAAGCACTATTAGAAGTCAACGAAGCTCTGTCGCATGCTTTCAAACAGCAGCTGGCAGATGGCCCGTGGGCCAGACCTGGGCTGCCCCCTGTTTTTATAAATGAAGTTTTATTGGAACACAGCCACACCCACGTGTTTGTGAATTTTCTATGGCTGCTTTCACACTACAAAGGCAGAATTAAGTACGGCAGCCCCTCCTTAGACACACAGGATACAGTCCAAGAGCCCCAGTGGGTTCCTCCAACCATACGTAGTACTCAACCCTATAAATACTATGTTTCTTTCTGGCCATATATACCTGTAATAAAATTTAACTTATAAATTGGGCACAGAAAGAGGGTAACAATGATAATTAATACTAGTTAAAATAAAGCAATTATACTTTAAGAAACGTTATGTAAATGTGATCTCTCTCAATATATCACTGTACTGCGCTCACCCTTTTTTTCATGTGGCAATATGAGATGATAAAATGCCTTTTCACTTAAAGGAAGCACTCTGCAGCTTCTGTTTGGCAAATCCGAATTGCTGACACCACTAGCCTTGCGCTTCGGAGCCGTTATTAAGTAAAATAAGAGCGACC
Organism: Pteronotus mesoamericanus; assembly: GCF_021234165.1. NCBI lineage: Eukaryota > Metazoa > Chordata > Mammalia > Chiroptera > Mormoopidae > Pteronotus > Pteronotus mesoamericanus. Next base: position 5,675,816 of record NW_026555105.1, read on the forward strand.
CAGTGACCTCAATGCCACAGGAGCCCATCTGACCACCCAGGCAGCTGCTCAGTGGCTCCCAGGGAGGAGGCAGCATCTACCGATGTCGGGCAGGGGGCTGATTCACGCCCAGGCGGCACAGAGAGAAACATCATGAGATGTTTATCACAAATAGTACACGATTTAAAACATGAGTTGTCTATTTCTGGAACTTTCCATTTAATATTTTTGGAACACAGTTGACCACAGCTAACTGAACCTCAGAAGGTGAAACCGGGCATAGGGCAGCGGCTACATCAGTTGCAACAGAGGCCATATGTCCTGTGAAGCCTCAAACATGTGCTGGCTGGCCTTTTCCAGAAGAAGCGTCTGACTCCCACTTTAGAATTTACAGAGCACTTCCACGTGCATTAAGTCCCCTAAAGCCACAGCCTAATGAGAAGGTATGACTCTCGTTTCATCTGCAAATATGAGACTTAGGGAGGTTAAGAAGCAAGTGAGGGGCAGACCCGGGACCCAGCCCAAGTCTTATGGTTTAAATTCCACAAATGTTTCTCCTATCACTTTGACTGGGCTTTATGGTTTTCAAAGTTCTCTGCATACCTTGATTCTCTTGCTATTTCCAATAATCCTGTGAGGAAAACATGACGTGAAAACCGAGTAACAGGGAGGGTAAGTGAAATTCTGGAGTGCTCAGAGTTTTTAACTGATATAAAACTTAGGGGTCTAGCCAAAAACAAACAAAAACAAAACTCCTGTTCTCTCAACAATACTTCATCGCTGATATCGTAATGCAAATCCTAGCTAACTCCAGCCCAAAATACTCCAAGCATTCTAAGTATTCCAAAGGAGCGGCTGGAAGAGGGCCCTGAATTCCCTAGCGCTGGGTGCCCGGCGGCTGGCCATCGTTCCCCGGCCATCCCCGGGGACGGGGGCTGCCCGCGGCCCTGTGCCCGCCGCCCCATCACAGGAGTCTACACTGGAAACCTGCATAATCTTATCAACCACTGTCATCCCAAACACCTGAATTGAAAAAAAAAAAAAAAAGACCAGCAGAACAATAAGTGTAGATAATGTTTCAGGCATACAAAGGAGAGAGAGAGAAGGGGGAGAAGGAAGAGAAAGGGGAGGGGACGAGGAGGAGAGAGAAAGACACCCAGGTGGTGCCATTTAAATTGGACCTCGAAGGGAGCAAAAGCTTTCACTGGGATAGGAAGGGAGGGAGAGAGGGAGGGAGGAGGAAAGACAGGCGAAGAGAGAGGGAGGGAGGGGAAGGGGCGAGGGAACAGGGAGGGAGGAAGGAAGGAAGGAAGGAAGGAAGGAAGGAAGGAAGGAAGGAAGGAAGGAAGGAAGGAAGGAAGGAAGGAAGGAGAAAAGAGATGACTGAACCGCTGCTTGCTAAACTCCCTTTCTCAAGACCATGTTTGTCTTCTTCAGGAACCACTAAGAGCTAAAGGAGGGACATTAAGCGCATTTTTAAGCTATCTTTTTAATAAACTGCATGCATAATATTGAAGCAATTCACACTATTCCCCAGCAGATCCTCTGTCACTGGCCCACTGGCTCCATAAGTCACTTTTTTTCCTCTTATTAATAAGGCAATTCACCTCAGGTACTTCTTTAATTTCCTGTGTTTTTTCCAACACAAAGTTAATTTACTTTATCCCTTATCCTAAGAATGATAACAGGGTTTCTATAAAAGTGAACATCCATGATCAAAGAGAAGCTTGTATTATAAACAAATTATGACAACTGGGCTCTCTTTGAAATATTTTAACTTAATTAAGCTCAAACACTTTTGGCAAAGGTTTAAAAACTTGAGAGTAATTAAATAGCCATTCCAGTTTGGCTGGATTTTCTTTTAATGTTGGAGTAAGAGAGATAGTTTACATGGTCATAGCCTAAAATGCAGCACGGCTATTATTTTTTAGTTGCTACTTTTTTAAACAAAAGATAGTAGACAAAATTGAATTTGGGCAATGATTGAATTCTCACACAGCTTGATTACAGTGGCAGTTACATGACTGTATACACTTGTCAAAACACATAGAACTATATACTAAGAGACTTGAACTTTACTGTTTATCAATTATTCCCCTATAAACCTGACTTTTTTTTAAAAAAATGAATTTTGACTGTTCAGCTGTATTGAAAATATTCTCAGGATGTTTTTTGAAGCATTGTCTGTAGTGAGCAAAACAAAGGAAACAGTAACTAGAAAGAAAATACATGTTGATCAGTAAAAAATTTGATTGATTTAAAAAAATGACTTAAACCTATATGTATTGACCTGGAATACTGTGTAAAATATTGTTAAGTGGTGGAGGGAGGCAAGTTGTAGAATAATATGCTGGCAAAAGCAATAAGAGCAACCACTGAAATGGTGGTATAATCTCATTTAATAAGTAAGTGGGAAGTAGGTAAGGGAGACCTGCTTCCATTCCTGCTCACAAGGTTGTGGCTTGCCTCAGTTTACCCTTGGCACTCTCCCAGCGTCGCCTCGCAACATGGCGGCCACTTCCAAGAGAGAATGAGAGGGAGCACCCAATAGAAGTGGCATCCCATCTAATTTAATCTTGCAAGTGGCATTCCTTCATCTCTGCTCTATTCCATTTGTTAGCAGCAAGTCAGTAAATCCAGCCCACATTCCAAGGAGAGGCTGCATGAGAGAATACCAGGAGGAGGGAAGGGGTTATTGGGGGTCATCTTGGAGTCTGACTCCCCCCAGAAGAACACATGAATTACCATGAATAATGGCCACAGTGGGGTCCGGGACAACACCTTTTTTTTTTTTTTTAATTATATTTCTGAATCAAAACATTTGAATACTCATGCTAAATGGGCTAAACACTGACCTTAAATAGCCTCATGAACACATTTAGGTCAGGTTTTGCTTCCAGATGAGTGTTGAAGAAACTTTTGGTTTTCAGAGTCCTTTGAAGTTCGGAATTATGGAAAAGAAATCAGAGATCTGTGCTATTATCCCCACATTAAGGGTGATAATACCAAGGCACGGGGGGAGGGGGGTAAGTATGTGTATATATGTTTTTATTTATTTGTCTGAAATCTATGTGCAAAAAGCACGTAATAGTACTCACTCATTTTTAAATTAGTAAAATAAATTCATTTTAGAAGAGTAAAATAGTAAGGCAAGGAGTTCACATGTATGTTACAGAAGCCAAAGGTTTTATGCACGCTGTGCTGGCTTCTGATGGGCTGGTCTGTTTCTATCCTCTGATGTCACGAAATGGAAGCATTAGAGAAAAGAGTGAAAAACAGAGCAAATAAGAGAAACAAAAGTATAATAAACTAGATCAATTCCCTCAGCTTAGGCATCGTTGGGAGTTCTCAGGGGACAGAATCGAGCCTCCAGTTTTAGGAAATGCCTAAATATGTACCTGGGTATGAGGGGAAGACTTCTGATTTGATACAGCTTCACTGTGAGTTCATGGAAAACACAGCGTCACCCGAAGGTTGACCAGCCTTGTCCAGCACACAAACACCAGTCACGCTGAAACTTTATTTCTGCCTTTCAAGTTATTCTCTCTCCGGCTTTGCGCTGATTCCTAATCAGAATTTTGAGCGTGTATTAAATATTCGAGTAGGGAGGGAATTTAGTCCATTATTTCAGATTTTACTTTTTTATGACCTGTTTAAACAGATAAAAACTGACTTTAATAACTGCAAGCAATATTAGATACACTGAATGGCCCTACTTCTGATTCTGTATATGTTTAACAAATTAAGCATTTCGTTTTTATGACTAAAAGTAGAGTGCTTAGCGAGGCAAGCTGAAGAAGTCATACACAATCTGCTTTAGGAGGTACTAATAAGCTCAAATGTCATTGGCTTCTATTGTCATACTGTAACTTTAAACATAACACCTCAATTCCAAAGGCATTCGTGTCAGAATCAAAAATGACTTTGAGACTATGCCATGACAAACGTCTTTTCTTTTTTCTTTTTTAAGTAAATTTTAAGAGCCAGGATAGAAAAGGGAATACACAGCAAATTCCCTAAGGGTGGTTGGCACTGTCTTGTCATGACTCAGGCTACCACTAGGTGGCGATGCTTCTCAACAGCTGGTACGGTATTTTTCGTAAAATGGGCTTTTCCTCATATTTGTGGCTTAGCTATTGTTGGCCTCAAAGAGTTCATTAATTCTACCCTACAAGGACCACCTCTTTTCTGAAAGGAAAGTATTCCTGAGTGGGTTCCCTTTAGCAATATATTTTTCAGGCACGACATGGAAAGAGATGAATAATGAGCCAACTATTTACGAAGATGGTACAGCAGGATCATAAAGCCCCCACGTGGTAGACCCAGACTGCTCTGGTTCACAGTCCAGCTCTGGCACTTATGGCTGTGTTACCTAAGGCAAATGACCTGGCCTTTCTGTGTCTCAGCACCCTCATTTATAAAACAGATACAATAACAGTACCCAACTCAGAAGGCTGATGGGAGACTCAAGAGAGTTGGTCTGAGTAAAGTCACTGGGATCATCCCTGGCCTAGAACAAGCCTTATTTAAGAGGAAGCTATTGATGCTGTGAACACCCCCAAGAATGCAGCGCTGGCTCCCACCCGCACTAGGTCCCATGGGCCCCGCACCACTGAACCCTGCCAGCCACACATGGGGAGAGCTGGCCCCCACCAGCACTAGGTCCCTTTTACAGACGAGAAAACCAAGAATAAAGAAATGCAATGAATTTCCCAAGGTCTACATTAACGTGAGAGTTACCACATGAACCTATGCCTACCTAACTCTAAATTCATATTCTTAACCAGTGTAATATATCATACAGGCCAAATGTTATAAGCAATAAAAATGAGAAAACGTGTAGCTCAAACTAAAAAGTAATAGCAATTGCACTCCATAAAAGTGCATTCTTCTCTTTGTTTTCCCCTCTCCAACATAATTCCATGTTTCCTTCCCTTTACAGGATTCCCCCCCCCCAAAAAATTAAATTTTTGCCTTAACATTTATTTCTAAACCAGCAAGAGCTACCTAACCCCAAGATCTTTGAAAATTCTGGAGGTATGGTTTTGAGGTGAACTTAAGAGATATTCAACTTAAAAAGGTTAGAGTATTTAAAACTCAAGAAAAGATGATTCTGCAATCCTGCACAAGGATAAAAATAGAATTCCAAGTCCTCTACCCACAAACTCTACCACCTTCCAACTGCTGGGGTTTTTTTTTTCCCTGTCAGTCCTTGAAATGACCTTGGTTTAATTACCTGCATCTCAATGAGTGAATCTACATAGAAAGTGAAGGTTAATTAATGAAGGATGGTTTCTTTTGCTAAGCCCACCAGGCAGGGGCTGACAGTGCGTGGTCCTTGCCATGCTATCCTATATCTCATTAGAAATGGTCAGATTGATGTGCTCAGTTTGGACCAGGGAAACGAAAGAAAATAGTTTACTAATGACGGCCACTCGCGGTGCGCCGTCACAAAGCCATGCACCTGGCACCTCTAACCTTGAATGGCACTGCTCCTGAACTCACCGAATCCAAAACTTTAGACCCAGGTAGAAACGCAGAGATCAGATTCTAACAAGGCTCATACACTTACATGCCAGTTGCACAATAACCACATAACTCTTATACTACTATTTTTCTTAACAGTCCTTGTTTATAGATATATATGGATATATAAAATATATATGTACCCTTGTGTATATATATATAATATATATGTATAAACTGAGCTGTTCTAGAACAGGGTTTATCAAGCTCATCATTAATGACATCTTAGACCAGACACATTTTGCTCTTAGCAGCTGTCCTGTAAATTGTGGGATATTTAGCCACATCCCTGACCCCTACCCACTCAATGCCAGCAAATACAAAAATCAGGAAATTAACATCGATACAATACTATTAAGCAATTTATACATATTCTTCAAATGTCATTCCTTTCCTGGTCCAAGATCTACTCCAGGATCACACAGTATTTGTCATGTCCTGGTCTCTTTAGTCTCCTCCTACCTGTGACAGTTCCATTTTTTTTCATGACCTTGATATGTATGAAGAGCACTGACCTGTTAGTTACTTTGCAAAACATTCTTCAACTTAAGTTCATCTGTTGTTTTCTTGTGATTAGATTGCAGTTATGCATTTTTGACAAGGACACCACATTAGTATGTCCTTCCCAGGGCGTCACAGCCTTGGGGACGCAACGTGCTGTTAACTGGTGTCACGTGGTTGAGGCAGCGTCTGTCATGTCTCCACCGTAAAGTTCCTGTTCCTCCCTTGGTACTTAATGTTTCATGGGGAGATTCTCTGAGGCTATGCAAATGTCCTGTTTCTCACCATAATTTCAGCCACTAAGTTTGGCATCCATTGACGATTCTTGCCTGTAACGATCATTACTCTGGTGTTGGCCAAATGGTGGTTTTCTATTTCATCATTCTACACTTGTAATTGGGATTCTACTATAGGGAGTAGCTGCCTCTTTTCCTCCACTTTTTAGTTTTTTTCTTAAGAAAGCATTGTCTCACTACCACAAATGAAAAACCAGGATTAAAACAAATGTTTTAATGACAAACGATAACAGTAAAAAATATATTCAATGGGGACAAAAAGGTGTTATCAATTTCTAGCTGGATTGCAAGCTTTGAAGGGTGCCAATGTGATGTCTCATTATTCTTTATTAAAAAGAAAGAGTAAGAGGCATTAGAAAAGTGTTAAAAACATATAGAATAAAACTGACTTCCTCCTTGATATGTCTTCAGGTGAACTGGAAGGCAATCAGAAAAGCTACTGTGTGAAATAAAATTCAGTATTATTTGATATTGAATCCAAATAATACCCTGGATTTTCTTCTCCTTCTCCAATGGGGCCATATCCTGCATTCTAAAAAACACTAACCAGCTTCTCCCATTTTACAGATGAAGTGACTGAGGCCCCAGGAGAGTAAATAACCTGCTCAATATTTACTGATAGAGGATCTTTGCTACAAGAGCAGTAGTAACTCAGACAGATCTAACAGTACAATGCTGGAGGTAAAATGAGTTGGTAGGTAGAGATGTATTACCAGGATGTCAGGGAGTCTCATAAAACCCAAGAGCAAGAGTGTAGCCAGACCAGTAAGGGACTAGAACCTGGAACATAAGAGTGACCAGGGCCTTCTACTTCTCATTTTTATTTTTCCCTGTGTACCTATTTTACTTTTTTTTTTTCTCTCTCTGTCTCCCTCTCTCACAGCTTTCTCAGCCTCTCCATCCACACAGCTACACGGCAAGCCCAGAACAACCAAGTCCACAGTCCGAACCGCATTCAGACCTCATTGGGTCTCCCTTGATCACAATTCTAAAATCCTGATTGGTCACCTTGAGCCAGGGCCACACCCTTGATCCAATCAGCTACAGCAGGCAGGGCAGGCAGGGGAGTGGAGCAGCCTCACGCAATTCAGACATGAAGGATGACACTTGTCAGCTGAGGAGGTACCCTGCGCAAGTACCACCGAGCAAACGTGCATCCAAAGGACTGATTTCTTTCTGGATTTGCTGGTAAACATCTTATGCTCACATTTAAACTTGAAATGTATGAACAGAATGAGACGATCCATTAAAATCAGAAAGGAGAAGTGTTAAAAATAAGTAAGTAACGGCCTTGTTTGGCTGTAGCAATAAAATGACCAAGTGCAATGCCTTGATTTGATAAAATCATCTTTTAACAAAGGAGGTCGGGGGACCGATTTCTCAATCTCTGGGCCAGGTTCTTAAAACGGGATTTTCCTGGCATCGGTCAGTAGTATATCGGCCATCCAAACACCACAGATAGTACTTTCTCTTTGCACTTTTTCTTTGACCACACTCACTTTTTTTTTTTCTTAAATACAAACATTAAGTCAGGAAACTTAATGACAGTATGAGCTCAACTAGGAAAGTCGGATCCAAAGCCATGCATATGACTAAAGCCGAGAGCGCACATCCCTGTACCACATAATCCCCGGCGAAAGCCCCACTGACTTCAGTAGTACTAGCCACTCTATCCTCGGAAGTCTCTGTCCGCAGCATTCTCTGTCCCCTGCAGCAAAAGAGCCTACGTTCAAATCGTTCAGACAGTTTTCAATCCATCCCTGCTTTAGTCTTCCCAAAATTAAATTTTTCTGACTTGAAAAGTTGCACATTGTTGAGAAATTGGCTTTTGATGTTTCTCTGAGCTCTCCACACCAGCTATTTTTTAAAATCAACCCTGCTCAGTTCTTTACTTGTGTTTACCAGTATCGCCTTTGGCTGGGGATTCTTAAAGATGAATTTTGTTCACATTTTCGACTTGGCTTTAAAAGGCAATACAGATAATTACTCCAAGAGCACTTGGAGGGTCTTCAGTTCTGGGGATACAAAGGTGAGGAGGCCCTGAACTTGCCCTCAAGGAGCTCCCTGCAAGGTCCTGGAGACAGAGACAGAAACCTAGACATTTCAGTGAGCAGGACGTCTCCACAGAGGTTCGCCCTGCACCCCACCTCCCCAGGAATGGAGACAAGGGGCTGCTTAGTCCATTCTAGAAGTCTGGAGGGGCTTCGTGTAGGAGAGGTACGCAAGCTGAGACTCGAAGGAGGTTTGGAAGGCAGGAAAAATCAAGATGAAAGGGATGCCCCCGATGGAGGGAAGACCTGACTGTGCGCAACCGGCAGGAAAGAGCCACGTGGACAGGTGAGCCGCAGATCGGGGGCAGAGGGAATGAGACCTGGAGTGCTTGTCACCAGGCTTGGCTCAATGCGATGCGCAGAGAGAGGGCTGGAGAGGGAAACTAAGGAGAAAGAATAGCTCAGGACTTCCCAAAGGGTGTGCCCGGAAATGCCAGTCCTGGAAGCAGTCACTGGTGTCACCGATGAAGACTGGGAAATACTAGACGGACGATGATTTTTGAAATGCCATGAACCCAGGGTTTCTCTGAGCCTGAGACGTGACTGCCTCGCGAGGGTCTAAGAGGAGCACACAGCCTTTCCCAAACCCTCTGGGCCCTTGGAACTCAAAGTGGCTCGGGCCCCAGCGGCATCGGCCTCATCTGGGAGCTCACGGGAAACGCATTTTAACATGTCCCCCAGCCAGTTCCCAGGAACATTAAAGTGAAAGAACCACGGGCCTTCATCATGTTAAGATGCAGGTGGCCTGGGATGCGGCCTGGGATTCTGCCTCCAGACCTGTGAGTAACAGGACTCTCAGCTACATGAACGCCAGCGCTCCGAGGCCGTCTCGGGTGATTCGCGTTCTGCTGGCAACCCATCGGAAAGTTGAAGAAATCATTCAGGCCTGTTGCCAGCAACCTGGTCCTGGTGATCTTTGCGTTCAGAAACGCCAGAGAATCCATACTCGTTTCTGCCCTCGAGGAGCTGGGATTCAGCTGGAAAGCTAACAGTTAATGACAAGAAACAATCAGTGAATAATAAAAGTACACATACATAAAATTTATTTTTTGTTCTTTTTACTGAATATGAACTACATGCTATTCCCTATTCGACGGCTGCGGACAGAGCACTGAAATAAACAAAGTCCTTTGCCTTCACAGTCTTTACGTTCTAGAAAAGGAACAATGTATAAATTAACAAGTAAATAAATGAATAGTAGAACCAACCATGACAGGGGTTATGGAGAAAGACAAAACCAAGTCAAGGAGATGCTGGTGAGAGCTGAGTGAAAGGTTATTTTATTAAGCAGGAGAGTTTGGGGAAGTCTTCAGTGATCAGGTGATACTTGAGCAGAGACCTGAAGGAGCTGGAAGGATGTGACGCGTGGCTGGCTGGGGGAAGCTCTGCAGCCAGAAGCAGCAGCGAGCCGGGGGCCCGCGGCGGAGCTTGCCTGCAGTGCCCTGAGGGAGCCAGGGCCTGTGCGTGGCTGCACATTGAGGAGCAGGATGAGCAACAGGAGGCGGGACCAGAGAAGCCAGCGAGGGCATGGGAAGCCAATCGTGTAGGACCTTATGGAAGACTCGGACATCTCCTTGTCCTGAGACGGAAGCCACTGCGGGTGGGGAGGCTTGAGCAGAGCACTGACTTCCACGCTAAACGTCTTGCTATGGATGCTCTGCAAAGAGTAGAGTGTAAGGGCCAAAGGTGAAAGTAGGAAGCCCAGTTAGTGGATTAGAAATAAACCAGACGAGCAAAAACAGCAGCTTGGAGTTGGGTGCTACCAGTGGAAATGGTAAGAAGTGGTTGGATTCTGGGTATATTGTGAACATAGTGCCAACGGGATTTCAGAAGATTCGATATACGGGGTGAGAGGGGGGATAAAGTCACGGCTCTATGTAAGGCTTCCGACTTGAGCAGCAGAACAGGTGGAGGTCCCAGTTACCGAGAGGAGGGAAGGTTTCTGGAGCCGTTAGGTGGGAGGCTAACCATCCAAGGTGGCGTTCTGGGCACACCAAGTTTGAGAGGTCTGCGGGAGGCATCCATGTGCAGTACCAAAAAGACAGTTGGAGACGCGAGGTTCAGGAGAAGGGTCCACACTGGAAATACTGGGCAGTGTGGAGTCTACTAGTTCAGGACCCGGCATAGAGTAGGAATTCGATAAACAGTAACTGCGTGAGCACTGTGGCTTAGATCAGCAGAAATATCTGCTTCCTGTGGGAAAATAACTAGGCCTTCACATCCTGCTAATGGTGGGTCAATAACATTTTCGAAGGAGAAGAAAAGCAATTTTTTCTCCTCCCAAATGATGTGCAAAATAAGATAGCGTGGTTTCACTGAGGTTGTTTTCTATCTCCAAAATAACATTAATAAACAAACTTGAAGTCACGCAAGTATGAATGTAAATGATTTGAAGGGTGCTTGAAGACTTCAGGAAGGGCTTTGTAAGGTAAATAATTCATAAACTCATAGAACGAGTTTTGTTTTGTTTTGTTTTTTTTACTAATTAAGGGTGAAATTTTTACTAATAAATTGTGAGAGTTTTCAGGAAGTACATGAGTGGAGATCAATTCACTGCAACAAGCATTTACTGAAAAACTACTATGTGCCAGGCGTTTGGCTGGAGGTGGCGGTTCAGGGATCTGTAGGGTGGTTGGTCCTGCTTTTAAGGAGCTGCCTATACAGAGGGGACATGTCGTTCTGAAGGGCCAGGTGCATTGGGGCTGCTCACTCCTGGGTTCTGATGGTCTCTTTTGCAGACACACAGTAGAGGGACTGTTCAAGAGTAGGGGCGGCCAGAGGGCTTGCTTCATCCAACGAATGCAAACAAAAGTTTTGTGCGTTACTTCCCAGCGGAAGCTGCGAGAGGCATTGCGTGATCTGTCATTGTTATGGTCTGAAGGTTTGTGACCCCCACCCCCAAATTCCTATGTTGAAATCTAATCCTTGAGGGGATGGTAATTTGGAGGTGGGACCTTTGGGAGGTCATTAGATCATGAGGGTGGAGCCCCCCTGAGCTGGATTAGTGTCCTCGTAAGAAGAGGCCAGAGAGCCAGCGCACTCTCTGCCACGGGAGGATATGACAAGAAGTCAGGGGTCTGCAACCCAGAAGACGGGCTCGATCTTACCGGAGCCCAATCATCCTGGCACCCAGATCTCAGACCTCCAGCTTCCAGAACTCTGTGACATAAATTTCTTTTTTTTTTTTTAAGCCACCCAGCCTATGGTACTTGGTTACAGCAGCCTGAACCAAGACAGCCATGTTCTGGGCTCTCTTTGCAGAAGCAAGAGTCAGTGATGAACTGCTACCTGCTTCAACCAAGGTCCATGAGTGACTTGACTGTGGACATAGCCTTTCCCACGCCAACCGGATGACCTGCTGAATTTAGGGCACGAATAGGAAATTACCTTGGGTGTGTTAAGCCATTGGTATTTGGGGGATTGTTGGTTACTGCTTAATCTAGCCTGTCCTAAATGATACCAACTCTCTTAATCAAGGATATATCCTCTATGCATTTCCATGTGGCAAAACCCCCTAATCCCCCATCCTTGGGGCTTTCTGTTATCTCTCTCTATTTTAAAATATCACTTCTGCCCTAAGTTTCCAAACCTTCATTTATAGAAACAAAGAAATGGATCCAAGCCATCCTTCAAATATTTTCCTCCATTTTTTAAAAAATTCTATTCTTACCCTAAATCACCTCTTTCATCTTCAGTTGCCCTTCTACTTTCATCATCCATAGCCGTTTTCAGTCACACCATATTTGTCACCAAAAGCAAATTTTTAGTAGTCATTGTTAACTTCACAAGAGCTCCCAGCGATGTGAGGAGAGCAGAGGTCAAAGGAAGGGTGTGCATCCTAGATTGTAATTGACTAAGGGGCTCACTCCGCCCACCTCACTGTGATAGGCTGAAACCGGCATCAGCAAAGGTTATAAATGACTATGTGTTAAGGGCCTCCCAGGGACAAGCAAGTTAGCCAAGCTATGAAAGGATGTACTGTTTTTCTTCTTTTGGTGGGGCGGTGCCGGGCGGCGGGGGAGAGAGAGAGAGAGAGAGAGAGAGAGAGAGAGAGAGAGAGAGAGTGTGTCTGTTGCTGTCATCTTTCTGGTGTCTAGAAAACATGTAGTGCAGAGTAGATGCTAAATAAATACTGTGATAAGAAGGGAGGGAGGAGAGAAGGAAGAAGGGAGGGAAGTGTGGACAAAGGGAGGGAGGGAGAGAGGTGGGAAGAACTGTGATACAGCCCAGTAAGTGCAAGGACAGAGGCAGGTGCAGAGGGGCGCCCTGTGGGCACCCAAAGGAGTCAGGAGTGGCAGAGGGCAGATGCACAGGGTGTGAATGCTTCTTAGGGGACATAATAAAACAAAGGCCAGAAGTTCTCTCACAGCTCTGGGAGACCCCACCATCATTAATTTCAGACCCTGAGAAGCATTTCTGTAGAGGTCATCAGTTGTTCTAATGGTTTGGAAAATCTACTCTGGATCAAGGGCAAATGCTACCTATAGCAAAGGTGCTCGGTATTTCCTTGAGAGCAACCAAGTGCCATTTCAACTGTTACGGTAGATGGAGTTGGGAAAGGTCAAGGCAAAGAGAAATAAAAGAAAATACGCTTGTAGCAGTGGAGGGACCAAGATTGGGGGGGTGGGGAGACGGGAGGGCTGGAGCCTGCCTCCCACCACGTGAAATCTATCACCCTCAAAAGTCACCCCAAATAAGCCACAATAAAATATCTCTATTAATTGACATTTTCTCAATCTTAAGAAAATACTATTAAACACAACGTTTCAAAACAGCTATTTACATGAACCTAAATAGGTGTTTTTTCTGCACAAATCCAGCTTTAGGACAAACCTCATCATTCCTACCAGGTTGCTCGTGAACTGAATTTTGGAGCAAACCTTGTCTTATGAGTGAACCATTCATTTCTAGCGTCATCACCAAGAAACGCAGGGATCCCATGCTGAGACGCCCCTCCCTCAGCTTTAACACGGGAGCTGTTATTATTTTACGCTGAGTTCCACCACTGGCTTTGCACTTGCTGATTGAACACACAACATCAATGTTCAGTTCTCCACCTGGAGACAGTAGAAACCCACTCAGTCTTAGTTAAGGTGAGTTTTGACTATAAGGACAGGAAACCAAAAACAGAGGAGGGGGACGTTTCTTAAGTCTGTCACAAGGGAGCCAAGGGCTGATCTGGTGGCTACATAGTGGCAGGGTTCAAGGCTCCCTCTATCTTGCTTCTCCCTTATGTACAGTTTCCATTCCTATTATTACTTCATGGTCCAAAATAGTTGCTGGAGCACCAGCTGTTATATCCACATTCCCACCATCAGGAAGAAACAGAGGGAGGTGGGAGACAAAGAAGTACCCACTTGCTCCTTTTACATACATTACCCAGAGGTTTCATTACAATTACGGTAACTGAACGAGAACTTAGGCTCAGGGTCCCAGGTAAGAGCAAGAGAACCTGGGAAATGCTGCTTTATTTGGGGCTTCCACGCGCCACTTAACAATTAAAGGTCAATCACTAGGGAATAAAGAGGGGCGACCATTGAGGAGTAATTGGCACTTTCACTCACTTCAATGTGGTTTATGCCAGATTTTAATTTGTCTTACTCTGCCCCTTCTCAGGTGCTAAGAAAAATAATAAGATATATAAAGTTTTCTGAAACCATGAAACCGAACTCATTTACCTTTATAATTGTCTATTAACCTACTACCAGAATTCATTGTATATTTAATTCCATCCTCTAACACTTTAATGCCATCGCTTTAGTCTTTACACATGACCGGCCTCACTCATGTCAGACGTTTTCATCTCCTTTATGTTCATTTATTGTAACTTTCAGTGGTCTTCTAGCCAATCCGTCCTCCTTTTTATTGCAAGAGCATGAAATTTTATAATCCCCCGGAGCTTTGTTAGTCAGCTGCTACAAGGTGCTTAACCTTCACTAATTTATTCCCTCATTTTTTGACTTTCAGATCTGAAGTAGACCTTAGCATTTTGTTTTTGAATATAAAAGTAACTTTTATTAAGTAGGTTTATTGCATTAATAGATTTTTACTTCAGTTTTTACAGTTATATTTAAGTTCTCTGCTAGTTATGCTGCAGATCACTTTAATAACAATTTATAATGCTATGCAATGTAATTTATATTTTAATATAATAAAAATGTACATAGTGTAATAAAGCAAGGGTAATTTTATAAAACTTTACCTGGTAATTATTTCAAATAAGCATGTATTTTTTTAAACTCTTGAACAAACAATTTTATTGATATTTATTATACTAGAAATTCCCTAAACAATAATAGCTTCTCTTTTTAAGGAAAAAATAATAATAAAGACAGTGTTGCCTTGTAAAATACCACATGTGTTTTGATTTTTTATTTGCCTCATCCTTTTTCCTCGCTGTTTTGATTTCTCAAAGGCAGAGAGGGGATTGTTTTCCCTTCATCATCCAATTACATGAATGATCAATACCCGGCTGTGAAAATTTCTAATTCAGGTTATAACAGCAAGAACGATCATGTCAGTATTAACTGAGATATATAAGTGACAATAAAATAATACTAATAATTATAAAACACTCTCTCCTCCTCCACTGAAAATCTGGCAGGGATTATAGAAAGACTGATCCAAACACAAATGTTAGACATATATTTGTGCACAGGGTGGGGCGGGGAGAAAAACCAAGGCACGAACTTGGGGACTTTAAACTTTCTGGGCTTTAATAAAGTGAGACCAATGCCAGGACAAACAATGGGCCAGCAGAGGCTTGGACTCTCGTGGCATTTCTCTTCAGGCAAGAACCTAGCTGTATCAGTGAGCTTGTGCTGCATAACAACCCTCCCCCAAACTCAGTGGGTAAAACAGGAACGTGCAGGTAGTTCCTAAGTCTGCGTATCGGCAGCAGGGGCTGGGAGGTTCCGCCGACCTGGGCCAGGCTGTCTGACCGTGGTGGCAGAGTCTCGCTGGGGAGTCAGCGGTTGGCTTCGGAGTCAGCCGGGGGCTGGCAGGCTGTGGGCTGGGGCATCTCTGCTCCTGCCCCCAAGGTGTCCTACGCCCCAGCAGGCCAGCGCAGGCCCGCCCAGACGGCCACAGAGCTCCAACAGGAGCAGGGAGGGCAGGCTCCAAACACGGGAGCTTTTCACATTTCTGCCTGAGTAGTATTTGCTGACGTCCCATTGTCCAAAGGAGGTTGGGTGACAACCCCAGATGCAAGTGGGGAAATACACTCCACCTCTTTATGGGAGGAAGAGACAACTATGGGCATTTTATAACCTGCCACATCACACCCAAGATATCCATGATCTTTGCTATCAGTTCTTGGACCCCCATGGCCCATGGAACATGCCGCTCTCTCAAAAATAATGAGCGCTTCCTTTGCCTCAAGCCCTATTTAGGCAACATCCTAGTAGGGCCCCCTCTTTCCAAAAACCCATATTCTTTTTGACTCCAGCCAGAACAGACTTCTGTGGGTTGTTTACACTTGATATCTCTTCCCTTTCCTTCAGGCAATAGACTCTGTTCCTACCTTGTGGGAACTTCCCCTTCTACCTCCTGGAGAACCGTCAACCAAGGGGTCCCTCCTTCTTGTCACACATCTGATCATGAGCTCCCGTCTGGCCAATCAGAATACTTCATCGTGGACCCAGTGATTGGTCCAGGGTTGGGCAAATGAGCCAGGCCGGACCAATCAAAGACATTCTCAGGAATTAGTGTGAAGCTATTTCAAAAATCTGGAATCTTTACCTATAGACACAATGTGTGCTACCGAAGCCAATGATCTTCAATACTCCTGTGAGAATAAATCACCCAGAGAAAACCAGAGCAAAATAATAAAGAGAGGAAAGAATCCCAGTCATGTCGTCTGAGCTCCTGGAAACAGCCATGCCTGAAGCTACTTCCACTCCTGCTCTCGGTTTTATTAACAAATAGCTTCTCAAGTTTGAGTTGGGTCTTTGTCATCTACAACCAAACCAGCTGTGAGTAGTCCAGCCTTGCACATTAAACACTGTGGTGTCAACCTCTGAAGCCAGCTAGAGCCCCTGAAAGCCCTGGGCACTGTTTAAAGAACATGGAGAAATACACTGTATCTGATTCTACTATACCAACAAGGAGCATTTGATTAGGCAGAAAATAACCACAGGATACAACTACAGTGTTACAATCATAAACATACCTTTTCTTTTTAAAATGTTATTAAACTAAATAAGCTCTACCATTTCCAATTTATTATGAACAATCTTTTGATTGTTATTTATCTACTGGGTTCCTTACAGCTGGTATGTACAGACTCAGCTCAGGAAAGATTTATAGGGAGGAAAATAAAAATGAACAAAATTCTGTCTGGTGGGTCATTGTTTTTCTACAAAGGCAAAATGATTGGCTTCCACCTAGGTCACAGAAAAGTCTGCTCATCTCTCATCACGTTCCCAAGGTGCACCTGGGCTTTCGAATGGCAGCCTCTTGGACGTATATTCCCTGAATTGCACTCCCCGCCTTTCTCAGATATGCCCCTTGACATGTTATACACACAAGCGAGCTGGAGTTCAAATTATGCCATGTACTCTCTCCCCTTCTTGAAGAGAAATGATACACAGTCAGTACATTAAAGGATCTGGAGAGGAGCCTGTCTAACTTTGTTTGACCTCACATTTCCCGAATTTATTTGATCACTGACCATCTTTCTAAAAATCGTGTTCATGACCAGGAAACCAGTTGTCTGTGGAGTAAATACTAGTCCACCATCTAAAATAGGAGTCAACAACCTTTTTCTGTGAACGGGCCAGAGAATAAGTAGTGTAGGCTTTGCAGGCCGTGCAGTGTCTGCCGCAACTATCCAGCTCGGCCATTGCAGTGGGAAAGCAGCTGTCACAGACGACACAGACAGGCGGCACGGCTGCGTTCCAGCGAAACTTTCTTTATAAAGGCAGGCGGAGGGCCGGGTTTGACCTGTGGGACATCGCTTGTTTTGGCCTCTGTCTAAACTGACAGGAGATAGCAAGTCTAGGACAGGGACGTAGATGAGACCATGGACTTAGTTAGAATCAGCCTGTGCTGGAGTCCCAGCTCCACGTACCGCTGCTTAGCCTTGAGCAACCTGCTGAGCTTCCGTAAGCCCTGTTTCCTAGCTGTACGATGAAGAGTAAGTGTACACCTCCCATATGCCTATGGAAGTTCTATTTCTACACGATTTCTCTGAGTAGAGGGGGGGTGTGTGTGTGTGTGTGAACTCAAAAAAGAGGTTCTGTTCGACACATGAACTAACCGAAGTCTCCGCATGGTAGGATGATGAAAAGATTCATAAACTGAAGTCACACAGCAAACACAGCACTCATATCCAAGGTGACAGATAAAAAATACATAACTCGCCGGGGAATTTTTGAAATTTAGGGAGATAGCTCTAAAGTTCCAGCACATGGAGTGAAATGAGAGCCAATCTTATCTCACTCTCAGGGGCCAGAAAGACCCAGTTAACATCTTGTTTCCATAAACCTCCCGAAAGCTATATTTGGGTTTATGTTGTGTCTAAAGAGACAAAAGAAAACTGCCATTCAACTCATTTACAAACACACATTTTCACTATTTAATTTTCAACCAGGGCTTCTGATGACCAAATAGACCATCAGAAGGCTCCGTCTCCCTTTCATTGAAAGGATACAATGGAGATTGAGCCACAGAATTAGGTTATAAATTGTGCTATGGTTCTAAAAGATTGGAATTGTTTACCCAAATGTTTGCTTCTTAAAGTTTTCTTTACACTCACGCTGGCAAAATTATATTTTTATTTTGCCACAGTGTGTTCATAATTTCAATTTTTACTGCATAATGTAGATAGATCTTTCCCATTCGTTCTATTTTTTACATGCCGAGATGACAGAAGGAAAGAGACAAAATGCTCAAATCCCTGCAGAATTCCCCCTTTTGCTCCATAGGGACCTAACATTTATCATGATTAATTTTTTTTCCTAAAAAAATGAAATGAACATTTCTTTGTCAGGTGGAAGCTTTTAGTCATCCTGACACCAGGCTTTCATGCAGCAAAAATATTACTAATACTATTTTCCCTCCGAAGTGCATTTGTTATCAATATGC
Organism: Pteronotus mesoamericanus; assembly: GCF_021234165.1. Classification (NCBI taxonomy): domain Eukaryota; kingdom Metazoa; phylum Chordata; class Mammalia; order Chiroptera; family Mormoopidae; genus Pteronotus; species Pteronotus mesoamericanus. Next base: position 5,694,255 of record NW_026555105.1, read on the forward strand.
ACTTAAACTGGTGATCAAGTCTTGCTAGGAGAGACACCTGCTCTGCATTTTCTCTCTGTTTAATACCTTGGGGATACATCACTTAATAATTTAGTGCTAAACCATTTAGCATTTTAGCCCATCATCGCTTCTATTACACACAGGATTTCAGTAATGTCTGATAAAATTATGTGTTGGCTGCCTTATGTGTGTGTAAAACTTAATAAGTCTTCTTTCCCCCCTCAAGTTTAATAACTGATTTTCTTACATTTATGGATGTGAAATTTTATTGCTCATGGATATAGTTTGAACCTAAATCTTCATATCTTATAAATTGATTTTTAGTTTCCTTTTTGACCTTATGAATTTCAATCAGACATTGACCTCTTGTTGCTCATGAATCTGACTGATTTAATGCCTTATAACAATAACAGTGGAGCAAAGCATTATCATAAGAGCCCACAGGGTTTGCAGAAGCCCATAACTAGATCTTGGAGGCCTCAAGCAATAATAATTCTTGACCTAAGACCATTCTCTACAGCCAGCACTCTTTGCTCTACTGGGATGGCCCATCCTTGCTGCAGCTCGAAAGACATTGGCTGAGATTGTTTCGAAGATCCAGACATGAACATAAACCAGTAGTAGGAAGAAAGGCATGAGAAGCTAATTTATTCTTGATTTTAACATGATTGGAAACAAAAAAGAAAGAATATACTGGAACTGTCTACTGGGGCGGAGGGAGGTGTTTTAAATATTTTAACTTGATAAAAAATGAAAAAGTAATACTAATTGTCTTTACAGACTGTATTGTTACTACTCTGTCTCATATTGTGACTGCTGAGTCTATAGTATAAATGGAATTGTTGAAGGGTTGTTCCTTTGTTTCCCTGGCTATGCTAATTTAATTTAATTGGTTTACTGAATAACTGGGTGTTGATGTTCATTATTCCTTATTAAGAAAGACTCTTAAACCAAAAACAAAAGCAGCTCTTTCTTTCTTGTTCTTTTTTTTTTTTTTTTTTTTAATGAACACAGGGGTCCAACATTTTCCTGCACAGTGATCAATTCTCAAAAGATAAAAAAGCCAAAATTGGGGCTAACCCAAGAGCTTCCCCTCCCTGACCCAGTCTCTCAAAAATCTAGAAATCTTCCAAATTGCTACAGCAGAATGCTGGCAGTGGAATGCTGACTGAAACTGAAATTACTTGAGGAGAATGAGTCTTTTCTACTCCGAGAACTTATGCAGATCCCCTATTTAACACACTTGCTTTGGAGGTAGCTGCTTTAGAAAGCAAAGCAGACCTTCAAAAACCTGGCTCAGAAGGAGCCACACCCCCAGCCCCTGAGGAGTTTAACTACTGGGCTTCGAAAGTACCAAAGACACTAGTACTCATACCCCACTCCAACCCACCGTAACACAAGAGGCTGAGAATGTCAGTCTCTGGTTCTGTCCCCGGCATTTTCAAGGTCTCCTCCCAAGCATTTGACAGCATTATACTCTTGCCTCTCTGAAGCTAGTTAGACCCATGTGACCATTTTGACCAATGAAACGTGAGCCAATGCATTTAAAAGCTCATGCTCGATTCTTTGACGTCCTCTTCGCCTGCCTGGTGAGTGCGGGGGCACCGTGGACCTGCAGGTGCGGAGTCACCGAACGCTACCTGACAAAGCTGTGCAAACCACGGCCGACTTCACACAAGCAAGAAAGAAGTGTTGTTGTTTCAGTCGGTGAGATCTTGACATGGAAGCCCATTATGGTTGACACACCTACTCTTCTTTTCTTCATTTTGGAAAGAAATATCTCGGCCCAAGGGAAGCAGGGTGTGGAATACGTGGAATGAAGGTAAAAATGGCTGACTACCTGATCCCAAGGAGCAACTGTATGAGTGACACATGTTTAAGCCAAAGCACTGATGCAAAAGGATCCTGCTGAAGCAAAATAAAGAGATGAATACTTACTAGTAGTCATCAACACGTTCTATACAAAGGGCTAAAATGGGTAAAGGCAGGTAACGCTGCCTTTCAGGTCAGACGCCGAGGCCATATTTCTAAGAAAACCGGAGGACGTCAGAAGGCAAGCGAGAAAGAATGGAAACAAAATGAAAAGTGAAGTTCATCATTTCATAACCCTAACTTTGGAGCTCTTTTCTCCATAATTTTTTGCAGTCTCTGGTGGTGAATGAAGACTTAGGGTTACAATATGTCCACTAAAAGAGTTAGCAGCTGTCTACAGTTCATTTACTCCTTGAACAAATATTTACTGAACAACTACCGAGGGCTGCCCGACTTCCCACGGCACCTTCAGGGTCTCTCCTAGCGACTTTGGCCTCCAACCTCAGGGAAAGGAAGCGCTTTAGGTGAAAGTCCTCGCTCTGAAGTGTTCCAGGCAACAGGGGGCGCCAGCCCAGGGTGTGTAGAACGATGCAAGGGAGTCTCCCGCAGCCGTCCCCTCCGGGCCTGCGATGCAGCAAAGGAGCTTCAGGATGACGCCGGCTCCTCTGGCGGGGTTTGAACTAGCGGGAAAACAACTCCAGAAGAGGAAACTGTTGTTTTTAGAAAGGGGAATGGCACAGAACCGCCAGCAACTATAAATGTCACTCCAGTCTCAAAACTAGTAACAGTGATAAAGGGTGACTTCTTACTTCTATGTTTTACTTTTCCTTTTTAATTGTTGTATTTTTTTTTCAAAAATATACATTATCTGCAATATTATAGGAAAGGGAAAAATACTATGTTTTAAATTACATTTCCACTTTCAGCACCAATTGCTGTCATCAGTAAGATTATAGTCTCAGCTAAAAAAAAAAAAAAAAAATCTCAAATTCAGAGAAAAACAAACCACTGGCTTAACATCCTGAACTGTAACCATCTATTCCAAAGTTATCCGAATGCCTCTGGCAATAATATAAAAAAAAAAAAAAAGATTCAATGACTTTTCTAAGCCACATCAAATTATTTTCAGAAGATGGGACACAAATTATGAATAAATCAATCAATATTTGTTTTTTTCTGGTCTTCTAAGTGCCTTTCCTGGTTCTATTTTCTAGGGGTCATTGGAAAACAGTTCTTTAGGGGAAATCTCACAGTGTCTGAGATCTTTTCTTTATTTCTTCATTTCCTCTCCTGTTAAGCTATATTACTCATAATGGCAGAGTGCTAGCTGTATTTATGTTTGCCCCTTTCTCTTTGTCCTGTAGTTGCTTGTCAAAGCAAATAAGCCTGCTTTGCATTAAAGCCTGGAAATTAAACTGAGGGCGAGTCAGTCCCTCTGGCTAAGGTAAACCAGAGTGGTGCAAACTCGTACCCAAAGGGACGCACAGGGGGACACCTGCTTCTGTGTCTACTAGGCCACCTCAGAGGGGAAAGGAAACATTTTTCAAAAGCACATTTATATACCCAGTGAAACCCATGAGCTTTCTTAAATATAAAAACATCTGCTTTTGCAACATCTTACCTTATCAAGACTGGAACTATAAAAGTTAACTCTCATGAAAGCCATTAGCATAACTAAAAAGAAAATCTCATTTCCTCCTTAGTTTCCTCCACCACTGGGTCATAATCTTAAATGGAACTCAAGTCGCTGAGAAATTCTCCCTTAAAACATAGAAAATGCAGAAGTGCCAGCGATTACGGTTCCCCTTCTTAACCTTGAACACCACCTTCCACATTTCCCAGAATACTTTACATGGATCACACATGAATAACAATAGATATCATTGCGTGCCTGCTACAAACTTTAAATTGCTAGGCCCTTTTATACGTTATCTTTTTTAATCTCTATAACTCTAAGAGGTAAGCATTTTTATGCTCACTTTACAGATATCAAAACTGAGTCAATTAAGTGATTTGTCAATTAAAATTCAGTAGTTTTTTTCCCCAAGGGTACATTAAAATATATACATAAATCTTACAATTTAAAAAAATCATGCATGCCCTATGTAAAATATCTTTCATACTACCTGCTACATATGTAACCCAGTTTAGAAAATTCAAGCGGGAGGGGGAAAAATATTTCTGGAGGCCTCAACAGGCCGCGCTCCGGATGCGTGTTTTCCATGATGTTACCGTGCCTGCTGTGCACAAGCACAATCGGTTGTTTCAAGACCAAGTGCAAGCGATGAGCAAAGCTGGGATTGGAATGCAGGTCTCTGTGAGGAGGGTATGGGAGGCAGTGTTAACCTGCAGCCTCTGGACTCAGACTGTAAACACAAGCCCGGCCTCTCCACTCCCTAGCTGTGTGACCTTAGACAAATTAACGAAACTCACGGTGTGGCAGTTTCTCAGCGTAGCGGATCCTGCCAAGATCAAGTACTCGGAGGCAGCGTCTGACGCTCAGTAAGCTCTTATGTTAACCCGCCTCCAAGGTGGCCCCGGGTATTCACACCCTCGTGCATGTCCCTCTCCCATTAAACAGGTGACTGTGCATGATTTCTGAGACTAAGTTGTAAAACCCCCTGTAGCTTATGCCCTGGTCTCAGCTCACCCTGGGGCAACCCATCCATCATGCTGTGAAGACACGCAAGCAGCCTTCTGGAGGGACCAGTACCCAAAGGAGCTGAGGCCGCCCGCCAGGCGCTGCACCAGCTTGCTGGCCACACGGACAGGCCTTCTGGGGAGCGGGCCCCCTAGGCCCCTGGAGCCAGCCTTCCGACGGCTGCGGCCCCGGCTCACATTTGGACTACAGCCTCACGAGGGAATCAAGCCAGATCTACCCAGTTAAGCCACTGCTGAATTCCTAACCCCGAGAAATTGTGAGGCAATAACTGTTTATTGTTGTTTTAAGTCACTGAGGTTTGGAGTAATTTGGTACGCAGCATATAATGATGAAAAATGCCCCAAGCTCTAGCAGAAGCCAAAGCCCATGTTCTTTCTGCTTCAGCAGGAGACTTCCTTCCACGAAGGAAAGGCTACCTTTGTAGCACATGTTAGGGCTTCTAGCACAGGGTGGGAGATGCCAGTGATGAGGGGGTTTTGTTTTCAGGGATGGGGCTCTGGGTGGTGCTATTCCGGCGACCCCATGCCTTATTCACACGCACGCGGGAGCCTGTCCACTGAGAAGTTCAAAATCCCACTGCTAACGCCAGCAGCTGGAGCACCTGCCTTCATACAGCCACAAATCAGTAAGCTATTTTGCATTTTCAATATCCATTTGCAGACCCCAAATAGGCCATCTTTCCCCACGATTCCCACCATTCACTGCCTTGTTTCTTTTCTCTTGCTTTCTCCCAGCAACACAAAGCAATGAAAGAGAAGCATGCAAAGCAACATTTCCAGTAAAGAATCTTGTTTTCCTACACGTCGTATCTTTCCCGTGGGAGGCGGCAGGGAGCAGGAACAGGATGGATGTTTTTCGCATTAACGAGACTCAGAGCAGTAACCTTCCCCTGCCGCCCCCGCAGGCACATCCGGATAAATCGCCGTCTTACCAACCGGTCTGCACACTCCAGGCTGCACCGTCCACCGTTCCAGAAAAAGTTCCAGAACCACAGAGAAGTCCTTAGCTTTTTCCATAGGTTCACCTGATGAATGGATTGCCTTCTCTCCTGTCCTAAATGGAGGAATACATATGTGAATAAGCGGTCAAAATTCTGCTCCCTAGACCCTCTCTCCGCAGCGCACACTGTTGATGGGAATAAAATTGGGTTCAGCCACGGTAGAGAAGATTTAGTGACACAATGATTTTGCATCAAGCGCCGACGGAACACTGGCTTTAGACCCTAATGCACCTGTCAGATGCAACCTCACTGCGAGGTAAGGGGCTGGGAGAGCAATATCAGGGCCCAGAGAATGACAGGGGCAGAGCAGGAAGTGACAATTTAGGAAAATGGGTAGCGACATCCTTTTTTTAAAGAACAAAGTATATGTCAACTTGAGCATTACACAAAGCAAATACGTGTGGGGCACCCACTCTATGCCTGGCTCTGTGTACAATTTTTTTTTTTTTTTTTTTTTTTTGCAAACATCACTGTCCGCTCACTCCCCAGGCACACCCGTCTGTTATGTTTATGGGATGGCCAAGGGTAAGCCAATTAGGGCCTGGGAACCAAGTCCAGCCTGCCGGCTGGAACACCGGAACACAGCCGCGCCATTGGCCCACACAGTGTCTGTGGCTGTTTTCACACTACAGCTGAGTAGCTGGGACAGAGCCCGTATGGCCTATAATACAGACTGAATTGTGCCCCCTCGCCCCCCAGCCGAAATTCTTATGTTGAAGTCCTGACTCTCACCATGACTATTATTGGGTGTATCTGGAGAGAAGATCGTCTGCAGATGATTACGGTTGCATGAGGCCATAAGGGTAAGCCCTACTCCACCAGTAAGAGGAAGATACATTTCTCTCTCTCTCTCCCCGCCGCCACGCCACTGTGTGAGGACACTGTGAGACAGTGGTCATCCTCACGTCTGGAGGAGTGCTCACCAGAACCTGGCCACGCCGGCACTCTGATCTCAGGCTTCCAGGCTCCAAAACTGAGAAAATTAATTTCTGTGGTTAAGTCTCCGGTCTGGGGTATTTTCTTATGGCAGCCCCAACTAACAGAGTCTACAAAATCTAAAATGTGTACTAGCTCCTTACAGAAAAGGTATGCAGACCTACAGAAACCTTGCAAGCAAGCCCAGAAACCCTTAAGAATTCTCCACCCACTCTCTCTTCACTACAGGGAGGCCTACAGGTTTCTTAAAGTATGATGGTTGAGTTTGAAGGCGCAAATATGTGCTTATGCGTGTCCCTCTTCCGTGTTTAGTCCACAGCAGTTCCAAAAACCTGGTAAGCACAACAGGAATCTGAAACACGATAGGTCTAGAACTGAACTCCTGGTCCCAAGCCCTTCCCAAACCTGCTCTCCCATCTCAGTCACCTGCGTGAACAAAGGACACATCCCAAGCCACCGGAGGGACTAGGAAGGCTTCACAGGCACCTGGGGCCTGGGCTGGACCACATGCTGCAAGGAAAAGCAGACAGAAAGTATTGGTTTTCTCTGAACCTGCTATGGATGCAAAAACAAAGTTAGGCTGAATTGAAACACTTTACCCAAACTCTCTAGCGCTCAGTGTGAGTCCACCATCCACAGCTTAAGTGTCACCCGGGAGGTTATTGAAAATGAAAAAAATCTCAGGCCCCACCTGAGACCTACCGAGTCAGGATCTGCATTTCAACAAGGTCCCCTGTAATTCATATTCTTACAAGTTTGAGGAGCACAGTTCAGGAGGGTTCATGAGAGCTCAGACTAGGGAGGAAGCAGAGCGAGCCGTAAATGCTGAGTTTGAAACTTAGATGTCTGTAAAATGGACTGAACATAATAGTGATAAACCAGTCACCATGGGCCATCAACAACGCTTTGGGTTAAACGCTGCTATTATTGGCAGATGAGGAAATTCATCTGACTTATTTTTTAATGTTTTTATCTTCACCTGAGGATATATTTATTGATTTTAGAGAAAGAAGAGAGGAAAGAGAGAGAGAAACATCGATGTGAGAGAGAATATCAATTGATTGCCTCCCATACATGCCCCAACTGGGGACGGAACCTGCAACCTGGGTTTGTGCCCTGACTGGGGATTGAACAGGCCACATTTTGGTGTATGGGACGATGCTCCAACCAACTAAGCCACACAGGCCAGGGCAGAAACTCATCTGATTTAATAACTGGAATCAATTTCACCCAACTAACAACTTGGCAGAAACTAAGATGGGAACTCTCCCATCACAGGTTAATTCTGGAAGATTCATTCCTTTGCACCAGACAACACCCCCTAATGATAGGTGGTTTGAGGGAGGAATGAGATCATCTTTGCAAAGGACTTAATACAGTGCCTGGCACTTTCCATGCAGGAACAATGCAGAGGAATAATCCGACTCACTTTAATGAGATCTGAGCCAGTGAACTCTCAATCACTAAAATGCGGCTCTCTGTTGAAAACTTCTAAGGCCGGCTTCTGCCAACACCCAGAACACATTTCAACAACTGTCCTCTTCCCACTGGTCCATGTTTTATCAAATGAAAATAAATGTTCCTACTGGCCTAAAACAAAATGCAATTAGAAGGGTGAATCTGTAGCCCAGAGTCAAATATTGACCTTCAAAGTCTCACATAAATGATTTTGGGTTTTCCACTGTTTTGAATTATCCATGCCACCGCTCCCCTTATTGGCACTGATAACAGAGTGTTAACTACATTACATGCAATTAAATTCAAAATATTTGTGCAGCAATTATACGGATTCATCAAACCTAATGGTGCAGTCACAATTTCATGTGTACTCATCAGTACTGCTCAGGAAAAAGAAAATTGACATATAGAAATATCTCCCCACAAACTGATAATTATAAAGTAAACATTGTGTCTAATGTCCTCCTATTAGCTGATATCTATCAATAGTAAATGAATTAGAAGTTTCTAGCAGTATTGACCCTACTACTAGTATCTTTATGCATTCTTCACTAGAGATCAGATATATCAAGAGGGCAACTGTTTGGCAGTCGATGAATAAGCCGTACTTGTGTTTATTCTTTTGTTGATAAAGTCATTTTCGTTCTTGGTTAGCCGGCACACGACCCCGCTAGAGCAGACATTGTTGGTGGCTACCCAGTACCCACGGCTAACCTCCAAGTTTCCTGGGAGCCAAGGTGGACGTTTTCTGTGCACACTAACGGCCTCCCACCTCCAGCATTTATGACTCTCTCTCTGGGGGGTCTTCTCCGGTACCAAGAGCTCTTACTCGGCTAGGACAGCCCTCACCAATGAAGAATGGACATTGGGTGGATCGTATCCCAGCCTTCCCACCACTCAGTGAGGCAACTCTGAAGTTTCTGAGAAGGTCCCCAACAGGACCGAGGCCCGAGGCCCAGTGGTAAGCCAGGCGCTGACGCATCTTGTAAGGACTTTCCTCCTTTGCTTGGCTCATTTTCCCAACATCTTCACTGGTGCTTCCCTAGAATCACCTTCCAAATGTCCTCCTTGCATCCAAGCCTTTGGAACAGTGTCCACTTTGGGGAGAAACCCAGTCTACAGCCCCCCACTTTTGTTTAAGGACTTGACTCTCTTATGAAACTTGGTGGAGGTCAGAATCAATTTCACGAGTAGGTGATTCATTCTCACTGCCCTGGACTCCTTTGTATTTAGGATACACATCAATCAGTGCACCTTGGCGTCCAACCCGTGACCCCGTGGGCTGCACGCGGCCCAGGATGGCTAGGACTGCAGCCCAACACAAAACCATAAATTCACTTAAAACCTTCTTTTTGCTCAGCAGTTTTCACTAGTGTTTGTGTATTTCATGGGTGGCCCAAGACAACTCTCCTTCCAGTGTGTCCCCAAGACGCCAAAAGGTTGGACGCCCCTGTTGAGCGGGCTATGGCACGGACAAGCAGAGTCTGCTCTGGCAAAGGCGCCGGCAGCAGTGGCAGAGCTACAGCCGGTCCCCAGAAGCACCAGGAGGGCTGGGGCTGCCGCTGAAGCTCCCGTTCCCGGGCAGGCGGCAGCACCTCGGGGCCGAGCGGTGTTGCTGCGCCAGCTCCAGGACACGAGTTCCTCCCGCGCACTGATGTTGGCCCTTCTCCTGGTTTCTCTGGTCCTCTGGCCACCTGAAGATTTTCCAATAAATTCCTTTTCTGCTTCAATAAGCCAGACTTCATTGTCTGTGGCTCAACACTGAAAAGACCGACTAACTGATAGGGGTTCTGTCCTTCTTATGTATAAAAATAACAGGGATCTTCATTAGGACATTGTCTTTCAGAGGCAAATATTACAAACAACCTCAATATCCATCAGTAGGAGACAGATCAATGATGAAACAGCAAGTCAATGGCTAAAAACTGACATGATAGCTCTGATTATATGTATTTGAAATTATTCCAGGATTGAGTTTTTAAAAATCAGAACCATGTATGTGGTTTGCTACTCTTTGTTTTACATGGATAGATAAATGTGTGTATAATCATACATTTTCATATGTGGATGTATGTATACATGTATGTATGCATGTGTATGTGCATATATACATATACATATGAGTAGAGAGAGACAGAGAGCGAGAATATGCCCCCTATGCTTTCACAAGTACTAAATGTCTCTAGAAGAGTCTGGTAACAGGGTTTGCATCTTGTAGGGGAACAAGGATCCAAAATTCAGGTGTGGGACTAAGTCTTATATTTCCAGATATATCCTTTTACATATTTTGAGTTTATAATTATGAACATACAATATATCATCTACACAAAAATAAATACAATTTAAATTTAAATGTGTAAATGAACTCAATCATTTGAAGAAGAAGAAAGACAGATTCCGAGGCCCTGGCACACTTGGCCTGAGGCAGGACTGAGGACTCTGCATTTGCAGCGACTCGCTCACGGGCCTGCCCCCAGGGCACGCTTCTGAAACCCTGGTCTCCATTCTCAGGGATCAGGAGTGGACGGTGCCATGGTTTGCTTCTTATCGCCCAGATCTCGGCACTGAGCCCAGATTCATATCATATTTGTTAAGTCAATATTTTCTTCAAGAAGAGTTTATGCTGGGAAGAGGGCCATTCATTGGCATCCAAAGATTTCACCAGGTGTGCGAAGGGAAGCATCAATATACCCTAACCCTAACCCTAACCCAGCAGAGTTTCCTAAACCAGTACCAACTGCTCAAGGACAAAGGTCCTTCATTTTTCTACCTTTCCCCTCTTTCCTGGAGTATTAAGTGGAGACAATTTTATGCTCATAAGGTGCTTTCTATTTTGATATCAACATGCACACACTCACTCACTCATATATACTCTCCCACATGCTATTCTTAGCTCTCATAAACCTTCAAGTTCTTGGAGTATTTTCCAACCAGAATATATTTTGAGCATGAGGACAAAGGTCACCCTTTGAAAGTTAAAAGGTCACTGTCATCATCGAACATTAGCATGGTTGCCTTTCTCAGCTGAAACGCTTCCTGCCCTATCCCAACTTTTGTCTCTTTCTTACATTTTACTTTTTTCCTCTGGGCGGCATGTCAGATGTGTAAGGAGGTGACCCACTTTATCAATCTATTATAATCTCTTAAAGCCTCTGCCATTTCAAACCAATTTATTTTTATATGGTGTCTTCCATAAAAATTATCTCAAAATACTTTGTTGAGGAGAAGTAAAATTATGATGGAACAGTTGAAGCGTTTTAAAAAATCTTCATTGTGAGGATCAAGAAGTACGCAAAGCACATCTCAGTAATTTCCTGTAAGTTCACAGCTCTTAGTGTCAGAGTTTTATAATTCTTAGCAATTCCTGTTGTAGAAAACAGTGGCTGGCGAACGCTTCCCCTTGGGTCTAGGTTACCAGAGAGCGATAAGCGAGCAAGGGCCAAACTGGGAAGGCGCGAGCGCAGTCAATTCAGAACTATGGCCACTTTGTTAAGCCACTGTCCTACCTGCCTCCCCGCTCCGCATCACGGTCCCTGTTAACTCCCCTCTGGTATTCTCAGCAGTTCGTGACTCCGGTTTTCCCTTGTAACTCTTCTTCCTCTCCCAGCGGAGTCATCCATAGTGCTGACCAACATGAGTGTAGTGGATTATTCATCTTTTGTTCTGTTCACAACCTATTCTCTCTTATTTGGGTAATTTCTCCCAAGATCTCTTTTAGAAAATGTCCACCATCTGTGGCCCATGTGTTTTAAGTGGGGTCTGCCCCAGGTCCAGGTTACAGAGGTGGGGACAAGGTCCCCAGGAAACACCAGAAAGGCAGTGGAGACCTGATACGGGAAAGGGAAGAGAGCCATTGCAGAGTTTGTTACCAATGCAGTTCCCATGGTTGGGTCCTTGGAGATCGATCCTTCCCACCATCTCTGGCATTCAGGGTAAGCAGGACCCACCAGCAAGAGAAAGACCTTTGGCAAAGAAATTCGGGCCCTGGCTGTTGGGATCTGGATCAAGCGCAGTGAAATGGGGAGGGCCAGGGGACCGGCTGGGGTGCTGAGCGTGCCCGCCAGAGCCTATAAGGCTTAGTGGCCATTGGCCATGCTTCTTGGCCTGTCCCAAACTGAGCTTTCTTTCGTATATTTGAGTGAACTCCTACTGATGAATCTTGATGAGAAGGAGTAACCACCGATAATTATAAAGGCTAAAACCCATATATTCAAATTTCAAGCCTCCCTTGCAGCTAGAATGCAGGCGCTGGACCCAGTTTTAGCCAATCAAATGCACGCAAGCCAAATTTAAAGGGTGACCTTTAGGCACTTGGTAGGAGGAATCTATTCTGGCAAGGTGGTCTGGGTCATAAGTAATAGTTTGACAAATGTTAGCTATTATTATGATCAAAAGGCATATTCCCAAATATTTTCTTATATTTGAAATACAGGACCTCTCCCTTTAACAAAGAAAAATAATGTATTCCCTCTAAATGTTATCTGATATCCAAAAGAAATTAAGTATCATGGTGGAAAATAAACCAAAGCAATAAACTAAAGTGCTACACTGTTCGGAAAAGATGCACAGTCCAGTCTCCCCCACCCCACAGTATACTGGTATGCCTACTTCTGACACCCCACCTGAAAAATAGAAGCATTTGAGAGATCATTCATTCCACTTACTAGACTATCTAATTGAGCCTCACCATGTTCTAAACTCTGCTGGATGCTGGAGATAACGAGATAAAGGACAAATTCCCTGCCCTTCAGCTGAGCACAGATGAGGTGGGGAGATGCACCACTAGAAAAATGTGTTACCACAAATATATTCCCAGAGGGTAAGGAGGATGCCAAAGTGGGGCCACCTAATTGCCAGGGGCTTAAGCTGCACTTTGAAGTTCAAGTAGGATTGAGCCAGAAAGAAAGAGTGCAGAGATGTATTCCAAGAAGAGTGAATGGCATGAGCAAAGTCAAGGGGATGTAAGAGGGTGTGAGAGCTTCAGGAAGACCAGTGGAGGAGCGAGTGCAGAAGTATGCAGAGACCCCCTGAGACCCCTGTGTCTTCTCCACGGGCAACAAGTCCTATCATGGCTTCCATTTTCCAGGAATGGAAGGAAGGAAGGAAGGGAGGGAGGAAGAAGGGAGGAAATAAATTTGAGAGAAAAGATCAAGGCTGGTGCTGGCCATCCTCTAGAACAAACATTATCCAGCACTGAACACTAACCCTGAACACATGCTGCACATTTTCATAATTTACCACGTGAGCAAAAAAACACCAGAGCTAATGGACGCCACACATCAGGAATTGGTGTGAAGGGGTATGTGTGTGTTTAAAGAAAGGTTCTTAATTGTCATTCATTATTTTTAAGGAAAATCAGTGTATAAAGGTGTGTATTTCAAAGTTATTCTTCAAACTAATCAATTTCTCACAAGTAGAAACCATCATATTAAGAATCACAGAAGCATTAGTCAGGATGACTTTAGCTTCTTAAGAAAAGCAATACCTAAGCTCCACTTGGAATCTCATTTAATTCTAGTGCCTGTTTAAGTATTTGTTATTATCAAAGAGATGGGGTGACGGTGACTATATTACAGATGTGTGCTTCATGTGGCATGTTTGAAACACCGCTGGTCTCATTACTTCAAAATATATACAATTGTCCTTTAAAGTTTGACCTTTATGCAACTTTATCAGAAATTTCATTTTGGTCTTCAAAGCAGTCGCCAATATAAGAAATGTCAATTATTCATTTATCTTTTCAATTTAAATCAAATCAACAAGGCTTATTGAATACTGGTGACTAGTATAGCACTTAGTACTGAGAAACCAAATTTTCTTCCTGTCTTTTCGTATTTATTACTACTTTTTTTAGCTAAGAGATCCTCTTGGGAGTCAGGAAAAGTAATCCTATCCAGTTTTATGATTTAATGTAAGTAAATAATAAATGATTATTTTCTTTCTGAAAAGCCTAGTATTGTTCAGCAAAGAGATCACACACAATTTTGTTACTGAACACATTCTGCTTGGAATCTACTTAGAATCAAAACTTTAGATGGGGTACTAGATTTAAAATCAAATTTGCCCAAAATATTCAAGCCAAAACATAAATAAATAAAATATGGAATAGACAGGTCTATAATAGCCCTCATTCTGCCACTAAATTTAAAGTCAATCTCCTCCTTCCAGATTTGTGAGGCTATTTATCTAGATGAAAGTCTAATTTAAACTCCTGTGTAATTTTGGGTTTGTTTGCAAGTGGGAAACCAAGATGTTAAGGGAGTAAGAGATTCGTTTCAGAGAAGTGAAATGGATGATCCAGGTGTCGAGCACACAATCCCTATTATTTCTACACTTTGGACACAATGCTGGAAACCATCAGGAACAGTAAAGTCTCATTTTCTAGCTCATGCTCAGGTTGAAGCATAAGGTGTTACATAGATTGGTGAGTATACTCGCCAGCCTTGTTCACATTTTCTCTTCCTCTCTTTTGCTTTGTATAATTTTAGTTGACATGTTAAAAGCATGTATGACGGACTACACTAGTCCCTAAGACAGTGAGCTTGTGATTAAACAGTACACAGAATACATGAAGAGCATAGGATACGTTTAAGGTCACGTTCAGCTGGGACACCCAGAGCCAGTGTTCCTTTTCCAGCATCTGTTCAGATCAACTGGGTTTCACTTCCGATTGGTTGGGGTCTATGGTTTAGTAGTTTTAATATCGCCACTGGATACAATTCCCTAAATCTAAGGGTACCAAAAAATGGGACCATTGACAGAATTTGCAGGAAAAAAAAACCTTGCTAGGCTCCAGCCTAACCAATATACAAACTGTTCACACCTACAGAAGTCAGGGCCTCAAACAACCAAAAGGATTTTCTGGCTTCTCTACCTATTGAGATGTGGTCAAGTTGGCTCATGTTTCTCTCAACTCTCCCCACTCCCCAGAAAGCCAACCCCAAGGACACCTGCTGCTCGTCATGTGGAACTTCACAGGCCTTGCGACACAGCCTGAGAAAGAGCTGTATGTGGGAGCCCCTGAGCGGGGAGATGCTTGTCACAGCCTCTAATAGCTCCCTCTGTCAGAGAACTCGCAGAGCAAATGCCAGCGTTACGACGACAGGTCACCCTCTCCTCCCATGGGAAGTGGAAGCTTCCGCTGGCAGCCACACAGAGGCAGCTTGGGAGGAAAAAGCCAGAGAGAAGGGAATGCAAAGAAAGTAAAAGAAAAAGACGGGAGTGAGAAGAACGAACAGGAAACGGTAGCATGGGGGGAAAATGTGCCCGTTACCTCCCGATAGGTCACATCAAACGTGGCAGGAAAACAATGGGGCTGTCACACCCATGGCTTAGCTGTGACGAGCACACTCCGGGCACTTGGTTCTGACGTTCTGGGGGGCAGATGGGTCCCTGCTCTCCCCGGGGTCATGCAGGGTTCGTGCAGTTTCCAGAATGTCACACGGCTGGCCTGGGGCAGGAAGACGCGAGGCTTGGTCTCCAGCGCCCACGTGAGCGGGGAGGAGGGCACAGAGCTGCCTTTATCGTAGTCGATAGGTTTCTGGGGGAACCGCAATCTTTTCAACTTGTTCTTGCTAATGAGAAAATATTAGCTGGCTTCCAGAGGAAGGGCACACACCCGTGACACCTCTGCCCCTGTCACGCTCTCTGCGTCCCAGGCCTGGATTTATTCAGAATCCGGGAACCAGCACCGGAAGTAAAGGATACATCTAAACTCTAGTTAGCATGTCTCCCCAGCCACCAAAAGCACCCTGCGTGCTCTTCTCTGCGCTAATGGGATGGGCTGTGGGCAGCCTGCGATGGGGGCTCCCTGACCCCCCCACCACCACGTCACGGTCCTAGGAGGCCGTCTGGGGATGCTCGTGGTAATGCCATGCCCTAGAGTCACAACCTACGAGCATTAAACTCCCGCCAAATCGAGGACGTGTGCCAGGCTAAGAGAGACAGGGAGGAAAGGGAGAGAAGCATGCAGGCGGGGAGGGTGTGCCCCACTTCCCACCAGGGCCATGTGCCCAGAGCAGCTGTGACCATGAGGCGCAAACCTGGCCTCCCCTCTGCCCTTCGCCCCCACATCCTCGCGCAGGTGAGCATCTCTCCTTGCTGCGCGCAGACTCGATTCAAATTGCTTGCACAATGGGGCCCCTGAACACAAGCCAACTCTTTCATCTGGATCCCGCCAAAGCAGCTCTGATCTGAACGAACCCTGGAAGAAAGCCTGGCTGGCTGGAACTCACTGAAAGGTGCTGCATTTTAACGTTATCACTTGGGGGGCTCGGGGGCAGGGTAGTTGTGACGTTATGAGAATTTTTCCCTTCAGTGATGGCTCCAGAACGCAACTCCTGGGTAGGACGAGAGTCTTGCGAGTGGTTAACGGGAACCTGAGGGTGACCTCCAGGGACAATGCTCCCAAAATCTGGACCCAGGACCCTTCCTGTGCAGCCCCTGATCTATGTCACAGGTAAAGGAGCATGCTGTGAGCGAGCAAAAGGGACTTCGGAATTACCCCAGCCCTTTATCTCTCTGCCTTGACTGCAAGACATAAGCCTTCAAATATTTTCCTGTCCCCGCACAGCCTCGCGCAGCCTGCTCCTCGACGCTCCTCAGCTCCGCTCACCCTTTCTCCTCTTTACTCTCCACCGACAAGGCCCAAGGGACACAAGACCCCCTCTGAAGGAGAGAAAAGAAGAAGAGGTAGAAGCAAGCCATGCCAGAGTCTTTGTTAGCAGGCGAGGAACATGGAAAGGGTGAGAAACATATAATTAGTACTATTTTTATGCTGTCACATTGGTGGACTCTTGCAAATACAAATTTTTTTAGGCTCTGGGGACTTGTGCTATGACGGCAGACGGCCAAGTAGTAGAGGCCCCTCCTGGTGCCTCTTCAACGACACTGTAGAAGCTACTGAATATGCCATATCGCTCAACGCGGACAGCGAGCAGGCCCGCCAGAGCTGACCCCGTCCAGAGTCATCGGTCCACTCTCCCACAGGTCTTTCCATGCAAAGGGCGCCTTCTCGCTGCTTCCCACGTACTCACGTGTTTCCTTCCACCACCCCTTTGCCTGGGCTACACCCTCCCCCGCCATACACACACACGCTCTTTTCCTCATTTCTGCCCTGTCTTCAACACTCGATTCAAATGCCTCCTGCTGCATGAAGCCATTCTTGAACTCCTATGGCCCTTTTCCTCCACCCACTTGTTGCTCCCCTCAGTCCACCTTCGGATTTTTGGAGACTCGTGTTATTGTGGGAATGAGGGGGACTCAACCAGGCACAGACCTCGACCACTAATAAGCATCTGTGAAATGGACAGATACTGTGAATGTAAAGAGGAAACACAACATGCGACTGTCAAAGAAAACCACGAAATGTATTTATGCCACCACTATCTCATGCCTCTAAATCAGAGTGCGCCAGTATATGACGTAGGTGCTGTCTTGCATGACTCCTACACCCATAACAGACATTAGCCATCAATCACAACTCTCTGAACCCCGGCACAATCGTGCCTCTAAATCAGAGACGGTAAATATATAGCATGTGCGCTGGCTTGCATTGCTCCTGGACTCACAGCAGACATTATCAATCAATTGTGACTCTCGTTCTGCCTAAACCCTGGCACTTCCGCAGGATGCCTCCAACACAGAGCTCCAGGCAGACACTACTAAGCAATCTGGATTACCACACGATGAAACCCGCTGCCCTGTGAGCTCGCCTTATCCAGAACGGCTTACTCCACTTATTTGATGTAACACGTCCCACTCTTCTCTTAGCCGTCCTGGCTTCCAGCCTGTGCCCGTCCCAGCCTCAGTGTCCACACTTAGCACTAGCCGTTGTGATCCACACAACAAGCCCAGCAAGGCACCGACCACAGTTCTGGCTTTCCAGCCAGCGGAGCTGCTTCAGGTGAGCTGGTCTCTTAGATTAATCCACGTGCAGAACCCTTGCTCTTTCTTTTGGCATAGTTCCTATCCCCAGAGAAACAAACTCCTGCTGTGTGCTCATCCCGGAAACTAGAAATAGACCCCTTAGGTCTGGAAGGTCAAATACACAGCATGTAAACTATAACAACCCTTTCCCATGTCCATGGCCAACACTGCGAGCTGAATAGGGTTCTCTCGCGTATGAGTCCTCGGAAGTTTTCTTAACACAGGACCCCAGAGAGACAATCATTAAAAACCAATCTCAGCTGGCATTTGAGATGAAATATATTTGCTACTCATGACACATGAATCTATAGGGACTCTGGTTCTGAAGTCCTCTAACCCTCTGGAGTGGATTAGGTTGCAAAGACCTCTCTTCATTTCCTTCTTCAATCCTGGGAGATTTTTAGAATGCACTTAGAACTCAAATGGACCACACAAGGGCCACATCAGACAGGACAAAGGACTCATCTGAAAACTGCTACCCTAACATATGAACAGAAGCACATCACTGTGGCCAACTGAAACGTGGCCCAGATTCTGAGGTCCTGGGTGGTGGAAACCTTCTCAAATTCACTTCCTGCTTCACATTTGAGGAAGCCTCACAAGAATAAAAGTTACAACCTGTCACATTACATTGCATCAAAGCATGACGTAACATCATTTTTAAAAGCATTTGTTTTAATTCATGGTGCTTCATTATACCTACAGAAGGTTTGCTATTCCCCTGAGTACCAATAAATTTTGACAGTGATGGTTTCTCTCAAAACTTTGGCAGACTAAAGCACAATGGAGGTTGGCCTACACTAGGTATTCAGACGTTACTGAAGAACTGCTTATAAGTCACTAGGGACCTCTTCGCTCTCATGTCCTGAACTCAAACTCTACAGTCACAGGCTAGTCAATATAGTAGCTACTAACCAATATGGTTAGAGGACTTGACGTGACTAATCCAAACTGAGAAGCACTGCAAATACCAAATACACATTAAGGCCTGGCCGGGTGGCTCAGTTGGTTGGAGTGTCTCATCCCAAACACCATGAGGTTGCAGGTTCAATCCCTGGTCAGGGTGCATGCAAGAGGCAACCAATCAACGTTTGTTTTCTCTATCTCTCTCTCTCCCTCTTCCTCAATACACATTGCATTTTGACAGCTCAGAACCAAGAAAGTGTATAATATCTCACTAGTAACTTGTGATATTGATTACATGTTGCTATTGTATTTTGTATATATTAGGTTAAATTGCACATATTATTGAAATGAATTTTAACTTTTTTTACTCTTTTAATATGGCTGCTAGGACATTTTAAGTTACATGTGTGACTTACATTATATTTCCATTGTTCGTGTTATTACAGAACACCCCACCATCTCCATGAGCTGAAAGTGCTAAATAATAGGAGCCTTAAATCTCCTCTGTGGGTTCAGATAAGAGATTGTGGGTTCAGTCAAAGAGAGGGTTCGAACTCACATCAGATCATGTCATTCCTCCACTCGGAACTTTTCTGTACCTCTTGTTTCATCAGCATAACAGCCGAAGTCCTCAGCTGGGGCGGTTTTGCCCTCAGAAAACCTTTGGCAATGTCTGGAGACATTCCGGTTGTTACCACTTGGAGTTAGGAGAAGCAGTGCTACCGGCATTTAGTGAGTAGAGGCCACGGCTGCTGCAAAGCACCTTCCACTGCACAAGCTGACCCACAAGAGAGAACAGCCTGGCCCCGAACATCGACAGTGCTGAGGCGGGAGGCCCTGCCCTGCAGGGCCCTGCCGGTCCCCTCTTCTCACCCGTCCTTTGTGACTGTCTCACATCACTGCCTTTGGCGGAGCTCCTCTCTCACCCCGCTCCGGGCCCAGTGGCCTCCTTGGTGTTTCTTCACCACGCCCAGGTATGTGCTGCCTCAGGGCCTCTGCACTGGCCATTTCCTCTGCCTAGAACCCTTGTCCTTCAGAAATTTGCATGGCCCTTCCCTCACCTTCCCTATGTCTCTGCTTTTAAGTCCCTCTCATCCCTGAGGCTTCCTTGGCTCCCCAATATACATTTTTTAATCCTCACCCAAGGATATGTTTATGGATTTCAGAGAGAAAGGAAGGAAAAGAAATAGGGGGAGAAAGAGAAAAACACTGATGTATGAGAAAAATATCAATCAGTTGTTTTCTGCAACCTGGGTATGTGCACCAACCAGGAATCAAACCTGCAACCTTTTGGTGTACGGGATGATGCTTCAACCAACTGACCCACCCGGCCAGGGCCCGTGGCCACCTGCCCACTTTAAATTAGCACCCTCCCAGAGCTCCCTCTCGCCTTTCCTGCTTCATTTTCTTCATAACATGGGTCACCGTCTCACACACTATATATTTTACTGGTTTGTTTCATTATCTGTCGCACAGGAGAGACGTATATGTTTGTTTTCCTGTTTCGTTCATTCCCAGCACCTAGAACAGTGCCCGACAGAAAAGACTCACATAATAAATTTTTCCTAAATAAATGAATAAAGTTGCACAGTAATTTGTTGAAAAAATTGGCAGAAGAGTATTTCAATGACTTAGTTTTGCATGGAATTAAAGACAAAGCATACCAGCTTATTACCATCTGAAGCACATATATCTGATTTTAAATCTTGATGGACAGACTGTACTACTGAAAATGTTCTATTACCTATGTTTACATCTAAAGGACCCAGTCTCCAAACTTTTTACCTCATTTTTTAAATGACCCTACTTTTCTCAAAAGCTTTCAGTTACTAAGATGCATTTCTAAAACAATTATTTCTATTTCTATTTTTTAAAAGTAAGTAGCATTGCACATTGGATCTTCTGATCAGCAATAGCTAACTAGTTCCTAAATGAGTTGTAAGGCCAAGGAAAAAGTGAATAAATGTGATATTCCTATTAATTTATGATGGGTACCTATGCTCTGTAAATCTCAAATATCAATCCAGGCATTTGAAAAATTAAAAATGCCTTGTCTTCCTCACTTCTTACTTCAAGGAGCTTGAGATCTGAGTACCTCAGGCTGATTCACACCCAAGCTTCCCATTTTACAGATGAGAAAAGTGAATTTAAATATTCTATTGCCTAATGTAATAGAGTAATTGCCTTGTAGTAAGATGCACCCAGACTTCAGGGTCAGACCTGTGTTGTCTTACCAATGTCGTGTATCGGCTAGAAGCCCCCTCAGATGTGCATGCACCATGCACTCCTTTGGTTTGAAGTGACAGTAACATCCATTCATACTGACTTAAGCACAAAAGAAAATTAACTTGGACTTGGGAGGATATTCGACCATCATCATCAGGACCCAGTCTTTCCCCTGTTCTCGATTCTACTTCCCCCTGAGTTAGCTCCATTCCAAGTCAAGGTTGTGGTGACAAAATGGCAGCTGGCAACCCTACACTGACATCCTTACTGCTCCTGTCCAGCAGAGAGAGAGGAAATCGTGTTCCCATTGGCTCCAGCAAACATCTCAGGTTTCAGGCTGATTGGCTCTGCACATTCGTCCCAGAGCTGTTCTCTGGAATGGAGAGATGCCCTCCTCTGCCTGACCACACCCAGATTATATCTCTGTCCCCAGCTGGTCCCCCTTCACTCTCCTGCCTTTCTCTCTCATCTGCCCACACTCCCTTCCCAAGGCAAAAAAGCAAATTCTTCTCTTTGTTTATTAGGATAACTTTTTCCCTTCCTCTGAACCTCATATCTCAACAACTTTAAGGTTTTCAGAAATCAACTTCTGCTCCAAGGACATCTCAAATTATTTTCTCAAACAAAGGCAATTTCATATCTTAGAGAAATTCTAGTGCTACCTGTCAAGAATACTTTTTTACCTTGCAACATTATTTGTTTAAATTCTGGTTATTTAACCCAAACAACAAAAAAGAAATAAATCTCTTCCTATTTGATCAAGAAAATAACCAAAACCATTGTATTTTGGCTAATGGTTTAAAATGTTTTCATTATGCAAAATAAACTTCTGAGTATGAGAAAAGCTATATGAAAGAGACACCAAAAACATATAATTAAAATTCTAGCTTCTCAGACTTAAAGAAAAAGGGCAGGCAGGGGGAGGTAAGCAATGCCTTTGGACACATTAAAACTTAGTTCTTCACAACTGAAGGTTCTGGAACACTGAAAATAATGATGGTGACAGTGATGGTAATAGTAATTTATAAATAGTGCCCTGGCTTGCGTGGCTCTCTGCATTGAGCATTTGTCTGCAAACCAAAGGGTGGTCAGTTCAATTCCCGGTAGGGGACATGCCCGGCTTGCGGGCCAGGTCCCCAGTTGGGGGTGTGCAAGAGGCGGCCAATGGATGTTTCTCTCCCTCTCTTTCTCACCCCCTTTTCCCCTCTCTAAAAATAAATAAAAAATAAATTCTTTAAAAATAATAATAAAACAATAGCTAGCATCCACCAAACACTTACTAGATACCAGGCACTGTGCAAAGCTCTTTAATACACTATTACATGAAAACCCTAATTTAATTAAAATTAAAGAGTATTATTATCCCCATCTCACAGATGCAGAAACTACAATGAAGAGAAGGGAAATAGTTTGCCCAAAACCACAGAGCTAGCAAACAGAGGAGCTGGGGATTCAAGCCCCGCCGTCAGCCCAGCTCCTGACTGCCGGCTTCGCGCGCCCATCCCGTGCGGTCTCTATTCTTCCCAGCTGTCTCCTGATAGGTTATCACGTTCGCTTTTCCCTGGATATTTCTGTCAAGCCATGACACCTCATAGTTCTTGAAGAGACCTGCCCCCATGCCTGGGTCTTCTAAAAATTAACTGTGGCCAAAACCAGTGCCTGTACCCAAAACCAGTGCCTGTACCCAACCTGCTTTCTCTACCTACATGCCCACCGCTGGGCACAGAGCTGTCTCATGAAATGCCAGGCAACATCTGGCTCCACCCAACACACACACGATGCAACTCCCGCTCTTGCTTCCACAAGCCAGTCATCTGTGGAACAGCTGATCATGGAAAATTTTCACTGTGTGAACACTTCTGATTTCGGAGGTAGTAAGAGAAGGGAAATGCATCACAATGCTTGTGCAAAGCCAGAAACCACTGAGCAAGCTTCACCCCGCACCGCTGGCCCCGCGCCCCTGGCCCCCCGCCCCAGCGCTACTGAGACGATGGGCCTGGCACTTCTGTCCAGCTGGAGCGGACGGGCTCGCCCTGTGCACGGCAGGATCCTGGCAGCATCCCTGGCCTCTACCTACTACCCCAGCTTGCAACAACCAAACATGTCTCCGGACATTGTCCGGACAAAAGTCACCCCTGCTTAAGAACCAGCCCACTGGCACAACCAGGGGACACCTGCCATTTACAAAAGATCCCATCAGGAGGACCTCCTTCCCGAGAGAAGGTTTCTCCGGCAGCAATCAGCGTTTAGGCTGAACCCCCAGTTACAATAAAAGTAGCGTCCAGAGGCCCTGCATCTAGGAAACTATAGCAAAGACCAGCCCCAAATTCAGAGCGGCTTGCAAACAGGCCTTCTCCCGCCTCTCTGCAAATCCACTTACATACCTCCTCTTACCAAGGATGCTCAAATGTGCCTGGTTCTCAGAACTTAATGCTTTTGCTAGGAAACATACACACACACACACACACACACACACACACACACACACACACTCCTGAATGTCACAGACTTTCTGGCTTTTCATCTTCAGAGTCTAACACACTGAAAATAAAAACTAGATTCACTTTAACTTCCTATAATCTATTTTTATGTTCCCTTCCCGGCCAGCCCATTGTTTATGTCAGGACTTTGCCACCTCTGCAGACTGACAGTTTGGGCCACATGATTTGTTGTTGTAGAGGTGCCCTGTGCATTGCAGGGTCTTTAGCAGCGTCCCTGGCCTGTACCCACTCAATGCCAGTAGCACCCTCCAGATGTGACAATCTAAAATGTCTCCAAATGTTGCCTGGATGCAAATTTGCCCCTGGTTGAAGAGCACTGGGTTATAGAAATTTTTCTCTCCCAGCCCTTCTGTTTGGATTAACCATTCCCGGCTTTACCCATCCATCCAAGGCACCGTCCCAGGAGCCATTTAATTTCTAAATCCTTCGCCAACCATTAATACACATAGGTTGCATCTGGAGCTATACTCTATTAATAAATCCTGCCGTTTCTTCCTGAAAAGGGGGGAATCGCCACCCAACAGGCAGCAGCAGCAGCTTCTTTGAGGGGCACTCAGCGGCTCTCTCCAGACCAGGAGCGGGTGCTGTGCTCCCTGGCTGCTGCCGGTGATGAGCCTTCATTTCAGAAAAATACGGAAAGAGCCTCGAATCCTTACTGCCCTCTAGAGAAATTCCAGCAGAAGAGCTCAATCTGTCGCCGTCAGCAGGAAAGCAACGCTGCCAGATGCAACTGCACCCGGCCATTGTACCGCAAACAATTTATTTGCTGAATTTTTTGAAAGACGAGTCTACTCGACCCTTCCTTTGCAATCCCGCACCTGAACCAGAAGCCGTGTTGGCTCGCGTGCTGACACAATCGTAATTTTGCCAATTCCAGGTCCGCTCTCCCACACTATGATTTTATGCCCACAGATGAATCAAATTCTTGATATTTGACAAAGTAACAGGAAACCATATTTTCCATGCAAATACTCAGTTTTGTACAATGTGTTCTCTAGCCTTTGTTTACCTGCCTGCCCATGTATACAGAGATTTCCTTTTTTATGCATCTCAGAAAGACCAGGACTGAAAAAGGAATACAGTAAATCTTCCTGTTTGTAGTAGGTTTTGGTGGGTGGAAAATTTCCAGCACATTTTGGAGCTAATCATTACATTTCTTTTTCCTTTTCTTCCTTTTAAGTATGTTGTTAAATTTTGGGTATTGTTTTGGTAAAGACCTACCTATTGCTCAACAACCATCTATAGCCCACTGAGAGCTTCAATGCTGAGGTTAAGGTGAGCGTTCCCACCAAGTCCTGAAAAAGCTGTCCCAGGTCTAAGTCGTGTCTCTTGATCACAGGGGGAAATTAAAGGAAATAGCGTTGAAAAGTACGTGCTTGAAGACAATACACTAGGTAGGGAATCTTGCAGGTTTGATCAGAACTTTCAAATCATCGTCTGCATCATGACAGGCAGCAGCAAAAAATGCTGGATGTTTATGTCTAATGGGTTTGCCCTTTGCCAGACAAACCCTTTTAGCTACGGCAGGAAAACATGTAATTTTTATGGGCTCTTGGAGAGAGTGCACACTGCCCTCTGATGGTAACACGTGCTCATGATTTTATGGGATCCCTCGATCAGGTTCCAGAAGGCTATAGAGTATAACTACCAACGGTTGATCAATAATCCTATAGATTAATGGGCACCAACGGCTATCTTTACTATTTCCATTTTTTTCCACCCTCTTGACAAGGAAGTATGATCTTTGATCTTTTCCTTCATTATCAATAGCTGTGAGAACTACTTGGCCAGGATGGAAATATGTCAAAAAGTACTACTTGGAACATTTCAACTGCATTAGACACAAAATAACATGCACACACATACCACAGATGTAAAACCTCAATGAAATAATGTTTTACTGCTGAACAAAAGCAGTTTCTCTCTGAATTTCATCAAGTAAGCCGCCTATGCTAGCAGAAAGTCAGGTTCAAAAGTAGCCAAAAAAAATTTTGAAAGGATTTTGAGGGTTGGGGAATGCTTTAGCATAGAGAGTCTCTAGAGGTATTTATAGTCTATAAAGGTATTTTTAATGAATGAGACAGAAAATGTAGTGTAAGATAAAGCCCCCCTGCAGACCTTTTGAAAGACAAAATACTGGGTTCCTTTTGACCTCTTCAAAAGTGTACGAATTCATCATATCCAACCATTTCCATCTACCAAATTATAGATGCCTCCTAATTCGGCTAATTCTCAACAGCCAAGAAAGAGAAACAGGGGGAAAATAAAAGCCAGCACGTTTACTGTAACAGCAAAACTCCTAGAGTTGCATCCAAATGGAACCGTTGATCTGTGGAAATGCAAATGCCATTTCTAAATATAGCCTCAGGGAGCCAGAGAACCAGCATTTCCATTGAGAAGCACCTTTCCCGGAAGTAGCATGTGCCAGGCAAACGCCTCTCTGTGACCCGTGGGAGAGTCACGAACGTCCCGCTCAGCCTCTGCCCGGAAGGAGCCCAGCGCGCCCTCCCCCATCTCCTTAACCGCCTACCGCACCAGACTGTGAATCGAAGCGAGTCACTTCCTGTGCCTCTCTCCTCCCATCTTCAAAATAAAAGACAGAATTTGTTCCATGTCAGGAGGATTCCATCGTAGTAAGGGCTGTTCACAAATTCACAGAGGGAACCGGAAGGTGGGTTCAGGAGGAGACCCGTGCAAGGGAGCTTCTGAGGGTGCGTGGGGGTGACGACACAGCCCCCAGCTGCGAGGACACCCCAGATCCCGCAGCCATCCTGGAATGCTTCTGGGTTCTGGAATGCGCCATCCTTCCCTCCACTTTGGGTCCCCTGTGCCCGAAACCTTCTCCTGTGTGCTTTGCGTTTCTCGCTCTGTCTCACCTCCTCCTCCTGCAGTTGCCACTTTCTAGAAGGAGCACTCCTTGGCCCTGGTTCTGGTCAATCACCGCCGGGATGGGTGTGCAGCTTCTCCTCCAACGGCCCCGCGCTCGGTTTCCTGCTAGAGACGCCTGAAATTCTTAATGAATTTTCTTCACAAGGGAAAGGCCCGGCATCTCCGCTTCCCACTGGGCCCGCCAACCATGCAGCCAGTCCCGACCCCTCCAGTTCCTTCATAAAGCAGAATTTGTCCTGGGATGTGTCCATTTACTGGGGCTGGGGGACATGGGGCAGCTAATCTGTTTTCTCCATTGGGGCAGAAATGGTGTCTGTTTTGCTTATTGTCTCATCCAGTGTTATCCCACAGAATTTTCTGCACTGAAGATGCTCCGTCTTTTTGCTGCCTAATGTAGCTACCAGCCACGCGTGGCTACTGCGCACGTGAAAGGTGGCTGGTGCCACTGAGGAACTAAATTTTTTCATTTTCTTTAATTTACTATAAATTAATATTAAAATAGCCTCATGCGGCTGGTGGCTATTGCATTGGGCAGGGCTGACCCATATGGCCCAGCACAGCCGCTGGTAGATGCATCTAGGACATTACTAAGGCTTTCAAAGATGCGACATGGCACTTTGGTGTGATAATCAGAATTCCCTGAGGAAGCTGTTAAAAATACAGGTGTCCCTACTTCTGGTACACCCCAAAGTTTGAGAATCACTCTGTATAGTTTATGAAAAAAGGTTGTCTTTACATCAATTATTTAAATCTCTTCAACTCTTCCAGGTTAAATAATGTTGATGCAAATACCATTCCTAGAAGGGTTTTATTACCCACAAGGTGTCCCAGCTACAACCAATGTCTGTTTCAAGCAACATCTAACCCCGTAAAATTCAAGTGGAAGAGAAAGACTCTGACCATCCCTTTCTAGTGTTGTAATCAACTCTGACCTATGACCTTCACTTTCAGAGGCCAAGCATGATGGACAGCTCTTTTCTCCAAGTCAAACATGTGCGCTCAGATGCGTGTACATGGCACCCAGCACTCGGTGAGTGGCTTTCCTTTATTATTAGGGAAATAGGAGGAATTTTTGAAGTCGGGGAGGAAATAGGAAAGTGTTCGTAAATGTGGAGTGTGTCCCTTTTTAATGAGTCCATCTAATCTTCGCCTTCCTTCTCACACACGGACACCAAAATGCAACTGGCTGTTAATTGTCCAACCCTCTCTTTATGTACCTTTGTCTTGAACCATTATTTTAATTCGGCCCTTTAACATGAGCACTTCTTCCTCCACTGAGCTATCAAAGACACCTTCCTAATCAACATCACACACAGCAGCTTAATAGATGGCACCACGCTGAACACAAGGATGCGCCGTCACTCACACGGGGCTCCGCTGAAGCCATCAACCACACGACCAGCTTTGCAGAGAGGGGCCGCACCCAGAAAGTGAATTCCACGCCGCTCCTTCAGGAAGCCATCTGTTAAGGAAACAGATTTAAACGCAGACCTTTTCATCTCTGTCATTTACAAAGATTTCAAACTTTTCCTGCAAAATCGCAAACTTTGCAGCCATGGCCAGATTAAAATTCCTTTCTGGGGTACACACGTTTGGTTTCTGCAACCCCTTTCTTGAAGCACTGGGCTTACCACTTACAGCTACAAAACTATTTTAAAAGAGGGAAACGTGCCCTGCTGTGGTGAATGGTGTGGCCCGGCTTGTCTGTTCCCAATGGCCCGTCCCCCTGCCCCCGCCCCCGCCCCACTCCAGAGAGGAAAGGCCAGTGGTCCTCTTTCCCAGGCTCCTTTCCAGCAAGTGCTGGTCACGTGAGTCAATCTGGGCCAGTGAGACATCAAGGAGTGTTACCCTTGTTTCAAGGACAGAAGCAGGAAAGACGCTTTCCACCAGCTGCGCCTCCACTCTCACCCCGGCTCCCCCAGCACTTCCGCCTTGGGATGCCCAGGTGCACAGGCGTCCTCTGGAGCTGCAACAGCCGTCTGGCTGTCATGGGGGGACCTGCCTAGGGGTGAAAAGCCACCTGCTTCCCCACTTCAGAGGGAAGGAGAGAAAAGCCCAGGTGCTCAACGGCCATGCTGGGCACCTCCAGGCTCCTTGTTCTGTAAACATGCATCCCTCCTTCCTCCAGAAACGGAGCCTGAGACAAGCATTTGGGTGGGAATGGTTTACATGGAAGCGGGTCCCAGGAAGCACCAGTAGGAGGGTGAGAAGTTAGAGCGGGAAGGAAGGAAATCAATTCAGAGTGTGTTAAGGAGCAGGTAACCCCAGCAGACACCCAGCACCCCGTCCAGAGAAACCCTGAGGCAGAGGGTCCTGCTTTGAGTAATAAAACCGATGCTGTGCAGGAACACGGTGTATGTATAGGGTGGAGGAAAGAGGTGATGTCAGGAGGGATTTCAATAGCTCAACAGCAAAACCATAGAAGTTTTACATCGACTGTCTTACATAGACGTTGATAAATAGAGTCTCTATCTGTCAATAGTCTGATACTGGTGGCAAAAGTTACTTCTAGCTGATATCACTGCAGAACTGTCCCTCTAGGTCATTTGTGCCACTCACATTTCTCTCCAATTCCATACCAGTGAAATGACACAAATACTAACTTCCTTCGACAAGTCCTTATGGAGCAGCATCTCTGGCCCTCCGTCAGGAGCCTGTGGGGAACCCCACAGGCCTGGTCCCTGCCGGCGCGGTGCTGACTCTCTGGCGGCAGAGGCAGGCACAGAACCAGGCGCCCCTCGTCCGCTCCAGCCGCAGCACGCCTGAGATGGGCGCTCTGAGGAGAAAGCGAAAGGGTAACGAGAGGGTGCCACAAATTTGCCGTGTGGGGTCAGGGAAGAGTTCACAAATCAGAGGCCGGAGGGGTGAGCAGGAGACAGCCAGAAGGGAAGAGAGAAACATTACCCCTAATCCCAGCGAGAGGGGAGAAGAGGCGCTACCAGATAGAACATCAAAATGACGCCTTTCATGGGAAAAGAAAATAAGAATTTGACCTTCACCCAAAACCTTATCAGTAGGTTGGTTTTACTGAAAAGTGAACTGAATCATTACTAGAGCCATCGTTTCTCTTGAAACAAAGAAGTCAAGGCCAAAATAAATAAATTCTGGTCTTCCTGCTTCTTCAAGGTAGAAGGCAATTCCTTCGGGACTTTGTAGACATAGTAAATGGTTATTCACAAGAACTCAGTTTTTCGGGGCGGGGGGGCACAGTTTCTTTACCACCACAATCAGGCTTTTATATCCACGTGTATATGAGGAAGGTCTGATCCCCAAGAGGGGTGTCTCACAATGCCGGGTTCCTGCACACATGGCCGCCTGGGGTGGGCGGCCTCCCTCTCCCTGGGCCTCATCCTGCCATCGCGCCCTCCCCCCAGGCTCCGTGCAACTCCACTGAAACCCCAGGGGACAGCAGGGCCCAATTTGAAAAACACTGCTATAAAACATTTTTTCCCCCAATAGTAAATCAAGACCTATATAAATATATTGCTGATCATCTAAGTCAGGGGTTAGCAAATTATGGCCCTTGGGTCAACTCCCGCCCACTCCCTGTTTTTCTAAATACAGTCGGAATGAACAACGCTTGCTAAATCTGCATCTTCCAGCATTATTTCCAATGGCACGGTCTCTGAGAGTCTCGCCTGAGGCCCTCAGCCTGGATGGGTTCCCTCAGCTCTGCTGCCACTTGCGTTCTCTCTTCCTGCACCTTCCCCTGTCGCTCTGTGTGATAGTTGATAGGTTCCGTGTCCAACGCCTCCGCTGCCTATAAGCCCCACACAAGTCAAGGCCAACCTGTCTAATTTACCGTGGCACTACGCCACAGCTCTGAGACAGTTGCTGGCACGTGGTGAGACATAAATGCCTGGGGAGTACATTCCTTTGTATGAAAGGTTTGGGGTTGAAGAGAGGGCATGCGATGCACGTGCAGTAGGAAGAATCACACGCTGTCTGTCTGAGGCGTCGATTCCCGGCCCTATCGCGCTGACAATTTCCCTGGAAGGCAGGCTGCGTGGGAGATGGCCCATCAGCGAGGACAGCGCATGCAAAGGCCCTGAGACAGGGAGAAGCGTGCAGCACTGGGACGTGAACACTAGACCCGCTCGGCCGATCACAGGAAGCCACAGTAGAAGGAAGTCGTCACCAGACCATGCAGGGCTGATACACTGTGTTAAAGATTTTTTTTTCATCTTGTTCTAAGAGCAATAGGAGGACCACAGAAGGTTCTACCTAAGGCAGTGGATGATTTGATTTGCACAACCAGCCACTAAAGTAGTAAATTCACAGGTAGTGGTAAGTAACACACTCAAGCGAAACCTACCATTGTGCTTCATGTTAGGAATAAGACGCTGAAGGAACGATTGTGCCTGCACCCAGGATATCTTACATAAAGAAAACATAATTACAGTTTGATAAGGGCTTCAATAGAGTCAAGCTAAGAGGTGTGAGGGGTGGGGGACTGGAGCAAGTACCTACCGGGAGCCTCTACGTTTTGCTGAGATGCATGAAAGAGTGCATCCCCACAGGAAACCCCAGGATCGCTCTCTCCTGGGGGCAGACAGGTACGGAGATTCGTTCAACCCAACCGAATTAGTCTGTAGCCAAAACACATAATAATAATTAGGAAGAATCTGAAAACATGAAATTGTTCTCAAGAAACCATTAAGCGAAAAGCACTTTTTGTAAAGAGCCAGATAGTAAATATTTTTAGGTTTCACAGACCATCTGGTCTGTGTCACAACTACTGAACTGTCTGCTGTAGCCTGAACACAGCCACAGGCAATATGTGAGTGAATGGACATGGCTGTGTGCCAATAAAACTTTATTTACAACAACAGGCAATGGGCCAAATTTAGCCCTTGGGCTATGGTTTGCTGATATCTGATCTAGTCTATATTATAATTATAATCAAATAGAGATTAATGTTGATGAACACAGACAGAAAGGAACACAGAAGAATGGAAGTGTTCATTGTGTTTGGAGAATAGAATTATGAGTTCAGTGGCTCTCAGTTTTTACCTAATCAGCATTTATTTATCTTTTTGGGAACAATGTTCTGATATAAGGGTGGGAGGGGGAGAGAGAACTACTTTTTCCATCACCTTTAATCCGTGGGATCCCAGGGCTTAACTCACCCGCAAATCCATACTAAGGTATGCACCTCAGACCTGGCCCCCCAGGTCACGCCGTTGCCTTGGCCACGCCACTTCATTCAGAGGACCATCGGTCTAAGCAGACCGGTAAGAATCACTTCCTCACTTCCTCAGATTTTTTTTTTTTTTTTTTTTTTTTTTTTTTGTTACTAGTAGGAAAGAGGAGGCCTCCCTCTGCTGAAGCTGCTGCAGCCATAGCCTGGGAGGCGCGGTTGCCCGTGCCCCTCCCGCCCCGCTCCCTGGGCTGGTCCTGCTCCGGGCTGGAGCCCGCACTGAGAAGCGGAGTGAGGAAGTGCTCGCACCAGATGGACACCGAGGCTCTCAATCGAGCTTTCTCTGAAACGAGCCCTATTCCTGGGCTTTTTAGTGACTTACATCCATATGTTTTTTTCCTTCCATCTAAGCGTGTTCCAATTCCATTCCTGTTAATGTCAACCAAAAATCCTAAATGAAGCCATTGTTAATGGAATTTGTTCTCTTATTTTAAAAAGGCCTTTAGTATCCTTACGCTATCACTTTAGCAACAGATAAAATTGAAAAAAGATGGATGGATGAAAAGGGCACATATTTTAAAAATTCATTTCTCAAATGAAAGTCAGGCTCTATTTTTTTTTTTCAGTGTTCCTTATCAGTCGAGGGAGTGAGCCAGTTGCAATCCTTAAATTTGACCAAGAGAATCTAAGTACACTCTAAAAATTGACTGGAAGTCTATTTTGAAGAAAATATATAAAGACAGGGCTATCGTGGAGATCACAAATGATGACAATAGAAAATAATTCAGGAAAGACTATCTGACTCTGCAAAAATATAGTGACATATGTAGGACAGCTGAGAGTCTCCACGAGGGGATGAAAGGATCCGTGACCACCACGTGGTCACACCCTCTTAGGAAAAAATGCTTTGGAAGAAAACACCAACCTGACAGTGTCCCTGCCGTGCACGAAGCTCCGCGGTGATTCCCAGTCGCCTCCTTGAGCCCAGACTCCCACAGTGGATACGATTTTCACAGAACACAAACTTGCATGTGCAAGAAATATAAGTATTTATTTTTCTATGACTCAATTTAATTTCTTTCTTTCTCGAGTCCCCAGACTACCTAACAACAGAAAATGCAGTCACTTCCAGGTAAATGCCATCATTTTAAGTTAAATACCATCAACTCAGGATTCTGGATGTAGCCATGTTCTCTCTCTCTCTCTCTCTCTCTCTCTCCCTCTCTCCCTCTCTCTCTCTCCCCCACCCTCCGCCCCCTCGGGCAGCCTCCAAGGACTAATAACATTTTGAGGTCTCATCATATCAGAAAGCAGGGTCTGGTCTGTTGCTGTATTCTGCTCTCCCTTGCAGCTCATAATATTTTCTGGTCTTTCATGTTGTTGGCATTTATCTCCTGGCATACAGTGAGATGCCCATGTTTGCCCTGTGTCTCTGGTTATTAGATCTACCAAGGTCAACACACAGCCTCCACCATGACCAAGTTCAAGTGAGCCACTCTCATGCCAAGCGCCACCACCACATCCCAGCAAGCAGGCAGCCAATGGCTTTTCTGGGCAAAGGTACTCCCAAATTGTGGCAAAGAGCACTTCCACTTACACCCCATTGGCCAGAAATGGGTCAAGTGGCCACAGCCGCAAGAAAAGGCTGGGACGGGTCATGTTATTCTCAGTGACACGTGCCTGGATAATGTTTGGAAGTCCAACTCCTGAGAGAGAAGAGGAGAGAAAATTAGCAGTCTTTGTCTTAGACATTTAACACCCACCCCAGAACTGTTCCAAGCAGAAAGACAATCGTGGAGAAGCAGTCAGTCAGACACACCGAAAACAAAGAACCAAGGAGCAAAGGAAGACAACACAATGAAAAGAGCAGAGTTAATATTAGTAATCACAAAGTCAGGATTATACAATTCACTATGGCCAAAAGCTGAAACAGGAAGAGAAAGCAAAGAGTCAGTAGCTAGGGAGGCAGATTTGAGTGAACGGAAGTATAAGAATTGAGGCCACCTCGAAATGTGAACAAACTTTTCACAGTCATTTTCTTGATCTTTCAGGGAAATTAACTGAGCGTGAAGCAGAGAAGGTGAGAAAAACACGGCTTATAAATGGAAACGTACCAACAAAGTGGAAAATTCACATCAAGCCCCCAGGTAAGTCTCAGAACAAAGGGAAACATTTTAGGGTCAACTAAAAAGGAAAATGAGACTCTCATCTAGAAAAACGCGACCATGTGGAGGAAGGCAAACTTCAGGAAGAAGCCAAACAGCTACTCTTACCTAAAACTGACCCACATTTTGGTTAAAACTTGGGTATTCGGTTTTGCCAAATGGAAAACTGCATGCAAGTTTTAGTCTAGAGTATGAGGCCTTGCATTTCTCATCCTCTGGTTTTACATGGAGCTAATTCTGAGAAAGAGCGAGAAGAACCTGCCTGGTTTAAACAACACGCAAATTAAGGTGTGACTTTTGGCTCCCTTTTTAATTATATATAGCTATCATCTGCTCTGGAATAAGCTGGATTTCTTCCACCGAGTTCATATCTCCTTCTGTTTTTCTCAAAATGCAATTTAAAGCTTCGTATTTCTTTCTGGAAAATCTACCATAATGTAACAACAGATTTTTAAAGCTTAAATGTATATTAATCATGATGCCAACCACCACAATCTAATATAGTCCTTACCTTTTACTGACAATGTGAATTTTAATTAGGCGCATAATGCATAATTAAGATCCGAAAAGCGGAATGTATTTTTGGTCCTGTTTACCGTGTATGAGAAACTCCAGGATGGAATGAAGTTCGCTGCAAAGACTTAACGTTGTACAGATTAAGTGAATGATGGCTACAATTGGGTTTTCAAAGGCATTTTGACGACTCATTTAAGATAGCTGTCAGAAACGGGAACAAGCTTTATGTTCATCACTGGAGTAAGGGAATGATCAAATACATTATTGTACGCTCATACTTTAAAATATATGCTTTCCTCAAAATGACAAAGTAGCTCCATAGGCACCGCTCTGCTAAAATCTCCAAGATGTATTGTGAACATCATTATATGCAGTATAACTCTATGTAGCTAAAAACATGTGTGTGTGTGTGTGTGGTATATACACGTATGTATATATGCATACATGTGTATAAAGATGTGTTTGTGTAATTGCATATATACATACTCAGACATATTCAGAAACATGAGCGTCTGAAACAACAGGCACGAAATGTAAACATCGGTTAGCTCTAGAGCAGAGGTTGGCGAACTTTTTATGTACAGGGACAGATAGTAAATATTTCTGATTTTGTGGGCTATGCAGCCTCTGGCACAATGCTTCCACTCTGCCCTTACAGCACAAACGAAGGCCTAGACAACACGAAGCAAAAAGGCGTGGCTGGGCCCCAGCAGCATTTATTTGCAAAAGCAGGCGGGAGGAGCTGGCCAAGCCCTGCTCTAGAGACATGGGCCCTATGGGGGCAGTGGGGAGACAGCAGAGTCAACAGAAGGGTGAAGAGGAGCTTCTACTAGTGAGTCTACAGACATCTGATTCATTTCACAAGCGTGCCTAGATTCTTTTTTTTTTTATTTAAGACAACTATCATACACTAAAACCGGGTAAATTTAAATTTCTTTACCTTTTTGAATTAAAATTTGAGTAAGTTTAAACAAGTTAACAAAAAATAAGCAAGCTCTTTTGTGTCCTCTTCCAGGTGGTATTTCATGCATTATTCTCATAAGGTGGAGATTTTTATCCCCACTTCATAAATGAAGAACGTGTGGAGTCCAACAAACAGATCCTAGAACCTGGCTCTCTGGGGTTGAATCCTGGGTCTGTCTCTTCCTCACTTTTAGACTTTATGCAAATCATTTAACCTCCCCACACCTCAATTTCCTCATCTATAGGCCACGAATTACAATACACTTTACTCACAGTGGTGAGACATCAATGAGCTAATCCATATACAACCTTGAACCCAGATTCTTACTCACAATACACTCTGAATAACTGCATATTAATATTATGCCTCCAAATTATATATATTTTCTTAAAAAACAAAGCAGATATGTTTACACACTGCTTATTTGGGGCTATAAGTGACTTAATTTACTCCTGGCTGTGAGTTCTGGGTAACCATCGAAGATGTGGGTAATCATGGTGTGTCTGAAAGACAGCTAACCGCCCCTGGGAACCAGGGTCCCTTTTTCCCTTTAACAGCAGCAATTCTGGCATGTTAGATGGCCCGTGGCCACCCAGCTGGAGAATACATTTCCCAGTCGCTTTGTCAGCCTATCGTGGCCGTGTGAGTTTCCGCGGACCAAGAAGATATGAATGGAAGAGTAGAACTTAGATACAAATTGTGCACCCCAAAGGCAACACTCTCGGAGGTGGCAGAAGCGAAAGAGGGAAGAAACTGAGGTCATGTTCAACATCATGGAACACCCCTGACTGCCTATCGCCCAGGTCTTCAGATGAGAGCCAAAACACCTTAGTCAAGGCACGTTAAAATGGGGATAATAATTGTAAAGTGGGCATAAGAGAACCACATCCATTAGAGCAGCTCTGGCTGATAACACAAATTGACCTCAAAACAAAAAATGGCTCAAACACAATTGACACATTTCTTGCTGATGCAACAGTGCTTCCAGAGCAGCGTGTCTGCAGGTGGAGGCAGCAGGATCTCAGCTCCATGCGGTCACTCAGGGCCAGGACAATCGAGCGCTGCCATCTTCAAGAGGTGGCCTCCAGCTCACTGTGGTCTTCTCCATCCCCAAGGAAGAAGCATGGAGATCCCACCTGGGAGACTTCTGTGGGCCAGGCCTGGGAGTGATCTATGGGTTAGAACTGTCCTATGACCACAGCTCACTGCAGGAGAGGCTCGGGAATGTATAGTGCAGCTATTGCCCAGGAACAATTTCATTGAATAGTTATCTCTGCGGCTGTTAGGTAGTAGTGCTATGTAAGGCCTTTGTCTATTTTTTCACCAACGTGTTCCTTGTATCTAAACAGAGGTTATCAAACGTTTTCTATAAAATGCCAGATAGTAAATATTTGGGCTCTGTGGGCCCCATGGTCTCTGTTGCAACTACTCAACCCTGCCACTATGGAATGACAGCAGCCATAGACAATATGTAAATGAACGAGCATGGCAGTGTTCCAATAAAACTTTATTTACATAAACAGGCAGAGGGCCACATATGACCACTAGGCTCTAGTTTTGCTGACTCTGATTTAGAACAGTGCCTGACACTGTGGTTGTTTTTTTTAACTGAATTTATTGGGGTGACACTGGTTAATAAAATTACATAGGTTTCAGGTGCGCAATTCTATAATACATCATCTGTATATTGTATTGTGTGTTTACCACCCAAAAGTTTCCCAAATGAATGATAGGGAGCAAATATTGCACAGATTTGTCCTGAGGAATAATTCAAAAGTTTTAGCCAAGTGCCTGGTGAATAGCAAGTGCTATGTACTCATTCTTTGTAGATATAAAACATAAATAAAATGTATTCTTCAAGGAGCAACCAAAGTAGTGGAGTAGACTGATATTTCTAGTTAAATAATTAAAATAGTGTTTGCATGAGTTTCTAGCAGCATGTCCAGGGCTCAGATATAGTACAAGCTGGTTAAATCTGGGAAGGAGAGAGTAGGCCAAGTTCAAAATCGCAAAGGGAGTGAAACCTAAAAAGGGCGCTGAAGAATGCACAGGCATTCTGAGAAATGAAGGGTTTTTTTTCCACCTCCCTGAGCCAGAAACTCATTAAAGGAAAGCTGATGGCAGACGCCAGAAGCTGTGTGGACGTTCTCTCTGCCTGCGTGTCCCGCTCTCCCATCCCGCCCCAGCGAGCTCCCACGCGCCCTCCAAGGACCGGCTCAGCCCGAGCCTCCCGAGGGCGCT
Organism: Pteronotus mesoamericanus; assembly: GCF_021234165.1. Classification (NCBI taxonomy): domain Eukaryota; kingdom Metazoa; phylum Chordata; class Mammalia; order Chiroptera; family Mormoopidae; genus Pteronotus; species Pteronotus mesoamericanus. Next base: position 5,731,598 of record NW_026555105.1, read on the forward strand.
GCTGCTGCCCAGCCCCTCCCGCCCGCCCCCCCAATGCACAGACCATGTCAGCCTCCACAACCAGATGCTCATGGTCGTTTGTTATAAATTCATACTCTGCTAACTGCATGCATGTGTGCATGCATGTTGCATGCAGCATGTGTGTGCAGTGTCCATTCCTGCAAAGGACAAGTGGCAGGACCAGTGTGCTCACCACTGTAACCCTGGTACCTAACTAGCTCTGTTTAAAGCACATAGAAAGCAATCATAATTTGTTGAATGGAAAAAATTTTGCAGAATATTCTTTGACAGGCGTTGACCGTAGATAATCAGAGCCTCTAATGAAGGCCAGATCTACACTTAGGGAGCTGGATGGGTGGGTGATAAAGTTGACGTGATTTGGTAAAATCTTAGATCTTAAGAGATGATAAAATGCAAAGGTGAAACAGTGGGCTCCTCCAGCCTCAGGAACTTTATTGTAAACTAAAATTGTTTCAGAAATGGAAGTTTATTTTTTTTTTCCAATGGCAAACTCTAGAGCTGACGGACTGTCAGAACCGCAATCTTGGCCATGCCATGATTTACCCAACATCACTGGGTGTTCCCTCATGCCAGTCTCATCTGTCACCTGGGGACGGCAGGAATGAAGGCTTGGACTCCTTGGAGGAATCAGGGAATGGGCAATGAAATGCTCACCTGTGGTGAATTCTCGTAACTGTTAGCTCCTCACATCACTGGTTTGCTTCCCTCCTTCCACTTGGGAGTTAAACAGAGACCCCCGCCCCTGCCAGGCGAGCCACAGTGGCTAATGTAGGTGAAGGGGCACAGGGCAGGAGACGTTCAATTCAGAGTGATCCTCGCATTGCATTCTCTAGATGTGACCACAACTCCACTTCCGTGAGAAAAGTCACAGACACTCATACACCAAAACGAGGAAACAGAGCTCCTCGGGGTAAAAATTAGGTCAATATTGACCGAGAAAGCCAAAGGGCATTCAGACACATGGCCCCTTGCGCCCATTAAGCTGTGATATAACTGACATTTCAAAACTAAGACCACAGATATCAGGATGAGAACACGATTCACAGAAATTACCTGTATATGCATTTATTTATCGACTTCCTTACACATGTGCACACGCAAGCCATGAGTTAGTCACTTGACAACTCAAGATCAGATGCATTGACAGACTCACAAGTCAACCATATTTCTTCCTTGCCAGTAAAATGTGTGTGTGTCAGTGTTTTGTGATAAGAGCTTACGGTGATCAGTGATCAAGTGCTTATTGGACTAAGCACTTTATGTACACTAAGTCTGTTTTATAAATACCAGGAACTCGGAGCTGCGTTTTATTAGCACATGCACTGTATTAGGAAGAAACTGGCGAGGGGTCGAGCACCTCGCCCCAGATAACGCAGCCAGAAGAGGCCAAGCAGGAATGGCTCCAGCACTTGGAGACAGCGAGGCACCACCCAGCGCTAGATGGTGTTGGTGTCGAGGGTGTCAGAGCTAGTGCACAGTAAGAAAAGACCAGTGACGATAACCGCAAAAAATTTAAAGCTTGGTTTTTAGGTATCAGAGCTGGAATAATTCCAAAGAATAAAATGTAGCTCCATTTGCTAGGATGGTCCACTTGCCTGATCTCTGAAACGAATTCTAGCCCACCAGATCCAAGCCTGGATAGCACACAGCCTCTTGACTGGGGGAAAAAAATTATTTCTAGTTTATTAGAAACTCTATGAGTTCCTGAATACAGCTTATAAAAATACCACAGAAAGAAAGCAGGTTCAATTAAGAAGAAGAAAAAAAAACCTAAATTCTAATTAAAATAAATAGGATTACAAGTAACAGCAGAGGCAAGAGGAAAAATGGGCAAAAATCCCAAAGCTGTGTGATTTAATCTTCTTATTGTCACATCGAAATAGAGAAACCATGATGAATGAATCTCAGCTGTACCTACTGGTGGGGGGAAGAGGGTCGACAAGAAAATTCCTTTTTACTAATTTGAAATATGTGCCCCAGGATAGTCCAAAAAAAAAAATTCTTAACCCTACTCTTGGCAAAACATAGACTTGCATTAACATCTTCCAATATTTTCTTGACATTGAAACATGAAGAGAGGTGATGTGGAGTATCTTGAGTCAAGAACTTTGTCAAACAGAAACACGCAAACTCTCTCTGATAAGGACGCGAGTGGGCAGCCCAGTGGCCTCTGTACCCATCACCGGCAGGGCCAAGCTCATGTCCAAGGCCATCACTGCCTGCGTTTCTTTGCCTGAGGGATTTTTCTGGCCTCTGGAGACCAGTCGGCCATTGGCAGGTAAATCAGAAGTATCAGCAATTAACACTCCACCTGAAACAACCTTCAACCAAAGGCCAGTGTCGGTGTATAAATGCCCCAGTTCCCTCCCTCCTCAAGGGGAGCAACTGCGGGGCATTTTCTGCACTGGTTTCCAGAGTGTCCCAGGAAGCACTCAGCCCCGGTCACCCGTGGCGGTACTTGTCCTGACGACGCAGCGTTCCTTCCCTGTCTCGCTCCTTACCCCTTTCTCAGTATTCCTGGGTACCAACTTCCAAATCAACAACTTGCGCACAAACTTTTATCTCAAGTTCTGTGTCTGGAAGGGATTTAAGAAGACAGACTGCCGGCCCATGTCAAGGGGGGAGGAACAGAGAAGACCCAGCTCCGCACAGGTCCCTGGTGGGGAGCTGGAGAGGAGGGATGAGGGACGAGAGACGCAAGGACATCAGGACCAGAACATGGCGTCTACTTTTCATCCGACGGCCGCTTTTCCAAACCCTTTATGGAAGTCGTTTCCATACACAGAAGCTGCATGAATGAGTCCCGATCCTAGCGTTTGTGCACATGGGAGACTTCACCTGGGAGCTCTCAGAAAGGCTGGAGAGAGAGCGGGTTGCAGGTGCTGTATTCCGATCCAGGTGAAGGCTGTGGCGCAGGTGAGCGGTCCGCATGCGCTCACTCACGACGCCTGGTCGCTGAGGCCTGGGACGCAGGTTCCGGGGTGGCTGAGAAAGCCAAGGCTAGTAATTGTCCTAAACAGGCAGATACACGTAAATTGCCATATTCTACGCAACATGTTTATGGCTCTCAATTCCTTTTCCGAATAGATGGTAAACCTCCAGAAACCACATCCCAAAAGGTAATACTGCTTGTAAATATATGTTATTATGAACATTTTTAAAGAAAACTCTTAGATGATAGCTACATGGGAAGTGTTTTTCAGTAGCACTGTACAAATTACAAGAAGTTAGTATCAAGAGCAAAACGATGTACCCCTCAGTCAGACAGGCCCTCGGGTAGGGATTTGGACACAAATTTAAATGCATTTTTAACCTTTCTAAAATTTATCAATTTGTTTTTTAACCTTTTTTCTCTAGGCAGCTATAAGCCTGGTCTGCAGTGGCAGAGTTGGGTCCAAGCCCTGCTCTTACCCCACAGTGGCTCTGACACTTAGACAAGTCACTGAACCTAACGGGTTCCCAATCTTCTCGCCTGCACAGTGGGAATTATGATGGGGCTCTTTCTTTCAACGGGTTGTGGTAACCATGGGTGACTCATTCAGCCTCTCTGAGCATTAGGCTTGGGGACATTAGGAGGGCGTGTCATCCCACTTTAAGACGGCCTCCAGGGAGATTTAGCACCTCTGACTGAATCCTCCCACCTTATGGCCACCGCACTTGGGGCGTGTAGCCATCAAAGACACCTCTGCAGGGAGGTGAACGGCCCCACAGACAAGGCCGTGGACCCTGGAACCAGGCTCTGATGTGGCTGCCAAGACTGCGTCTCTCACTCTCCTAATATTTTGTAAGAAGCCAGTATTTTTTTTTTTAATAAATCCAGGCTTTGTCTATTTTAACTAGAGTTAGTTTCTGTTGTTTACAGCCAGGAACCCTACCTGATCAGAGGAAGCATGGTTTGAAACAAACTTTTCAACTTCACTTTAAACTGTCATAATACAACTCTACATTTGTGGAATAAAAATTTTTTTCCATCAAGCAAAGTAGAGCAAATAAAGTCCTGCAAATGCTTCCTGGCTCTTGAGACTCCTCAGAAGCCTACTGGGCAAATGCAAGACTGGGAGGTGGTTGAGAGCTCAAACTCTAGAATGGGACAGATGTGGGTTCAAAGCCAAGCCCAACTGCTTTGGAGCAAGAGAGTGCCAGGGAATTTACTCCTCAGGTTCTTGGCTTCCTCACTGACTAAAGGCCAACAGTCATTGTCCCCATTATCCAGGGTTACTGTGAGGATCACGTGGGAACTGGCAGGCTTTGCACGCAATAAACGTGAATTGATAGCAATGGCGAGGCAGGCGATGGGCACGTCTGGGGTACAGGTGGCAAAGCCTGAAGCAGATCCCAGAACAGGACCCATTGCAAGGGGAGAGGCATTCAGCCACAGCGAGGCTGACCTGCTGCGAAGCACTAGCTGCCTAGGAGAAGGGGTAATTCTGAATAGGACCTGCTTCGGGGCCCTTGGCTTTGTCTCCTGGCCAAGACCCTAAGGGGCTCGTTCCGAAGCCCCATGGAGAACTGAGAAAACGCGAGGAAAAATGGAAGAGGCTGTAGCCACAGTACTCTGTAAGACACAGGGTGTCAGCAGACTGTCGGGGCGCCTCTATCAAAGAGTATTACAGGGGGACCCCTCCTCTTCCACATAATTAAGCACACCTGAGCATCTTGGGGGTCCCGATGTCTCAGTGTTTCCCTCCACAAGATGGACTTGCCCAATGAGAAGGAGTTGTACCAGGGGTTGGCCCAGGAGCCCCCACAGCGCATGTGGGTCATTGGTATTAGCCACAGACAGGAGCAAAATCACATGTGAGTCCCCCTGAGAGACTCTCGGGGCAGGGGCCGGGGCGGGAGGAGGCAAGGGAGGCACTCAGCTCGGCTCGGGGCGCCGGACTGCAGGAGCTGTCAATGAACTCAGCAATGAACGTGAAGGACATGCTAAAGGGATCTTGTTTAAAAAAAATCAAAATTCATGTGCAAAAATCCACAAGGAACATAATATCGAGGTTTTAAAGACAGACTCAGAGAGCGCGCGGCGCCGGGCCGCTTTGGAGCCCGGGCCCCGGGGGACGCCGTGGCCGGGCCCGTCCCCCTCCGGGCCGCTGGCATTTTGTTCCTCGTGGGTTTCTTTCTGCATGAGTTTTGATTTTTAAAAATATTCTACTATAATCTTTATCTTAGCTGTTGAGCTTTAAGTGTGCCCTTCCGTTCTGAGCCCAAGGCAGGCGCCGCGCTTGCCCCGCCCCGGACGGTCCCCAGAAGCGTTCGTTAGGGAGGAGAGGGCTGAGCAGGGGGAACCACGGGGCAGAAAAGGGTGGGGCGTTCCTGCCACTGTGAGTGTCGCCCCGCGCCCTCAGTCACTAGCGCAGGCGGACAATACCTGCGCTGGAAACCATTTCAGAACCACTGGCACTTCGGCCCAGAGCTGAAAAACTACCTTGAAAGTTAAATTTGCTTTTCAGCGGTTAGGACCCGGCTCCCTTTCTGCTCTGGCCTGCCCACCCCAGCCCTGGCCGCCGCCGCCGCCGCGCGTGCGCGCGCGCACGCACGCACGCACGCACGCACGCACACACGCAGGAAGTTTGTCAGCAGCTATTCTGAGCCCATCCACCGCTCTTTTGTCAGTAATGGCACATCTCCATGTGGGGACACGGCGCTGCATACGAAATAGGGCCCGTCCGCCTTGCCTGGCACACCCCCACTTCAGAGGCTCGGGCTGGCGCTGACAAAGGCTAATTGGCAGGCTCCAGCAGTCAGTTTCTGATGACACAGTAGAAATAATAAAAGACAGAGATGGGAACAAAGAAAGTTTAGAGGGAATAATAAAGGAAATATCTATACCATGAACATCTGCAGACAGGAGGAGAGGGCAATTGGAGGCAGGAGGGAGAGCTTGCTCTTGGTAAACAAGGAGGAAGAAGAAACAAAGACGTGGAAATGCCTTTCTGATAGATCATCATAAAAACAGATCAATGCACGGACAGATACATAAATCGGCCGAAACACAGATGAAATAGGTTATTTGGCGTTTGATACTCCGAGCCTGCCATTTGCTGCAACTCAGTGACAGACACGCGCCAGCACATACAAGTTCAATTTGGTAATAAGCACAGGGTTCAAATTATAAAGTCAAATAGTGAAGCAAATGGTTCAACTTAAGGAAAGGGCTACAGTATCTGTTTACATACCCACGGATGCCCTAGAGTGTTCAGGAATATTTTTATTTCTCATTTGTTACTTCACCCATTATTAAATTCTATAAAATGAAAAAAAATAAATAAATAAACCCATCCAGAGGGAAGGGGGAAAAAAAATCAAAACAAATCACTACATTCCTTGTAGAGGTCAACATTGTCTTAAGGGAAATGAAGCAGTGATTGTGTTCTTACAGAAAAACCAATTTAGGATTTCTGCTTAAATTAATGTGATTAAAAATTCTGCTTTTAAACTGCACGAGTTTAAGATTTTTGTCAGCCTCGGTTCTATTATACCAAACTGCATGTATATTGGGAGGTGGAAGCATGTGTTTTTTAGCAGGAAAATGATCAATTTTTTGCTTCTTTTGTTTCAGAGAATTTCCCTGCCCAAGGAAATGACCTAGTTTATGGCTTCTCTGCATTTAGGACGTGCCACAGCAATGCGCACACAGAGACAAAAATAGCAACGATGGCAAATAGCCTTCCGATTTTTTTTTTTTTTTTAATCATAAGCCTGGTTTTAGGTATGGAAAGCACTCCAGAGTTCTCTGACCGAAGTTCAGGTTCGTTCCCATCTATGTGCCTACCCACTACGGGCAGGCCAAGGTTCAAAGCCTGAAGGGAGTTGTAGGATAAAGCGGAGGGGCACGCTGGTGGCCCCGGGGGCCAGGCTGGGCCACAGACGCATTTTGAGTGACCCTCACTCTGCCCCACTGCAGAGCTTATTAAATTTCTTTTTTTACTTAGCTGCCAGCATTTAAAAATTAGGAGATTTTAGCCCTGGCCGGTGTGTCTCCGTTGGTTGGAGCGGCATCCCACACAGCCAAAGGTCATGAGTTCAGTTCCCGGTCAGGGCACAGGCCTAAATGGCAGGTTCCACCCCTAGTCAAGGTGCATAGCAGAAACAGCCAATGGATGTTCCTCTCTGCCTCCCTCTCTCTAAAATCAGTGGGCATGTCCTCAGGTGAGGACTTAAAAAAACAGCAGATTATATGTAAAATATGTATGTAAATGTAAATATATTAAAATATAAATGTAAAAATAGATTTTATATATATACTCAGGTTCTAGCTTCTCTTTTAAAAACCTGACAATCTGGTAGCACTAGGTCTGCACTCTCACCTGACGCAGATGGCCCTGAGCAGTGGCCGTCCCCTGTACACGGTGCAAGCTCTCCGCTTCTCCCGAGCGCCCCCCGCCCGCTAACCCCTGACACAGAAGCTGAGTCTCACGCACCATTTAGCACCATGCTTATGCTGCTGTTTTTCTTACAGGGAATTTAGGACCCCTGCATAATACTCCTTGTGTCCATACCGCCATCAAAAGTCAGAAAATTAAAGTCAGACCAAGCAATTCATGCTTCAAGAAAATAAATGTTCTCAATTCCAGCTTAACAGGTAGGTCCCTGTGAAAATAACAGCTAATACTGACACAGCTCTTACTATGTGTCGATTTTCTAAGCCCCTCACATATTTAAATTAATTTAATCTCTATCTACTATACGAAGTAGGAATTATTATGATCTAGTTTCCCAGATGAGGAAACCAGGGATTAAAGAGGCTACGTGACTTGCTCAAGGTCCAATGCTAATTCAGGACCCTGGAGGCATCTGAATGTGTGCCTGGCACACATATATGATACAAGCCTGTGATAAAGAGCGGTATGTTCCAGGCACCAGAAGAGGCTTTTAAAATATGCATCAATATAGAAAGAAACTTACGGTGGATTGTAGAAAGGCTACAAATAAAACGCTTCAGCAGCAAAAAAGTGAAAACTATCACATCAGGGGCACAGAGGCAGCTCAGAAGGCCCTTTCATCGAGGAGGCGAGCTTTGTAACAGAACAAGAAGGAGCGAGCGAGGCAGACATGTGGCCTGGAACACAATGGGAGAAACAGAACAAATGGACGGCTGTCCCTGGAAACTGTGAGATGATGGCCCAGGAAGAGTAAGGGCAAGACCAAGGTAGACCTGGGTTAGATTTCTTCCCGTGTCTCGACGTGCTAGAATGTGATGTGCATTCTGGGGGACACAGAGAGGAACAAACAGTGAACACTGCCCTAAGAGAGTGTCCCCTCCGGTACAGAAGAATACAATGTGGGCAGCGTCTACGTTTCCGGGCGGGAGGGGGCGGCGGGGAGCGGCCTGCTTCCCCAGCTGCCTAGTGGACACGCTCGCCGAATCGTCCCACACAGGCCCTGCACGCCAAGGCGGGAGGGGACGGACCCACCGTCCCCCGCCACAGCCCCTCTTCCCTCGGTGCCCCTCTTCCAGGACCACGGGGTACCAGTCTCCTCACACTTTCTCACTCTCAGCATCCCAGGCATGAAGCTCTGCTAATCCTATTGCATTGGCCAAAAGCTTCGTTTGCTTGTTTCTGTATGGTCACCCCAGTAGTGCTTACTGGTCTTTAACTTCATTCGAAACAATGTGGTTAGACTGCAGTGGGACAGCTGTCATATCAGCGTGCATTTTTTTAAAAACTTATCAAAATGGGTGAATTTCTGTGTCGCCGTTTTAATATTGAAGATAGAAGAAAATATGCAACACTTTCTGCCTAGTATGCTTTATTATTTCAAGAAAGGTAAAAATGCAACTGAAACGCAAAAACAGATCTGTGCAGTGCACAGAAAAAGCGCTGTGACTGATCGAATGTGCCAAAGGTGACTTGTGAGGTTTCGTGCTAGAGATTCCTCGCTGGATGATGCTCCGCAGTGGGGTAGACCGGTTGAAGTTGATACCAATGAAGTCGAGACATTAATTGAGAACAATCAATGTTATACCACGGGGGACACAGCTGACATACTCAAAATATTCAAATCAATAAAGTTATTGGTGAAAATGAAAAATATGCCTTTTATTTTACGGAAAATGCTAAACAGACTTTTTGGCCAACCCAATACTCCTTAGAGGTCCCCAAAATCCATCCTCTTCTCGTCTGCCTTGTGCTACCGTCTCAACCCAGGCTGCCATCTTCTCTTGTCTAGACCATTCCAAGAGCTCCTCACCGGCTGCTCCCTTGCCACAGTCCTGCCATTTTCTCCGAACTCACTGCACATAGTTTAATTTATCCACGGCACCTTTTTGCTCTGCTAGAGTCCACTTGATCTTGCAAACAGGCATATTATGAATGAGGATATACAAACTGACAATTTATCAACATAGAAAGCCAATTTAACACAAACAATAGCAATTCAGAGAACATAATGGTCTGTTAATTAGTGGTATAATAGTTAAGAACATGATTCTGGGAGTCTAACAGGACTGAGTTCAAAAGCCACCCCCGCCACTTACTAATGGTATGTGACCTTGGGCATCTTAGCCTCTGTTTCCCCTTCTACAAAATGGGGTTAATAGTTACATCAAAATTCCAGGTAGTTGTAAGGATTGAGTTAAATAATCATAATGCTAAGGGCGTAGCACATAGTAAGTTCTCAAGAGTTATATTGCTTTTATTATAAAGGTTATTATTGTTGTTATTAGGTCGTCAAAAGTGCTGATCGTTAATAGGGCAGGTCAGCCGCACATAAACTGGGATTCCTGCACACCTGGGGGTCCTCGGGGCCTGGGGCGCAGCGAAGCGAACCGGTGTGGTTTGCCTCCGTTGAAAGCAAAGAAATGGTGTCTTCTCTGTGTTGTGATTTTAAGTAATATCAATGTTTCATAAAACTTATTAGTGTAGGTCTAGGTGAAACAAAAACAAGCTAGCACACTGGGAAATTAATTTTAAACAAATTACATGTAATATGCAAGGATTCGTAATATTGTTTCTAAAGCAGTCTAATCTTAATATCATATTTTTTGCTTTATGAAGCTCCCAGTTTTAGATTAATCATATTGTTTTTTATTTACTACTCCATATAATAATTGGCTTATCTGTGATATTAATATACATGAATTTTTTTAGTTGCTTCTTCTAGAAAGCATTCAGCCTGATGTTTATATGTTGATTTTAATATGCAATGGATGTGTTTATATGCAGATTAAATTGGATTGCATTTATACTGAACAAGAAAACCAAAATGGAGAGAGGTGTTCAGATCTGAGTAGCTCTCATTAAAGTATAAGAATCCACGACGAAATTTTCAACTCATCCCCTCCTAATAGCATAGCGGTAGATCAAAATTTACTGCTCCCTCAGTATGACGCTGTGTTTGTTTCCACAAAGATGAACTGTTTGACTCTAGGTTTCTCCGGTGGCCGTGGGTCTCAAAGGGGAAAGAAGAAAAACGTTGACCCCCAGAGGACATTTGGAAAGACCCGGAGATATTCATGGTTGTCACCGCTGGTGCGGCGTTGAGGGGGAGGGTCATCCTGGCATCTAATGGGCAGAGGCCGGGGATGATGTTAAACATCCCACAAGGCAAAGAGCAGTCCTCAACAGAGAACTATCTGTCTCCAAATTGTAATTGTTCTGAGGTGGATAAACGCTGCCCAGCAGGAAGAAAGGTCACAAATAAAAAATGACTGGCCATGTTGGAGCCACACTATGTTGGGGCTACATAGTCCCAGATAGTTTCTACAACTCAACTTTTACTATGCGAAAGTGAAATTACTGCCTATTAACAAAAATGATTTCTATAGATTTACTCATTATTCAGCAGCTACTGAGTTCCTACTGTGTGTCAGAATCGATTCTAGACAAAGTCTTCACAGAGGTTACACCGATAGATTGAAACATGGATGATGTAGAGTAGATAATTAACAGACATGATGTAATGCACGGGTGAGTGCCACGAAGATACGTAAAGCAGGCTGAGAAGACGGCAAATTTCCGGAAGGCGTTTTTGAAGCCGTGACATTTCAGTGAGACACAGCTGAAGTGGCGAAAGGACCCGTGCGGCCACCTGGGGGCAGGGAGAGCCGCAAATGCACAGCCTGTGAAGTAGGAGATGTGCTTGGCCTGACCAAGGAACAAGACGGCCACGGCACTGCAGGGACGTGAGCAAGCAGAAGAGAGGAAGGAAATGAGGTCAGAGTTAGCGAGAACCCCGCGAAGGCCTCTGGATGTCATGTTACATGTGACATCATCATAGGTTTTTTAAAAAGATAAATATGTGGGAGGGGCCCAAAAAGAGCGCACATGCACTGGTTTTAAAAAATATTAAACATTAAAGGGTCAAGTCAAGGAACAGGTGTAAAGGCCCCAAGGACAAGGTCAACGGGGTGGGGATTGACGGTGGGGGATAGGGATGGGTGGGGCAGAGGAGAACAGGAGGAGGAAAAACTGGGGCAACTGTAATTGAGCAATAAAAAAAAATAAGAATATTAAACATTAAAGATTACAATATTTGAAACTACACCGAAACACTAATATATATTATGCAATACATTCACGTGTTACATAACATTTTGGTCAAAGGCGAACCACAAATACCACAGGGGTCCCATCACATTTTACTAGAGCTGACAAACTCCGGTCCCCTCACAACATCTCAGCTGTCACGATGTCATAACACAACACCTTCCTCACGTGTTTGTAGGATGCTGGTGTCAACACGCCTACCACGCTGCCGGTCCTATAAAAGGACGGCACATGTTCAAGAACAGCGTAGGGAGTACAGTCCCCAACATTGTGAGCGCAGAGTATGGTGCCAGGCGGGCACTTGTAACATCGAGGAGAAGAATTTGTAAAGTGTGGGACTGTCTAACCCCTGTGCTCTACTCCTGAAACTAATACAAAATAATGTTGACTATAAGCTGTAATGGAAAAAATAAAATTTAAAAAAGTATAACGCACACGATTGCAGTAGTGGGCTGTGGCCTCCTGGTGTGGGGAAGTCCTCTCAGAGGTGCCCACACAATGGCCAAGTTGCCTAACCACCCGTTTCTCAGACGTAACCCCATTGTTAAGCAGTGCGTGACTGTGTATATTTGGAGGTGATTTTTTTCTGTGAATACTATCCATATGTACTCTCTATTTTTTTCCATGAGTACTATCCATGTGTACTATTTAGTCATTCACTTATTTATTACCAATAAACATAAAAATACATAACTTTTTGGCAAAACTTTCTCCCCGCTTATCTCTACAGCCCAAATGATTTTGTTTCATTTTGTTTCATCTTTTCCAGCTGCTCATCAGAGAACAGCAGGGGAGAGAGGAAGCACCAGTTATTTAACCTGCTTTCCTTTACACCTCTAACAGAAAAGTAACCAAGAGAAAAAACAGACAAGACAAGCAGACCAGCAAATGACACAAATAACTGAAACGCTCAGCCAAGGGCTTTCCCGTGGCAGAGATGTCCAGCGTTAAAAGCGCCTGCTTTGCTTCCTTCACAAACGCTTTGTAATTTTCTCTATAGACATGTCACATACCTTTTGTCAGTTTCCTCCTAGGTGTCACTGCCTTTCTAAAACACATCGCTTCCCTGTTTAAAACGTCCCAGCGCATCTCCATGGACAGCTGGGGAAAGGCCCAGCCCCTCAGCCGAACACACCAAGCTCTTCTTCAGCAAGGATCTCCTCAACCACGCTTTCTAAAGCTCTGAGCGTCTTCGCACACTGTTAGGCACTTTCAGACACCTTCCCTTTGGTGCCCTATTCCTTCTCTCAAGAACAACCTTTCTTTTTTTTTTCTTGTTTACTTTATCTCAGAGGTAAACTTGTCTTTTAATACCAGTTAAAAATAACGCCTCTTTGAAAAGCTACCTGTGGCCCTCTAGCCAAGGCTTCTGTCAGGAGGACCCTTGAGCTGTGACTCTGTCACTCCGGCTTAGCGCCCCTGCTCACTGTCATGTTGCTGGCACCCCAAGGGACATTTCCTCTCAGACCAAAAGCAGAGACTCCGAGATGCCACAAGACTAGCGGTGAGCCAGAAAAAATGAGTGTATGTTTATAAAAGAAGTCTTCGGCTCCCCAAAAATATACTGGCCAGACTTGGCCAGTGGGAGAGGAGGAGGAGGGGACACACGAGCAACTCAGACGGAAGAGAGAACTTTGAAAGCTGAAACGGTGAGAGAGAATTTATTACCGACTGGATTTTGTCTTCCGGGACCACAGAGCAGAATGCAAGGGACCGACGCGTCCCCATGCAGGTAGATCAGTCCAGCAATCGGAGATACCCAGCCACCCTCCGAGCAAAGGGCACGGGACCTGGACCGCTTGAGCAGGGACAACATGCCGAGGGAACTCCTTAGCTCCCGAGCAAAATACAACAGAAGAAAAACAGGAATGTCTTTAAGCAACTTTCCCAACAACGGGAGAGGAATCCCTGAAGAACTCACGGCGATGCCCAGAGGGAGCAGAGTTGAGCAGCCGGCTGCTGAGCCCTGACGCTGCGGCACGGTCCTCAGGAGTGTCGGTAAAGCAGGAGCTTCCCCGTTCCCCGCTCCGCTCCTCCATCTGCGCCCTCTGAGCCACGGAGGTCAGGAGCCCCTGCGCACCTGCTCGCAGGCTTGGAGGGAGGGAAGGACGATGTCTAGGCCCCTGTTTGCAAGTTCAGAGTTTGGCTTATTATACAGTGCAAAACCATCTCATCTCTGAACTACGATTGTGTTTAGTAACTTAAAAGTAACTGTAGAAATTTCTATTAGAATTAGTGATCAAAACAAAATCATCTGAGGCAGGGAAAGAAACCTTCCCAGTTTAATAAAGTTTTAAGTGATAGTGGCACATAAGATAAAATTGCTTTATGTTTACACCCCATTATTCCTAACTTATTTAATGTTCTATTACATACATAAAGCCACTGCTTAGCATAATGTCTTACACATGGTAAATTCTCAATAAATGTCCTTGAAAGAATGAAGACATCTTTGAAAATTACCATTTCAAGATGAGGGAGCGAGGAAAAAAAAATCCCCATAGGTAATTCTAGCCCACTTTAATTTAAAATGACACTAAAATTATCATTCCATTTATTCCTGGGCACTTGAAATTTTCTCCCCTGCACCCGTGCCTGTATATTAAATCAGTGAACACATGAAGTTGACAGGAACGCAGAGTTCCAGGGAGAACAGGCTTGGGAAAGGCATTTTTTCCTTGGAAAAGAGCAGCATAGACTCCCCCAGAGTCCCAGAAGCTTGAGTTTTCAATTAGTTATTCCGCCAAAACATAAACATCCAGAAAATAAGGACTTTGTATCAGCAGTTTGTGAGCTGTGTCTGTAAGAGACACACTGGTGTGTCGCAAGAATTTTTAAAACAGGCACTACGTGATTGTTTAATCAGGATCACTGACCTCTTTTCCCTTCCATTGTCAAATAAAGACATAATAGTCAACACAACAATAGCCATCCCGTGTAAACAAATCAAAATTATACCTATTTTTTTGTCGGATCGGCAAAAAAATAAATTTTTGGTGTGCCACTGAATTCTGGCCATTAGTTTATGTGTGCCATAAGAGGGAAAAGGATGAAAACAGCTGGTCTATGTAAACGTTCCCCAAATGGCCAAACTATTTCTTGAACACTTATCCAAACAGTATCGATGCTTGCTGCTGGGAATCTCCTCCCTGTTTCGTCTTGAAGGGAAGTTGGGATATGGCGTCTAAGTACTGGGAAACGGGGCCTTTCAGGCAGAGAACGTGACAGTGCAGAGAGAGAGGAAAGCGAGGAGATATCTGAGACCCATGAGCTGGCCCCGCGGAGCTGGCGGAGGACTCAGTGGCGGGAGGTGAGGTCACAATGCTGCGGGTCGGAAACCCATCCTGCCGGGCAGGTGCCTGAGGTGCGTGCTCTAAGATGCCTCTCCAGGGGAAGAGGGGTTTCCTCCCAGCACCATTCCCCACCCACTTCCTCACTTTTAACCAAGTAGTCAGATGTGCACAGGCAGCTCAGGGAAGAGAACAATTTGTTCTCAAGTGTTTTTTCCTAAAATCCTGGGGTTAACAAAGGTGACTTTTAAAAAACAGAAAGAGGAGGCTTGCAGACAAACTCAAGGTATATTGCACAAAGTATGCAGGAAAAGGGAATTCCCTAGAATAGGAGGAGAATCCTGCCAGGCTGGAGAAGATGAACTTAAGCAACAGAGAAAGGAAGGGGGTCTATGGTCGCAGAGAGGTGGGAGGCTGTGCTCCCCTTCCCTGTAGCCACTAGAGTCCCTGCAAGAAAGGAATCTTCGCACAGCAAGTCCAGGCAGGTGGGGCCATACGCCTCTGGCCCCAATTCTCTGCTTGCCGAGTATGGCAGAGAGAGAGGTGGCAGAAAGCTGCTCATCTGGGCGGGCAAATCAGGCAGTGGACATGCCTGCAGGAATCTATGTTGTCAAAAGCCAGTGTACCGGGGACCTGCCTCCAAGGCCTGGGCACAGAGCAAGGCCCCCAAACTGGTACAAGCCAGGAAGGATCAGGAATCATGGTGGCAAGAAACAGAAACTACCTCTGATTAGCTTAAGTTGGGGGGGAAAGTACAAAAGGATGCTTTGTAACTCACAGTCTCCCAGGAGCTTGAGAGAACCAGGCTTGGGAGCTTTGCAGGCAGAGCACCACGTAAATTTGAGCTGTTGTGCCAGTCCCAGGACGACACCTCTGCAGCCAGCCCAGCACTGAGCACAGACACCATAGTTTACACGGGACGCAGTTCGGCCACCAGAGGCTGGACGTGGGACACTGATGTCAGAACAACTTCTTGTTGGTATGCTTATCAACATTGACAAAGTTTTTGTAGTTTGCTTAGTTTTTTTGTTTGCTAAACATGAAAACTTTGTTTTTTTCCCTTCTGTAGCTTTAAGCTATTGCTGCATGTCAAAGAGCTGCACGACTCTGCCTGGAGATGGCCACTGCTACTGGCAGAAAGGATTCTGGGTGGTCCCCGCTCTTGCCCGGCACAGCCCCCAGATGGGATCTGGACACCCCGGGTGTGTCCCTGCTGTAGTGGAGGGCAAGCCGAGCCCTGCCAACCGGAGGGTTCCTCAGGCTTGAGGAGGGGACTCCCATGCTCGGCAGCCAAAGAACGATGACCACTGTCCGCCACCGGAGGGCACCTTCAGAGAAAATTTAGCTTAATTTGTCTGCCAACTCAGCAGAACGAGGGCTCCTCATTAACAATTAGTTCTACAATAAGGTTCTATTGCACATCTTCATTTGGGAACTAAAATGTATAGTACTCACTTCACGGAGATGGTGTGTTACTTTCAAAAGCCTGAGACAATGAGCTACAGGTTGTGTGTTCATTATAATCAACTGCCTAGTACAGCAGTCAAGAGCCCAGACGCTCTCTCAATTTCCGGCCTACCCCTTCACAGGTAGGGACATTTTATTGTTGACTAAACACCCTAGGCATGAATTTCCTTTGTTGCATAGTGGGAATGATAATAGTACCTACCTCACAGCATTTTAATCAGGATTAGTAAATTATATGGTGGGTTAAGGGCCCCAATTCTTCTCTATCCCTGTATCTGTACCCTATGCCAGACTACCTGACAGTTTTTCTCGCCAAGTAGGTAGAGTCCCTTATATCTCGCTTGACCTTGTGACTTGCTTTGACCGACAGAATGCGATAGGAATGATGGTGTGCCAGCTTTGAGTCCAGGCCTCAAAGTCTACATCCTGCTTGGCCTTTGCCACAGTCACGAGAATGCGCCTAGGCCGGCTTGCCGGAGGATGGGGAACATGTGGAGCAGAGATGGGGCCCCAGCTGACAACAAAATATGTAATCATACAAAAGCGACTTGGCTGGCCACCCCCAGTCAAGAGCAATAAATGCCTATGTGTATGTCACTGAGCTTCTGCAGCTCCTTGACATGCAGCAATAGCTTAAAGCTACAGAAGGGAAAAAAACAAAGTTTTCATGTTTAGCAAACAAAAAAACTAAGCAAACTACAAAAACTTTGTCAATGTTGATAAGCATACCAACAAGAAGGCATCTTACAAAATGCTAGCAGCTATGTAATTTCACATAGCAAGGGCTGCTGTTCCACATAAAATTATCAACATGATTTGCCAGCCAAGGACACTGTCCAGGAATAGATGTTCTCAATGTCACAGGTAGAAAATGTCAGCCCTCTCCCTAAAACACAGACCTGAGTGAAGGTTAAAAGATAAAGAGCTCGCAGACCCCAGCTGTCTAGATTTGATGTCTACTAGAAGCATCTTTGGCCTTGCTGACTCAACACATAAGTTACATGTGATAAAATAGACCGCTGCAGCTCAAAGTCCTATTTAAACCTCAGATCAATGGTTTAACTCTTATGTCAGGACAGGTAGACACTGCTCTGTGATGGAAATGTTGTGCGGGGGAAAAAATATTTTTAGTGGCAAAAACCTAGACAACCACATCTGTTTTCAGTGGCTTCATGTCAAACCAACTATTTAAAAGGTAAGTTCTGGATGCGTGTGAGTATATTGTGGCACAAGATGACTATTTTTATTGTCTCTATTACTGCATGTCTCATCAAGTCCTAATCCTTCCTCTTACAAATTTGAGTTTTCCCCCCAAAATCACTATACTAATCGCAAAATGGTTTTACTTTGCAAATCTACTGAGATTATCAAAACTTTGTTCCCTGTGCATCCAACGTAGGTGGTATATAATGAATTCAAAAATTCAGTAAATAGAGCTCAGTGGGCCGACTTTTTCCTCCTGACTCCTATGATTATCATAATTTGATTTCCTAGTTTTCTGTCCTAAGCTACCATCCGGGGAGTAATCTTTACTGAGTCATGAACTTTCCCATCATTAAATGTCTGCACCTATTTTCTACATATCAGAAGTGTCCAATCACTACATTTTATCTGCCTTGAATAAAGCCCAGTGAAGACACTGGGGAGCACACATATAATAAAGTTTCCAGCAAAGTCCTTGTGGTTTGGCCTTCCAGCTTTCTCTCTGACCCCTTTTCCGGGAGCATAAAGATTGTATAACACATCTTCCGCAGAGACCAGGACATATGTTTACAAGGACAGAAATCTGAGTAATTTTCCACTGGTCCAAAGGGAATATTAAACTCTTCTGTCATTCTGTAGTATATTATTTATGGTTCCCTTTTTGTTGGCTTTTTTTTTTTCATTTGTAAGTTCCACTCCATGTCCTGATAGAAGGTGATAAAATGCTCAATATGTTAAAAAATCTTATCACTAAATCAGGAACAAAACTATAAATTTTGGCCTTTGAAATCAAACTGACTGGTGAGGATCATTTTGCTCCTGAAATATTACAGTAGTGATCAATTTGCTGTAAAACTAAGCAGTTTAGCTCAGCAATCTATAGTTGGAAAGCAAGTTGTTCAAGAGGAAAGTTTATGCCTGGCCCAAGGGATAAATTAAATTTTATGGGGAAAATATGCATTATTACATGAGTATCTGTTTAACATATTATTCTTTTCCACATCAGTATAATAAATATTTTTAATCGTATATTTTATCTCACACACATATAGTGATGTGGTAATTTTATTCCTCCCGTATTGGCCCAAACATGTTCAATAAATCATAGAATAGAGGAGAGCTTTCAGATCTTTTTTTTTCTTTTTTTTTTAATGTGCTTAGCAAATGTACATTCCCAGTGAAATGGAGCTGGTTTGCAAGAAGAGAATAGTTCAAATTCTATTTCCTCAAAGAGCACACATCAACTGATCTATTTTATCCTTCCTCCCAATTTCAAACCCCTGCTCTTTGCACACAGCTTTCTGCTAAAAATGCTTTGGTCTTACTTAATCCCATTCATAAGAAGTGGTTTCACTTTGAAGATTTTGCCTCAGAGTACCTGTTAGCTGTGAGAAATCACACATAAGGAACGTGAATTCGGGACTTGTATGTGTGTATAGAAGCAATAAATCGTGAGGGCTAACATTAGTTGAGCCTAAGTCCTTGCCAAGCTGATTGCCCCTATTCCATGGAATTCCCTCAAAAGTTATATGGGGTAGGAATGTTGCTCTGCCCATTTCAAAGATCAGGAAATCGGACTTCGAGAGGCTGAGAGAGGCCCGAGCAGAAGGGAGAGCCACTCAGAAAGCCACTGCTAGAATCCCCGAGAGAGAACGGCCGCTGAAACAAGGTGGCGGCAGTGGAGGTGAGGAGGAGCAGAGGAAGTCAAGGAACATTCGGAAGGGGGATCGTTAGGGCTTGATCGTGTGGTGGCCAGAGCTGTTCCCAGAGATGCGTTTTCAAACATTTGCCAGCACATTCTCTGCGTGCACGAGAGTGATTTAATACAGAAAACCCCAGGCATGTTTCCCCATTTTCTCTTGCTCCCATCTAGGAGTATTTTGCATGTAAATAAGCATATAAGGAAACTTACCTCAAACCTCAAAGGGTAAAAAGGAGTTGCATTTCAAGCTCATGCTGAATGCTTTAACAGTTCGAGGCATCCTGGTGGCTGGGGGGAGGGGACAGTTCTCCAGAGCAGTTACAGGGCCTTGGGACGGCTTTCTGCCCCAGACCACCTTCTCCCGGCGTCAGCATAGCATGCAGCCTTGAAAAATAGAGGCCCTGTCTGCCTGCAGGCCAGAAAGCGAATCTGTTTCCTGACCAGAGTAAATTAGGCAGTGCCTCCCTGGGAGGCAAAGGCTGGCGGCCTTGCCAGCAGCACCCCGACACGTTGGAGGCTTCCTGAACTCGGGGGTCCGGCTGGAACGTGACCCAGGGCGCGTGCGGAATCCAGGCCGGCCGCTCGACAGCGCCCGCGGGGCACGTGGGGTCAGGGGGAACAGAGACAGGTACGAGGGTCATGCTGCCTGCCGTGCTGTTGTCTCGGGCCCAGGAGTCCCGTGTCCTCTGCCAGCGACCGCGAACCTGTGGCCGCCTCACCTGTTAGCTTCCAGGCCAAGTAAAATCTCGACACCCCCTCCCCCATCCCCACAGTTCTTGACAGTTGCATCACCCATTGTCTAAAGATTCTTAAAATGAATTTATGCTTAAAACTTACTATTAAATTATCCAGTACTCTTCCATTCTCTCCAAAGGGACTAGAACCACCTATTAATTTTCATTGTTCGAATTCCACCATTTTGAATTTCTACTTCCTTTCCTCATTTTTCAGTTGGTATAATTACATGGCAAATCAGTATTATCACAACCCAGAAGTATGAATTATCACATCTATCTACACTTGTAAATGGCTTAACAACATTTTAAATAGACTGTTCCACATAAACAAACTAGCATAAGCACGCCATTCATCAACAAATATTTACTGAGAGCCTTCTGTGCACCAGATGCCGCGGACCAAATCGTGAAAGAGACAGACACAGCCCCCGCCCTCAAAAGGCTTCCAGTCGACCTGAGAATGAAGGCGTTGGACCGAGCAGTTAGTCACAAGAAAGGGGCGCGGCAGAAGGTTGCAGGGATGGTAGCTGCTGTCACAGGTATTTGGTATCACTCACGGAGAGGAGGTGACCAGGCCAGGGTACATGGGGCTGTGGGCAAGCGACTCGGCCTTCGGAACCAGTCTGTGCAGGATGCTTCAGGTGAATGACAGACAACACAGTGCATTAATGAAGAAGAGGAAAGGGATGGGGAAAGTAGGCAAGAACCATGCAAGGGAGTTTGTGTGACCATGAATGAGGTTTCAGATCTTACCCTACACACAAGGAGAATGTAATAAAGGATCTTCGAGCTACTGACGTGATTGGATTTATGTCTTAGGAAGTAAAAAAATCACTCTGCTGCTGAACTGAGAACCCAATGAAGGGCATGGCTAAAGCAGAGAGTCTCAAGCTGGGCACGACCGACATTTGGGGCTGGAGAGTCCTTTGTTCGGGAGCGGGGCCGTCCTGTGCATCGCTTGATTTCACCGCCATCCCTGACCAGTGCCCACTGAATTTTAGCAGCATCCCTCAGATTACAACAGCAGAAAAACATCCCCTGGGGAGCAAAAATCTCGTTGGTTAAAAACCACTGGAGGAAAGAAGACCAGGCTGGGAAGCCATAGCCCAGGAAGAGATAAAGATAGCCCGCAAGAATGAAGGAAAGAAAATGGGTCCATTTATACATCCCTTAAAAGGGTCTGCTGGAGCGACCCACCACCCAACCTGCGTACAGAAATGAGTTTTACCTCTTGCTTCTGCCTCTCGTTCGAAGCAAATCCTACCGTTGTGCTTGTCTGCCTCACCCCTGCTAAGTTGTAGGCTTTCATACATATGTATGCATGCGTTAAGTTTTTGCAAGCATAATTTAGACTTTTCAAAACAGTGACACAGTAACAAAGAAAAATTGAGACATGCGTGCATTTTTTAATATTGATTCCGGTTTCTCACATCCTTACCCCTGACGTTTTCCATGCTACTTTGTTTTCATGCATTTGTTTTCTCTGCTTTCCCATGTCTTGCCCAACTTTAAAGGGGTCGGTGGCTAACAGGCTATCAGGCCCGCCATCACCTACGGAGCCGCATTGCTGCCCCAGGCCACCCCTCCCCAAAACCTGCTGCTACCAAACAGGGCTCGCTCCGGCCGAGGGACAGGCTCAGGTAACAATGGCTCCATGAAACTCATTGTGGCAGAAAGGGAGATTTTCTGAGGTAACCTGTGCTAGGAGCTTTGCAAATAGTACCTCAAGTGTTACACCTTCACAAATACTATAAGGAGCAACTATTCACCCCCATTTTACATTTGCAAAATCTGAGACTCAGAGAAGTTAGTAGAGAAACTTACCTAAGGCCACCCAATTAGTAAGGTACAAAAGCTGGAAGAGAGGTAGAGGGAGGCCCCAGCAAAATTCTTCTGTAAAGGTGTGTAAACGTTTTTTTGGTTTTGCAGGCCTTCAGTCTCTGTCACAGCTATTCAATTCTGCCCTTGTCACTGGAAAGCAGCCTCAGGGAATATGTAAATGAATGGGCATGGCTATGTACCAATAAAACTTTATTTACGGTGGCTGGCATTTCAATTTCATATCATTTTTACATGCCAAATATGATGACGACAATAATTTTTCTTCTTTTTTTGACCAGTTAAAAAGGTGAAAACAATGCGTAGCTCACAACTGGAGAGAAACCAGAAGGGGCCGAGCTTGCCGAAGTGCAGGGCAGGGCGTGGCTACGAACACAGGCCCTGGGGGCCCAATCCCAACCCCTTGGTGAGAACCCTGCCCTCCCAGGCTCCGTGTCCCTGCGACTCAGCACCTCCGCTCGGGCTCCCTTGGCACAGCCCGAGACAGGTTTGGAGGCCAGGCGGTTTGTTGGGGCGGTGACCCCCAGCAGCACTGGTCAGGATATGGGAAGCATGACAGGGACACATCTAGGAGACTGCAGACTGGAGACAAGGCTCGGCTTGGCCAGGCCTGGCCAGGAAGCTGGGGATTTATCACCTGTCAGGGGTTGGGGGCTGCTCCCAGGGACACTAATACCGGCACTTCCTCGCCCCTCTGCCGACAGACAGGGGACCAGAGCAGTTCCAGGGGCCTGCAACAGGCCTTTGGCACAGCAGGGGACTGCGAATGCACAGGGGACTCGAGGCACCAAAAGGCCTGCTACCACTCAGCTCCCTCATCTGCAAAATAATAAGGCCTGCTTCCTGGATGCATGGAAAGATTAAATGCACAATCCGTAAAGTGCCTTAGGGCTGGAACTGAGGGAAACAGGTGAAGCACCTGCCTTGGGCATAGAATTTAAGGGGCCCCCCAAAACTCAGTAGTAAAGATAAACCATGTTTTGATGCAATATTGTTTTAAAATCAAAATTAATGGAAGAAATCCATGATGGGTAAGATATCAAAATTTTACATAAAAACATGATGAGGGCTGTGTGAATCCACATTGGAGCCTGGGGCAAGAGTCAATGTGCCCCACTCCCCGCCCCTTGCCGTGAGCACGCTTCTACGTATCCTTCAGTGGTGTTTTTCAGAATTTGATTTTGAAAATATTATTGATGATTTTGCTTCCGTTAAAGCCAGAAAAGCAAAATTATAATAAATTCTGTTTGGGGTAAAAGTAAAATACTTAAACTTAGAATAATGTTATGTTTTAATATATTTATTGTCAATTTTTCAGTACTTTTTCCTAACTTAAATGTTTTGGAAAACTAATCATTTATTTAAAAATGCATAAAAGCATGCATTGGAAATGCACATTTTTTAATTTTTGCCTCACATTCCAATACAGCTTCATATAACATTGTTACTGGTTCTTCTTTATTTAAATTGACATTTGATTCATTATGGATTTTTATGTTAATATTTTTAAATTTCGCACTAAAACATGATTATTCTTGATTACTGAGTTTATGGATGGGTTCTCCCCTAATTTTTACCCACAGTGGATACGTCACATTCCTTGCCCTAGCCCTGGCCCCAGTAAGTAAATGCCTGGCACGTAACAAGCTGTGTGTTTAGTAAATGTTAGCTTTACAACTCACCTTCAAACCCAGTTTATCCATCCCAGCTGCAAGCGTCCTTTGCTACAACCCTGCACTACTTCCCAGGCCCCTCAGAATAACCACACAGTTGCATCTTAACAGGTAACCCGTCACCACAATAAATTTTATCTTCTTTTTTCCCCATGATAGGCACGTGGGGGGGAAATGAAGCCTTTTATTGAATAGTTCTGAGGCATAAGTGTTGAAAACTACTCACGTGACCTGCTAGGGAGGGAAAAGTTAGCAAAGCCAAGGCAATTACGGCTGGGTAATTGGAAGGCCCCACTTTTTCTTGACAGCAAATTAATTGATGTTATAATGGGTATGTCACCCTGTCATCCATCAACATTTATTGAGTTCTGACAATGTGCTAGGTGACACGTGAAACAGAACACACACACGCGCCAAAATCCCACCTTCTTCCTGACCAAGTGTGAGCCATCGATGGTGATTTATAACATGTATTTTCTTAATAAAGGGAAGTAATATTGCCCGTATCTTTTGTTTCGTTCTTTCATTCTCTCTCTCTCTCTCTCTCTCTTTCTCTCTCTCCCTCCCTCCTTCTCCCTCCCTACCCCCTCTACCCTCCCCCAACCAGACCTCATTTATCTTAGCAAAATGGCTCTGGTTGGTTTTGAAAATGAGTTGTAATCAACTTCTGAAATGCAACAAAGAGTAAATTCTGATATGTGGAAGAAAGTAGATTTGTCTGATAGATGCATTTTAATGACTCCCATTTATTAGTGCCCTGGGTTTTCTGGAACCACAGTCAGGAACTGAAGCTGTAATCGACTCTGCTGATTCAGTCTCACAACCTATCACTATAGAAACAATAAAAAGAATCAACAAAAACCGTCTAACCAACGAAGCCTACAGTGCTCTCTGGACCTGTGAACGGGGAGGTCTCCGGTCTGGAGAAGTAAATAAACAATAGCTTTGTTGAAAGTGCTCCTGGAAAAAGAAAAAAGAGAGAAAAAGAAGCCTGCAAGTCAAAAGAAGAAAATATTACCAAGTAATTAAAATAGAAACTTCATCTCCAATTGCTGAGTAAGACATTAAAGAATTGCAGGAAGCAAACCCCAACAGAAAAACAGTCATTTCATGTTTAGAGTTGCCGTTAGAAATTGAAAGGAAACAATGTGCCGGACTGGATTTATGACTTTGTCCGTAACTCCACGTCACCATTTTTTAAATTATTTATTTGTGTATGTACATTTGCTTTTGGCAACACATCACTGTATCAGATGGAGACCTACAATATGAAATTTCATCCTTGACCCTGCGTTTCCTTTCCTCCAGCAGCTCTAGTTACAACCTAATGTTATTGTAACAGTTTTCCTTTAATTTAACGATATTTAATTTGCATTTGCTCAAGTGACATACAATAGATCATGCTATTACCATGATTTATATCAGATGAACTGGCATAAATTCAACATTATAAATTGCGCCTGTAAATGAAACTATTATTTTACAGGAATTACTGTAGCAGAAAGGGTAAGGACCCTCCAGTCAACCTCAGTCAAACCCACTCTTTAGAGTTTTATATTTTATGCCCGCAATAAATGCTTTTGTGAAAGCCCATAACCCACAAAAAAGTCATTTGAAGTACATTAATTACGATAATACTATCCAAAAAGCTGCAAGGGCCTATTTTTGTGACATCATTCTCTGATTTCTTGCTGCCTTAAATTATCCCTTTGATGGCTGCGGAGATTAACAGTCATACTTTTGTCATTAAATATAAGGCATTTTAAAGCTTAATCCACCTAAGTTCTAATTGATATTGCTTTCAGTTGGCAGATAGTGACCTGATTTATAATTCAAATACGCAGCATTATATGCATCTCTTCAGTATAATGAAAAAGCAAAGTTCCTCTCATCTTTCTCAGCAATGTTAACATCAAGGAAAAGGCGCTTTCTTTTTTCCTTTTATATCCTAAGCCTAATTGAAAACTGTTCATTGAATTTCAACATGATAGAAAAGTCTTTTTATCTCTCAATTTGTCCATTAGCGATTATAATTGAAGTATCTGCTACATGGCTGAATTGATATTGTTCTTGTTTAAATTCTGAATTTCTCTAAGTCCTTCAGAAGACATCAAAAAATATATCTGTGTGTATATATGCACGCACACACACGTATGTGGCTTAGGCACTATCCGCTAACGACATTGCTGAAATGGCACATTATACTAACTCTCCACGCGGATAAAGCCACACAAAGGAGGAAGTCATCTAATTTTGCTGGAGAACATGTTGCATAATAATCTTACAGGCATGACCATAAGGTTTGCTAATTGCCACATCTGTTTAACAGCTGTCAGAGGCTCCCCACATGCTGCCATCAATATTACAACAGTACATTACCAGGAGTTTTATTGTTTTCAACTGTTACTTGTTTGTCATAGACATTACTACAGCTAATGACGTCTGTGTTGCGCCGCTAATTATTTTGGGGGTTTGCAGAAGCCTCCGTTCCATCCAGTTTTGCCATTTGACTCCTGTCTTTCTTTCCTGCCCCCAACCTCCCGACCCCTGGTTTTCTGTAACTTCCCTGGCAACCTTTTATGCGGATGATACTAATTCTTCTTAATCCACGGTCATATATATCCTAGTAGGTTTCTGGAATTTTTTATTTTTTATTTTTCTTTTTTTATAAAAAAGGGAAGTTTGCAAAATGTCTTCATTCCTTAATGGCAGAGCTGAATTCCTTCACTAAGTCTCTAAGCTGAGCCCATGGTAGTTATGATAAGTGTACAAATATGTCACTGTTTAGGCTGCCTTTATGGGGGCACAGTTAGTCTTGCTGATTTTTTGTAATTACTTTTATATTTCACCTAGTTCCTGACTACACTGCATTTTTTAAACACAGCAAACCACGACATCTATTAAGTAGAAAGGAGAGATTGACAAACTGCAGACTGAGCAAAATACACATGACCTGATTTAAAATGAATTGATAGGTGTCACTGATCTCTATTATACATAGAGTGTGTGAGTTCCATATGATGTATTATTTATCCATAGTAGATGCCTTTTTGTTTCATTAATAAACCTGTATATCAGAGATAAAACAGGGCTGATGATTAGGCTGAGGCAGTGCAAAACGACACGGTATTTGCCTGCCATTGCTCAATTATTTTCCTCATTTTTCCCTGAGTCTTTGCATGAATTATTAAGACCTGGGCTGTTTGTTTAAGGATCTAATTTTAGTGCATGTGTCCAGCTGAATTCTGTTTTCTCCTCTAATGAAAGGAAAATAGTGTGAGAGTTTCTAATCTCGGCCTCGAATTTTAGGTTTGCAATGCACAATGCAAGTTGTAAAGGTCACTCTGGTTTTGAACCACATAGCAGAGACATTTGAGGAGCCTGAAAGTCTATTTTGGTTACGCATCACATCATCCCAACAAATTAAAGTAGAGCTGCTTGGTTAAGTCAAGCACAATTTGCATGTGCTTAGAGAGAAATAGATTAAAGGAGCAAGGATCCAATTTGAGCAATCCTACAGAAAACGTCTTATCCAAAAATAAAGGTGGTGACTGGGGATAAGTCCTGGAAGCTGCTGTGAGCGACTCTCCTTAACATCGTGAAGGTGAGCACCGCCCACCCTGGCCATCAAACTTGGGAGCAGCGCACATTCACTTATGATCTACTCATGCCTTGAGTTCTTTAAAAAGGCTTATGGGGATAGGAGGTAGAGATGACCTAATGCATTAAATGTGCTTTGCTTTTTTAAAATACGGACTGAAGGATAACACTTTGTTATCAATTAAAAATGATTTGGGACGAAATATGGCTGTATACTTTGGAGGTTTTCTTAAATTTTGTTCATTAAATGACTACCTCAACTATAGGTCCAAGACAAAGATGCTTTAGCTGGTCTGTTCAAGATCTAGGGGAAAGAAAATAAGCTTTCAATGTCTACACTGCTTTCAGAGAGTAGAGTATGTCGTGGAGCGTAACGACAAATCCCAGATGGTGTAAATCGGGCAGTGTCAGGAAGCAACAGTCCTGCCACAATCAAATTTAAATTAACTAGGGAAATACAATGTAGCAAAATGAGAAAAATCAGGGTACACATCAAGAACGCCTTTTTCAGAACCAGGCAGCCTCCATGGTGGGAGTATAAGTTAGTTCAGTTTTTTAGGGCATTCTGGCAACAGCTTTCAAAACATATAATGCCATTCCATTTGACCCCAATATTATCCTTATAGGAACACACACACTATAAATATTCTTGCACAGGAGTACAACGCTAAATGTACAAAATCAATTTCACAAAGCTGTTTGTACAATAAAAAATTTTAAATGGAAAACTAGAAACACATTAAGGTCACTAAATAGGAGAATATTTGAACAGATCATGCTTAATCCATTGTGTGGAACAGCAGAATACTGGAAATAATCTAAAATGATCAATATTAGAAGAAGAGATAAGTGATGCATTCCTATAATGAAATGCCAGCCAACCATTACAGAGTCAAGAAGACCTATGGTACCAAGGCAGGATGAACTAGATAGTCAGCGGGCGTTGGGGAGGGAGCTTCAGACCTGTGTATAACCCGGCCAGGAGAGCGCGACAGAATACGTGGAGATGGGGTGCATATTTATTGAATGTTTAAAGCTTTATAAATCCACCGGAATGTAAATCCCCATAAGAGAGGGAATTTGGC
This sequence comes from Pteronotus mesoamericanus, assembly GCF_021234165.1. Taxonomy (NCBI): domain Eukaryota; kingdom Metazoa; phylum Chordata; class Mammalia; order Chiroptera; family Mormoopidae; genus Pteronotus; species Pteronotus mesoamericanus. Next base: position 5,759,704 of record NW_026555105.1, read on the forward strand.
CTGTCTAGTTCACCTACATCTCTACCTTTGTGCCTGGCACATAACAGAGATTCAAAAACCATTGGTTGGTTGAGTGAGTTAGTGAATATATGGTAGTAGAGGCGTAATTTAAAAGGTATGGCAGGATACACACCAAATTCATGCGGTGAGACACAGGACTGGAAGTGAGAGACATGTGGGAAGTTTGTGTTGATCCTCTGCACCGTGGGAGTTTTTTTAGAAGGAGTATTTTTTCCAAAGGCCTTTCAGAAGATCATGAAACCACAAAATGGAAAGCCGTGTTCTGTCTCCCATTCACACTTTTTTTTTTTTTTTTTTTTTGAGGACGGTAGCCTCTGTCACGAAGATCTTGCCCCATTTCCTCCTTCTCCCAGCTCCCGTCAGAAAAGCGAGGCGGTGCCCTGGCCAGGGGGTTCAGCTGGTGGGAGCGCTGCCCTGCGCACCGGGAGGCTGTGGGTCGGACCCCCAGTCAGGGCGCACACAGGGGGCGACAGGTCGGTGTTGCTCTCTCACATCAGTGTTTCTCTCGTTTTCATTCTCCCTCCCTCCCTCCAATCAATAAACATATCCTCAGGGGAGGATTTAAAAAAAAAAAAACTGGGGAGGCAGGGGCAGGGAGCACATGAAGGCAGCAGTGTCGGGGGACCAGCCGCTGCTCTAGAGCAGGCATTACCGCCCACCTGCAGGGCTGGCCTCAGCCCCCGGGGGCACCGGCCTCGCAGCCCATGTGACAGGCGAAGGCTCCAAGGAAGCCACCAAGGACAGCACGGGCAAGGTGGCCGGCCAGTGTGGGGCCACAGTGGAGAGAGAGGGTCGCTAGAGGGACACAGGGAGTGTGAACAGAAAGGATATTAAAAGACTTCTGGTTGAAAGTGGTGCGTAGAACTCACCCCTTCATCTTTTTCTCCTTCTCTAAACCCCACTAAAATGACAGTAAAGGGATGAAAAAGTTCTAAACTCACAAAAACAAAGAAAATAGGGGAATGGACAATGACAGGCGGGGAACAGCAGCCAAATTTGAAAGACGGAAAGTGGATAAACAAGAGGCAAGTGACCGAGGTGCCAGCGTTTTCCCCCACAGCCTGGGACTGGGGGGTGCGGAGTCCAGGGAAGCTAGTCCCAGCCCCAGGACCCGGAGAGCTTCCGAACCGGAGAGTCCCGGCTCCCTCTGAAGTCAAGAGCGCGGAATTGGAGCGAAATCAGGAAGGCTCTAAGGATGTCTCCCCCCACGTCCTCCCACGGAGAGGACAGTTGCTCTGGGTGTGGCTCTGAAGGCTCTGGACTGGAAGACGCCCGCCAGGGGAGGCGGGGGCTGCAGCCCTTCCTGACACAGGCGGTCACCTGGACAAAGACGTGCTCACCGTCCTCTGTCTGCTCTGCTCCCGGTCTCGCCTCCCTGGCCAATACTCGCCTCCCTCCCAAGTGGGAGATTCACTGTGTCCTCTCAGAAAAGAACTGGTTTGTCCAAGAGGAACAAAAAATAAAAGACAGATACTGACATTTACAGGTCCTTTAATGAAACAGGCGAGTCATCGCCCACTGCCCACCCAGACGCCCGCCAGTTAACGCAATCAATCCCAGACATGCCGCTTCGAATGTGCTTTCAGTGCCTCGCTTCAAAGTGCAAACGGACAGCCAGGCATCATCATGCATTTGATAAAAACCTGAGATAAAATTCAGAAATGAAAACAAACTGGGAAAAAAGAACTCTGAGGAAACAAAAATTGTGTGAAGCATTCAAGAAAAAGAAGTAAAAACGCTGAATGAAATATTTTCAGAGAGATACAGCATTCATGAATAAGATGCATAAAAAGGAAAGTCAAAAATAGTAAATAGCTTTTGGAAATTAAAAGACATAGTGCGGCAATGAAAAATTCAAAATAGTTTGCAAGATAACAGAACTTTCCCAAAAAAAGAACAAAAAAAGAGATGAACAATGTAGAGAGAATATTAAGAAAATTAAAGATACAACATTCAAATAATAGCAGTTTTAGAAAATAACAAAAATAAAAAGAGGGCAATAACATGAGAAATTATTCAAGAAAATGTCCCCAAACTGAAGAACAGCAATTTAAAGGACCCATCAGTTACCCAGCTCAGTAAGTGAGAAAAGTCCCACACCAAGTTTTACCATAATAAAACTTCAGATCCTAAACACTTTCCAGAGAGAGAGAGAGAGTTTTTTTTTTTTTAAGGTATTTGAAAGCATCATCACGTATCACAACAGCTATGCTGGAAATTGTAAGAATACATTTCCTCAAAATGCTAATGCAAAATTGTCACTTTCCAACCAAGAATTCCATACCCAGCCAAATTACTGCTTTCTATTATAAAGGCTAGAACAAATAAACTTTCAAACTTGCGACATCTCAAAAATTGAAATTTCAGACCTCTTTTCCCCACAGGGTAAAAAACCTTTCTTTCTTTTTTATCCTCCAGAGAAAGGGGGCTCATGCCTGTCTGGGAATGAAGCCACTCAGAGGGAACGAATCTGCGTTCGGGGAAGAGGGAACCTCGACACCGTCCTTTGCGCCCTGGCCCCAGAAGTTAGAGTGCTGGGCACATCGTCTGCGCTACGGTCTTTGGTTCACTCTGGCCCATGCAGCCTCTCCTCGCGAGGTCCTATCCCATTCTCCATCTTTCATGAGTTTGTTCAGAATTGTGCCAGCCTACACTGATCTCTCTCCTTCCCGATCACCACCTGTTTTAGTTTATGATATAAAACTAAGGAGGCACTTTTTATTTCTAAGGCCTGTTTCTCTGGCATGCAGGCTTTAAGTGTCTCTTCTGTGTATAAGCCCGTTCTTCCTACTGGGCTAAAGCACTTCCAGATCAGACGGTGGGCATGCTCGTGGACTCGCCTTTCCCTCGCCCCATGCTCGTCCCGTTCCACCTCCTGGCCTCTCCCTCCTTCTCTCCCTCGGATTCCTCCTGATCTCCTTGCCTTCAATCCCCCTCCCTCACAGTTGTCCGAGAGACCATTCTAAAATGCTAATGTGATCGCAACCCTCATCCCCACTGGAGACACTGTCCTGTCTCTCTCAATGCCAACAGGATAAACTCCAGCACCCTTAACGCATCCTGCACGATGTAGCCCCAGACACCTCCCTCCCCGCTGCTGCGTCCACCTGAAACCACTTAGAGCTATTTCACACCCCACAGCTTCGCCAGAACTAGCAAGTACTGCTCTACAAAACCTTCCCTGGTCTCCCCTCCCTACCTAGGTTGCCTGCTCCCCCGACTAATACCTTTCCTCCATTAGAGCACTTACCATGTATTTACAATCTCTTGTTATATGTCAGCTGCCTACACGCTAGTTCATTTCTGTCCCACAACTGAGACAGGCTCTGCCCTTGGTAGCTAAAAAATATTTGGTGAAGGATCAATTAATTTTCTTCTAGAACCTACTTCCTAGCACTTTTGGGGACATAGACACTCAGTAAGTATTGAACCCCCCAAAACTGAAATTTCTTTACATTCCGGAGGAAGCATCTTTGGTTTTCCTGCCCGTCTATCCTCTGTTATCCTGGTGCTGATACTAGAATGATGACTTTGAGGAAATGCTTCTCCTTTCATCTCAGTCACCTCTTGTCTTACCAGCTCATGGATTGTTAGCCCTTTGATATTATGCAGGTAGTTTTATGCAGAATTGCCCAAGTGGGAGTACTGACATGGAAATGTCCCCACAGCCAGATGGTACATACCGGCTCGCCCATAATCTCAGCCCCAGTGACTGGATAGGAGTTGACCCCACTCAGGGCGGACACTTGGCTAAAGCCTGGCCACTCAGTGTAGGCCCAGCCTCCCAGGGCCACAATGATTGGTTAACAGATGCACCCATCACTTCGGCCTGACCAGTGAGACTCTCTGCTAGGATTATCCCTAAAACGACTGAAAAGAGAGGTGCTGTCTCCAAGGATGACAAATGACCAGAGAACGGATGGGCTGCCCGGCGAGGAACCCATCTGCGGATGGCGCCAACACAGACGACAGAGGGGCGGAAGCGGGAGCGGCAGCTCGGGCCTGCTGCCATCATGTGGGCCCTGGAGCCAGCGAGGACTCAGGCCGGTTCTCCTTCCTAGACGCTCCAGTTCCCTGCGTCAATGCAGCTCTTTTGTTTTGGTCGGTTTGCGGCGGTGGGGGCGGGGGCGGGGCGGGGGGGGCGGTTTCACTTGCAGTTGAACATATCCTCCCTGATTTATAGCCTATTCCAGTTCACAAGTATGTGGAAGGCACCGCTTCAGGTGGTTTCCTTGCTCATATCCGTGACCCTTCTCTGGGGACTGTCCCTAGACATGGACCAGAGCCCCCAGCAGTTGTCCGTACGTACTCCACGAGCGGCCCCGCCGGGCCGCCGCTGAGCCCCTTCCTCCCCAACGTTTGTTTGCACGGCTCACCTGGGAAGGCTGGAGCTAAGGCGCTCCACTGGAAGCGCTTGAAAGAAGAGGGCTGTGACCCTCAATAAGTCCCTAACTGCCCAGTGGCTGCTATGCCCACGGCTGCTTCCTTGATTTTATGAGAAACCCCTATAAATCCCTTATTTCAGCTTAAGCTACTCACATCTGCTTTCTATTAACTGCAATAAAAGAATCATAATTCAGCCTTTCCCATAGGGCAGCAGGCAGTTTTAGGTAGTATAGCGATGTTTTACTTTAATAATTATGTATTTATTTTAGTGTATGTTCAGAAAAATACAACTAACACATTAAAGGGATTCCACAGATATCATTACTTAGGATGAAGCTAAAACAAGCATTTTTTTTTTAATCTGTCGATTTCAAGAAAAACATTTAATAAATATACCCATCAGGGTTCTTGGCTGCAAGCAACAAGTCTGGTGAACTTAGCAGAAACGCGACTTATTAGGAGGAAATCAGAAAGTCCCCCAAACTGAGCGTTTAGGAACGTTTAGCAAAGGCAGCTGAAGATGTGAGTAGGAAGCAAGGGAAATCACGTTGGAGGAACCACATCAAGGTCCCTCCATAGGGACCCTCTCGTTAACACACTACCCTTCAGTACTATGGCCACGGATGCTACTGGACTTGGAGGTCGTTGGGCTCACAACACCGTCCCGATGCCTTTGCCACTAATACTTTCTAAAGGAAGTATCTCAATTGCCTTCAAGATTCAAGTGCAACAGGGAATGATATGAGCCAAGCCAAGATGCCACCCCTGTACCACAGCCGGAAGGGACAGGGAGTTCTTACCACTGGGTCTCAAAGAAGACTGCCCTATGGAACCCCCAGGGAAGCTTCAAAACCTGGTTTCCAGGGAACTGCGGCGCTTGGTTGAAAACCCCTGGGCTAGACCATCAGGTTTCTGCCGCGAGGGACCCTGTTTGTTGTACAGAGCTTGGCCTTATCCAAACCCCTCTCCTACACTTTGCGGCCCTTGCCCTGGGCCTCCTTGTACCCTCCAGAGCCGATGCCATTTTCAGCTCCTGCATTACACAATTTCCTTATCTTCATACTATGGAGAATACCTTACAAAATTCCTTCAAAGCAACTAAAGGTATCGGCCTGTCATTTTGCGTTCCTTATCCACACTAACGCTCTCTCCCAGAGCTTATGAAGACACATAAAGGGGCTGGCTTTAAACAAGCACACGAAAATCCCCCTGGTCAACTTGCATCCCGAGGTGTATGTACAGGATGCTTGTTGCTTCAGTGGCTTCTTTGTGATGTGTCCGATTCAGGTGTCCACTCCAGCCCACAAAGACGTGTCTCCTGAGTCGATGGGTGTTCGCTCTTATCTACTATCCCCTCCTTATCGCAAATAAGCGCGCTGTTTTCTAGGCTGTGATACTGTGGCCCAAGTTTTGCTCCATAAGGAGAGCAATCATTCAGAAGGCGTGTAGAAGGAATAAAAGACACATGGCGCTTGTCAAAAGTTCTTCACTTTGAAAGTGAATAGGCATTTGCTCATCATGGTTGACAGCTGATGGCTTTTAGCTGTAGAACAGCCTGTAAAGGTAACAAGAATTTTTAACAACGTAACTTCTCTCTTGCTGCAGAGGAGCACACCAAGGCAGGCGGCCTGGATGCTGGGCATGCGCGAGGGGGTCGAACTCAAAGTCAGGCAGCGCCACAGCTGTGCCTGCCCATTGGGCTGCCTGGGGGCTGCCTGGGGACAGCGTTCGTGTGATTCTGCTTCCAGCCGGCCACCACCTGCCCAGGGTCCGAGTCTGATGATGCCGCAGGCCTATCTTCCCTGCTTCCTCTAGCCCGGGATTGCTCTACCTCAGCACCGCTGACGTTTGGGGGCAGGTAACACCTTGTCAGGGAGGGCTGTCCTGAGCACTGGAGGGTGTCCAGCAGCATCCCTGGTCTCCACGTACTAGATGCCAGTAGCACACACACCTCCTCCCAACTTCTGACACCCAAGGAGTCTCTGGCCATCGCCCAATGTGCCCTGGGGACTGAAGGAAGCAGAATCACTCTCCGTTGAAAACCACTGTTCTAGTTCTACTGTATATTAGAATCACCCGAAGAGCTGAAACGCCTCCACCCCACGCCAGAAGCACCAGCGTGTCTGAATCTGGAACCCAGGCCCCCGCTTTGGCCAAGCTGCCCAGGGGCCCCCAAGCACAGCCTGGGTTGAGTGTCTCCACCCTAAAGCAACAAGCAGAACGCTGCTACGGTGCTTCTCAAGTATTTTTATCATCAGGCTCTCCACGCAGCAACACACAAGCAACAACTGCTAGGAACAATATTAGCTACAATGTCAAGTACTGTCTTGTGGAATTTGCAATTTAATGAGGTCGTGAGAGTTCGAGGGAAATTAACTGTTTTTCATATGGAAAAATACTTAGAAAGGGTATTTAAAGGCACTAAGGGAAAATGAGGGCCAGCCTGCGCCAGGAAGACATGCAAGTCACCGGACGTGCTGGACCCTGAGCAAGTGCGCCCCAGGCTTCCGAGAGCACCGGGGAGGCCTGGGACGCGGATGTTCTGAGGCTTCTGGTATATTTTTAATGTAAGGGGTTACAAAAATTATAGTACATGTTTAACATTTATTTTTTTTTAAACAGCAGCTTTATTGTGATTCACACACCATAAAATTCACTATTTCAAAGTGTAAATGATTTTTAAGATATTTACAGTCATGCAATCATGACTACTATCAAATTTCAGAATATCTTCATCACCCCCCCTAAAAAAATACCCACTCTCAATTGCCTTCAAGATTCAAGTGCGACCGGGCATGCTATGAGCCAAGCCAAGATGCCACCCCCGTACCACAGCCAGAGGGACAGGGAGTTCTTACCACTGGGTCTCAAAGAAGGCTGCCCAACGGAACGCCCGGGTGACACCCTTTCGTAGTCACCACCACCTCATTCCCTGCTGTCCCCCAGCCCCTGGGGACCAATCATCTTTCTGTCCCTATCCATTTGCCCATTTGGGGCATTTTGTGTCAACAGAACTGTGCAGTATATGGCACTTGGTGTCTAGCTACCTAAAGTCTAAAACCAAACAAAGCAAAATGAAGGGGAAAACAAAGCCCTCCTTCCAAGAGGCAATGAAACGTAGTGCTTCCAAGATAGATTTGGCATCAGACAAAACTCCAATCACATTAGCTAGTGGTAGGAGCTCGAGCAGACACCACTGGTTGTTGACCCAAAAGCATCCCAACTCCCTTCTCACCGCCCGACTCCTGCCTGCAAAGGTTACCTGGGTGTGGCCCTAAGCCCTCCCATTTTGCCAAAAAAAAGAAAATGGGAAGTCTTGGATTGCTCCTAGAAAAGATACTTCCTTCTGTAATCAGTGAGAGATGTACTTGAAGAAAACACAATGCCTCTTGTTTTCCACCCCTTTCCTCCTTTGAAGAATGTGCGAGGGCAGGATGCATGGCTGCCACGTTGTGACCATGAGGGAAAAGGCCAAGAGCATCCCAGAAGTGCCAGCCCAAGTCCTGATACCACTGAGCTAGTGAACCAGCAGCAGCCATTACCTTCCCACAGACTGGAATTTGCATGCATGTCAAATAAGCCCTCATGTGTCTAAACTACGATAATTTGGGTTTTTGTTACTTGAAGCATCAAGAATCCTTAACTGAGACAGTCATTTTATTTCTATGCACTAATTCACACATTGGTGGGTACAGTTCCTTCACCTCTGAGCCAAGATTTGTTACCATTTCCTGACTATCAGGAGCAACCTCCTCCTGGGAGCATATCTTCCCTTTGGGTGCGAGCTCCTGAGACTCATATCTTATTCTCCTTTGGCCAAGATATGGGCCCGTTAATCAACCTGTGCTCATCAGAAGCCCTCCCTGAGATCGGACCGTTGAAATGGAAAGCCATCAGAGTCCCTCCCTTCCCCTGGGAGAGGGACGCTGAATGACACTCTCCACCGCAGGGCTGTTCCCACACTCACCCACGCGTGCGTGCGTCCCCTCGTTCCAAAAACGCGTCTCGTGAGCCCCTAACACGTGCCAGTGTGAGGACACGGAACGGAAAAGAGACAAATTAAGTAACATACTCTAGGAAAGACAGTTACACTGTATAGCATCAAGTAGTGATGAGGCCAGGGAGAAAAATTAAAAGAAAGGGATAGGTTGTGACAGGAAGGAAGAAAAAGTGACTTCTGTTTTGCAGGATGATCAGAGAAGGCCTCACTAAGGAAACTGTATTGGAGCAGAGACTATCTGGCAAGAGCAGAAAGCAAGAGCAAGCCAGTAGCAGGGGCCGGAGAACGTTTGGTGAGGAGGAAACCCATGTGGCTGGGACAGAAGGCGGGAGAGGTGGCAGGTGTTAAGTCAGACCAAGCCACTTAGTAAGACATGAGACATTCCTGGGGGAGTGACATGATCCAGCTTAGGTTTTGTCACAGTCCCTCTGGCTGCTGGGTAAAGTATAGACTGTCCACTCGGAGAGGAGGCAATGGCAACATTTTAGGTGAGACGTGATACATCTCGAACCAGGGCTGTCGCGGTGGGACTTACGGGAAGAATCAAATTAAAAAGGTGGAGCTGACCAGACTTCCTGAGGGACTGGATGTGGAGTGAGAGAGGGGAAGAGTCCAGGATAATTCCAACGTGCTGGCCTGAGGAACTCGGAAAACGGAGGTGCCTTTTGCCGACGTGGAGAACCACAGGACGGGCCAGGTGTTCGGTTGTCAGGGTGACAGCAGACATTCAGACGACAATCATTACCATGGGCCCTGCTTTGTAGCATTCTGGATCTGCCTCCGGAAAGTCTGGTCCCTCTACCTTCCCACTGATTCAGAGCTCCCATATCCTTCCAGTACAGTTCGTTCGGCTTAAATTTGCCAGAATTAGTATCTAGTATTTCCAACCAAAGCCCCTTAAGGAGAAAACGGGCTAAGTCGGCTTGTGTGTGTCAGCACAGGACACTAAAACTCCATTCTTACCACGGAAGACGTCCTGAGCCCCAACCAACAAACGTGCAAACGCACTTTGGGATGCCACCCATTTCTCCACTGGCTGCCGAGTTTCCCTCTCCCGGGGCCTCTCAGAGGGAGACAGCTTCTGCCAGCACAAGGTGGGGAAGTGTCAAATACTATTAGAACTTGATTGCTAATTCAAGTGCTGTTGTGCTGGATATGCCTGTCATGTAAAAGTGCACAATGTAGCTTAATGAAATTGATAAAACTCCCTCTGAAGATATTTTTGTCAGAGAGGCACTCCTCGGGCTCTTCTGACTCCGGTATTTTGTTAGTGGCACATTTTCGCGAACTAGTTAGTGCGGGGCCTAACAGAGCATGTTTTGCAAAGAATGTTGTGGGGGAAGGAGGAGTGTTTAGATTTTTCTTTTCACTTCCTGTAATTAGGAAGACCTCCACCAGCTGTCTAATGGGAAACCAAATCAAAGCTGTTTAGCTTCAGAGTCATATGCAATCACATAAATAACCCGCAGAGGCTGACGAAGCTAACTCAAAAGTAGCTAATCATGAATACCGAGTCCAAAAATTAACCTGTTCCAAGAAATGTTGCTTTTCTTCTTGCCTATGTCCAACAAGTGTTTCCAGCCCGGGGCGCGCGGGGCTCGCCCGTTCACGGTCACTAACCAGAAGGCGGAGCTTGACTCCCATCTCCGGGGGTAACATCCTGGTGGGAGAATCCAGTGAGATGATATTGGCCCAACACCTGCGTCAGTTAGGAATCGCTTGGCTTTAGCCCTGGCTGGTGTGGCTCAGCGGACTGAGTGCTGGCCTGCAGGCTGAAGGGTCACAGGTTCAGTTCCCAGTCAGGGCACATGCCCGGGTTGTGGGCCAAGTCCCCACTTGATCGATATCTCTCTCACACATTGATGTTTCTCTCCCTCCCTTCCCCTCTGTCTAAATAAATATAAATCAAGATTTATTTTTAGATAGAGGGGAAGGGAGGGAGAGAAACATCAATGTGTGGTTGCCTCTTGCACGCCCCTTACTGGGGACCTGGCCTGCAACCCAGGCCTGTGCCGTGACTGGGGATTGAACGGGCCATCCTTTGGGTCACAGGCCAGTGCTCAATCTGCTGAACCACACCAGTCAGGGCAATAAGTCAATAAAATATTTTTTAAAAAGAGTCTTGGTTTTTGGGGTGATACAAATATTTTGGAACTACATAGAGGTGGTCTTTGCACAACACTGTGAATGTCATAAATGTCGCTGAATTGAATTCACTTTAAAATGGTTAATTTTAGGTTATGTGAATTTCACCTCGAAGGAAGGAAGGAAGGACGGAAGGACGGAAGGACGGAAGGAAGGAAGGAAGGAAATGCTCTGACTCCAAATAACAGAAAACGCTAAGCCAGTGTCTTCAAAAGTAGAGATTTGTCTGTCTTCTCTAACAGGAAGCCCAGAGGCTGACAGGGTGACAGGCAGAGCTGGTCGTGCAACGGTCTAGGACTCAGACTTTCCTTCTTCTTGCTCATCCCCCTCAGCGTGAAACACTGATCCCCACGGTCACAGGATAGCTGCCTACCTCCAGGCCTCACATCTGTATTCCAGATGGAAATGATGAGACAGGGAAGCGCCCACCCGGGGAAGTAGGGAGGGACGTACATGTATCAGGAAAATAGAAGTTTTATAGAAAGACCAGCTTCAGCCTTACTGACCAGAACTGTGTCATATGGCCACCCCTGGTCACAGGGGAGATAAGGGAAGGACATGCATTTTATCTGGACACAATGCTTCCTTCAACCGAGTTGGGTTCTGCTGGCAAGGAAGAAGGGACAACAGATATTAGACAGACAACTAGTCTGGAAGAAGGTGGGACCTTCCATAGATGACAGTGGAGGTAGAAAGAGCAGGTTTTGACACTGAAATTCTTAAAACAGTCCTCCTTTTCATCATCTACTAAAGCTCACTGGCGTTTCAGGTGTGAGTTTAAATCGGTTCATTCTTAGTCTTAAATGCAAAACTCAAGCTAACTGAACAGGGAAAACAAAAAGTTAAAGAGATCACCATTCCTCTTACACAAGTCCTTTGCTTCTTTTCTTTCCTTTTCTTAGTTTTTGTTTTACTGTAGCAGAACTGCATCTGAAACAGCCCCCTACCCTAGCAAAATCTGGGTTGGAAGTTACCAGATTCCAGACTTACTGCCTTTTACGCACCCCCCAAAGAATAATTATTCATGAACAGCTCCAGTTTTTCTATCCTGATACCTATCTGTAACTCATGTCCTTGAGCAGTAAATGAACACACTGAAAATGACTTCTCACTCAAGGCACAATGAAAACATGAGAAATGGGTTTTAATAAAGAGTGTTTGAAAAGGGATCTGAGGGAGAGCCGAGGAGGGAGCTGGTTTACCTCCAAACACTGAAAGGCCGTCAGAGAACACGTGAGGAGTCCCGGTAATTACTCTCATCATGGAACCTGTATCTGCTGATTGTCAATGTTTAGCTAACTATAAAACATACTTGCTGCATGATTAAATGTCATTTACATAAAGTATAAATTACACACAGTCTGAACAGAAACTTCATTTTCTAATAGAAATATATTTCATTTTTTTCCTCATGAAAAATAATTACTGTTTGCTTTTCAAAGTCAAATAATACAGAAAAACTGAAAATCCTCCTCCTAGACCCAACCCAACAGGGAAAACTACTTATTGCACATCCATCTCAGGCTTATTTTTATATCGATTTACACAACATAGGCATATTTTTAAAACAAAAGTGAAATCGCCTGCTAATGGTAGGGGCTGGGAACACATATCCTCTTGCCCTTCGTTTTCCCGGTGTGGGGAGCCACAATCACAGTGACACCTCACAGAGGCGTGAGTTCAGTGGCGGGTGAGGACGGACCATCGGTCCGCCTTGCTCAGCTGGGCAGGCGAACACACTGAAGGGCTGGTCATGATTTGTCCCCTTGCTTCCCTGCCCGGGATCCGTGCGGCCTTCAAAGCAGCCATCTTTGACAGGTGTAACTTTTCCCTGGGTGGGCTGTACCCCCAGGAGATGCCCTCCTACACCACAACCTCCAAAAACACTTTCATCAGTAATAAAGCTGACATTTTTATCTCCATCTGTCAACTTTCCTATGAACCTATCCAATTATTTCCCTAGATAAACTCCCAGAAGGGAAAGTGCTGGATCAAGGCGCACGGACATATAAAGTCGTGGTACTTATTGCCAGATTTCCCTTCAGAAAACGTATACCCACGGACACGCAAGTGCCCAGTTTCCTGTATCTTTATCAGCACCAGGCATTTTCTTCTAATCTTGTCCATCTCTCTGCAACAAAAGTAGTACCTGATTTTATTTGCACTTTTGCTGTTCCTGAGGATGCATAATTTTCCATAGGCTTACTGTATTGTTCTATGAATTGCCTAAGAAATTAAGTTTTATTATTATAGCCAATGTCCTAATAGACATTTGCTCGCTGTCAAACGACATCACAAACACCTCACCCAGCCCTTTCCCTGCTCCTCCAAGCACTTATTCTGAAGTCAGATGCCGAGATGCAGCAGAAGCCACGTCCGGTCCTTCCGAGTGGCCAGAAGCAAGCGACAGGGGGACCCCTCTGGACTCACACCCTGCGCTCCGGACACCCCGCCTCAAGCCCCCGCAGCCGCGGCCTCCACGACCTGGAGGCAGCCCCCCTTCACTCACCGGAGTGGATTCTGGGGCGCCTGCTTCTGCTCATCGGCAGGAATCTCGGGATCTGCGGTGGGCGTGCCTCACTGTGACTGTCACCGGAGCCACCAGGGAGGCTGGGAAGATGAGCCTCCTGCGGTTGACCAGGGGGACTGAAAACGCGGTGGGGCTCGCAGGCCTAGGAGGCTGCGAAAAGATACGGCACGTGTGCCCCGCAGTTCCTGAGGACCTGATCGACGTATTACGACACCTGGGATTGTCGGACGCTGCCACCTGTTCGCTGAAGTCGGAGGGGCAATTCAGCGCCCCTCCCCGCCACCCCCCAGCAGGCCCTTCGGCGCTTTGGTACCTGCCGATTCCTCCAACGTACAATCTCCCGCTTCGGCCTGTCGAAACCCCGCTGGTCCAGGCGACGTCCCACTTAAAATCAGGCTTACAACACGCAGCAGTCCCCCGTTATCCGTGGTTTTGCTTTTCGCGGTTTCCGCTACCCTGGGTCACCACAGTCCAAACATATCAAATGGAAAATTCCAGAGATAAACGATTCAAACCTTTACATTGCTCGCCATTTTGAGTGGCACGATGAAATCTTGCCAATTGTAGCCCCCCCTGCGGGGTCGCCAATCGTCCCTTTATCCGGAGTCTCCACGTTACAGACACTCCCCACGCCCCCCACGCTCCCGCCCATTAGTCGCGCAGAGGCCGTCTCGGCTGTCAATAATCCGGCTGACTAGTGTGGCATCAGGTACCCAGGTGCTGTGTTCAGGTAACGCTCAGTTACTTAACCACGGCCCTAAAGCAAGGCCAGCTGTGCTGGCGACCGGGCTGTGCCACAGAGAAGCGGTCAAGGGCCTCCTTTGCGTAAAGGAGTGAAAGTTCTCTGCTTACCGAGGCGTCCTACCGTCTCACCTGGCTCCCCGGGGGTGAGTGCAGCGCCGTGAGCCATTCTGAGAGGGAGAACACGTCCACGGAACTTTTATTACAGTATATCGTTGCCAGTGTTCTAGTTTATGATTAGTTGTTGGTAATCTCTTACTGCACCTAATTTATAAATTAAACTTTATCGTAAGTATGTATGTATAGGAAAAACATGGTATATGTACAGTTTGGTGCTGTCCACGGTTTCAGGCGCCCACTGGGGGGCTGGAAGTCACCCTCCGTGGCTAAGGGAGGCTCCTGGGTTGCGCGATCTGAAGCTCCAAACTGTCTCTGATAAGAAAAAAATAGTCGTCCCTGCTTCTTTCTGGCTACACTTAGGAGACCTTGGCGCATTCTTGTAGGGGGGATAACTCCCCCACGTGGAAGACAACCGTCCCCTAAAACAGCCGCGGTCTTCCCGGTGCTTACAGTATTTTTTTAAGATTTGCTTAGAGAATGAGTAGAAACGTCTTCCTTAACCTGGAAGTCTTCCAACCAGCCCTGGCCACCATTCCTGCACTGGAACGGGGGACCCCTGCAAGGGAAATCGCCTAATGGTGTTCATCGGTGTCTAGGCAATAATCACGTTTTGATAGGCACGTTCCACTTGCTTAGCTCTCTCTTTGCTACGCCAGACGGTGCCTCCCGGAAAAGGTGGTCTGCCCGTGGGGTGTCCCGCAGGCTGAGCCTGAGACAGAGCGGTGCCCTTTCAAGTGCTGGCAGCTGGAGCCCCTTAAACAGGCAATCAGGCCCTTCCCAGGCAGCTCTCACCTGGGGCGGGGCAGCTTCGGCACCCACTCTTGTCCTTGAGCCGGTCACACTCCCAGACCCCCACGGCAGGGACCTGGGCAACCTCTGTTACATGACACACATTAGAAAACATACCCCGAGGAAATACCTGAAGCTCACAGCCATGGCGGCCCTTGGGAGGTCAAATTAATGGGACTCTTGTAAAGCATTTGTTGTTTTCTAAGTTTTCCACACTAAGCCTGCGTTTTGTTTTTAAATATATAATCGTTTCTCCTGTTTCACCGACCCCAACGACCCTCCTTCCTCTCCTCATCATCATCTGGGGAAGGTCCCCTACCTTTCAGGACCCACCTCCTTCACGTGTGCCGCCTTCTTCAGGGGCCTTTCCTAATCCTCCGCAGCTGGCTGGCCTGTCTGTCTCTCTCTCTCTCTCTTCCCCCCGCCCCCTCCCTGGCCCCCCACCCCCCACCCATCTTTCTTTCTTTCTCTCCCTCTCTCTCCTATTCATCTCTCCCCATCCCATAACACAGAAGACCTCTGGGCTACTCCACTATGTCTTGTTGTCTGGCCAGGAATTAGATTGAGCCGTGGAATCATGCCTCTCTGCTCCTGCCGCACTCTTTCTGAGCAAAGATACGTTTCACTTTTTTTTTTTTTATTCAAACCATGACTGACAGCCAACAAAGGCTCACAGAAGAGAATTCTCATTTTTTCTTTAACCAAGGAAAGCTTACCTTACCAGAAGAATGGTCTCCAATGCCACCTTTCCCTAAGAAATCCCATCGGCTTGGACTTGGCCGTGCTCTTGAGGAGCCAGAGGGCTCAGTTTTTCATAAAATCCACTTTTGGAGGTTCAGGGGCGCTCTCACGTTCTCACTGACTTCAAGTGATCCCCTCGGATACTTCTGCGACCGCCTCCCTGGTCAGAGCCCTGCTAGGTGACTCCTGGGGGTGAAAAGTGGGAGGACATGTTTCTGAGGGTAGAAACGCTAACAAAAAGGTAAAACTTTGCTTTTCCAGACCTAGACCTGGAGAGACCCCCCACAGGTCCACTCTGCAGACCCACCAGCATGCGCAGCCAAAGTGTGTCAGCAGAGGTGTCTACTGCAGGGCTGGCTGCAGTATTTTAAAAATTGGATTCGACCTCGATCTCTGGGAAAAATAAATGAAAGAACACTCACATAGGCTGTGGAATATTCTCCAGTGGCTATAGGAAGGAGATAGAGATACAGGTAGTACGATGGAAAGATGGCCAAGACACATTGTTAACTAGATACAGCAACATACCAGTCCTTAGGCCGTGGTTCCGGAAGGTAAAAGTAATGAAAACTAGGCTTGCTTTAAACTACAAATGTAGGTAGAGATTGGCCGGAACCCACACAGTTACATATGAACTGTGACTATTTCCGGGGGAGGAAGAAGATTTTCAGGAAGGGATAAGGTGGGACCATTGTGTTTACTTCTGTGTCAAAAATTACATTTTGAAATGTTTCCTGTCTGCGTGTTTATGAAAGCATGTTTCTATGTTATATGTTTAATTATAAAAATTAAAAAGAATTGCAATTTCATGACATTGTTAGAATTCCCAAACATGTGTAGATGAAGACTTTTGTAGAACACCATGGCAATCAATTTATTATATGTTAAATAACTAAATTTTGCATGTCTGCATTTCTTCCCTATATATTAAACTATAGCTCTATGCTGTAACAGTTTTTAAAAAATGTAATGCCGCAAAGTAACTTAAACTAAGCAACTCCTATTGATTCATTTTCTTTTCTGAAAACTTGGGGGGAAGTCATAATTTATTTTCAGAGTCAGTTCCAAGAACATCAGCCTCTCATACAGTGTGGTTTGAGGGGCCCAAACCTAAACAGAAAGTAAAGAACCTAGAAAAACTAGAATCAAGGAAAGGTAGGCCATGATTATTGGGGATCTAAAGCGATACAAGCTAAACAGACTGAAATCCTGAAAAACAAATTAAACAAACATCCTGGAAATTAGCTTAGACAAAAATCACTCTGAAACACCTGCAAAATCGCCCACCTAGAACACACTGCTTCTCTTTGTCTTTTCACAAAAGATCTTAGCAGACGGTATTAATATTTACAATAAATTTTCTCTGTGAAGAAATGTATATAAAAAAATAGAGAAAAGACCTATGGGATTACAATAATTTAAACTTACATCTTTGGCTTCTATGGTGCCATAGTACCGTGGGGATTTTATACATATTGAAAGATTCGAGATCATGTTATACTTCTTACAGAGGAATTTCACACATATAAGCTGAAAATAAAACAATGTCTGAAAGAAAATTTCATAACATGCTCAACAAGCATTGTTATCAGAATTCATAGCCCTATAGTCATTTTTTTATTATTTTTCCAAAAAGGAAGAAAATGTTAAATATACAACTAAAGATCGCCCTCTAGTGGGGTGTAGTGTTTATATCAATATAAAACACAGAATTTGACCTATTTGCAGAAAACGTTCCATGCACATTTGCTCTCCATGAAACAGACTATGCTTGGAATATATTGCTTCAAACTGCAGTGTTTTTTGTAAAAAGCCATTGCATTGTTAAATGTTCTTCAACTACTAAATTAAGTGCAATTGCTCAGTCTTTCAAGTCCCTTTTTCCTCTCAAAGCACATCCAGGCTTGAAACCACAATCTCTTTCTTCTTAAAGTACCCTCCTTTGTCTAAAAAACTTTGAATATAAATGTGACTCCAAATGAGTGTAAGATGGGGACATAGTTGTCCCTCTTAAAAGCGCCTCTTCTTCGAGCGTCAGAACAAACCCTTGATGGCAGCTTGTGGCCTGATGTGATAAGGACCAAAGCTGAAATTCCTCTTTAGGCAGAACTGGGAGGTGTCAGGGAAACCTGCCACCGCAGACTTCAGAAAAACTCCCAGGACTGGCGACCTTTATACCGCCCTTAATCATACTCTGTCCCTCTTTAACATACCAGATGACACGCCACACAAACAAAAGGAAAAAGATTTTAAAACCCGAGCACATGGAGAAGGTGTAACACGCGGTTGAGAAGGTCAACAATAGGAGTTTCACCAAAACAACGTTTGCAAAGAAACACAGAAACAATCAACTTCTGAAGTAAGGGGGCATTGAATGGGTTTACTTAATACCTCACCTTCACAATTTTTACCATATTCATATCTCATCTGCACAGTTGTTTACTTAATCTTTAATTAGCATGACTTTTGTTTAAATAAAGGCCAAGATTGCATACTGTAAATAGAAACAAACCGTAAAAATAAAGAAAAAGAAAGCAGTATTATTACATTCTAGAAACTGTGGTTTGCATGGAGGTTGAGGCCTGCTGTCATTTGTTTAAAAAAAAAAAAAGAAAAAAAGGAAAGGCTGCAAGAAAAAACAGGTGTTCGGGAGAAAGGAGGGCCCCGTGGAGATGTTTGCAGCTGTTTCAGAAGGACCAGAATCGGGAATCACTTTCTCGCTGAGATTCCGTGTTCTTTGAAGCTAGCATCTGGAGAACGCCCACATCGGCTCCCATGTTGCCAGGGGTCCGTGTCCACAGTTAGTAAGGCCATCTTCTCAATGATCGGAGGAAATAACACTCGGGAGGGGAAGTGCCTTTGCCCGCCGCTGGGTGGGGGACCCACAGCCCCTTGGGCGCTTTTGTTGGAGGGCTTGCCCCAGCAGCTTCCCCCCCAAGCCAGCACCCAGTCTCTGTACTGCAGGCTCTTTCTGGTGGCAGGAACCCCCTTCTGCTCCTGTGCTCAAGGCAGGTCAAAAATCCCAGAGAACTAACATTCCGGGAACACTTTTCCACTAGTGACCAAGGCAATTGGTGTACAAATACCCGGGCTCCCTACCCCTCCCGTGACAGAGGCAATGGTCTCTGCACGGGATGATGTTCCGGTCACTCACAGTGGTAACGTCCTTCCTAGGACACCCTTTATGGGCTGTTCTCAGTGCTTGTCTCACTGCCTCGCTCCTTCAGGGAGCTTCCTGGGGTCCCCTCCCAAACTGTCCACTTGAATTTGAATCCCTCTCTCAGGGTCTGTTACTAGGGAAACCCAAATTAAGACAGGGAAGTGCTGACTGAGCAGTAAAGTCCATTTTTAAGCCCAGTTTTCCACCTCCATGCATAGGATGGTGGTTATTTGGTGCCTTCTTGCCATTGCTATGTTGGCCTGAGAACTTTGGACTAACTGGGTCATCTCTAAAAAGACAGTGACTTTAAGTGATGAGTGTGGCAGCTGGAGGGTGACCAATCGTCCTGGTTTGCCCAGGAATGAGGGGGTTGCCAGGCAGAGGAACCTGCAGTGGTGAGTCCTGGGCCAGCCTGGACCACTGGCCACCCTGGCTGTGTGCCGCCATTCCTGTGGAGGGGGCTGCACAGTTCCAAGTTCAGAGACCCTAACCTCCCAGCTGTGACAAATAGGTACCGTCCACACAGCATCGCTTCGGCAGCGAAGCATCTGGGGCTCCCGGAGGGCGGTACACACCCAGGGGGCGTGAAGGACAGCTCTACATGCTACCAGTTACACATTCATTCCGCTGTGTCCTGGGGAAAATTTAGCACAGCAAACCTGTGCTATTATAGACATTCACATCAAAATATGGGGAAAAAAAAATAGGCATTGATAGGATTACTCTCTTAAATGAGCTCATTTAATAAAAATAAGTAAGTAATAGCACACGTTTTGCATATCCAGGGCAAAAGTCTTGAAAAGTGTAGGGGGGAACTCAGCAATATAGAAATACTACAAATCGTATGTTTATAACTTTTTAGGTAAATTAAATTTAATCTGTTAAATCGATACCTAACTGTGCTTAAGTAACCATTTCTCTTAACATATTGAAGATGAGAATCTATTTGTCAGCATCACAGACGAATGAATCCAACAACCTCCGCCAGCAGCATATAACAAAGAACATGTTTCAGATGCCCTATTGGGGAGCCGTTACTATAGGCAGACAGAGAGATTAAATTGCTGAGCGACTGTTGGGTACTGGTCACTGGACAACCTGCCTGTTCATTCAGAAAATATGCCTGGCCCTTCGTCCAGCAGCGAGAAAAGCAAACCCAACTCTTGCCCTTGGGGAGTTCGTAGTCAAGAAGGCAAGACGGACATTAATTAAATAATTATACAAATAAATGTACAATTATTGCATTGAGGTGAAAAACATTTAGCATGCTATGTTTGGATGTACAAGGGAAATATATCTTTATTTTCTATAATTGGTCGAGTCCTGCTCTCAGACCCCTGGCCAGTGGGTTATACAGATGAGGAGCATATGCAAAAATAAAAATTTAAACTTGCTGCTTAAGGCTCCTCAGTCCCCTCTGGTTTAAATACAGCCTCTTGTTAGTGTGTTTAGGGTCAAAAGGTACAAACTTTATTTTTTTTACAGTCAATATTTTGTATTTGTTTCAGTGTACAGAAGAGTGTTTAGACAAATAGCCTCTGTTGGTTGAAAATAGTGTCTTTCAAGTAACTGTTTCTCCCTCTCGACAAAGTGTTGTATTTTTCTGCCCCTCTCCCCAATCTTCTTGCTAAGATCAGCTTTCCTCTCTGCAAAGAGATTTGGTTCTTTAAAAAATGAATAGCCCAGGAAGGGATTCTCATTCAGCTGGGGCCACTATAACAAAACTCCACAGACTGGGGGGCTTTAACAGCAAACATTAATTTGTCACAGCCCTGGAGGCTGGGAGTCTAAGAGGGCAGGCCAGGTCTCCGGTGAGGACCCACTTCCTGGCTTGCTCTTTTCCCGTGTGTCCTCATGCGACAGGAAAAGACGAGCATAAGCCAGATGTTTTATGTTAATGACCAGAGGGAAAGGGGACTTGGGGGAGGTAGAAGAGGGTAAAGGGGGAATAAATGGTGACAGAGGAGACTTTACTTGGGCTGACGAACACACAATACAACATGCAGATGGTGTATTCTAGAATTTTACCCCTGAAACCCATATAATTTTATTAACCAGTGTCACCGCAATAAATTCATTTTTTAAAAAAGAATACGCCAGTTGTAGAAAACAAAGGTGCCATGTTTACCTTGAGTGGTAGAGTTTAAGTTAGTGCCCTTATTTAAGAAAGAGAGGAAAGAAGAAAGGAAGAAAGAAGAAAGAGAAAGAAAGAAAGAAAGAAAGAAAGAAAGAAAGAAAGAAAGAAAGAAAGAAAGAAAGAAAGAAAGAAAGAAAGAAAGAAAGAAAGAAAGGAAGGAAGGAAGGAAGGAAGGAAGGAAGAAAGGGAAAACAAGAACACTAAGCCAAGCATGACAGCTCCATCCTCATGACCTAATGACCTTCCAGAGGCACCATCTCCAATACCATCTCTCTGAGTGTGAGGGTTTCAAAATATAAGCTTGGGAGAGCGCACAAATATTTAATCCATAGCAGACCCTGGTGATCACTTTCTGTGGCCCTTCTCCCCCCTGCTCCCGGGGCTGCTCCCCATCCTTCTCTTCTCAGCCCTGTGTCCAAGCCCCACGGTCCGTGGTCTGAATGCACGCACCTCCCCCAGGATCTCAGGAACAGGGGCCACACCCACACATCACTGGATCACTCATTTAAACTTGACCACTCAAAGCAAATAGAGCTGCTTTATTTTCTACAACTGGCCTATTCTTCCTCTAGAGCTTAGCTTTCCGTTACAGTAGCCGTGTACCACATGTGACTATTTTAATTTAGATTATAATTAATGAAAATTTAATAAAATTAAAATTCAGTTCCTTAGGCACACTCACTCAGTAGCCCATGTGGCTGCTTTCTGAATGAACAAGCGGATTGTCCGGTGACTGGCTCCACATCCCATAGTGGACACCGCAGATACGGACCACGTCCATCATCACAGAAAGTTCTGTTGGACAACCAAGGGCAGGAGCCCACCCGGTAAGGGTTGGAATCAGGATTCAAACCCTGAGACCTCAGTTCCCTCCACCCATCCAATCGCCTTTTATATTCTTTACAGAGCAACAAGTCTCCTTGTTTACCTGCATGGCCAACAAAGTCTTAGTTAACCATTGCAAAAATCTTCATGGGGAGACATCTGTGCCAGTTTGTCCGTGGCCCTCATAGTACCAGCGAGGAGATACGTACACCTGGCGGCTTCTGACGCGGTCAGGGAAGCAGAGGGCTGGAGCGGGAACAGGGCAGGACCCTCATCATGCCTCCTCGTTCAACCCAGCTAGGGCTGCTGCTCTGAGGGTTCTCCTCCATCTCTCCACCCCTGCCGCTGCTAAGACACTCGCGTTTACTTACCCCTACGGCACCCAGAGACCCTGCGTTTTATGTTGTAACTCCTCATTTCCGAAGTATGTCTATCGAACACGTATTGCGTGCCGAGCAGTGGGCTAGTGCATTTGAGATTATTATCTCGCATGGTCCTCACAACAGTTCTTTGGACTAGGTATTATTATCCCCATTCGGAGATGAGGAAATAAAGCTCAGAGAGTTTCAGCCATTGGCCAAGGTGCAAAGGCAAGGCTGTTTGGTATTTAAACCAAGCTCTGCCACTGCAAGAAATCAAAATGGCCTTTGGGCACATACCTCTGAAAGAGAGGCCAAGACGGTGGGAACCAATCGTAGCTCTCTCACTTACTCACTGTGAGAGTTTGGATAAGTCCTGTAGCCTTTCTGACCACCGTTCCCAGCCTACAAAACCGGGACGGTGATACCGGCCCACCGCTCCACCAGGGTTAATAAGAAACATATTCTATCAGAGGTCTTCGGTAGCAAGCAGCAGAACACGGTATTGGTCAGTAAAAGCAAAAAAAGGATTCACTGCAAGGCTATTTGGGAGCCTCCAGAATTTCTGGGAGGTCTGCAAGATCGGGCATGAGCGAAGATGAGGAACCAGGGCAGGGTCTGACGCAGAACATCCGTCGGGGCATTGCCCTCGGACCATCTCCCCATCTCTAAGTCAGTTCACTCCCGATTCCAGGGCCTGGCTGAGCTGTCTGATTCGTTGGCCTTAGGCCACTTGCCCATCCTTGGCGGCAATGGAATGAGAAGTTCCTGGAGGGGACTCTTCGGCCTTTCTAGTGAGACGCCAGAACATTCTGAGTGACCACACTCACGGAGATCAAGATAGTTTCTGAGAAAGAACTCAGGATGCTGTTGAAGGGGTGGGGGAAGCTGAGGGTAGAGGGAAAGGTAAATGTTAACTACACAATATAAAGGTCACACGAATGTACAGTAGTGGTCTATGACCATTTTTCTTGTTCTTTGCAAGAAGCTCTATACATTGCCAGGGTGGGGAGTTGGGGAGGGGGTCACAGGCCTTTGCTCCCCCACAAAGGGCTTTTCCTCATTCTTGATTTCCACCATTACAGTAAAAACATACAGGGTAGGGCAAAAGGAGCTTTACAGTTGTGAGTGCAGGGAACACAAAGTTTAATCTCGTATTATTTATTGTAGTATTTTCCATAGGAATGGCTTTTGCCCCACCCTGTATATTCCTAATTGCAACCCTAGACTTTGAGTTTCAGTCTACACTAAATCTAAAGTCTTCTCCCAAAAGTATCAACCATATATAGCAAAAACGTAAGTAAATAAATGTACATAGATCATGAGGAAATCTGTGAGCTTCATGACTCATGTGTGAAATGACTAATAACAAAAACATAATCAGATGATCATGCCTTTTTAAGGCAAAAACAGTAGTTCCTGTGGCTGGAATAAACGTGAGGCATGGCCATTCAGTTGGGAAAGAATGTTCTTGTTTAGGTTCAGAATAGAATCAATCATGGCCTGAAGGTCCAAGAACATAAATTTTACCATCATCATTTACAAAATGTTACTCTTGAAACCTAGGACATTATGCAAAAAACATAGTTCCTCAAGAGGAAATACTTCAAACATTAATGTAAGTAATAATGTGTTAAAGTTTTAAAAATGTAACTGAGAGTGCAAGAATTATATACATAATACTTTCTTTTTCTCTCTGTTTTTTAAATGCCATTTCAGGAAAAAAATGTCTTCTCTTGGGCACAAGTATAATGGTTAAGAAATATTAGCAGATTATTTTTATACGCAGTTTAGTTTTTCTGCCATAAAACAAGAAAAAAGTGTAGGGGAAATTAAAATTTTTTCATCCTTCATCTGCATTATATGTAGAAATGTGCCCCAAAGAGGACAAGGAGGAGGGGGAGAAGAAAAAAATGTAAAAGAATAAAAAGAACCCAAATTTATAAAGCTAAAAAGAACAATTTTACAACTCAAAAATTCATATGTGGTTTTGTTGTAAGTATTAAAACCAAGCTGTAGTAAGTCACCTCAGAAATTTTTTTAACTATTTGATTGACACTATATGAATAATCCATTGAAACACCAGTTGAATTTCAAAATGATTCAGCGTGACATGAGGCAAACCTGTAAGATGGACTTAACCATTTTAAATTACATGGTATGTTACCATCAATATAAGTGTATCCAATGTGTCTAATTTTCGCCTACACAGCTAGAAAATAATAGGTAAGAAAAGCTTTTAAGAAATGCACATTTGTATACAAGTTCCATTTTCTTTTCTCATTGTCTATTGATACTGTATCTCATGTTGTTTTGATGGCACAAATTACACAGCCTTACCCTTCATTCGAATTCCAAAGTAAAGATAAACGTCCTCTAAATAAAATTTAAAACCTCCTTCTCCTTCTGTTAATTTAAAAGAAGCACTGAGCACCTAACAAGAAAAAAATACACTCTGTCCATCCACTATTATTTGCAAATATTATGTTCTTAGAAAAAGCCCTACAGTGGTACTGTTTTTAAGTCTAGATCAATAAACATCATCCAGTGTAAAAACCACAGTGTTTTATCTATAATGCTTAGACTTGAGGAACCAGCATAAGATTTGTAGAGTAAAATCTCCACAAAGAATATTACTCTGGATAAGAATTGGTGTGTATGAGCTAATAAATTTTTGTCAGGCTGGCCCCTAGGATTACTCTTCTGTCTGAATTTTGGGTTTGTTTTTCTCTCTGTCCCTCCCTCACGGAGTTGAACCTGGAAATAGCATCAGTCTTGAGCTCGTTAGTTTGATAAACTGGCTTAAGTGTGCAAAAACAATGGGTACCTCCAGCACAGAAGCATTTATGGGTCTCCTGGAAATTCTAAAAAACACCAGGAAGTGTTTAGGTACTGAATCACAGCCAAGTATTCTGAATCTTTAATTTTTTTTTCTATTGGGATGTCAGCATTAAAATATAAAACATGCTTTTCCCACTTGGTTTCTATTACTTGTAAAGCATTCAAGAGCTTTAGGCTAGAATTACCTCCTTCTCAGACTAAAGAACAGGCAAAAATTCCAAAGCCCATTAACAGCTCCTCCGCTGGTCTTTGTTTACATTTTGGACCCAACAATGTAATAAAAATGACTAAATACTAAACCTGAGCACCGTGCTTCTAAATCCATCTTATTTTTTTAATAATATTTATCCATGCAGTGTTCTCATCTTTGGTGGCTTAGATAATGCATGATGAAATAAATTTCAAAAGATAACTAGTTTGTTTTCAGAGATGATGTATCCATCATCCAAATAACCCGGCAATTAGGACATAGCAAACCTCTGGAATAAATGATTTGTTTTAAAGGTGGTTCAGGTTACAGTTAAAAATTAAAGTTCCCAGCAGAAGCAGGGAAAACAAGATACAGTTCCTGGGATATTTTTTCATTCATTTAAACACACGTTTATGAATTCCTATGTTATCTCTTTTAAAATAAGAAACCAAAACTGAAATTTGGGCTGGCGTGTTCTTTTGTTTGGTTAGTTTTCATTTTTAATTAAGCTCATTTATTATTTATGCTAGAATACTTCAGACAACCGATGGGGGGAAAGAGAGATTGCAACTGTATTGTCTCAAATCTTAACTTTATCTTTGTTTACCGACTGCATTCGTATTTTTAAACAAATCACCCCAACAACTGAACATCAAGATATTTACTCACATACAAATGTAGGTATGAAGATGTTGAATGCACCAAATTATAACATTAACAAATTGGAGACAATTGTCCATCAATAGGGAACAGCTAATAAATTTTGGTTAGTCATATAATCAGGATAGAGAATGCTTTACAATCATTTTGAAAAATTGAGCCAATCTGCATATACCATATAAATGTTTATGTGTGACACAGTGTTGAACGCCAACAGCATTCTGCATTCAGTAAGAATAATTTATAAAGAAATAAGTATTCACCGATATATTTGAGCAGTGCTTACATTTTGATTAACTCATTGTTATTTACAAATGATTATTTAAAGGGTCCAGCAGGATACCACACAACCTGTTCATGGCTATTGTGGTGAGCAGGACATGAGAGAAAGCCCATTCACTCTCTACCTGTGTCTGTTACTCTTTTTAAACAAAAGACCCCACGTTACTTCAAACAATGCTCACTTTGTCTATACACTGGTTCAGCTAAGAATTAAAAATATGTCACTTACATGATGTCTGGGGGGCTGATACTGAAAGAAGGGTGAATATCAGAAATTAGGAGAGGAAAATGACACGTATCTAGTGTAACAAATGTTAAATAATAGCAATGCTATTTAATTTGACAAAAAGGATATTTAAAACAGTTCAGCTGATGGTGGAAACAAATGCCTCAGCCTTTTCTAGCAAGCACCTCTGCGTTAGGTATCAGGAGCTTACAAACGTTTGCGGGGTTTTTTTAATCTTACCTGTTTTATTGGTTTCAGTGTTGTGGTATTAGTGAAGGACGGATTCCCAAGATGCCTCGCACCGCTCCCCCACAATATGCATACAGGAATTAACGTTTAGGAGCGCCTGTTATAGCAGAGCATCGTGCCAGGCACTGCCCAGTTGCTGTTTGATACAATTAGCACATCACCTGCAAGGTGGATATTTCTCTGGTGAGGAGGGGATGAGGAGGGGCCTAACCCCAGGCCAACTTAAAATTCATGGATGTCATTTACGCTCCCACATCCTCATTCTCCAAATCGACCGAGGGGACACTACTCACGGAAAATTGATTGATAATGAATTTCCATATCTATTTTGCAAAATAGCTGTAGGAATTAAATGACGTACATGTATGTAATTTCCATAACCTGTGTCTCAGGGAAAGAATCCCCTCCCTTGGCGTTCTTGAGTCCAATATATCCACTGTTAAGAACTCAGCCGAAGAAAAGGGTGACGCTCACAGCACCACCTTAAAAAGCGAAGAGTGGAAGGCCACCTGCATACCTAGTCAGAGAGGACTGGGGAACTGAGCTGCTGCTGTTATATCGCCTTGATTTCTTCTGACCTGCGAGGCATTGTTACAAGGGCTTAGCAGATCATTGCTCAATGTATTCTTCACAGCAACCTTGTGTGACTTCATACTGCTACTTTCTACCTTCACAGGTAATGAAACAGAGACATGGGTCATTCCAATAACTTGCAAGATCCATGGCCAGTGAGGAGTGGCGCAGAAGTCAGACCGGGAAGTCAAGATGCCAAAGCCCGCCTTCTCATCCAGTACACTGGTCCATACTCATTCGATGGGGCACAAGGTAAACTATTAAAGACCATGGAATAGTACTGACATAGGAACATATTCACAATTTCTTGTTGCATAAAAATATATAATACAACGTGGTATGTATAGTATGACACCTTTGTATAGTGTACATTCACATACAAGGAGACTTCTCTACAATGAACATGTATTTCTTTTATAATCAGCATTAGACATAAAAGGAGTTATTTTTAATCATTTTATGAATGTTTAATGACACAATATAGTAAGCCAAAAAAAAATGGGAGGGACCGATTGCACGTATTATAAAACATGATCCCAAATTTTGCAGTCCCAAACCGCATGACCACAGACCTTTCCGGCTGACGTCCACATCGGTGTCTCGTTGCTATTGTCTCACAAACACACACGCGTGCACACACGCACACAGCAAAAATGGGATAAAAATACATGAAAATATTTTCGGTAATCTTCTGAAAGATGGCACTTAAGAACTTTTATCTTTTTCGTTGTACTTAGAAGAATATTTTCCAAAATTTTACAATGTAAATGTAGAAATTTTATTATAAGAAAAAATATTATAAGTAATACTTATATTTCTATATGACAGATATAAAGCAATACAAAGCTTTCTTTATTACATGCACAGGTATTTGTAAAGTTGTATTTTTTTTTAAATTGGAAAAATCCAAACAAAATAGTTTGATGCAGACAGCATGATTCCCCATATACTCATTACCATAATTATCACAGATTGTCAAGGCTGTGCCGAATTAACCTCAGTTTATCAGGCAAGAGCTTGGAAGCTGGGCCAGGATTGGGCGAGACAAGGGAGGCACTCCCCTCAAGTGATAAATTTAAGGTGACACCAAAGAGCTCAGTAACCAAATAATATTTTAATGCAATAATTTCTGAGAAATCAAAATGCAAAAATATCTGTGAAGAACACATGTCAAAAGCTTGAATACAGACAGATCCCCCCCCTCTACTCGCATGACCCACACTAGTTCCAACCTGCCTGCTAGAGAGAAGTGTGGGCGGAGGCGGGGCCCCGCACACGGAGGAGGGAGAGGGGCCGAGAGAGCTCCTCGCCCAGTGGTGCGTCCCAGCCTGGGGACAGGGACGGTTTGCCTGATACGCACCCACCCGCACCGGATTGGCAGGAGGCAGGCAGGCTGCAGCTTTAAGAATTCAGCGAGGGGCCCTGAGAACAGGCCAGAGTCTCTAGGCTCTGCCAGCAGCCACACATAGCAGCCCTAATGGCCAGAACGTTGCACCCTACAATTTGTAGTAAGAAACTTGGCCATACCCCCTGTTACAGCACAGAGGGGCTGGGGAGCTAAACTCAGCCTGCCGGAGTCCTCCCTCGCATCCCCACACCAAAGGCTCCTTTTCACACAGAAATAGACATATAAAAAGTTATTTGTGTAAAAGTTATAAACTAAGTATAATTACAAAAAAAAAATAGAGGGATTTAGCTGAGCTATTTATACCATCTGAGATGATGGCAGAGAAAATTACCGAAAAAGGTTAAGTCTAAATTGGGAAAGACTTTCCAAGGGTATATGTTTAGGATAATATTTAAAGAATGAAATCAATCACAAGTGCTTTTGATCTTTATCTGCATAAATATCCTGGCAAATAAAATTAGAAAATAATACAATTCTTATCATGACCAAAAATAAAATCCCTATCGCCCCAAAACAAAATCCCACAAAGTTTACAAAAACAGAAAGTTCTGGTAATATTGCCATTGACACCACCTTGCCACTGGTTTGAAATCTAAGACATTTCTGGAATTTCCCTAAAACTTACTGAGCGCCGAGTAATAGATCCTGACAAAAAAGGAAACTCCCAAATAATACATTTCAGAAGAAAAAGTAAACATCAGTTCAGAGGTTAGACCTCAGCTCTGACAATATGTTTAATATTTTCTGTGCACTTCCCAAAAATTAATAATTATACATATAAGAAAGGAGGCAGACAAATTACTATCTTAACATAATTAATTTGACATTTATTCATTGTTGTAAAATTATTATTGTCACAGAGTCATGCTTTAATGTTCACGTGTCAATAAGGCAGGCCAAGGATGAGGATTTAAATAGTTTCAAGAAGGAAAACAATTAATTTTTATGATTGTTGCATAAACATTGCATTAAGTGTCAAAGTAACACATTGGAAAAATTCAAATGGCTTCATAAAATCAGAGAAGGAACATCATAATTACACATATCAGAGAATGATTGACTATTCTTTTAACAGAATTCCTTTGCTGACAACTAACAAGAAGTGGTTTTTGCCAGAATGTTCCAAAATATTCACCATTGGTGGGACAAAAGATGAATATGATTCTATTTTAACAGTTTTGCATTTATCTTAATGTCTTAGAAACAAATATTACTAGCACACCAAACCACAATATTATTGTGGAAATACCACAATATTATTGCTTATGATGAAATTTGCTTTAAAAGAAGTTCCTATAAATGAAACTATAACTAAGTCATGGGACACGTATGACAGAGATTGTCACGGATGCTGTCCATACCCCCCATGGCGCCATGAGTCCCTGCCCCATTTCCCTGCGCATGGACCCAGCGTGCTCCTGTTCCCTGCAGCCAGACGCTCAGGCTCCCCTGTCGTCCCCAAGCTTCTGAAGCCACTTCTGCCTGGGATCAGGGGGAGCTAGAAATGTCTTAACCAGTGAATGTGGGTGCACAGGTATAAACCAGATCTATCCAAAAGAAATGGACTGACATCTACCTCTGTCATTTGAAAAATGTTAATAGCTGCATTTATACAGAAACAAAAACAGGTGAAATGATTTTGACTCTACATTGCATTTAACCCATCATAGTCAAATATACCTTTTCAACATCTAATCATTATTAAGAGCTACTACTGAGATCTTTCCTATTCTTTTTATTTTATGTATTGATTTTAGAGAGAGACATGAATTTGTGTTGTTCCATTTATTTATGCGTTCATTAGTTGCATCTTACACGTGCCCTGACCGGAGAGCAAACCTGCAACCTTGGCATATCAAGGTGATATTTTTTTCTTTTTGGTACCGAGCTTTTTAAGTCTGGTGTGTATTTCACACAGCACATTTCAACTTAGATTAACGGCATTTCAAGGACTCAATGGCTACATGGGGCTCGGGGGAGGGGGTGGTGCCATCTTGAACAGAGCAGTTCTAGGTAGCTCTACGGATGGAACATTTGTGCTGCTCCACAATTCACATGTAACTATGATGCTATTTGGAGGTGGAAACTTTGGAAGGTAATTAGGTCATGAGGGTGCAGCCCTCATGAATGGTATTAGTGTCCTCATAGGAAAAGATATGAAAGCAAGAGATGTCCTCTTTCTCTCTCTTCTGTGTGTCCCCTCTCTCTCCCATCATTACAAAGTTCTCGGCTACTTGCAGCCAGTAAGATTCCCAAGGGACTGAATGGCTTCGAGTAGTTTCCAAGTATGACCATTGCTCCATTCAGTATTCCTCCCTCCCAACCTTTATTCTCCCTCCAAATAAATCTTGGACAAATATTTTAAAACAATCTGTTTGAAAGAACTTTAAAGTATATTTATGTCCCAGAAGTTCCTCTTTTGTGTGTGTGTGTGTGAATATCGAGGTCTTTCCAGAAAAAGTCCAGCCACTGTTAATATAACGAGAATAGCTTGCGCAATATCGATATAACCTGGAAGCCAAGGAGAGTGGACTGGAATGTACATGCGTAAACAATGACGATTTCACTGTCCTAGTCAGTAGGAGTAGTATATGCCATTGAGTGAGCACGTGTACTATGTGGCTGTCACATTCAAAATGACTGAGCAAGTAGAGCAACAAATCTGCATCAAATTTTGCATTGAGCTTGACAATTCCAGCCAGAAACTATTTGGCTGATTCAGAAGCCCACAGCTACGGGAAATGGTGACTGGCAGCTTCATCACAACAGTGCATCCACTCTTGCATCATGTCTCACGCAGAGTTTTTCGGCAAAACATCAAATCACCCAGGTGACTCAGTCCTTCTACAGTCCAGATTTGGTGTCCTGTGGCTTCTGGCTTTTTCCAAAACTAAAATCACCTTTGAAAGGGAAAAAGATTTCAGACTGTCAATGAGATTCAAGAAAATACAATGGGGCAGCTTATGGCAATTGGGAGAGCTGTGCAAGGTCCCAATGTGCCTTACTTAGGAGGGGACTGAGGAGTCAATTGTCCTATGCACAATTTTTCTTGTATCTTCAATAAATGTCTCAATTTTTCATAGTGCATGGCTGGATACATTCTGGACGAGTGTGTGTGTGTGTGTGTGTACATGCATACATGTATATATGGAGAGAGAGAGAGAAGTAACAGCACATTTAAATTCACATTGTTTTTCATTTCATAAGCTCATATGTCACAAACAGGATGCACTGGAATCACAGGGTAGGCAGGTGAAAACACATATTCTGGGGTCCCACCCTCACATATTTGGAATCAATATTCTAGGCCCAGAAATCTGCATTTTTACCAAGTGTTTCCCCTGGGACAATGCAAGGTGGCAGTGTGCAGCCATGTGGAGATGGGCCTTGTCCTGAGCATTCAAGTGTGACCCTCTGGGGACTTCTGTGTGGTCCGAGAAGAAAAACAGAGAACCCAAGTCCACCTAGAGAGAGAGACACGCCAGGGGAGTGTACAGCACTTAAGAGTGTCACTTAGGAACCAACACTGCACAAAGAGTGGTCAGCAGCTAGAAGTGGTTCCTGGACAAAAAAATGAACAGGTTCATTATAATCAGTGCTTCTAGCTATACCCTCATAATTTCAATGGGCAGAAGATTCCTAAACTATAAAGCAGCGGCGGTTTGGTCTCTGGGAGACAGTTGACAATAGCTGAAGATTCTTTGGGTTGTCACCATGGCCAGATGCTATTGGCATCTAGTGGGGTGAGAGCACAGATTCTCCTAAACATGCCATCACGCACAGGACAGACCCCGCAACAGAGAACGAACCAGCCCCAAATTTCCATTAGGTCATCGTTGATGAGCTGTGTTAGTTTCCAGAGGCTGCTGTAACAAAATACCACAAACTAGGTGACTTAAAACAACAGAATATATTCCCTCATAGTCCTGGAAGCTAGGAGTCCAAGATCAAGATATCAGAAGGGTCACGTCTTCTCTGAAGGCTCTAGGAGGGGGAATCAGTCCCATGCCTTTTGTTTAGCTGCTGCTCTTTGTGACAATGCTTGGTGTTCCTTGGCTTGTGGCTACATCACTCCAATCTCTGCCTCTGTCCTTACACAGCATTCTCCGTGTGTGTATGTGTGTGTGCGCGTGTGTATCTCTTCTCCTCTTATAAGGCCACCAGACCTATGGACTAAGGATCCATCCTACTCCAGTATGGTCTCCTGCTTACTTACATCTGCAAACACCCTATTTCCAAATAAAGTCACATTCACAAGTATTAGGGTTTAGACCTTCAACATATTTTTTGGGTGTACCCACAGCTAAAGCCAGGCCCTAAACTAAGTTCTTCATGTGTCTCTTTAGCCATTTCCCAGGTAGGAAGCCACTGAGGAATAAGTAAATGGCCCTGGCCAGGTAGGTCAGTCAGGTAGAGCATTGTCCTAATACACCAAGATTGCAGGTTCAATCTCTGGCCAGGGCACATACAAGAATCAACAAATGAATGCATAAATAACCGGAACAACAGATCTCTCTCTCTCTCAATCAATCAATAACTTTTTAAATATTTTTTTAAAAAGAAAGATAGAAGTGAGACTTACGCCAGAAATGAGCTGTTGTAAGACCTTATTGAAGTCTCCTTTGTCAATTCAGTTCATTTTTTCCCCATTTCACTCTCAGGCTGTTCAGCCAAGTGCAGTGACCACAACTAACCCCCTATTTTTTTTTTTAAACTTGAGCCAAATATGCTAGGACACAGCACTAAAGAGTAATGACACCTTGAAGTGCTGAATAGGTTTTTTGGGGGAAAAAATATGTCACATATCTGCCAACGAAAAAATGAAGCAAATGGTGAAATCTCTGGTAAAAATCAAAAGGGAAGTCAACCATCAAGGATGTGCCAACCATCAAGTCATCTTTGCAATATGGGAAAAGAGATTAAAGTCAATGACGTTCGCTACATGACTCGCCTCCGCCTTGACACCTCGTGGACGTGGCCTCATTAACACCAACTTTATTTCCTGTGACTGCGGGAGGTCTTGAGAACCTTTCATGTACGACGGTCAGACATGAATGCTGACGCCACAGGATTTGTGTTTCTCACACTTTTAGTTGAATTTCTGTTACATTAATAGGAGTTCGGAGACTTGAATACATTTCAAAAACCACATAAGTGATCCCGACACAATGAAAGCTTACTTTAATTCAGGCTGCGGGCTTCATGTTGAGTTATTTATTAAGTTAGTGAGTTATTTGAGCACATCTCTGCACCAGCCTTTCCTTCTCAGGCACTGGTACTAAAAGTCTCTTTGTGTCCCCAAGTCGAGGGAGTTTTCCTCTCACTGCTTGTACCAAACGATCGCAACCTCAGTGGCCTGAAACAACACACATATATTCTTTTAAATCCCTGGAGGTCAGAACTCCATACTTAAGTCTCAGTGGGCTAAATTCAAGGTGTGAACAGCTCTGGTTGCTTGTGGAGGTAATAGAACCAGGTCAAAGGGGAATTCAAAGGACAGACAAGGATTATTGAAATAAATGTGCACAGAGATGTATTAGTTTCCTGCTGCTGCTGTAACAAATTACCATGAGTTTAGTGGCTTATTATCTCACAGTTCTCGAGGCCAGAAGTCTTAGAACCAAGTCTGTTGGCAGGGCTGCCTTTCTTCTGGGGGCTCCAGGACGTGGGATCCGCTTCCTGGCTCTCCAGCTCCTGCAGGCTGCCTGCACGTGTTGGCTCCTGGCCCCTTCCTCCTCCTTCTGATCCAGCAGCGTAACATCTTCACATCGCTCTGCCTCCCAACCTCTTCTTATCTCCTCTGACTCTGATCGTCCTGCCTCCCTTCTACAAGGACCCTTGCAACTACTCTGGATGCACCCAATCCAGCAAATGCTCCCCACTTCGAGATCCTTCACTTAATCACACCTGCAAAGTGCATTTTGCTGTGAAAGATAACAAGTTCCCAGTCCCCAGGAATTCAGACGGAGATGTCTTGGCAGGAGATGGACGTCACTCCGTCACAGGAGGGAAAATAGGAAACGGGAAACCAACCTGGTTCAGCAAGAAGCAGCCCTGATGTCACTTTGGCTTCCGAACATCAGACATCGAGACCTGTAAGGCAATAACCCACGTCGTGTTTTAAGCCGCTGCGTTTGTGGCCATTCGAAAGGATTAAAGAGAAAGTCCCTGCACAGGGAGCTTCATCCACAGGCACTAAAATGAAACGTGAGGGGACAGGGAAAGAGTACACTGATTGCTGGGAGGCCCCGACCTTCCTCCCCTACCACCTTCCAGGACCCCCAGCACCTCAGCAGCAAGGCTGGTATCCTTCCGGCATGGGAGCGGGCAGTGTATTCGGGAGAACTCGCCCCAGGTAGAGAAAGGAAACCTAACGATGCCAATATGTGGGTGTAGGACGTTGGGGATCTGGGCAGTGACACAGCCCAGCCAGGTCACCCTATGCTGATGCTCAAGTTCGACAAGCCCCCCACCCCCACCCTGTGCTCTCAGAGCTGTGCAAGAGCTCTTTAGATCCCCTTTCTAGAGTAAGATTGGATGGCCAAGGAGCATAAGACCTGTGAGGAAACCTGAAAGACAAAGGCCACACAGAGGAAGCCAAACTGTGCAGGAGGAAGAAAATCTCTCCCCAAAGCATTGGCATTGTCAGACAAAAGAAAACAATGCACGCACAAGCATAAGAATCAGATGCCATTCTTTAAAAATCAGATAACAGAGCCCTGGCCAGTGTGGTTCAGTTGGTTGGGTGTTGTTCTGCAAAGCAAAAGGTCACAGGTTCAATGCCCAGTCAGGGCACATACCTGGGTTGCTGGTTTGGTCCCCCGGGGCGAGTGCAAGAGACAACCGATCAATGTTTCTTTCCCTCTCTTTCTCCTTCCCAGCCCCTCCCTCTAAAAACAAAAATAAATAAAACATTTTTTTAAATCAGATAACAGAAAAGAATTCAAGGAAATTAAAAATACAAGAGCACACATGAAAAACTAAATAGAAAGCTTGAAAGATACGGTTGAAGGAATATCCCAGGAAGTAGAGCAAAAAGACCAAGACCTGGAGCTCGGAGAGAATGATAAACAGGAACGTGAAAGGACCGGTGCAGGAATCCTTGGCCCAACTGCCAGGAGTTCTAGAAAAACAACTGGGAAAACAGGGGAAGGGAAAAATTCAGTGAAATGTCCCAGGCTTCATGTCAGAGGACACGACAGACGAGACGATAGGAATCCTCTGAGTATCCCATGCAATAAGTAGCTATAGACCCGAGCAATAAATACTACCATTATATTTTATGTTACTAAGGGAAAAAGAAAAGTAGCTAAAAGCTGGTAGGAAAGCACGGTTTTCATCTAAAAGTACAACAGTCTAAATGGCTTTGGACTTACATTGTCAGTAACACAAGGAAGTCAAGGACAATGCAACAATGCCTTCCAATTTCTGAGGGAAAATTACAGTGGATTCTTGTTATCCACAGAGTCAGTATTTGGAATCTACCTACTCGCTAAAATTTATTTTTAACACTGAAATCAATACTTGAGATACTTCCCTGCTCATTCGCACATGTAGAGCAGTGAAAAATTTGAGCAACACACACATTCCCAGCTGAGGTCAACCAAGGCGACACTCCACGCATTTCGGCTCTCCTATTCCAAGTGTCCTCTTCTCAGTCTATTTAGTGCCACATTTTTCACATTTTTTCCTGATTTTTGTTAGTGATTTCAAACTGTTAAAAATAGAGCTGAAGTGCTGTCTAGTGCTCCTACAAGCAAGAAGGCTGGGATGTGCTCCCAGAGAACTCTGGTCTGTTCGATGAGCTTTGTTCAGGCATAATAGTGCTGTTGGCAGAGAGTTCAATGCCAGCGCATCAACCATACCTATTAAATAAGGTGTCTTTAAGCACAAAGTGTGAGGGCCAGTCGCCAGAGGGAGGCCAGCCCCCCGTTTCCTGCGGGAGCGGGGGTTCAGTGTCCCCTCATTCGGGGGTCGTGGGGACTGCAAAGCATGACCCCCCACCAATAACAAGAATCACCTATAATTTTACCTTAGAATGTTTGCATTTTTGTTTCTTATTTTATAGTATAATGAAGTTTTGTCTATCAGTATACACTTCTGTGAATTTTAACTCATGTATAGATTCCAGTGACCATCACCACAGTTCAGGACACAGAACATTTCCATCACCCCAAAACGTTCCCTCGTGTTAAACCCGCCCCTCACCCTTAGCCCTGGTAACCCCTGACCCACTCTCCATCACTACCACGTTGTCTTTTAAAAAATGTCGCAACAACGGAATCACACAGTATGGAACCTCTGGAGACTGGCTTCTCTCACTCAACGTAATGTCTACGTTGAGTTTTTGCACAAATCAGTAATTCATTCCTTTTCACGGCTCAGTGTAATATTCGATCTAGCCCAGAATCTTAAATACAAATCATCAGTAAAGTATGAGGATATACCTGTACCCCTTGTCCTTTGTCAAGGGAATCGGGTACATCAAAACAGGCAACAAACCAAGCAGGTGAACACAAAAGATTTATAAAACCCAGGATTCTGCCACGAGGAAGAAACCTGAGAAATCCCAGGATAGTGCTGAAAACAACCACCCAAGACAATAGCTGCTCAGCTGCCCCAGTCCACACTGAGGAATCTTCTTCAAAAGATGGAATCAACAGAAATTGTCATGTGTCTGAATACCTTGAGAAGACATTCACACAACTGGGGATGACTCATTCCGATGAATTAGTACACAGAAAAGTATGCAAACAGAAAAGGAAATTTTTTAACTCATGAAAACAAAAAGTTGTACAGGACAGGAATGAGAATATACTATGACTCAACTGCAGGGAGTATTTCTACAGTGTAAACACTGAATATTTATCTAAACATAATTCCTTTGGGGCCTGGGGGAAAGGGGTGAAGAGATCACTCTTCTTCATAACAAGACTTGTAGAATTATTTACCCCTTAAACGCTGTGCCTTTATAATGTAGACACAAATTAAAACCGAATTTTAAAAGTTAACATGAAGAATTTTTTTTTTTCTAAGTCAGGGCCAAGAAAAAAAGGAGTGAGCCGTTCCTGGTAATCCCATCCTTGAGGCCAGAGGCATAAATTCCTTTTGATGCCCGCAGCACAGAGAGGAGATGGGAACGAAGGTAGGGAAACGCTTTCTTCTTACGTGTCCTCGTGTCCTCATACGTGTCTCTCTCTTCGGGGGATGGAAAATCTTTCTCAGGAGGCTCCAGGAGGTTTCCTCTATGTGTCACAGAATGAAGCTTGGTCACATGTTCCAAAGGCTGTGTTTTTTCCTACCACTGAGCCATTCTCCGCCACCAGCCTGGCTCCCTGCGACTCTGCTCCGTTCTGACGCTGTCTGCCCGGAGACAGCATCAGATCCCACAGGCTCAGGGCTCAGTCCTACAAGACTGACTTCCTCCGCCATTTCCAAAGCCAACAGTAGGGCCAGGTTGTCGCCTGGGTTTCTAACGACGGCTATAGATCAGAGGTTCCATCACCCCCTCCTTGGGGTTGATAATTTGCTAGTGTCTCACAGAACCCAGAAGAACATTTTCCTTAATGAGATTACCAGTTTATTATAAAAGGATACAACTCAGGAACAGCCAGATGGAAGAGACGCACAGGGCGAGGTACAGGAGGAGGGGCGCAGAGCTTCCAGGTTCTCCTTGAATCTGCACAAGTTCAGCGACCCGGAAGCCCTCTGAATGAGGCCCGTCCTCGCCCTTGCTTTTCGGTGGAGGCTTTGAGGCAGGGGCCTGGTTCTCTAAATCACTGGCCATTGATGACGGAACTCAATCTTCAGCCCTTCCTCCCTCCCTCCCTCCCTGGAAGCAGGGGGTGGGGGCAATCGGTCCCCACCCTTAGGTTACCTAGGGTCTTTCCAAAAGTCATCTGATTAGCATAACACTTAGAAAATTCCAAGGCGGGATTAGAAGGTAAATTTCTAGGACTTTGCGCCTTTGTATTTTGGGGGATATTAATTTCGGTAGAAAAGTATGGCCCTAACTACTTTCCAGGACATTTTAATGAAATGTCTGGATTATCAGTACAGTTGTGATGGGGAGTTGGGTGAATGGTATGTGAGAACACTCTGTAGTATTTTTCAACCTTTTGTGAGCCTTCAACTGTCTCAGAATAAAAGGGTATAGGAAGGCATTCAAAAAAGATCTTTAAAAATGTTGTTTAATTTCCACCAAAAGCTTTGGATTCCCACAGGAAGGGAAGGACCTCAGTTTCCACTTCCATAACATGAGAACTAGATCAGTGTGGTGTCAGCGAGGGTGTTTCAACATCTCCGCCAACATCTGCTTTAATTTTTATCTTCTCACCACCATTTGAAAACACAGTATTAGAGCTGACTTGTAACACCCTGGGGACCCCATCAAGTTCACTTGTACTTTCAGGTTAGCTCTTTGACATTCCATCTTTGAAACAAAGTGTCTCCTTTGCCATCTATGCATTACACTTGAACGTCTTTAGACTCAGTAATTACATAGGTTGTAACCACTGCTGGCCAAAGAGTCCGTTTAGTTCTTTCCATAAAATGAAAGACACATTTTTCATTTTCACTAACAACTTTATTGATTTGGGTATTTTGAGTATATCAGCTATCTCTCGCTATTGGCTTCTAGTAGGTAGAGGCCAGGGGTGCTGCTAAACATCTTCCAATGCATAAGACAGACCCACAGCAAAGAATTATTTGGCCAAAATGTCAATAGTACCAAGAAACTTTGCTAACCACTGTTGACACGTTCCATCAGTTATAGCACCTTCTCCATGCACAGCACAAATCTTTTCTTTCTTTCTTTCTTTTTTTTTTTTTTTTTTGTTTCAGGTGTGTTTTTACCTTTCTTGAAATAATAAAACATAATATGCCAAAAATGTTGCAGTTTCTTCCATCTTTAATATTAAAATGGCTACACAAAAATTCACCAATTTTGATAAGGTTTTTTAAAAATGCACGCTGATACAGCAGCTGTCACAATACAACCTAACAAAATTGTTTCAAATGAAGTTCAAGACAACTAAGTACTACTAAAGCGATCTCATGGGAAAAAACCTAAATGAACTTTTTGGCCAATCCAATACATTGTTTTGCTTTGTTGGAAATGGGTGTGAAGAGTTTGCTTTTGTTTGCTTCAATTCAGACCTTGTATCAGTTTAGAGAAGTGCAAATTAAATCTACCACAGAGCATTTTGTACCCATCAGGTTGCCAAAGATCAGAAATGCGATAGCACCCATAGCACCGTGGGAGTGAGGGTGCAGGATACAGGTGCTCTCACACATTACTGATGGGCGTTCTAAGTGTCACAACCCCGGGGAGCACTTCCAGATTTAAATGCATATGACCTAGTAATTCTATTTTAGGACATTATTCTACAGATACACTCTCAGGTACAAATACAGATATAGGGACAGATATTCAGTGCAGTTTTGTAGTAACAGAAAAACTGGAAACAAACTAAATGCCCATGAATAAGGGTTGTTGAAGCAAAGCTTAGAATGTGCGCATACACAGTGGAAGCTTGAACTCTTCCTAAAGCAGAGGCAAATCTAGATCCCTTTATAAACAGTATTTCCCAAGAGACATTGTTATGCAAAAGGGAAAAAAAAGCAGAGTGTAAATTATTTGCATTACAGTATCATTTGGGAGGAAAAAAAGAAATGGACAAGAAACTGGGAAGAGTTGTCGCTTCCTAGAAAGGAAACCTGGGGGTTCGGGGAGGCTGAAGAGGCGCTCACTCACTCTTTATCCTGCGCCCTCCTGAGTACTTCCACGTTCACACGCCAACTACATGAAACAGTGAAGAGACTCAGGCCTGCGTACGCTTGCCCATATCCAGTTATCTAAGGGAGTACACTGCTAAATACAGGTGTGTCGCCCTCAGCTAGGTGCCAGGCAAGACTCAAAACCAACACTCATCAAATAATTGGTTGTGTAATCACCACTTAATGCCCAACAGGTTGAGTCTTGAGCATATTACCGAGGTTTTAGCACTTATTTTAACTTTCAAGTGTATCTTCGTTGACTTTTATGTGAATGCAAGGGTTACAGGCAGCTGGTACGTGTTGTTGGTGAATCAGTTTTGGAATAAATTTTCCTCTGGTCCCACTCCAAGACGCAGCATCAGGTTCCAGTGATGAAGTCGGGAGCGGTGGCAAGAGACCCAAGGCATGTCCCCAGGCTGCATGCATGACCACACACCCTCCCAAGACTGATCCCAGTGCAGCTGGGTGGTGTGACCTCGGCAAGCTCATGAGGGGATGCAAAGGCACCCTCCAGTTAAGAATCACGTGCGGTGTCTAGAAAAGCAGGAAAAAATGAAAAACCTACAAATCTTAATCCAGCAATGTCAGTCAGGGCCCAACAAGAAAAAGAGAAGTGGCTGAGGATTTCAGTGCATTTAATGCAGGGAATTAAATGTACATTTAATGCACAGGTGGCCAGAGAGCTGAGAAGCCGAATGGGAATGGTTCAGCATCCCAGAGACTACTCACCGCTGGAGCATGACCCCTTCTACCGGGAAGCAGGATAGGAACCAAGTGAGGAAGTGCAGTTTTCAGAGACAAGGAACCAGGGCGCTGTGGCAGAAGCTGAGGCCACAGCACACCCACCTGGACCTGCGGCCACAGAGGAGACACAGCCACTGCCCCCAAGACAGGGAGGGAGGGGAGGAAATACTCAGGCTTCTCCCTTCAACCCTTTAGCGAAACCCAGCAGGAGGCTAGAGGTTCCAGGTGCCTGGAAAACGCAGACAGGTCAGCTGTCCTGACAGGCCGAGCCAAGCAGGGAAGTGAGGAGGGGATCGAGGGCAACAGAAGCAAGGCCATCCCCCAGCTTCCATTACTCTTGCGGGGGAGACTTGGGCCACAATTTTCTGTGGCACTTTTGAGAAACTTTGAGTTTGTTGAAACAAGTGCCCTCAAGAATGCAAAGCCCTGAGTTACCTATTCTTGTAAGCCTTTGTCTAAAAAAAATAAGGGAGGCTTGAAAATATTTGAATACCAGTTATTATACAATTTAAATGGAATCTATAATTTTTCTAGGTTCTGTCTTCATACCACACTTTGTATGTTTACTAAAAAGGGGAAAATGCTTTTTTATAATGGTTAAAGGTTTGCTTCAATAGTGATCTTCCAAAGGAACCTTGATTCCATCCATCCACCCACCCATCCACTCATCCATCCATCCATCCATCCATCCATCCATCCATCCATCCATCCTCCCACCCATCCACCCATCCACCCACCCACTCACCCATCCATCCATCCATCCATCCATCCACCCATCCATCCATCCATCCATCCACCCATCCATCTATCCATCCATCCATCCACCCATCCATCTATCCATCCATCCATCCACCCATCCATCTATCCATCCACTCACCCATCCATCCACCCATCCATCCATCCATCCACCCATCCATCCATCCATCCATCCATCCATCCATCCATCCATCCACTCACCCATCTATCCATACATCCATTCATCTGCCCATTTATCCATTCATCTGCCCATTTATCCATTCGTTCATTCATCTGTCCATCCCTTTTTATATACCAGGCACTCTTACAGATGCCAATGTACAACAAAAGAAAACAAAAGTCCTGTCCTGAGACCTTACATTTTAGTGTACTATGCATGATCATTATCGGAAACATTTGTTGTATTGTTTGCTGTGGAACAAATTTTGGTCACCTAAAATTACAAACTATTTTGTTAAGAGTATCTCTGTTCACAAAACTTATGTCAGTGAATCCAGTAACTATGACCTCATTATTCTTATGATTAATACTACCAGAATAAGAAATTGTGTATTCTCTTAATAATTTAAGAAAGTATCTGAAAACCTCCTTCCAGAAATTATTTAAGCAAGGAAGTAATTCTAATAGATTGATTTTTGAAACACTGAGCAAATCTCTGCTCTTCTATCGTTTCTGTTACTTGCCCTCAAAGATTCTTATCTGAGGTAGCTCTTTTATTGGACTAGAGAAAACACATAACCTTTGTGAGACCCAGTTTCTATACCCATAAAACAGCGATGGTAGTGTCCAACTCTCTGTTGTTCAGAGGATTAAATGACATAGTACAGGTAATGTAGGTAATTCCTTGGCAGAGATTTTTAGTCAAAAAAAAAAAATTTAAACCATAGGGTAGGGTCGGTCGCTTTCTCTGTTAGAAACATATTGGAAATTTTTAATAAATTCAAATACATGTAGCACAAGGGCAATGACATAGTGAACTGATACTCAGTTTTAACATCAGGAGTAGTAGGGAGGAGAGGGATAAACCGAGGCGGTCAGGCTCCATGCAAAGCAGCTTCCTAGACCCCGCCAA
This sequence comes from Pteronotus mesoamericanus, assembly GCF_021234165.1. NCBI lineage: Eukaryota > Metazoa > Chordata > Mammalia > Chiroptera > Mormoopidae > Pteronotus > Pteronotus mesoamericanus. The sequence continues at coordinate 5,802,437 of NW_026555105.1, forward strand.
GTGCTACTATATGGCAATTGGGCCAAGACTCGCCAGGTCTTTACATTTTTTTTTTTTTTACAAAAGCTATAAATCTCAATTTTTATGAGAAATCTATCATCTTTAAACATTGGCAACAGGTTCCAATTATTGAAGATCCTAAATTTCAAATATGGGGTAAGGAGTACCAAAAGTTTCTGTACCTCACAGGAAGTTTGCCATTTCTAAAATATGTGTTATCCTATTAAATGAGGAATAGTCACAATCTTAAGAGGAGAATAAATCACGAGCATTCTAGTCAAACAAATGCTGTTAACTTTTTAAGAAATGTAATCTTTACTGAGAAATTCATCTGGAAGGAGCTCACACTGAGAAAACGGTCTGAAAAGGGAAAGGAAGAAAAGTCCTTGCAACTCGTTCGTCGGCTCTGTTCAGAGTGGCCGGCATGGAGAGGGTGTGTTCGCCTCCCACGGACCAATAACCAGCAAAGCTGCCGCAGGGTCATTAACCTCCAGTCGCATACCAAGTAAATTATGATAAAACCTTATAATGAAAGATTATGCAACCGTACAAACTACGAGTAGGAAGCAGGAGTTGGCGAGTGCATCAGCTTCACCCAGGGAGCTTGGCAAACACACAGAAGCCCGGGCGTCACCCCAGGCCTCTCGCAGGCGTCTCCACAAATGGGGTTGGGGTGTCTGTATAGGGAACCAGTTCACGGGTCATCCTCATGCACCAGCCAAACTGAAAACTCTACAAAAGCAAAGCCAGCTATGAAACAGTATGCATAGCGTTGTATTTTATTAGGATTTGATTCAGCTGCATGTGAAAGAAACAACCCCTCCCCACCCCACACATAAATAACGGTAGCTGAAACAAGATAAAAATACATTTCTCATGTAAATGGAACTCAAAAGTAGGCAGCCAAGTTGACATCTCCATAAAGAAGTTAATGACCTGGGCTACATGCAACGCACTGCACCCCCACCCCCGCCCCGTCACCATACCTAGCATATAGCCTCATTCTCATAGTCCAAGAGAGAAGCTAGAGCGCCAGCCCTCACATCCTCATTCCAAGCAATGGAGGCAGGGAGCGATAACGAAGGGCCAAGCAGCATATGAAAACTATTATTTTTAAGAGATTTCCCAGAAGTTGCATCACAACATTTCATTCACATTGCCAGAATTTAGTTATATAGCCATGCTTAGCTACAAAGGAGGCTGGGAAAAGTCTTTGTCAGGAGGCCATATATTCAGCTGCAAATCAGAAATTCTACTAAGAACATTTGAGACAACCAATGTTGGGTCCAGAAACAACAATCTCTAGCATAAGTACAATATTACATACAGGGGTAGATAGGGGGCAAAAGTAGGTTTACAGTTGTAACACAAATATGTGACATCATAATTAATAATACTACAAGAATAAACTCGTGTATTCACAACTGTAAAATTCTACTCCCACCCCTGTATTAATTTGAACCATATGCAAATAATAGTTTTAAGTTAAAGAAAGACAATATCACCAGTTTATGTGGTTCCTTCTATTCTATTTCTATGGATAAAAGTCTACAAAGATATACAGCACATAAAGATGTAAGGACTGTTTACCTACAGTTGGTGCGATCTCAGGTAGTCATGTATTATTTGTGGATTTTTAAAATAATAGTCATACTATATACCCCCAAAGGGGATATAAAAATAGCATGTAATTTATAGTCATACTTTTATAAAACATATGACTGCAACACACACACACACACACACACACACACACGCAAGCACAGGGTCTGTCCAGAAAGTATCCATCCATATACTATGAAAAATAGAGACATTTACTGAAGAAGATACAAGAAACACTGTACATAGGACAATGACACCTCAGGCCCCTTCAAAGCAGACACCTTGGGACCTCACACAGTTCTCGCAACCGCCATCAGCTGCCCCATCATATTTTCCTGAATCTCGTCTACAGTCTGAAATCTCTTCCCTTTCAAAGGTGATTTTAGTGTTAGGAAAACCCACAAGTCGCAGGGCACCAAATCTAGGCTGTAGGGGGGCTGAGTCACCCGGGTGGTTTGTTGTTCTGCCCAAAAAACTCTGCAGGAGACATGATGTATGACCAGGGGCGTTGTCATGATGAAGCTGCCAATTACCTGCTGCCCATAGCTGTGGCCTCCTGAATCATTTGAAGTTTGCACAGAGGGAGGTTCAAGTATAATGCAATATTTGATGCAGATTTGTTGCTGTACTTGCTCTGTCATTTTGAATGCGACGGCCACACAGTACACATGCTCACTTAACAGCATCTGCCGCCCCCACTGACTAGTACAGTGAAGTCGTCATTGTTCACACATGCGCATTCCAGTCCACTCACCTTGGCTGCCAGGTTACTCCATGTCACACAAACTGTTCTCATATTTAACAATGGCTAGATGTTTTCCGGACATACCACACAAGCATTTGTGCATATATGTACTAAGAGACAAATATTGTCCTAAGCTGTAGCGCCTTTGTGAATCGTGTTATCTAGGGATATGTATTATGAAGGTGATGTAGTTGAGAGTACATCGGGGGGAAGGGGGGAGCTTTAGAAAAGAGACAGGAAAGGTGATACTCTATTTGGCCCTGAGTGACAGAAGCCGTTCCTGCAAAGACCAGGGAAAAGCAACCCTGGCAGAGGGAGAAGCAGATACAGAGTCTCGGGGGCAGGGAGGGCTGGTCGTGTTGGAGCAGTGGCAGGGAGGATCGCACACTTGGCCTGAGCAAAGCAAGAGAGCAGGGAGGAAGAGGCAGTTGGACTGGGGGCCAGCAGTCAATCCACATCTAGCTCATTCCTGCCCCCAGGGTTCTTGCTCCTGCCAGGTCCTCCCACTGGAATTGCCCCCGCTCCATCCCCATTCAGATTGTACCTGCTCAGAGAGGCCTTCCTTGACCATTCCTGCAGCTGGTCTTTGCACATCCTTCTTTTATGTCTCCTGAGACCTTGTCACCATGAAGAAATTGCACTGCCGATTTGCTTAGCGTTGACTGCCAAGCCAGCCACTAGCACAGTTCTCTTTTGGGATCACCCTTGTACCTCCACGGTCTAACACAGTGCCCGGCACATTGCAAACACTTATAAACAGAGAGTCGCTAGAGGAAGGAACACACCCTTAAAGGAGGCAACAGGGACAATTCCATTAGTTATACAGCCATACTTACTGAGAGCCTGCTATGTGCCAGGCACTAGGCCAAGTTGCTGGGAGTGATGGATATATTGGTGAAGCGAAGAGATTTTTTAAAAAAGAGAGAATTCCCATTTCCATGGGGATTTATTGAATGTAAGGGAGAAGGGGAACACAGGTAATACATAAATTATTATCTATCAGATAGATAAATCGACTCCGGATATATTCTAACATTAGATGTAATAAGTCCTAAGAAGAAAGATAAAGCAGACGGGAGGGAAGGACGCGAGGGCGGGTGGGGGGTGGAGGGAAAGACAGCAGCGGTATGAGAACGGGCAAGCCAAGGATGGCCTCTCTAAGCTGGGACTTCGCCTGTGAACTTAGAAATGATCGTTCTCGGGCCTCGCCCCAGACCTACTGAGTCAGAAAGGCGCGGGGGCGGGGGGGGGGGGGGGGAGGCCAGCAGTCTGCGCTGTAACAAGCCCTCCAGGTGGCTGTGCACAGCAAAGTTGGCACGCCCCTGAAGCAGGGCGGCCTTCACCGTTTGGTCCCAGGTGTTAGCCTTACCTACTCAATCATAATATTTTTTATTTCACTAGTTGGGCAGGAGGCCCGCCCAGCGCTCAGAGGCCCGCCCAGCGCTCAGATTCGCTGTGCCCTGAGACTCAGCCGCTCAGCAGGGGTTTATCCCAAGTACAGAGCAGTCTAAGCACCCACCCACCAACTGCAGCCTTACGGGGTCCTCTCTGCAACCCCAACTGCTCCATCTCGGCCACGCGGCTGCCTGGCCACCTCAGGGACCAGGCGTCCAGGGTGGCAGGTGCAAAGTCGCCAGAGCTGGGGAAGCCAAAAGCGAGGGCCATCACAGCAGGGGTGCGGGCGTGGGGCGCATCCCTCACCACTAGCACTCGCTCTACTCTCCAGGGCGCTGGGGCGCCTTCTAGATCCCGAAGGACTCCGCGAGTCTGGGGCGGGCGGCCCGGGTATCGGGATTGGCCCGCAGCTTCCCCCGGGAGCCGCTGTTGCAAAGCCGGGTTGGGGCGGCTGAGTCCGGCCAGCGCCCTCTAGGCAGCGGAAGTGGAGCTTGCTTTACATCCGTCCTCCCGCCTCGCAGAGTTAGGAGAAGGAAGGCTGGGGGGTTGTGGAAAAATAAAAGGAAAACCCCTTATACCATGTAGACCATTGCCCCCCGCCCTGCCATCCCGGCCGGCCGGGGACCCCCAGTCTTTGGCCATGAACGCGAACAGCGAGGGTGAGAGCTTCCCGGGCTCCGTGCAAAGTAAGTGCTTTTCCGGCCACAGTGCGCGCTCCGGGGCCCGGGCCCAAGCACGTCTGCGACGCAGTGAGCAGGCCCGGGGCCCCGAAATCGGGGTGACGGCCCTGTGCCTGCATCTCGGAGACCGCGGCGGGCGCGCCGTGCAGAAGGCGCGGGAGTGGGTTTGGGGTGAGGGTACCCCACCTGGCGCAAGGCTGGGGACGCTCACCAGTTTCGCAAGACCCCTTTGGGAAGGAAATGTGGGGGAGGGCATTCCGTTCAGACATTCCTACCACCGTGGGACATTTCCCGGGCCCCGTGGCGGAGTTTCGTGCGGTTGGGGGTAACCGCTGCAACACTGGTGGGAAAACTTCTGCCTCGGTGGCCCCAAACCCCTGAAGTCTGGGGATCGGAGGGTTTCACGAGGTCTGGACGGCTGGGCTTGCCGCCTTCTGCGAAGCCTTATCCATATTAAAGGTATAGATTTGAATGGGGAATGGAGCCGTTGTCCTTTTCTTTGAGTTTGGGGTGCATTTTTATTTTCCCGATGAGGACAAGCAGTCCCTGATTTCGCCTGTGCATTGTTTCCCGAGGTATGGTCCAGGGAGTGAGAGCAAACCAGCCTCCTGGAGGGCGAGCGCTTAGTAAAAAATAAAATAAAATAAAGCTCTCCGGGCCCCACCCATCAGGTCGGCGTCGGGCTGGGAGGATGGAGGGGAAGGGAGAGCCGCCAGCCTTCCCTGGGAGGTTCGAGTGCACAGAAAGTTTGAGAACCCCCGGCCCAGGGGTTTGCAGGCAGCTAGCACCGAGGAAGCGCTTAGCCTGTTAGCTGTTGCTGTTCACAGTATGGGAGACTTTGGCTCCCAAACTTGGCTGGGTACACTCGCATAATTTGTGAAAAGCGCAGATTTCCCTGAACCCCAGCCTCCCTTCACCCCGCCTCCTTCTGAGTCCTCTCAGAAGTCGGACTCGGGGGCTCCCTGTGGGACTCCTAGCCCACCTCCCCCAGGTTATTCTGATGCTGGAACAGGTTTGGAGAACTTTGCAAAGAGAGATCCTTTTTGATGGTGGTGAGCACAAACTGTGCTTAGTGTTTTTCACTTGGTCTCAGTCCGTTCTCCCAACAAGCAGGAGAAGTAGGTATGTTTTGTCATTCCAGATGTTCAGAGGGGGATCCTTCAAATTCAGATGAGATAGGGTACCTCAGTAATGCCCCAACCAAGAGACGTGCTGGGGGATGGGGACCCCTCTGCTGGCCTGCTACAAGCACCATGTCATTTAACCCTTAAACTATTCTTCCCATTTCAGTCTGGGAATCAGTCCCATTCAATCATTAAGGAACCCTCCATGATGCAGGTCACTTTGTCTCCTGGTTCCTTATTTTCTGGTTAGTCCAATGAGCACCTCGGCAGCGACAGGCAGGGTGTGTTCCAGAGATGAAGAAAAGGCGTTGTGCCTTCTGTCTGGTGACTTCTCAGGACTTACGTGCACAGGGCGCTCTGCGAGATGGCAGCATCTCTCCTTAGCAAGTCACCCAAACTGCGATTCCACACACAGACCCCGCCTTAGTTAGTCCCAGGGGAAAGTGAACGCGATGTAATGGTTTTACAAAACTTTAGAAAATTATCATACATGGATGCCAACTATATATGCACAAAGTACTTCTAGTATTTAGGCATGGGGAAAATTGGAAATAATATAGAGGCCTTATAGTTAGTTACCGAAGATTATGAATCATGGGTAACATGGGCTAATGTGAACATATTATTACATGGCTATATTTATAAATATATTTTAGAGATGTAGCACAGTGCTCATGCGAGATTATGTGCAGAAAAGATTGACTTTACAATGCATTATGAGCTGAAACAAATTTCAATGAAAAACAATTTTTAATTGAAGATGAATAGAAGAACATATTTTGTAATGTTCATGGTACGTGTGAAAGATTGTGCTTTCCCCTGAGGCTTCTCTTCCAAATATTCTGTTATAAACATGAGTTTCTTGATGATAAGGAAAAGAAAATTAAAATTAAAATTAAGGTTCTCATATGAGAGACTTACTAATTAGTGGTGTTTCTTTATTCCATAAACGTTTACATAGCACTTTCCGATAGAGTGCCAGGTACTGCGATGGGTACTTTGCAAATGTTAACACAGTATTAACTCTTGATATCATTGCTATCAAGAAATAATGTCCCTAACATTCAGGAATTAATTTTGGCTACAAATAACAAAACTGAACTGTGTTAGCCTAATGAGGAGTCTGGAATTGGTTGATTCAGAAGATCAGTGAAGTAAGGACCAGTATCTGTAGAGATCTTAGCATTTCCTCATAGTTTCAATATGGCTGCGCAAGCCCCTTTCATCACATCTGCATTCAAGGCAAAATGCCTGTTCCCTTTTTATCATGAAAGCCAAACTTTCCCCGGAAGCTCATTTAGCAGCGTGCTGGAGGGGTTCCCAAGTATGTAAGGGACCAAGATTATTTAGACTAGTGGTTCTTTCAGTGTGGGGGGCGTGGAGGTTGGAAATGTGGAGGGATTGGTTTTCATAATGACAGGGAAGGGCAACTGCTGTTTCATTGAGGGAGGAGATGGCTGCTGGTCCCTCGACGTGCAGGGCAGGTGTGCCCATCAAAGAACTTTCTTGTGTAAAATGTCCCTAGTGCCCCTATGGACAAAAAGGTGTTACGAGTTCATTATTTGGGTCCCTGTATGTTGCTGCTAGGAGAGACTTAGGACTCTGTGTCCAACAAAGAAGGACGCAGAACATACATTGAGCTGGCGCCCAGCCCTGTCTGATACCAGGTGCTTTTTCCTCCCGCAGACCTGGTTTGTGTTGTAATTTCACGCTGTTTGGAATTAATCGGTGACTTTCCCCTTGTCCCATGGAGTTCCAGGTGGCACGACGGTGCTGGTCGAGCTGACCCCCGACATCCATATCTGCGGCATTTGCAAGCAGCAGTTTAACAACCTGGACACCTTTGTGGCTCACAAGCAAAGCGGCTGCCAGCTGACCAGCACGCCTGGGGCGGCCCCCAGCACGGTCCAGTTTGTGTCGGAGGAGACGGTGCCTGCCACCCAGACTCAGACCACCGCCAGGACCATCACCTCGGAGACGCAGACGATCACAGGTAGGACTGGGGGGCGGGGAGTCGGCAACGCTGGCCATGAACCAGACGCCCCCAAGGAGCTTGTGAAAAATGTCGTTTCCCGGGGCCTACCCCCCAGGGTGGCGGGTTCATTATTTTTAACAAGCTCCACTGGAAAACCAGCTGCCCAGCCAGGTTTGGGAACTGCTGGGTTAAAACATTAAGTGTTAGCAGTTTTAAATGTTGTCACATGTAAAACAATATAAACAAACAGACCAAAAAAAAGTTTCAAAAACAAAAACCTATCTACTAAGAAAAAATACTTGCAGGAAATATATTGCAGTTAAAAAAAAAAAAAGAAAAGATGTGTTATTTTGGGTAATGGGAATATGTGTGTGATCCTTGAATTTGCGTTATTTGTATGAAGGGACCAAAAATAGAGAGTTTTTGTTTGTTTTTAAACCTACAAGCAGGTGTTGATGCCCACCCCCTCCCCTGGACTGCAACCAGGAAAAGAAAAGCTCATCCCAGTTCTGGGTCCACTTACTCCGTCAAAAATAAATTACAAATGGATCCAAAATGTAAACGTGTATAATGAAACCATGAAAGTCCTAGAGTAAATAATATACACACTCATGTACACATGTGTACAAATACACTGCGACACAAAAACACGCACGCATTCACCTACACTTACACCTGTATAATCTGTCTTCAGGGATCAGACAGATACCTTTAAAAATATGAAGTAACCCACTTATGAGACAGTACAGACATTGCGGGGTCCTGTGGGGAACTGAAGAATGTATTCCTTAGCTAAAGGAATTCTAATTTTAAATTAAAAATACACACACACACACACACACACACTCTGGCTGGTGTGGCTCAGTTGGTTGGAGCATCATCTCATAGCCCGAAAGTTCACAGGTTCGATTCCCGATCAAGGCACATACCCAGGTTGTAGGTTCAATTCCTGATCAGAGCACATATGAGAAGGCAACCAATTGATGTTTCTCCCTCTCTCACTCCCTCTCTCCCTTCCTTTCTCTATAAAAAGCAATGGAAAAAAATGCCCTCAGATGAGGATATATACACACATATATATGTGTTACTACTGTACCTTCCGAAAAAGACACTCCCTCAAAAAAAGAAAAAGAATCATATATATGGTTGCAAATAAAGTTGCAAGTTTTCCAAAGTAAAAACAATGTATTAAAAAGTCTAAATAAAACTGGAGAAAAAAAATTGCAGCATCTGTGACTATGGCCTGATGTCCCTCATATGTGAAGAACTCCTAAAATTGATAAAGCAGAGAAAAAGAACCAAGTGGAAAAGTCAACAAAGGGCCGTAGGTGGTATACAGGAGGCGCTAAACATAAAAGTGGGCTCTGTTGCCTTAGTAGTTAAAGAAATGCATGTCAACAGGAGGCTTAGGGCGAGGATCTGCTTTTTTCCCTAGAGATGTTCATTCATATAACATGGGCAATTTTGTGATACCTTTTAAATTTTAAATATTTACAATCTTTCACATTTCAAAATGTACGTAAAACACATTTACCCAGTAAGTCCACTTCCAGGTATTTATCCTATAAAACTGGACGATATATACTGTGAAGAAAGTGGACCTCTTATATGTATATGTCAAGAAGAAATTAGATAAATCGCTATCAAAAATTCAGATAGTGGGATATGACATAGCCTTGAAAAGGGGAGCTAGATCTGTGTGCAGACAGAGGGAAATTCTCCAGGTAAGTGTAAAAAACAGACATATGCATACATATGTAGCATTATATTAACGGTAAGCTTCTAGAACAGGAAATGAGGCAGGTAATGCTGGCAAGAGAAATATAAGCTGTGCATAGGTATTAGGGAATGGCGGAGCCTGCGGAAAAGCGGAGGAAGCTGGGCACAAGGCCTCTCGTTCTCAGCTGAGTAAGTGAACAGCTGACTGCCCAGACATCCGGCAGGGGGGCTGACCCGACACCCTGCCATTGCTCCTCCTTCTATCCTCCTAGTTCTTTGCTTGAAGATGTTCACCTTCCTCTCAGCATTTCCACTGCCCCATAACCATTCGCTCTTGCCGGGCCCCATTTTTGCTGGCTGCTCTGTACGCTCAGGGCGGATCCGGAGTCCTTTGTGCCCAGCTCACAGTGCCACCCACTGCACCGTGTCGAAGGGAGCCCCCAGCTCCGGAGACAGACTGCGGGCTCCGCATCCCCGTTTAACATCCCCCGGCCCTAGACCGGGAAGGTCACTTACTCACTCTGATTAATATTCCTCATCTGTACAAACGGGTTATAATGGTACTTAGCACTATTAGGTAATAGGATTAGGTGTCTAATACCTAATATCACTGGGTTATTGCAAGGACTCTGCAAGAATCCACATAAAGGGCCAGGGGCAGAGTGATTGAACTCAGTAAACGACCACTTCTGTGAATGTGGAGATGGATGAACAGGCGAGGAACAGTTGGTGAGATCGCTGCTTTTCTGCCTGACTCAGCTGCTTTTTCTGACGGTTCCTGCTTTGGGGCCACAAAACAAGCAGAATCTTGCTTTTTTGTTCCCCCTCTTCTATACTACTTGGTTTGGTTTCCTGGGCCCACCTCCGCCCGAGCCTGGGCTTCAAGGTTCCATGAGTGACAGCTCCCAGACCTGCCTGTGGACCAGAGTCCCCAGGGAGCTTGTTAAGGATATTGGTTCCTGGGCTGCACCTCCTGACTCTGGACCTCAGGGGCGAGGCTCGGGCGTCTGGTTTTTTTAACAAGCTCCCCGGGGCCATTCCAGGTCTCCGCCAGGTTGGACAGTCACTCACTGCCGCAGGCCGCCGCCCGGACCCGGACACTGGCAGAGCTCTCCAGATACCCTCCCCCGGACATTGTCCAGACTTAATTGTCCCTCTTTGGACCTTGATTAAGTGGAACCCTTCCCCACGCAGCTCATAGGTCTCCTCTCTGCCCCGTAATAGTTGGATATAAAGGAAAATGTTTTCTCTGCTGGCTAGCTTCAAAAGCCTCCTGCCGTTTCACATTTCATTTAAGAACTTCCCTGTGGGAGCAGTAAAATCAGATGTTGATGCCGGTGAGAAGGGAAAAAAAAAAAGCATCCCATATGCGTTTTCTAAGTTCATGGGTTCAAACCATGGGGCTCTGGCATCAGGACCCTGGGTTTGAGTCTTGGCCATCGAGGGCCTGAGGAGCCAGCCGTGTGATCCTGGCACATTACAAGGACTCTTGGCGTCTCGTTTTTAAAGTGGGGATAGGACTAGAGAGAAAGTTTGGGGCCCTGAGCCAGACTGGGTTGAACTCCTGCAGTCACTGCTTGCTAACTGGGTGACTTTGGGCAGATCACTGAGCGTCTCAGTGTCTCCATTTCCCCAACTATAAGATGGAAGTAATGATAGTTGCAGTCACTTTGGAGGGTTGTAACCAGGCATTAGTGGACCCTGCATGTTAGCTCTTGTTTGCTGACTCGGGCTGTAAAAAGTAAATGGAACAGCACACAGAAAATGTCGGCACAGGGTCTGCTCCCCACCACTATTAGTTGGATTGACCTCGCATAATCTTTTCACCTCTTTTGGTTAATTTTTACCCTTCAGGTGCCAGCTTAAAAGTCACCTCCACCTAGAAGCTTGCCATGATTTCCCCTTCTCCTCCTACCCCTGAGGTTAGGTTCCTCACTGCCTCCCCACCTCACACTTACCACAGTGTTGATTAATCGGTTATTTGGTGACCAGCAATCTTTACGTAGCCAGAGAAGTGAATTCAGATGCTGCTTGGGTCCGACAACGTAGTGGATGCAGCGGGAAGGCCCGTGGCGACCAGCTGAGGAGGATGGCAGCCCAGACAGCCGGCAGCTCTCGTCCGCAAGGCCCCGGTGTCGCACGGAGCTGGGCAGCTCTCACAGGCCCCGCTGCTCTCCTGTTGAGCTGGGCAGTTTCACAGAACGTCACCGTGATGCAGGGCCCCTCTGTGACTGTGGGGGAACAGGACAAAAGGCCTCCATCATCATGTTTGAGCCACAAAACACCAAACACCCCTTCCCCCACTATTCTGAGAGAGACACCTGCTTCTCTACCTGTTACAGCGTGAGCTTCCTCTGCTCCTTGGTAATATTTGTTAAGATGTCAAATCATAGCCTTCCCCCTACTTCCTGACAGCTCGTGATGCGGGCTCCGTTGAACCCTGCCCCAAAGTCATCTAGCATGAGCCCCAAACCAGAGTCCTTCCTAACACCCTGTTACTGAGACACCACAGTTCCATGGTCTGTGGGTGCCGTCAACGCAACGAGTCAGAAACCTGGTGTGGCCGTGGTGGTCTGTGGCCAGAGGATGTGGACATACGGGAGACTCAACTCACCTAACTGATTTTGAAAACCTTCAAAAAGAACCTGAAGGCTGAGTTTGGCATCTGAGCCATAAACCAGAGATGCAGTTTCTGGTCCGCCAGACAGTCAGTCTCCCAGCAGACAGGCCCGCACCACACAGGTGCTCAGTGAAACAGCCCCCGGAGGAGCACGGGACAGGGCGGCTGTAAGGATCCAATTCGTTAATGTGCGTGAGGCCTGAGGCACGGCGCCTGCCCCGTGGTGTGAGCCCGGTGAGAGCAGCTTCGGGGCTGGTGTGCACCCGGTCCGGGAGCCAGGATCACGGGACGCTTGCCCTTGGAGAACACCAAGCCCAAGAGCAGGGAGGATGATTTGGTTGTGAGACACACTAGCCCAGCCATCTGTGAGGAGCACAGCCTTGTCCAAGAGTTAATGGAGTAGACTGGTCCCAGGAGGAAGGCCACAATTGTGAGAGCAAAGGCATAATAGGTCCTAAAAGACTCACCTGCGTGTGGGAGAAAGATGGTGGGAAGGGCACCTTTCTGTACGGTGGCCTGGGGGTGGGGCCGCTCACAGCAAGAGCTGATAACAGTGCACGGAGATAACACAGCAAGTGTGTGAGAGGAGCCACGCCTCACCTCTGACATTTATTTGGAAGGAGCTCGGAAGCCACTGAAGGTTATTGAGCACACGAATGATATGGAAGTCAAACTATGTAGTGATTTGCCATAGGGTGTGACAATAACACTCGCCAAATCTTAGGTAGTGCTTACTAGGTGCCAATCACTTTTCCAAGTCCTCTGTAGGAAGTCCTTTCCACAACCATAAATTAAATACTGAGAAATACCATCCCCATTTGACCCATAATGAACTAAGAAACAAAGAGGCTAAGCAATTGGTCTGAGATGATGGGGCGGCAGAACTGGGTCTCCGCTCCAGGCTCTGGCTGCAGAAGCGGGGTGCTCAAGTGCTCCACACTGCCCCTTAGTAGACTCATTGCAGTGTTTCTCAAAAGAATGCCTGGAGCTCCAGTGAAAAATGCAGTCACCCAGACCCCTCCCCTGGGGATAACATCGTGATGGATCTGAGCAGCGCCCTGGGAATCTGTACCAGCCACTGCTTTCCGTTGTTAACACCCAACTTCAAATGGGCCAGACAATAAGACACTGGCTATCTCTTCAGAGAAGAACGAGCAGGGCATACCCAGGGTCGGTTCTATCGTTTAAAGATGGGCTTTGCATCTTCTTGGTGTCCTGGTTTGGGCTTTGTCCTTTGGCCTCACTCTTTGTGTACCTCATGGTGGTAAGAAGGCTGCCACTGCTTTATGCATCAAGTCTTCACTCAGCCCTGTCTACAGATTGGGAAAGAGATAGCTTCTCTCTTATCAGAAAGGAGGTGCTTCCCAGAAACTCCAGATCCCATTGGCTAACATGGGACACATGCCCAGTTCTATTGTCACAGAGGTAGCTGGGCCATCAAGGGAGAGGGAGGACAGCTTAGCAGTGGAAGCCAATCCCAAGGACCCCCTCTGCAGAGCCACACAACTGCCAGAAGGCTCCAAGAAGACTGGGTCGCTAGCTGCCCCGGTGCCTCTTTGTTGGCTCATGAATTCCAGGCACCTGCAGCAGAATACTATTCATAATTATGTGCTTCCATGTTCCATATTGAAACGTCGCCTTCTCACTGGGCCTTCCAGGATTACCTTACTTAGAATCACATGCCCTTGGCACCTCCTGTACCATTTCCCTGCTTTATTTTTCTCCATAGCATTTATTGAAAGTATTTGTTGCATGCACACTCCCAAATGGAGGGCCAGCTCTGTGCAGTCAGGGATCGTTGCCTCTTTGGCTCACTAGTGTGTTTCTAGTGCCTAAAAGAGTTACTGGCACACAGTAGGTGCTTAATAAGTGATTGCCGAATAAATCAATGAGTCATGACAATAGCATTTGACAGTCGGTAGCATTGACAGTTTTACATGCCTGATCTCTAATCCTCACGACAGCCCAAGGAGACAGGAATGGGAATTGCCCCTGTTTTTCAGGTGAGGGAACTGAGGCCCAAGGGAGATAAGACTTAAGAGCCCAAGCTCTCGAGCAAAGCTTTTCCAGTCTAGGAGCCATCTATTTTGCGGGGACTCAGTGTCATGTGTGATTGACCTTACCTCCAAAATGATCCGTGCAGTCAGGTGCCTGGCCCTTTGCTTCCTGCGCTGCCCCCCGCCCCCTCCCTCTCCCCTGCAAGACAACAAAGGCGAGAATGGACCGATGGGACTGCATCAAACTCCTGGGCATCAATGGAAACAACAGACATGAAGACGGCCTGCGAAGGGACAGTATTTGCGAACCACTCCGGGGAGCGGGTAATACCAGCATGGCCCCATGGCCTGCCGCGAAGCGGGTACCGAGGCCCCTGGTACAGGGGCAGGCGGGCAGCCGGGAGTCACAGCGCAGCCAGGGCCCCGGGAGGGTACGGGCCTGCCGAAGTCCATGGGGAAGGGTCCTCGGCGTCCGCCCATCTCAAACGTAGAATCACCTGGGCAGGTCGCTGGAGCGGAGCGCGGGGTCCACTCCAGAGTTCCTGACTGAACTCTGGGAAACAGGACAGTGGCTTTTATAATCATGTTAAGACTTCTAGGTGACAAGTTCACCCAATGAACGAGCCCCATTCGTCATATTTACTCCTTATTTGAAGCCAAATCTCCATGGGACAAATTACATACAATAAAGGAAAGAGGAAAACATTTCCAAACCCCAAACCGTAAACTTAGTTAACAAAGTTGTCACAAAATTTTTTATAGCAAAGAAAAAAAGGAATTTGAGACTACCTGTTTTATCTCCTACAACAATAAAGATGTTTGGTCTCTTTTTTTTATTTTTTCCTCAAAACTTCAGGGAGAGTACAAAGATTTTATTTATTTATTTTTTAGGAATATTGTGTTAAAGAGTGTTTTTGAGTGAATGTGTAGTTTTGCCCAGAATTTCTCCGACCATTTCCTTTCGTTTGTTAGGGTTTTGTGGTAAATCTTGTGGAAGTACCTAATGCCTTTGGCTAAATGAACAGAAAACCTACCTGGTGTAAATGGTAGGGACATTTCTTGTTTATTTAATAAGTCTAGATTTGGGTGGTTTCAGAGCCCTGGCTCAACATCTGATTTTTCTCAATGTTCCTTAGATGTTTCCTTATGTTTACAGAATGGCCGCCATAGATCCGGGCATCACACCTTCACTCTAGTGCGTCCAAAGACAGAAGTGGTGCAACCAGGGCAGCAAGGATGAGCTTTCTTCAACTGTCTCTCTTTCTGTCCCCTCACTTGTTCTTTGGTTTTTTGGTTGGTTGGTTGTTTTTTAATCAGTGAAAAAATCTTTTACAGAAGCCCCCCCAGCAGGTGTTCTTAAGTGTCTCACTGGCTAGAACGGGGTCACGTGAACATTCCTAAACAGCTGGGGAGGCTGGGAAAGCAATTCAATCTGTTCGTTCTCTTGAAGGTAGGCAAAAGGAATAGCTGTTGGGTATTCATATTATGAAAATTAATAAGCACCGTGCCTTTTAGTTTCAGCTCCAGAGTTTGTTTTCGAGCATGGCTATCAAACCTACCTGCCCACGGAAAGCAACGAAAACCAGACAGGCACTGTCATCTCTCTGCCTGCCAAGTCACGTGCCAAAAAGCCCACAGCCCCGCCAGCTCAGAAAAGGCTTAACTGCTGCTATCCAGGTAAAGGCACCACTGTGTCCTACATGGGGACATCAAACAGGTTCCAGGGTCCCGACTCGTGAACGCTTGACCACCCGACACAGACGTGCTCCAAGCTGCCGGGCTGAAAAATCGAGCCCACAGCATTTGCGTCGTCACATACGGCCTCCTCTCGCTGTCCCTAGTCACCGTGTGCATAGACTCTTACGGCTCTTATAGCCATGGGACTTTGAAACGGGACTGGTGACAATTGAAGGTTACTGTGAACTTTTTATGTTGTGCTGTTGCTTAGGAAGACATCCAGAGAGATGTTTTTCTTCTTACTTTTTTGGGGGGTGGAGGGGAAGAACACTTTTTTATTTGGAAATAATTCCACAGAAGTTATAAAAATTGTTCAAAAAATTTCTATATTCCCTACATCTGGATTTCCCAAATGTTAACATACTACATGTGCTTTGTCATTCTTTCCATATATACATAATTTTTTCCCTCAAACCGTTGTAGAGTAAGCTGCAGACATGCTGTCCCTGTACCCCTCAGCGCCTCAATGTGTACTTCCTAGAGACATGGACATTGTTTTTCATAACCACAGTACAATCGTCAAAATCAGGAAATTCACATTCATACACACTATTGTCAAATTACTGACCTTATTAAGGTTTTACCAATTGTCTCTCTATCAAAAGAAAAACATTTTTCCCCTGGCCCAGGATCCAGTTCACAATCACACGTTGCATTTAGTTTTCATGTGTCATTTCCTTTCATCCTAAACTCTCCTTTCACGACCTTGACATTTTTTACAAAGTACCGTCTGGTTAGTGTGTAAAATGTTCCTCAGTTGTGGTTTGTCTGATGTCTCCTCGTGACTAGACTTCAGCCGCTATGTTCTCCTTTGTCATTAACCTCCCCTTGCCTTTTTTAAGGTTGCCAATTCAAGACTGCTTATGGCATGAAGGACATGGAGCGTCATTTAAAAATTCACACAGGTAAGAAACATTTCTTCAGCACACACGTACGCCCTGAATGCGTGCTCTGCGCTCGGGGCTCGGGGTCCCGACGAGTCAGGCACGTGATGGGACGTGGAATCTCACTGGAAAGCAAATACCAATTAAATAAAAATAAGATGCTGTTTCTATGCATACTTTGGCAGAAAATGTTGAAAGCAATGAAGTCCAGGGCTGAAACAGATGTGAGCAAACTTAACTAGGGGAAATGTGAACAGCTACAGCCATTTTGAAAACTAATCTGCCAGAATTTAGGAAATTTAAATGCACCTATTTTTCTCATTTTGAGGAGATGATCCTATGTGTGGGGTGTGTGTGTGTGTGAGGTGATTGGTAAAGAGGATTAAAGGGGGGAAGAATAGTAACGTTTATGCATCTTTACATCATATCATTGTATATAGTGAGTGTGTTATTTTTGCAATTTTGAAGGGGAATTTAATAAATATTTTTTTTTAAAGGAGAAAGACTGATGCATGGAAAAAGAAAAATGTGATTTTTTTTTTCCTAATGATTTCAATTTTCTTTAATGCATTATTTTTATGTCTCCCAAGCTTTCTCCATGGAGAAGAAATTGGCTTTTTACACTGTTTTAAACAAAGTGTGAGATGCCCGTAGCTCAGTGGCATGGACGTGTGCAATGTAGGGACACAGTGAAATTTGGCTTGGGTGTCACTAACTGCCCATAGCTGACCTTTTCGCCTCAGCCTTCGGAAGATCAGTTATTTCTGATACTCCTTGGCCATGGCCAATGATTGCCTTACTGCACTGGGGGTCACCATCACATCTAGTCCACCTCACAGTGACATGTCACCTGAATTTATTCTAATGATCAGAATGTTAAGCTATTACGGTTCCAGTATTGTTCAGCATTCTCAGTGTGACAGGCAGCGAACCTCTCCACGTGGCTTTCGTGCGTGGCCATTCCATCCGTCAAGCATCACGTATTCATCACGGCACGAGCGCAGCGCTGTAGTTACTCGTGAGGACTGGGGAGGCGCTGTGAAACTCTTAAGTCGGGGCAACAACCTCCGCGCCATTCTGCACATCTTCAGAAAGCGTCTTTTACATGCAGTTAGTTAGCCAAGCTTGGGTTGGTAGGATAGTTTCTACAAAGCTGCAGGATCTCCATCAGCACCTTTAAGGTGGGGTGTTGACAAGAAGGCGCCCTCAGCCTGGTTACGCTCAGAGAAGAGGGCGTGGCCGGGCGGGAAGGGCGGGGCTCCGTACCAGCAGGCCCGCTGCGTCCCCCATCCCCCCGCTCCCATCTGCCCACCCGCTTTTGCAAGCCCACGGGCCAGGGGCCCACCCGCTCACTGGCAGCTGGCAGGGATGAGAAGGTGTTGTTCCTGGATTAGCCAATTTGACTATTACCATTTTTAATAAAAAAAAATGATATATTTTAGGTGTGTTCTCAAGGCCCAGGTGTTTTTCTCTATGATGGTAATGATTAGTCTCGGCTGACAATTGACATGAGCACTTGGCTATGCAAGATATGTCCAAAATACCTATTCCATGTATCGTATGAAAGAAACGGTAAAAGTCCTCACTCACATCCCTCCGTTTTTTAATGCAGTGCCAGTCACCAGTATTAATCACCTTGTCTGTCTCAGTCTTGGATTTTGGCATGCCGATACTGGGCCTAAGAAACACACACAATTTACTTTCTCCATCTCTTACTAAGTTAATATTGTATATTATTATATACTGTATAATGTCTATAACTGGCTGTTTTTCACTGTTGGACATATTTCTTCGTCAGTGGGTACATATCTATTTTATTCTTTTCAGCGGTCAAGTAAGAAATTGGATCAGTAATTCGTGGTAACATCTCTATGTGAAGTGCTTCAGCCTTAAAAATCGTGTTGTGGATATTAATGATGTGAAAAGATGTCGTCAAAGGAGAGGCAGTGTTGCATTTGGCTAAGAAAGCAAGACAGTCACGGATTCTAATTTCAGTTGTTGAGAGAATTAAATAAAACCACTCAGAGGCACAGTGCCTTTCAGAAAGGAAATGTTTACGTCACCCAAGAGTTCTTTTTGTACCAAAGGAAAAGTGCAGGTCCACGCAGACACAAAAGAGTTTGGAAAAATATGTCAAAAACTGTATCAGCTGACATGTGACTAGTGAGTGAGATTAAGCTGCTACTGCAGAGAAATCCAAGCACCAGCTCAGACAAGACGGGGCTTTGTGCCCCCCTCGCGGAACTGACCAGTGGTGAGCGGGTGGCCCTGGGCGGGCAGGCAGCTCTGTCCTGTGAGGTGGTGCGGGGCGGTGAGACCCCTCCGTGCCCTGACAGCCCCCTGCGTTCCATCATCCGCCCCCTGCAGGTGTGCTGTGCGCGCCTGCCGTTCCCCCACCCCCTGGTCACGGCTGGCAGGACGGAGGGGGAAGAGAAAAAGTGCAAAGCGCACAATTGCTCTTTGCGGAAAGGACACATTGGCCGTCTCTGTCGTTTCCCTGACGAGGGCTCTGTCGCAGAAGCACACCTTGCTGTGCGTGAGGCTGAGAAACATCACGTTTAGCTGGTCAGCCATGAGCTCCCAACATGTAAGGGTTCTGGGTTTGAGGGCATGCCTCGTGCGAACAGGAAAAAAGAGAGAATGGATACAAGGGACAGCGAACACTTTATTTCACTTAGCTGCACTTCAGAAGTTTGAGGTGCGTTCTGTTTTTAA
This sequence comes from Pteronotus mesoamericanus, assembly GCF_021234165.1. NCBI lineage: Eukaryota > Metazoa > Chordata > Mammalia > Chiroptera > Mormoopidae > Pteronotus > Pteronotus mesoamericanus. Next base: position 5,821,630 of record NW_026555105.1, read on the forward strand.
TAAATAGGAAACTCATATTCAGTGTAGGAAAAATTAGAAAAATACCAATAAGAGCATATTCATCTTCAAAACAGAGCAAGCCTGCCGCAGGGTGTCAGCTCTCTGGCATCGCACGTCCAGCTCGTGCATTCTCTAAATCGCCTTTGGTGACCGTGTGTCACTCTTTTCATGAGGCAGGGGCAGGTAACCCTTTTCCTCTTTTGCATGATCGTTTCCTGATACCCTCTGGTTGTGTGTCTGAAGGCGACAAACCCCACAAGTGTGAAGTCTGCGGCAAGTGCTTCAGTCGGAAGGACAAGCTGAAGACCCACATGCGGTGCCACACAGGCGTTAAGCCCTACAAGTGCAAGACGTGCGACTATGCCGCTGCCGACAGCAGCAGCCTGAACAAGCACCTGCGGATCCACTCCGACGAGCGGCCCTTCAAGTGCCAGATCTGCCCCTACGCGAGCCGCAACTCCAGCCAGCTCACCGTGCACCTGCGGTCCCACACAGGTAAGGCCCTCGTGCTGTTCCCGCCCTGTGCTCCCGGCCTCCCGTTGCCGCGGGCGTAGATACCTTAAAGTGTTTAGTCACAACGTAAGTAAATGAGCTGGGGGCGTTTGGCACCCCACTGAATGCAGTTTTTGCTGTTTCCACCTCCCCAGAAATGATACTCTCCAGTAAAATAGTGGAAAACATCAATTTATAAATATACAGGGTCTGGCACAAATAGCGCCCTTTTTTTATTACAAAATCATAAGCGTGTAATTCTGTAACATAACAATGTCACACTCAAGCACACCATAGGACATTTTAGATGAAATGTGCAGATTAAAAGTATAAATTATTATACCCATATTATTACTCTAGCAACCACACTCCAGCGGCATTACTTCTGCCAGACCCTGTATGTATATGTGTATGTAACTTTATGACTTATTCACTAGTAAAGTATTTAATTGAGGAGATGTGCTAAATGAAATAGAGATATAAGTGATGCATTTTAAATAAACTCCTGCATAATCGTTTGTTAGTCACTTTACTCCTTTTTAAAGTATACTCTGATCAGCCCAGTGTGAGACAGCGTGATGGAAAAACTCAGCAGAGTAGGTAACGTAACAGATTGTGTATGTTTTCCTTTTGGCAAACATGTCCATTACCTATTAATAGAGTGATGCTGTTTAACAACTGCCACAAAACCTCAGTGGCCTATCACACTAAGTAGTTAATGCTCACACACTTCAGGCCAGGAGTGAGTTGGCCAGGCAACTCTGTCGATCTTGGCTGGGCTCCGTCACATGCGTGGGGAAGGCTGGGTGTCCACGGGCCTTGGCTGGGGGTCTGCTGGCCGTGAGCTCCCTAGCTGTCCACTTGCCTTGGCTGGGGCAGTCTGGCTCTGCTCCTCATATTTCTCAGCCACCTTGTGGGACCAGCGGGCTCCCCCAGGCTCGTCCTTGTTGAGCCAGCGGCAGTAATACAAGGAAGTACAGCCTAGTACGTGACCCCATTTCCAACCTCTACTTGAATCCCATTGGCTAAAGCCGGTTATCCTGGTGTTAGGAGGTGGGGCTGAGCTCCCCCGCAGAGGGTCACCACAAGGTTATGTGTCAAAGGCCAGAGAGACGAGGAGGGATAAAGAATTGGGGCCATTTTTGCAAACGACAGTCCACCCCGCCGTCATTCACATCTTCCCGGCGTGCAAATGTATTCACACCCTCCCGAGCCCTGACAGACGGCACAGCCAGTCACAGAATCAGACCTGAAGGCCAGGACCTCGCGGTGTCCATCGCGTCCGGTGGGGGGCCCCTCCGCCCGGACGCCTGTCCCCACTCCCAGTGGACAGAGCCAGGGCAACCACAATAAGCTCGCAATCTGAAAGGGTGAGAAAGGAGGCCCACCCATTACTGAAGTGGCTCTGACAATGTCCCAGGCCACCCCCCACCCTGTGGACAGGGAATTGTTCTCGATTAGGCTTTGTCTCCTCTCCCTGGTCCCTCACCCTGACCCCTGGAGCATCTTTCCAGCACCTTCCTTAGCTTCCTTCTGAAAAGGAGTACAAAACCTGCCTTTGAGAACTCTCTCACGCTACGTCTTGCCAACTGAGAATTGGGGGCCGTTTTCGAGTCCAGGTTGGAGACGGCTTTGCTGGTGGAGCTGTCAAAAACGGGGTGAGTCTCCTCTGTCTGTGTGTCACCAGCCACACCCACAGTTTTTCGGAGACACGCCTTTCACCTAAAGCCAGCAGTCCGCACTTTGGCACATAAGCTCCTGGGGGTTGAATCCCTTGAGAATTGTAGGAATTCTTGTACAGCCAAGAGAATCCGCTTGGCACCAACTTCATTCTTTTGGCGACTGCAACAGAGCCTTACGCGCACGTCCTTCGTTTCTCATTCGGTCTCCCCCTCCCCCGCCCCCTGAGATCAGTTCCCTGGGTAAGATCTTGGGCCACCGGCTTTGTTCTTTCTTTTTACTGGCTAGAGATGAGAATCTTCATCCAACCCAGCACATCTTTGGTTTTCTATATTCTCTCTAAGTTCCACTTAGAAAATGGCCAGTTCTTTTTCGTTTGTCTCTTTCCTGGAGTAGCTTGTCACATGCAGCTTGTGAGACACATCCAGCATTTTTGCCCAGAATTAACCTCTCCGATCAAGTCCAAACTTCAGTAGGTGTATCTTCTATCTTCTGAGTTACCGCAGGTGACAGTTTTACCAGATGTTTGCCACTACATGGTGTATAGTCAGCCTCTGCCTGCCAACCAGCCAACCCGAAAGCCAGGGCTACGTAGTTCAGTTTTCTGTACGGCCACATTCCACTTCTCGGGGCTTATAGCTGGGTCACTTATCGAGTGTCATACAAATGCAGTGTAACAACCCTCTCCCCCCCCCACGCCACCTCAGTGGATACAACGTGCCTTTTCTGCTCACACATGGGCATCAGCTGGGTGTCGGCGGGCAGCTCTGCTGGTCTTGGCAGGGCTCCGTTACAAGTCGGAGGCGCTGCTGGCCGAGGCCTGGCCGCCCACGGGGCTCTGCGCAGCCCGCAAGCTCTGCGCCACGCGCCTGTCGTCCTCCTCCTGGGACCAGCGGGCTGGGCCGGGCCCGACCTCCTCATGGCTCAGGACGGCAGGCGTGCGAGCGAGCAAACCCCAGTGCGCGAGCCCATTTCACGTCATTACTTGTGTCACGTCTGCGCAGCTACATAGAACAGCGTGATCGGTCCTGTCATCTGAGGTCACGGCAGGTCGTGCCCTAGTCGGAGGTCATGGCTACAGGGGAGGGATGGGAGATGGGGGGCTTTGGGCGACACCTTTGCGATCTGCTGTAGCACCTGAAGACATGGACATAGCTGATGGCCAACTGATTTTCTTCAGAAATCTCCACACCCTAAGTGAGAGGAGCAAAAGGATTCATTTCTGGAAATGGTTCAGAATCATTTTGTCTTACAAGGAGAAACTTACCGTTTACAGCAGCGTCTTTGCATTGGTCCAGAAACGGCGTATTTCCTAAAACTGCAAACGGGCGCTGCGTATGCGGCTGTCTCCGTGGAGTGTTCCGTTCCCCCTTTTAAGTCTGTGGCGCTTCTCAAATTTTACAAATTGTGAAATTAATAGGGTTTTGTTTCTACCCTTCCTTCGCTTCGATCGACCACACTGTCAGACTCCGGATACCCAGGACCGGGTAGCCGGCAGGAGCGAACATGGTCGTTAGCCTTGGAGAGCACATGGCCCAGGGGGACCCTCACTGACTAGGATGCCTCGTTTAAGAAATCTGTGGTTAAAGGGGAAGAAAGAGGACATGACAAAGGGATTTAAACCTTTGGCTTTCATGTCAAAAATGTTAAGCTCTGTGAGATTTGGTTATCTGCTTTTTCTGGGTTCCACATCCGCTAATTGCTTTTAAAAAAAAACAGAAACAAAAAGATTGTCACTCATTTGCGCAGGACTGTGACAGGAAAACCTAGTAAAACGTTCTGGAGCAAGAGATCCTTACTCTGAGTCTGCAGACAGCTCCGCCCAGGGGTCCAGGAATGGAATTTGGGAGGTCCGTGAGGTTGGACGGGCAATCATTTTACAGCTTCATTTTCACTAACTTGTACTGAAGTTTGATGTGTCCTTCATTTATGAAATTATGTATCCTTTAATTAATCTTTCGGCAAATATGAATTTAAAATTAAAAACAAAGTCAAGCAGCTGGAATTGGCAACCAATCCAATAACAGTGTGTGTGACCTTGTTGCTAGTAGAAATCACAGATCTTTTCACCACAGTAGCAAGCAGATCAGAATTTCTTGTATTCTCTTCTCTATTTAGAAATGATTGTAGTTACTGGACACGCCATTAGATCTTATTATTTGATACATTGATAAAGCACATACATAGCTCTATCACAAATTTTTTCTTTTAATTTTTTTAAATGACTATTTCTATATAATCGGTTCCTTTTGCATTCCTGTTCATTTTTAGTTTACATATGCAAGCGTTATTCTGAGAGCGGGTCGGTGGGTTTCACTGAACTGGGAAGGGGGTCAGTGGTATGAAAAGGGGTAGGAATAGCATTGTAAGGCAGGGCTCAGCAGACTTTTTCTACCAAGGGTCAGATAGTGCATATTTTAGGCTTTGTGAGCCATATGGCTGGTCACAATTGCTCACCTCTGCCTTGAAGACGACCATAAACAACACATAAACAGATGGGTGTGGCTGTATACCAATAAAACTTTATTTACAAAACAGACTGTGGGCCAGATTTGGCTATAGCTTACCACTCCTTGTCCTAGAATTTAGGGTGCATGATCTTGGTGGTACTTAGTCATACATAAAACGTTGTTAAGGCTTCCCCATTTTCTCGAAGCTTGCTGTATTTGCTCCCTGTCATCTCTAATTGCCTGTATTAAGCAGCTCATGGTGATGCGTTAGGCCTTATCCCCAAAAAACGGAACATAATCGTACTCTTTTGAGCTTATGGCCTAAGAAAGGGTGCATCGGCCATAGGTCCTGATAATTACCTGGCATCTGAGAACGCCAGCTTTGGAGTCAGCCTGGGGTGGGATCCCAGCCTTGCCATGTACTCTTGGGTGACCGTGAAGGAGTTCTATAGCCTCACGAGGCCTCGGTTTCCTCGTGTGTGCAATAATAGCGTTAATGATAATAATATTGCTAATAGTGCCTACCGCATGGGACTGTGGGGAGCATCCGAGACCGTTCTGGTGGAGTGCCCAGCCGAGTGCCTGCCGTCCCGGAAGCGACCGTGAAGAATGGTGGCTGCTGTTGTTTTGCGTATTGACCCAGTATTGCAATGGGCAGGGTCGCCAAGGTGCCTTAGATGCTTTGGACTTGGCGCTCATTGACAAAATCAATTTGGAATATCACGGCCATTCCGATGTTTGCAATTTCACTTTCAATTTCACCTTCCCTGTTCATCTTTCAGCGAATATGAATTTAAAATTAAAAAAAAAAAAACAGTCAAGCAGCTGGATTTTGTAACTTCACAAATAAAGAATGCAGCTGGCAATGTGGGATAAATAAAGTTTGCTCAATAAACGCATCTTTGTTAATAAAAAAATCTGCCTGAAGGATAAGCGGGGCGTTTCAATCATTGTAAAACGAATATTCTGATGAGTGAGCGCGGAGATGACCGATTTGAAAATATGTCCTTCAATCTGTTGCAAGATGTAACTCCATCAAAATCAACGGATTATGCAGAATGGTACAACTGTGAACCATTAAGAGGCAGAGTGGTCACATTAACTCTAGGAACGATAGCTTGATTGTGTTAACGACTATGCTAAGGATATTCACACATCTTATTTTATCTGGGACGATTAAAAAGACCTCTTTCCAATCTCCATTTTTCTCCTGGGTTTTGTAACTGGTGGTGCACCAAGCATGTGGCGATGGCTCAGGTTTGGGGAAAGAAGAGAAGCCCCCCACCCCCGCCCCCTTTTTTTCTCCCAGGGGCTCCTAGGAGCTGCAGTTAGAAGGTCTCCGCCCGCCCACCTTGGTGTAAGCGATTTTCTGGTGTGTGCTTCGGGGGGATCCGCTGTGGTTGTTGCCTGCCTGTTCTCATCGAAACTCACCTTGTGTTGACAGGGGACGCCCCCTTCCAGTGCTGGCTCTGTAGCGCCAAGTTCAAAATCAGCTCGGACTTGAAAAGGCACATGCGCGTGCACTCGGGGGAGAAGCCTTTCAAGTGCGAGTTCTGCAATGTCCGCTGCACCATGAAGGGAAACCTCAAGTCCCACATCCGCATCAAGCACAGCGGGAATAACTTCAAGTGTCCGCACTGCGACTTCCTGGGTGACAGCAAAGCCACCCTCCGGAAGCACAGCCGGGTGCACCAGTCCGAGCACCCGGAGAAGTGCGCCGAGTGCAGCTACTCCTGCTCCAGCAAGGCGGCGCTGCGCATCCACGAGCGCATCCACTGCACCGAGCGCCCCTTCAAGTGCAATTACTGCAGCTTCGACACCAAGCAGCCCAGCAACCTGAGCAAACACATGAAGAAGTTCCATGGGGATATGGTCAAGACTGAGGCCACGGAGAGGAAAGACGCAGGCCGCCAGAGCAGCCGGCAGGTGGCCAAGCTGGACGCCAAGAAGAGTTTCCACTGTGACATATGCGATGCCTCCTTCATGCGGGAGGACTCGCTCCGGAGCCACAAGAGGCAACACAGTGAGTACAATGAGAATAAGAACTCGGACGTGACCGTGCTGCAGTTTCAGATCGACCCCAGCAGGCAGCCGGCCGCACCCCTCACGGTGGGCCACCTCCAGGTGCCGCTCCAGCCCAGCCAAGTGCCCCAGTTCAGCGAGGGCAGAGTCAAAATCATCGTGGGCCATCAGGTGCCCCAGGCAAACACCATCGTCCAGGCCGCCGCCGCCGCCGTGAACATTGTGCCCTCCACCTTGGTGGCCCAGAACCCCGAGGAACTCCCGGGGAACAGCCGGCTGCAGATCTTGCGCCAGGTCAACCTGATCGCCCCTCCCCAGTCCTCAGGGTGTCCAAGCGAGGCAGGCGCCATGCCCCAGCCCGCCGTCCTGCTGACCACGCACGACCAGGCAGACGGAGCCACGCTGCACCAGACCCTCATCCCCGCCGCCCCAGGCGGCGCCCAGGAAGGCTCTGGCGACCAGACTTTTATCACCAGCTCCGGCATTACCTGCACTGACTTTGAAGGCCTTAATGCTCTGATTCAGGAGGGGACAGCGGAAGTGACTGTGGTGAGCGACGGGGGCCAGAACATCGCGGTGGCCACTACGGCCCCCCCCATCTTCTCCTCTTCCCAGCAAGAATTACCCAAGCAGACTTACTCTATCATTCAAGGAGGGACCCACCCCGCTTTGCTCTGTCCGGCGGATTCCATACCAGATTAGTGCTTAAAAAACAAAAGAGAGGGGTGGGGGTGGGGGGGGAATGCGACCAAAAAAAATGTCCTACAGAGAGTTCTGTAAGAGGCATGCCCTTCATGTTTTTAAAGAATATTGTGAAAACACACCCACCCGTAATAAATGGTAATTTTATACTGCTCACTATGATTTTTTAATGCTGTAATAACTCTGAGACCCCCCTCTGAATCACAGTGTTGTGACTGTTGTAGAATCTTAAACGGTACCAGGATAATTCCGAGTAGGGGTTGGAATTAAATGCATTGAGTAGTCAGCACATTTGTTTCCATCTTGATCTCCGAACTCTAAAAAGGTTTTTTTCCATCTCATTAAACTTGTGTAGTAGATGGTACTTCCCAGGCCTTCTTATGTGCCCCTCTGGAACGTCCCCTGGTGTTTGGGGTACTAGTGTTTTAGCATATGGATAGGAATCTCTGATATGGACCCTTTTCTACATAATGTTACATGGGTGTTTGACCAAGGGAAAAAAGAAAAAAGTTTAGTGCTAATGAGATAAAAAGGAATGGTTTTCTAATAAATTGCTACATGAGCAAAATATACTGAATGTTAATGATTCTGTAGTCACAGTGTGATTTGGAGTGGAGGGGATGTGAATTATATTAAAGAGAACTTGAAGAAGCAAAGGTTCGTAGTCCTCTTTCAAAAATCGTTTTTCAGAGAAAACATCCTACTTCCTTACCTGTCAAATTAAATGTGTGGGATCTAAAGTGGCGTCACGGTCATTTTCATTTTGAAACTTCAGAGGGACGAACCTGAAGTTTCTGTTTAGAGGCAAATATGATGCCAGTGTCTACTAGCCTTTAGGACGGGGTTTCCTAGGATGCCATTGTTTTAGATACCAATGTTTGTGCAATCCCAGAGACAGATGAGAAGCCCCTTGGTTTTTCCAAAACAGAGTCTGTGCTGAGAAGAGGGAAATGCAAATGTTATTGTTTTGAATGGAAGGGCTGTTTGACCAGTAGGTAGCGCCAGAGAGCAAGCCAGGATGACCCGTGCTTATACCCAAAGGCAGGAACTCAGGCATAGTATCTATCTCCAGCCTCTGGCATGATCGTCAATTCATGGTAGGCTCTTAAAAAGTATTGAATGAATGAAGCATGCTCTCACAGAGTGTCAGCCAGGATTGTGAGTTGGAGAGGTTACTCGTGAGCGGAGTATATTAAACATGTTGTAAGAGCACTTTGATACTTCATCAGTGTTCACACACTTTAACTTCCCTAACACACAAACTTATTAAAGTTCTCATGCACATCAGCTCACTTTTACATAAAAGATAGTAACAAACTAAGAAAAATGGAGTCAGCTGCTCTTGGGAGATAGATACAGTTTCAGCTGGGTTTGTCTGTCTTTCTTTGCCCCTTAATATTTGAACACAATTCTGATAACTCGCTGTGTTTGCTTTGCCAAAATTTATTTATTTTCATCTCAGCAATGGTAATAATGATTCATTAACTGCGGGTTGATAAGAAATCAAGAAAGCTTACATCATCCCATGTTAGTGTTTTAGTAATGTTGTTGTTTTAGGATACTGCATCCGTCTCTTTAGGAAGCTCAGCTACGGAATTTTAGCTGGGAAGCTTCCATGGTCAAGAACTTGTTTTCTACCTCTTCCTTTTTTTTGCAGAGTGCCCCCTTTTTACCAGCTTTTAAGGAATTTTTTTCCTGATTCTTAATGGAATGTGTATTCAAGATAGAAAGTATGGGAAACATATTATTTAGAAAAATCAGTCACTGAATAATCCTACTGTCCAGACGTAAAAATCAGGACTGCTTTGATGGACTATCTCCTAATCTTTTCTCCATGCTTATGTCGGTATGTTTTCTACTCTGGTCAGAGAGCTGAGGTTGAATCGAGCGCACTATTGCCTTTTCAGGTACTATATTTCTTTTTCTATCTTTGTAACTCTACCTAACTGCTGCCCTCCATATAAACATATACAAATATACACATATATTTAGATTTTCATGAAACACTCTACAACAGAAAAAACTTGTTCTTTGCAATAAACTCTGCAGAATTATACCAGAACCAAAGCAATAATCTCCAGCTCCAGCCCTTATCACCCCACTCAAGGTAAGTAAAGTTTTCTCTGTGTTCATGCCAACATACATAACTCAAAAGATAACCTAGAAAACGTTTTTTCCTATTTTTGTAGTAATCGTATCACACTATGTATGTTTCTCTCCCCCCTGTTCTTGTTCCATTACTAACACTATTGAGGGTCCATACCACTACCCCAGCATCATTTTTTTAAGCAAAAGTTAGAAAGTGACTGAACCATGCTTTATTCGACAGTCTTTCTAATTTGTGGATATTTAGGTTGTTTTCGTTTTTGGTTTGCCATTACAAACTGCCCCAGTGAGCATCCTACATAATTCCTCATGTTCAGGTGGACTTTTGGGGATCCAGTGCGTTTCCGTAGTTTGTACCTGCATAGATTTCAAAGTCTCATCCAGCGCGGGCTTAGCTATCAGCAGTCCTGGGTGTTCTCCATCTCGAAGTCTTGTTAGCCCAATGAGTGGAGTGAGTTACCTAGTCCTTGTGAGTTTCCCCTGCTGGTGTTTCCATCTGCATTTCTGTGACATTTCTGCATAGACTAGTTAATCACTTGCATTTTTCTTTCCTATGAACTTTAAACTCATACATGCTCATTTTTCTCCTCTGGATTGTTGGGAACTCAGTGATGTGAACCTGAATGTCTGTCACATATTGCTGAGTTTCCTCCCCTCCTGTCCTTTGCCTTTTGACTTTCCTTATGATGTTTCCATATAAAAATACCCATCTTTTGCCCTGGCTGATGTGGCTCAGTGGATTGAGCGCTGGCCTGCCAAGCAAAGGGTGGCCAGTTCGACGTGCAGTCAGGGCGCAGGCCTGGGTTGCAGGCTGGGTCCCCAGTAGGGGGCGCACAAGAGGCAGCCACACATTGATGTTTCTCTCCCTCTTCCTCCCTCCCCCTCGCCAAAAAATACATAAATGAATAAAATCTTTTTTTTTTAAATGCCCATCTTTTTATGCAGTTAGATTCTTCTATTACTTAATTTATGGCTACTGCCTTTTCTATGAAATCCCTCCCTTCTGAGGTTTTCCTTTAATGTTTTTATTGTTTGTTTTTAGTCAGCACCTCAGTGCTGCCAGAATGCATATTTGTAGATTTGTGATAGAGGAGTTTGGTGGCCCGTGTATACCAGGGCCATTTGTTAGACAAAGTAGTATTTTCCTTGGAATTGAAATCTTAATTTCACCTTTAGATGAAGTGCCCAAGCATATTTGGGTCTATTTCTGGACTCTCTGTTTTGGCTCGCTGATCTCTGTGTCTTCTCTGGTTTGCCAGCATCAGATATTTGGTTATATTGGCATTAATGTGAACTTTAATATCTTTCAGACTTATTGTACAAAGCCTCTCTGCAGATATTTTTTTCCAGAATTTTCTCAGCAATTCTTAGCTATCCATATTTCTAAATTAACTCATTTGTCCGGTACCCCCCCCCCGCCCCAGAAAAAAGAAAATCTTTTGAGGATTTTGATTAGAATTACATCAGTATGATATATGAGCTTATGAAAAGAATGGCTTTTTAAAAAATGTTAAATATTCCACCCAAAAACTTTCATTTAAATGTTGTAAACATTATTCAGTGAAATTACAATACATAGTTTTCTTCATATACAATCTGGTTTTATTATATAGGTCTGTATTTTCATGTTCTAAATTTTACTATAATTATAAATACAATCTTTTTCCATTTTAAAATAATTATTTGTTGCAAACATAAAGAATAGCCGTTTTGGGTATAATTGTCCATATTGAGCTGAGCTATCTTAGCAAAAATTCTTATTAACAGCACTTATGAGAAACTTTTGGTCTACGATAAATATGATTTATGATGGTTATGATATAATTATCCTATTTCCAGGTTGTTTTAGCTCTTCCTTACAATATTTATACTAATTTTGTTTTCTTATCCTATTGCATTAGCCCAAACCTCCAAACAGTGTTGCCACAGCTGGCATCTTTATTGCATCTCTAACTTTTACTTGAATGGCTTTAGAATTTCCCAATTTAATATAAAATATGTGGTTCTTTTGGGTGTTGGTTTTTATGTACTTAGGTCATTTTTTTCTACACTAATTTTTACTTAGAGTTTTTATTAGGGAAGGAGAGAGAGAGAGAGAAACCAATTTGTTGTTCCACTTACTTATTCATTCCTTGGTTGCTTCTTGGATGCACCCTGACCAGAGAGCGAACCTGCAACCTTGGCATATCAGGATGACACTCCAACCAACTGGGCTACCCAGCCAGGGCTTGATTTGTATTTTTAAAACATGGTTTCTTAGGCTAGTCAAGATTTTTTGCAAACTCTAAGTTTAAAATAGTATTTTTGAATATTCTTCCTTAAACCAGTCTCTTAATTTTTTCCAAAATGTTAACTATAAAATTTTAAAAGCATTACTTTAGGAAGTAAAGTTTGTAATGCTAATTTTATGGTTGTTTAACAATGATGATAGTCAGTTACCTAGTATTATCATTTTTATTTTTTATACGTTTTTTATTTTTTAATTTTTATGAATTTATTAGGGTGGCATTGGTTAATAAAATTGTATAGGTTTCGGGTGTACAATCCTATAATACTATATTTCTCTGGTATTATCTTTTCCTGAGCATTACTTCACTGAATTTGGAAGGTGAAATTGGGTGATATTTGATTATTAGGAAAAGGGAGATGATAGGGCAAATGTTCTGGACACCATCTGCTGTTACAGTATCGGTTTATTGGTAGGTTCCTTCAAATACATGTATGAAACTTGTCAAAGGGCCCAGAGAGCGAGGAAGACACTAGATTGTACAACTGAGAGTGCCATAGTTTCCTGTCTTGTTGTTTTCCCTACCGGAACTGTGGATCCTGAGGGCTGAGACTGATTCTGACCACTCTAATCCCCAGACAGACATGCTCATTGATTTCATTCATTCAGTCATTTAGTCAGTCAGTGTTTCTTGAGCACCTACTATGTGCCAGGTCCAGTTCTGGAAATTTGGGACTGTCAAGGAACAAAAAGTGTGACTTCTGGTGGGGTGGCCTTTTTAGTGTGGGGAAACAGGCAACACATAATAAACAGAACACGCAAGTACCTTATACAATGTCCTGGAAGGTAGTAAGTGCTTCGTGGGGGAGATGTGGGGAGAAGGGTTGCACTTTTAAGTAGGGTAGTAGGGAAAGCCCCCCTGAGAAGTTACGGTGAGAACAAAGACTGGACCGAGGGAGAGAGGAAGGGGCCATGTGAATACCAAGAGGAAGGGTGTTCCAGGCAGAGGGAAGAGCCTAGTGCAAAACCCTAAAACAGAAGTGTGCCTGGGGTGCCCAAGGGTTAGGTGGCCAGAGAAGGGGGAGCATCAGAAAGAAGAGCAGGTAGAAGGTGAGTGGAGGGCAGCAGTAGTCTCTGTTTTTTTTCATGTCAGACATATAATAATTAAAACAATAGTAACAATTACAGTCATTCAGCAAATACTAATCGCCAAAGCGGCGTGTGAAGGTGGCGACTCAGGGAGGCAGCATCCTTGTTTGCCGGGAGGTTACAGCCTAGTAAGGCAGGCAGGCAAATAACATTTGTCACAGCACATAAATGCGCTAATAGGGGACATAGCAGCATGACCAGCAAGCCATAGAGCCCAGACTTGGACAGCCCCAGAGAGGAGGCCCCGGGGAGGGAAGTCAAAGTGATGGGTAGGAGTTGCCCAGTTGAACGCAGGAAACAGAGAAGTGGGGGTGGGCATGCTGAGGTGGGCTGGAAAACTATGCGGGTCCGGGGGAAGAGAGGTCGTTTGTAATTGGAGCATTTTTGTAGAAGGGAAAGCAAAAAACATTTTTTAAGGTTGATGCTCCTTGGTGAATGTTAGCTCTTAGGATGGTTGTTTATTTCTGGAAAACAATTTTATCACATGTATAAGATGGTCATATAGTTTGTCATCCAAACTGGGACACCTTTTAGGATGAAGTGGCACTATCAATAATTGTGTTGAAAGAACAGGTGTAAATCAGCTTCTGATTCACCATTATTACCAATAAAAGGCCAAGCCCAGAAACTGTAAAAATAATGACCAGCGCTTCACTCTAATGGTGCAAAGCAGCAAAGATTAGAATTTCACAGCCCACGGGTCAGTTTTCCAGAAAAATAAGCCACATGCCAGAAAGCTGGTCAGAATTTAGGTTTTCTGCATAATGTTTTAGATAAACACTTATTATTACTATAACGATATCTATCAGTCTGTGTACCCTTCATCACCTGATTGTATTCCTACTTTTAACGTCAGTAAATGTGGAAAGTGAGATTGTATTTCCAGTCGGCATTCCCTCCCTGGCAGGGAATTACATTTATCCACCCTCGCCCATTGGCATCACGGCGGGTGTTCGTCCCTGCCCTGTCGGTTTCGGGCCAAGTGATTGTTTTCATTTGGCTGTGTGGCTAACGAAATACCAGTGGACCTGACTGGAAGAGGGCTTTGAAGGTGCTGGTATGGTGTGGCTCAGCCTCTGGTTCCACGTGACCTGTCATGAGAAGAACGTACCCAGAGAGGCGTGAGCAGACATGTGGACCTGGCCTCAGCGGCAGCCTAGAGCCAAACCCAGCAGGGCCACAGTGAACTCACAGTAAAAAAGAAAAACAGGTTTTCTTAAGGAAAGCCGCGGGGGCTCTGAGGTTGTCTGTCTCCCAGCAAACACTGGCTCACGCAGGAGGCTGCCGCTGCAGCCCTCAACGTGGGATTACCTGCCGAACCGCCATGGCCAGTGGTCGGTTATTTGAGTGAACGAATGAAAAGATGTCCCCCCTACAATTCTACTTTCAAATCACTCTCAATACACGTACAGTGAAAAAAGTACTTGTCCTTGTTAAATTTAGATACAAATACAGCAGGAGTCGTCTTGCTTCCTTTCCTTTCTCCTTCTCCTCCTTCTCCTCCTTCTCTTTCCTCTTTTTTATCTTCATTTCTGGTCCCGTTCATGGGAAAGGGTCTCCTGCCCCAATCTACCTGAGACAGTTAGCCTCCGTACCGACGCCTGTATGGAGAGGCAGCGTTTTCCCTACTGGCTCCGAGACTCAGGCCCTCCCAGGAGAAGCTCCGTGAAAAGAACCAAGTCCCGGAGATGCCTCAGCTCATAGGAGATGTTACACCTTCCTAGAGAGGATTTGGTTCATTTTGAGCCAACTCTTCCGAAAGATAAGCAGAGATCAGATTAATATGAAAGACTGGTATGTGGAAGGCTCAGCAAACGTTTAAATTTTTTTAGTATTAAAAGTTCTTGCAAATTAGCAAATCAGTAGTCATCCTTACAGAGTGGCTTTCAACCTAACCCAGTGCACAGAGCGTAGACACACCCAAATAGCCCTTAAGCAGGTGGTAGGTACCATCATCCAAAGATCCTTGGGGGTCCACTGGACCCCCACGTTCACCCACATGCTTCAAATGGGGCTGACACACTCCCTACATGAGGGAGGACGTGTGTCCCATGGTTGGCCAGGCACAGTACCCTACGACTTTGGTCGGGATTATTGGTCTAAAGAAAGGGTCAGCAATGCTTTTTATAAAGTGACAGAAATGGTTGCTGGTTTCAACAGAAATAATTGTGAGTAGATATTTCAGACATAGAGGGTCATCCCATCTTTGTTACAGCTACTCAACACTGCAATTTTAGCTCAAAAGCAGCCATAAACAATATGTGGAAACGAATAAGGCTGTTTTCCAATAAAATCTGATTTACAGAAACAGGCAGTGGGCTGGGTTTGGTCCAGAGGCCACAGTTTGCCAGCTCCTGGTCTAAAGGATGGGCACATGACCCAAGGCAAGTCCACCCAGCCTAACCAGGGCTGACGCCTGGGACTTTTGTTTGCACGATCATAGCAGAGGCACTGTCTTTACCTTTCTATTCCTTGGATCTACGAGAATAGGAGGCTATCATTGCCTAAGTAGAGACGTATTATTTACCTATCGCTATGTAACAAATTACCCCAAAACTTAGTGGCTTAAAACAAAACACGTGTATTATTTCAGAGTTTCGGCGGGTCAGGAATCCAAGCACCACTTACCTGGGTCCCCTGGCTCGGGGTGGCTCCCAAGGCTGTCTTCCGGGCATTGGCCCGGGCTGGCATCCCATCGGAGGCTCAGCCGGAGCCCCAGTGCTTCCAAGCTCACCGACATGGGTGTCGGCAGGATTCAGTTCCTTGCGGGTCGTTGGGCTGAAGGCCTCACGTCCTCACTGGCTGCTGGCCGGAGGCTGTCACCAAGGTCATGCCCCACGGGCCTGTCCGTAGGACGGCTTACCCCGTGGCAGCGGGCTTCCGTAAGAGGGAGCAACTGAGAGAGAACAAGACAGGGCAAGTAAGGAGAAGCCAGTCCTTCTTGTAATCTAATCTGAGAAGTGACATTCCATCACTTTTGCCAAATTTTGTCCGTTAGACGTGGGCCTGTGTCCTGGCTGGGGTGGCTTAGTGGATTGAACACCAGCTTACACACCAAGGGGTCACCGGTTCGATTCCCAGTCAGGGCACATGCCTGGTTTGCAGGTCAGGTCCCCAGTTGGGGGCATGTGAGAGGCAACCAATCGACATCTCTCTCACACATTGATGTTTCTCTCCCTCCTTCTCTCTGCCGTCCCCTCTCTCTCTCTAAAAAAAAAAAAAAAAAAAAAAAAAAGGTAACAAAATATTTCTTTAAAAAAAGAAAAAAGAAATGCAGAACCTCAGGCTCCATCCCAGACCTTGGCATCTCTGGCTGCATTTAAAAAAATAAAATAAAATAAGTGTGTCTCTGGGTCTAGCCCGACCTCTAGCGGGGGTGTTTAGCCAAAAGCAAGAATATCAGGAGGAGGGGCTCATTAGGAGCCATGTCAGAAGTTGCCCACCCCCTTAAGGAAGTCCCTGTTTGCCCAGAGGAGCAGAGGAAGACCAAGCCAAGTGTGGGCCCTTGCATCAAGACAGAGCTGAAATAGAAATGCACCCCCACCGTGCAGTTATGTGACACAAATTCTTGTTTTTCCTTTGTCCTTAAGGCAGTACTAGTTGGGTGTTTTGTTACTTTGGAGCACACAATCCCAACTAAAAGATGCTCTGTTACAGAGATTGAGTCAAAAGATGCCTTGGGTATTTACAGTAATGGGTAGAAAAAGGTCATTTTTCATTACTGCCTCCTCTGTGCCAAGTAATACACTAAGCATGTTACAACTGTGTCATCAGCCCTCAGGACAGCCCAGAACAGGAGATAATGCAATAACGCTCTTTTCACAAATGAGGACACCAGGGCCCAGAAATGTTAAGCCATTTGCTCCAGGCTCTAGAACTATGATTTCACCAGCTCTGTGTTGTGTGAGAGTTTATGCATTTTTGAGCATTCATTAGGCTGCCTTACTTTTCCATGAGTTCCTCTTAGGTAAAAAGATCATGCATTTTACTTATTTGTAGAAGTAAAGCCCAGTGCCTCAAGTTAAATACATTGACCATATTGATTTATTGATTGATTGATTGAGCAATCCCTAATAAGTTCCTCAGGCCTGAAGAGATATTGAGGGTGAGCTTCCTTAGATCCAGCAGGAGTAATTTTTCTTATAACTTTGAAAAGGCTGAATGGGTGTTTAGTACGCCCACTTCTCAGGTGATAACACTGAGGCCCAACAGTCCTGGTGGCTCACTGCCAAACCGGCAGTGCCAGCGGTCCGCGTCACCCTCAACTTCCCCATCTCATTTGCAGCCTTGACCTTGTCCCCTTAGCAGAACAGAGAAGGGAGACTCCCACCTTTGCAATATGACAAACAGTGGTTTGACATCAAGCAGAAAGGAGAGCAGCAGGAACGGGATGCTCCGGCAAAGACTGTTAACTGTCCCTGATAACTAGGGTCCTGTCCTTTTTAGGACTAGAACCACTGACATTTTTGTGAGGTCTTTCATGAATAGTTCATATATTCATACTGTCCCAATAGCAAAGCAATAGAAGGTGGTGTATGTGGAGATGTCTCTTTCCCATCCTGTGTTCCCTTCCTGGTCCTTATGGGTGACTACCTTTATTGATTTTTTAGAATAATATTTTATTTCCCAATTACAGTGGATGTGCAATATTATATTAGTTGCAGATGTACAACCCAGTGATTAGATATTATATGACTTCCTGTGATCACCCCAATAAATCTAGTACCCATCTGGGACCATATATAGTTATTATAATGTTACTGACTATATCCTCTATGCTGTACTTTATATCCCCATGACTATTCTGTAACTATCAATTTGTACTTCTTAATCCCTTCACATTTTTTACCCATTCCCCCAACCCTCTTACCACCTGGCGACCATCAAAATGTTCTCTGTGTCTATGAGTCTGTTTCTGGTCTGCTTGTTCGAGTAACTCTTTGGAGGGGTTTCCCCAGCAGCAGTCCCTGGGACAAGGATTAGAGAGCATGTAGGTGGTTTGGGAGGTGATCCCATGAAACAACACTGTGGGGACAGGAAGTAAAGCAGAGGAGAGAAGGAGAGAACACAGACCGTGTTAACCATACTCTTACCCTTGCGGACAACTGGCACTTACTCCTGCTGGAAGCCCCTGGAACAGAAGAGGGGGAGCCGGTGCCTCGGAGCTCTCCGCCCGCCAGGCAAGGGAGGCGGGCCCCGCACCCCGCAATGCCAGCACGCACTGATGGAGGGCTAATCCTGGGGTGGCAGGAGGGGCTTAATGGCCCAAGTAGGCAGAGGGACGCTGGCAACCAGAGAAAACCCTCAGGGAAAGAAAAGAAAACCTCCAGCGCCGGCAGATGCAGGTCAGTCGAGCATGCACCAGGGCAACGTGGAGGAGGAGGGCATGGGGTGAGGCACCAACAGTGTTTGCTACACTGCATACTGTTCCAGTATGTCTTCATGCAAATTCATAAACTAGTATGAAGGTACTCTTCCATGACCACTTCCCTTTTGCAAAAAAAAAAAAAAAAGTAGCATACTACACACACAGTTCTATCCCTTGCTTTTTTCACTAATATATTCAGAAGATCTTACCATATTAGTACATAAGAGCTTTTTCACTCTTTTTTTTTTTTTTTTTACAACTGCAGAGTTTTCCACTGAGTGGCACTACCATGGTTTATTTAGCAAGTGACCTATAAACAGACACTTGGGTTATTTCTAGGTGTTTGCAATTTCAAAGAGTGTTACAATGAATAATCTTGTAGATAGGTCATTTGGTGTGTGTGCCTATGTATCTGTAGCATAAACTCCCAGAAGTCCTCTGAGTTTTAGTTAACAGGGCACACAGCCACCCTGTTAGAACCCACATCCCCAGACTCCCTTGCAGCTACATGTGACTATGTGACTAAATTCTGGCCAATGGGACACAACCAAGAATGACACACACTCTTGGTCACCTCTGTAAAGGTCAGCTGCTCATCCTCCTCTTCCTCCTTGCTCCTTGCCATGGGCTGGGTCCCTGGTGTGGATCTTTGCCTTGAGGAAAACACTCCAGGGGATAGTAAAGCAATAAGCTAGGAGATGGGTCCCTAGATGGTCTCCTGGAGCGTCATCCAACAGAAATAAACCTTCTGTTTTATTTAAGTCACTTTTATTTGGTCTCTGTTAAACAGCCCAAAGCAACAGCCTAACTGAAGATGGGATCCTATGAGGACCCATTTCATAGTATGGCTGAACTAAGTGTTCGAAACACACCCCTCCTATCTTTTTCATTGATGTATCCCCGGCACACCTGCACAATGTAGGGTCTCAATATAATCAATAAGTTTGCAATAATAATTATTCTATTTTTAAATAGTTGTAAGTTATAGTGCAAGGGTAGCAGATAGATGACTGCCAATAACAATAATACCTAATAGTCCTGATTATATACTGTTTGTCACTCCTGTTACATATAGTCCCTTTCAATTCTCAGAAAAACCATTTGAGGTAGGTAGAATTATTATCCTCATTTTAGAGATGAGGAAGCTGAGGCTCAAGGAGGTGAAGAGCTTGTCCAAAATCACACATCCATGAGGAGCTGGACTCTGGTGAGATAAGACACATGAAATGTCTTCTACAATAGTGCTTCGCTCATGGAGAACATCTGTGAATGCACACTCTTTCCATTGTCTTTACCACCGCCCTCACCGTTGTTGTACGTCATTGCTTCTCAGGTAAGAAGAGGTAAACGAACTTCCCGAACCAGCCTAGGACTGGCCTCAGGATGGGTCTGAGGGTTAATAGGGAAAGGAGGACTAGGAAGTGGTTTACTCACATCCTGCTTGCCTCTACCTCCCACCCCGCTCCTTCCCCTTATCCCCAGCCCCCCGCCCACCTACAGCCAGACTGATGTCCCTCAGAAGTCCATCTTTTTGCCTCCTGGTCTAGGCATAAGCTGTCCTCTCAGCCTGGAGCCCTCCTCACCTCGCTTTTTTGCCTGCCCAAGACCCAGCCATCTGGGGTTATGAATCCGCCTCTTGCAGAAAGCTTTGCCCAACCACGGTATGAACCTTTCTTGCACTGTCTTGTTCACTTGGTTTTCCCCCTGATGACTGTGTGGCTCCCTTAAAGGCTTGCTGTTGCAGTCCCAGAGGTTAGCCTAATGCCTCATACCCAGACAGAGCCCAGTTACTGTTTTTTAAAGAAATGAGCGGCTCTGGAACAAACCCATTAGGACAGAACATGTCAGAGTCAGGGAGACTGTGGCCTAAGGCGTGGAAAATAACTCTTGGTCCGGGAGACTTCAGTGTTGCTAGACAGGGATCAGAAACTCAGTTTTCTCAGGAGTAGGTAAAACAACTCACCACCCCAGGCCACCGCCCCCTGCCCCAGGTCTAAACGCTTTGAATTTCTATTCTTGGACAACATTCCTTTACAGTTCAGGAACTTCCAAACCTGTAGGCGCCATCAGATGAATTGAAGGCTGTTTATTTTCTCTGCAAATAAAGTCCCTGGTCCACTTTGTTGCCCACACAGGGGCCCCTGCCAGTATTTCATTTCTTCATTTTAGATTCAGGAGTGGGACTTGGGGTAGGAGCAAAAAGGAAAGAGGAAGAAGCAGCGAGGGGTTTGTATCCTGGTTACTTACATTTTCAACTGAGACGGTGCCCTAGTGGCCTTTAAACTAGTTTCCTTCCTTCATTTAAAAGTTATGTATGCTGGCGGGAATGTAAATTGAGATAGCCACCTTGGAAAATAGTTTGGCATCTCCTAGAGAAGTTGAAGGGGAGCGTATGCTATGATCCAGCTATTTCCCGCGCCACACTGCGCTTCTCAAACTTAGCATGCATGAGAATCACCTGGAGACGCTGTTCAAATGCAGGTTCGGGCTCCAGTGTGTCTCCAGATGTAACATGGGTACCGGTCACCTGGGAAACGTGTTAGGAAGCAGATTCTGCCTCCTGTGCTTCTCAAACTTTAATGGGCAGAAGAACGACCTAGAGACCTTGTTAAAGGCAGATGCTGGGCATAGAGAAACCTCCCTGTGTGAATCAGGGGGCCCGTGGAAAAAATGTTTATAGCTACATAGCTCATAATGACCAAACTGGACACCACCCATTGGCAGTGAAGGTACAGACAAAATATGGTATATTCATACTATTCACAGACCAGAGGTTACGTGAGAGTGAAAACGAACGAGATACAACCACCTGCGACCACCTGTTCAATCTCACAAACTGAAAGAAGGAAAGGAAAATGACTCATACCGTCCAACAAGTGGCTAGACCAAGCAACATGTTATTTGAGTGACAAACTATTTTTAAATAATAATCACCCAGAAGTAGAAATAGGGGAACAAAGTGGCAGAAGGGAGGAGAAGCTTATGGATGAAACATGTGAAGGGTTTCTTTGGCTCAAAGAATGTTCTAGATCTAAAGTTGGCAGTTCCCTGAGCGTTTGCTTTATTCCTTTAATTGCACATTTATGTTATATACTCTTGGGTGTGTGCCACACACATGTTAGGAGTTTTCCAATTTTAAAACTTGAAACATTGCAGAAAGGTCTGTAGCAAGATGTCAGTCATTCAGACAATTGCATCGCGAATTTTGCTCTCCCGTCCTCTGGGATAACTCCTGTGACCGAGCCTCTGGTCTCCCCTACATTCGCAAGGCTCTGTGTGCGCTCATGTACACAGGGCGGGGCAAAAGTAGGCTTAGAGTTGTTCATATGGAAAATAATACAATATTAATAAATAATATTATAAGAATAAACTATTTTGTGTACTCACAACTGTAAACCTCCATTTGCCCTGTCCTGTGTGTGTGTGTATACATATGTCCAATTGAATAGAGATGTTGTTAGATACTTATGTATTTATATACATATATACATACACACAACAGCATAATTTATGTACTTCACTTTGAACACTTCACTTACATATCTTGAAGAATAATATTTCCTATCAGCGCACAAAGAAGTACATTATACTTTTCTATGGTCCTACAGAACTTATTCCATTGTATGGCAGAAACACAATTTAGTTATTGATTGCTTTTTAACTATCAAGTAGTATGTGAATACCTTCCCTAGTTTTTTTAAGGGCAGTATTATTAAGGATAATGTTCTCTTAACATACACACAGGAGTTTTAGGCTCTTCAATCTTCCCATCCCCACTGTGCTTAACACATAGCCAGTGGGTTGCCTTCTAGCGCCTTTTTATTCTGGGTTTTCATGTCTCCTCATTGGAAATATATATGGATTTGAATGTGTTTAAATCTAGGTCGAACTTGCCTTTTTTTCTTCGATGCGGTTTATCGGGGGCTCTAGCCATGCTCGTATACATAAATCTAGCAGATTGCTTTTATTTGCTGCCTCGTAGCCTATGGTGCGGCTAAACCTCGGTTTAATCTAACCGCTCCCCTATGGCTGGGCATTTAGTTTCTTTGTCAATTTTTTTTGCTGAGACAATAGTGTCGCTACAAACGTCTTTGGACATGCTCCCTCGTGCATACGTGAGGATGTTTCTCTGGAGAAGAATAGAGGGAAAGGAGAATTAATTGCTAGATCATTGGCAGGGCAATTTAAAAATTTATTGCCAAACTGCCCTCCAAAGGGGCGATAAACATTCCCACTCCCGCTAGCAACGCATTAGAAGACCGATTTCCCTGCACTCCTGCTAACAGTAGATGCTCTCAGCCTTCTTAGTTGTTATTGATCTGGTAGGTGAAAAATAAAAAGAGAGGGGAATTTATGGCTATTTAATATTCACTCCCCTGTAATTAGTGAGGCTAAACACCTCCTGCACGTCTGTTGCCTAGAATCTGCATCAAACAAGATCTCCATTCTCCTGCCCATTAAAGTTTGAGGAGCACTGAAATCAGAATCCGCTTTTTAACAAGGTCCCCAGGTGCTCTGTGTCCATGCTAAATTTTGCGATACACTGGAGTCAGAATCTGCATTTTAACAAGGTCCCCAGGCGGTTCTCCTGTGTGGTAAGTTTGAGAGGGCGGTGTCGGGTGGAAGAGCTGGGTCGTAGCCTGTGCTCCCCTTTACTTGCCCTGAGACAAATTGAAACAGTATTTCAGTCCATTTTAACTTGCCTGTCTTCCATCACAATTGAGCTTGGACATTTTTTTCATATTTTTATGAGCTGGATTTTTCTCTTCTGGGAACCAGCTAGACAGTGAATCTTAACTTTGCTTCAGACACACCCAAGCCAATCCCCTCTGAGCCTCTGCTGTGGTTTCCTCTCCCAGAAATGCGGCCTCCCTGGTGCTCCCTATGACTGCCTATTATAGTCGGGTTTTAGCTCAAAAGGCCCTGCTGGCCAGACTCAGGGACCCCCACACCACCGCCCCTGACTCTCCGCCATACCACCCCGTTTCCTCCCCATCGCCGCAGTCTTCGTTATCTGAAATGACCTTGTGCGTCCGTGCATGCATGCATGCATTCATTCATTCTCAATTCCCTCCTCTGACTGCGCCGCTGGGCCTTGTTGGGCTTGCCGATCGCTCTCCATCCAACACCTAGAATAGACCCAGGCAGTCATGTGGGCTCAAAACGTTATTATCCGAGGAACAAATTAATGAGCTCCTGGCCAATGGCGACATAAGCTTAGCCTCTGTCTAGAGGTACACCCGTTTGGGAATCAGTCACTGGTTCAGTCCTGTATCTGTAGTGGAGAACAGCCGCGGAGATGACGGAAGTCAGATGAGAGGACTTAGGGGAGCACGTGACCCAGGCAGTGCGCTCCCACCCTGGCTGGGAGGCCCAGGACAATCAGAGAGACAATTATACTTTATTTTTATCTATTTCTCTTGAAAAATAAAACAATTACTTGAGCGATGTTAAATGAGTAGTATTAAATTACTCATCTTCTTTATATATATGTATTGAAGCCAGTACGCAGGTACAGGCAACGCGCAATTAAGGGGGGCTGAGTAACGTCAACACAGGCTTGTTTTCACCCGATTTATTTCCACGTGAAACAGTGTCTGTGCCTAGTTAATTGGAGCCACCAATTCTAGATGAGTGCTAGCTTTTATTATGGGAAACTGTAACTCTAACTGCATCGTTGTCAATAATAGCTGGTAACACATAGAGAGTGCTGCCTCTATACGCGCCTTGCGCGGTGGACTTGACCCCGAGGAATCCATCCTCCCAACCACCCTGGCTGTTAGCATTGCCATTTCATGGATGAGAAAAGTGGGGCACAGAGCAGCATGCCCAAGGTCGCCCGGTAGCGGAGTCAGGATCCCAACAGGAGCTGGCTGCGCCTGTGCCAAAATTCAGTTACCACATTGTGCAGCCTCCGGAGCCTTGGGAACGCTTTGTAGAGAGTGGCCAGGAGAGTCTTTGGTGGAGTTTGGAGGTGCACCGGCTACCTCTTGTCCAAGTACTTAAGAGTTATCAAAATTACAGATTTCTCCATTTTCTTTTACAAAGTGACAAGCGTTGAAAATTTATTGACTTTCTCTGTGAAGAAAGGGGATCACTTAACCATTGAAAAAAAGTATGTCAGGATAAAGGTGATATATAAAGAATGAGAAAGTAACTAGTTTGCAAGAGAAACATCCTATGGACCGAAGTATTTTGAAATGCATGTTTGGCCTTGATTCCCTTGTTAAGTGATTCTGTTGCTGAAAACAGTGAAAAATTATGACAGAGAAACCTCTATCTGTTTGTTGAAACTTAGCAGAATTGTTAATCTGTTTAAACATCCTCCAAATAAGGAGCCACAGTGGGTGTGAAATCCGTTTATTAAACATAGAGTAATGCACCCTCTTCAGTTGAATTTGCAAAAGCTCCAGACTGTTTATCAGGGAAGGTGAAAATTTATAACCTGGATAAAAAAAAAAAGAAAAAATGACCAGTGAATTTGTATAATTGGTGAATGGGATGAAAATAGTCAACCATAACTTATTAAGCACAGCCAATGATACCTTGCTTTCATTTAGATCTCTGTATCCTGTGACTTATATTTTTTTTTCAATTTTCAATTATGACCCTTGAAATCAAGCCATAAAAACCAAGCATGGTATTAAAATGAATTTAGCACCATAACTTTGAATGCATATAGTGTAAAATATTAAAACAATGCCTTCAAGAAAGGAAACAAATTTAATCAGTTGCTGTCATTATATTTATGAAAAACATTAATAATGTTACTTGTCTTGAAACATTGCACACAGGGAAAATGCATGATCACAGTAAAATATTGCATATCAATTTTATTGGCAAAAATTAACACAGGATGTGGCTCCACAGTATCTGTTACACTGTGGGGCAAGTATAAATCAGTGCCACTGCTTTGGCATTATCTCTTAGTCACCTGTGCTGTAACCAATGTGGACATTCATTTAAGAAACTAACACTTTTTAGAAAGAGCATAAGTCATAGTCACACTATACACATGGCAAAGACCAGAAAACAACCCATGTGCCCATCAACAGGAGAGCAAATGGAAGAACTCTGGTATGTTCACACCACGGAGTATTACACATCAGTGACAATGGATGAATTCTAGTGGCAGCAATTTATTGATAGACAATCCTAGTAATCTGCTAAACGTGGGAAAAGTAATTCCTGGAAGATTACATACCCTTCTATGACATTATTTTAAAATTAAAATGACATTTTAAAAATATTTTGTAAAACATTTTTCTTACTGATTTTAGAGAGCAGGAAGGCGGAGGGGGGGCATCAATTTGTTGTTCCACTTATTTACGCATTCATTGTTGCTTCTGGTATGTGCCCTGACCAAGGATCGAACCCCAACCCTAGTGTGTGGGGACAACGCTCTATCCCACTGAACTACCCGGCTAGTACAAAGTGGTGTATATTTTTAAAGAATACTTATAGGTACAAAAAAAAAAAACTTGCTAAAAAGGAAAAGCAAAGGAATGCGTACGTAGAATTTAAGTTGAGGGCTATTAAGTTAAAGGAGGGAGCGGTAGGGGAAGGAGGTGTAGGTTATGGTTGAAGTCCTAGTTTTGGAGTGGTGGGTTCCCTGGTGTTTATTATATCATAATAAGACAGGGAACAAGCAAGCAGCCAAATACAGGCCAGTGATGGATCCGTAAGGACAAGGTGGCATATAGCAAGGATTGATTAATCCAGTTGTGCGCCTCACGGCTGAGGAATAAAGAGAGCTCCACCCAAACACGTGCACACCCCAAGCATGTAAAGGGTGTCAGATGTCACCCATCCTCCATGCTAGGTGCACTTCCCCTTTGAGCTTCCCCAGAGGCAACCGCTGTCCCCAGTGTACTCAGTATCCTTTTGTGACCTTCCAAAAGGAAACACGAGAAACCCGAGCACCTATGGATGTTTCCAAATAGCATTAGTTTATGTGCAGCTACATGCACACCCCAAAGAAAACTTTTAAACTGCTTTAAAAAAAAATTTTTTTTTTAAATTTACCCTCGAGTGACTTCACCTTCCATTTACACAGACATCGTTGGAATCAATTCACAGCTTGAAAATCAACAGGAAGGTTGAGGAAAACAGTTCAATGTTTGAGAAATATAAAAATGCTTTTCTCGCAGGCGGTCTCCTAGGGTTTACCAACCGTAGCCTCACAGCCGACGTTTTGCCCGGCGTCGTGCAACCCCACGGGGCCCGCACAAGCCGCAACGGGAAATCCGCCCCCCGCCCCCGCCGCGGCGCTGTTGGAAATACAGATTCCCAGGCTCGCGCCCGGATTCGGAGCGGAACCTGGCTGGGTCATTTTAAGTAAGACTCCACGTGATCCTCAGGTTCGGGCAAGCTCGGGGCACAGACCCGCCTTCAGGAACAACCCCAAAGGGGAGAAAGTAAACACCTGGGGGATGTCGGTTAGCTTTTCTGCTCCCTGTAAGGTGCAGTTCGCCTGGTGCAAGGAGGGGTTCCCCCTCCCCTCGGGTCTCGTCGAGGTCCCGGCCAGTCTGAGCACGAACGCCAATTAGCTTACCCGCCCCCGTCCCCCGAGGACCGCGCCTCGTTCACCTGCTGGGCGGGGCCCGCGCCCCTGAGCCCTAAGGCTTCTCCTGTGTGGCCCAGGACCCGGGGCGGCGCTGTGTAGACACACGGGTTCCCGGGCTCCGCCACCTGGAGCCCAAACTTTCAGAATCTGTATATTTAATCGGCTTCTCCAGGACGCCGCCGTTGGGGACTTTCTGGCCTCGTTTAAATTTTAAGTGCGACTGTGCAGCCAAGGTTGAGCATCACGAGTGGAGGTCGCGCCTCCCGCCCCCGGCTGCCTCTCCAGACAACCTGCGGAGCTGACAGACAGACAGACCCCCCCGTGCCCACGTTTCGGTCCAGGCCAATTAAACCCGAGTGCGAAAGCGGGCCCGCTCCGCAGCGGCCGCGAGGGCTTCGCCCGGGAGCTCGTTAGAAATCCAGAAGCTCGGGCCCCCCACCCCAGACCCACTGAGTCAGAATCTGCATTTTAACGAGATCCCCAGTGATTCCTGCGCACATTAAAGTTGGAGGAGAGCTGTGCTTCTGAAATTTTAATGGGCACACGAATCACCTGGGGAGCTTGTTAAAATGCAGACGTGGTTTCTCGAACTTGAACGTGAATGCGAATCACCTGGGGAGCTTGTTAAAATGCAGATTCTGAAGCTGCGGGTCTGGGGTGGAGCCCGAGCGTCAGCATTTCTAACGAGCTCCGGGTTGGTGCGGGCTGCGAGGCCCGGGACCGCGTTTCCCCAGGACCCCGAGGCCCTGGCTCTGGGCCAATCAGCCGTCAGGACTCGTGATAAATCGCCCTGCTCCGCTGAGGAGCAGAATTGCCAAGACATGCGCGCTCAGGCTGAGGGGGTGCAATTCCCGAACTCCGGGAATTGGTTGTATGAAGTAGGCCACTCGTAGGGACTTGCCGGGAGCCCAGATCCTTACGCCATGTCGCGGCGCAAGCAGACCAAGCCCCAGCACCTCCACTGCGAGGAGCCGCAGCCTGCGCGCCAGGAACTGGAGGAGGCGGCCCGCGGGGTGGCCGGGGGACCAGGTGAGTAGCGCTGCGGTCGCCCCGCCCGGGCCCGGACGCCGTTTCTCGGGTGTTCCCGGGCTCGCGCGGGTGCGAGGTCCCGGCACCAGGCGTGGAAGGGCGGACGAAGCTTCCAACGTGAATTCTGGGGCTCGGACCTCGGAACCCCTGGCCCCTCCCCCCACCTTGTAAATTCACCCTCTTTGGGTAAATTGCTCCGCGCTCCGCGGGGAGTTCTCCAGCCACTCCCCGCCAACGCTGGTAAACGGCGGCTCCTGTTCCGAACCTGCTGCTAGGATGCTCTGAGACCCCTCCGAGGCTGCCTTCGGGGTGTGTCGGAACCCAGGTCCCCGAGCTCCCCGGCGCTGGGCTGGGGCCAAGCGCCTGGAAAGTGGGTATTGAGACCGGCGCGCAGGACGACCTTCTAATCTAGGAGCTGGAGAAATACCTGAAAAATGTCCTACCCACAGCGAGCACACGGGGCTAAGTGCTGGAAAGGGACAGTAGCGAACGAGGACAAAATTCCAGCCCTCGTGAATCTTATGGCCCAGTGGGGACGAGAGCGGTGGCACAGGAGTTGAAACCGTGGGGTGTTAAGAGTTTAGGGGTGCGCTGGGGGGACATGAGAAGAGCAGTGGAGGGAGGTGTGAGGCCTGGGGCCAGGGGGCCCTTTCCAGGGCTTTGTCCAAGGCGGGCCCCACCGGGGAGGGCACCGTCGGGTAAAACTCTGAGGGAGCGCGCCGAAGAGGTGGCCTCGGGGAAGAGCGTTCCAGGCCGCGGATCGGCGAGTGCGGAGGCGGGGGCGTCCGCGGGCTGGAGCCCGCAGCGGGTCGGATGAGGTCCGCGAGGTGACGGGGGCGCCAGGGACCCACGTGGAATTTGCCTCTTAACCTAGAGAAGTGGAGCCGTTAGGGGGGAGGGGATGTCGGGCAGGGCGGGGCCACAGTAAGGTTTAGCGGGCTCCCCCGGGGTGCCACGTGGCTGAGGAGGTCTGGGCGCAGGGTAAAGACCCTCGGCTACCCTATCACCCCGGGGCCGGGGCAGCGTTTCCCACCCTGTGGCCTCAGGAGCCACCAATTCTAAAGTGCCTGTGGGTCGGGAGCTTTGCTCACTGGTCAAATTCCAACCGCTCCTCTTTGGCACCCCCACCCCACCCCTTGGAATGTCGGGGGTGGAGTGAGGTCGGGGAATCTGCATTTCTAAAGCGCTTCCCCTGCGGATTCTCTCGCGCTCAGGTTCAGACTATGTAGGTTCCGACTAGATCTCCCCCCCTCCCCTTCCCCCCCCCCCGCGGTGGTTAGCTGATACCTTTTTCTTAGGAAGGAAGTGGGGAGAGGAGTTTCAACTGCACTACCTTCTCTGCCTCCCCTGCGTTTTCCTGGCCGGGCCCGGAGGGTCCCGGGTCGCCATTCTGAGAAGCCTCAGACCCCCAGCAGCGGGGCCGTTGGTGACCACACGCTCCCAAGGAGGTGGCGGAGGGCCAAAAGCGTAACCCCGCCACTCCTAAATTAATAGTTTGTATTTGAAACTAAAGCCTGGCTGCCTGAGTTACCATAACCAAAATACTAAAACTACCACTCTGCCCAAGGCCTAGAATGGGGACTGGCGGTTTGGACTTGTACTGTCTGGGGTGGGGCGGGGGCTCCTGCCGATCCTCCGAAAGGGGAATTAGGGACTTATTGGGAACTGTTAGGGAGAAGCGATTATTGAAGACTTCCTGAATTACCCCAGGCTGTTTTTCCAAGTTCCTGCTGTGGGCTACTTTTTATTCCTGCAAACAGCTTAGTCCCGGAGCCACGCCCTGTGTTGGAAGGTGCTGGGGAGGGTGTTCTGTGTTGGGCAGTAACGGGGTGTGCCCTACGGGAGCAGGGCAAGGTCAGGGCACCCCAACATGCCTTGACAGCAGCCACCGCTGCGGAGAAGAAGCAACCGTACAGTTGGTGGGTTTTCCACCTGTATTTTAGTCGGTGGTGCTCAGCCAGAGGCTTGCCTTTTTTTTTTTTTTTTCTTTTTACCCTCCTCCCAGTTCGGGCCATTCCTAGAAATGGCTTTGCAACCAGAGTAGCTTTCAGAGGAAATGTAATGGAGCAACTCAAATGGTAGACTTTCATCTCAAATGGTAGACTTTCATCCCCACGAGTTAAAAAAAAAATAAAGTAACACAGGGGCAGGGAAACAACCTTACACAATAAACATCTGAAGTTTCTCAAGGGGTTAAAAAACGTCCACTGTGCTAAACTAGGGTCTGTCGAATTTGCCCCCGCCTGTCAGGACAGACAGGTGTCTGCCCCAGCTCCACCTCTCCCTTTCCAGGAGAGCGGGGACTTCCCTGGATGTCTAAAGGTGAAGGAAAGTCCCTGCCCTAAATACTACCTGGGTGGCCCTTGATAGCTGTCGGACACAGTTTTCTGATCATTTTAACCCATTTGTCTCCCGACTGCCTGCTTTTGAGGTTTGCACAATGCATTTTCCTCTCTCAGAAGTGCACACCGATGAATAAAACCCCTAATGATTATATAGTGCTGACTTGGGTTCTTTTATGGATGCTAAATTTAATAATCTTCAGATTAACCTATGAGTTAGGGGCTAAATCCCCATTTTACAGATGTGCCAACTGAGGACCAGCGAAGTTGGATTAATGTACCAAGGGTCACACAGGTAATAGATGATAGAACTGGAGTTTGAAACTTACTGGCTGGCTCCCCGGTCAGTCCCGGGACCAAACCACGGTGCTGTATAACCTCTCACTTTGATTGCAGCTTTTCGGTCTTGCTTGGTTTCTGTGGGGTTAAAACCCTCAAGAGTCTGACGGGTTTCTTTTTAAAATGGGAATTGCTAAGTAGTGCGAGGCTTGGTGTTTTTCTCTGAGGGGCACAGTGATGAGCTTCCGACATGACAACTGTGAGTCCTGGTCAGCTGAAAACTTCTGGCCCCGCGACCTTGAGTGTCTCCTGCATCAGTTCCCTTCCTTACAGAGCTGAAGTCCCCAAAGGGTGGCCCCCTGGACCAGCAGCATCAGCTGGGAACTTGTTAGAAAAATCACGGGCTCCACTGCAGATGACCTGAATCAGGAACTGGAGAGGTGGGGCCCGAGACACCTGTGTCTCTTAACGAGCCCTCCGGTGATACCAGTGCGATGCCCGTTGTGGTCAGATTCTCACCAGCAGGGAATCACCTGGAGACCTTGTTCAATGCAGGCGGTGTCTGTGGGGCGGAGTCTGGGAGGGGGTCTGAGGCTCGCCATTCCTAACTAGCTCCCAGTCGTGCTGCTGATAGTGTTCTGCCAACCATCCTTTGACTACCAAAGGTTCGGAGTCCAATGACAGTCACTTAGGGAGCGCTTTCACGTGCAGATTCCTGGGATCTACCCTAACCTACCGCCCTGGGAAATCCCATTAAACCCACAATTCAGGGGGCGCTCATCCAGGTATGGGGGCCACCTTGTACATTGTAGGGTGTTTAGCAACATGCCTGGCCACTGTCACCCACCTGATCCTGATCGTCAAAAATGTCCCCTGGCATTGCCAGATGTTCTCTGAGGACAGAATGACCCCAGTTGTCAGCCACAGGAGTGAGTCACTTGTTCAGACCCTGTTAAGGGGCTCCCTTGCACTGTAACTATTCCTATGTGTTAGCTTTGGTCCTTCCTCCCTAAAGTGTGTACTGACTCAGGCTGGGTGCTCTACCGGAAACTCATATTGTTCACCTCTTTACAACCTGAGACAGGTCAGCAGTTCCTTTTCACAGCTGAGAAAACTGTGGCTCTGAAGGGTCAAGTGAGTTGCCAGTAAGCACCTGGCTAGTATTAGGGCTAAGTAAGCCCTCTTCCTAGAACAGGAGCCCTCACTGATGCACCGTGTGCGGCACAGCGTCTTGTGGTGGTTTCCTTGACACACCCTCCAGGAAAATGGAATCGACCTTGCATACCTGGGGCAAACGAAAAGTGCCAGACCTCGGCCTATAATTCATAAAGTAGTCAAGATCTTTTCTTTTTTCTTTTTTTTCTTTCTTTTTTTTTAGATTTCAGACATGGATAGCAGCACCTCTTTGGGAATACTTAATATTTTTTACAGAAATTTTTTAAAACTACATATTAGATTGAACCACATGAAATTGTCATCTGACCACGTGGGCCCATGAAAACAGCAATTTTATGTGGTTCAACGTTACTAAAAATAGAATGACCCTGGGCTTCCACAGTGACTGGCACGTGGCCAACCCCGGTTCTTCTGTACAATTCCCCTGCCCTGGATTATTTTGAACCAAATCAGACATATATGCAACTTACAAATATTCATCCCTAAACTATGAGAATGTTTTTAAAATTCTAATTTTTCATCTTCACACCTTAAAAAAAAATCACCCCTCATGAAACTTTCAGTTCGTGTTCTGCACCTCCCCATCTTAAGTGGTTTTGCAATATGTTTAAATCGGAATCAAAATCTTGATAGTATAGACCATCGTCTCACGTCTTTTAGTCTCTGGGTTTTCCCTACTTTCACGTTATTTGTTGAAACACCTGCATTTTTGTCCTGGAGAGAAGTGAGGCTTGATGTGTAGCCTGTGACCTGGTACTGGATAGAGACAAAACACGTTCAGAAATCGAGAGTAAGCATTTAAAAACAGCTCGACATCGCCAGGACACAGCTTTCTGTTACAGCTGATAGGAACGTCTGGGCTCCTATTTTTGTCTTATTTTACTTTTCTCATAATTTGCGTGTATGTCCTTTTATTAAATATTGGCATGTGCTAGATCGGAAATGGTCTTACAAACTAGGGCTTTGAGAATTGTTTTGGTAAAGTTTCACAGGCTGGATCTTGCCATCCTCTCCCGTCCTGGTAGTGTGTTCTTTCATCTCCTGTATTTCCTGGAATTGGGTTGTTAGAGCAAGATGACTTTTGTAAGACCAGCATATACAAATTCAGTTTTCAGTGTTTAATGTTTTTGTTTGTTTGTTTGTTTGGAGAGGTGGCAAAGGGAGGCAAGGTCAGCTCCACCTGCTCTGTTATGAGACTTGCCATGGGCTCTAGTTGAGAAATTAAGCAACACTTCTTTTTGTCCCCATTTCAGCTTTAGAACTAGATAATGATGCTCCAAAACCAAGTTGTCCCTCCACAGACGACAGGGACACCCAGAAAGCCCCTGTCGTGGCTCCGCCCTCCGAGGTAAAGGAACAAACGACGACCTTGGGAGAGAGGACGTTCAACTGTTGCTATCCAGGTAAAGGAGAAGCGGGGGCTTGGCGAGCCCTCCAGGCGCCATTGGGTGAGCCCTCGGGGACTCGCTCACTGAATCCCCATGCTCCCCGCACACGCAGCCAGAACGTCCTCTGTGGGTCCCGAGACCTCAGTGCTCAGCGTGTGACCCCCCGCGAAACTTCAGTTCATAGTAGCTTCCGTGTTTGCGGCTACATTTTAAGTACTGGGTTTTTTCCCTTCTCTTCCAGGTTGCCACTTCAAAACTGTTCATGGCATGAAAGACTTGGACCGCCACCTACGAATCCACACGGGTAGGTGTTCATTGATTTGCTCAGGACTTCAGTGTTAAAAATCACCAACCAGCCAGGGAAAGGGGTCTGAATTAAGCACTAGGCATGTGGTGATGGGCAGGACAGGTAACAGTGTCTACCTCATGAACCATGGTCAAACAGGCAGAAATGGCAACTAACAGAGGTGAGGATGAAGTGCTAAAGAACCTGTATTAGAGGGATTTGCCCTAGGCTGCTCATGAGGGCTTTTCTGAAGAACAGCATCTTGAAGTATAAAAGATGGGAGAAAAGGAAGCAAGTCAGGCAGAGGTGAGCAGCAGGTGCAGAGGCTTGGGAGGCACAAAATTGGCCACGAGATGGTGCGCGAACTTGAGCACAGATCCTCCAGCCCTCGGCAAGCCCTCACGTTATTGCAGGTCCAGCCAACATCTTAATCTATAACCTAATGAGAAACCTTTATCCAGAACTGATCAGCGAGTCTGCTTCTCAGACATTTACTAAGATGATGTTTGTTGTTTTTCTCTTAAATAGGCGTGAGATGAAGTTGGAGAGGTGGTCCGAGGGAGGGCTGCTCGAGGCCTCTGGCTATAATAACCTTAGAGAAGAACAATAAGGTTGCTTCTTAAAGCTGCAACCAGCTGCCGAGAACATAGAGAAATAAGATATGCTAGAGGGGCCCTGGCTGGTGTGGCTCAGTGGATTGCATGCCGGCCTGCGAACCAAAGGGTCTCCAGTTCGATTCCCAGTCAGGGGGCATGCCTGGGTTGCAGACCTGGTCCCCAGTAGGGGGCGCATGAGAGGCAGCCACACATTGATGTTTCTCTCCCTCTCTTTCTCCTTCCCTTTCTAAAAATAAATAAATCTATTTAAAAAATAAAAAATGTAACACATCTATTTAAAAAAAAAAAAAGAAGATAGACTGGAGTGAAGGAACTTACTGGTCTACAGCCAAGGACTGTACGCCGTGGCCCAAGGTGTCATGCCCCTTTGCCTGCCTGTTGCTGGTGGCGGCGTTGGCCCTGCGGTTGCATTATGGAGCATTCGCTAGAGAAGTGGGATTGTGCACAAAGCCTGAGATTGACTGCCTGGCCCTTCGCAAAACTTTGCCAACCTTTGTCTCCAGTGTAGACCCTGTACTAGGCTCTAAGAATCAGGGTACGGGCCTGTCTGCTCCTACAGAAACCAAACTCGGTGGCTTAATCACGTCAGGTTATTTCTCCCAGGGACAGTTTAAGAAGCGGGCAGTCCGCAGCTGGTAGGCTGGCTCTGGGATCCTTAACGTAGCGCCTCACCTTCAGGTCCAGATTCTGTGACCAGCGGCAGTGGATCGGGAGGGGCTCCAGCCTCCCTCCCTCTTGCCCCAGAAGCCACAAGCCTTGTGACCAGTGAACTAGGAGCGGAACCTAGAACTGGCCAATTTTGCATGGGGGGTGGGGGAGAGGGCCGAGAGATGGTTTCAAGAAGGACAGCCACATGCCCAGCTCAAACTCTGCGGCTCTTTGATTAAGACAGCATTCTGGATGGGGGGCATCGTGCTGTGGAAAGGAGAGAACAAAGGGCCAATTTTTCCTGGGAAGGGTAGACCGTGAAAAGCCTCTTAGCAAAAGGAATGGTCGCTCCTCACCTTGGAAGACAAGGCTGCTGGGAAGACGATGTCAGTAAGAGCATGCGAATGGCAGGAGCCATTTGAAAACAATTAGACTCCTGAACATGGCAGGTCTAGGCAATCTGAGAATACCTACTGTGGAGCAGTTGTTCTCAACGGTGGCTGCGCTACCGCCATCTAGTGGGTGGGGGCCAAAAGTGCTGCCAGAATTCTACAGTGCCCAGGACAAGCACTTACAGGAAGAATTATCAGGCCCCAAATGCCAGGGTGACCTAGACAGAGAGGCAGTGGCTGGATTAACAATGATGTATTGGAGTTACACAGAACATGATGTGGGTACAGAAAATACAGGCAAGGCCCTGTCCTTGGTGGGTACCCTGAGGGAGGGTACCCACACCTTTAAAAGAGGGATACTTAGGTTCCTCCTTTGGGTCCAAGGCACCTGCTCCAGTTCTGAGTCCCTTAGCCAGTGAAAAGTAGGAGAGGGGCCTGGGGTCTCAGAGCATCTCTCCCTCAGGACATGACCCAGACGCAGTATCCCTTGTAATGAGTGAAATAGTGAGATCCAACTAATGGTGGCGTAACACCAAAGTGTTTCTACCCTGCGGTGGCTGGCCCATGGCTTCCGGGGCTCAGGCTCTTATTCTGTTGCTTTGACACCCCAAGGATGTAGCTCTCCCTGGCAAGGTCTGAGATGGCGTACTGGCACCCGTAAAGACACAGCCCAGACATTAGCACACATCACTCGGGTTAATGAAGTCTTGAGTCCATGTGGCCAAGTGCCCTGCTACAAAGAGAAGTTTCTCTTACCAGGAAAGAAGAGAACTGATACGTAGGCTAAATGGTGTCTCTGACCCAGCTGTGAGTGTGAGGCAGGGATGGCCATATATGTATGGGTGATTTTTTTTTTTAATCCTTACCTAAGTATATGTTTATTGATTTTCGAGAGAAAGATAAACATTGATGTGAGAGAGAAAAACACCAATCAGTTGCCCCCTCCCCCTGGCATGTACCCTGATTGAACCTGCAACCTAGGTATGCTCCTAACTGGAGATCGAACCCGCAGCCTTTTTGCTGTACAGAATGATGCTCCAATCAACTGAGCCCAGCCCTGACTGGGGTGGCTCAGTTGGGCGTCATCCCACAAAGCAAAAGATCTCCCATTTGATTCCTGGTCAGGGCACATTCCTGGGTTGCAAGAGGCAACCAATCGATGTTTCTCTTTCTTTCTCTCTCTTGTCCTTTCTCTCTCAAAGTAAATAAAATCTCTTAAAAAAAAAAAAAAAAAAGCCCAAATCTTTTGCCAAATAGGAAGAACACTGGTTCTCAAACCAGTATTTTGTTTTATCTGTACTTGTGGCATTAGCCATCTGAAACTTTAAAATATTTATTCATTTAAAAATAACAGTAAGCCCAAAGCCCAGTCTGTTAACATAACAGTTTTATAAAAAGCATTTTCCAGAGCAGAAAGTGGCATTGCTTATAACTTTGCAAATCTCTTATGTCTTGTTTCATAGCAGGCCGGATGCTCGCGGCTGGTTCTGTCCACAGTTGTCATGTGTTGTGTTAGTTGAAACCTGTGAAGAAAATCTGGCCTCCCATACAGGGTGAACAAAAATAGTTTACAGTTGTGAGTACGGGGAAAAGTTTATGCTTGTATTATTATTTACTAATTACCGTATTTTCCATACGAACAACTGTAAATCTACTTCTGCCCCACCCTGTATGCAGTTGGAAATGGAGGGGTATGTGGACAGCCTTTTCAGATAATTCTTTTTCTTTAGTACTATGCCACAACACAACAAATGGTAGATTCTTAAAGATTAGTTGCCAAGTAGAATCTGCAACCACGTATCCATAAGCTTCTCAAACTGTAAAGTTAGAATCCATTGGTCGGTTTTCAACTTTGAAGCTTTTACCCAGGTTTGATTTTTGACATGTCATGCACTGATCATTGGGAAACCGCTGGTTCACCAACTTATGTAATTCTTCTGCACTTCGTTATACCACAGGAAAAATCACTTCTGTTAATATTACCGATCAGACAAAACAAAAAAAATGCTAAGAACCAGGAAGCTGCAAGCAGATACATGTTTTG
This sequence comes from Pteronotus mesoamericanus, assembly GCF_021234165.1. NCBI lineage: Eukaryota > Metazoa > Chordata > Mammalia > Chiroptera > Mormoopidae > Pteronotus > Pteronotus mesoamericanus. The sequence continues at coordinate 5,858,593 of NW_026555105.1, forward strand.
AAATCCTAACTTGCACATTTAGAGCTCAAACGTTATTGTTGCAATACTGGTCGCTTTCCTCGAAATGACAGGCTCGTGTAGTTCATTCTGCCAAATAGCAGATCTGGAAAAAAAATTAGTGTGTCCATTGTCCAATCAAAATGGCGCTGCCTGAATACGGTTGGGAGGCCACCTCCCCACCGCGCCCGCTCTCAGACGGCCAGTGTGTTGTGGGTTTCAGCAGAGGCATCCTTTGCATGCTTCCGTTTCATCACACAGGGTGTTGAAGAGGCTTATTCAGGGGGAGAGATTGAATCCCATAGTGAGTCTGGCTCCCGCTTCCCTGGGGGGCAGTGGCTTTGAAGGCCATGAGGGCTGAGGCACCAGCACGCCTGCCTGCACTTGCTCCTGCGTCAGGGAAAATGTTGACGGTGGAAAAGGCAAAGCCTGTCGTAATAGACGTGGGACAATGCTTTTGATCACAGACTCAACCAGAAGAGTCTCAAGGACTCCCAGGCGCTCCCAGACTGGACTTTGAGGACCAAAAAGGTCATGTGAGACAGGCAAATGTAGGAGTGGCTAACAGCAGGCGTCTGCGTGCCTAGATGCAGGCTTGCTGATGGCTTCCTCGGGGAGTGTTGGGAAATCAGGCCTTGAGCTTGGATTGACTCTTTATTATCTGTATTGTAATGTCATTGTAATGTTAGGGGATGTGGTGTGTATAAAAACATGTAATATGTTTATATCCTAAATGTGAGTCTGTCCTGGATGTGAAATAAAAACCTAAATTTTCAAATACACAATAGAAACAGGGAGGAGGAGCAGAATAGAAAATGTGTTCTGTTTTTTATCCAGGTAAAATCTTAAGCAAGGAAATACAGAAAAGTCGATGTAAACAGTAAAATATCTCTTAGGTTTAAAAACCATCAAATTTTTTGTAACTTTATATACATTGAATATACATTGCCCTTTTTTTTTTTTTTTTTTGCCTGCAGTTTATTTTGTTCATTAGTTTATTTTGTTGAATAGAGTCCACTTATAGGTGAGATCATATGGTATTTGTCTTTCATCAACTGGCCAATTTCACTTAGCTTAATATTCTCCAGTTCCATTCATGTAAATATACATTGCTCTTATACTCAAAGATGACTACATGGTATCGTTTGGAAGCTAACAATAACAGGAATGAGGGTTTTTGCCACCTCTGCTTCCACACCGCAATCCCACCTGCTCTCTGGAGACTAACATTCATACAGAAGAGAAAAGAAGGCGCAAAAGCAGCCCAGAAATCCTGGAGCGCAAAACCTTTGCTTAATCAGAAACTAGAGTACCACAAAGCTGTAATGCAAACAGTGTGAGTAACAGAACTTAGGAAATGTAGGGCAAACGTATGGTATAAGTAGACAACGAAAACCGCAAAGACGACAGATTAACGTGAATAAAGTTAAAACTTACAACAAGAGGCCACTAAGTTAAGACAACGGTCCCCCAAGAAGAAATCTGCAGCAAAGGGCAGAAGTGATCTTCGGCTCACATAAGCATTCCTACAAGTCAAAGGCGACCCAGTAGAAAAGAATATAAATACCCGTATTCACATGAGAAGCCCATGAGCAATAAAGGGAAAATACAACATAAATACTGTATTTTCTTCATCAGGCTGGCTGTAGCAACACAGTGACTTGCTCTGAACACCATGTCACCTGGCATTAAATCATCACCACGCCCCGCCTCCCCAATTCAGAGAATGTGGTTATGGGGAGAAACTTGATAGAGCACTAATAGAAGCAAAGCCACGTGAAGAAGTCAAGTGTTCTCTCTAGGCTCCTTGCTGTCCTCACTTACTCTAACAGTTGAAGTCTATTTCTTTTGGATTATCCCCTTTCTGTCTTCCCACTTGACCTTGGGTGCCTTGGTCTAGAGCCTCCAGGTCTGGGTTGAAGAGCAGCAGTAAGAACAAGCCATCCTTATCTTAGCCTTTGGAAGGAATGCTTTGGTGTCGCCATCTTTAATCAAGAATGATGGTTGAACTTCAGGTGTCTTGCTCCTTTGAAAATAGTCCCGTGGAATTTATCTAGCCTCGTAAAGGAGATTGACTTGCACATTGGTATTTTTAATACCGCTCTGTATAGTTTCATTTGGCGTTGATTTCCGAGGTAATCTCTCAGGAAGCGTGTCCAGGCGATTTTTTTTTTTTTTTTTTTTTTTTACATCTTTCCCTGTGCTATTCAAGTTATTGAATGTGGAAGCATTTCCAGGAAACTTGATGGAATGTGCCCTCAGTCCTCCCTCCACTTGTGACTTTTCTCAGAGGCCGGAGGGGTGCAGATTAGGCTGTGATGGCTGTTCTGCCCGTCCCACCGTCCCCGTCGGCCACAGCTCTGTGCCCGAGGGTGGAGCAGCCTGTCTGGAACACGTCAGATAAAGGCATTCTTGACCTTTTGTCTGCTGTGGGCTCCGGGCAATTTTGTGAAGACTACAGACCCCTCCCAGAATGTTTTTAAATATGGTAAAATCACATTAAAATCTGTATTTCAGAACAGTTGCTACCAAAATGCTAAATGTGTGGTATTTTAATATACTAAGCCCTGGCGATCCAAAGTGTGGAAAAGACCAGAAGTGTCAGCCTCCCCTGGGAGAATGTTAGAAATGCAGTGTCTCAGGCTTTACCCAGAAACTTGTGTTTTACTGTTTGTTTTTACAAGTTCAGCTTGAGAAATGGGGAGATAATGGTCCAAGGGTACAAACTTCTAGTTATAAGATGAAGTTCTAGGGATCTAAGGTGCAGGGTGGTATCTATAGTTAACAAGACTATGGTATGTGTTACATACTTGAAAGTTGCTAAGAGAGTAGATCTTAATGTTCTCCCCACCAAAGTAATTATCAGAGGTGATGGAGGTATTACCACAATAAGATTAATCATTTCTCCACATAGAGAGATACTAAATCATCACATCGTCTCCCTTAAACTTACACAAAGCTACATGTCAGTTATAGCTGAGAGCTGGGGCATTCTAAAGGCACCTTCCCCACCACCAGACAATTAGAATACATGGTAGTGGCGCTGAGAAGCCCGCGTGCAATGTGAGGATCTCATGGTTGGTCTACTGACCCCCTTCGTTGTCCACCCAGTGGTGAACGTAAATGACCCTTTGAGAACTGCAGCAAGTGCCATGTCGTGAACGTGGCTCATGTCTATTCATGAGTGTCTCAGGTACCATTAGTGTGATCTCGTGACCGCATTCAAAATGGGAGGAAATGTTCAATTCCAGTTACAGGTTTTAGAAACACAAAATGTAACCACGTCCCCTACTGGGTCTTTGACCCTCTGAAGTTTATCTACAAGTCCCGCAAGAAGAATCCCTGATCTGGAATGTTGCTGGTCATCTTGGGCAAGAGGAATGAGTGTGGCAGATGACACACTGGCCCGTAACAGCGCCGGCCTAACTGACTCACCAGTTTTGTGCGTGGTTCAGCGGGCAGAGCAAGTCACACGCCCACGCCTGCGGCCAGCGGGGCCAGGATCCTTCTGAGAAGAAGGGCAGCAATGCCTCGACAGTAAACAGCTCGCCTCGGGACACCTGTCCAGTCTAGCAGCTTTTCAAGTGGTCATTGATCCATTCGACTTTGTAATTTTATATCTTCCTGAGCCGTCATCCATGTTTGCGAGTCTTCTAAATTTACCGGGGTGAAGTTCTGCGTAATAGTTGTGGTTGACTTTGTCTCTCTGTAGTCCCCTTTCTCTTGGTAGTGTCTCTGCCCTCAGCCAGGTACAACTCGCTACCCCTCCCTCCACAAAGGGGCATTTTGCGATACCTGAAGACATATTTGACTCTCCGCTGGGGAGGGCAGTGCCACTGGCATCTAGCGGGGAGGGGTCGAGGATGCTGCTACAAAGTACAGGACGGCCCACAGCAAGGAAGCGCCTGGCCCCAAAGGACAACAGTGCAGAGAGTGACGACCCTGAGGGTTCTATGGGAGCCGCCTCTTTCCGGGCAAACATCCCCTTTTAACAACCAATTTTGGTTTTATTGATCAAGCGCTGTAATCTTCGCTTGCTCCTTCCGGTTCACTTGCTTTCAGTCTCTTAATGATTTTAAGTCTGTACACTTTCTGAAAAGCAGTGGGCTGCAGGCTTCGGTGCAGGCTCTTGCTGCGCATCTCTAGGAGCTTTGTAATCGGATGTGGGTTCTTGAACAGAAATTGTTTATAATGTGCCCCGCAACTTCCAAGCTGATCCTTTTTTGAAAACCTTTTGTGAGACCACGCTAGATTGATAGCCGTTGGATTCACGTCTACTTGGTGAGTTTTATCTCTTTAGTAAGAAATTTCTAATGGCTCTCATCACGATTCTTGATGTTCCTGCTTTCTTTGAGCATTTTCCCAGAATATTTTTCTACTATTTTGTACTCAGTTTTTACTTTGGTATCTTAGGTACATTAAGCTGATTTTTTTATATTTTTAACAGGGAAATGTAATCCACTTCTGTTTGTTGTACTTAGATTTAGTTTGATTTTTACTTAATTTTGTGTGCTGCTGCTGTTTTTAAATGTCGGTTCTCTCTTTAATGTCGGTTTGGAAGCAATACTTCCCACCTCGTTGATTTCTTATATCCTACATTTTAACCACTTCCTCTTTTTTTTTCCTGATGTCAGCTGTCAGCTGGTTTTTTCTTTTTCCATTGAAAGCTAGTTCAAGCATAGGATTCTATTTAAACAATTTCTACAGAACTTTACAGATTCTGTTCCATCTTGCTTACCACCCAGTGTTGTCTGAGAAGTTGTGTGCTGATCTGGGCACTTTTCTTTCCAAAAGCTTTAAGAGCTTACCACTCTGGGCTTCGAACTTGGCCACCCTGCCTCTAGATAAGACATTTTAAGACGTGGGGCTGTCTTTAGTGCTGAGAAACCATTATTTGCTCTGTTCTCTCCTGCACAATCTAGAACTAGCTTTCATGTCTTAACTTGTACCTTTCCTATTGTCCTTTCGGGCAGCCTTCTGGGACAATCTTTAGCTCTACCTTCTAAGTTTTTCTTTTTTTTTTAAAAACATCCTTTTTTGCCAGTCATCTAACTACAAGTTTTATTTTGACAGTCGAGGGAATGGAATTTACTGTGGAATGAAAACTGCTTTTATGACTCCAGCTTCTTGATTTGGGCATGCCCCCCAGAAAAGGTTGCTGAGACAGCATAGTGTAGCTGTTACACATACAGGTACTGGGGCCAAAATGCCTAGGTTCACATCCCAGCCTCAGCCACATCTGTGACCTTGGGCAGATTGATTTAGGCATGTCTTCCTGGTTCTGGGTTACCCCAAGCATCCGGGTCCTGGGTGGAATGACTTACATTTGGATGTGATCAGTCTGCAGGGGTTGAAGGGGAGGAAGGGAGCCCTCTATTTGGTAAAGATGTCCCAGGCATGGAGTTCTCTGTCTTCCAGGGCATCTCTGGCTACTTGGGGCTTTTGCTCTATTTCTCCAGTCTAAGCACCCTTGCTTCCCAATAGCTGGGGGCAAGGGAGCTCTGGGAGGGTAGGTACCACTGCTGCATGCAGGTTGGTGCAAGGAAGGGAGTCCTCCTGACCATTCTTCATGTGGTTCATCCGCTCGGGAGCCACAAACCTGTTGCAAGACCCCTAGACCTGCCACTTCTGCTCCCAAATACTAGTGACCACTCGCATTTTCCCAAATGGGTTTTGGCCGCTGCTTTTCTCCCCCAGTCTGGTTTTTATGTAATCTGTCCTTCAGGATTCTCTGTAATTTCTGAGCCATCAGTGAATGGCACAGCCTCTCACCTCCCAAAGCGATCATCTAGATTTAGGTGTCTGTGCCTGGGCGTTTGGGCAGCAGGAAGAGGCAACCCCCACGCACCCAGGCAACTGATTTGGTCAAATCTCTTTGTGGCCATCATGATACAGTGACCCGTAAAACCTTGGCTCTTTTATGTATTTGAAGGAGACAAACCTCACAAGTGTGAGTTCTGTGACAAGTGCTTCAGCCGGAAGGACAACCTGACCATGCACATGCGGTGCCACACCAGCGTGAAGCCCCACAAGTGCCACCTGTGCGACTATGCTGCCGTGGACAGCAGCAGCCTCAAGAAGCACCTGCGGATCCACTCCGATGAGCGGCCGTACAAGTGCCAGCTGTGCCCCTACGCCAGCCGCAACTCCAGCCAGCTCACCGTGCACCTGCGGTCCCACACAGGTAAGGCCCTGGCCCGGCAGCCGTGGCGCCTGACTTGCTCTCCAGTGCTTTAGCCTTCATCTACCTAAAACACAAGCAAGTTCAATCGCTCAGCGGTTAAGTAAAGAAATTTGGCATTTCTGGGGTGATCGTGAAGCTTGTGGGGTTTTCTTCGGCAGGGCAGCGGTTTTTAGTTACACGTGAGAATCTGACAGCTGCGGGCGAGCAGCCAGCGAGCACGGCAGTCAGGGCGCAAAGAGGTATCTGGAATAGTGTGACGTATAAAGTAGGCGTTTTGGTCATTTCACGCGAACTCTGATCGCATAGCTTAATTCTGAAACTTGTAGCAAAATCAGTTGGCTGTTACCACAGATCACAAACTTCTAGTTCTAGAAGTTAGACTTTGCAGAGAGCCTTTCCTTCCCTTCTTTGTGAGTCCCCATTGAAATACTGCTCGATCGGTCAATCAACAGACCCAACCAACCCAGCATGGTGCAGAGCAATGGGGGTTGGGAGGCTCATGAGGCGGTTCATAAAGTGAGAATTTTCAGTGTCTTCATGTAAGATGGCAAACAGAAGGAGAGATGCTGACAGACATCTAAAACTGAGTAAAGAAAGCTGTCCTGACAGACAAGTGGGCGGCAGCCAGACAGCTGGGAGCCAGTCTGTCCAGCCAGTGTCTGGTTGTCCTGAGAGTATTGGCTTGGAACTGGCGTGTAGTCTGCCAAGGCCACCGAGCTCAGGGAAGCTGAAGCCTATTGGCACAATGGCCCAAACTACCAAGTAGGTGACACCTAGGGTCACCTGTGTCTGGTCCTACTTGTGTTTAGAGTATCTAAACAAAGTATCAACTATGGATTATAAGTCATTTATGGAAAACGATGGTATAAAAAGCACCAAGTCTAACAAATAACTTATCCTGGGGCCAACAGAGTACTTGGGTGATAGACAAGAATTTGTCGATTCTAATTGGTAACTACCCACTGACAGAAATGTTGCATCTAAGAAGAATTCTGTAAAAAGGGTAGTAAGAACAAGGAGGTGTGAATTAAAACTAGGATTGTTGGCTATAAAGTTAAAAAATCCCGGAGATCAGGGGGGAAAAAATTGAGTTGGAGAACTGAGAAAAAATAAGAAGCTGGATGTCTGATTGCTGACTAGTTCTAGGAAGAAAAGAAAATGGAAGTGAGGAAATGAGAAAAGGGGTTTCACAATTCTAAGGGGACACAGGACTGAAGGGGGCTCCCGAGGTGCCCAGCAGAGCCAAGGCAAGTCGCTGGAACAAGCCACGCCTGGAAGGACTTCTCAGCAATAGAAGTGGCTTTTAGGAGGCAGTAGAGCAGTGCCTTCCAAATTGGAAAGTCATTTTGAACGTAGAATTTTTACCCCGCCAGACTATTTCAAGTATGAAAGCAGAATAGACAGAGGTGTATGCAAGGTCTCGGGATTTGCCTCTAAGCTACCATTCTAGTGGAAGGTACTGGAAGCTAAACTCTAGCAAAACAAGGGAGAAAACATTTCGCATGAGGTATTTGATACGTGAGTATCTGCATATAGCTAACTGGGATTGCGGTAAAGGGAGATAGCAGGGTAATGCTCGTGTAGGAGGTTAAGAGAACAGAATTAGCAAGTCTGAAACTCAGGAAATCCATTAGAAATTCCGGGTAAATGCTTACATAATTCAGAAGCTAGACGGCCTGAGATCATCATGAGATTCTTTTTTCTCGAGAAATGCACAGTCTAGTCAAGAGGCATGCATGATAAAGTGTGACCCAAAATGAGCCTGTAGGTTCAATTCGACCTTGATGCTAGCGACACTTAACACCTGGCCCAGCGCTGACAGTGACCCGGAAACAGGGTGGGCATGATCCAGGCGCAGGAGCTGGCTCTAACGAACATCATAATCTGGTCGTGAGATAGACCGACTTCCACAGCAGGTCCTCGAATAACACTGTTTCATTCAACGTTGTTTCATTGCGAGGTGGATGGGCGTGGAACCCGTATTGATGTCGCTGAGCCAATGGTGGAATTGGTTTCATTAGACATCATTCCACTTAAAGTCAAAGAACCCACTGACAACGTTGTGAGAGGACTGAGTGGAGCTTGACTCTCACGTTGAGAACAACTAGGTAAAGCATGAGAAGTCCCAGGTCAGAATGTAAGTGTTACTGAACTTAAAATGTAAAAACGAAGCTTTTAGGCTGATGGACTAAAAGTTGTGAGGCTGTTACTCAATTTAGAAGGCAAGGCTGGAGGAGTAAAACCACAGCCAGCCAGACAGGAGTCTGCGGGGGGCCACACACACGTACAGTGAGTGAGTCTCATTTGGCCTGTGTCACTGCCGGTGCCGTTTGTAAAGTAACAACCTCCAGAACAGAAAACCCTTAGTGCCTCCAGGGGCGCGGAGGAGGCTATGGCTTTTTGGTATTTGTCCCCTGCTGACATAAATTTGTTACTTTTATAAACACAATTCAGTCTTGTAGTTGCGAAACTGAAACTTTCACTAGTAACATCAGGCAATTAACTGATGCAATATAGCTTAAACACTTAGAGGAAGCATGTTTCTAAGTCTCAGCTGGATTTGGAACAGTTGTTTGTAACAGCGTATGCACCTCTTCCCTCTTCCATGTTCAGTTTTGGGGTATCAGGTTAAATGAGAGTTTAGAAGCCAAACTGAAGTGACCTCGTGAAGAGTATGGACTTGGATGCCGTGATGCCTGGGTTCAGTCCCTGCTATTTGGGTCCGTAACTTGACCTCCCTGAGCCTCTGTTACCCCTCTGTAAAATGGGGGGTAATAGGACCCACTCACAGGACTGCTGTGAGGATTCAGCGAGTTAATACTGTACGTGGTGAATGGTGTTATTAGGAGGCCACAGGTAGCTGGAGTTCAGAAGACCCAACTGTGTGGCTTTGCGGCCAAGTGTTCTGACGCATGTTTGGGGGGAGCTCTGTTTTGCCTGCCTGCTCTAATGGAAACACACCTTCCGTTGCTAGGGGACACCCCCTTCCAGTGCTGGCTCTGTAGCGCCAAGTTCAAAATCAGCTCGGACTTGAAAAGGCACATGATCGTGCACTCGGGGGAGAAGCCTTTCAAGTGTGAGTTCTGCGACGTCCGCTGCACCATGAAAGCGAACCTCAAGTCGCACATCCGCATCAAGCACACCTTCAAGTGCCTGCACTGCGCCTTCCAGGGCCGGGACCGGGCGGACCTCCTGGAGCACAGCCGGCTGCACCAGGCCGACCACCCCGAGAAGTGCCCCGAGTGCAGCTACTCCTGCTCCAGCGCGGCCGCCCTGCGCGTGCACAGCAGGGTCCACTGCAAGGACCGCCCCTTCAAGTGCGACTTCTGCAGCTTTGACACAAAGCGGCCCAGCAGCCTGGCCAAGCACATTGACAAGGTCCACCGGGACGAGGCCAGAACGGAGAACCGCGTCCCACAGGGCAGGGAAGGGCCCCGGGATGGCAGCTCTCCGCACGTGGCCAAAATAGTGACCCAGAGGGCCTTCCGCTGTGAGACCTGCGGGGCCGCCTTCGTCAGGGACGACTCTCTGAGATGCCACATGAAGCAGCACAGCGACCACGGTGACAGCAAGAACTCGGACTTGGTCACCTTCCCGCCTGAAAGCGGTGCCTCGGGGCAGCTCGGCACCCCGGCCTCCGCGGGGCCGCTGGACACCTCCCTGGAGCCCAGCCAGCGCCTCTAACTGACGCAGAGCGGGTGGCGAGCCGTCTGGAATTCCAGGCAAGTGCTGTTGCCCAGCCCCGTAGGCGAGGCCATCAAGCCGGACTTGAGCCACCAGCCCCAGGGCACGGCTGCCGGCAACTTCATAGGCCTCCAGAGGCCACGGCTGCCGTCACTGTGGAGGCGCCGCCCCGCGTTGCTGTCTTCTCTCCCCGAGAGTCGCCTAAGCCAGTTGACCTGTTGTTCCAAAGCTGGGGTCCACCGAGCACCGCTCTCTACACAGTAGGGACGGCTTCTTCGTGACGGATTCCAATTCTAAGACTGGTGCACCTCTGATGCAACTATTAAACTAGTTAGGAAACTAGTTTACTGCTCTAACTACTCATTAGATCAGTAAAACTCAACCGCTCTGTATAGTGGGAAAGGTTAAGATGAGGCTGGGTCCCGGGAAAGGTCTAGTTCCTGACCAGGGTGGGAGTTATAAGGGCGTTCGCCTTACATGTTTTTGTGTGGTTCTTTTTATCGGTTGTCTCATAACAAAAAGGCAGACTCGTCTGCAGAAGGATGCGAGAGGAGCCGTCGTTTTCTCCCACAGACAGGTAGTGGTGCGCTCTTCCCCGTCCCCTCCCTCCCCTTCACCCACCATGACCACACGCAGGACTTCTCCGTGTCGCGTGACAGGAAATGCAGCTGGATCTGTAGGTGGCAGCAAAGATCAAGCTAACGCGAGCTCAGCCTGTCACTGGGCCGCCATGAAATTCAAGATGCGTGTACTTGTATTCCTAAAGAAAGACTAGGGGCCCATGCGGCCCAGGGCTTGGTCCCGGGACACGCCATGTGTGGGACAGCCTGAGACGAGCGTCGTTCGTCACAGTGAGCACGTGGTCTTCACGTCATTCATCACAGTGAGCACGTGGTGGTTACTGAACCAACAAACAAGCGAAAATCCAAACCTCTTGTAAATGCGCATTGGACTCGACTTAGGAAGCTATGGAACACCAGTGGCTTTGTAATTGGTCCAGAGTGGCTTTGTTTGTTCTCCTTTGGCGTCTTTTCTTCAAATACAGTCTCTGTTTAATACAAAGTCTTGTGTCTCCCTCATCAAGGCAAAAATCTGTGCTCTTAAAACAGCTTCAATAGATCCGCTGGTTTTGGTAAACTAGGATAAAGGATGTGAAAACAAATTTTTATAGATTGTATACAGGGGAATATTTCCCTTATGAATAGCAAGGGATACGTAGCTGCTTCTGTTAGGAATGTTGTTTGAACAAATCTGTTGCCATTGAAGTCTACATCAGGCAGGTGATGCACACTGTTGGATCCCTTTGTTGTAAGGAGGAAGGATGAAAATGAGAAGACCCTCAGCCCCCATATTAGAATTAATCGCTGCTCTGCTTTGGAACTGTTGTTTCTGATGGCTCCAAAAAGTGTTCGGTTACTGAACGCCGGCGCGTTGTCACCTTTGTGCTCCTTGCCACGAGTCTTATCTGTGTGTCTGTCCTAATAGCAGGAGGCTTGTTGACCTTTCAAGTGGGGACCCAGAGATCAGAATCATATAAACATTCCTCCTACTTCCGGTGTTGTAGCTCTTCAGATAAACAGGAAGGACATCAGCCCTTTTAGAAGGCGCTTTTTTTTTTTTCTTCCCCAATAGCTGTATGGACTTCAGGGGTCTTATGTCTACCCCAGAGTCACCTGGTAAATCTGGGTTCCCAGTGGAGCGGGGTTAGGAGGACGTTTTGGACCAGGCTGTAAATACCCAAGGCATTGTGGGGCCAGGAGGTCTCTTTGGGGACTGAGCCCTGTAGTAGGCGATAAAAAGAATGCGCGGGCCTCTGTTCTAATAAAACTTTATAGAACAGTGCAGGAAGTGGGAGAGTAAACTGGCCAACCCTGCTAGGATGAGACTGAAGAGAGGCAGATTATCCCCCAAAAGACGGGAACAGCCGTAGTGGCTCAGGGCCTGGCCAGCAGGCTGCTAAGCGAAGTTCCTCTCCCCGCCTCCGTGTGCAGGGCTGGCGTGGGTCTGCAAGGGGAAGCTGATCGGTGAGAGTGTTCGCGGTTTGACTTCACTTGGACCAGGGGTGAGTGGACGTTTTCAGTAAAGGGCCAGGTGGTAAATATTTGGGGCTTTGCTGGCCCTCGTCTTCATGGAAGCTGCTCAAGTCGGTTCCCCTGGGCTGCTGTAGCACATTCGCTCAGCTCTGCCATTGCAACGGAAGCAGCCATGCATGAGAGTTAAGCAAATGGATAGAGCTGTGTGCCAATAAAACTTTATTTTAAAAAAGCAGGCCGTGATTCGGAGAGGGGTGGTTGACTGACCCTGAGCTGGGCGGTCGGCGTGCAGGGAGAATTGCTAGGAAAGCTGCCTTTCCTGGGCTCCCTTGGAGGAGGGTGCTGCGCCGTGCAGGAGACAGGTGAGTTCCCGGTGGGTGGGCACTGGGACGAACTGGGTCCTTTCGCTCCTGATTCAGATCAGCTGTAAAGTCTGCAGGGAAGAGTCCAAACCTCAGGCGTCCTCTTGCTTGCCTCTGCTTAAGGTGTCTTGCTGCCTGCTAAGTGCTCTAAAACATGAAGCTCTTGTTTGTCCTTGCATTCAATTTCTTCCTTAAAGAAAAAGGATGAGCCCTGGCCAGGCAATTCAGCTGGTTTAGACTGTCAACCATGATACCCCAGGGTTGGGGGTTCGATCCCCAGTCAGGGCATTTACAGGAGTCAACCAGTGAATGCATCCATGAATGGTGGAACAACAAATCGATGTTGCGCGGGCGCTCTCTCTCTCTCCCTCTCTCTCTCTCTCTCTCTCTCTCTCTCTCTCTCTCTCTCAACTCAATAAATAAAAATTTTTTAAACTGATCCGTAAACCTAGAATTCTATACCCATCGAAAATATTAAACAAAAGAGAGGAAGGATGAGCCCCCGTGCCGTTACCATGGTGACTTGTGTCCTCACTCTGAGCCAGGCACTATGCTGAGAACATTACCTGTGTCCCTCACCACCTCCCAGGTGCCATCCCGAGCTGGGACCAGGAGGTGCATGAGGCACTAGCTCAGGGCACCAGAAACTCAATAACCAAGGAATAATATTTCAATGCAGTATTTATTTATTTTTTAGAGGGGAAGGGAGGGAGAGAAACACCGGTCGGCTGCCTCCTGCACTTTGGTGGCCGGCTCACAACCTAGGCATGTGCCCTGACCAGGAACTGAACCGGTGACCTTTCGGTTTGCAGGCCAGCACTCAGTCCACTGAGCCACACCAGCCAGGGCTCAATATAGTATTTTTTTTTAATTGGCCAGCTATGACCCACAGGTCAGCCACTTTGCTTTTGTAAACACATTTTTTTAGAAGTTGGACTGGGAGTTCGGGCAGAGCCAGGCAAGGACAGAGTTGGAGCCTCTAATTAAAATTCTGACCCTTTGTTCATTGTGGACTTTTTTCCCCCCCTTACATTTGGATTTTAGAAAATGGCATTAAAACATTCACCTCGAGCCCCGAGATTTTCGACAGCACTTGATATCTGCACCCGAGGGTGTTGCCTCGCCCACCCTACCCTGGTTCCTCCTCCTCTTCAGGTTTGGAAACAAGCTCAGAGGCAAAGAAACGACCTAGAACAGAGTGGGTTTCGGCCCCAGGCACTGTTGCTCCAGATTCTGTAACTCAGGGGCTAGGCTGGGTCTCCAGTAAAGAAATACTTTGTTGGAGTGATGAACGCATCTGAGCAGGGTGATGGCAGAACTGTGGAAACAAAAGTAACAACGCACAACAGCTTTTGTTTAAGTCAGTGAAGGGGCTGAGGAGACAGGAGGTGAGGAAACCCTGCCTCTGGGAATAACTGGCTGGCATCTGGCTGAAGATTTTACTTCAGATTCTCAGTTTTTGCTCATCTGTAAAATGGGCCTCTTTCAGACATTTGGCGTAATGATGAAAGCAACTGGTTTGGACTTACCTGTGTGTCCTTTTCTCATTTCTTGTTTTGTTTGGGGGGAGGGTGGGTGGGAAAGGACCAAGAACTAGCTCTGCTACCTCCTGACATCAGGGATCAGGGTTTCTATCTCCCATTTCCCACCCACATCTTCAACTGGTGCCCCAGGGTGGTGGCAATTTAAGCTCCAGCCATGGGGGAAGGTGGCCACGCCCCCTCCCTCTAACACGGGGGAAGGGAAGTTGCCTAGGAACTGCTCACTGCGAACCCCTCCCCGACCTGGCCGGTCACAGGGCTTCCCTGCAGCAAAGGGTGCTGGGAAATGGTTGCTCGGGAGAGCTGCATGGGGTTAAAAGGCTGGGTCCTAGGTGGCCTCTGCCTCGGAGCCTGGCTGCCCACGCAGGTTGGGTGCGCCTTTTCCATGAAACACCTGGGACAGCTCCTGAACAGCCCGGGTGCTCCTTACACGAGCATTTCTGTTTTGTCGGGGTTTCCCGGGGGCTACCTCTGTTCCCCCTTTGAGGACACTGGTCCCTGGCACTCTTCCAAGGTGTTCTGTCACTCAAGTCCCGTGGGTCTCAACGGTGGCTGCAGGCTGTGGTCACCGGGGAAGCTCTTATCTATTCGGAGTGTCCTTCTGCAGGGAGAGGCCTGGGCATCGGCACTTCCCGAAGTTTTGCAGGTGGTTCTAAGGTGCGCCCAGGTGGGAGCAGCCACTCCAGTCGAAGGAGCAGGGCTGTCTTCACGGACAGGTCACCTGTGCTGCCACAAAGGGCTCTGCACTTGGTGGCACGCTCTGCTGTCCTGAAATTCCTGGTTTTTATTTGTTGATTTTAGAAAGAGAAAGGAAGTGGGTGGGGGGAGAGAGCGTTCCACCCATCCATGCATTCATTGCTTGCTTTTTGCCTGTGCCCTGACCAGAGAGCGAACCCACAACCTTGGCATAGTGGGAAGACGCTCCACCCCACTGAGCTACCCAGCCAGAGCCTTGAAATTCTTAATTTTTGAGCAAGGGGCCCTGCGAATTATGTAGCCAGCCTTAGAGCATGTGCCTACGAAGGAAGTCTGTCTCTGTCCGCGGTACAGAAAAGGCCTCAGCCCCTGAAAGCAGGGCTCCTGGCGGGGGTTGGGCCCCGGACAGAAGGAACAGCAGTGAACAACTGACCGTAATGGTCAAGCATTTCCTGCGCAATTCTATTCAGACCTCACAGCAAAAGGCATTCGCCTTCGTCCTCATGAGGGAAAACTGATCTTAGAAAAGTTACCATTCTCAGTGCAGCCAGTACAAAGCGTCTAACCCAGGCGAGCCGCGCTCCGGGGCCTGTGCGGTGTTTGCAGGCTACCTGCCCACTAACTCCGCCTGGGTCGGCCTCCACCGGCAGAGGGGCGAGGGAGTCAGGGATGGGACCTTGTGAGTTCTAACTGTTGACACGAAAACAGGACAAGACCTTTTGCAAGAATGGTGAGGTCTGTGCTTGAGGGGGAAAAATAACGGCAAATACAGGTATTGTTGGATGATTGGGAAAACATCCCTAGGCTGTCCAGCCGGGTGCTGGGGCGAGTGCGCCCAACGTCACATCCCCCAGCACGGACAGGCTGCAGAATGGCAGGGTAGGTTTCGCCTCAGTGGCAATCTATATGGTGACGGCACTTGAACTCACGCGAGCAGAAATGGCCACTTGAGCTCATGCAGTCACGCTCAGGAGACACAGGACGTGCACCCTGACTGGCTTCTATTTTAATAGCGAAGAAATGGAGGTTAAACAGTCCAGCACCTTGTCAGGATTAGAGCCAGTGTCTGAGGCCTCCAAGTGGAACTCCTTCTAGTACCTAATACCACCTGCCTTAAACCTGGAGTTCATTGTTTTTGCGTCATGAAGCCCTCTGTGAACCTAGTGAAGTCTGAGCCTCCTCTCAAAGTGATGTTTAAAAAAAATAAAACAAAATGCATAGATTGGCAAAAGGAAACAATTAGATTGAAGTACTTCTCAAAATTTTAATTGCTACGCGTATCCTGTTAGCAGATTAAATAAGCTCCAGCAGTACATTTAGTAACTTTTCTTATTTTGAAATAGCAGTTAGCACAAATGGCATTTTGAGATCTGTATAAGAACCATATTACTATATGGAAATGTCTGATTTGTTGACTAAGTCACAGGTTCTGCTAATGCTGCTCTGGTTTGGTGCCCACCCCTGGAACTGACAGAATTGCTCGGGTTCAGCTAGAGGCTGGTGAAATAGAGATTTCCTTCTCTTTCCCATCCAAGCCACGGCTGGTCTAAATTCCATCCACGGTCCCCCAACCCCTATGTTAGGACCTCCAATGCTAAAGGAATTTCTAGAGTCTGGTTTTCTTGGTAAACTTTGAACTTGAAGTTGCTTCCATCATAATTAGATCAAGTAGCACCAGCATTTGAATACCTATCCCCCCACCAAAAAACAAAAACAAAAACAAAAAAAAACCCACATAAATCTTGCCCCGGGAGGGACTCACCCAACAGGGCTCTTTGTAATACCTGTGGACAGCCTGTTCCTCATAAACTGTTCTTAAGATGGCTCAAACCTCGCACATTAGCCTGAGGGACTTCGGCTGTTGGAAAACACGCTGTACGGTCAGTTCTGACGTTCTCAAGGAAGTGGACGTACTCATGTTCTCTTAACACTGAGTGATACATTTCTTGAAAGTTCACAAAGGCTTATTCCAAACACCACCTCCTAACCTGCCCCAGCCAGGACGACTGCCTCTTCTTTTCCAAAGCAGATGATAGCTCTCTTTAAGTTCTCCTTTGGGATTTGTCTGTAGTTGTCTGCCCCCCACCCCCTCCAGTGGTAAACTCCATGGGGAATACAGACTCTGTGCCGCTCAGTCTGGGCTTCCGTTCCACGGCGTTCAGTCTCGGGCGTACAGTCTCTTCCCAATTTGTGGGAGACATAAATGTGATAGATGTTACAATCAGGAACTTTGCAGCTTTGCCTCTGGTGTCTCTGTGGTTTTGTGGCTTGAGGTCACGAAACCCTATCGGTGCCAAGTGGCTGTGGGTAGTAGGTTTGATAAGACATCTGGTAAGAACTGTCAATATTTTAAAATAGCTTTGTTTGCTCTTGCCGGTGTGGCTCGGCTGGTTGGAGCATCATCCAGTAAACCAAAATGTCCCTGGCTCATTTCCCCATCAGGGCACATGCCTGGGTTGTGAGTTTGATCCCCAGCCGTGGTGCGTACAAGAGGTAACCAACTGACATTTCCTTCTCTCCTCCTCCTCTCCCTTCTCTCTAAAAGAAAAAAGAAAAAAAAATTCAATGGGCATGTCCTCAAGTGAGGATTTAAAAAAAATAGCTTTGCTTTCTTCTTACAAAAACGATATTTGGTAACGGGAGGAAAGGTAGAAATGCAACATAAAAATTAAAAACCTGTAACCCCGTCACTGCAACAGCCTGAGCTTGGGGGCACCTCCCGCCCAAAGGCAGGTAAGGAGCGCTCCCTGTTGCGCATGCCGTCAGGGAAGCCTTGTGTGGGGTCAGGGCGCCCTCCATGTTTCCTGAAGGGGAACTTGGAGGATAGCCTGGTGTTTAAGAGCCCAAAGACTACAGCCAGGATGCCTGTCTGCCTTCTGGCTCTGTCGTTGTGTTTGTGTTTGCTTGCGACTTTGGTCGCATCACTGAAGAGCTCTGTGCCTTGTTTTTTCTAATCTATACAATGGAGATAATCGTCATGGCTACTTCACAGAACTGTTAAATAAGAGCTCGGACAGTGTCTGGCAAATAAGCCCCAGATCAAGAGATAGCTAATGAGAATTTGTATTTTTAAATGAGTAGTTAATAATTGCAGACAGTTCTCAATTACCCATGCCTACCGGGATGTGGGGGAGTTTCCCTAATCCTCAAGTCATTCATGTGTGACTTTGTGATTATTAGGTTATTACATAATTTTTGCATAATATTTACTTCATTAATAGTAATTTCTGATGCTCAAACTTCAATTAGGACAAAGCTACGCATATCTTAGGACAAACTTTAATCCCCTTTGGTCAAGTAAAAAAATGCTTGTACTTTGAAAATAAATGGACAGGACAGAAATAAGTGAACACAGTGGAATAAAAATTATCTATTCCTTGTAAACAAAACTTAATTCCACAGCCAGAGATGGAGGAAGAGACGGGAAGGGGAGGGTGCAGGGGTATAGTGCTCTGCTAGAGGGAGACTTATTGGAGAGCAATTTAGAGATATGACCAAAATATAAACTGTAAATACCCTTTGATGCATCGATTCTCTGTGTGGGAATCTCTCCCATGGAATTAATTTGAATTAGTATGCAAATGAATATGTACAAGGATGTTCAGAGAGCCCTGTCCATGAGAGCAGTTAGCGGCATTCAGCCCAAGTCTCCGCCCTGGCCAAACTCACGGTGACCACACACATCTCAAAAACACAAAAGCCATGGTTGACCCTCAGGTGTTGCTATGGAGAGTGGTTGAAGGTCAGTTATTAAATAAGCAAAAAGCAAGTTGCACCCTCGCCAGTGGGACTCAGTTTGGAACGCCATCCAGGAAACGGAAAGGTCACAGGTTCCATTCCTAGGCAGGGCACAGGCCTAGGTTGTGGTTTGGTCCCCTGTCGGGGCAGGGACATGTGAGAGTCAACCAATCAATATTTCTCACACTGATGTTTCTCCCTCTCCTCTCCCGCCCTCCCTCCCCCTCTCTCTAGAATCAATAAGCATATCTGGGGGTGAGGATAAAAAATGGAAAAAAAAAAAACCCCAAGTTGCATTGCGCTGTGCAGTATGGTCTCGCTGGAGTTTAAAAACGAAGGCGTATGCGTGGATATTGTCTCAAAGGGTATGAAGTAACTTGGGCGGTGGCTCTTTCTGGTAAGTGAAGGAAAAATGGAGAGTCGAGGAACGCTTTTATTACTTTAGGACCTTTCTGTTCTGTTAGGCTTTTTATTGTACAACAAGCCCATATTAAGTAGATGATAAAAATAACTTTAAATTTACTTCCCAGATTCTCCCTCACTCTGCCAGTTTGTTCACGTTGATAGCCATGTTTTAAATATACATGATACGTAAATTTAAAAATCCTTGGAATTTAAAAACTCTATGAACACCTCTCTTATTTTACATCTATGCTCTGCTTCTTCGTTTGTCTCCCACCTGTATATTCTAACCTCATTTTCTGCCAGTCTCTGGAAAGCCCTGGGGTAGCAAACTGAGGCAAGTTCTTTTTAAGGCAATTTGCGAATTGCACAGAACCTCTTCTTTTTAAACAGGAGCCTGGAAGAGTTGGTTGCCTTCATTCTTTTCTTTGTTATCCTCCGGGATTCCAACTTCAGGATGAAATCGGAGTTTATTCAGTTAGCGCAGTAGGCATTCGGCAGCTGAACTTGTTTTCTCTCTCTCTCTTTTAAGATTTTATTTATTTTTAGAGAGAGGGAAGGTAGGGAGAAAGAAAGGGAGAGAAACATCCATGTGAGAGAGAAATGCAGATTAGCTGCCCCTCACTCAGCCCCCCACGGAGGACCTGGCCTGCAACCCAGGCGTGTGCCCTGACTGGGAATCAAACCAACAACCTGTCAGTTTGCAGGCCGGCACTCAGTCCACTGAACCCCACCAGCCAGGGCTGAACTTGATTCTGTAAAAAGAAAATATGGAATGGATAGCTTCCCTCATTCCATCTATAACTTACCTCCCATTCTGGTGCTTTTCTTCAATAAAATATTCCCAAAGAACATTACCGCATCTTCTAAGAACAAGTAGTACTGTACTAGGAGACAGTACAACGTATCATTGATATTTTCACACCAAAAGAAAATACTGATCTTAATTTCAAAAAGCTTTTGCAATACAGTCATATTTATCATATGTTAAATTCATGCTTGTAGAAAATTTGGAAAATGCAAAATAATGCAGAAAAGTAAAATTACCTATAATGTAGTCCCAAACCCACAGGCAATGGTTGCTAATGTTTTCCTCTATAGTCTTTTGCTCAGCTTAGTATGTTTTTATATCGTTGTCCGACGCATGTTAATGTGTGCACTTTGAAACCTAATGTGTCGTTTCTTACCATTACTCTCAGTGGACATTTGGGTTTCTTCTAATTATTTATCATTTAAAATGCTACATTTGTCATCTTAATGCATAAATCTTTTTCCGCATGTAGGATTATTTTCTTCCAATAGGTTCCCAGAAATCGAATTACTGGGTCAAAGGTTATGAACATTTTTAAGGCTCTTACTGAATGTTGCCAAATTGCTTTCCACAAAGGTTAAACCAGTTTACACTCATGAGCAATGCTGAAAGGCCAAGTTCACTGCCCCCTTCTTCAAAATTAGGTGTTATTATTAAGTACTGTACTAACTTGGATGAACTGCTTATCATTATTACTTTGGGAACTTTTAATAGCATTAGTAGAGGAGCTTTCAAAAACCCACACATGATCATATGTTTGTGTAGTTTAAGTGATGTATCATATAGTACACAAAAGAATGGCAAAAAAAAGATAAAGAAAAAAAAACAACCAAGGACTACCAGCATGCTGATGACCAGGTGTCAATATGCAAATATAAACCCCACCAACCTCTTCACCCAGCAGCAGAGGAGGCAGCAGAGGACACACTGTGGAGACAATAAAATCATTTGAAATTTCACGACTTTGTTTAACACATAATTGCAGTAACCAGCAAAAAGGGAAATTATTAAAAACCTGGCCTTTTTGCCCCAAGAATGTTGGGAGTTTATCCCGAGTGCCTTGACTTGCTTCATCAATATTCGATGCCATTTGTGTGTAAATCCCAAGGCTCAGCAAGTGCTGTGACGTTAATTAGACAGTGATGCTCCGCCTGACCGAAAGCTTGCGAGCGCAGTTGGGTTTTGGTGATGACTCTGCTTGGAAAGTGCCCAGCAGGGAACCATTTCCAATTGATTATATTTCATTGCTAATAGCCTCCAAGACCGTTTCTACTCCTATAATTAAATGTAATTCTTGATAGTTGAACTAGGCAGTGATCAAGGAAATGGTATGGAGGTCGGTGCCACACACACACACACACACACACACACACAAAATTAATGTTCAGCCCTGCTGGATTTTCAGAAACTCGGAGGGCAGCCTAAACTCGGAGAAAAGGTGCAGAAGCTGACGAGGCTGCTGAAGTCAGAGCAGGAAGGGGCGCCTCGAGGAGGAGTGGGGGACCTGGAGGGCCGGGTCACTTAAAACATCACCTATTTAAAAGGAAGGAAAGAAAAGTGCTTACCTAGTCTCTATTAAGGGCTCCCCGCTGCGCTTTCTCTCATTTCTCTGTCCTCGTTTAATTGGGAAAAGATACAGGATTGCTGCAAAGTAGCTTAGTTTAAGAAGAGCTGAAAATGTGTGACAGGAATAATCAATCAATGAGAAAGGGTGTAAGAGAGCCGGAAGATTGTGTACCGTGTGCTGATCTCATTTTTGAAATCTTGGCACTCAACATCGCTGTTTCTATAACGATAGAGAGGGAATCTCTATCATCTCACTGGAAAACTAGCACTTTAGAGAACAAAACCCTCCGTGTTACGATCTTCCCTCCAAAATCCTGTAATGATGCCGTAGCTAACGTAAGATTATATTACCTAGCATACTTTGAAGTAGAAAACAGGCAAGTTGGTGCCTTCATTTCAGAAATATTTATTGAGCACATACTGTGTACCTGGCATTGTGGCAGACACTAAGATGCAAGAGAACTAGACATCACTGCGTGATTTCATTTCTCAACTAATTGTGTTTCTTTTATTGTTATAAAAATAACTGATAATTTGTAAAAGATTTAAATCTTACATATAATTTAAAAAGAAAGATGGGGACAAGTCAATAAATGTGGTGGGGGAAATTGACTCTTGAGTTGGAAAGAAGTTAGATTTTCTACTTTAGTTACAAAAATGCATCCTATTGTTACATAACTAACCAAACCTAAACAACAAAACTGACAGTTGCGGAAGAAAACACGGAAGAATACATTTATGACTTTATTCAAAAGGCACAAAACCTCCCTGAATTAAAGCTCCAGAATTAAAACACGAGTATGGTGGTAATAAGGTACCAATAGCAAAGGTACAAAGACAAGCAGGATACCAGATGAACTATTTGCCACCTATATTAGAGAAGTGAGTCACATTTGGAATAAACCATGCACTCCTTCCAACTCGTAAGTAAAAGACAAACGACCCAACAGGGAGAGGCGTGGGCCAAGTCTGCGGACAGACCAATGAGGACCATGGCTGTACCAGGCTCTAGCCGCGCACCCCCCACCCCCGCCCCGGTTTGGGAAAGTGAACCTAAAAAGACAGGCACACTCTCCACGATGTTCCCCTTGCTCTCTCCCCTCTTCAAACCTGCCACCCCCTTTCTCCCGTAGGACCTTGGTACACGCTCCCCCATTTGCTTGGAGCGCTCTCTCCACCCTCTTCCCCAGGCTCTCTCTTTTTTTTGTCTTTTAATTCCATAGTTGTCAGACTTCCATTCGTCTTGATTTCTGACAATTCTGAGTGATGGTTCTATATCCTAGTTGTACTTTTGATGTGGTTGTGCGAAGAGGCGAGCCATGTGTGCCTATGCTGCCATCTTGACCGGAAGCCCCTTTTTCTGTCTTTTAGATCCCAGATTGAAGGGTCCCTTTTCTTCCTGGCCTCTCCCATTTAAAATTAACTCCCTTTTTACTAGAATCTGTCTTTGTGTCTCAAAGTTGAACTATGTTGTTCCCTGTCACATCTCCAGGATTTAGAACAGTGCCCAGAGGGGCTCAAAACACTTACTAAACAATTGGCAAACATTTCACCTGCCCCTTTCCTGTATTAATTGACCGACCGATTGTCGTTCTGCTTTCTGTATCTGTATAAACTGTTTTCAGGCAGGGGTTAGGACTCTATCATTTACTGCTCTTACAGCCCCAACAAAGAGCCAGGAGCGTAGTGGGCATTCAGTAAATGTTTGTTAAACGAATAAATGAATAGGCCTCCCACATTTTAAAAAAACCAGACAAACCTTATTTTGGGTAGCAGGTACTAGATAGCGTGGGAATCGGGTAAAACTAAATGGCAGCATTTTCTTTTTATGGACTATTTTCTGTTGTCCATTTCCTCTAGAAATGTCTCCTGTTTCTGTGTAGCAACCCATCCAAGGGGGGGAACTCTGGATTTGGAAGGTCCCTCGAGTTTAGGAGCAGCTCGCCCTGCCACTTCTTTGCCCCACCTTAAGATGTCACTAAGTGACTTGTCCACGGCTTCCGCTGGCTGTTGGTGAGAGAGCCAGGAGGCCCGGACAGCGAGGGAGGAAATGGCCTGATGTGATGAACAAACCTCCCGTTTCTTCCAACTCTGGGCAGACAAGGTGACAGGGTGCTGACGGGCCCCTGGCTTCACAGGACCGTCAGGGCACCTGATATCCCGAAGCCCCGGCCCGTCCCCCTCTTCGGCCAGAACCTCCCTATGTCCGTTCAAGCCCAGTGAATCACGTCCCGTGATTGACTCCGTGCTGTGGGCCCAGCTCCATCCTGAAGGGTACTAGGTAGACTTCAAATGCCCAATCATATTCCTGCTCTCGAGTAGTGGGGGATCTGGGACACACAGGAAAGAAATGACTTGTACTGGAAAATCCTGCAGGCAATGTGGCATTTGGGATTGGACCCCAGAGCAGGAAGAAAAGGACATCAGTGGGAAAACTGGGAAAATACAAGTGAAATGTCTAGTTTAGTTAATAGAGTTGTGCTGTGTTGGAACGTACAAGACTGTGCTGGTGTGGATATGTATTGAAGGATTCCCCAGGCAATGAATGAATTCCTGAAATCCGACAGAACAGGGAATAAATATTCCCACCACCTACCAGCTCTGTGACTTTGGGCAAGTGACCTCTCACAGCCTCAGTTTCCTTATTGTTAAATGATGTCCACTTTATAGGGTTGGTTGTGGCGGCTCCATGAGATAATGTGTCATATAACACACCTCCTTCTATAGTGCCTGCACATCACAGGTTCTCAGTAAATACCAGCTTCCCCCTTCTGTCCTTTCGGGAAAAGGAAGCATCGGCTGCACTGAAATATCAGGAAAATAAGGAGAGGAGAGATTTGTGTGAGGTCACTGAGGTCAGCCAGTTCAGATTAGAAACTCAGGAAGGGGACAAGGGTCCCACCTGAAACTGAGCCGAGAGAATCCATTTTGATCAGTTTTTAAATCTGTGAAAGGCATTTCTTAAGCTAGTGATAGAAGTCATTCTTCCATTAAAACTGGTCTTAAAAACTTGTGTTGGTTTTTTTTTTTTCCCAAGCTAAACTCAGAGATGAGCACAGCAGTATTTGCAATACTCATTTATTGCAGCACTGATCATAAATGCAAAAGATTGGAAACTACTGAAATGCCCCCAAGAAGGGAGGAGTCTAGCTAAATAACGTGGGATCATTCATTCAGTGGAATTCTCTGAAGACATTTTGAAAATATAAAGCAAATGCACGTATGTATGTATACATAGAGATTGATAGGACAGGGTCATGGGAAGATACATATGCAAAAAAATACATGGTTGATGCAGAATGTACACACAATATGCTGTCATTGGTACGTTAAAAAATATGAGTATTTATCTGTATATTCATCCACTGTCACTGAGAAGATACACAGGAACCTGATAATAGTGTTGCTCTTTGATCAGCATGCAGGAAAGGGACCCTTCAAGTCACGTCCATCTTCTTAAAATGTTATTGCCAATCAAGTTTTACCCTTTTTTTTTTGGTTGGTTTGTTTGTTTAGGAGTGTTTAACCAGAATTTATGACTTAGTAATTTCTTCAGTATCTTTTTAAACTTTTTATTACGGAAAATTTCAGACACACAGAGGAGAATCACAGCGACCCTGTCCGCACCCACGGCCAAGCTTCAACAACCTCCGCCCTCTGTTGTCCTGACCGTGTAGTGCGTTCACCTTGTTTTCATCCGGGACGTAAAAATAATGACTGTAACACTGCAGTAACTCAGTTCTGATCAAAGGAAGTTAAAAAGCTTCTTTTAAATTTGTGTATAAATTTTATTGCTAAGAAGTTTGACAAGGCTGATCAATAAAAGACTTCTAAACCCCCCCAAAATTATTACATAAATTTTAAAGCAATGATGTAACAAATAATTACTATACCCCAGAATTCTTTTGGGCTATTTAAATATACGAAAACAATTTAGATACCAACTTTAAAACTTGCAAGGGAGTAATTTTCTTTAAAAAAAATTAGAGGGTATACGAGAAAAATGGCTTTAAAAAAATCAGTGCTCTAGAAAACCTGGTATTTATTTCCTCAGGGAGCTTTTGTGTTGTTTGAATGGAAATAAGTTGAAGTACAATGAAGATCTTTTTAAAAAATTTATCAGCGGCATCCTGCAAACTGAAAGGTCGCTGGTTTGACTCCAGGTCAGGGCACATTCCTGGGTTGCGGGGTGTACAAGAGGCAACCAATCTGTTTCTCTCCCTCTCTTTCTCCCTCCCTTTCCATCTCTCTCAAAATGATAATAATAAATAATTAATTGGCTTTTTTTTTTTAATCACCTAAACTGAGCGGCAGGGCCGCACCCAGGCTAGCGCGTGCACATGGGGAACCCACTCTACCAGGAAACGGGACATTGCCGATTCCGTGCCCTGCCAAGTCCGGGTGGCATCAGCACAAACATATCCTTCACTGTCTTTTCTAACCTAATCACATGCCTCTTGGCGTCGTCCACACTTTTGACCCTGTCTTTGCTTTAGTACTTTTTCGTGATGAGGAATTAGTGATCACAAATGCTTCAAAAATAAGCCCAGACATGGCAGAATGCAGTGGACCAGAAGGCTGAGCACGATGGCCTTGGGAACAAATTAGCCTAAGATGTGATTTTTTTTTTTTCCTTCCACCCACCCATGTGTCTTTTAAAAGTTTTAAAATCTGCCTTAGTTATCAGTATGAGGTTTTTTTTTTTACATTAAAACCCACATTTGGCAATCAGTTGAGAAAGCAGACAGTCGGCAACCCCGGGCCCACTTTCCCACACGTCTGGAGCGGGGTAAGGGCAGGATGTGGCCATTTCAGCCACTGCCCCCCAGATCACCGCGGGCTCTGCCACTTCCTGTCATCTCTCAGCTTCTGCCATCTGGAGTCAACAGTCCTTGACCCTCTCACCTGTAGCCAACCTTTCCACATGGGCCAGAGGGGCCCCTGCCCTGGACTCCTCACTTTCGTGGCTCTGAGTAGAAAACACACACACACACACACACACACACACACACACACATTAAAAATCATGTCCTGGCTGGTGTGACTCAGTGGATTGAGTGGCGGCCTGCAAACAAAGGGTCAACATTCAATTCCCAGTCTAGGGCACGTGCCTGGGTTGTGGGCGGGTCCCCAGGGAGGCTGCATGAGAGGCAACCACACATTGATGTTTCTCTCCCTCTCTTTCTCCCTCCCTTCCCCCCTCTCCCTCCCTTCCCCTCTCTAAAAAATAAATATACATAGATATTTTTTAATTAAAAATCACAGTTAAATCTGCCCCTCAGTGTCAGGTCCTCAGGGGTGACACTGAACATCTCTTGTGACTAAACGCGGTTCAGGCCCAGGGAAGCACTTTGCATCTCTGGTCCTAGGCCTGCAAACCAGAGACACTTGCTGCCCTGGCCGCCGCTCAGTGGGTTAGAGTGTTGTCCTGAGACACCAAGGCTGCGGGTGGGATCTCAGGTCAGGGCACACGGAAGAAGCAACCAACGGGTGCATCAATAAGTGGAACAACAAGTCAGTGTTTCTCTCTCTCTCTCTCTCAAATAAATTTTTTTAAATAAAGGCACTTACTTCTGAATGCCTTGCGCGTTTGCCCTGATATTCTTGCCGACACCTGAGTTCACTGGCTGCGCTCTGGTGCACGCATCGGATACTCGGATAGCCAGCCTCCCGGCTATACAGAGCACCGCCTTCTTGTTTCTCGTTGTCCCAACTCATTATTCCAAAGGTGCTTACAAAGATTACAGTATTTGTGCCAGTTGCACGTGGCAGTTAAGGAACATTTTGTAATATTAAGCAATTCATATCACTTTCAAATTTGCTTATATATTGGTCTTGATGTAGCATGCTTAGATTCTTTGCATCAGTAGTGAAATGAACACTGCTGGAATCGAAAATAGTTTTAGAACAAATACTCAATGGGATGTAGCGAGCCCTTTAATTTAGGTAACTTTGATATAAAGCCAAAAGTCATTTATCATTTGTATTTTACCTTTCCATCTTAATTTTGAGTGTTTTAGAAGAAAATATTTTAAAACATTTATGAGGTACTTATTGTTTTTAAAATTTAATTTTTTAATGAATATATGTCCATTATAAATGAATATAATGAATATTTTTTATACTTAGAATATAATTGTATTTGGTTTCCCCCCCTATCTTTTCATTTAGATGATTATTGTCAGTATCAGAGGGTCAACAAATGACAGGATTTTATTTCTCACAGCCCAAGGGCTATATTTAGCCAGCCCATGACCTAAGGATGATTTTTATATTTTTGAAAGTTTGTAAAACAGATAAATAAGAATATACAAGAGAGATCACAAAGCCTAAAACTTTTACTGTTTGGCTCTTTACAAAAATATTTTGCCAAACTTTGCTTAAAAGAATGTAAATTATGTAAAAACTTGACTGTAACTACCTATTTAACAATTTTTACTGAAATGGAAGCAACAGAAAGAAATGCTATGGGATAAATATATAATTCATAAATTCTATTTGTTGTTCACACTAATCATATCCGAAGCCAGTCAGCAGAATACCCAGGCATGTGCAATAAGAAAAGTCTCTCATCTTTTATAGTTTTCTGATTTTGAATCATAATTAAAAGCTTGATATCTGTGTTTCACTTTTGTCATTAAGGACGTATATATGTCGTAGCAAGAGGATTAAATGTTTCATTCAAGATTCGTTCACCTTGATTTATGACTTTTACACTTCCTGGCACAAGTGACCCTGGCCATAGCCCACGGATGTTGTTGGAAGATCCACCCGTCTGTTTTGCTTCGCCCCCTGAGCACATTTGAGCTCCACCCTCACCATAGCCTAAAAATGGTGAGGGGCCTGAAGTGACAGATCCCAGTATCTACTGCCCTCTGTTGGCAGTAGGCAGAGTTGCCGCGTCTTTGCTTCAGCATGGAGTTTTATTCAAATCAAGAACAGTTCCGAGTTGAACATTCAGAGGAGTTTCTGTGCTTTGCATTAATGCTCTGGTTACATAATAATTTAAAAATACAAAGACCATCAAAGGCATTTCATTGGACATAACTTTTTTTTTGAAGCAATATTTTTATCCCCCATGCCCCCCCCCCAAAAAAAAAGCCATTCTGGTCAAATTCTGTTTTTCTTTTTACTAATCACCATCCTGTGTGGCAGGTAGATGCTCTGGGCCAGTTTCCATCACGTCCTCTCAGACCTTTGTACTGATATTTCGATACCAGGGAGAGAGAACCTTCTGGTTACTTGGAGGAGAAGATAACACAAGGGTAACGATTGAGGCCCTTGGTGCTGACCACCCCCCCAATCCCACCAAATTGGAGGCAAAATAATACAGGAGGAGGAGGAAGAGTGAGAAGGAAGAGGAGGAGGAGAGGGAGAGGCAGGGGAGGAGTTGAGAAAGGAGGGGGGAGGGGAGGAAGGGAAAGGATTCTTCTAGGGCCAAAACCCCCCACCCCTTTGTCTCAGCCTCCTGGCCCTTCCCTGCCTTCCCCCTCTACGCTTCCTCCAGTTACACCAGTTACACCAGTTCCTCTGAGGGTGAGGAGAGTTGCTCCCTGTGCGGATGAGCCAGGACCTTCTGCCTCCTCCTGAAGCGCAGCTGACAGCCTCTCACTGTACCCCCAAGCTCACGCGAGCAAAGGGAACACCCTCCCAAGGGCCCCCCGGGAACATCTGCCGGCAGCCCCAGAGTCTTCCCCCAGGGCCCTGAGGTCTCCGCGCGGCGGGGCAGGTTGCGACAAGGCGGGCACAGGCCGCATCTGGAATGCTGTCCCGTAGGCGGGAGGCCGGCGCACCCCCGGGACGGGAGACAGCTCCTGCCCACAGGAATCCAGAACGTTGCTCTTCCCCCATTTGGACCCCTGTCCGAGCCACCTCGTCCTGCTCTGCCACCTACTCACAGCTGCCGCAGGTCTTCCTAGGTCTTACCTGCCGCTTTCAGTTCCTCCCCTTTTGAGAACCTTTACCGTAATCAGAGAAATAATCTATGCAACTCTAGGTTATGATACTTCTGAGAGTCTCTTTAAGGGCTCAACCTACAAAACAGAACCAGGTCGGGGCAGAGGGAATGTTTGTTCTAAGAAATTAAGGAAAATTTTCATTCTTGTTGGGTAACATATTAATTCTGCAAATCACATTCTGACACACTTGCTACATGCTTAACATTCCTACAGTTACCCACAGTACTTTTTTAAAAAACTGATATGTAGTCGCATGTTACATAGACGTTCACTTGGTCACTTTAATTGGAGGCAAAAAGGTCTTAAGATCTTTTGTTTTCTTGTTTCTGAAAATACGAGCCCAAAAGGAGGGTCGGGGGCCTGTTGCCATGCAAGATTTTATTTCTAAATTCAAGACCCCTACCCTGGCGTGCTAGGACAACAGAGTCCTTTCGAGTCTGTAAATACATTTTCTTTCATGCCGCCGCCGATGTGTTTTGATGTCTGCAACCCCGATCGGCGGAAGGGTCCCGCATAAGCAAACACCAGTGAGTACAGAAGGACGTTGGGGAGCCTTGGGGGCGCTGCCTCCTTCAGAATCTTTAAAAAAGATTGGCCCTCGACCATTTAAATCTGCAGCGCTTTATCTCTTTGTTTGACTCTTGGAATGCCATCGATACCCTCTTTGTATTTGTAATTGTTTTAATTAGCCACCCAGCAGGGACCCCTCTTGCGGCTGGATTATGGGCAGCACAGCTGGACCCTACCACTCAGCTAAAATAAAGCGCAGACTTTATGACGCGCTTAATTTCTTTTATCTATCAGATTTCTCCTTTCTTCTCTTACTCTACCTCATTTTCACCCTCTTTTTCCCCCCCTCCCCCTTGTTTTTGTGGAGGGCTGGGGCAAAAAGCTCTAACTCCTCGAATGGTTTTGCTTTTGAAGAAGGACAGGGTGGTGGTGGGGAGGCGGGTAAGGGCTGGACCTCTCACGTGGCTGCTTATCAGCATTTCACATCTCAGGAGAAAAAAAATCGCACAGACCAGCTGGTCCACTGCTCTTCGGAACACTTTTGGAACCTGCTGGCGATAATCTCGAGCGATTTCGCTGAAGTTGATGTCGGTTGCTGAACTTTGCTGGGCGGGAGGGAGGGGAAAGTTTGCAAAAAGGTTTCTGTTGCCAGGGTAGTGTTGCTACTTAGTGACCACATCCTTCTTTTGTGGATGGAAATCTGGAGGGTCAATTATGATGCAGATGGGACACCGTTTCCATTTGCGGGAGCTGCGTGGCCAGGGATGTTTGGACTTTTGGAAATTCTTGCATCCTTAAGGGTGTTTCCCCCCTACTTTGAACTGGATGCCGCTGCTGTTGTGATCACGAACAAACTGCCTCACCCCGAGCATTGACGAGAACGAGCGGAAACGCAGGGCTTGCTTGTGGCTCAGAGACATAGCCGGGGTCTCTCTTAATTGGTGCATCTATAAAACTACCTGTCTAGAAATTAAAACAGGGCTCATCCCTATGAAAACAGGCACCATTTATAAAAGTAATCCTCTTACACTGCTCTGCAAATAGACTATTTTTTCCCTGATAATACTGAAAATAACTTACTTACATTTAGAAAGAACTGATATAGCTCCAGTTGCCAGCTATGGAAAAGGCTTCGAACTGGCAGTTAAACGTCTTGGATGTTGTTGAGCCCGACGTTTATTTCTAGGCATTTTCAAGTAAGCACTGAGCGTGACTTCAGCCAAAGAGCCTGATAAAATTGGGTGGTGGGGAGGGAGGGTCTATTTTCAGTTTGTGTACAAATATTAGTATTTGGATGTCTTCAAGTATGATTATAATTAAAATTTTCTTGTTACTTGGATTATTTTTGGCTTCGTAGCCAAAGATGCATACATTCACTTGCTTTGTAAAAACAGACATCTGTCACAGAGGCTGTGAATAAATACCCACAGCCATTTGTTGCTTGCGATTGTAAGACTTCGAAATTCAAGGAGGAGATTGAGAAGAGACAGGACCCTGGGTTAGCTAAAGGCCTAGGGGTTGGGAACTTCTCGAGGGACCCTAGTGTCTTTCTAGGACACTAAATTACTAAAGGGCAAAATGACAAACTCTCCCATGCCCAGAGTTGTCACATGCAACGTACACATTCCAAAAGACAATGCGCTTTGGTGGCTGCACAACATGCACTGAGTACACTGAGTGCCTCTTAATTGTGTCCTTTAAAATGGTTAGTACAAAAATAAATAAAATGAGACAACCCTTTTTTAAAAAATAGGGGACTATATTAAGTAAGCTTTGGGAAGCACTTTAAAATGTGCAAAACTTTTTCTCTTCTTCAAATGCGCTCTCTAGCTTAACCCTCACAGGACAGGACCCGCTTGGGGTCCTCTTTTCAGTCAGTGATTGTTAACAAAATCATTGCCTTTATTGACATAAGGAAAATACCCCGTGACGAGATACTGGTCAAATTTTCAACAAAAACCCTCTTTCCAGGATTCTGCATGATTTTTTCTTATACTTGAACGGAAACAAGAGGCACGTATTCTTCAGAATTTATGAGAGACCACTGAGCTCCTGAGGGGACGAGCCGGATGGTCCCCGTGTTGGCTAAATGACATTAGCCCGGGGCGGGGGGCGGGGGGCGCCGCACGGTGGGCTTATGTTGCCCTGCCTGCCTCCCACGAGCCTCCTCGGCAGCGCATGAGGTCCCTCTAAGTGACATCATTCGCATCTGCGGCAACTTAAGCCTCCTGTTTCTTTGAAAACGGAACTTGAGAATATGAAGGGTTTATATTCTCTAAACTAATTAGCAGTGACCAGTAACTTGAGGAGGCCCGTGCGTCCCCCAGGCCACTCGGTGTACCTGCGCGTCTCGCCAAGCCACGCTCGCCATTTCCAGACCCTTTAGCAGCCCTGGGCGGGAGGAGGGGAGGCGTGTACTTTTTAAAATTAGAGGACTCACGGAGTGTGGGTCTCTGGAGGGTTTTGTTTGTTTGTTTGTTTAGTACAACATGACCTGGCAACCAAATGTAGCATCCAGTATTAGAGGAATGGACTTTAAAGGAAAAGAGGGTCATTTACAGAAGTTTAATTATATAAAGCAATTGGTTAAATCAGTACTTTAAAAGAGAAAACAGTGAGTTTTCTTGCATAATTATGAAAGATGCAATAGATATATTTCTAACAACTATGTAATGTGGTTCATTCCCAAATGGAACACTCTTGAAATTAACAGCGAGTGAAGAAAGCAGAGGCTCTGACCTGTGTGGTTCGGTGGGTTTGACATCGTCCCCCCAAAGCAGAAGGTCTCGGGTTCGACTTCCATTCGGGGCACATGCTCAGGTCACCGGTTCCATCCCCGACTGGGGTGCGTTCCAGAGGCAACTGCTCAGTGTTTCTCTCTCATATCAGTGTCTCTCTCCCTCTCTTTCCCCCTCCCTTCCCCAATCTCTAAAAAATAAATAAAAAGGAAGGAAGGAAGGTACAGAACGGGGTGTATAGTGGAACAAAAAGCACGCCTGTCGGTCATCAGCCCGTACAGACTTGCCGCATTTGTGCGGAATCTCCCTGGGAGGACACCCAGGAAACTTCTCAGGTCCATCATTGGTAGCAGTGCCCGTCCACGTCGGCGCGGAGCTTGAAGCAGGGATCCGGAATACTGACCCCCTTTTTATTTTAAAATGTTTACATTTTCTTCATCATGGGTTTTTCTATGAATTTTGTATTTTCATTAACTTTGAGTTTTTTCAATATTGCCTTAAAACAGAAGTTCTCTTGATTCCTGACTTGTCTTGGACGCCGCTGCTCCTCCTCCTCGTGGTCTGGCGACCCTTTCATACTGTTCGATCTTGTTTTTACCACATGCAAGTGTGCAGTGAGGCTCATTCAGAACTAGAAAAGAAGATGCATTTCGCCCCAAGTGGTATTCGGAACTCTTTGCGGCCGTGGTCCTTATTCCTTTGATAAGTCCCACTGAGAATCCAATGAAAGCGACCGTCCCTCTGCACCGACAAACTATATTCTGCGTTTGATTTCAAGGAGGTCTGTGAAAAATTCATCTTTTAAAGAATGCCGGTCCTTCTCCACTTAAGAGAGTTTACTAGCAGGCCACACTTCCTCTTTCAACTCTGCCTGGCTTTCCTTACACCCTCCTTACCAAAGAAAGAACGAAATATCTTATTTCTGCTTTTCACGCCTTTATAGCTATTTCTTACGTGACGGGGGATAAGTTGTCTTTCTTGGGGACAGATCACATTCCCTTGCCCCCCGGCTGATCTCCAGTGATGGGTGGTTCCTGGCGAGGCCTCCTGGCACCAGAGTGCAATGACATGTCACAGGCTAAGACCCATCCTGAGGCGGGAGTACTGCCCTGAGTTGGTGTTATGTTGGATGTAAGAGCAGAGTCCTGCAATACGTCATTCAAGGGAGCCCCGAACCAGGGTCTCCCCCTCAGCTCTTTGAGCTGGCACTTGGAGCTGGATCATTCACTGTTTTGGGGAGTGGTCTGTGCATTGTGGGTATTCAGCAGCATCCCTGACCCGTTAGATGCCAGTAGCACCCACCGTTGTGAAAACCAAAAATGTCTCCCGACACACGTCCCCTGGGGACAAAATCGCCCCTGCCCAGGAACCTCTGGGCTGGACCGTGAAAGTCATCTGAAGAGTTGGTGGCTTTTCCCAGTTTTTCTTAACAACTTTGTGAGATGTCTGCGTTT
Organism: Pteronotus mesoamericanus; assembly: GCF_021234165.1. NCBI lineage: Eukaryota > Metazoa > Chordata > Mammalia > Chiroptera > Mormoopidae > Pteronotus > Pteronotus mesoamericanus. Next base: position 5,892,267 of record NW_026555105.1, read on the forward strand.
CTTATAGTGACAATAAATGCATGGGGTAAACAACGTGCAAGGGGTTACTTACAATTCATAGAGAGGTTAATCCTTAACTTCTGTCCTTCGTATAATAAGACAATTGGATGAATTTGCAATCCTGGGAAACTGCATATAGACCTTCCCCTGCCTGAACCAGCCCCCGCCCTCTTCCTCAGAGACCCCTTCTGCTTCAACTCCAGGAAGTTTTACCTGTTACAAATGACCAGCTAAAGTAATCCCCAGTTTTTATGACCCCCAACTTGACTTCCGAAGAGTGTTTTCACTCAGCCCTGAAAGTATTACTTTCTGCCCAAGTGTAATTAAAATCCCAGTCATCTATTCAAGAATGCCATTGCCAGCCATATATTAATTGTCTATTGGAGCTTGAAAGTATTCTTCCTTAACAGGGCTTAATGGAGCGTACAGATCCAAGAGACATTCATAATCATGGTCACCCTCCGGAAATAGGACACTGCGGAGATGGATCATTCACTTTCACTGTTTTAGGATTTAATGGAGGGTAAACTTTTTAATCTACTTGTTGGGAGCTTAATATTCCTAAGACAGTAAAGATACCTTACAGTCTCAACTGCCAGGCAGATGTCTCTTTCTCTTTTCTCTGTCTTTTCTTTTTTTAAAAAAAAGACTTCTTTGTGTTTCCTTATCAGGACCTAATATTTGTTATATTAATTTTAAATAACATTTGTTTCCCCCATTTTTTTAGATAGATTTATTTTCTTATTGATTTTAGAGAAAGAGAGGAAGATAGAGAGAGAGGAACATCAATTTGTCATTCCACTTATCTATGCATTCATTGGCTGATTCTCGTATGTGCCCTGACCAGAGATTGAATCTGAAACTTTGGCACATCAGGGCGATACTCTAACCAATGAACCACCCAGCCAGGGCTACGATTTTTCTCATTTTTAGTTACCAAATATACAGCACGAAAAAAAAATTTTTTTAAGCCACAAAGAATCACCACAAGTCACTGGGAATACCAACATGCAGGGAAAGCCACGGAGACACCATGATGTGTCCCGTTCCCATGAGGATTCCAGTGACAACTCAGCACAGAGCTCAGAACCGGCCTTGGAACGGCAGAGCCGGCACCAGGCACCAGGGCTGTGGGAGGCCCGTCACCCCCTCAGTGAATTCCTCTGGGAGCCTCGTTCCCTGACGTGATTAAAGTCAGAGGAAAATTCTAAGCCATCTTCCCTGATTTTGACAGGTCAGGATGCCTTTGACAGTCCTGTGTTATTTTTGCAGTTGGGATTTTTGTTTGTTGTTCGCCTTTGTGATTTATTTATTGAAAAGAGGTCATCCGTTCACCATTCCTGGGGTGGGTCCCTATTCCAAGGTGCAACGGCCTACGCAGCAAAAGGCCTTTGTCCCACCCGCGGTCCCCCCGTCCGTCCCTCCCCAGAGGCCACCACCAGTCTGTTCCTCCTGTGTCTTTCCGGAGACTGTTACACATTCACAAGCGAATATTTTTATACTTTTTTATTTGCTGCTTCCAAAGAAGCACATTAGATGCGCTGATTTGGATCTGCTTTCTTCACTTCCTTGTGCTTCCTGGAGACTGACCTGTATCATCAGGACAGAAGGAGCTGCCGACCACATTTTTCAAGAGAGCTGCATGGTATTTTAATACAGGGCTGCACTCCATGTTTTTAACCGTTAAACGTACTGCCATTTACAAGGTTCTGTTCTTCTTCAATAACCATAATGTTGCAGTGATTGTTGGGAAAGACAAAAGTACAATGTGGCAGCGACATGAATACCACCCACACCCCCTGAATCCAGACCAGTGACCTGGGCCCAGCTCACCTCTCCACGCCCCTTTCCTAAGGCCCTGCTCCGCCGGCCCCTCACCAGACCCCCAGCCTCCTCTTAATCCTGGAGACCTTTGAAAGGGCCATGAGAACAACGTGAGTCCTAAGAAGACACCTTCTGGCGAGGGGTGGGGAGGGCCCTGTGTTGCGGGGGTCTCTGTCTGTCCATTAGCGACTCCCCTGGCTGTCAGCAAGGTGAGCTCCTGCTCATTCTTCAGCCTAAAAAGTATTTCCTCTAGGACAGCGGTTCTCAACCATGGTCCGTTTCCCTCCAGGGGACGTTGGTCTGTGTCTGGAGATATTTTTTATTGTCACACCTCAAGGGTGCTCCTGGCATCTAGTGGGTAGAGGCAGGGCTGCTGCTGAACATCCTACAGTGCACCCCACAGCCCCTCCACGGAGGGAGATCCAGCCCCAAGCGTCACTAGTGCCAAGGTTGGGGACTCCGCCCCAGGACATGGTGGCCCTTTTTGGATGGGGACCTCCTCCGTTCTTGTATTGATTCCTGACTGTAGCCTTTCAGACCCAGGGTCTCGGGGAAAGTGCAGCCCCTCCTCGCTGAGAATCATGCTCGTTGTCCCCCACTCAGGGCGCACCACACCTTGGGAAGACTCTGCCCCTTGTTTCATCTGGTCCCCTCCCCCCTCGCCCCACCTTTGGGCCGCCACGTGGCCCTGGTCTACCGGAAGGAGACCCTAAGGAAGCGTAGCCGTGACATTTAAACCAACTTGAGGTGTGCCGGAGATTGGCGAGGTGTTTGTGGCTGTCACGCTAACGAGGGACTGTCCCTGACACTCAGTGGGCGGGTCCAGGGGTGGCAGATGTCCTCAGGCAGAGAGACCGCCCATCCCAGAGAACCTGTACCTTGTCCACTTCCCTAATGTGCTGCGGGGCGTTAATGCAGGACCTGGAGCTCGCCCGCGGAACTGTCGCTCCTGTCGCCCTCTGCCTCACCGGCGCGTTGCCTGGGCCTCCTCTCCCGCGGTTCGCTCAGGCCATTTGCATTTTCTCTTCTCTGGCGCAGAAAAGTCTGGCCTGTTAATTCCGGTTGTAATTATGACCACACACACTCTTACTCTTTCTCTTTCCCGTTCCATTTAACTTCTAAATCCAAATTTACTGGCTGGAATAATGGCCAGATTTCTTTCCGATGCTCCCCCTGAATGGTACTCCCAAGCATCTGCCTGTGGAAATGAGTATTGATATTCTTATCCAGAAAACAAACAGTCACTACTTCCGGGAAGCCCTCAGTGCCCCCCGGGTCTCCCTCACGTCGCGGCCAGGGCTGCTGCTCCGCCCTCACCCTGTGCTCAGAGCTCTCGCTCCCGCCCTTGTGGCCAAGGCAGGGACGCCTTCTCGTGGGCCCAGCCACTTAGCCCCCGGCTGCCCCTCCCCGGCCCACTTCGCGAGAGCCGGGACCCTGTGATTCTTGTTCTTCGTTTATGCTGCAGGGCTACGCCGCTGGGTCTGCGTTCTAGAACACAGGACACGATCCGTGTGTGTTTGCTAGATAAAGAAGGGACCGAGAGAGCGAGAGAAGAAAAATTACATCCAACATTTTGCTTTTGGAAAAAATGTTTAATAGCTGGTCCAGGAGCCACCTGGGGTTTGGAGGGGCACCCTTTGCATCACTGTAAAGTGTCACCTCTCGTAGTTTGCCAGCTTGCACGTTCACAGTTACCGTGAGGGGAAATTTTGAACCTGGCGCCTTTAAGGGAACATGCAGAACAAACAAAAATGAGTTGCCCCTTTCTGTACAAGCGGAAGTTAAAGTTGTTCTGACAGATCGCCTAACAGCTCCTACTCTAAGCCCAGCTAGACCCCCTACCTGCCCTCAGGGGGCTCACCTGCCACAGGGAGGGTCAGGCGCAGAGTCAGGAAACCCCAGAGACGGGAGGGAAGGACGGGGCAGAGAGCGGGAGCCGGAGGGCTCGGTGGGGGCTAGAGTGTTATCTAAACATGTCAGTTTCTGGTGACAAATGGAACCACCAGGGGGGTGGCGGCCTCCTCCAAGGCGAGCGTGACATGTGATGACTGGGGGTTGGACGCAGCGTGTTAGAGCCTGGCCGTAAGTCGGATGATGCCCCAATGGGCCGGCGCTGGGTCAGGTCAGCTTCCAGACCCGTCAGCCCCCGAAGGCTTGGCCCGCGCCGGCCTTTGTAGAGAGAGTCGGTTCCTGAGCCTTCCTCATACTTCATTCTCTTACTGTCTGTGCGCGGACCCCTCAGGTTTGGACTGTCCTGGATGACCTTGCAAAGCCTTTTTCTTAAAAAGCAGTTAAGTGAACATTGCTGACACTTATAAAAGATATGTAGAAGGAAACAATTACCTATTTTCCCACCGCCCAGAGAGACCAACTGTTGAAGATTTCAGGGTTATTTCTTTGCATAGACATTTTTAAACAAAAATAGGATCCCTCTATCCATACTGTTTTTTATTTGTGTTTTACTTTTTATCTGGACATCGTTATAGTCCCACAGGACATTGCAAAGAGCACAGAGCTCCCTTCACTCAGCCCCCTCCCCCCGCCAGCCCCGGTCAAGGCTACCACAGCAATAGTGTAATGTGTGTGCATACTGTTGCATAACTGAAAAAAAGGTCTTACTCTAATGTGAACACCTGTCTGTGTGTCCTTGCATAGGTGCTTCTGGTCTCCTGCTGCTGTGCCTGCGCCCTGCAGTCTAGTGTTCACGCTGCAGCCGGAGCCCTGTGGTTAAAACCTCAGGCCGCCCTCGGCCCTCCTTTACTTGGAACCCCCAAGGGTCAAAGCCAGAGTCTTTGCGATGAATGGGGAGGCCCTGATGAGGGGACCAGCCCCCTCCTCCATCCCTCCCTAAAGCTCTGGTCGCTTTTCCACTCTCCCCCTTGCTCATTCTGCTCCGGCCACACCAGCCTCCTTGCTGTTCTCCCAGCATCTTGGATGTGCGCCTGCCTCAGGGACTTGGCACTGGCTGTTCCCTCTCTCTGTGCTCTTCCTGCAGGCGCCCGTCCACATGGCCTCACCTCCTTCAAAGCTTCGCTGGGACATCGTATTGCCGATGATAGTTCTGACCCCTCTATTGTTAATAGCACCTTATGCTCCTACTGGGCCCTGGATCCTTTTCTTCGTGCTCTAGTTTTTCCATAGCACATAGAGCCTTCTGACATTGTGTACTGTACTTGGTTTTTATATGTTATTCATTGTCTGAACACCTGTTCCTCAGTTAGGATGCAAGTTTTGTAAGGAGGTTTCCCAAGCACCTAGAACACACTGGTACGAAATAGAGGCTCAATGACATTAATCGGTGAATAAATGAGCAGTGATGAAGAGCTTTGATTCTGTGTTCAAATCCCAGCTCTGCCACTTATTATGCACCACCTGCAGATCAAGTTACTTTTCTGTGCCACAGTTTCCTCTGTAAAATGGGGGAGTCGTAATTATCTATCTCAGAAGACTGTTGAGAGGATTACCTTAGTTAACACAGGCAAAGAGCCACTCCAGTGTCTGGCAGAAAGTAGATGACAAGCAAATGCTAACTACAATCTTTTTTTTTATAGCATCGTTAAATATGTGCCACAGTTGATTTTAAAAGTAACTGTGTTTAGTTGCTTTCCATTTTTCATGGGTTTATAGAAAAGTACAGGGAGCTTCCTCATAGCTAGAACTCTGCATAAACCTTTGATTATTCCCTTAAGAAAAGATGTGTGTGGTGGCTTTTTATTTACTTCTTTTTTTTTTTTTTAACTTCTTGATCGTAAACTTTTCTTTCCCCCATTAGTCTAGTTCTCTTACAGAAAAAAAATTTCTTTTGCTTGATTTTTTCTATCACCAGAGTGTCTCATATCTTACAGGTTGTACAACTATCCCTCAAGCAATAGTTGTTGAATAAGTGAACATACAAACGATGGAAAGTGACTTTATTTTCCGAGTGTAAGCTGATGTGCTGATAAATGGTGACGTTACTGTTTCACAGACGCACGCGATGGGCACCTGCGCCAGAGACCCCTCTTGCCCCCCAGTAGCCATTCTCCTTTTCTTCTCTAAAAGCAAAAACCCTGGTCGATGGCGGGACACAGTGCTGTCCAGAATAAAGCCTCATTTCCCAGCCTCCCTTGCAGCTAGATGTTCTGTGATGTCCTCTGGCCAATGGGACGTAAATGAAAGTGGCAGAGGTAACTTCCCAGTAACGGCACGCACAGGGTCTCTCCTTCCTCTTTGCTCTTCGGTAAATATTGACGTGATACCTGGAACTCATCATACAGTTTGATGATCACAGAATGGCTAGATGGGAGGAGCCTCAGTCCCTTGTAACTGTGAAACTGCCGCATTGGCGCTCCGCTGTGGACCTGAGAGAAATAAACTCATCCCTTTGTTTAAACCACTGTTAATTTGAGTGTTCTGTGCAGCACAGCCAGAACTAACCCTACCTCGTTCAGGACTCAGTAAATATTTCTTGACCGAATGAGTGAACAGTATGTGCATACATTCCTAGGTTTAAGTCATAAACTGAGTTTCCAATGCTGTCCCCTCCAAAGTCTGCTGCCAGTATCTCTGTACTGTGCTATATAGTGTATCATGCATTTTTATACAAAGGTCCCTCTGTTTGGTTTAAACAAAGGTATTTAATTGTCTCAGAAAGCAGAAAGTTTTGTGCCTCCAATTTGACTTGATTCAGAGATGTCATCCAGGACACAGGCTCTTCCTGTTCTCTATTTGCCCTCTCTCAGCATTTTACCGATATTGTACCTCATGGTCCCAAGGTGGTTGCCATCACACCAGTATCATAGTCTCACCCAGCAAAGGAAGATGGAATAAGGAGCAGAAGTGCCTTTTTTCCCCTCGTGGCTCCCTCTTTCTGTCAGGGAGGAAAGTCTTGTTCAGAGGCCCGCAGCTGATGTCCATCTCATTGGCCAGAAGTGGGCCACATGACCTCGTCAAGAATAGTCATAATTCCGCAAAAGGCTACAGAATTGCCCTGACTGGTACAGACTAGCTGGTCCTTAAGAGTATAGCCCATGGATTTCTGGGGTCTCTCAGACCCTCTAAGTCAAGGGGGCCGCGCGGCCCAAACAGTTTTCATCATAATGCTAAAAACTTACTGGTGTCCTCCTGGTATGGGCATTTGCACTGATGGTGTCTGAACAAAGGGAAGGGGGCAGTTGCTGGTGGCGCCCGCCAATGACGGCCCGTCGGCACGTTGCTAGCGGTCATTGCATTCTCAGTTTGGGAGAAAAAAAAGGTCCTGATGCTAATGAAACAGTAAAATTTACTGTCCTAATAAGCGTCCCGGAGTACACGTTTTTAAAAATCTTGTGTGTGGTGAAAGAGGAAGTTCCGACAAAGAGAACACTCCGGCCCACTGCGGTGCATGATTGGCGGAGGGGAGGCGCGTGTTTGAGTCGTGAGAGCTGAGCCGGCCGCGTGTTTCAAGGAGCACCATCTTCACATCCAAGTACAACCAACGGGCGGTGGCTTTTCAAACTGCAGTGTTTGACAGAGTTTTGCTGGACAATGAATGAAGTAAACACATTTCAAGGACAACACCACACAGTAGTTGTTGCCAGTGATACCATTTGACTGTTCAAATGCAAAAATTAGAATTTTGAAATATTGTACCCGCCGCCATGACCCTGACAGCATCACAACTGTCTTTTCTAATGGAGTCAGGGGTGATATTCACAAATGGGACTTTTTTGTATGTTTTTTGATTAAATATGCCGATGTCAAGACGATATGTATCATTACATAAATCAGCATTTTTCATTTGACCAGTGCATGTTGTTTTAAAAAAAAATCATGCGTGGGTAAAAGATCTACTCAGAGGGCAAGACAGAGCAATGGATTTTGATATAAAAGACAGTGTATAAAGTCCATCGATAGGATTTCAGGGTCTATATACACATAACCTTTTGGGGAAAAACTACCACTTGCCCAGTTTGGATGAAGTATCAAGTTGGAATCCCCACAACGAGGTGAAAAGGCCACTAAAACACTCCTGTGTTTTCCAAACGCGTATCTGTGAGAATCCGTTTTTTCCCTCCTCCTCCAACGAAAGCCTCACGTCAGAAGCCTGAGGGCAGACGCAGGCGTGAGAATCCTGCCGCCTTCTATTATCGCCGGGCACCAGCGAGATTTGCGAAAACTGGAAAAGACTGAGTGCCGCTCTGCTCACCAAAGGTTTTTCGTTTTTAATTTTGGAACATATTGTTGTTCCACACATAGTTCATAAAATTGCTGTTTATGTTTATTAGCATGGAATGGTATGACTGTGGTTATTCTGAATGAATTAGCAAGCATTTCACAGTGCTCTCTCAGTTTTCGTTTCTAAGTGAGCACATCGAGGGCTGGTGTAGGCGAGCCCAGGTGGCTGGCAGCATGAGGTCCGCCCGGAACTGGCGTCTCGTCAGAGGGAATGAGCGCGAGGGGCTGTTCAGGAGGCCACGCTATCGGCCCCCCTTTCCAGGAACTCAGGTTGTACGTACGGCCTGTGTATAGTTAGGTACCTGCCTCTATTTTTTTGCTGTTACTTGATGTATGGTTGACTGTTAAACACACACTTTCTCCATGGCATTGAGCTTCAGGTTTCAGTGTCCTGGCGCCCATCGGTTGTGTAGCTTTGCCTGTACAGAACCCTCACTGCCCTAATCTGCAAGATGGGACGATGGGCCACTCTTCCCGTGGTGCAGCTTCCCACTCTGGGTGGGTCAGCGATGAGGCACCTTGTACTGCGCCTTGTGCGGTTAACTCTGTTTTGTACTCACATTAATGTTGTAAGTCACAGTCATTCTCATAAACTTGCGGTATGTGGAGAAGCTGAGGCTTACCAAGGGGAGATTTTAATACGACACAGGTTAGTGAAATGACTAAATGACACGCAGCGTCCTCAGTCTCAGCAGAACTTAAAATTACACGTGACCAGCAGATGGTGAAATGGCTCTTCCCTGATTCCGCGCCCCCCGCCCCCCGCCCCCCGCCAACACACACAAATACAGCGAGCAAAATATACGCATGCATGTCCGTATGTATGTGTTTCATTCCTGGCCCGATATCCTATCTTGAAGGAAATGGATCCAGCTAACAAACAGATCCGGTAAGCAATTTCCCACTGCTTTTTATGGACTTACTGCATGGTCCCCACCTGAGGGCATGGAGTTTCCTTTTCAGTTAGTAAAAATGTTCTGGAACGAAATAGTCTGGCAGGTTGCACAACACTGTGAATGTACTAAATATGCCCCTGAATCTTATACTTAACAATAATGAAAATGGTAGGTTTGGTGTTATGTGTATAATACCACAGTAAGAAGTAGAAAGAGGTCCAAGGGACTTTCTGGTCCCTCTCAGGGACGCTTGGCGAGGGCAGGAGGAGTCCCGGCCACAGTGGACCTTCTGCCCGCTGGAGCCCGCGGCCCTGTTCACGGGCTTGCCTCCTCCGCCGGCCTGCACATCTGCCTGTCCCAGCTCGTCCTTTCCTCCTGACCTTACAAACAAACAAACAAAAAAAAAAGGTCTTATTCAAAAAGACCTGCATGTGACTCTTCGCAGAATGAAACTGCCCTTCCCTGGAATGCATGGTGGCCTTCGCCTTCAGAAGCCACACCAGGAAGTGTGTTCACGGGTACTGTCTTCATCCGTCCTTTTCAAGGAAGGGTCGTGCCTTCTTGGCACATTTTAAATGCCCAAGATGTATCCAAGAGCTGTTCAAAGACCTGCCATTCGCTCACTGTACTTGTGTTATCAAAGACCCCATAAAATCAAGTGATTTCCTCTGCTTTTGTCCAGGCCTCCGGAGAAAAAGACACTTAATCACCTCAAATTCCCTCTGTCTGCGATCCCCTCTGAGAAATAAAGCCATAAATATGTTGAGTTCTGTTGACATTCACACCGGAAAGAGCACAGAGTACCAAGCACTGCTGTTTCCTTTTGTATTTTATTACTACACAGCCAGAAAAATAGCAAAGGGGCTCTCCCAGCAATGCAGGGCGACACCCCGAAGGGAAGGCGGGTATCCCTTCACACCATTGCCAAAGCCAAAGGCTCCCGAAGGGGCCGGTGCTGCCCGGAGCGTCTCCCACGCCCCCCCGCCGCACAAGGCCCCACGGGGAGCGCCCGGCCGGCCCAGGCCCGAGAGGCGACCTGCGAGGAGCTCGCGGACAGAGCTGTGGCCCCTCCGCCCGGACTCAGGTCTGAAAATATCAACAACATTCCTGTCCACTGTAATCAAATACTCACACAAAAGGCTGTGGAATGCGCAATAATTTGTCAGGCGTCCTTTTAGTGGCGTCCGCTAGAGCAAACTCTGCCCGGGCCCCCTTGACCCTGAGAGAGTGTGCCCTTTAACCTTCCGTGGGCCCCTTTTAGGTGGGGCCGCGCTCTGACCAGATGGCCAAACTATCAAAGGGTTTTATGAGTGAAAACTGCTTTCTCAACTCGCTAGTTGTATATTTCTTTCCATGTTGCTGCGAGCCATCAACCCAGAGGCTTTCCATTGAAAAGGCAGAGTACGGAGCCCCCAGCCTCCCAGCATTGTGTGTGAGCAGCGGGCCGGGTGTTTGCAGAGAAAACAGCTGACGCCCAGATGAGGACAATTGCAGCTAAATATTTAAAAGAGCCATCAAGGAAGGAATGATTGATTGATTTCTTTCTTTCTTTTTTTTTTTTTTTGTTCCGGCCCTGATCTTTTATCAAGCTGCAGGCCAACTTGCTTCCTCCGTAAACTCAAACTGCACCTTCCTTTCCCTCCGCCCCAGCCCGCGCTGGCACCTTTCCGGGAAGCTGGTGACAGTTGTAAGAATCCTCAGATCCGACTGTGCCAGGAGTCCCAAGGGGAAACCGATGCTGTCTCTCGGGTTAGGTTTCAAGGTTACATTTGTAGTTCGTTTTGTAAATTCTTGGAAAGTGCATAAGAAATGGTTGGGATGAGTTTGGCTCCGCAAATAGTGATGAGCATGAACCGTGAGGCGGGTACCATTCTAGGACCCTGCAGGCTGCCTGGACCAAGGAGGGAAGACTCCTCCCATTGGGGAGGTGTTTGAGAGTGTTCCAGTGCAGAGAAGAACAACTACAAACTAAACAGCCCTCAGATGGCAGGTGGTAATGAGGAGAACAGACAAGGTACCGGGGTGGGGCCAGCCGGGGCGCGGGGTGGGGGCGGGCCCACTGCTTCCTGAATGGGAGACGCTCAAGTTTGTCTGGTCGGGAAAGGCCTCAGTGAGAAGATGGTGTTATAGCAAAGGTCAGGAGGGGAAGGAGGAGCCCGCCTTAGGGAGAGACAGGCACGCTCTCTGTTTAAAATACAACGCGAGCCACGTGTGGTGTGCCGCATCGTCTAGTAAGAGGTAAAAAGAAATGGGTGGAAATAAAGTTACTTTCTAGTATATTTTAGTAACATATTTTATGTGGTTTGTATTATAATTTAAATTTTTAGTTTCAAAAACTGTACATTTTAAATTTATTCCTATTCATTAGTTATTTTATTTTTAAAAATTGATTCAGTCATATATTTTATTATCTCTAATCCCTATGTTAAGTTTGCTAGGAGCCAGATTTTAAAAAGTAAAAAAAAAAAATGAGGCTAGTTTTCGTATTTTATTTTTATTTCACTCAGTGTATCCAAAACATTATCATTTCAAAATGATTTTTGAAAAAAATAACATGAGATTTTTACTTTTATGTATTCTGTGTCTTTTCAACGTAGTGTGTATTTTATACCAATAATACATCTCAGTTGGGACACTAAATTTCCACAAAGATTTGACCTAAATTTAGATTTCAAAACATTCACAGTTGAAAGGGTAGATTCAGCCTTGACTGGTTGGTTGGGCTTCGTCCTGGAAAGCAAAAGGTCACAGGTTCGATTCCTGGTCAGGGCACGTGCCTGGGTTCCGGGTTCAATGCCGAGTCAGGACACATATGAGAGGCATCTGATAGATATTTCTCTCTCACATTGATGTTTCTCTCCCTCTCTGTCTCCCTCCCTTCACCCCCCCCAAAAAATAAAATCTTTTTTTAAAAGGTAGATAGGTAGATTCATTCATATAACCAAATGGTACCGAGTATACTTAAAGGTGGTGTAATAATTGAATGAAGTGTTGGTTTTCAAGTCTTAAATTAAATTACAGTGAAGTTAGAACCCCAGTTCCGCCGACACAGTGGCCACAGTGCAAGTGCGGGTGTCCACTGGGGCACATGACAGTCAGGTCAGCCAGCTCAGGTCTGGGGAAGAGCACCGAGCCACAGAGGGGCCGCTCGGGCCAGGACCAGTTAGACCAAGGCCAGGGCCGAGAAGGGTGTGTCCTGGGAGCAGGGGGCAGGAAAGAAGGCAGGACAGGCCCCTGCAGGTCACGCTGGGTCGCCCGGGCTGCAGAGAGGAGCTCGGATCTGCTCTGAATGCGGCTTGTTTTTGCCCAAAGGGAAGGCCGGGGCCGGGGTCAGAGTAAGTTTCTGCGATGCCTTGAGAGTGGTGAGTCGATTTCTGGTGACACTGCGCAAGTCCCCACCACACAACTTAGGAACACACACCACTGTCACACGGTCCTAAAGAGGCTCTCAGCCCTGCTGGAAGAGCAAAACCCTGCAGACCGCCTTCGCGGGCGCTCGTGCAACATGATGGGTTCTCCGAGGGAATGTGATCCTGGATCAGCCCTGGAGAAGAATCGTGGGCATCCACTTGTCTCAGAAACAAAGGAGGTAGAACTTGGAACTGTTTATATAAGTGAAAATAGCATAACAAAGATACACATATTGCATGCACATAGACTATTTAAGTTACTGTAGCGTAGGCTGCAGGGAAACACCAGTTTCAGGAAACACCCGTTTCGTGGTGTCTCAGGAACAGCACGGCATGGTAACCTTATCAGTGATGTTCCTTTTTTTATTTTAACAACTCGTGAGAGATGGCTGCACAATGACTATACTTGGCGATTAGGGGCAGTGGGGATGTAAATGTTTGTTATACTACGTTCTGTACTTTTCAGTTGATTTGAATGGTCTTCAACTTTTTGTTAAAAACCTATCCTAAGAGAAAAGAGACCTCTGTCTCCCACTCCATTCCCCAGTCCTCATATACAAGGGTGGGCAAAGCAGGTTTACAGTTGTGAGTATGCGAAACACAAAGTTCATTCTTGTATGACGGTTGTTTATTAATCATTGTATTTTCCGTAGGCAGGACTGTGAGCCTGCTTTTGCCCACCCCTGTGTTGTCGGTCCCTGCGTGTCCTGTAGCCTTCCGGGGCTAACCGTGTCTTGGAATTAAGGAGCACAGAGCTATCATTATATACTGTGTTTACTTACAACCTTTTCTCGGGGGGTAGGGGGCAGGGAGTTGCTTGCCTGGTCCAGCAGTGATGGAGACTGAAAATCAAAAGAGCTGGTAACTCTTTCATGACTGGCAACAAACCACCTACTTTTTTTAATCTGTGGCTTCAGGAAGTTGAAGGCTGGCGCGTACCTCTGACCAGATATTTGGAGCCCAGGAGACCAAGCACGTTCCGCGCTGAGCAAAAGCATAAGTAAACCGTCAGAAGTGGGCAGCGCAGCCCTCCTCTGTGCAAAGAAAAGAAATTCCTCCTCTCTGATTTCCGAAGACACAGCTGCCGCTCTGGGCTGCTTGTTTGTGGCCCCACCCCCCTAAGTCACGTGCCGAGACCCTGCTGCCCACTGTGACACTCTCTGGAGGGGGCACCTTTAGTGGGTGATGAGGTCATGAGGGGGGAGCCCTGTGTCTTAGGAGCACACAGTGCCCGGTTCAGAGGGCACAATGAGGAGGTGGCCGTCCCCAAACCAGGAAGAGAGCCTCGCGGGCCACCTGACCGGCTGCCACCTTGGTTTGGACGTCCCGGCCTCCAGAACTGTGAGGAAGCAATGTCTTTCCCTTAAACTCCCCCGCCCCAGCCTGGAGTCTTGTTGTAGGAGCTGGAGCTGACAAAGGTAACTGCTGATACAGCCTTTCCGTGAATCCATCACGAGCTGTGTGGCCTGCAGCACCCGGTTTCCCCAAGCCTCAGTTTCTTCATCTCTCTAATGGGAGTAACAGTAATCTTCCCCACAGAACCAACATGCGGTACAAATGCAATAATGTATAAAGCACATTTTGCATTGAATTCATAGGTATTCGTTATTTCTGGATCTTTATCTCTTTTTGTCACTCACATAATGTCTGGATGACTATATTGGGTGGTGGCTAAGAACCCAGGTTTGTTAAATAATCTTAGCCACTTCTTAAACGAACTCGGCATTGACTTACTAGCCATAGGGCGGTAGAGGGAACTCAGTGAGACAATCCTTGTAAAGCCCCTGGCAGGGGACCGGCCCTTGGCCCCCGCTGCTGGTGGACCCTCCTGGGGGGACAGCCCTACATCTTACTTGTACTGGGGAGGTACAGTAGCGGAGAACATGCCGGCATTTCGGTAAGGCTCACCGGCACCTACATGCCACGCACAGCCTGGCTTAGTCTTGCGAATGCATTAAATGATTTCTCGTAGAACATGTCATTCGGAGCCATGCCGGTATAAACCATCACACGTTCTTTTTTAAAAAAAAAGAAAACAAAAAAGTCCTTGCATATTTAAAAGGGTGGACTGGCTTCCCGTTTGCAGCCTGTCGCTTTCTCAAGTTGCTCTGGGTGTCATTGTTAGCGCATCGGCCTTCCTTCCCCGGCCGGGCATCTCAGTGGCGAATGTCGCTGGCTTCCCTGCGTTGTGACTGTAGACATAGGAATGGAAGAACGGGGGCAAGGTGGCTTCTTTGTAACTGCTGCAACTTATCCAAAGTTCTGTCCCAGCCTCTGACTCTGGGGCTGACTGTGGATCTAGGGTCCACGGATTGCGTTAGGAGCAGCCCGAGGCGCCGAGTGGAACTCCAAGGTCCTGGCAGCAGTTAGAAGAATGGAGAACACACAGTTGGGAAGGGACAGGGAAGGGGCCTTCATAAAAATCATCCTCCGAGGCCCGAACACAGCCAGCCCTCTGCCCAGGTGACCTTGGGAGAGGATAGGGCCAACTTCAGTCTACGCAAACAACTTCCCTGTGCTCCGCAGCTGGGCTGAATGCAAGGGGAAGAACTGGGGTGTGAACCAGATTCTTTTGTCACCTCCACAGCTAGCAGCCATTGCCTCCTCTGCTGCTTGGACCGGCTGAGGGGAGCTGTGTAGTTTGGGTCTAAGGGACAGAAAGACCAGGATCTTGGAGTCTCTGACTTGACTCAGTGGCTGTTTCAGTCCCTGGGGTAGTCACCGCGCCCCCAAATTGGGCCTTCTGCCCCCCACCGAGCGCACACCTCAGTGCTCCCGGATCAGGCGTCCTTGCGTTATTGTCCCCATAAGAGATAGCAGCGCTTCTTGCCCTGACCAGTGTGGCTCAGTGAGCCAGGCATTGTCCCATAAAGCGAAAGGTTGCAGGTTTGATTCCTAGTTGGGGCACATGCCAAGGTTGCAGGTTCAGTCCTGTTTGGGGTGGATACAAGAGGCAACCTACCGATACTTCTCTCTCACATCAATGTTTCTCTCCCTCTCTTTCTCCCATCCTTTCCCTCTCTCTAAACTCAGTAAGCATATCCTCAGGTGAGGATTAAAATAAAATGTCACCAACTCCAACCACTCCATAGCCAGGTGCCATGTCTCTGTGTGCCTCTCCAGCCGGCACATCTAGATGTGTGTCCGTCTTCTTGCTCAAATCCGAAATTACCAAGTCTTTACCTTTTTTTCAAGCCAGGAGCTCGAATTTTATGTGAGTTTTATCAACCTTTCAAACTCCTTGTAGATCAGACCAAGTCCAGCTGTGGGCCGGAAGTGGCCTGAGGACCATTTTGCACCTCTTCTTCTTCATGCCTCAGTTTTCTCATCATGAAAATCGGGACAAGATGCGTTCCTGTGAGATCTGAGCGAGTTTCTATGCGTAACGCACTTCGAACCCTGCTTGTGTCGTCGTTGTTTCTAAATAATAATAATAATTAGAGAAGCCTATAGAAGCTGAGTTATTGACTGTATTTCCCTTCCTCCGCAGCCCCCTGAGTGTTGACTTACTGAATCTTTCAACTTGCGACTATTTTTAGCCATGTTGACACAGCCCCAGTGCCTGCATTTGAGCTCAGTGGGGCCTCGCCCCACAGCCATGTGGCTGAAGCCATCAGAGTTCTCGTTCCCATTAAAAGATGCAAAGAGGAAAAACTTTCCTATCCCCTGGGACATTCCTAAGTGTGCACAAAGGATCACATTAAAAAAAAGAAAAGAAAAGAAAAGATGCGCTCTGTCAGGTATGCTCCTCTTGCTGATAATGTCCCCTGAAGTGTCACACTATGCATATAAACACCTACTTTTTCTCAAGTTACAATTTTTCATCTAAAGATACAAAGCCGGAGTACCGACCCATTGTTGGGTCAGGTGATCCGCTGACCGTTTTCTATTTCTGGCACTGGAAATCAAAAATAAAGTTCCTTTCAGAAAGGCCTGGACGATCCTATCTCCAAAGCCGGAAAGATGGTCTGATTTTCAGTTCACTGTAAAGTGAGAGAAACTGTCCCCAAGATATCATGTTGGTTGGATGACAAAGAACAACCTGCCTTTTGCCTTGGTCCAGGGCTTGGGTTGTACCCTGAGCAGCAGCTGGTGGTGGCCGGGGCAGAAATAAGTCTGAACCCCACAAATGAGCCAGCGATCAGTCACGCACTGGGCGCCCCATCTCCAGGCAGAGGGGTGGGCTGGGAGCTCTAGTCACTGGCTGAGACACCCACCCGCGCTGGAATTTGGGGGCTTCTGGCCCCGCCTGGGCAATCTTTATGATGAAGGCGTGATCCATGGGACCATCCAGATACAAGGAGGAAAATCGAGCAAATGGCCAAGGATCCCCCACTCTGCTTTTTGCCTGAAAACCGTATAATGTGACATTCCCGAAGTTGTGTTTTTTTTATTTTTTTTTACTGTTGACACTATGACGCATGTCCCCCTTTCCCCCTTTTGCTCCTCAGTTTGTGTTTTCTTTAAGTTTCTGAAATTAGCCACACAAGTGGTTCCGTTGTTTCCCGCACCTTCATCAAGCCCACTTATCTAATTCAACAAGATTCGGAATTTTTAAAATATACAAATAGCAATTGTACTACTTGTTCAAACCAAACGGCCAAAGCATGTTTTGGGGTTTCTTTTTCCTTACCCAGCACTAGTCCTTTAGAAACACGGCCCACAGGTTATGTGTGTGTGTGTGTGTGTGTGTGTGTGTGTGTGTGTGTGGAGTTATTGTTTAAAAATTTTTAAGGCGCAAGAGCGCAAGTTAGCAATCTAAATTTAATTAACGTCTTGAACTACGTACACTTTCAGGTCTTATTATTTAATTTTCTTTCTTTGTGTGTGTGTTTTTGACTAACTGATAAAAAAAAGATCAGTCACAGGCATGTCAGTAAGACCGGGTAGTGTGGTACCTTAATATTTATCCTCATCGGCCAACCCACCCTGAGAAAACAAACAGCAAAGAATATAGCTTTTCACAGGTTATCAGCCACCCCAAACATCTGCCCCCCACCAAATAAATCACTCCAAGTCACTGAGGCCCTGTGATGATTTCATATAAATCTCTCTAAACAACAACAAAAACACCCTTTAAGGAACAGAGTACATTAAACTTGGCACATAATGGTTTGACTTTTGTGTAATTTGCCATTCACCTCGCTTTCGGTTAAGAAAGTTGTTCTACAAAAGAATTTATCAAAGATGTGCACTTAAGAGGCATTCAGTGGCATTATAATAATGAAAAGCATTTGCAAAACCTCAGAGAAAAATGTCAAGCTTAAGATACATTTGAGACAAGGTGTCCATGAAAAGTTCAGCCTATTTAACTGGTAAAATGAGTAGAAATTCTATATAACGTCCACTTTTTTTTTTTTTTTTTTTTTAAATCAGGGTAGTATAGACTCATATCAGTATTTAAAAGGCACAAAGGGTATACGGGGAGAAGTCGTCCCTGGGTCTCCAGCTTCCCGGGGCCCTTTCGGAGGTCGCCAGAGGGGCCCCGATGACGCAGGGGCGTTGATCGAAGAGCGTGCAACCGTACGCACAATACCGTATTTAAATGCTCCCAGACGGCTCTGATTACATGTAATTTGGGGGTTCCCTCCTGAATTTCTTCTAAGACTCGAAATGATAGTTTTCGCGGAACCTTCACCACAGAAAGTAGCACGCCCTTGGGCCAGCAAAAGCGGGAAGCTGGATTCCGAGGAACGCACTGCAGTGCGCGCGTGCACCTCGCCGCGCCTCCAGAGCTGACGTTTGCACCCAGTGCTCACGCCCCCGAGAATCGGCCTCGAAGCTCTGCCTGGGCTCCTGTGGG
Organism: Pteronotus mesoamericanus; assembly: GCF_021234165.1. Classification (NCBI taxonomy): domain Eukaryota; kingdom Metazoa; phylum Chordata; class Mammalia; order Chiroptera; family Mormoopidae; genus Pteronotus; species Pteronotus mesoamericanus. The sequence continues at coordinate 5,910,395 of NW_026555105.1, forward strand.
CGGAGGGTTTACAGGAGCTGATGCTAATTGATTCTTTCTGAGGCCCTGGAGTCGGCAGCCCTTGTGCCAAATGCCCCTCGAGGGGCTTCCACAGGACACTGTGCAGCCCTGTGCTGTCACTCCGTTTTTGTCTCTTGGGTTTTTTTCCCCTCCCAACGGCTCCCCAAAGAACTCAGAATAAGTTCCAAATGACGTAGAGTTGCCATGGTCATGGGCCCGCATGCCCTCCTTGAACCCCCTCAGCAGGTGCCCACAGCAGGGGCTGGGTCCGCGCTGATTCCCACCCCCAGGAGGCACTTCCCCCCACATTTTTGCATAATCTCATCATCCAGGTGTTGTCAGCTGAGAATTCAGCTCCTCGGAGAGCCCTCCTGGACCACCGTTGCCAAACTTCCGCCTCAGTCCCCCGCCCACTCGGCTGTTTTCCACCCAGGTGCCCGTTCCTTCACCGCAGACATCGCTCTTGGCGCCACCAGCCTGTCTGTTCCTTGATGTATTCATTCTGAGGTTTGTTTTCCGCATCCCCCGCTAGACGGTGAGCAGGACCTGTGTCCGTCCAGCTCACGGGAGCATCCCCAGCAACTCAACAAATTCCCACAGCAGTTCAGCAAACACTGTTGAGTAATTGGACATGGTGACCCTTTCTCTTTGACAAACATGTAAAAGTTTTCCTGACGTGGTGATCTGGAAGAGCTTTATTTGGTTTTCTATGGCTGGGGATGGAGAGGGGGAGACAGCCTCCAGTAATAACCATGCAATATCCCACATAAAGTTGCTCGGGACAGTCAGGCTCCTAGATTCCATCTTCAGTCCTGCCTCTGGTCAACTGTGTGACCTCGGACCCTCCCTCAGAGCCGCGATTTCCTCGTACATAGAAAGCGGGGGTCAGAACCTAATTACAGGATTGGAGGGCAAGTTAAATACATTGTGACAAATAATCACACACACACCAAAAAATCTCAAAATGATTTAAGTAAATTTACGATTTTGTGTTGGGCCATGTTCATAGCCATCCTGGGCCGCATGCAGCCCACAGGCCACAGGTTGGACACCCCTGGACAAAAGAGTAAAAACAGGTTTTAGAAAAGCACCGCCCGGTATTAGGCACTATGACTGCGTGATGTGTATTTCTGAAGGTGAAAGAGGATCACACTGTATTCATAGCCCTAGTATCATTGGCAAGGATTTGATATACCCGTCTGCTTTCTTATTAATTAATATGTATTTGGCCCTAAAATGTAAGCTTCTGCAAGGGGAGGGTTTGGGTCCACTTCATCCAATGCTTTGATTTCTTTCGCATTTCTATAGCCGTCCCTCCCTGACGGGGTTGTTTTGGATAGAATGAGAAAATACATGCGAAATTCTTTGAGTGGTACGTGGAAACACGAAGACTCTCATGAGTCAGTGGTACTTATTATTTTTACTGTCATTTTGTGAATTTATACTTTTGGTGCTTTAATTTATATTAGGAGGGAATTACAAGCATCTGTGTTTGACTTGTTTTGGCTCGCAGATTGTATTTTAATGGCAGGGATATTTGGCATCAACAATTAACAAGCGGGCCCTGACTGGGGAGGCTCGGTGGCTCAGGAAACAATTAGCTTGGGGAAACGTCCAAGAATGCAAAATCAATGTTGAGTGAGACCCTGTTTATTTTTCACTAGGAAACACAACATTTTGATTGAGACCTCTCATTCCAGCTCTGTCTTCTGTTCAGTGGGCTGAGTAAATGGGAGGCAGACGTGCAGGAAAATAATGCAAAATATTATGATTGGGAGAGGGGAGAAGAAGTGAATGGGACTCCCTGCTTTAGAAAAATTCCTTCTCATCCCACTTTGATAGACCGTTTTAGAAATCTAAGATTTGAGGCGGGAGGTAAGAGGGATCATTTTCAACATTGCCCCTGACACCTCGATCCTCAGTATCCTATTGTAATTGGGCCTAGCCAAGGAGACAAGAGATTCTTGGGCACCTCTACCAAGGAGATTTGTGCAGTTGGCTGGTTTTATGTACTTAGCATGCATTACTCAGTATGTTAATGTGCTACAGTAGGAGCTCCTGGAGATGCCTTGCCATCCTCTCCATCAGACAATAGCCTCTAAGCATCCATATGCTGACTCGGGGAAGGATTTAAAACTTAAGTCCAGAGCTCATAGATGAATGTCCACGTAGAGAAAGAGAGGCCTGTGATTGTATGGAACAAACCAACAGCAGCAGCTGCCTGTTAGGTAGGAGGGGACTGAGTTAAGGGAGGGTAGTCAAGAACTTTTACCTCTGAAGCGTGAATGTTCTTACAACACAAATTGAATTTGTGCATTGCTTATATAACTGAAATTTGATTTTCAAACTCTAAGACAAACCTGCTAAAAAATAAAAATAAAAAGTAATAAAAACAGCAATAGCCGCTGCAAAAATAAATAAATAAACATTCAGCCCTGGCTGGTGTGGCCTAATCGATTGAGTGCCAGCCTGTGAACCGAAAGGTTGCTGGTTGGATTCCCAGTCAGGGCACCTGCCTGGGTTGTGTGTGAGAGGCAACTGAAGGATGTTTCTCTTGCACATCGATTTTTTTTTCTCCCTCTCTGTCTCCCTCCCTTCCCCTCTTTCCGAAAATAAATAAATAACATTTTAAATAAATAAACATTCAGCCAAGCCACTATTAACATTCAGCAATGTGGTTTAATGTTAGTATTGCCACACTGATACTTACTGTACAACAACACATGGCGACCTCCCTGTCTTTGTCTTTTCCCTTTGGGGTGAACACTTTGTGATATTTTAGAATTGAAATTTGAACATAGGGCCCTTTTTTAACTCCCACACGCATTTAAAACCCTATTCCTGCCTCACACCTCCTGAACCGCCCTCCCCCTCCAAAAAAAAATAAACCAAAGAAGTCCCCGGTTTGGGCTTTTGACAGGACCAACAGGCGTCATGGGAGTCCAAATGGACAGGCAAAGCCGCTTAGCCCTGTAACTGCTGCCGAATCCCTGCCTCAGAGCACTCCCCGTTTGTCACTGGATTTCCCTAAAAAACGGTCTTATCAGATCGACAATGATTTCTGTCAAAAAAAGAGAAAAATCCCCCACCTCCTTTCCAAATGAGGGGTGTCGGTCTCTGTGCGCAGATTCTAAGCTCCGGGCTCTGAGTGGCGGGGGGTCATGGTGCGTCCGAAGGGATAAGGGGAGATAAAGTGTATCAAAGGGCCCCTTGACACATGGGATGCTACGCAGGCCTGTCTCCCCGAGAGCATCTCTGGCTTGACTGACAGGGGATTAATCCGCGGGAGGGCGATAAACAATGGCCAGAGTGGGCTTGAGGCCCCGCACCTGGGTGTGAGGTTGGGGCCGGCCCGGGCTGCCGTGCTGCGAGGGGACACAGGCCGTCCGGTCCCTTCCCTCCTCGCGGGGCCCCCGGCCTGCCACCCTTTCTCTTGGATAAACATGTTTGAAAAATAGAGGGGTTTTTTTTTGTTTTGTTTTTGTTTTTGTTCTGTGCTTAGGGGCCAGGGAAGTAGAAGATGTTAGAAATTCAAGAGTCACCTGCTGTGAGTTCTTACAGAAAAGGGTCTCGTATGACACCCCAGTGCAGTGGGCGGACCGTGTCGGGATCCTGACGGGAGCAAATCCAGAGGAAAGGAGGCGGTTTTAAAGGAGGCGGTTTTGAGATGACGGAGGGCCAGTGGCGCAGGGTCTGGGTGCTTTGGAGAAATTCCAGGCTATAGCAGACATCGCTGCGCCGGTTGGGAACCAGCAAGGACTCACTGCTTGTTTTCTTAGATGTGATAATGGCACTGCATGTGCCTCTGTGTGTGTGCGTGCGTGTGTGTGTGTGTGTGTGTGTTCCAAACACACTGTTTGGTATTTTTCTACATGAATACTATAGTACGTAGGGTGAAAAGATGTGAATTCTAAGACACCCTTTAAAATCCGTGAGGCAGAGATGGGGGAGGGGAGCCTAGCTGAAGGTGTGTAGCAAAATCTTAATAATGATTGAGTCTGAGTAATGGGCTCAGAGTACCAGTCGCTTCATGCTGGGGTCTGTTTAAACATTTTTACACAAGTAATAATGATGCTAACCATGATACGCGTTTCCAAATGTCCCGAAGAGAGGCAGCGGGGGTGTGGACCTTTTCCAAGTCCTGTGTCATTTGGCTCTGTCCACTGAGTCAAAGATACATTCTTGTCCCACCTGCCTGGGTAAAGCGCAGAAAGCCCTTGAGAGCGGTGGCCCGCACCGCTAGTGAGGAGCCGACACTCTCATTTCGAGCTGCGCTGTGCCAAGCAACACCAGCCCCCTCCTGCTGAGTGCTTGCCCTGGGTGCCTGATCTCACTGAGTGCCTCCTCTCTGAGGGCTCAGAGAGGTTGAGTAACTTTCCCAAGGTTGCCCAGCTCCTAAGTGGTAGATCCAGAGTTCAAACTCAAGGCAGCCCCACTTGAGACCCTGTGCCTTGCCGGGGTACCTGCTTTCTAACAAGAGAGAGAAGACAGGAAGGAGGAAATTCACAAGCTTAGCCTTGTCTTTATTTGGAATCACAATTAATGTTAAAGAGTAGTTCTTTAGCTCCAAATGACCCATTTGGATCTTTTCAAAACTCACTCCGTGAAACCTTGCTCTCTGATCCAGGCTTTATCTCAAATTTAGAAATGTTGTTCATCGTGAATTTTTTTTTAGCTACTAGGCTTCATAGATGTTACCTCATTTAATCCTCAACAACCCCGTGAGATGAATAATTACTCCCATCTCACGAATGAGGAAACCAAGGCACAAAAGGTACTCACCCAGCGCCTCAGAGCTAGAAAGGGGCGGATCAAAACATTGCCTTAAAATAGTATTTATTATTTTGGTGACCGAGTTTTGGGGTGCCCCCTTAAACTTTCTGCCTTACCTTAGCCGCAGGCCTGCTTGCTGGTAGCTAATGACTAATTTTAAAGGCCTTTAAAAGTAAAGCAACGAAATAGCTGGGTGGGTTCCTGCCCCCCCCCAACCACCACGTGTTTCTCCAGAGCAGAGCCCCCAACTGTTCACACAAGGGAAGGGTGATTCTAAGTGTTGAGCTAAATTAAAGCAAGATCTCTGATCGCGGCAGTGTTTCCTCCTGCTCAGAAATTCTGGCAAATAATGATAATAGTCAAAAGATGACAATGATGGATGAAACCCAAAACATAGGTCATTGATTCTGCGGCTTTTCAACTCATAAGAGGAAAAAGGGCTGACATTGAAACCCCAAGAGCTCTAGAAAATAATATTTCTAAGCAGGTCTTAATAATAGGGAAAACAAACAAACAAACAAACAAACAAACAAAGCACATGTAGAAAGCATTCCGCGGGATGGCCAGTTATTGCCAGATGTAGAAAAATGCTGGCTTAAAGTTTTAAGGGAAGACAACAGCAGAAACAATGGAAGAAAAGCACATCATTAATAATAATGTTAACAACAATGGTGCGAGTTTACCCTTTAAGAAATCAGAGAAATTCCAGGCCATAGCAAGAGAACACTGCATCTGTTTGAGAGCCAGCATGTGATGCGATTTTATTCAACTTTGGGGCAAAAGGACTGGGTCTAACAACAAGAATAATCATATTTCGTCGTACAATTAATAATGTATACAAGCCACTGAGCTGAACACTTTATATGCATCAACTCATTAATCCTGTGATTAAATTTAATAAATTGAAACATTTGCCCAAAAGCCTCCTAGCTAGAAAGAAGCAGATCAGAGATTTAAACCCAAACACCATAACATCCATCACAAGTGTTTAAACCAGGGAAAGAAAATAAGTCAGTTTTTAAATTTCTAAAGGTGCCCCAAATTTCCTGATTAGTTTGTCTGGAGTTCATGTCCTTCTTTTGGCTTCTCCTGAACCTTAAGCTGTTATCAGTAGAATCTTCCAGGAAAATCTAAAATTTAAGACAACTTTCAAGGGCAGGTATTTCTGGGAGAAGTACAGCTCACAGTTTCAAAAGGACCTAAACATTTCTCAGCTCATTATGGGTCTTTTAATTCTTCCCAGAAGATAATGTTTAATTATCATCCTGATCCTACACCAAACTGTCAAGTGTCAGGTGGGCCAAAAAGTCTGTTTAGTTTTTTCCATAAAATGAAAGAGACATTTTCCATTTTCACCATATCAGTTTGGATATTTTGAGCGTGTTGACTCTCTCCCACGTGAAGTTATGTTGATTATTCTCAGTCAATGTCTTGATTCGCTCGCCATCACCTTCAACTGGTCTACCCAACCATGGGGCATCATCCAACAAGAAATCTCCAGCATGAAACTTCGCAAACTACTTTTGACACATTCAATCAGTCACAGTACCTTCTCCATACACTGCACAAATCACGTTTTGCGTTTTAGGTGTTTTTTTACCATCCTTGAAATAACAAAGCATAACATACCACAAGTGCTGTGTATTTTCTTCCACCTCCAACATTAAAATGGCTACACAAAAATTCACCAATGCTGGTATGTTGGGTTGTTGTTTTTTTTTAAGGCACGCTGATAAGACAGCTGTCACAATACAATCTAACAAAATTGTACTGAATGAAGTTAAAGACAACTAAGTGCTATTAGAGCCATCTTACAGAAAAAGCCAAACTTTTTGGCCAACCCATTAAAATAATAAAAGGAAATCAGTTACCCATACATGTGGTTTTGACTTATGGCCCAGGGAACACATCCCCGCACGTGACACCAGGGAACATTTGGGGGGGACAGTTTCAGAGGGGACCTTCCTTAGAGGAGGATTAAAAGTGAAGGAGAAGAGACAACCATCGGATGGGTATCTCTTAACAAAACACAGTCACCGAGGGAGAGAAAACAGATGGAATAGATGGCATGTTTCCCAGTAAATTGCAGAAGCATAAATTGCATAATTGTCCCCAGAAAACTGTGCTGGGTTGTGCCCGTGCCGCCACATCCCATCATCCCAGAGGCGCTCTGTTCGCATTTTTACGTCTCTGATATTAGGCCCATGTCTCAATCAAAGGCCTGTTATAAGTTAATTAGTATAAGTTTTTCTTCCTTAGTGGTACATAAAGTGCGTACACACCTTACAGTCTGTGGCGTCCTGGACTCCGTGAAACCTGAGGTTAGAAAGTCAGTCATCTGTGCGGCTGCCCTTAAAAATCCCAGTGCGCATCCATGTAATTCATTTAGGGAGCTTAAACTTTAGCATAGACCGTGGCTTGTAATTGTGAAAAACAAAGGTCATCGAGCCAAAATATATAAACAAGTCCAAGTCAAAATAGATGTGTGGATTGCAGCCCTCAGTTGCTTATTAAAGACGTGAAGCTTAACGGTTTGGTTAATTTCCTGCCCTCTCCTTCAGCCACTCATAATTTTCCATCTGTTGAATATTTGGGTAGGACGCAGGGGCAGCTCCATTTTTCATATCGGCCTGCACGTTTCTGTCCCCACGCAGGGCCAGGCGAAGCGCGCACAATGGCATGCATGAGCCCTGTGTATCAGTAAAGAGCCCCTTGAACTCCGCCTGCGGGGAACAAAGGGTTTCCGAGATGCACCCGAGTAGCAGATGTTGAGTTATCTGAAGGGTCAGAATGCCAATTAGATATTGAACATGGCAGGGGGAGGGTGGAGTTTCCAAAACAAATGGACGATGAATAGGCGCCATCCCTGAGTTTCGGCTCAGGCCCTGCTGTTCTTTTGTACAATGATTTGTGGCAAATTTGTTTTGTCACTGAGGCATAGTTCCCCCTGGGTCTTAAAGTGGTTTTGTAATCACTGAAGTCCCCCCCCCTCCCTTTAAATGTCCTTTTCGTAATCAAAACTGGGTATCAGTGTATTACCTTAAAAAATAAACTTAAACAGCCTCATGTTATCGACGTGGGAGACGTACAAAGAAGAGTAATCCTCGATGGAAAGATAGAAGTAGTTGAGAGAGAGAGAATCCTTCCATTATAAATGTTATTTCTGGATAGAAATTGAAAAAAATTCAGATCACTTTTTTTAAGATAAAAGTTTATCATTTGGTGTAGCAATGTACAGATTTTGCTGATTTTCAGCTTTATAGGATAAGGATATCATTTGAACTCTAAGCCTACAAATGAGAAAAATGTGGGAAACGTGAGATACAGGACACTTCCACAGCTAATTCTGTATTTATATTGGTGTTACCATCATAAATCATTCTTAGAGAAACAAAACCAAGTAGTGTTCTGTTTAAATAATTTCATTTGGTTCCTGAAATACTTCTGGTTCTTTTTCCCCTGGAAACCACCCACATTTAGTAAAATTATATCACTGAGTGGGCGCTCCCCTGCTCGCTCGCTCCCCTGCTCGCTCGCTCCCCTGACTCCTGGCGTTTACCAGACCGTGGAATACCAAAGCCACACCAGCAGGAGAGGAAATTGGGATTGCATTGATTTAAATCAGCCAGTGCTGTGACCAACTTATTTAGTTCTCTCTTGACCTCTGGAGGTCAAATTTGACTATTTATGCTATCTGCTAATGCTTTACTATTTTTCATTGCTTTCCCTGTTAACAGTTGTGACCTACAGCCTTTCCAGCCTGCAGGGTCGTTATATTAAACCATCGCTAATTACTCCTTGAAACATATGCTCCCGTTTTAAAATGTCATTTGGATAGAAGCCCAACCAAAACCCCTGCATTTGTCTCGTGGATGAAAACGAAATGTAAGCATCTGAATGTTTCTGAGAGGTCGCTGTCGGATTTGAGTGATAAGTGGAAAATAACCTGCCTCATTCTAATTTTTAACTTGGAAATTGCTTAGAATAGAGACTGTTCTCCAACGTGCACGTTAAGGGCAGCAAACATCCTCCTTTAATGGTGTTATGAGATGAGCTGCTTTAACCTTCCTTCAGAGGCTGTGCTTTCATCCCTGCTAAGGACCTCACATGCAAGAATATTATGTCAGTTTTTCCTCTTCATTCGTCTGCCCTACAGACATGAGGACAAGGCATGTGCCAGATGCCGCATTAGGTCCTGGGGTACGTGAATGAGCAAGATGACCAGAACTCTCTGAAACCCGGCCTCTTTGTTATCTGCCTTGGAAACGCTACAGTTGTTAGAGGACAGATGAAAGGCGCACAGATGTTCACATGTCCAATGTTTGCCGTGAAGAGAAGTGAATATGAAGTTAGAGGTCAGGGAAACATGGTTTACTTTCCAACATTTCTCTCAGATTATATCTGAAACATAGAAAAACAAAACAAAACAATTCTTTGTCCACAAAATAGAAGGTCATTTATTTTAGGTCAAAATAGCCAGAGAGAAAGAGCACACTAAAGCAATAATTCAATGAAGATGATGATTATTATTTATAATTTAATAATGTAAATATCATTGTATTAACATTAATTTATAACTTATTGTGACTTCTTATCAATTTTCCTTGTTATTATCATGACGACGATGATGATGATGATTATAAACCATGCAATTGAGATGCCGCACGGGAATTTCAAGGGATTGGTCCAGGCGGGGTGAGCGTCGCCCACCCCCTCCGCCCCTGCCTGCTGCCCCTGCCTGCCTCCCCCAGACCTCACAGATGTGCTGTGCCAGCGTCGACCTGAGAAAACGTCCTCTCGGTGACGCTGCTCCACACACACAGGTGAAATACCACAGGAGCGCGGAGCCCCATTGGCACGTTCTTACACGTAAACCGCTAACTCACCTCAGAATGCAAAGGTCATTGCACCAAAAACAAAACAAAACAAAACAAAACAAAACAAAACAAAACAAAACAAAAAACGCTGAGGCTAAAGATAGCCTTTTGTCCAGCAGGATAACAGAGATCTCTTTTTTCCCCCTTTTTACCCAAAACCGTGGCCATAACCAGGTGTTTTCCATGTTTGCAGAGCCACATGAGGAGTGTGTTTACAGACCTACAAAATAGCTGCAAACACTCTTTTTCAGACTTTTCATTGGCATCATGTTGGACTGACAGGAAAGTTGCAAAATGAATGCACAGCATCTGGGGCCCCGCCTCCCCGGCTGGTCCGTCTTCCAGAGCCACGCACGTGCACGTTCGTCAGAACTGAGACGCTGCTGCAGGCACAATGCTAGTCACGGAACAGCCTTCGCAGATCCCCCCAGGTCCCCACGGAGGCCTTCCTTGTCCACGAGCCAGTCCAGGGCACCACATCTGGGTGTTTATAAATTTGGCTATTTCTGTGGTTTGCCTCTCAAAAATAATTTATTTGGAAATTAACGAATAATTAATTTTAAGAGGCATTATAGGAGTAAAAAGAGCCTGGACTTATTTTAATCAGTCAGATGTAGATGACAAAAAGAGGTCCCATTGTACAGACATTTATTTTTAGTCAGGATGCAAGTTTTTAGTTAAGAAAGTCTCTTTACCCAAATAGTAGATTATGCAATTGTCAATTTAAAGAAAGAAAAAGAGATACCCTTGGAGATTAAAGCCACAAGATACCATTTCTCACCCATCACATTTGCAACAATTAAAAAGATTGATAATACTCTTGGTCAAGTTTCTAAGCATCTCCGTACCTCAGTTTTCGTCTCTGTAAAATGGGGTGTGTGTTGTCCTCACCCCACAAAGAGGCAGGAGAGGAGAATGGTCAGCAGTGGGAGCTCTGGAACCGGACCTTCTGGTTTAGCCTGGGCTTTCCCACTTCCTAGCTGGCTGACCCTAGAGAAATTACTGGACTTACCACCTGGGGCCTCGGTTTCTCTTCTGTGAAGGGATCATAACCACAGTACCTACCCCAGGGAGTTGTTACAGGCACTAAACGAGATAAGGTACAGAACACTTTGCACAGTGTCTAGCACGCAGTAAGTTCCTGCAGAAATATTTACTATTACTCTTTGGGGATTTTTCTAAGGATTAACTAGGTTGACACATACACAGGTCTTAGACCATAGTGGCAAGTTAACATGAGCTCTGATTCTCCGATGTTGATGAGGATACCGGGGAAAGGGCGTTCTGCCTTTGGAGTCCCAGTTTGTGGCAACCCTGAGCAAACGTTTAGACTTGATTCACAGTTTCACTTCTGGGACTCTGGCCGGTCTAGGAACACCTCCACATGTGTGCCAAGATATATGTCCAAGATGCCCATTGTGGTATGACGCATAAAAGCGCCCCACCGCCCCCACAGAGAACAAGTGGGGACCACTGAAGTTCCGTCGCCGTGGAAACGGAGAAGTGACTTCTGCAGCCCTAAAAGAGAATGAGATTGTTTTTGGTTTTGGTTTTGGTTTTTTGCGTGTGTGGACTTTGAAGGCTATACATGATAAATTCATTGATTTTTCATCTATCTAGCCACTTATTGATTATAATAAATATCTGTTGATTGCCCATGGTGTGCCAGGCTCTGCCCCAGGTCCTGGGATGCGGCATTACAAGAGACACACCATTTCTGCCCCCCGGGAGCCGACATTTAGGGAAGACACACCAGTGGGCAAATAAGTGTCCACGCAGGTGTCAGAGGCAAAGGCTAAAGAACTAAGCAGGTGAGGGATGGAGGTGGGGAGGGGGACACAGGGAAGTCAAGGGACACGCAGGTCCTAATACAGACAGGGGCAGGCCAGTGGGTACCTGGAGGAAGAACATTCCAGAAAGGGAGAAAGCAGGTGCAGAGGCTTGCGGTGTGGAGTTCAGCACTGAGTGAAAGAAAGATGTGAAGAAAAAAATACATATGGCATCCATTTTTGACAAGGGGAAAAAAACGAGATAAATGGAGGGTGAGATGGACTGACAGTTGTCTGCAAGTAGAAAAGGCGGGAATGTGCCCAAGTGTCTGTAAAGTTTACTCTGGGGCACAGGACTGAGGAGAAAATCTTCCAGGTTCCCCCTTGCAAGACAACAATCTTGCTTCTGTTTTTCCGATTTGTGTGTATTATTTGTGATTTAGAAGACAAAATAACTGTGAAGCGTTCTGGAAGATGGATAGCTTTATCTTTTCTTGAAAGACCATAGAATAGGGTTTTTTTAACAGCCACACTGCTGACCTTTGGGGCTGAGTAATTTGGGGTGGGGCTCATCCTGTGCATTGTAGGAGCTGTAGCAGCATCCCCGGCTTCTAGATTCCACTAGTACATCCAACTTGTGACAACCGGAAACATCTGCACACATTGCCAGATGTCCCCTAGGGGTCAAAATGCCCCCACACACACTGACCCCTTTGAGACCCTCTGGTCTAGGGAGAAGCTCGGGCTCTGGGGGCAGCTGCCCATGTTCAGCTCTGTCCCTTGCAAGCTGTGGAACCTGTCACTTCTCTCCTCTGGGCCGCCGTTTCCTGTGAGATAGGAACAGCCATACCGTCTCCCTGGGCTTCCTGTGGGGAGGAAATGTGATGCACTTAGGACAGGGCGCAGCACCCAAAAACGCTGGGTAAATGTTACCACTGATGTCCTTCCCCATCCCCCTACCGTCTGAGGCTCCTTCCACAAGACAGACCGAAGCTTCTCGGCGGCGTTGGCCCTCAGGCTCCCTGCCAGGCAGGCCTTTGCAGCCCTGAGTGGGGCTCTGTCCCCGTACGTGGAAAACCCAGACAAGGAGCAAGAGAGGGAAGGAGTGGCTCAAGCCCGCAGCTCAGCCTGGGGAGCCACCCTCACCAACGCTTCCTGCATCTTTGAAGGGGAAAGTGAGCGTTGCTTTCCCTGAAAGGGTAGTGCAGTGTGGTATTCTCCCCACAAGTGCTTCCAGAACCTGCCTGTGTGTCTTGACCAAGAGGCCACTGACCAAGAAACCATTCTGGCCACCTCAGCCCGGTGTGCGCGCCCGCACACAAAATAGCTTGTTTTCCCCAAAGCGAACTGCCTTCCTCTATGGAGCCGACTCATCCCGACCCTCATTGGGTCCACACTTCAATTCAGCGGAAATGAGACGCCAGACCACATTTGCTTGCGTTTAGGCCTGCCCTCGGATTCCATGGGGTTTTTCTTTTTCTATACGTGGCTTTATTGTTTGTTTTTTAACTTTTACTGTCTTCATCAATGCTTTCCTTAAGTATAAATAAATATATATTTTATATATGTTTATATACATAGTTTAGATTTTATTTGTATTTGTGGTGTATAAAATGTATATATGTAAGTATATTATATACAAATATATAATATACTTATATTATATGCATTATGTATATTATAGATACAAATGAATGTACTTATAGTCATATTTATGTATAATATATTAAGTATATGTGTCTATGCATAAAATATTTATTCCTATTTAATAAATACTTTATTTAAATACATAAGTGTATAATATATTCTATATTGTGTGTGTGGGGATACATGTATTTAAAATTATGTGTGTATATACTTAAAGCAGTGGTTCTCAGCCAGGGGTGATCTTTGTCCCCAACCACCCAGAGGACATCTGTCAATATCAGGAGACATTTTTGCTTGTCATAATGGGAACCTGCTACGGTCATCTAGTAGGTAGGGACCAGGAATACTGCTAAACATCCTACAATGCTCAGCACAGCCCCCGCCATAAAGAATTATCTGAACCAAAATGACATTGTTTCTGAGATTGAGAAACGCTGATTTCAATGAATTAATACCATGCAGCCATTAAGCTTTACCTAACATTTGCTGAGTGCTGAGAGTTTTACATATATCATCTCTTTTGAATCCTTTCAACACCCTTTCTATCATTCCCATTTTGCAGATGAAGAAACTGAGGCATTCTGAGTTATGGACCTTGCCCGGGAACACACAGCTAGCAGAAGGCAAAGAGGCAGGCTTTGAACCCAGGCCGGTCTGACCCAGAAGCCAGGGTCTTACTGACTGTGCTACATGGCCTTGGAAAGCTGCCTTGGGGGCATTGTTAGGCAAAAAGGGGCAAGTGTATAAATTAATAAGCATGGGTCCATTTCTAGAAAAGAAAAAAATTAGCATATACCTTGTGAAAAAACCCAGGTGGCACGCTGCAGAGGGGCGCGTTCAGACGGACCCCCACATGCGCACACACAGACGCCCAACCTGAGTCGTATCTCTTTGCAAATTGCACATTTCCTACCCAGCCCTGACTACGTCCTGCAATGCCATGTTGCCTTCTGAGGCTATTTGATTGCCCTCCTCCTCCCTCACTACACCGCTCTCTTCCCCAGAGCTGGTTTCGCTCCTGTCCCTTCCCTCTGCTGAGGTGTCAGGTTAGCTCGGAACCAGCATCTAAGGGCTCTGAGTCAATATTCGCCAGACAGATGGCTGGCGTGAGATTACAGGCAACCTTGCCTTCCTACGTGATAGAAAACAATAATGTCTGAGTTTATTTACACCAAATGTATTCTTTTCGAGATTTAAAAAAACAAGTATCAGTTATGTTTTTAAACCCAAATTGGGGTTCCTCCATACAATGAATTAGGTGCTGCCTACAAACGTAAGGTGGTAGGTGAAGGTTTAATGCATGGACGGTGTTTGGTTGCATTTGAAGGGGGAGGGAGTGGTGAGTGGGAGGCGGTTATACGTGTGTGTGGTTGTGGAGGGAGGTGGGGACGGGAGGCATTTGTGTGCGGTATGTGTGTGTTGTGCGTGATTGTGCTTATATGTGGTTGTATGTGTGGTTGTGTGTAGATACAGAGAAAACAAGTTAGGGAATGTGATTTCTTCTGAGAGGTGGAATGATGGGTGATTTTTGGTGTCCTTTTTTTTCTTACTAACCTTTGTTTTAGATTTTCTGCTGGGAGCATGTCATGCATTTTGTAGTGAGTCAGTTCTGTAAGGTGTCGTGTGGATCCCTAAACACCGCTGGACTCTCCCAGATTGCACAAAGGCGGCCACAGGGCTTTTGGCAAAACCTCGTCAGTGACATGTTAAAGACAAGACAGGGACGCAGTAAAATGGTAGCACAGTTTCACACTGACTAAACTGTTTGGAAGTAGACAGGGTCGGGCAGGAGTAGGTTTACAGTTGTTTGTATGGAAAATAATACACGAGTAAACTCTGTGTTTCACATACTCACAACTGTAAACCTACTTCTGCCCCACCCTGTATATACAAAGTCTGTCTGGAAAAAGTCCAGCCGTTGTTAGTATAACGAGAATGGTTTGCGAGACATTGTCACTTTGCACCCAAGGAGAGTGGACTGGAATGCGCATGTGTGAACAATGATGACTTCATTGTACTAATCCGTGAGGGTGGTAGATGCCGTTGAGTGAGCATGTGTGCTGTGTGGCCGTCGCATTCAGGATGACTGAGCGAGTAGAGCAACGAATCTGCATCAAATTTTGCGTTAAGCTTGAACATTCCTCTGTGCAAACTATGCAGATGATTCAGAAGGCCAGAGCTCTGGGCAACTGGTGACTGGCAGCTTCGTCACAACAATGAGCCCGCTCATGCATCTCATCTCATGCAGAGATTTTGGGGGAAACATTGAGTCTCTCAGGTGTCTCAGCCCTCCTACAGCCCAGATTGGGTGCCCTGCAACTTCTGGCTTTTTCTAAAACTAAAATCACCTTTGAAAGGGAAGAAATTTCAGACCATTGATGAGATTCAGGAAAATACAGTGGGGCAGCTGATGGCGGTTGGGAGAACTGTGTGAGGTCCCAAGGTGTCTGCTTTGAAGGGGACTGAGATGTCATTGTCCTATGTACAGTGTTTCTTGTATCTTCTCCAATAAGCGTGGCTGTGTACTTTCTGGACAGGCCCCAATAAACATCCTACAATAGCCCTTGACCTTGAAAAAGACCTCAAGTGTGCCGTGGAGGTGGGCACGGGTATGGCGGAGCCAGGAGTTCCTGTTCTGTGAGAGAGGAGAGTTTTCCCACCCGGTATGGGTGGGTGTGGCTCACAACCCCTAGAGCGCAGAGGGAGCTGGAGGGAATCCAGGTGTGCGCGTGTGCCTTTTGTGTGTCCCTGCCTGTCTTGTTTCCTTGGGTGCAGTTTTCAGCATTCACCTGTGTTTCTTGCAAAGGAAACTGCACATAAGCGAACACATAATTTGTGTTATGTTTGAATTGCCTTCTGGTATATCAGCTGCATTGGGACACATTTGTGTTTTCAGAAACAGCTTTCCAGGTTACTGAAGTACAAATATTTTGGGGTCATAACTTCACATTTGTTGTACTTTTCCAAACAGTTATCACTCAGGTTTTACCGGAAAATAGTGGATGGGTTACTGGATGGGTTACGTAAGTTTAAAGATGGCAATAGCCCACGGCTAGGGAGCAGCTACTATGCGCTCTTCATGTGCATGATCGTATTTAACCCTTCCCAGGACCTCTGAGGGAGGAACCACACTGAGGAACCAGAGGCACAGAGAGGGTAAGCAGCTTGCGCAACATCACACAGCTGTCCCATGCCAGAGCTGAAATCCAAACCCAAGTCTTCCCTGACCCAAAATTATATCTCACTCTTTCTTCTGCTTTACCTTTGAGTCGGACATGGTGCTAGTAGCCATGTGGAAGTAGCAAGCACAGTATAAAGCCTAAAGGACGAGGTAGCTGTAGGAGGCTTGGCTTGAATGCAGGTGACTGTTTCAGGTCACATGCCAGTGGCCCTTCTAGGAATAACAATGGATAACGACCATCATCACAACCCTCAGGGACCTGTCCAGTTCTACACAAACAGACTTACACAAACATACATGATGGGCCAGCAAATCATATTAGCATCAAGACTGACAGACCAGAGATGGCAGGTGGCAGCCCACTCGGCTGTTCAGAGCTATACCTTACCTTCCACTGGCTTAAACAGCGCCAGCGGTGAGTGCGTCCCCCAGGGCATTGGGTTTGCGGGCCACGCGTGCGTGGCCTGTCTGAGGCCGTCTGGGTGTGGGCTGTTCACATGCCTGGCGTCCAGCCCTGCCTTCACCACTTCCCAGCTGTGTGACTTGGGCAAGGCTCTCTACCTCTCTGTTTCCTCGTCTATAACACAGAGGATAAGAATTGAGTGAGTGTGCAGATGCAACAGGTGAACGTGAATAGGGCTTAGATCAGGGCTGGCCACAGTGAGTTCCTGATAAATGTCCCTGAGAATGAAGGGATTATTGCCACCCACGATGACCCCGCAGTTTCCTGCTCAGGAATAAAGTGCAGTGTAGTATAAATAGGCCATTATGTCTCCGCTCTCTGTGCACAGTTGCAGAATGTAGGTGCGGCCAGTCATCTCCAAACTTCAAACTTTAAACCACGCAGCCCAGCAGCTGCGGCAGCCCTCGGTATGGGCGTATTTATTTACTTAAAAATTCTGTGCACTTAGAACTCTACCCCTCCCAGCACTGCGGTCGCTCCCGTTTCACTCAGAGTAAAAGCCAAAGGACTTGCAGGGGCCACAGGAGCCCCCGCTGAATGAGCGAACATCCTGTTACTTCTCAGGCCTCATTTTGAAATTCATTCTGCACCAGCCAACCCTGGCCTCCCTGCCTCTTTGCACACGTCAGTCATGCTCCCACCTCAGGGCCTTTGCACCGGCTGCCCCTCTGCCTAGGACCCTCTTCCCCCAGATTTCTGAAGGCTCTCTCCCTTGTGCCCTTCGAGTCTGTACGAATGTCATCTTCTCTAAGAGACCGATCCCTTATCATGTGGATATAATGTATACCTTCTAATATACGGTGTAATTTAATTACTTAGGTTTATTATTCACTGCCTTTCTCTCCCCTCTGGCCTGTAAGCTCCATGAGGGCAGGGAGTTGTGGTTTATTCACAGGTAGCTCAGCCCCTAGGAGTGTGCCTGGCCCCGTAGCAGGTGCACAGTAAATACCCCTTGAGTTAAACAATTGAGTGAATAACGGAACAGATGAACAAATGTTCATCTTTACTCACATAACACTTTGGGCTCAATCCAGAAAGAGAGCTTTGTTTTGGTAGAAACTTCTCATTGTCCCTCAACATCCTGTCTCCTGCAGCTGGGCTGGGAGTTTCCACCCAGAGGGGAAAAATCGATGTCCAAACCTCCGGGAGCTTAGGTAAGGTCGGGAGACTCAGTTCTGGGCAGTTGGATGGCAGTGGAAGTGTCAAGTGTCTGGTGCGCAGCTCTGCTCAGAACGTGGCAGCTGCCACCTCCGCCCTGAGGTCAGTGAGTGTGCAAAGCAGTGGAGAAGAGGGGAAGGACCTGGGTCCAGGGACTTTATAGCATCATGGACCACCTACCTAGTTTTTAATGGGAAGAAAATAAACTGTCTGTTTAAGGCACTGGGTTTTTTTTTAGGGTTTTCTGTATCCCTCTCGGCTGTAAGTACATAATACACTTCTTTTAATCTGGAATAAAAGTTAAGTTAGGCTTCTGTCGACCCTCAGTGTGTAAGTGGAAAGCTTTCCGCAACGGCTCCACGCCCCCGCCCCCCCCCACCCCCCGCCCGCCCCTGATCCAGCGTAGCTGTCCCTTTTAACGGGTTACGTTGCTGAGCCACTGATTTCTAGTATTTCTGGAACGTGAGCCATGTATACCCCCTATGCTATTCCATATAATATGTTACTGCAACTTGAATCAAGAAAGTGTATTTTCACTTGACATATTGGTCACGTTTCTCCTGGGTCATCAGGAACAGCCAAGAATGCTCAGCTGGAACTGCATCATCTCATCTGTGAATAAGGCCGTTCACTCCCCCGTGGACTCGCTTAAAATCAGACCAGCCGGATCTAGGCAGATATTGGGTCTTGCTTTCATTAGTTTCTGCATTTCTTTTCCAAAGGAATCCGTTTCCAAGGCTGATTAAGCAAATAAATACTATTTACTGGGTTTTTCTATTGAAGCAATGACATTTACTTAACAGCAAAATTACAACCTAGAATCTCTAGTAGCAATTATGATGTAAAAGAACAAGACACACTTTTACTCTTAAACCAACAACAAAAATAAAGAGTGGAAAATGTTGGTAAACTTCACACAAAATTTAAATACTAATTTAGTCTCATTTGCCTAGAGGGAGGGGAAAATAGGCCTTCTCTGGCCCTAAAATGGAAATTGTTCCCAGATAGTAAATTCAACTCTAAAAGCCCCAAAGCAGGAGAATAGATACGGAAGGAACCCAAAAACTCACAGGAATGAGGTTGCAAATGAACTTTCTGAGCCTAGTGGCAGATAAGATCTTCCCCTAAAACAACAGCAGAGCTCATTAGGAATTCTCGTTTTGTCCTCAAAGCCCCTCTTTGGATGCAGCATGGAGGGTCTGTGACCTTTGCCTTTGCTCTAACACTCACAGACCATCCGTTAGTTTTAGGTAAGTTAATCGGTAAGCAAACCGTAGTCCTAAAAAGTCAAGTTGCGCTTCATTCAATACATAAGAATTGAAGAAAGTCTTGGATTTGGGGACATTTTAATGCTCGTCACCATGGAACACGCTCAGAGAAACGCCGGCAACGTCAGTTTCCCAGGCGAGGAATGGGGTCCCGGGTGGTCTGGAGGAGACTCAGCTCCTGTGCTAGGTCTCGTAGGTGATACATGGACGTGGCGTCCAATAAGGAAAGGGTTCACCGTGGATCTGACTGGACCTCTGCCTGGTCCTGATGCCTTTCCCCACTTGCTAATTCCCCAGTTAACAAGATGCAGCAGGTGAGAGTACCTAACAAGAATTGAATTTTAAACAAATCTATTTCTACTCTTGAGGCAGGAGACAGTCAGGAAGCAGGAAACTCCAGAGGTGCCCCAGGGCTACGATAAAGAGCTTGGATAAAGGGTGGAGACCCTGTTCTAAGACTGGTAGTTTCTGCATCTGGAAAAGCATTGAATCCTGGTGGATCAGGAACGCAGCTGTGCAGAAGATGCTACCTGAACCCTGCTTCATTATAATTCATTATAATAAATTAGCATTGTGGGACCCTCTTGCTGTAGCCAGTCAAGGCAATCATGGGAGACCCACCCTAAGGACTAAAAGCCCTCTAGTCCCTGAGTTCGGGGATGCTGCTGTTAGGCTCTGCTCTGCTCTTCTCTGCTCCGTTCTGCTCAGAGTTGGCCTGCTCCCATGTTCTGTGTGGCTTAGTAAATCTGCTTTCTTTTGCTTTCTGTATAAACTCTATGTGTTCGGTTCAATTTTTTGTCTGTGATCACCAAGAACCTGGTTGGCTGTGCCCACCTGTGACACCGTTACCTTCTGTTTATGATAACTGATACGAGGTTCTCCGTTGGTAATAGTGATACGCAGGCACACAATTTCCTCTTAAAATACATGCGTAAAAGTAAAAGAACAGGGGTTAAATTGTTTTCTCTGCACCAGGTAAAGTATGGAGTACTCAGAAGGGGCAGAACGTGAGGACTGTGCCGCGGGAATGATGAATCCTGGGAAGCGTGGCCGTGGGCTTCCGCCGGCCTGGCCGTCCACGTCCCAGGACAGAACACCAGAGCTGTGGTCAGCGAGCACCCCTCCCGCCTGTTCTGGGTGTCACATGAGCTAAGCATGGTTTTTCCATTTTCAGATGGTTGGGAAAAAAGCAAAAGAAGAATGATGTTTCTTGACTCTTAAAAATCCTATCAAGTCCAAGTTGCAGGGCCCGTCAGTGAACTGTTTCTGGAGCCACAGGCAGCCCACGCTGGTTAGGACGACAGCCACTTTCCAGCACAGCAGCAGAGCTGATGCCAGGCAGTGGACCCCATCTTCCAGGGGACACACACCCCACCACTGGCAAAGCTGCGGTTTGCCCTCCTGCTGTGTTTTACCGGGGGCGAGGCGGGGGTGGGAATAGCCTGCTTAGGCCTATAAGACTATTAATCCCTTATTTTGTTTAAGGTTTTTTACTTTACAAAATGCTTTTCTTATGTATGAGCTCGTTTGCGCATTGCTGCTCCAAATGCTTGGGGTGGACTACGCTGGCTTCACCACCTGGCTTCCAACCCACTTCTGAAGGGAGAGACCAGGTGAGGGAGTCCATGCTGAGTGACTGAATTAAATGGTACGTTCATTAAGGATTTCACTGTTATGTTGTTTACTTAATTTATTATAAATATACTACCTGTTCATGGAAAAAATATTAGAAATATATAGACAAGTAAAATGGATAAATAACCTGAAATCTCACCACTCAGCAATAACATTGTAATGCACATACACATAACTGTTTATTTACGCAGTAATCCATGGCACTAAAAGTAGTATAAAAATGTAAGAAAAGTATAAAAGATCGGAGTTCCCTGTGGACATTGATGAGCATCACATTTAACCTTGAGGTTCCAGAGTGTGGTAAGCTCAACGCAGGATACCCATTGATTAAAAAAAATTCTTTTCTGGTTTAGTCCAACTGGATGTTAAGGTCTCTAATTATGTTGTCCGATAAACCTGCCTGGTTTTAACTTTAATGTCACCTGGTTGGTGAAACGCACGCTTAGGTGGAAAGACAACAGTCCTTATGTTTACCTGAATTAATTAGAGTTTCCTCTCCTGACCTACTTTTTAGGTTGTACTTTTATTTGCATAATTCAAAGGTTACTTATAAGCTGGAAAAACTGGTTTGAGTTGGTTTAGAAGTGTAACAGCTGATCACTTAGAAAGCATTCTTCTTGCTTCCAATGTGGGGCAGTACTTGGCAAGCATTAGGAGTTTTTTTAAAATACAGAACCAATATGTGCAAGCCAATAGTAATTGTTTAAGAAAAGAGGTATTATTAAAATAATGTGGACATTGTGGAACGTAATGTAATTTTAAAATTTCTATTTAAGACTATGTTGTCTTAAACAATTAAACTTTCCTATGAGTAAAATATGTAGCATTATCATTTTAAAAATAAATGGCAAGATACAGGACCAGTAACAATATAATTTTCTACTTTTAAAATTATAATAGAGGGGGAGGCAGAGACAAATGTATTTTAAAAGTAAATAAATTAAAAAAATTTTTTTAAAATAAATAAATAAAATTATAATAGAAAATAACAACATGGCCTATTGAATTTCACTGTATGTGAAACAACTCTGGTTTTGTGTATTCATTTATAGTCCTTTTTTAAAGTGTATGTGATTCAGTTAGAACCAGAGAATCCTGCAATTATGTTTCTGACTTTTTCTTTTAATGTTTTTCCTAATGTAAAAACATCTTATACTCGTTATAACAAAAACTGAAAAATGCAGAAACTTATAAACTTATAATGAGGAAAATTAAAATTACTACATTATCAGATATTTCTATTAACATTTTTAGGGATATGTCTTTCTAATGTTTGTTAAAGGTAACATTAAAATCAAATAACTTTAATTTAATTAATGATACTTTTGTTAATGTAGCTCTAAAAATGGTTGCTTCAATATATGTTAATATATAACAAACATTAGAATATATTTCTATGTAAAATATATTTTATATTTATACTATACAAATAAGATATATTTGCATATATACAAATATATTTTTGTCTCCGTTGTATTTTTTCAATTATCATTATATTATAATTACTTTCCCATGTTGCTACAAAGTCTTAATTCTTTTTGGTAGAAATGGATGTGATTTTATAGAATATTAAAGGTACCCAAGCTCATTTAATTATTGTCCCCTCGTTGGGCATAGAAGTTTCCTTTAATTTAGGGTAGCTGGTAAGAAAGTACAGACTTTAAAAAAATGTAAAATATATAGAAATGCTTATAACGAGAGCGAAAATGTACATATTTGCAGGTGATAAGAACTGGCAGGAGGCCGCGGAAGAGAGGTAATAGGCCTTGGGGATTAAGCTGTTTGTTCCTGTTACATTTCTATTTAATAAATAAGTGTTAATTCCCTATATCTTTGGACTTTTGGGTCACTCAATGGATAAAAAACTCTTTTCCCTCCAAATAATGACAAAGTCTGCCAGAGTTTATAATTTTAAACACTGACTTCAGACCTGCAGGACAGTTCAGTGATACATCATTCTATTTGTTATGATTTATAACACTAGTTATTGAGCAGCTGGAATGGAATTTATATCTGTCATCTAATCCAGGGGTCAGCAAACTTCGTCTGTAAAGGGACAAAGAGTAAATATTTTCAGCTTTGCGGCCACGCAGGCTCTTGGCAGCTGCTCACTCTGCCCTTTAGGGTGAAAGTAGCCAGAGGCGAAATGTAAGGGGCGTGGCCACGTGCCGGTAGGACTTTACTGTGGACACCGAAATTTGAGTGTTACATAAATTTTCATGTGTTACAAAATATGGTTCTTCTTTTGATTTTTTTCCCAACCATTTAAAAAATTTAAAAACCATTCTTAGCTCACTGATATTCAGAAACAGTTGGTGGAATATATTTGCACCACAGGCCATAGCTTGTCCACTCCTGTTCACATTTTGTCTTCTCAACAAACCTATGTTACTTTGCATCATTCTGCAGGTGAGAAAACAAAGGATCAGAAAATTTAAAACACTTGGCCAATAAGCTTTTAAAATGTGAATAAACAAATCAAAATGTGAATGGTAGTTAATTCTTGGTATCTGGTACTATACAAGCCATCTTTTTTTTTTTTTTTTTTTTTTTTTTTAATAATAGAATCACTGCATCCTTGATGTAGTTGATGGTCAAAACAGACATTACCCCGTCCGGGTCACTAGTCCATCGTCAGTAAATGCTTAGGGTAACGTTGTTAGTATCTTAGAGGATCTTGCGGATACCCAGCTGGGGCAGAAATATGTCTGCAGTGTTAGAATCAAAAGAAATGGGACAAGTAACCTCTTCTAGTGGGTCTCCAAGAATTGTGGGTCTCTCAGATCGGTAGAATTTCCTAAGAAAATGTGTTGCAAGATACAGGATTCATAACTTTTTTCTTTAATTTATTGATTGCTGGGGAGGGAAAGAGAAAGAGAAACATCAGTTTGTTTCACTTATTTATACATTGGTTGCTTCTTGTATGTGCCCTGACCAGGGATCGAACCCTCAACCTTGGCATATTGGGATAGTGTTCTCACCCACTGGGCTATTTGGCCAGGGCTAGGATTCCTAACTTTTTATTGCACAAACCAAAAGAATATTAAGTCAAAAAAGTAGCATCAACCAACACCATCATTTCACTTAAGAATTGGTGTTGTAATACCAAAAATTAGAGGAGGGAAGGACAATTTTGGAATAAAGGGTATTCTTTTAATTGAATAAGTATAGCTATATTTGGGGGTTGGGGAAGCAAAACCGCAAATACCAGTCAGTCAACCACCTCCTAGTTCTGCGGCCTTGGGGAAATTACTTCACCTCTCTTAACCTCCACAGAGCTTGTCCATTAAATAGGAGAAATAATACTAAAAATATCTGCCTTCAAAAGCGGCTGTGCAAATTTAGTAGGACACTTTTTGTGAGAGGCACTTTAGCATGACATACATCAGGGTTTCTCGATCTCAGCACTACTGACACTTTGGGGCGGATCGTTCTCTGCTGTGGGGACTGTCCCATGTCACGTAGGATGTTCAGCAGCTTCCCTGGCCTCTGCCCACCCGGTGCCAGTGGCATCTTCCCTGCCCTCCTTTGAGAGCCCGTGGTTTCCTTGTCCTCCATTACAGACTGGCCCAGGTCCGTGGTGTCCCATTCAGAACCTCTAGTGCAGTCCAAAGCCCAGAGTGACCTGCCTGTTTGTAGTCACTGCATTAGCTTCCTAGAGCTGCCATAGTAGATCATCACCAACTGGATGGCTTCAAACAACTGAAATTTATTTCCTCACCATTATGGAGAACAAAAGTCCAAATTCAAGGGGGTGGTGGGGTGACGCTTCCTTTGAAGGCTCTAACGGAGAACGCTTCTACCTCTTCCAGCTCACTGGGGCTCCAGGTGCTCCTTGGCTTGTGGGCGCATCACTCCTATCTCTGCTTCCGTCTTCACATGGCCTCCTCTCTGTATCTCTGTCTCTCCTCTTCTAATAAAGACTTTAGTCATTGGATTCAGGGCCCACCCTAATAACCCAGGATCATCTCGTCCCAAGATAGTTACATTTATTGCATGGGTAAAGACCCATTTTCCAAGTTAGGTCACATTCACAGCTATTGGGGATTAGGGCTTGGACCTATCTTTTGGGGACCACAATGCAACTTGCTACAGTTACATAACTGGCTGGTAAAAGGGCAAGAACTAAGGCGTAAGTGTTCTGACTGCCAGTATTATTACATAACCCCCCTAAATTTCAGTCTCCTCATCTGCAGAATCCTAGCAAAGGGATCCACCTCTGTGGGTTCATAGCCATCCAGTTTGCAGCTCTAGTTTTACAGAAGTACTTCTCGCAATGCCTGGTGTGTAGCCAGTGCTCTGGAAATGCTAGCTATAGCCATCACAATCCCTATCATCCACTATATTGTCATTAGCTCTTTCCTTCAATTAAGTAAGCGCGATATCCCTCAGGAAAGATTGCCTCAAGCCTTAAACTGGATGGTAGCACCAACAATTCAATTCTTTGTGGTATAATTATTATTTCTTCCCATGGAGGGTGGTGCAGGATGTGGGTCCCCCTCGGAAAGAAAATAAGTCATAGCCCGGAAGCACACTGTGTACTCTTCATTCCCTGCAAACCAGCAAGGAAAATGGCATTTCTTCTTTTTGCAATGAGATGCTCAACTCCTGACATCTGTGTCCAGCTCCTTTGAAACACATAGGCTGGTTCTGGGGAGAGTTTCAAAGTGTGAAGTGTCCAGAAGAAAGTGTGACCTATGGCAACTCTTATCTTCCGGGAAGTTCTGACTGGGAGTAATTTACATACACATTGATTTCATGCCCTGTTCTTTGTCAAACTTCAGGCTCTCCAAATTCATGTCTTTCCATCTTTAGGAACCCTAGTGGAGTTACTAGTTAAAGTATACCCTGCTAGTCTCGCCGATTGGACTCTCTGTAATCCAGGTTTTCATTACCGGCAGTATTTTTGTAATGGAGCGGTCCTGCCTTGAAGCGTAGCACCTCAGCTTCTCTGGCCGGCAGCAGCAAGGTGGTCCAAAAGCCTGAAATGAGGGCGCAGACGGCAGGGCAAGAGAGAGCCCAGGGGTTTCGGAGGTGGGTCCAGTTGTCCAGCTTCCCGGGTGAGGTTTCTCTGAAACAAGATCATGGCCGAAATTCCTGATCATCTACCCAAATGCCGTTCTCCTTTCTTCCTTGCCACCAACCTGGTCTGGAATTTTATTTAGATGTCTAGAGGCGGATACTCAAGGAAAGTAAGCTATCATCCATCACCTTCCCACCCATCCATTGAACCCCTTTGCCAAGGATTGTTCTAGAAGCTGGCACATAACCCAGTTCTGGCCACAGAGACCAAAGGGAGAGCATGCTAGGGGGCTTTGCAGAAAGCTTGCCTCCTCCCTAAAGATGGGTGCTCAAGGCTCTATCTTTGACATTGTTGTGGGAGGCAGGTCTGGGGTAGCAGCAGCTGTCTTGTGACTGTGAGGACCCTCACTCAGGGACCCTGCCAATGTGGCAAGCATGATGGCATGGAAGGACAGAGCGGGCTGGTTTCTCCATGGTACTGCTGAGCTCCTGGATGAGGCCTTGAACTGATTTTCATTACATGAAATAAAAGATGGCCTTATTGTTTGAGCTGAGTGGAGTCCACCCATGGGTACATGCAGCTGAAAGCATCCTGTCCTGGGTCCCTTGATAGAGTGAGCGATGGAACAGCCTTGCACCCTCAATAAGCCTGGCGAGCAGCCCTGAGGCCCTGGCGGGGCTCCGCTCCGCCGGCTGGTCCAGGACACAGGCTTTGGGAGGGGATACGCGGGGCGCAGAGCCCTGCTCTCCTGTTTGCCACGTGACTTCGCCAGCAAACGGGCCATTGGCATTGCTTTCTGTATGGAAGCTCGCCTCTTCCCTCCTGTCGTATATTCTTTTTGTTACAGTCTCAGTCCATTCGGGTTTCCCTTAACAGCATACCACACACTGGGCGGTTTAACAACAGAAGTTGGCCCTCTCACAGTTGTGGCGGCTGGAGGTCCAAGATCAGGGTTGGTTCCTGGCGAGACCTCCCTCCTTGGCTAGCAGGGGGCCCTTTCTGGCCCTGTCTTCACGTGGCCTTTTCTCTGCGGGCACGTGGAGACACAGCTCTCCGGTGTCTCTGCCTCTTCTTACAAAGAAGCCAGTGCTGGGGGAAGAGGGCCTGCCCTATGATTTCAAGGCCTTGATGGCCTGTCTCCAGATGCGCTTCCAGTGGGGGTTAGAGCTTCAACGTGGCCTTTGGAGGGACACAAGCGAGTCAGTTCAAAATAGATACCAATTTTCTAATTTTCAAAGTTTTCATAATTTTTTCTCTAGGCATATATTGAAAAAGCTGTGTTTTTTCAGAACAAATGGAGAACATGGCCCAGATGTTTTGTGAGATATTCTAGGGAGACCATGTAGGAAAGAAAGTTTAAAAATAAGTATGTAAGTAAATAAAATAAAGGTCTTTGCAGCCACAGATTTTGGTTCAAATCCCAGCTTAGCCACTCATTAGCTGTGGGAGCTCGGGAAAGTTGTCAAGCCTCTCTGAGCCTGAGTCTTCCCATCCATGAAACCGAGAATACTCTATTGCCCTGACCAGTGTGGCTCAGTGGGTTGAGCATCATTCTGCAAAGCAAAAGGTCACTGGTTCAATTCCCAGTCAGGGCACATGCCTGAGTTGCGGGCTGGGTCCCCAGTTGGGGACGTGCAAGAGGCAAGAGATAGTTGTTTCTCTCATACTTTGATGTTTCTCTCTTTCTTCCTCCCTTTCCCCCTCCCTTTCCCTCTCTCTAAAAATAAATAAAGTCTTTTAAAAAAGAAAAAGATAATACTCAACCTGTCCTCCCCACCTCTACTGGGTTATTGGGAGGAATCAGGGAGCTACTATCTGTAAAGAACTTAGCATAGTGGCTGGTAAACAGTATGCTCTCAATAGGGATGATTCTTCAGGCTTTAAACACCAGTGCACTCAATCTAACTGAGTGCACTCAAAAAGAATTCAAGTTGTCATTTAGAAAAAAGTTGCCATTTTTTAATGAGAAAATAAAGAGCTGCGTAAGTACAGAAGAACCTTGGTTCCCGAGCTTAATTCGTTCCAGAAGACTCTTCAAGAAGCAATTTTTCAAAAACCGAATCATGCAGGTGACTGATCCAACAGGTTATCAGCATGAAAGGGCTGTCGGGTAAAGTACCAAAGTTTTGTTCGGCAACCAAGATGGTTTTTTCCTCCACGAACAGCTTGGCCGAAAGCCAAATGGGAGACATTCAAGAACCAAGGTTTGACTGTAATTGTTGGCTGCTTCTATGAATCTTTCTTGGGAATGCAAAG
This sequence comes from Pteronotus mesoamericanus, assembly GCF_021234165.1. Lineage (NCBI taxonomy): Eukaryota > Metazoa > Chordata > Mammalia > Chiroptera > Mormoopidae > Pteronotus > Pteronotus mesoamericanus. The sequence continues at coordinate 5,938,445 of NW_026555105.1, forward strand.
GACAGATTGCCTTTATTATTCTCTTTACCATGACAATACGTTTAACCTGGACTCAGGATTCCCCAAAAAGCATATCCTTAAAGTTACCCCCAATTCGTTTCTGCCGAGCCTACAAACAGCCATATCACCTGGGTCCCGGCTATAAACTTGCATATAATTTAAACTCTAGCCTTGCGGCTGTTATCTTAGAATCTTGATCATCACTCGAAAACCATCCTGTCTGCATCATCTCTGAGAGGGCAAGTTGTAGAGACACTAGGCACCTCCTGAAACTCAAACGCAGGGCCGTTGTGTAAGTGCCGAGAACAAGCCCGCTTCCTCCAGGCCAGTGGCAGGTAACCATTCAGGTTGGGCCAGCAGAAAGCATTTCAAATGTCATCCTCCCTCCCTAAAGTTGGCCACGATTCCTTAAATGTGTGCAAAGGGCTGCGGTCAGAAGACTTTTTTTTTTTTCTCAATTCTTCTAAAATCTCTAAGTTCTTCTAAATTCTTCTAAAATCTCTAAATGAGTCTTTTGGACTCATTTTGGGTTCGTTGGCACTGAGACCAGATACCGTCTTCCTTAAATGGAGCATCAAGCTCTGCACCTGTTCAACCTATTCTCACCTCCCGTACTGCGTAACTTCTGGTTTGTTGCTTAACCTCTCTGTGCCTCCATTTCCTCATCTGTAAATTGAGGATCATGATGGGCACCGTCATATAGGGGTAGGGAGAGCATTAAATTATTTAATCTTATTTAATCCATGTCAGAAGTATCTAACATAGTCCCTGGCAAGAGTAAATATTTGCATCACATGAACATTTATGGGGGGAAATGTGCCCCCAGGAGCTGGGGAAATTAACAAGAGAAATGTCCCCCATGCGCCAGTCTGCTCAGGGGCCCTGACAGAACCAGACAGTGGGGTGGGGGGGTGCCTCTGACTCCGCCGTCCCTCCCCGCAGCTTCGGTTCCGGGTGCCAGCATCTCAACTCCAGGCACCAGGTGTTTAAAGATGCATGTGTCACAGAGCTGTGCTCTCCAAACGGGTAGCCAGCTGGCTCAGTGGCCGCCCAGCCCAAGAGGCAGCCACACATTCCACAGCTGCCCCCTCCTTCCCCTGAGATGTCCGAGCCCATTTTGACCCCGTATTTCACGGGTTACAGTTCACACGTTTCGGCCGCCGTTTAACATCACTGAAATCAGAAGATACCCATCATCCGTGGTGTTCAGAGTTTAATGGAAAGCATTTTCTCTCCTGCGGTGACACACGAGCTAATGACATGATACATGCAGTTGTCGCCCTGAGTGCCGACTTTCACCCTTGGCCCAGAACCGAGGTCCACCGTAGACGCCAGCGACTGTCTACACTACCCCTTCCCACAAGCCTTCGCCCCCTCACCCACTCCCGAAATATTTCGCTTTTTGGAAGGTATTCCTAACTCAGAGATTTCACTTGCCTCTTCGTTCAAGGCAGAGCAGCCACCCGCTCGGTGGCTGAGTTTTTCCGCAGGAGACAGTTTTCTTCTTGCTGCCCCCGCCCTTCAGTATCCTGGGGGAAGGTGCAGGACCCTCAGAGAGATGCGCGCTCTGCCGAGAAAACCGGCATTCGTTCAGAGACAAAGCAACACAAACAAACAAAAAAACAGTACCGCTGCTTCTTTGAAGTACGCCATGAAAATCAAGCGTGCGAAGGCTTCTGAAAAACCAGTGACCATGGGAGCTTAGCCCGGTGGTCAGAAAATGGGGAAAAAACGATAAACCTGTACATTTCCATTGGATGGCTTTGGTGAAACTCTGTTCCCCAACATCACTACCCAGCCCTCAAAAAACACTCGTTTGGAATAGTGGAGCTTTTGAGGTATAGCCTTTTATTGGAATGTTAGAAATAAAAAGGGGCCCTGGGCCCTGGCTGGTTTGGTTCAGTTGGTTGGAGCATCGTCCTGTACCTGAAAGGTTGTGGGTTCCATTCCCGGTCAGGGAACATACCTAGACTGAGGGTTCGGTCCCTGGTCAGGGTGTGTACAGGAGGCAACTAATGGGTGTTTCTCTCTCACAGCACTGTCTCTCTCTCTCTAAAAGCAATGAAACAAGGTCCTTGAATGAAGATTAAAAAAACAAAAAAGACGGGGGTGGAGAGGGGCCTTGGGTCCTGGCTGGTAGATCAGCCAGTGAGAGCCTTGTCCCAATATGATTCGCCAAGGTGGTAGGTTCCGCCCCCAGGCAGGGCACATGCAGGAAGCAACCCATGAATGCATGAGTAAGTGGAGCAACAAGTCAGCATTTCTCTCTCTCTCTCTCTGTGTCTCTGTCTCTCTCTCACCCCCTTCCTCTCTCTCTAAAAGCAAGAAGTACATTCTAAAAATTTAAAACAAAAAGGGGTCCTGGACAGGAAAAATAGAAGGGCTACCACATGTAAACTATTCAATAGTACAAAAAAGGACACATGGTAAGCGTGAGTCTCAGCTAACTGGGGTGACTCTGTCACTCGCAGCTCTTGTGAAGAAACTGTATGGAATAGGTCCTCGTGCATTTAATTCTGCCACCGTCCCCGTCCTTCCCACGTGCTCAGGGATTGAAGGAAAGTAGTGCGGACCCTGAAGGAGCACTCTGCTTACTCCTCGCCAGCCGGGGAACAGTAATGATAGTTCCTGCCAGTTTCCCGAAGATTCCAGGAGCCTTTGGCAATGCCCTTTTACAATGAAAATCATATCGTTTGTGTTATCAATAGGTCTTTGGAGAGGTTCAGACCCACACTGTCCAGTGGAAATGCAATGTGAACCACATGTGAAATTTTAAACTTGCCAGTAGCTTTCTTTTAAGAAGATAAACAGAAACAGATTGAAATCAATTTCAATAATGTTAGCCCAATATAGGTAAAATATCATCTCAACATGGAATCAATACAAAAAATGATGAATTCGATATTGTACATTCTTTTTTCTTTTTCATTTGAAGTCTTTGAAGTCCCCTGTGTATTTTACAGGTAGCGCACCTCTCGGTCCAGACCAGCTGCACTTCATGTGCTCAGTAGTCATATGTTGCTAGTGGTCACCGAAGTGGAGAACACAAGTCAAGAGAGATCTGGTAAGAGGGACCTCCAGCTCCTTCCCCTTTCACGTAAAATTTTTAGTTAAAGATTGAAAGTTGCTGAATAGGTACCGCATCAGATCTTACATTTTGTTTTCAACTTGCAATTCTTTTACTTCAATCATTTATTCAACAAATATTTATTGAGCACCAGTACGCGCCAGGCACCATGTTTTCTGGTTTGATCATGAGCATGTGATTTTCAGCAAGTGATTTCTATGATCAAGAAAGTTTGAGGAATAATGAGATGGCTTTCAAACCCTGGCTTTTAAATAAACTTTCCAATTTTTTTCATCCTGGGTCCAAACAGAGCATCCAACACATCCAAGCAGGTCTAAAATCTACACTAATTTAAAAGGCCACCAGTGGCCCTGGCTGGTGTGGCTCAGTTGGTTGGCTGGAACATCGTCTGTAACTGAAAGGTTGTGGGTTCATTTCCTAGTCAGGGCACATACATAGGTTGCGGGTTCAATCCCCAGTCTGGATGCATACAGTCTCTGGTCTGGGCATGTGCAAGAGGCAACCAATCAATGTTTCTCTCTCTCCCTTCCTCTCTCTCTAAAGACAATGAAAAAAAATATCCTCAACTGAGGATTTTTTTTTAAAAAAAAAAGACCTCCAGTGAAGAGACTTCACTGCAGTCTCAGTACCCTCAGTTTGCTCAGCTTTGTGTTCTTGGAGGAAATGATCTGACAGATAGGAAGTGACGTAATAAAGTGCTCATGGCATACACCTGTGGCAAGGGACTAAAACATTGTGATGTATTAAATTTAGGAGATGTGCTAGGATCCAAAAGTCTAGCTCCAACAGCAATTGCCTTTGCTTCTCCAGATGTGTAACTTTGGTAGAGAAGACAGTTAGCACCTCTAAGCGTTCATTTTTCAAAGGAGTTAGTTCTAAAAGCCACAGGGGATGGGAAGAGTCAAGTATGACTAAAGATTACCCTTGAACCTTCTTTCTGTTACAATGTCACAGGCAGGGAGCAGACAGAACTCAGGACCAGGAAATGCACGTGTCTTTTGTTCCCTGAAGCAATGCAATGTACACCGCTGCCTGTGTAATTTACATCAGTCTTCTGTTTCTCTGTTGTCCCCACACGCATGTAGTAGGATTCAGGTAGGTTAACTGGACCGATGGGGTGGCACTTTAACAGAACTACCCTGTGTGCTTTGGCTGGTGATTAAACGTACAATTCATGCAAAGCACCTAGTTCAGTGGCTGGCACCAAGCAAGCATCCCGCATGTGTTAGCTCTCATCGCTGCTGCTGGAAAAAAAAAAAAAGAGTTCTTTCTCTTGAGAGATGCGTAAGCCAATTTTATGTCTCGTTCTGCCTCCGTCACCCCAGCCCACTACGAGCAAAATTACAAACGTATCATTTTATCTTCATCCTATGAGCGAGTGGTTTGGGGGCACAGCCCCTGGCACATAATAAATGATCAAGAGACACTTGTTGAATGAATGGCAAAGTCTGTGGTTCAAAGGCAATAAGGGAAAAATAAAGGAGGAAGGTGATTTGTTACCAGCACATGCCTGTTACTATGAAGATGTTTCTAAAAATAAGTCCGATGTTTAATAGGTGTCTAAGGTAGCTTTAGCTTTTCAGAAAAGCCATACACTGTTGCCCTGGCCAAGTGGCTCAGTTGGTTGGGGCATCATCCTGTATACCAAGAGGTTGTGTGTTCAATCCCCAGTCATGGAATGTATGGGAGGCAACCAATCAATGTTTGTCTCTCTCTCACCCCCTCCACCCTCCTCTCTCTCTAAAATAAATCAACATATCCTTGTGTGAGGATTTTTTTTTTAAAGCCATACCCTTTCACTTATTTTAGTATTTCCTACCTTTCTAGCCTGGGGATACAATGAGGAACACGATAGACAAGCGCCCTTGTAGACCCGTGAGGAGAAGGCAGTGAAGAAGTACAGTCAAAAAGATGCTTTGAGATCAGGAGAGGAGAGAGGTGGAGAGACGGGACAGACAGTACCAGAGGAGGAAACCAGCAGGTACAGGGGTTCAGGAATGGCCTCGCAGGAGGACAAATCTGAGCTGAGATGTGGGTCATAACTTGTGTCCATACCTAATAATAGTACCCATAATGTTTAAAGGCGTGGTGTGCTCTAACGTGAACACCTTCACAATTTTCATTCTCCCCTTTCAAGAAGAAGCAGGGCAAAGCATTTGAAAGCGCCAGGTTCTGGAAAGAATATAGACTAAGGGGGACCCTCATCCACAGCGATCTGGAGTGAAAATTGGCACAGCCCTTCAGCGAACGATCGGTGGCTCCCGTTAAAGCTGACGGCGTGAGTCACCGGCATCCCGGCTGTCCTGTGTCTTGTTACATCCCTTAGGCAAACCTTTACCAGCAGCTCCTCTTAGCGAAGCAAGAGACACTTCTTTTCAATTCTAAATATTTACGGAATATCTTTACGTGCCAGGCACTATTCAAGGCTCTAAGAAGATCATGGCGGCCCTTGCCAGTGCGGCTCAGTAGTTTGGAGCATCATCCAATGTACCCAGGGGTTGGAGGTTCGTTTCCTGGTCAGGGTGTGTATGGGGGTGGCTGGTCAATATCTCTGTCTCTCTCTCGTCTCTCTCTCATCTCTCTCTCTCTCTTAAATCAATAAACACGTATTTTTAATGTTTTTAAAAAAGAACATCGTGGCAAACCAAACCATCAAAGACTGCAGCCTTAGGCGCGTCATGGGAAGACATACACAAAACACTTCGTGTGCACCCAGTTTGTGATTCTGGCTGTCCACAGAAGGAGACTGAATCTCAGAGCAACTGTCACCTGCCCAAGATGAGCCAGCTAGTAAGGCGGAGGACTTTCTAGGGCAACACTTAGCACCCAGTCGCCCCCTGGGTCGGCATCGACCTTTCCCACTGGGGCCTTGGTGCGTTTCCATTGGCTGTGCTGAGTGCCGCTGCCTGGCTCACAGAGATGTGCCGTTTGGGGAGCAGACCTGATGCGGGAGCTATCCAGAACACAAACCTGCGTTAAAGCTTCGGGGCGGAGACGGATTTCCGAATTACCTGCTCAGGTGTGGGAGGAGAAGCCATAGGCTGGGCATCGTGAGCCAGGGAGATCAGCAGGGGGGAAAAGCTCCTTTCTGCCAGCCAGGTATCGCCCTGAGCGCTTTACCAGTCTCCTCCCCTCTCATCCTTTGAGAGTGTGAACCAGGCCAGCCCCAGAACGGTCTCAACCACCGAGACAGGAAGATGAGACAAAGCTCTGGCAAATGCCTTCCATAAGGGGGCGGAGGAGTGAAGCCAGTGGAGGAGAGTCCAGATCGGGTGTCCTTGCTGAAGCTCCCCCTGCACTGGCAGGCAACTGCTGGTCTGGGACACAGCTGCCCCCGGACAGGGAAGGAGACCCCGTCCGCCCAGGGGACCGGGCCTCCTCCTCCTGCAGTAAAGTGGCCCTCAGACAGACACTTGACTGAATTTGTCCTTGGACCTATTTTCTTCCAACAGGAAAGTTAAAAAGGAAAACTTAGAAAAGTAGAAAAAACGGACACAATGAGTATTCCTGAACCCTTCCCCCATAATAAACTACGTATCAGTGTTTCATATTAGCTTTGAGACATTTCTGGGATTTTTTTTTAAATGTCACAGTTGTTTCCTTTTATTTCCATCTTTCTTTACATTTACCCTCTTTCTCTTTTTTACTAAATTGTTAAGTTAAATGGAAGCTTATTTGTTTTGCAGTCCTCTCCTGAAACACATTCAAGGCCATGTATTTTCCTCTCATCAATAAATACACAAACATCAACATACGTGGTTTGTTTTTTTTACATCACAGTCATTTTTTTCTTTCTTTTCTTCATTTGTGCCAACTTCCCGCCTCTCCCCAGTAATACTCCTGCCTCCTATATAAATCTGTCTGCACCGTTGAGTTCATGTCATTCCATATTTTTACCGAGCTTCAAATACTCCTGGGCATGAATACCACAGTTTGTTTTAAGAAAATGGGGTGGTATTTTGCACTGTAGTACATTTTACTCTTGTCTCTCAACAATACTTAGTGGACATTCCTTCAATATAATCCTTACAGTTTTATTTCATTTTTGCTTAATGCCTGTATAATATTCCACGGTCTGAGGGTGACAAACCCTATTCCTCTTGTTTCCAGTTTTTTGCTACTTTTAACAATGCCGCAATGCACATCTTTGAGTGTTAAAGAAACAGAGTCCCGGGTGTCGCAGGAGCCGGAGGCTGCTGCCAGCGGCCGCCACAGCAGGTGTGCGGAGAGCCGCAGACAGCTGGGCCTGCTCCCAGAGCCGCCTTCCAGCACCTGCTCAGCACCAGGGGCAGCTTGGATCCGGGCCAGGGACCCTTCCTGCCGACTGAGTCTTTTATAGTCAAATCATTCGTTCACTCATGCAATCACCCCACACAAACCACCTCAAGCGCTGTGCTGGGCCCTACGGAGGTGACCTCGCAGGGGCGGAGAAGCCTCCAGCTCTCCAGGGCTGATGTCCCCATGGGGAGAGGCGGGTGATGAATAGTCAAGGAAATGATATCAACAGATGGGGAAGAGGGCTAGGAGGCACAGGGTGCCCGAGCTGGTCTCTCTGAATGGACGACATTTGCACTGAGCGAGGACTTGGTCAGTAATTGAATGATGCTCCCGATGTACACTGTGTGCTTCCATGTGTCTGTAGTTCTTTCTGGTCTTTGACAGTCAAGAGAGGGCACTTTTGCAATCAGTGTAGTTTCTAGATCTTCAGAGTCTGACCATGTACATCAAAAGCACAGCCAGAGTAACCCCCACTTTTGGAAAACCCACCAGCTTTAGCAATGACTTTATTAGAGGGTTACCAGGAAGCAGGGTTGAACCCTGAGCTTCCAGTGAGAAGACGAGGGAGGGAGGGAGGGAGGGAGGGAGGACTCGCGCATTTGAATTGAAAAGGTTGTCTCAGAGACCTTACCACCCCTTCCTCCAAAAAGTTACGCCTTTCGAAATCTTAACCGCCCCCCGCGCCCCCCCCCGCCCCCCGCCAGACCCCTCACCTCCACCCCCAGGAAACATCCTAGGACTATTTCTAGGGCTTCACTCATTTGATGTGCAGTAAATATGTAAAAACAGCAGGGGGTTGCCCGGAAACCCAGCAGAAAGAAAAATCTAGAATTACAAATGTAAAACTCCCACCCTGGGAACAGAAATTATGCTGAGGGCACTGAAAGCTGGAATCGGGACCAGAACTGACCCCACACTGGAATACCTGAGAAGTGCAGCGCCAGGGGACAGCAGTACCTTCCTCAGAGAGATGTCTCCAGGGTTTAAAATGAGACCCTTGTCTCCTTGCGCCCTGAGCAGCCCTGCATGCTCTGTCCCCCCGAGCAAATTCCTCCTTCGGTGTGAGCCGTGTGTCCCAGAAATCCCTGTGGTTACCGTGCACATGATCCGGATGCTCAGCTATTGGGCTCCCCAGGCGGCATAGTGTAAATTTACTCAGACCTTTTCGGTTTCTTTTTGCCTCTGCGTCTGCTCTCAAGCCTGTTAGGATCTCTGTTAAACTGTGGGGAAGGGCCCTGCACCGAGATGTGGCAAGGGTTTGAGCAACAGGTTCTGTTTGGCCAACGACCCGCGGAGATGATATAAGTGCGCTGTCTTTTGAAGGAACGTATCTGAGTTCCCCCATCTGTGGGCTCACCGAACGTGCCTCTTTAGTCCATTTCAGGATGGGCCTGAACAAAACTTCAACTGCTGTGCCGTGAAAATACCCCAAAATGCAACTTGGTTGGTTGGTTCTTTTTATACAACTGTAGAGAGGTGGGGGAAGTTATTTCATTGAAATGCCCTCATTAAAAAATATATGTACGATATTTCAAAACATGTATATTATGCATTGAAATACACATGTAAATGTAGCTTGAAATACAGAAAATATATATAGATACTTGCACGTATGAACGAAGGGCTTGCTTCACGTGGGACATTTGGATCACGTGAAATTTTTGCAGGAGCATTGGCCCAGACGTCCTTCCGAAGACCGATTTCTGTGCCCCCTTTGAAACATGCACTGGATATTTTTGCTGGTTATAGGAGTGGCACGCTTTATTTAAAAATTTGCAGCAGGGAGGTGCAAAAGAGAAAGGAAGCTGCGTTCTGTCCGTCCACTCCTGATTTGCAGCCTCAGCACGGAGGGCGCTTCCCCGCAGACCCTGCGCGCCGCCCTAAGCCTCTGGCCCCGCACCCCGTTTCCCATTCCTGCTGTGCTGCGGCTCCTCGCGGTCCGAGCTCCGCTCAGATAAATGGCTGTCTCAGAGAAACCCAAAATGTTCCTGAGGGAAGGGCGGGGCGGGAGGAGAGAGAGCGGATAATTCAGAAAAGCCACTACAAAAGAAAGAGCGTTATTTTTGCTTTATAATCGATCGCCTGCCCCCACCCCGGACCCTTTCCCCCACTTTCCACCTTCCGCAGGCTCTTCACACTTCGTACCTGGGATAAAAAGGGAGGGAGTTTACAGCCCTCAGTGAAAACGTCCAGGGTCAAATTATATACTCTTGCGGCCCAGAGAGGAGTGGGGGTGTGCGGTGGTAACAATTCGTAGGCAGGCTTTAGCCCCGGCTGACTCGCTGGCGTCGGTGATAATACAATTTTGTATGTTAAACAACAGATGTCAAATAGAAGAAAGAGACGGGGTCTTTGCTTTTCTTCTCCCGTGGGCCTTGCTCCCCCAAAGCAGCCATTTTTTTCAGTTGCCATGACAGTGCTAATAGGAGTTTATCATTTTCCCATGCCTGCTGCATGCTAATGTAGAATCAATTCCCAAACGTTATCTGGTTAGGGAAGAAAGTCCAAACCGCACTCTGCAATTATGCTGGGGACAGAGGGGCTGCTTTGGCCCTTGGCTCTCCCCCACCACCGCCCTCGGCTCCCAGTTGATGGGGCAAGTTGCATAAAGCAGAAGTTTTTATGTGCTTGTCTGTTAACATATCAGTTATAATCTGCCACGGAACTGCTGATGCTCTATGCACAGGTTGACCGTGGCTTCTTTTGAAAAGCAGTTTACAGAACCAAGAACTTCTAGATAATAACCATATATAATATCTATAAATCATATCTGTATACTGAATATGTAACGATTCTACACTTTCATCCTGAACACTAACTTTGAAAACATCCAACCTGTTTACACAAGGAGTAGAGAAAGAAAGCTTTTTTGTGAATTACTAAAACTAAGAACAATCATACTACTTTTATAAGAAGAGCGCTGCCTTTCAATGAACAAAAAGGTTATAGAAATTTTTTAAAAATCATCTTGGGGAGGACTCCTTAGGATAAAGGAAATTAATTCTTTTAAAAATGGACAAGCAGTTAAACGTGGATACACAGATGTTTCTTAACATTCTTGGTACTTTTCTGTATGTTTGAAATGCTTTATAATTCCAAAAAAAATTATGAATCAAAGTCTTTTAGTGTGGCCTTTAATTAACGGTGTTTAAGTCACAGCAAAATGAGGAAAAGGTTGTGGGGGGAGCCGGGGGTGGGGGAGAAAAGCAATGTAGCGGGGCAGATGCAAAATGAAACCCCAAAGTGATTTATAGCGTACTTAGGTTTATTTCCCTCCTAATTTCTAACAGAACGTGCTGGTGGCTGTCAGGTGATGTTTGCTTATTTTTTTTGTCCCTAATCCCCTTAAAAAAATTCTTGCATCAATTGAGCATCAAAATGATTACCTCAATTGTTGATAGAGGAGTTTATTCTCCTCCGGAATTGAAAATCCAGTTGCTTTTATATGCATTGTCCTCCTTATTTTTTCCAACATCTGGCGCATTTTATTCCTTTTTTTGTTATTTTGAGTTGTTCTTTTATCATTATCTGCAGGAAGCTGCATTAGCATGCAGCAGATAAGACCAGGATCCAGATGTGCATATCAAAGGATGAACAGCTACTTATTAAGAAAAACTTTTCTTTTTAAGCCCAGCTTCTGTTCAAAGGAATAATAAAGCCTATGGCGTTAGTGACAAACTGGTAATTCAATGCCTTGTCACCGCCGTGCATTGGAATGGGGCGGAGGGGGGGTGGGAAGGCAGGTCAAAGGAACTGGTAAGGGCCACCCTTCAGAAAGCTGAAAACAGAGAACTAGCATAAAAGTTCATCTTCTCGGGACCTACGCGTTTATATCCTGCTGTGTGTAGCCACCGTTTTCCTGGCGCGGGGCGGGGGGGGGGGGGGGGGGGGGCAGGGGGGGCGGCGGGGCGGGGGGAGTGAAAAAGCCACCCATCGGCCAGCTGGCCTTTCCAATGAAGGACGAAATTTGAATCACAAAATTATTTTTTAGAAGAGTGAAATAGGTTCACATTGCCAGCATCCGATTTCAGGGCCACTGCTGTGAGCCTGAGCGTTGGAAAGCGCGCTCAGCGGCACCCAGGCCTTCCTGTGAGTGCACGGGAGCCCCGCGCCCGGGCAGTCTGCAGGGAGGACCTGAAAGACCCCGTTCCCTGCTGCTCTGCTGCTGTGCTGCCGCCTCTGCCCGCGCCCTCCCGTGGGTGTCTCTTCGGGGCGGTCACAAGCACGGACGCACGGAGCCGGACCCACAGACACACAGTCAGTGCTGCTGGTTTTTACAATGAAGGACGCTCGCTGCGTGCGCTTCCTTTGTCTCCCGAGCAGTCAGACCTGCGAGGCTTTCTGATCGGGCTCCACGAGCCCACGCGTTCTTCCTTGTTTTCACATTGTGCTCCTGAGTTGGATGTGCCGTGATGGTCCCTGTCTGCTTCCCTCTTGGTGCCCATTTATTTAAGTGTCTTCCTGCTTTTTCCCTGTGGCAAACAAGGATGCGAGAAACATCATCATATATATTTTTTTTCTGATCCTCTGCTCTTTTTGAGCAGTACTTTTTTCATTTTCTCTGTTATCCAAAAAAAACAAAAAACAAAAACAAAAACAAAAAACAACCAACCCCAAAACTTCTTTTCGTACCTGAGTAAAGTTATGCATCTATATGCTTTGCATCTATGTGCTTGCCTCTAAAATACATTAGAAAGCAGCCTCTTCTACAACTCTCTCTTCAGTTTTAAGATCTCAGAGAACTGTGGTGTGTAAATCAATTCTGAGAGCATTTAGGTTCCCTTTTGTCCTTGGGTTTTTAAGTTCTGTAGCTAACTCCGAAATGACCTTGACTGTAGCCATTTTTGAACATGCACATTTGTGAAAGTTAGCTGAGTCTTAAATCTGTCTGTGAGGCTATCGTTAGAGTTTCAAAAGATACTACTTGCCCTCCCGTTTGGTAAGTAAACATTGAGGCAAGGAAAATTTGCCCAAGGCAGAGATTTGCTAAATTAATTTTATCATAAAAATGATGATGACCTAAGTCCTGTCAACATCTACATGAGGATCTGCGCTATGACATGATTTGTAATAGTGGACTCAATGGAAAGACCTAAATATCCATTAAAGTACACTACATGCAAGCAGTAGAATAGCATCGAATGAAGGCGAGGATATTCCTACAGAAGAAGCTGTATTGCTGCGGAAAGACAAGCCGGAAAACCTAGCCATGCTGGGTGACCCGCTCGTGGGTGGTTAGAGTGATGGACAGACAGATGGATGGACGCATTAATGGGTCATCTCCAAGGTACAGAACGGGTGAGGAAAAGGAGGAGAGAAGCTAGGTATTTACATTTGTTCATACTAATTAAATTCTATACTGCGGGTATGTTAATTATTGTCTTACTACAAAAATCATTATGGTCAGTTGTCTCCAAGCCTGGTGTAGAGGCTGATTATAACATTTAACTGGTTCACTTTTTTTGAAAGAGTATTCATGAAAGAGTACAAAATTGTTTTACATCCCTTACGTTTAACTTTTCACGGCTGTACATCCACTTAGTTCGAAAGTCCAAAACTGGAAGATAGTTTAAAAATAAAATTTCCCCCATGAACCCTGCCTCCCAGAGCTGAGTTTGGCTCACAAAGACCCGCCACTATTAGCACGTTTATACGCTTCACTGATAGCACGTTTATCACTGCTAGATATATTTCAAGCACATTCAAGGAAATATGTGTATATATACACATAAGATAAATTTACAAAGGAATATAAAAACATTTTCTCCCACAAATCATAGCCTGCTATTCATACTGCTCTGTATTTTTTTTTCACTTCACTATGTATAAAGAGAATTTTTAATTATTGATTTGAGAGAGAGAGAGAAATCGATTTGTTGCTCCACCTATTGGTGCAGTCATTGGTGGAGTCCTGTGTGTGCCCTGACCGGGGACCAAACCCCCAACCTTGGTGTGTCAGGATGGCGCTCTAAGGAACTGAGTACTTTGCCAGGGTAAAGAGAATTATTTTTAAACAGCTAAATGACAGCTATCCCCCAAGCCGGAAGCCTCCCTGGGTTTAGGCCGCTATTTCTAAGTCAAGGATTACTTGGTCAGTAGCTGCTATGCATGTTCAGGGTGAGCTTGGCTCAAAAATGGCCGTGGTCAGGCCCCCGATGCCTGTGGCCCCAGCACTCATGCTGTGGTAGGGGCTTACGAAGGGCGGCTAACAGCTGTGGTCGCGGACTTTTCAAAAGACAACATCGAGAGGCAATGCTAAGAAGCCAGACTTTCCAGGCACTCCGTCCAGGGTTCAGGTCTAAGCCCTGCCACTTACCTATTACTGTACAGCTCCGTGCATGTTGACCTCGCTAAGCTCCCGGGTCCCCGTGTGTAAGATGGGGTCACTGAGTCCTTACCCCTCAGGGTTGGAAAGGAGACCTCGAGGTAAACTGCTTGCCCACCCCTTGTTACAGACCCACCGAGTGACTTCCCTTATCATCACACAGAGGGAGACTGAAGAAAGAAGGCAGGTGAGCCCTGGCCAGGTAGCCTGGGGGGTTAGAGCACCGTCCTTACACCCCAAGGTCCGGGGGGTGGATCCTCGGTCAGGCCATAAACAAGAAGCAACCAGCGATTGCACGAATAAGTGGAACAACAAATCCATGTTCTCTCTTCCCACCCCTTCCTCTCTCTCTCTCTAAAATCAATTTAAAAAAATTTTTTTTAATGAAAAAAAGGAAGGCCTTCCTTCTTTGCTTTTCCCAGGAAAGAAGTCCTGGACCAACACATTTCGAAAGGAGCTCCATTTACCCTAAAAGGAGACAGGAACAAGGGGAGGGGGAAATTCGCCTTTTCTAAAAGTTGTCGCACATCCTCCTGAGCCCGACCCCCACGCTGTGGGCACCGGGAGGGCTGGTTTGTGGCCCTTCACACACTGTTTAGCCTGGTGAGCACCTGAGCAGGTAGCTGGTTCTTAAGCTGTCGGACATGTGACGGTCAGCAGTCGGTGTCCTTTAGGAAGGACCCCAACAGCCATTCTCACATGTGAGCGTGCGTGACAGTCACTCAGAGGCCTCAAAGACCCAGAGGCAGAAGCCCCCTCCAGGCTGTCTGATGTTGCAGATCTGAGTGGGACCCCAGAAATCACACTGCTGACAAGCTCCAAAGTGATGCAGACCCTGCCTATGGGAGGACCCCACTGGGAGAGCCCTGGCTTGGAGGGTGCGCTGCAGAGTGGGCTACCTGGCTTCATGGGTCACATGAGATCCCTGCCCAGCCTCAGTTTCCCCACTGGGGCTATGGGAACAACAGCAATACACCGAGGGCTGCTGTGAAGGTTTGGTGAGTTCGCACATATTTAAACATTCCACCAAAGTAACTGGAGCTGCTTGTTTGTACCCGGTAGTGCTTCTGACACCAGGGCACTCTTGCTTAATCAATTGCCCTTTTTTACTATGCTAGGAATAAATAATAATAATAATAACAGCCAGCATTTTATGAGCGCTTACTTGGTGCGACTATGTTTCCTCTCAGAACAGACAAATTAGATTCTTATTTTATACTGCAGAGTGGTTTGCTTTGTAAGGGCACACTATAAATCTCCAAGGGGAGGAATATACAGTACATTTATTATAGATAATGTATTTTACATTTATTATATTATATGTATGTATATAGGTATGTGTGTCTACAAAGTCTGTCTGGAAAAAGTCTAGTCATTGTTAATATAAGGAGCATGGTTTGAGCAACATTGAAGTAACCTGGCAGCCAAGGAGAGTAACTGGAATGCGCATGTGTGAACAATGACAACTTCACTGTACTAGTCAGTGGGGGCGGTAAGAGGCCCTTGAGTGGGCCTGTGTACTGTGTGGCCGTGGCATTCAAAATGGCTGAACAACTAGAGCAACACATCTGCATCAAATTTTGCATTAAATTTGAACATTCCTCTGTGGAAACTGTTGGGATGACTCAAAAGGTCACAGCTCTGGGCAACTGGTGACTGGCAGCTTCATCACAACCATGTGCCTGCTCATGCATCACGTCTCTGCAAAGATTTTTGGCAACACATCAAATGCCCCAGGTGACTTAGCCCCCCCACAGCCCAGATTTGGTGCCGTGTGACTTCTGGCTTTTCCCAAAATTAAAATCACCTTTGAAAGGGAAGAGATTTCAGACTGTCAGTGAGATTCAGGAAAAAACGATGGGGCAGCTGATGGCAGTTGGGTGGGAGAACTGTGTGAGGTCCCAGGGTGCCTGCTTTGAAGGGGACTGAGGGGCCATTGTCCAGTGTACAATGTTTCTTGTATTTTGTATCTTCTTCAATAAACGTTTCTATTTTTCACAATATGTGGCTGGATACTTTCTGGACAGACCTTGTCTATCATCTATAATGTAATGCACACACCTTACATCACTGGTCTGACTCCAGCCTAACGTTGTCTCAATGGTAAAGGCACCTCTCATCTCTGAGGGGTAACTGACCGAACCTCTGCGTGTGCCCCTTCTGCGTTTGCCTAATTCTCTGGACCGAGCGTGAGAGACGAAGGTTGATTCTAGTGGGAGGGAGGTGAGGGGACGGAATGGGAGAGCCAGACAGGAGCGGGGAACCGCAAACTGGGGGGGCCCTTCTCCTTGCTGATCCCAGCTTGAGGCCGACACAGTCAAGAGCAGGGCGTCTGGCGATGGACCACCTGTGTTTCGATCACCTCGCGGTGTCTGATCTCGGACGAGGTGTGCCCTGGTTTCATCGTCTATAAACTGGGGTAAAGGTGGACGTGTGTAATTACAGGGGTTCTTCCAAAGTCGCATTCACACGTCCACGCAGCCGCTGCCCGCTCACCGCCTGCCCTTTGCGCAGCATGTGGGGGCTCGAGGGCTTACCGACAAGGTCCTTGCCCCCCAGGAGCTGCACGCTGCCATCCAGCTGGAGGTGACATGCAGGCACAGATGACAAATCCATAAGCAGATGTGTGGCATAACCAGAACTCTCCGTGCCTCTGCGGCCAGCTCCCCGGGAAGGATGCATTCCTTCCGACACTCAGCCCCACTCTGTCTGTCCCCAAGAGGCAGTGGGCAGCAGCTCAGAGAAGGGGCCCTGGGAATGGGGGTGCCCGGGAGGGCAGGGAGCTGGTCGGCATCAGCTGGCATTTTACAGGCTTCCCACCTATAAGATGATTGTGCTGATGGAAAGATACTCATACTTTCTCAATGTGGAGGGTGCATTTTTTCTTGAATTGGTTATATCATACAGCCATAGGCTATGAGTGCAGAAAGTGCAAAAGGGTAGACAATAGAATAATTTTTTTCTCCATTGCCCCACCCAACCACCCAGTTCCCCTCCCTGAAGCCAATTGGCTTATCACTTTCTTGCGTAGCCTTCCTGAGCAATTACTTGCATCTAAAGAAAATAAACGCATGTGAAACTTTAAAAATGATAAATACCATGACAGCAGTTTGTACTTTGCTTTTTAAAAACAGAAGACTTTATTTTCATTTATTTCAGAGAGAGTGTAAGGGAGAGAGAAAGAGAAGGAGAGAAACATCTATGTACGAGTGAAACATGGATCAGTTGCCTCGCATGTCCCCAACCAGAGTCCTGGCCCACAACCCAGGGATGTGCCCTGACCGGGAATTGAACCGCCAACATTTCAGTTCACAGGCCTGCACTCGGTCCACTGAGCCACACCAGCCAGGGCTGTACCTTGCTTTTTTAATCACCTGCAGATGACAGACATCCATATCAGTTTATTAACTGCTTCCGCATTCTTCTTGATGGCGGTATAATATTCTTCAGTATGACTTTTCCACAGTTTTTGGACAGCCTCCTATGAATGGGCAGGTTGTTCACCATATTTACCATGACTAACTCTCTCTCTGTATATATCACCTTGGCTCCAGCTATTCTGTATTTTTGAAATCAATAGCCTCACTGTTGTAATAATTTCAGTATGTTTATAATGTGTAGCAATATTTATTAAGTGGTAAATTTTTGAACATTTCAAAGACAAAGAGTCTGAGAGATGACAGACAGAATCGCACACTGTTTAAGGAAGAAGCTTCCAAAATAACCTTCGTATGAAAACCAGCTGTCGGCCTTGCTGGATAAGCCAGTTTCTGCCCCTGAGGCTCAGTTTGTTCGTGTATAGAATGGGTTCAATAGTCCAGCCCACCTCACAGGGTCACAGTGCGGGTTAAATGTCACGCCTTCAGTAAGTGGCAGCTGCCATGATGTTGGCGGCTACTACGACGGTTGTTATTACTTGGCTTTAATGTTTGTTTTGTATAAAGCGTTTCTGGTGGGTTCTTTGATACGACAGAGTCAGAACCCCAAAATAAGGAAACATCAGAAATTCACACCTTTTCCTCTGGAAATATGAGTGTGTGGAACGTGTCGCATGTTAACAGGCATGGGGGCTTGAGCAGCATAATCCACCTCCCTGTTTCCTAAGAGGTCAGATGACCTCCAGATTTCAAGTTTTCCATTATTCTCTCCTGAAAGGGACAATGGAGCTGTTGTTTGAACAGCTTTGGTGAGCCCAAAGGAAAAATTGGTCATTCTAGGGAGCACAAAAGATTCTCTTTCCATACTTTAGTTTGTCATTTGCTTTCTTAACGCAAAGTTGGCTGGAGGAAGACAGACAGTGGGGGAGAAAAAAAGATTCTCTTGCATCTATGGCTGGATGTGAGTATTTGACAGGAGTAAACGGCATTCACTCTCACATCTTTAGAAAGATGGAGTCCGCGAGTACGGAACCACTACACTGCCCATCTTCCTGGGTGCTGGCCATGGACCGCCACCGCGCTATGTGTGGCTACATTCATTAGCTCACAGGTAGACAAAGCGGAAAGAGGGTACAGGGAACTGGCTTCATGGCATTGTTAGCCATTACTGCTGTCCCTTCAACATAAAACATTCACCACAAAATAAAAACCTCGTGGTTTAAAGCTGGAAAGCCCAGTGAGAAGCCCCACTAATGGAAAAGCAGGATTCAGTAATAGACTCGAGTGTATAGGTTTTGGCTTTATCAAGGTTTATATCAAAAAGGACTAGGCTACAAAAGCTGTGGTTTTAGATTTCTATTTAAAAAGAAACCCCAAAAAGGTGACAGGTGCCTTTTCTCTTCCTTAGAGTAATTCTCCAAATGAATCCACTTTAAATAGTAACTGAAATTCTATAATGTACGAGAGTGAAAATTTTGATCAAGTCTTTATCTTAAGATTGATATTAAAAACTGTAAAAATAAGCTCATTTCATATCATTTTTAACAACAGGCAGGACTTAGTGACAGTTTTGCATTAATTCTGAGGATGTCCTTCAGTTGATCAATGAATAAAATGCTCTTTTTTGGGGGGTGGGGGGTGGCTCATTTTTCTGACACAATTTTTTTTTTCAGTCCTCACGTAAGGATGTGTTTATTGATTTTAGAGAGAGAAGAGGGAGGAGAAAGAGATCAAGAGAAACATCAATGTGAAAGAAACATCAATCGGTTGCCTCCCATATATACTCTGATGTGGGACTGAACCCACATTTTGGTGCATGGGAAGATGCTCCAATCAACTAAGCCACCAGGCCAGGGTAAGGTATTTACTTTATATTCAACTTTGTGCTGGATCATAGACAATTGTGAAAAATATACATTTAGAAAGAATTATTCAGAGGGTTAATTAGTTTTCCCACGGGGCTCCTGTGATCTTTTCATGTTGAAACTGTTCTCTTTCTCTTTAAAAAAAAAAAAGAAAGAAAGAAAGAAAGAAAGAAAGAAAGAAAGAAAGAAAGAAAACTTTATTATGGAAATTTTCTAATATTCAGAAATAGACAAGTATATGAATCCCCATGCACCCCTCCAATTCGATAATCACTAACTCATGTCAATCTTACTTCGTCTCTACTCCACCCAGCTACCACCCCAGCCACCCGCATGTCACTTGAAACTGACCTCAGGTATCATGGCATTTGCTCTGTGGGTTTCTCTAAAAGAAAAGGACTATTTCTTTTATATAACCACAGCACCATTATTACTCAATAATTCATTAACGTCATCAAACATCCAGTCAGTGTTCAACTGTCTCATAAATGTCATAGTTATTTTTTATAGTTTGCTTATTTGAAATAAGATCCAAATAAGGTCCCAAAATGGCTATTTTAACTTTCTTTTAATCCAGTAGTCCTCCCTTCACCTCTGTTTTTTAATCCTTGGAATGTATTTATTTGACGGAAACACCTTCATTTTCCTTGTTGGTTTCCCTCTTCTTTGGCCCACGGGGCCAGGTCACCTTTAAATGCCTTTGCTGATCATCATCCCCTGGCTCCCCAACATCACCCTCACGGACGTCATGAAATCTGACATTCTTTCCAAGATTTGCATTTTCACACGGCAAATGACTGAACCTCATTTTGGTTATACTGTCCTATATTTTTCGGATTTTCTGTAGCAAACCTGCATGAACTTTCTTGTTGATATTTTATAATGATTTTTTTTTTTTCATTTATAACTGATGAGAAGGAATCAGCTTTCTAAGTAAATGTATCCCTTAGGGACACCTCATTTGAATAAGGATGCTTTTGTGTTCATGAACAAATTTCCAATGACATGGAAGATGAAGGAAAAATACAGTTAAATCACAAATCTTGGCCTTCCTCTCATTTAACTTTTTCTCTTTAAAAAAATGAAACATCTAAATAAAGTGAAAAAGAAGAGTTTGATTCTTTGCCACAAAAGAAATAAGCCATCACATAGCTCTACTTGAACTTTATGAGAGTTTTAGATACTGAGAGCAAATAGTGGGATACTTAAAGATGGAGTATTTTAATACTTTCATCCATGATCATTTCGGCTTCTCCCTTTGTTTCTAAAAGTTTCCCACCATCTTTGATCCCCAGATGGTGGAGAGGGAAGTAGGAAAGGAATAGTTTCCTGTCGTTGCAGAGACCTGGGGTTTGCGAGGGAGCTGGTTTCTCTCCCAACCAGTTGCAGAGACAGAAGCTAGTGGTCAAGTCAGAGGCTGATTCTCTACGCTTGAAAGTTCCTTAATACTCTTATGAAATGTCACTAATTCCAGCAGTAATTCTCATTTTAACTCACTTAAATCCAAACGCAAAGCGGAAAAAGATCATGCACACGCATGTGCCAGTTTTCAAAATACTGGGACGGGCGCCTAACCTGTGAATTATTGCTTTGCTCCAGGGTGTCTCCTCCCCAGGTATTTTGTGGTCGCCACCTCCCTTGTGCAGGTCCCAAGAAACTAAACAAAAACAACATTCTGGGTATTGACTCCAAGTTTCCCTTGATTCTCTTTATAAAATCATAGTTTCATTCTCTTAAAGAAAATTAGATAAATTTCAATGCCAGGTTTCAGTGAGACCTTGGAGAAATGCCGGCCTTTGTGGTCACCTGCCTGGGCTAGAACCTCACTGCCACAAATGACGCGTGGGTGGCCACCCCACGCCACCTATCTGAGCGTCAAGTTCTTCCTCTGTGCGAGAGGGGTGATGATCCAAGAAATTTTTATGAGGGATTCAGGGCTGCCGTGTGGTTAGGAGGAGGAGAAAGGGATATTAGGGGACTTGTTTTGAAACTCTTCATAATAAGCTTTCTCCTTACGCTTAAATTGTAGGTGCCTTTGGAGCGTTTGCGGGAGGGTCCAGTGATAAAAGGGCAATAGGAAAAGGGGGAGGGAGCCTGGCCCTGCCGCTGTGGCTCAGCTGGTTGGAGCTTAGTCCTGTGGACGGAAGGGCTGTGGGTTTGATTCTCGGCCAGGGCACATGCCTAGGTTGTGGGTTTGTCCCCGGTCGGGGCGCATACAAGAGACAACGGATCGATGTTTTGCTTCCTCTCCCTTCCTCCCTCCTTTCCCCTCTCTCTAAGATCAGTGAGCATGTCCTCAGGGGAGGATGAAAGAAGGGGGAGGGGGCCTGTTGTGGAGTCCCTTTAAGACACCCCTGCTGCCATCAGTGATCTGGTGACAATTAAGTGGGATGGTGTGTGCAGACTGACACATGATGCTAGCCAGTAGCTATCATTATTGGTTACTATTTTGTGGCACATGACATATTACTATATATACACACATTAAGAATGCCAAGTAAAATTTCAGTGGAGCTGTGTATAAATTAATTGTTGTAGATAGGTTAAAAATTCACATGGGTCAGAATCAGAAGGTACACAAGGTAAAGAGGGAATGAAGCCTTCGTGCCAACCGGTTCCACCAATCTCTAATTTATGCCCCCGGAGACAGTGTAAGCATATAAGAACTAAGAGATACATACCTTGTTTCTTCTCTTTAATGTACAAATGGAAGCGTACGCTACAATTTCTGCGCATATAAACGCTACGCCTTCAAGTCCATTTCATAGGAGCATACAGTCTCATCCTTGTACAGATGACCAAAATGTGTTACGCCAGTCCCCTGTTGATGGACACGTAGGTTGTTTCCAATCCTTTGCTGTTACAAATAATGCTCACTGATGAACACTCTCCACACAAGGGATTAGATATTTATGTACACAGGCAGAAGCGTATCCGTAGATTAAGTTCCTAGAAATAGAGTCCCTGGTTCGAAGGCCAGGTGTGTTCGTCAGTTGGATAGACATCGGAACGACTCGCTCATTGCACCCTCGCCCGTGCAGGATCTTATCAAACCCTTCAATCATTCGGCATCTCATGCGTTAAAAAAAAATAGTATGTCAGCATATTCTGCATGTTTCTTATTATGAAAAAGATGAATACTTCTCTTATGTTTAAAAGCCTTTGGTATTTCCTTTTCTATGAACTATCATCTATATATCCTTTGTCAGTTTTTCTGTAGGACTCTTGGCCTGTTTCTTATTGATTTGTGAGAACTCTTTATATATAAGAGAAGTTTCTGCTGTGTTAGATGAGTTGCAATTATTTTTTTCCTGATTCCTGTCTTTTTAACTTTGCTTATGGTATTTTTGCCAAGTGATATTTTTAGAGTTTCCAACTTATTGTCTTAATAAAAAAGACCTCCCCCACTCCAAGATTATTTTAATATTCTTTGATAAGTTTTTTCTAGTGCTTTTACAATTTTGATTTTTTTACATGTGAATTTCTGATTCATTTTTAATTTATCCTGGGATATGATTCCAAGTATTGCTCCAATTTCATATTTTTTTTTTCTATGCAGCCACTAAGTTATTCCATTCCCATTTACTGTATAATTTATCTTAATGCCTATGGATCTGAAAGGCAATCTTTTATCTCATACTAAATTCCCAAATGTACTTGGGTTTATTATACAGCATTTTTAAAAACTGATTGAGAGAGAGAGAGAAAGAGAGAGAGAAACATCGATTTGTTGTTCCACTCATTTATGCATTCTTTGGTTGCCTCTTGTATGTGCCCCAAACAGGCATTGAACCCGCAACCTTGACAGATCAGACAGTGCTCCAACCAACTGAACTTCCCAACCGGGGCCTGTTACACAGGATTTTTAAGATTATCATGTAAATTAATAATTTAAAATTGCAAAAGGAAACAGTGACTGCTTACGAAATCGAAATACATTGGAATGAAAAGTCTGTTATACAAATGTTAGGTGAACTGCACGCGTGTGTATACACAGCACTCCTGTGGGCATGAGCCAACCACGGTCTCATTTCTCCTGCCAAGTCCCTGGCAACACGGACCAACAAGATATGAAGGGAAGCCTGCTGACAGGACCTCAGGAAAGGTTTTCCTCACCCTTAGAGAGGGACACAAGGTAGCGACTTTTCTCTTTACCACTGGATATCACCCTCTGTCCCCCCAGCCTCCCACCCCTAGCTCCTGGAACGCTACAGCCATCTTGGGGCCAGGAGGGGAGGCAGCCTGAGAAACAAGCAGAGAGTCAGGGAATGGGAAGAAGAAAAAGAAAAAAGAAAAAAGAAAGGCCCGGCTCCCAAATTAACTAACTAAATCACCCCTGGAGACATCCTAATACCAAACTCCTGATAGATGGTTAATCAGTGACTTTATTGTTCAACCCCTGCTGAGTTGAGGTTTTTGTTAGTTGCAACTGAACTATCCAAACTAAGTACATTCCAGCTTCCCCAAGATACTGAAAAATCTAGAACTTTCTCTTCTCCCCTGTCTAGTTGAACTGACCCTACCCTCTCTCTTTGAAGTTGCTGAGAGTGGAGCAGGATGAGAAGAGAACT
The DNA here is from genome assembly GCF_021234165.1 of Pteronotus mesoamericanus. NCBI lineage: Eukaryota > Metazoa > Chordata > Mammalia > Chiroptera > Mormoopidae > Pteronotus > Pteronotus mesoamericanus. Next base: position 5,961,949 of record NW_026555105.1, read on the forward strand.
TTATTAAACGCAACAGATCAAATAAAATTATACAAACACAGGGTCCCATTGGTATCCTGCAACCCAAATACACTTTAGTGGCACATGACTTCTCAAAGGAAAAACTATGTTTCTTTAAACAATACTTCCCTGCTCCTAATGTATAGTTTTATTTTTTTTTCATATTACCTAAAAAAAAAGTTTTTTCAAAACAGATTAGAAATCACACCAAGTGTCTTCAAACTGTTTTGCAGAAACAGAACATTACTCTAAGAAAATAGAAAGTTAAAGTTAAAACAAACCTTGGACAGTCTCTATGGAGTCCCGGTTTCAACCTTGCTGTACATTGGAATCATCTGGGAAATTGTTTTAGAAAATGCCACTGGCTGGGTCCCACCCCCAAAGATTTTGATTTTATTGTCCCAGGATGTGGCCTGAATGCCAGGATTTGTAAAAAGCCTCTTGTGTGTATATCATTTAATTTTAATTTTGTAGCATCTTCCCTCAAGTTTCATTTTGGAAAATTTTTACTTGCATGAATAGTAAAATGAGCTTCACCTAGATTCACTGACAGTTGCCATTTGGCCACATTTGCTTCGAATAATTCCCTTTTACGATTCATTGTATAACGTCTATCCATGTTAATACATTTATAACCATAAAAAATGAATCGCCACAAATAAATTAAAGTTCTTGCCTTGCGGCCTTTTCTCCTGCCCAAAGCCTTCATGTTTTAAACAGGTAATATAGTCGCACCTTTCACAATTTTAAAAGCATAACAGGGTGTTTGGGGAAAGTCTGCTCACTCTCCTGCTCGGGGAGAAAGAAACCAGCTTGATCCCTTCTTCTTCGGGATCTTTCTGGAGAAATCGCAGCCTCCCTGGCCTTCTCTCTGCAGCGAAATTTGGCCCGATCACTTGTCCTTTTTCTCAGTCCTGATTTCTTACTATTGCTGTCCTCCAAAAGTACCTCTTTCTTTAAAAAAGCAATCTCAAATGAAAGAATTCCTTGCTGGTGGTTAAAAATTAATCAACTGCAGAAGGGCTAATAATGAAAAGCAAGACTGCCCTGCCCCACCAGCCAGGCCCGGTCCTCGGAGGAAACTACTTTTAACTCTTTCTGGCTGTGCCTTTCCTGGCTCCTGCTCCCCAAGTCGCAACGTTGGAGTCACACTGCTGGCTGCGAAGCGCAGACTGAGGAATTTAATCTCTTGACTTCCTGCTCAACGGAAGGCTTGGCTCTCTGGACGCCCTACCAGAGACAGAGGGGCATCTCTTTTTTTGTTTGTTCCCAAAGTACCTTTTTGTAGGAAGATACAAGATAACTATTTGCTGGTCCTCTAGGAGCTAAGGATGATTAGTATGTTGAATGAAAGGCAGTCCTCTTTCAAATGTTTACGACGTGCCAAAATGCTTTGGGGGGAAAAATCACCTCTTCTGGTGCTTAAATAATTTCCATAAATACATTGTCTGGAAGAGCGATGGTAGTAACAAGCCAAATCTTAGCAGATGCTTCCCCCCGCCCCCTCCTTTAGGGCTGGAGAGATGACCCTCTTGGGTTATCACTGAGTGTGGATTTATATCGCAGGCCTTTGTGTTCTTGTAGCTCAACAGATCAAAGTCCAAAGAGTTGCTCCTATAGTCTTAAATCATCTCTGTACTTATTCATTCAACAAACACCCAGAAGAGCCAGGAGCTCGGGGTCTTCAGGATAAGGAAGGGTCCGCGGTTTAATGAGTGCAGGCATTTATTTTGGAGTAATGAAAAAGTTTTGGAACTAGAGGTGTTGGTTGTACAACATGGTAAACTCGCTAAGTACCACTGAATTGTTCACTTTAAAATGGTTAATTTTATGTTGTGTACCTTCTCCTCAATAAATACAAAGGGGGAGGGGACCGTGGTAAGATGGGTAGGAGGAACGTGCGGCTCCGTAGCCCGCCTGGAGCCGAGCTGTCCCTTGTGTCTGTCAGGTCAAAGTTTCTGAGGAGTCCTCAGCCAAGTTTGCTAATGTCTTCTAACCCAACTGTTCCAGAAAATCCCACCCTACAGCCTCATCCTTTGGGAAGCACTTTTAAGAAAATTTGTTTATCGCCATCAGAAGATGTTCACGACGACTGAGTGTACAAAGTAGTCACAAAATAGTTTGGGCAGAGTTATCACTTTTTTGTGAAAATACAGAAATATACATAGGCATAGGGAATACGCTGATGTAATTTATACCAACAGCAGTTGTTTCGTGTTCTAACAAGTGGATTTCTTTTCTTTTTTGTTTGTTTACCTGTATTTTAAATCCATCTACAAGAGTATATACTATTCAAGTTATTTTTTTAAAGGAAAGAAAGAACCCTCCCTTTGTCTTTTACTTCTGTCCCGTCCCCACCTACAAAAGCTCCTCAGCTTGGACCTTGCATTGTTACAGACTTTGGAAACTGGCCTGTTTTCATTAGCATAACAGAGAGGGTGAAGCTTCCCTGAGGTGAACATAGCCTCAGACTCCAGGTCTTTACAAAACCGTGAATCTACCTGCAGTAGTTTTCCATTCTGTGAGGTGGTTCCAGCTCTTAGGCTACAGGCAACAATTAATTAACAATTGTATGATGCAAATAAAACCGGGCGCCCTGTGCAGCCCAGGCAATGAAAGGAGATATATTTAAAGAGACAGCAAAAATTGACATACAAAGAATTCTTATCTTCTCTCGTACCTAAAAAATATTAAAGAGGGCTCGATTCAAAACCAGTAGCACTATTTATTAAAGTCTCCTTTCTCTTTGTTCCCCAGTTCATTCATAGTCCCTGCAGCTCCTGTAACAAATTGTCACAGCTTTAGCGGTTTAAAGCCACCCTGGTTTGTTCTCTTATAGTTCTGAAGACCAGAAACCCAAAACCAGTCTCACCAGACTCAAGTCCAGGTTTCAACAGAACTGCTTCCTTCTGGGGTCTCTAGCAGAAAACCCTCGTCTTTTTCTCGCTTCTGCAGGGCGCCCACCTCCCTTAGCTTCTGGAACCTTCTTCACCCAACCTCTTGCTTTCATTGTTACATCTTCTCCCTCCTCCTTTGACCTGCTGCCTTTCTCTTGGGAGGACCCGTGTGGTTATATTGGGTCCACCTGGGTAGCCCAGACTAACCTTTGACTTTCTAGAGGTCCTTCGTTTAAGCACATCTGCAAGGTCCCCTTTGCCCGTGAGGTACAACACTCACGGGTTTCAGGGACCAGGATGCAGAGCTCTCTGGGCGGCGGCGACGTTCAGCCCACCACAGTCCCTGTAGCTTCTCTGGCGCTTCCTGCCCTGCCAAGCCCTGTAAAGCTCTTCCCCACATGCCGCTTCCCTCCCAAATGATCCGGTGAGACTTCTGCCCTCGCCCACCTGTCTCGCCCAGAGCTGTTTCTAGCAGACGACCGGGCAGCACCAGGCCCACCGGGCACGCTGCTCCTCCCCGCTCGCCCGCACACAGCTCACCCCAGGGCGCGGTGCCCTCTTGGTCTGGCTGCTTTTCTTGTAGAAAGTCCTGACCACGGTAGTGATTGAGGCCGTCTGGGGCTAAGCTGATCAATGCCTTCTCCAGATGTGCTGCCGAGCCCTTTATTATTTATTGGTTCTATTATTGGTTAATAATCCAAAAGCAGAAGTCTATTTGTTATTTATGTCATTTTAATAATGATGAGGACAATGATATCGGAAGCAGTATAAAGTAGCCGTTGAGAGCCAGATGCTGAAATCACACCTTCTGGGTGTGAAGCCCAGTTCCCCAATTCTCCGGCCGTGGCACCTCCGTTAACCTCTCAATGCCTCAGTTTCCTCACCTGCTAAAAGGCGATCAAAAGCACCCACCCCATTGCATTGTTTAGAGGGCTAAATAAGATAAAGGATGAATGTGTCTGGCACGTGGTGGGTCCACAGCGTATTTTAAATCCCTTTTCCTTAGAGGTCAGGCATGGCACACAGGGCCAGCTTCCCCTACAGGGCTTACAGCCAGTCCCAAAGGAAGTGGTATCTGTGCCCATAGAAGAAAGGACTTACAGCGATTTTCCCGAAACAGTGAGGAGGGCAAAAAGTAAATAGGTATACATGCATGTATGTACGTACATAAGTATGTGTGTGTTTATGCGTTCAGGAAAAAGATCAGCCTCAGAAACGTACAAGGAATGAATTGACTACAGGCAACAATTAATTAACAATTAAAAGTGACGTATAGCACAATAAAAAAAAAATACCCCCAAAATACGTACCCAGAATTCCAAGCTTCCGTCCAATGATAATCACCAACAGCGTTGGGGCGGCCGCCTGGCGCCCCCTTCTCGGATATGGGGGGACGCTTTGGCTGGAGGCCTCCCGTGTACACGTTCTGCTCTGCCATCCGCACCGTCAACTTTCAACGGGAAGCCAGGGCCGTGGACTTTACCCACCACTTGACATTGTTTATCCTTTTTTTAAACTTCCAAGCAAATAGATGCCCACTTTAAACTATTCGTTGAAGTCACGACAGATCACGAGAGGTATGAAAATAGTGCAGAAAGGTCCCGTGTACCTACCCCCGAGCTTCCCCCACTGGCGACATCCCACGTAACTGCGGAACGTTACCAAAGCCTGGAAATGTAGGAACATTCCAGAACTTCCTGCGGTTTCGCCCGGTTTTACACGCGTTTGTTTTTAATAGGTCTGAGTGTGTGGCGCTATGACATTTTATTTCTCCGTGCCCTTTTTAATCCACGCTGTCTATCCGAAAATACGGCGTGGGGCATGTTCAAACCCGTGGCGACGGGCAGGCCGTTTTCTCTGTGTCTGTGCTGCTGTTGTGTGGTTGGTTTTTCTCAACAGCCCCCACAACCCCAAAAAGACCTTCTGAACGGTATATAAATCTGCCTTCGAAGGAAATCATGGACAGGGCTCCATCTCAGGGCACATTTAGATCCACCGCGGTGTGAATGTGCTTAGGGTAAGACGTCTGGATGGAGCCGCTGATTTGCCGTGAAGGCAGAAACCCAGGGTTCCCAGTCTCTTTGGAAAACGGGATGTGCCCCAAATGGTCCGAATTTCTGAACCCGAGCCCGGCGTTGCCGGGGCTGGGCCCGTGCCCGGCCTGCCCTGCGCTGGCACCGTGGAGGGGAAATGCTTCGCCGGGAGCCAGCGTGGTCGTCTTGCTCATCCCCGGCCCCCTGGCAGCGTGCTGTTCCCACACCTGCACAGGCCTGAACACTGTTAACATTTACTCAGCGTTTTTACGAGACCTCCACCTTAACAACTTCCAGCGAAATCATTCTGGTCCTCTCCGGGCTTCCCTCCCCCCACGCCAGGGCCGCTGGCCCCGGGTTTGATGTGAACTGTGAACGGTTCCATTTCTGCTTTTACGCATTTGGCATAAACATTTCTTGCACCTCATAAACACCTGGGCTATTTTACCAGTGTCGTGAAAGATGTTTATGACCCAAATATGAAAACTTGGTGAGAATTAACGCATAGACAGGCAGGCGGTGCTGTCCTTGGAAGGAAGTGTCCTCCGGGAAGCGTCCTCTGGAGAAGACCCACGGCGGGCGGGGCGCGTCTGCGGAAATTCAGAAGCGCGGCCCGTACCTGGGTTGAAGCCGGTGCCGATCAGCGACCCCGCCCCTCGCTGCTTTTCAGTAATGGGGCGGCCGTGAGGTTTCTAATGGTTATCAGCTTCCTGTTTGGGTGTTTTTATAGCGTTATTATGTTGCCGAGTGAATGAGGCAAAATAAAATAGGAGAAGAGATGTTGGACCAGGAGGTTAATAAAAATCCATTTTGTCCCTTGACAGCCTCCCCCACCGCAGCTTCCTCTGAGTCTCTTTGTATTGACAGATGCCACTGCTCATTTACGACGTGATAATAAAAACCTTCAGCCTTACTCAGTGTTATTCTTTTCCTCCTCTGACAGGAGGGAGCCAAATGGCCTGTAGTCGCCTCAGCAGGCCTTTTTTCATTAAAGATGATAACTTTACGGTGAACAACAAAATTCAAAAGACATGTCAGGAAAGCAGCAGCCTTTGGTGAGGGAAGGAAGGCGAGATCTGTGGAACGCGCGCGCCGCTCCAAGAGGGGCCCAGGAAGGCTTTGTTTGTAAAATGTCCCCGATTGTACACATACAGCGGAGCTCTAACAAGCAGAGATGAATGGCAAACCACACAGACGCGCCCGCGCCACAAAATGCGAAAGCAAAAGTAGCTAATGGGAAATACAGGCTCCACTCCCTTTGGCAATGGTGTTATTTGTAGGAAAAAAGATAATGAAGCAATAAAGCCTGGCTCGCATCAACCTGTAGTCCATCTTATAGTACCTTATACAGGCACTTGCTTTTTCTATCACGAATGTATCCTTGCTAGTTGACTCTGAAGAGAATTGACAATGCAGTTCACAGGTGGTTTTGTTTTTTTATTCCAAAAATTTACATTTTATAAATTTTGTATTGAGAGTGATCATTTTCAGGCCTGAAGTTTTTTAGCCAGCAGAGCTATAAATGGCGCTTTTTTTTTCCTCCCCCTTAAAACACATTATTTTTAGTGCTTCTTAGTTCCTGGTTCAAACCCTGTATTAATTAAACCCGCTAGTTTCAAGCAAAGCCATATCGGACAGTTGTGACTCAAACCGTTCCACCCTCTGTGTGTCATAAGCCATAAATGAGACTTGATGGGAGACAATCGATGTCTTTGAAAGAACACTGACAGATTCCTCTGCTGTGTTTTAACATTAACCCTCTAGAGTCAAGACAGAAATATTTTTATAGGCCTCTGCTTCCTGAGAAATGTTCTATCTTCGAATAAACCTACCCTGTTAAGTATGAGGCATGTCCTTGGCTCAAGGGCACGTCCTTGGCTCAAGGGCACAAAGGAGATGGGTCATATTCTAAATATTCTGTCATCTGTGGGCTTGTTTGGTTTTTAACTGACCCATAAGTACAGGGTGGGGCAAAAGTAGGTTTACAGTTGTTGGTATGGAAAATAATATAATAATAAATGATAACACAGGAATAAATTCTGTTTTCACATACAGCTGTAAACCTACTTTTGCACCATCCTGTAGGGACAGACATTTCAGTACCTATACATCAACATCAGTCTTTTTAAAAAATAGGTTGGTTTCTATTATTTGGTGGTAGTAATAATGGCTAAAATTGTTGAGAATGTACTGTGTGCCCAGCTTAGTTCTAAACCTTGTCTGAGCATTAATTCATGTAGTCCTCACCACCAACCAGTAAGGATTCTGAATTCTTGTTCTACAGATGGGGAGATTGAGGGACTCAGCTGTTCCGTGGCTGAGAAGTAATTGATAGCTCTCTTAATGGAAGGGTGGTGGTTTCCAATGTTTTCTGTCACAGTTCCTGGTGAGTGTCCTGGCACATCTGTTTGTATGCACCTGTTATGATTTTTGTCAGCTTACGTGCTAGGCGCGACATTGCTGCACCTACAGCCAGACACCTTGTTCATATTGAAAAGTATTACTGCCCTGGCCAGCTGACTCAGTTGGTTAGAGTGTCATCTCCATACACCAAGGCTGCAGGTTCAGTCCCCAGTCAGGGCACATATAAGCATCAACCAATGAATGTATCAATCAGTGAAACACAAAGCAATGTCTCTCTCTCTCTCTCTCTCTCCCCCCCCTTCCTCTCTCTCACTAAAATCAAGAAAAAAGAAAAAGAAAAGGAAATGAAAAAAAGAAAAGTCTTACTGCCAAATTGTTTAGGCTTAGTATTTATTCTCCCTGTTTTGGGCAGACTGTTTTTAGCTACACCTGTCATTTCTTTGGATACTGTGGATGGATGGATCATGGTCAGAAAAATAGAATCCATTTTCTAAGAGTCTTTGTTTTATTGATTTTCAGAGGGAAAGAGAAAGGGGGAGAGGGAGAGAAAAACACACATTGATTTGTTGTTCCACTTATTTATTCACTCATTGGTGCTTCTTATATGTGCCCTACTGGGGATCGAACCAATAACCTTGAGGTATCTGGATGATGCTCTAATCAACTGAGCTACCCAGCCAGGGCCTAATTAGCAGCACTTTATGCAGATTCTCTCCCACGCCATCCCCACTTCCACCATATGTAGGGAGTGGCCTAAAGGATTGGGATAGTTTCCCCAAATTATATGGGGAAGCTGTTTGTAGAATATGAATCTCAGCTCTTTCTCATTTCATCTCCATCTTGTTAGCACGGCCCCCGAAACTTCTAAAATTCAGTTGCTTTGGGTTTTGCTTTGTGTTTGTCATACATTCGTTCTGAGAGACAACACTCCCGCCAAATGGTGAGGCCCCCCAGCAGCCCGCCGTGGGACAGGAGTCACTCCCCAGAAAAACACTCGGTCACCCACATCCCTGGTTCCCCTCCCCTTTCGCAGTGAGCCCAGAGCAGATGCAAACCCTTTCACTGCAAAAAAGCAGATGGATCTGGAATGAACGGGGGCCTTCCACATTCCCAGTTCAACGCTCATAAAGTCCGAGAGTGAGGGAGACAGCGCTGAGCGTCCGCCCCACTTCGTACTCAGAGGACAGACACTCACTCTGCAATTCCTGGGACTCGTGGGCAGCCCTGTCATCTGGGAGCGGGCAGATCAAAGTCTGCTCCAGGACGGGAAATGGGAGAATTAGTGTCCCACTAGGAGCCTCTCGCCCTCCGTAAGCCTGGTGGTCCTTCTTATGATCCTGAGCTATTTGGCCCTCGGTCTGGGGTTCCGTTAAGGACACATCCACACTCGAATGAGGGAAATGGAAGTGTGCGCTGCGTTATGAAGCCCAGCTGTTAAAATGAGTTGCGGCTCAGAACTGTCCATTTTTGCCAAGCTCACGGCTCAGTGTCCAGCGCACAGTAAGCCCTTGGTAACCCTGGCTGTTCCTTTTTTTTTTTTTTTAAAGAAAGGTGCAAATGATACTTTAAAGAAAAAGATTTTATTTATTATTTATTTTTAGTGAGAGGGGAAGGGAGGGAGAGAGAGGTAGAGAAACATCAGTATGTGAGAGGTACATTGATCGGTTGCCTCTTGCACGCCCCCAACTGGGGACCTGGTCCACAACCCAGGCATGGGCCTTGACTGGGAGTTGAACCAGCGACCTTTCAGTTCGCAGGCCGGCGCTCAATCCACTGAGCCACACCAGCCAGGGCTCATTACTCTTACTCACATAGCTTGATGGCAAAATTATTTGCATGGTTCGAATAAAGTAATCTTTGTTTAAGTATATTTTATTGATTATGCTATTACAGTTGTCCTGATTTTTTTTCTCCCTTGGACCCCCTCCCTGCTTCCCAGAATTCCCCCCCGCCCCTAGTTCATGTCAATGGGTTTTACATATAAGTTACTTGGCTTCTCCATTTCCTATACTATTCTTTACCTCCCCCCACCTAATTTGTGCCTACCTATTATGCTTCTTATTCCCTGTGCCTTTTCCCCCATTCTCCCCCCGCCCCCCCGCCCCGCACTGATAACCCTCCTTGTGATCTCCAGTTCTGTGATTCTGTTCCTGTTCTAATTGTTTGCTTAGTTTTTGTTTATGTTTTTTAGGTTCAGTTGTTGATAGTTGTGAGTTTGTTGCCCAAATAAAGTAATCTTATCCTTCCTTGATGGAGTGTTTTAGAAATTTCTAGAATGGAGCCTGGCACATTGAAGAGCTTGCCACATTATTACTGTATGAGTAATGCAAACACTCCTGGATGGTGCAATGTGGAGAAGGTTCGTTACCCCCCTGAGAGGCTGGCTGAGGCCTAGGGAGCTGATATCATTGGCCTCAGGCGGGATTTGAACCCAGGTCTTTAAAGCTTGCTCCGCCTTTTTTCTTTTCACTCTGAAATCCACAGCTGAATTAGCTGAGGTGTCTGCACTCTATGGTGCAGCCACTGAGTAGGAGGTTGCTCTTCTTGCGTCACTGATAGCCCAGCTCAGCCTGTGTGCACTCACAGACTCTGGAGGCCACAGACTGGGGCTCAGTCTCAGCCCCGACTCTGTGGCCGTGGGATCCTGGGAACAGCCCTTTACAGCCTGTGCCCGAGGGCCTGCGCATATCTCCAACACAGGGATAATGGTGTGGACATTTCAGGATCCTTTCAGGATTAAATAAAAATACTCTTTGTAAAACATCCCCATCCTACTGGATAGGGAGACACAGCTCTCTCTACAGGCCCCCCAGGCCCCGAAAGGTGTGTCTGTCCTGAGAGGAACTGGTGACTTTGCTAAATTATGCAGCAAAGAGGAATTAGATAGCACCTGATAGGATTAAGGCTGCTACTCAGCTGACCTTGAGATGGGGAGATTATCCTGGGTTTGTCCAGTGGGTCCGGTGCAGGAGTGTGTTTGTTTTCTGCAGTGCATACCGGGAGTCCGCAAAGGGCCAGACAGTAAATATTTTAGGCTTTGTAGGCCAAGAAGCAGTGCTCTCAACCCCTCAAGCAACATTCTTGCCAAAAGACAGAATAGTCTTTTTTTATACTTTACATTTTAAAATGTAAAAACTATTCTTAGCTAACAGACTGTACCCAACAGGGGCCTAACTTAGCCAGTGGGCTCCGGTTTGCTGGCTCCTGGCATGTGCATGTGTGCACGCATGTACTTTGTTCCCCAAAACAAGCTAATGCTATATAAACAGATCTTAATCCATTTTTTTAAACCTACCATTTATTATGAACGTATTCTTAGAATAAGTTATTTAAAAATTCCATTTTTATGTTACGTGATATTTTCTCATAAGAAATGAGCAATGTTCATTTTATCTCTCACTTTGTCTTGTATGAGCTACTACAAACAATGTCACGCTAAAACCTGTGAATGTAAGTCTTTGTTCATATCTCTGATTATTTCTGAGGATAAGTTCCCAGGAGTAGGTTACTGCTGCTTTATCCTTTTAGGGCAAAGCCTTTGAAAAGGTTAGTAGAATGAGGTGGGACCTTCGCATGCAGAGAGAAACGTAGAGGAAAGAACCAGTCAACAAGGGTTCTGGCGCGCCACACAATGCCCAGGTGAAATCTGGGCCCTGCCACCTACTAGCTCTGTGACCTGGTACCCGCTGCCTAACCTCTCTGGGTCTCAGTTTCTTCATCTGTAAAATGGAGACAAAAATAGAACCACCTTCCTGGCTGAACGACATCACACACACCCCTGACCAACAGTAACTGCTCAGTAAACAATGTACTACCGTCCTTAACAAGACCCTGAGAGGAATTTGAATCTACAGTGTATTTCACTGACTGTTAGCACCCTGATTTAAAATGTTAAAAAAAAAAAAGCCAACAATACCCCTGCTACTCATTCCTAGGGATCCTCCAGTGTCCACAGGCCCCTTGGTACTGGGCTTGTCCACGTACCGAGTTCTAGTCCAGTACCTTTGGAAGTCTGGACACGTTGCCGAACAACTTGGGAATCTGTGCCTCAGTTTCCACATTTGTTAAATGGGAGGTGATGGTGGCTCTCCTGCCTGACTCATGAGAATAAAATGAAATACTTCGTTTGAAGTGCAACTAAAAGAAAAAAAAAAAAAAAGTTGCATTATACAGATCTGGCACAAATAACGCCCCCTTTTTTATTACAAAATCATTAGCATGTAATTCTGTAACAAAACAATATCACACTCAAGCACACTCTGACATTTTATGTGATCTGTTCAAATTAAAACTATACATTATTCCACCCATATTATTACTCCACCGACCACACTCCAGCTGGCCTTCCTTCTGGCGGACCCTGCATTTCTAGCCCGGGAAGTAGAAGTCGTTGAGTGCCAGACTTTGGAATTCAAACTGTTTCTGTTTAGAAAGGTTCATACGCCATGTATTGGTCAGGGGTCCGGAACAGCACCCTGTCGTCAAACACGCTGATATTTCTGCAGCAAAAAAGTACAAGTGTTCACACAAATAGTCAGTCCTGTGTCGGTCTAACTCAAGTTCGGCCACTAAATGACTTCCCATCAGGTGAGCTTTGGCTACCAAATGAATTGAAGTCACATTTGGTTTTCTGAGCGTTTTGTCCTTAAATAACACTCTTCTAAGTGCCTTACCTCGGGTGCCTCCTTTAATATGCACAGTAAGCCGATGAGACTGATACTGCTATTGTTCCCATTCTTCAGGAGGGAAAAAACCCAGAGAAGGCAAGCAACTTGCCTGTGGCCAAACAGCTGGGAAATGGCGCAGCCGCAGTGCACATGCAGGGAGAGTAGACTAGAGCAGTTCTTAACCTGTGCCTTGTCGGTAGATTTTATGGTGAACCTGGGAAGTAAAAAAAAACCCATCATTTGTACTGCCTTCTAAGTAAAACTTAGCATTCCTTCTATTACAAATAGTCGGCAACAAGTCGCAGCATACCTATGACCGTCTCCTATGGGAGTCAGACGTTTCCTGTTACAGTGCTCTCTTCCGCTCATCACTACTTTGAAGGTGCAGGAGTTCTTGGACCCACCACCTGATGTTGCCATTAAATGAATTCACAAAGAGGCATGTGCATTACTATGTCATAACATTTTTAAAATATTTTGATAACTGTATTCCAATATCATTGATTTTCTTCGTGCTTAAATTTGTGTATTTAAAAACATAACTCTGAGAAGGGGTCCATGGGTGTCAGAATTTCTTAGGGCCCGGGGCCAGAAGAAGTGGAGCAGGCCTGGCTCAGAGCCACACGGTACCCACTCCGCCCTCGCATGTGCACTGGCAAAAAGCGGACGGGAAGCCCAAAGGTGCTGCTGGTCATCTCTGGCTGCCTCTCCGTTTATGCGTGATTGTGTTTCTGGATTTGTGTACCATGAGCATGTATGACATTGCCATTCGGGGGGAACACAGCTCTTTAAAGACAGAAAGAGCTTCTTCTTCAGGCTCACGAAGCACCCCTCCCAGGTGCCAGACACCACGCCCGCGCTGAGAAGGTACCCCCCAAATGAAAGCCATCATTGAGATCTGACTTTGAGTGAACGAGAGCCAGTTGATCACATCTCTCAAACTTTAACTTCGAAAGGACAGACGGTCCCTTCCCGCCCACCAGATGGCCAGTGGCTGAGTGGGAGAGCCCACAGCACAGGTGCGGCCCCAGGTTTGCCCCGACTCCACTCCACCATTTCACAGAAACAGCTGTTGCTGAAGCAAAGATGGCTAAAGATAACGTCTTCCTCTTGACGCTGTCCTGTGAATTACCGCGGCGAGCCCCGGACGTCCTTCATCCCACACTGAGTCTCGACCGTTGCTCAGTTCTCCGTTGGCGGTTATTGTGGTCTTGGCTGACACACAGGACGCGGAGCGCCAGTGAGCAGGGGCGGGGTCACCTGCCCAGGTGATGGCTACTGAGGACACAGTGGGGACAGAAGAGAGCTCCGAATGAGGAGTAGGAAACCAGGATTGAGCAGGCTGGGGACCTGTCCTACTCAGCTTCGAGGAGGTCTTCAACTTGGAATTTGTGAATCCTGCCAGCAGACACCCCCAAATGAAGTCACAGCATCATTCTGTGGCCTGCAGCCTCAACTTTACCTCCAAGGCGACCAAGACCAATAGCCGCCGATCAGCGGCCCGCAAAGCCTCTGCCAGCTGACTGCCTCCTGCCCACGGGTTTTTAAGCCCACCTTCTTCTCCCCTGTGACACCTTGAAAACCTGTGTCCATAGTGCTCATACTGCACCAGGATGACCTGCCATTGTACCTTCTCTAGCTGGCTTTTCCAAGAAGCTGTGCACTCCCTGAGGGCTCAGGCTGTGTTTGGGGGAGTTCGGTACCGTGACTATGAGCGCAGGCAGGGATTCCGGCTCTGCCGCTCCCTGGTTGTGTGATCTTGGGGAAGTGCCCTCTCTCTAAGCCTTTGTTTTCTCATCTGTAAAATGGGAAGCCAGTGAAATCGGCTCTGCTCAATCCTGGTTTCCTACTCCTCATTCAGAGCTCTCTTCTGTCCCCACTGTGTGCTTAGTAGCCGTCACCTGGGCAGGTGACCCCCTCCGGTCCTCACTGGCGCTCGTCTGTAAGGTTGGACTAAAGTATTGAGAGCTAACAATGCGCCACAAATGCTTCTAGATCCTGAGAATTTAGAACCTGACAAGAACCAAACGCCTGAATTCTAGTTGGAGTATGGGTGACCAGCAAGAAACAAGCAAATAAAGGCAATAGTAATAGCATTCACCTCGTTATTGGGAGGATTACTTGAGATGACGCTCTTAAAGGTACTTAGCATAAGACCTGGCTCATAATAACTGCCTACACCTGACAGGATTGGTTATTTTTCTAGGAAATCATTCCGGACCCCACTGCAACGAGCACCTCACCCCACCCACCTCAGGCCTGGCCACAGGCCCTCTCTCTTGACTCCAACAACATCCAGTGCACCTTATCGTATCCTGTGAATGTGTTGTCTTATGTACACAGGGTTTCCATGGTGACCTCGCCTACTTGAGACATGTACAACAGGTTTTTACTTGTATTTGAATCTTCAGCATCTCACACAGCACCTGGCCCATGGTCAGCATTAAATAAATGCTTGTTAGGTCAACCAGAGCTCGAACCTAAAGAAAACCCCAAAGGCCTCAAGTGACATTTAAAAAACTTGTGTCCGGCTTGTTTTGAAAGAGTCCCGTAGTCACCAGTCTCCATCCAGATGGCCTCTGATAAGCGGCTCCTCCTCGTCATGCCTTTGTGTGAACAAGAGAAGATAAGGACACCTAGCCGCTCAAGGGAGGTGCCCCCATGGCGAGGAACCGGGGCCTCCCGCCAGCACGCTAGGTGCACCCTGCCGATCACATGAATGTGCCATCCGGGGAACAGATTCACCAGCTCCAGTCAAGCCTTCAGAGGACTGGAACCCTGGCCAACAGCGTGTCCGCAGCTTCACCCAGCTCAGCCACTCCTGAATTCATAGGAGGCCCACACAGTTTTTTAAGGAAATGTATCGGCAGAGCCCTTGCTGGTGTGGCTAAGTGGCTTGAGCGCTGGCTGGCAAACCGAGAAGTTACCAGTTCGATTCCCAGTCATGGCACATGCCTGGGTTGCAGGCCAGGCCCCCTGTTGGGAAGGTGTGTGAAAGGCAACCCATGAGATATTTCTCTCCCTCCCTTTTTCCCTCCTTTCCCCTCTCTCTAAAAGTAAATAATTTTTTTAAAAAACTTTAAAAAAAGAAAAGAAATATATCAGCAGACACACAGCCAGCTTGGCTTGAAATGAGCAGAGACAGGACAAAACAAAAAGAGGCCTCTGACGCCTCAGGCTCCCGCAGGCAGGGGGCAGGCTGCGAAACTGCCCAGCTGCCAGCTGGCACTGCGTTCGTGGGAAGAGAAGACCGACTCGGAGAACAGACCCAGGAGCCCGGACGGTGCGTCCAGGAGATTCCGTCATTCGCCGCGCGAGTAAAAGGGGGAGCCAGGTTTCAAACAGAAGCAGCCTGGTTCTAGACCTCATCTCCTTTCCTTCTCCATTATGCATTGCCTGTCATGGACGGGTGGATGGATGGATGGATGGTATCATTTGGGTTCTTTGCATTAACATTTTTAAATAACAAATGACGATCATGTAAGTACACACAGGGTCAGGAGTCCAGACACCCTGACCTGGCACATGCTGGTCTGAGACTTGATGGCCTCCATGCCAGCTCACTCAAGGGATAGTACAGCCTCTAGCCTTGAGCCTCTTCTTTGAACACAAGGAAAATATTAAGGAAGGTGTGGAAGGGAAGGAAGGACAGTCACCAATCACCATACTACACCAGGGGTAGGGGTTGGTATCCCTTCTTATCTTTAACACCCTGGAGTGGGTCCACCTCCTCAGCCTCCTCAGCCTTGTGCATCATTCTTATTTCCTGTGGAGGGTTTTTTCTTATGCAGGTAGTTATAATCTACATGAGCATTATAGGAAAATCAGGGCTGACCGAGAAGCAAAAAACAAGCAAAGATTGTTCATAACCCCGCTACCCAAAGTAGCCCCTGCTAGCATTGTTGTAGTTAGCCATCCAGTTTTATTTTGGTTTTAAATGTGTTCTATTTATGTGATCTGTTGCTGGGGATTTAGTTTGGTTGTTACCTGGACATTTTGTGGAAAAGCTTCAGCTTTTCTTTCCAAATAGATTCCTACATGTATAGGAATTAACGTCTTTTTTCCAGCGATCGTGGACTAAGATAAATACAGAGCAGTGTGTTTTCTGCCCTGGCTGGCTTCCAAAGGGACTTCAGTGGAAATATCTCTTCTAAACTCTTCACAGTCCTTTGCTCTTGTCACAGCATCTATGCAAAATGGGCATAACTGTTAAAAAGTAGAGTTATGTAGTCGGCCGTTTGTTTGGATTGCATGACAAATGGTTGACTGGCAATTTTCCTCTGAACTGGCTGGATGGTGGCCTTCTTTCTCCCCACCGAACGGGCAATTTGTTTGGACGCTGTGTGGACACTGTCTGACCAGCCACCTCATCTCATGGGGAAAACTTAGTTAATGGTGGATCTTTCCAGATAGCCAAGGCGCGTGTATGTGTTTATGCCCGCTGTCCTGCCTTCTACAGAGGGATACTTGGAACTGGTATGAGTGATTTAAATGTTTGCCCTGAATTCACTGTTAACTATTTCATTTTTTTAACTTAATAACTGATCTTTGTTGGGGTTTTCCTCGCCTTAAAAAAAAGATTCAGGCTTATTGGGGGTGGGGGGTGGGGAGAGTACAGAAATATACGATGTAGAGAATGGAGAGGTTCTCTCAGCCTCGCCCCCCACCCCCAACCTCCGAGGTAACCACCGTTGCCATCTCTTATTTCCATGTTTTACATTGTGACCTACTGAAGCCATTTCTGTAGCAGCAGGAAGAGAAAAAGCCCGGTGTTAAAACTAAACTAGGATAGCAGTGTTAGAGGTGATTGTTTTCCTACTTACCATCGTTTATCTGCATTTTTCTATAACAAATAGGTGACTCGTTATAAAGAAAGTAAATGGGTTCGAAAAGCCAACTTAATTCATCATATGCATGGGTTCATCGTGGTTTGTGCCTCAACCCTAACTGGGCAGCAGGTTGTGCCTGGGAAGGGTGCACACTGGGCCTCTGGGCTCCCCTTCGGGGCATTTTCCCTCCCCCCTCCCCCCGCCCCTACTTCCCTTCTTCAAAATGGCATCACCAGTGGCCATACTTCCTGGAAGATCCTAAGGCATCAAATTCCTGTTTGAAAAGCTGACAATCCAGGAACCGAGGAAAGCAAACCCTGCACTTTCAGTCACCACCGCCCCTGGAGCACCAAACACATCTTGAGGCGGTAGCAGTCCCTCCTTGAAGATGCCAGTTAAATAAACAGGCCACAAGGTCAAGATTTGAAGGGTCAGCTCGGATACCAGCTAATTTATTCATTTCTAACGGCTTATGATCAAAATTAGTAATGTAGCCTCTACATTAGTAGAATGTTTGAGGGCTGGCTGTAATCCAGGCACTGCGGTAAGAGCCCTACTACGCACCTGCCTGACCCCATATAGCCTCAGAAAGACCGTGCGAGAGGCAGGCGCTGCACGAGGTGCTGGCTGTGGGATTGGAGGCCAGTCACTTCACCTCTCTGTGGCTCTTGCTCCTCGCCTCTAAAACGCGGACAATCATTGTGTGCACCTCAGAGGGTTGTTGCAGGCTTAAACAAATTAACACATTCAAAGAACCTAGGGACAGCCCTGGCGGGGAGCTCAGTTGGTGAGAGTTGTCTTGATACACCAAGGCTGTGGGTTTGATCCCCAGTCAGGGCATATACACAAAGCAGGCAATGAAGGCATAAACAAGTGGAACAACAAATTGATGTTTCTCTGCTCTCCCCCCCCGCCCTTTTGTCTCTCTCAAATGAATTTAAAAAAAAAAAAAACTTTTTAAAAAACCATCCAGAACATTGCCAGACACATTGTAAACACTCAGTAAACTTAGCTACTGTTGTTCTTATTATCCTCATTTAAGAGGTGGAAAGACTGGGATGTAAAGGTCTTAAGTCACGTGCTCAAGGTCAGTCAACCAGGCTGGGTCGGGCCCTCAGTCAGGGCCTGCCTGCATCCAACGTTCACGCGGTGGATCGAGGAGTCAGTTCCCTTTTTAAGTACAGGGCCAGGGAGTAAATATTTCAGGCTTTTAAAATAGACTGTCTTTGACATAACTGCTCCTCTCTGCCTTTGCAACGAGAAAGCAACTATGGAAAACACATAAAGGAATGAGCTTGGCTGTGTGCCAATAAAACTTTATTTACAAAAGCAGGCAGAGGGCCACATTTGGCCCCTGGGCCTTAGTTTGCCAACCCCTGGTATTGACTTCCAGGCTCAACTGTTCTGGAAAGAAACACTCCTACTACCTGGATTTCTTTCTGCTTCTGACGTGTTTGAACTTTACGTGAGCAGAAGGAAGATTTCGTGAATACTTAGGGAATGCAGTATCAGACCGGTAAGGATTAACTTTACTTGTCTCTCTTTAAAAACGTATCTATGGCTGTTTGTTTTTGATCCTACAGGGAAATATGCAGACATGCATGCTATGCATTAGCATTAAAGCATGTGATAAACAGTACTTAAAATACTGCTGCTGTAAGCCAAGCAATGCTATCTTGATTGACAGGGCCACGCCTCCCGCCTGCTGAAACCAGATTAACAGAGCGAGTCAGACCCGAGATTTTTAATCAATATGGCCCCTTCTTGGTAATGTTCAGTTCCACCCATCTATGTCAGCTCTTGTAGTTCCTCGAAAATTAAAATCGTCAGCACTAAGTTTCTTGGTCCATATCCATAGCCGTGGGTTCTTCTTCTCCCGGGGGTTGTGGCGCGGAGGAGCGTGGAGCCCACCTCGGAAGCTTTTCAGAAGCTGTGTTTCCAGAGACTCAGTGTGCGTTTTGGAATTTGTCTGTTCCAGATAATGGTGAGTCCCAGATCCGAGTGATAAATCGGAATGTTAGACTCTGAACAAGGGTATGGCACCCATGCACGTGGGCTTTTCAGAAACTCCTGCGCAGAAAGGAATTAATTCAATGTCTGCCTGCCCTGTGCTTCCATAACCAACACTGTCTTCCAGCTTCAATATTAACTTATAGCTTCGAGTGGTAAGTTTCAGAGAGCAATCAGAGAACTTGAAAGAAAAGCAAAGATTGGGGGGGGACTTACGGTTATACTTTTACTCTCTTAATTCATCTTCCTTATGGATGACTCCACCTGGAAGGTTAACTATTGACCTTACAGATAATACAGTTGAAATTTGATCACTTGAACTAACAGAAATGGTTTAACTGGTTAATCAGCCTCATCTCTTATCTCCAAACTCACCTTCTCTCTCCCATTTTGAAAAATAAACAGAGGATTGATGAGAAGTTGGGCGGGTCCCTGGGGACAATCTAATATCTGTGTTCTGGAAGAATTGTTGTCAGGGTGAAGGGAAGGATGAGAAAGACAGTAGCCGCCAGGTGTCCCGGAAGCCATTCAGCACTGTCTTCACCTTCCCAAAGGGGCTAAAGGGGGACTTCTGACATTATTTTCAAATGAAGTCATACTCAGGGAAACGCCAGCGAGACTCAGGCCGTGAGCGTGCCTCATGTGCTTCCCCTCCGCATAGTCCGATGCTCCATTACTATTAATCACTCTTATTTATAATACAAATGGGTATATTAGGCACCGGAGTGCTACTTGATAGTCCTCACAGCCTCCTGAGCTTGCTTTGTTCTATTTTTACTTTTTGTTATGAAAATTCTCAAACCTGCAGAGAGGTACAGAGAACAATGCATATCTATACCTACACCCATTGCCTAGATGTAATCATTGTTGATGTTTTGCCATATTTGCTTCATCCATCACTAATTTTCCCTCGAGCATGTCATATTATAGACATCATGAATTTTTGTCCCTGAATCTCTCAGGTTATAGCTTTAAAACAAAGGGAAGGGTGTTTTATGTGTGTGTGTATATATATATACATATATGTGTATACACACACATATAAATAAAATTATGTATATATTATCACAATTTCCCCCCCAAAATATCCTTTACAGCTGGTTTATTTCAACTAGTATGTAATCAGTGACCAGGTGTTACATGTGGCTGTTGCGTGTCCCTTTTAAAATCCAGAGCAACCCTCCCTCCTCCCCCACTGTTTTTTTTCCTCCCAGGACATTAATTGTTTGAAGAGCTGGGTCAGTTGTTTTGTTCAATACAGGGTGTGGCAAAAGTAGGTTTACAGTTATGAGTACACAAAACAGAGTTTATTCTCGTATGATTTATTAATTTGTGTATTGTTTGCCATACAAATAACTGTAAACCTACTTTTGCCCACCCTGCATTCCTTCTTCAGGCAGATTTCATACAACTTTGAACTTGTGCCTCATCCTGGGGCCACAGGATACAGCGCCCTTGAATGCATGTATTTAAAATTACTTCAGACTAGCACAATCATACTGTGTTGTTTTTTAGATTTCTTCTTTTCTTTCTTTTTGGTCTGTTAAAAACTGTAATTTATAGCTCCAAACAGTTAACATATCACACAGGTTTAGTAACATCACAGTTCAATTAAAATACATTTTTTCTGGATACATATATATACAGAATATATTATATATACTTAGTTACAATTATATATGTAGAATATCCTGTATGATACATACAGAATATCCTATATTATGTGTACAATTTATACAAAATGTATATAAATTATTCTGTGTATATATGGAGTGTTTATATTAGAAAACTCCAGAAAAATGGAAATGTCTTGTGACCCGGATAGCCACTGATTATACGCTCACAAGTCACCGTGGGCGCATCCTAATTTGGGGTGCCTGTTCACTCTCCCCGTTAGCTGCCCCCACCCCCGACTCAATAGTGACTCCTAGTTATGCAATAATACGGTGGCTGCTGTGTGTGGAGCTGGCTGCCCAGGGCCGTGCCACTTGCAGTAGGACATTGTCCCCAGCCCCGCCAGGCTGTCTGGGCCAGGCTCCCCGGCCCGCGCACACACGCTCCTAACGCTTCGACAGTCATTTCCTGCAGGTTAAGCTGAATTATTTGGCCTGCGCCTCATGACTCTTTTCCCCATGTCACCTTAATTTCATGCCAGGCCTTCCTGGGACGGTCGAGCCTTCCTCCTTCGGCGCGAGAGCCCCGTGCTCGCCGGCGGTGCAGCCCTGATCTGTGTCGCCGGGAGGGTTGTTGGCGGATCTGGAGAGGTCATTTGATCCTCCCTAGGTGGGAAGACCTGAGCTAACTAACCCACCAAGGGCTGGGGTGGCTGGTTTGGAAGGAAGCAGCTGATCCTTGAAAATGTTAAGTGAATTGCTAACATTTAACACTGGGGTGCGCTCCCAATAATGATTCAGATCACTGGTTCTTTTGAGAAACGGGAAGCTCAGCCATCCGGGGCCAGCTTGCCCACGTGGCTGCAGGAAAGTGGCTGGCACCGAGGGCGGGCTGCCCTGCGGGCAGGACCAAACTTTCTAGGTGGCCAGTCATGCCTCCCATGGCGCAGAGAGGGGTGCAGAAGCCCTTGGAGGGGCACGTAGAATCACCCCACAAAGTGCACTGGGAAACGGCTGCGCCCCAGACCCCGGAGGGGTAGACGCAGGCGCGGCCCCTGCCTGTGAGGGCTGCGGAAGATGAAACGGGTGGCCGTCCTGTGGGCAGATAGCAGTCATTCGGCAAACATGGGCTGAGCCCTCCCATGTGCTAGACGCTGTTCTAGCAAGAGATAGAGCAGTGAATGAAGCACAGTCCACCGTCCCCTGGCGCTCACGTTGTGGGGTGAGGAAAGGGAGACAGACGATAAACAAAATAACCTAAGTAAAACACACCATTTGTTCGGCAGCGGTAAGAGCGACGGATAAACGTAGTAAAGAGGGAACAGGATTGCTGGTAGGGGTTGCCATTTTATGCCCAGGGGTCCGCAAAGGTCACAGAGGGGGTGACTTGAAGGAAAAACAGAGCAAGGGAGGGAGGGAAGGAGGCAGGGGAAAATTTGGGGGAAGTGCTTCAGGCTGAGGGAGTAGCTAGTGCAAAGGCCCGGAGGCGGGACCGTGCCCGGGGCACTGGCAGAGCGTGTGCGGGCGGGGGAGCTGGGATGCAGGGGCCCCGGGGGCTGTGAGGATCCAGACTCCTCCCAACCTGGGCAGACCAGCCATGTCATCCGACCTGCGCTTCAGGGCACCCTTGCCTGCTCTGTACAGAGCAGCACAGTGGGGCAGGAGGGCCGCTGGGAAGCCACCAGCAGCCCCCTCTCCCGCCAGACGTGGCGCAGGGTGAGAGCAATGGAGAGGGAGAGAATCTCACACTCTGAACACACGCGTGCAGGGAGATGGACGGGTGCGTTGCACGGAGCCAGCAGAGAACGAAAGGAGTTAAGGAAGTCCCTTGTTTGATTTTTTTGCCAAGTGGCGGGACAGAGCTGCCAGGAGACAAGCTGAGAATCCCTTGGGACGGCAGGTTGAGGGAGCCCAGGGTTCGGTTCACAACATTGCACATTTGAGTGCCTCCCTAGACTACATGGTGCCCGGAAGGCAGGGGCTGCATTTGAACCTGGAGTTCGGGGACAGGTGTGAGCTGTTGCATTGTTAGAGGACATGCAGTGTTTAAAGCCAAGAGAAGCTGAAGGGGACCGTGAGCAGAGTTAGTGCCAACAGAGGAGAGGAGCACAGGACTGTGGCGTGAAATGGGTGGGGAGAAGGCGGGGGGCGGGGACCAGCAGGAGAGACTGAGCCTCGGCCTGCAGGCCGGAGGCAGACCAGGCTACTGTGCCGTCCGGAGGCCCGGAGGGGTCAGGGAGGATGAACTGCACAGCGTGCTTCCAGCAGGCCAGGAAGGATGATCTTGGAGACCTGACCACTGAATTCAGCAAGGCAGAGGGTTGGTCTCTTCTAGCCTCTGCTTTCATCCCCCTTCAGTAACAAAATCACTCATCTGTCCATCCAAAATATATCAAGCGCTGTGACAACCAGCCTCCAAGATGGTTCCCAGCGATGCTTCCCACCACCCTGAACGAGGCTGGCCTGGTGACCTGGCGACAATAGGATGTGGCAGGCTGGTGTCTGAATTAGATAGTGGCGGTGATGGCACAACTTGGTGAACACACACACACACACACACACACACACACACACACACACACAGACAAAACACTGAATTGTATCCTTTAAAAGGTGAATTTTTATGGTATGTGAATTTATTTTCATAAAAGAAAAAATATAAATGGTGGAAAAGTCGTATCAGTTACCACAATACATGTAATGAAATGAGCTATTCTACTTTAAAAAGAAAACGACACCGTGGCTGCCAGCCTGCCCTGTCTCTCTCTCGCTCAGAGGAAAGCCAGTGTCGTGTTGTGAGGACACTCGGGGGGCTCCCGGGAGAGGCCGCAGTCTCCCGGCCGGAATCCTGGGGAGGACCGGCTTCTCCACTCAGCGGTGCCCCGTGCGTCGTGTGCCTGAGCAAAGCGACGATGCTGGTCTCTTGATACTGGGGGGTTTCCAAACGTGCCACCCCGATATACGTCGGTTTGGCACATTGACTGTTTTGAGTTAAAGACCCTTGAAAAACAGCAGGTGCAGAAAGATTTTCTGCCCCATGCCCTTTTCTTCCGGAAAGCAGGAGGGAAAACTCCCACGTGAAAGATGCCCTCCTTGCACTTGGAAGAAAAGAACATTCTTATCACCAGGGACGAGGAGTCAGGACCAAGGAGAATCTGCACAAACCATAGTGCTCCGTACCAAAAACAAGTAAACAAATAGCCCTGGTCTTCCTTTCCTCTCCCCATAAATTTTAGTCACTTTTTCCTAATTCCTACTCTTTGCTCAGTCTAGTATATAAGCACTAAGGCCTGCAGGCTTCTTTTGGACCTTCATTTTTCTCCCGTGGAGGCTCCCAGGCACATGAAAAACATGAAATACAAGTAGTTGCATGCTTTTTTCCCATTAACTTGTCTTCCATCAGCGTAATTCTCGGGCCCAGCCGGCAGCCTGAAGAGCACAGAGAAGTGTTGCCTTGCCTGCACTATGATCTTGCTTACCTACCTAACAGCCACATTTTCTTTACAGTGAAGTATGGTTAACATTGCTTCCCATGCTTTGTCCTTAGATGTGGTTCCATCCGAGAGAGGACTGTCGTCAGAGACGGAGGTCCATCTGAGCTGCTGGCTGAGTCTTCCCAGGTAGGATCCAGGGGGGAGGTCGTGGTCATGATACATTTGCCGCAGGACCGGAGTCAGATGTGCGGAGGGTGGATCAGCCCGGGAGGCGGGGCTGGAGC
The DNA here is from genome assembly GCF_021234165.1 of Pteronotus mesoamericanus. NCBI lineage: Eukaryota > Metazoa > Chordata > Mammalia > Chiroptera > Mormoopidae > Pteronotus > Pteronotus mesoamericanus. The sequence continues at coordinate 5,986,080 of NW_026555105.1, forward strand.
TGAGACTCTAGCCCTGGGGCCCGGGGTTGGCCGGCTACGGAGGAAGGGCAGGGGCCGCTGGCCTTCCCTGCGTTCCCTCTCTGACCACACCCCTGTTCCCCGTGGTCCCCCCGCGGCGGCCCCCCACCACATTCTCTTCCGTGGCCAGATGAGCTCTGGGGGAAACAAAAACACAGCTGGGCCTCACTGGTCAAGATATGACAAAAAGCTAACACTACCATAGCTCCCCTTTATTGAGGATCTTCCTCGATGCACTACATGTACAAGCACACATACAGAAACTATCACACATGTATATGCGCATATGTACAGATATACACATATATGTATATCCTTAAAACAGCCCAGTGAGGTAGGCACTGCCATTAGCCCCATTGTATGAGCGAAGAACTAAGGTACAGAGAGGTTAAGGAACTTGGCCGAGGACAGCGGAGGAGGCCTGGGTTTGGACCCAGATGACCAGTTTGCATTTCACCTGCTTAGCCGCTACGCAGTCCACTGAAAGGGTTATGAAGAAGTGAGCGGGGTCATTAGAAAGCGTTTTCAAGATGCACGCATTTGATTCAAAATACTCACGCGTCTGGGACTACCGCAAGCCACGAATTCTTCTGATTTTATTTATTTTTTAACACTAAACTATTGCACCAACAAAAAATCATGGTTGCGGTTCTTTAAAATAGCACCACAGGCAAGGGTATTAACATCTCCCCAAGTGGCTCTGCCATGAGTAATCGCTAATTACAAATAAAATTTCAAAGGAGAGGAGAGTGGCCATTTGAGCAGACACTCCAAGACACAGGGCGTGTCGGGTAAAGGACGGAATGCCACAGAAGTCTTTTCGGCGTGGCTGTGCAAGAAAAGGAGCCCTTCGCCTGCCATTTTATGTTTGATCCTGTCCTCCCGGTAATAAATGTGCGGCGCTCCTATTGGGCAAGCTCCCGGCCCTGCTGTAAGAAGGCATTATCCCCAGAATGTATTTCAATTTCAAACGCGCGCCTAATAAACCGGAGCCCAGGGCTGGCAGACCCCTCTGTGTGACGCGAGGGGCGCGTTCGTCTTGCTCCCCCTCGTCGGAGCTGTGCAGTTGCGTTTTGTCCACCCCCGCTCCCGCCCCCAAGTCTGCCCGTCTTTCTCTCTGCAATCTGTTAGTGGCAATTAGCCTAAAAGATGTACCTCCGTGCTCTGGTTTGGTTTAAAAAGGCATTAATCTTGGTTATGGGGAATAGTCTATGCTAATGTGTGTTTTATTTTCAGCAAGTCTTATTGATCTGCACTTTCCATTCTTCCTTATTAACGTCCAGCAGCCCAACTTTTAAAGGGTCAGATTTCAAAGAGACTACATCCTCTCCTTGGGACGTACACCCTCCCCCCATATTTCTGGTAACACAAGTAGGGTAGCTGGTCCCTGATCCATATGCATGGATCGGTTCATGATAGCACCCTGCAGCTCTGGAAGCCAAGGAGAATTTCTCAAGGTCACTGTAAAGCTTTTATAGACTGCTGGGGTGGGGGTTGGGGGGAGCAAACCACCCTATCTGAATTTGAGAATCTGTCTCCTTTTTGGGGACTGCCTAAACTTAACGTCTCAACAGTTGCCTAACCCCTATGCTGTTCTGCCGCTCCTGGAAATTCCAAATGTCCCCGCTTTGGTGGCTCTTGCTAATGACCACAGAAGCTTAAAAGCAAAAAGATCATTCAAACCTATGAAGTTATCTATTTGAAATAAATTTTGTATCTTGGAATCATTTTAGTTTAACAGAAAAGTTATAAAGTTTGTACTGAGAATTCCACATACCTGTTGTCCAATTTCCCCTCATTGTAACATGTTAACACGTCAAGGTACATTTGTGAAAATTGAGAAGCAATTTTTCCACTGGTGGCCTGTGTCTGTTCCAGGATCCGATCTGGGGTTCCATGTTGCATTTTTACCGATTTAAAAAAAAAAAAAATCGTATTGTTTTTATCGCATTGACCTCACTACCACAGCAGGTTTTCTCTTTCTTTCCTTGTTTGTTTGCTTATGTATTTATTTATTTTTGCCATTCCATTAAAAATCGTGGGAGAGTAAATCTTCCGAAAGAAACCCTAGAGTCTATTTATGTCAATATTTTGTAAACAGTGTCACCGTCCCGCGGGTGGTACAAATGAGATCGTCTTAAGCGGTGCACCAATGAGCATTTCTTAATGAAGTAGTTTTGTGTATGTTTTAGTGGCTGTAGAAAACTCTGTAACAAGCCAATAAGGCCATTTTACAGACATTATTCCCAAGGATGAGGCTAAATGTAAAAAAAAGTGCACTGATCACAAGGCAGCTCAAGGAAAGCATGCAGTGAGGGATTGCACAAGCGACTCCGCGGGCAAGGGAAATCCTGGGAGAGGAGCACTTAAAGGGCCGAGAGTGGGAAACGCTGGTGCCTCTCAACTCCTTCCTTACGCACAGGAGGAAACCAAGGCCCAAGAGGGAAGGGGCCCACTGCCAGGCCCTCTCTTCACCCCTCACTCCTCCCCGGTGGCCCGACCCCCACAGAGGCCGGCCTGTCTGTTGCGCCAGGCGCTGGGCGCAGGTCGGGCTAGAGATCGTTCTGGTCCATGAGACCTGAGAGCAAGCCTGCCAGTCGTCCTTCTTCTCAACAACGGAAACTGTCGCCGGCAGCCGCCAGGATCAGCCAACCGCCCCTCATACAGAGGCCGCCCACAGCCGTGAAAAGAGCTCCTCTGTCTCCCGCTCCAGAGGGATCGCCAAGGCGTGTGGTTGGTGGAAAAATCTAGGAAAAGTGTACCTGATACGCTACTATCCATCTGACCATAAGGGCGGGGTTACAAATCCATGTACATATCTGCCTGTGTTTAAAAACAAATAATGAAAAGGTGAACCAAAAACTAGTTACCGGTAAGGGAAGGGAGAAAAAAAACGAACAGAGAGATCGGGCCAGGACTTCTCACAAAACTGTGTGGTTTGGTAAATTTTACTTTGGTCCCATCTGAATAGTTTATGTTATTAAAACTTAAATTCAACTTTTAGAAAAGTAAACCCCAAAATTTGAAAACAAGATGAAAAAAACAAACCTAACTCTAGTATATTTACGTGGTAGCGTAACTACACAGAGGAAAGATTTCAAGGGGCTTAAAATACAGTGATTTGACTGTTTATCCTTGGTGGGGTGTAGATGCCCAAGGACAAAAAGAATTGCAAAAACGAAATCTTCAAATCAGTTTCCATGATTATACTGTTGGCAGTTACGTTGGAACTGCTGGTCTTAGCCAGTTATGTATAAACTGTGAGATAAGCAAATATTTGCGTCCTAGGTAAAATCATTACCTTAAAAAAAGCCTTATAAAGAAAATCTCATGGCAAATTAATATGTATACTTCCATCAAATGTCGGAGAAGGCAAATCGCCTTAGTAAAAATCACCCATAATCTTATTATGCAGAGATAATAAACATTAACCTTGCTTATCTTTCCACTCAGTTTTCAATGCACAAGTATGTCCTTCTTTTACAAAAATGACCTCATTCTGAATGTATGTTCAGTAACCCATTTTTCAAATTTTTTATTACCACATGACATTCTTTTCGTATCCCGCAGTGCTTTTCTTTTTTTTAAGTTTTTTTAAGAGAGTTTATTTATTTATTTTTAGCGAGAGGGGAAGGGAGGGAAAAAGAGGGAGAGAACCGTCAATGTGTGAGAGATACATTGATCAGTTGCCTCTTACGTGCCCCCAACTAGGGGCCTGGCCTGCAACCCAGGTATGTGCCCTGGCCAAGAATCGAACCGGCGACCTTTTGGTTCACAGGCTGGTGCTCAATCCATTGAACCACACCAGCCAGGGCCCAAAGTGTTTCTCTGCATCCACTAGATTATAAACTCCATGAGAGTGGGGCCTTTAAACAACATTTCTCCAACCTTATTCATGTACCCCAATCTCAAATCTTTCCATATATGCCTAACACATATACAATTATTGATGTACTATTTTTTCTAAAGCAACTCCCACTTATTTCTCTTAACCTAACCTTATGCTGCTGTTTTCTTGAAACTATAGGCTTGATACACTAGTCGTATATGCTTCCGATGTGAGTTAATATAAATGCATAACTAATACAATTTAAATGTTCCTCTGTGTATGGTTGTACATCATCTTGTATACAGACAGAGGCGTGTGTACCACATTTGACAAAGTTCTACAGCATCCTGCTTCAAGGCTAACTCGATTTTTGGCTTTTTCCATCATTGCGAGCCCATTCTGTGAGCTTTAACGCACTCCCAGCTGCACGACCGCCACTGCGATCAGGACACAGAACCGCTCCATCAGCCCCCAAGCACCCCCCACCCCCGCGGCCCCTTTGTAGACCTGCCTCTGGACAGCCCAGTCTCCTACTGTTGGGTCATCAAGTTGTTTCCTAGTTTTCTCTTTGATGATTCACCCACTTCCTTTCCGCATTGTTGTGTTTGAAGCCCTCTGAGATCGCTGCAGATCGTAATCAATCTGGTGCTCCTAAGCACTTATATAAACACCCAGAGAGACATTACTTATTTGGCTTTTCTTCTCCTTTCCTTCTCTGTCGCCCCCAAGACTTTATGCATTTTTAAAGAGGTCCTGGTTTCTGTTTCTGAGCAGCATTAAATAAAGACAAACAGGATACGCATTTCACAATGGGGTTTCTCAGGTGTAATACACGATACACTGGGGCACCTGCTCGGGGCTGGGGATCCTCTCCCACACTCCCCCAGTCCTTCTAAATCCTCTCTGGTTGGCAGTCCAGCCCTTACGCTACCAGTGCTTCCCAGGACAAGGGCCGCCTCTCACTGGCCAGAGCCCATGAAAGACCTCACTGATCCACCACCGCACTCTTCAGCTGATCCCCGATAGACCGCAGAGCCCTTCTCTGCCTAGCTTTCCAGGCCGTGGGTCTGAGTTAGCATTCCAGTCGAAATGTGTTAGCTATTCTAACTCAGTCTTAGGCTGAGGTTGAAACAATGTCTTTGTCTTGACCTGCTGGGTCTCTAAGCCCGCAAGTCCTCCATCCTCTCACCTGAGTTCACTATCCCCACTGGTAGGCCCTGCTCCAATATTTACTTAGGGTGGGGGGAGGGTGTGGCTCAAAGAGGTAGCACAAAGTAGTTCCTCAGGGTGATGGAAGTGTGTCCTGGTTATAGTCATGCCTCACCCAAGTTGATCCATGTGCCAAAACACATCAAACTATACATACACCCCCAATTAAAAGTCAATTTTAAAAATGTTGGCCCGGGCCACGTAGCTGAATTTGTTGGAACATCATCCAAATACCCAAAGGTTGCAGGTTCAATCCCCAGTCAGGGCACGTACAAGGATCAACCAATAAATGCATAGATAAGTGGAACAACAAATCAATGTTTTTCTCTGCCTTTCTCTCTCTCTCAAATCAATTTTTTAACAATTTTAAGGAAAAAATGTTTACACAACTGAGAGTGGGGGCTGTTGGTACAGAGGTGACTTTAAACACACTCTCAGTTAGAAACAAAGAGTAGTGGACCAATTTCCGACTAGAGGACTCCGCCTCATGAGGCACATCACTTGGTATCCGTCTCATACATTAAGTGAACTTGGATCCTGCCACCAGCGAAGCTGGGAAGTGTTGGTCAAGGGCAAAGCAAACTGCCTCGCTCATAGCTTTCCTGTTTTGGCCACATCGGTGTCCGTCCTCATTTCCTGGCAAGCAGGGTCCTTCGTCGGGGGTAACTGCCAACTACATGGGGACTTAAGAGCACCCTCATTGCTCTCTGAGCTCTGCTCACAGAGCTGCTTCTTCAGCCCTTGGTTGCCTCCGGAACTTGGACCACCAGGGCCCAGCAAGAGCCCCCTTTCTGCCCTCCTCCTCGCTTCTCCTGCTCCGAGTGCTGCCCACCTCCCAGCTCCCTGCCCGCCCCCGGCCCACCCAGACGAAAAGGTGACTCCCATTTGAATTTGCACAGTGTCTGTCCTGATCTGTAGGCAGTCAGCTCTTGGGGGAAGAATGTACCTGCCTATAATTCCTTACACGTTCTCGGTGCACAGCTAGTGTTGATTGGAGCTCATCTGATGACCACAAAAAGCCGTGGTTCTCCACACGGGGCCCCAGGCCAGCAGCAGCAGCAGCAGCGTCTGCAAACTCACCGAGTCAGACCGTCGGGGGGGCCAGCCCAGCAATCAGTGTTCATATACGCTCTCCGAGGTATTTTGGCATTTTCTGAGAAACACTACCTTTTGAGAACCCCTGGCCTACAGTACTGGTTCTCATCCGGACTGTGCATTACAGGTGAGAGTGGGGCCTGGGAGTCTTCTTTTCTAACCGGCGCCCAAGAGATACGGGTGTCGCTGGTGCTGCTGGCCAGGGGACCACACCTTGAGTCCCTAGAGCAGGACCCCAGCTTCATCTGAGGCTGGTCAAGCTGCCAGCTTCCCCTTCTCTTGCCTCCTACACAATCAAACATTAAGTCCCACCCCAGCCGGGTGGCTCAGTTGGTTGGAGTGTCTTCCCGTACACCAAAAGGTTGTGGGTTCGATTCCTAGTCAGGGCACATACCTAGGCTGCGTGTTCAGTCTGGTCAGGGCACATACAGAAAGCAACTAAGTCTCTCCCTTTCTCTCCTCCCCCCTTCTCCTCCTTCCTCTTTCTCTAAAATCAATTTTTTAAAAATTAACTTCTGCCAGCATTACCTTGAAGACATCCGGAGCCCAACCACTTCTCACCTCCTCCACCATCCTAAGCCCGGCCACCATCCGTCACCCGCCTGGACAGCCAGGCTGCGCCAGCCTCCCCACCGGTACAGCCGCATTTCTGTGCTTCCCCGCTAGTGGCTGGTGGCTGCGCAGCAGCCAGGGCAAGCCCCTTCCACCTCGGCTCACAGGTCACATCGTGCCACCCTCCGCACAGTGTCCACCAGTTGTTCTACTTAACGTCCAACACCCCCTCCCGCCTTTTACCTCATTTCCTACCACTCCCTCTCCAGCTGGGCTGACCCAAACCATAAATACCTTCCTGCCACAGGACCTTTGTATGTGCTCTCTTCGCGTATCTTGAAAGTTCTTCCCCGTAGCCACTTCACTCACTTCCCACTTCATGTAGGTCTCGGCTCAGCAGAGAGGCCGCCCGCGGCCTTCACATTTAGTTCACTCACACTCCTGCCTCCCCACCACTGCCTCACGGCACTCTCGTTCCCTCTGTATTCATGACCTCTCACTCTGTAACAGATCATCCCCAAACTGAATGGCTCTGCCCGCAATAATGGTTTATCATCTCACTTGGTTTCACAAAAATTATATTTTCCTATCAGTTTGTTGAGGGCCAACAGTTCAGAAAGGGCACAGCAGGGACAGCTTAACCTCTGTCCTCAATGGTTGGGACGTCATCTAAGAGAAAAAGGCTGAGGACTGAGGTCACCTGAAAGCCCTTCATTCACACGCTGGTTGTCACCTGAGAGCATAGCTGGAGCTGTCGTCTGGAACCCTCAAGCATGGCCTCTCCATGTGGCCTGGGCTTCCTCCCGCTGTGGTGGCCAGATGCCAAGATCAGGGCCCCGAGACACAGAGAGAGGGTCAGGCAGGAACCGTATCCACATCACATCACTCCGCCACGTGCCGTTTATTAGATACGGGCCCGCAGTCCGGCCCACGTGCAAGGGAGGAGGGTCCAGAAATTTGCAGACATACTTGCAAAGCCCCACATTCTCCCTCACCTTGCTTTACTTTTTCATAGAGCCGTGTCACTTCCTGACATATTATGTATCTATTTCTGCGTGTGTCTGCTGTCCTTTCCTGTCCAAATGTCCGCTCCTTGGGAGCAGAGCCGTGTCTGCCTTAATCACCCCCTTTGCTCATGGCCATGCCTGATGCATCATAGGTGCCCATATATGTTCCTTTGAGAGGGCCAATTACCATGTAGTAATGCCTGCTCGATCTGGAAAACAATCAGACTGTTGGCTGGAAATCCAAAAAACCTGCAGAGAGAATAAAACAATCTAATAACAGAGAAGAGGACCGGAGAGGCTTAATGCAGTGATCTCCATCATGGAAACTAGGCCGTGGCTAATGGACATGTGGCTTTCTGTCCACTTCCTGGAACTCGTGCTGACCTGTTGTCCAAGTGAGAGATGCCTCCTTTCCCAAGTGGTCGGCTTTCTCCCAAAGGGGAAGGCCTGAGTCTTGGGTTCTTGGTATTTCGCACATAAACGTGCAGTGCTTCAAACTCAGCGGCCACCTAATTGAGAGACACCAGGTACGGGGGAATAATAGTAACAGCTGTTGTTTACTGTGTGCTGGGCGCCGGGTACGATGGTAAACATTTGAAATACACTGCCTCTAATTCCTCAGAAAATAATTGCATCCATTCTGCGATGAAGACAGTTGAGACCTAAGGAGATCAAGAACAAGGGTCTGGCCCATGGAAGGGACTCAGTCAATATCAGTAGAATGATTGGACTCCATGATCAGGCTTTGCCTCCACATTGCATACAGCTGACCACTCTACACTGTGTGGAGATACAGAACCAGAGTCTACAGTTTGGAGTCTGTTATTCATAATAATAAATCGATTATTTGATCTTAGGCCGACGGCTCCGGAGAAGGCACATCCAGGCTAAAGCAGAGGGAGACGCATCACCCAGAGATACTGAGAGGGAGACAGATGAAGTCCCTCGGATGCTGAGGAGCCTCCTGTTGTGGTTGGGTGAGTCCGTTTTGTGGTCTGTTAACACTGGGTAGCTGAGATAGCATTTTTGGAATTTTACGCAAGGAAGAATTTTATGTCTGTTTATGTGACTCTGTGAGAACGGCAGCCATTGTAGTTGTGCAATAGATTGCTCTTGTCTCCCCAGCACGATTTTCTTCCAGGGCCCCCAGCTTCCTGCGAACTCTCTCCCCACTTGGGGAGGATACCAGTCAAGGTGCCTTATTGTATAGCCCGTACCCACCGCCCATAGATTAGCCAATGAGAAAACTCTGTTTCACCACCTGCTACCAACACTGCCGCCCCGATTGGTTCAGAGCTGGATAAGGAATCACACGGAGCCAATCTGAGCGCTACCTGGGACTCCTGAGCTAGAGGTAGCATAAATGTGCCTTTAAAGTGTCCACTCTCTTAGCTTAACTGCATTACCCTCACCTCCACCTCTGCTCCGCTTACTCGCATCATCCTGAAGGGAAGGAAAGATTTCGGTGCCTCCCTCTAATGGCCGCCTTCACTGATGTTGATACGATATAGCAGATATTAAACTCTGGGGATGGAGAAGGGTTGATAATTACTTGTAAGGCAAAAGAAAGTATCGGCTTCCTTCCTTTATATTTTGAGTGTTCTTTAAAAAAAAAATCTCGGCAGCATATTGGTACCAACAAAGACCATGTTTAAACATGGGCGCTGGATTCCTGGTAATGATCGGTTGCTCATCTTCTTATACTTTCAGCGGCGTCTGTTGCCCAGCAGCTCTGTGCTGGTCCTTGTCATAAGCCCTGGGGACACAGCATGAGTAGGCAGTGTCCTCTGGCCTTCGGCCCACCAGAGCAGCAGAGCATTGGAGCGCGGCTCTCCCTTGTCCTTAGCTGTGAAGATCACGCTCCAAATGCATCTGCCGGGAACCCCCACGGTAGCCTGCTAGCCCCAGCTGAGTGGCTCGGACCGGCAGCCCCATCCTCTTCCCTGGGGTCCCGGAAATTCTGGTGAATCCTCCAGGAGAAGCTCTCGCATTTGTCCACGCACCATGTTATTCTGCTTTCAGTAATAGGAAATTTCAGACTTAGGTTTTATCTCATAAGGTTTATTATTTTTTTTAATTCAAAAAAAATTCTTTTCATTATTTAAAAATTCAAAACTTATATGAATATATGGTATTAAAAGTAAAAGTCTGCAGCCTGTCCCCGAGAAAGCCACGACTACCAGTTTGCTGTATTTTCCATCAGACTTTTTAAAAGTTATAAATTAGCATATTGATTATCTTTTAAGGGAATCATCCTCTTCACACTATTTTTTGACTATACTTTTCTTTAAATAATACATTCTAGATGTGTGTCGTTCTCCACACTGCCTTGTCCCTCATGTGGGTATTTAAATTTAAATAAATAGGCCTTGGCTGGTGTGGCTGAGAGGCAAATGTATTTCTTGCACATCGAAGTTTCTCTCCCTCTCTTTCTCCATCCTTCCCCTCTCTCTAAAAATAAATGAATAAATAAAACCTTTTCCCTGGTTGGAGTGGCTCAGTGGGTTGCGTGCTGGCCTGCGAACCGAAGGACCACAGGTTTTGATTCCCAGTCAGGGTACAAGCCTGGGTTGCAGGCCAGGTCCCCAGTTTGGGGTGTGTGTGAGGCAACTGATAGATGTTTGTGAAACATTGGTGTTTCTCTCCTTTTTCTCCCTCCTTTCCGCTCTATAATAAATAAATAAGATCTTTAAAAAATAAAAATAAAACAAATAAATAAAAGATTAAGTAGAATTGAGCCTTCAGCTCTTCAGTTGCACTAACGACATTTCCAGTGCTACACGTGGCCAGAGGCTACCATATTGAGCAGATGTAGAACATTTCCATCATCCCCAAAAGTTCTATGTCTCTATATAAATTTTCTACTTCATTTTTTTCAGACCATGCATCAGTTTTCTTCATATGGAGATACAACAGAATACTTAATCATTTCTTCTGATGAACACTGAGGTGTTTTTTCCCATTTTTCACACTTGTAAACAATGCTGCAAAGCACATTTTCATGCATAAAACTTGGCTCACTTGTGCCATGGCTCTGCAGGATAAAGTTCTAGATCTGAAAATGCTCACCCCGAAAGCTATAAAACTCCATTCAAATTTTCATCTTTAAAATAAAACCTTTGTTATTTAGGAGCTAAGACCAAGAGTAGATGTTCTTCTTGGTTAGTTTGTCTGATTATATGTCAGTACAGGGCAGAAGGAAGGAAAATGATCTGTGACTTTGGATAATTTTAATATCCACAAATTATCACAGTACAATATGTGAAGTTGCACCTTAAATGGGAGTTTAGTTTTGAAGCCAGTGTAGAAAGTAAAAAAATAAAATAAAATAAAATACAGTGAGAAAATTGCCCTTAAATTGCAAATAAAGTACAGTCCTTGTGCACATTATACCTTTTAATCTAAAAGTGAAGGCCAGAGTGAGAGGCAATAGCATTTATTTGAGATCAAAATGATAGCTATTTGGGAAACCCTGATTCGGGCAGAAACCCAAATAGAGTTTCGATTAAGAGAAAAAAGCAAGGGTATTTATGAGAAAGGGAGGGGGAACAATTACATTAGTAGAAGATAAGCATTTATATTGGTGCAGATAAGCTAGTTCTAATCAGTGTTTTTAACTTTCAGTCTGGTAGCCATCAGTCTCTACTCATAATATCTGCTTCCTTCTTTGCCAACAATGTTGCCTTTGGCCCAGCCCAAAAGTTATTTTGCCCTGTTTTAACATTCCAAAGGTTTGAGGCATAAGATGTGTAAGGCTGTTCCTTTGGGATGGCAACCTTGACACCATTTTAAAGTGGCTCCATTTTTATTACTTTTTTTACATCCCTTCTCTTCCTAAGTCTGACGTAGCCCATTAGTGCTCTACAGCAGGAAGCACTGAGTGTTTGATGGACGAGGAGCCAAATGAAGAAGCAAACCCACTTTGGGTGTCAGTTTTCCCATCCACAAAATTGGTGGGTTAGAACTCCCAACACCTGTTCAGCCAAACTTAATCTTGTAGACCTAGGGCTACAAGAAACGTACTACCTAGACCATAAGCATATAGTGATGCCCATGAGAAACAAATGTAACACCACAAAAACCAGACACAGAGAAAGTAAATAGCTGTTCATTCATAAAACGTTGTCAGTGAATCCAGTATTTTAACACAATGCTTCTGAAGCCCCTCACTATTTTGAAATGTTAAAATAGATGGTATGTACACAGTTTCCACCTCTGGCCATGATGGAGTAACAAGGACTAGATTTATCCTCACTTCTTAATTAACAAACCGCACTAAACTTATGAAGCCTACATTTTTCAGACACTGGGCAGGAGGAAGATCAAGCCTGGGTTGTCTGAGTTCAAGGGAACAAATTAGATGAACACTGGGATTGCTGGATTTCTGGCTGGAGGCACAGTGAAGAAAGCAGAAGACAGAGGAGGATCTCCCATGTAGCGTGGGTGTCTCCCTGAGTTTAGAAGGCAGATATTGGAGTTCATGCCCTGGCTGGTGTAGCTCAGTGGCTTGAGCACCAGCCTGCGAACCAAAGGGTTGCCGATTCGATTCCCAGTAGAAGCACAGGCCTGGGTTGCTGGCCAGGTCCCCAGTGGGGGGTGCTTGAGAGGCAACCACACATTGATGTTTCTCTCCCTCTCTTTCTTCGACCCTTCCCCTCTCTAAAAATGAATAAATAAAATTTTTTTAAAAAGAACAAGAAGACAGGTATTGGAGTTTAGAAAGTCTGAGGTCACTGGAAGTTGTTGGACAGAATTCAAGAGCAAAAGGAACAGCACAGAGAAAGAGCTCCAGTAAACTCCATGAGTCCCTTTCAGTCTTTGCTGAATACTAAGATACGTGTGCAGAGGGTGGAAGTTTACAACACCGGCGAGGGAGAGGGAGTGACTGAGAAGCTATGAGACGAACAGTTCTCAGAACTCAGTGCTTGAAATTTTGCAAGTTCCTATCAGCCCAATAGGAGAATTCTCATTGATTTCTCAGGATATTGACTAAAGACCACAAAAGGGCCACATCTTAATTTTCTGTCCTAATAAAGCTTAAAAACAAGCCCCAAAAGGATCACACTGAACTGCAAGAACCTGAACTGCCTGCTAGAACAAAGCCCAACACTCTTTAGAGAAAGACTACAAAATACAGATATTCAGCAACGTAAAAAATAGCAATGTCCAGCACCTAATGAAAAATTACTAGACAAGCAAATAAACAGGAAAATATGACCCATAACCTGGAAAAATATCAGTCATAGAAACAGACCCAGAATTGAAAAGATGATGAATTTGCAGACAAGGACATTAAAACAGCTGTCATAACTCTGTTCAAATATTTAAAGGAAAACATGAATAGGGAGGAGAGAACGGAATATTTAAAAAATAAATGGAACAGCTAGTGATGAAAAATGTATCTCAAGTGGAAAATTCACTGGATGATATTAACAGTAGATTAAACCCTGCAGATGACAAGTTCAGTAAACATGAAGACATAGCAATAAAAAAGAAATCCAAATTGAAGGACAAAGAAGACAAAAGATAGACAAACATGCACATAGTCGGTGACCTCTGGGACAATATCAGTTTGTCTAACATCTGTGTAACTGCCGTCTTGGATTAGGAGGAGAGGAGGGGAGCAGAAAGAATATTTGAGGAAATAATGGCAAAAATATTTCAAAATATGATGAGAACTATCAAGTGAGAGGAGCAAGAAACTAAATGAACCTAAAGCAGGAAAAAATAAAACCATGCCCAGATATATCATCAGTAAAGTCCTGAAACCCAGATAACTAAGGGAAAATCTTAAAAGCAGCCAGAAAAAAAGTCTTTTAATTGTTTAAATTAAATATGTAATAAATATTTAATAAACATATAATGTTCAATATACAAGAGAAAGAGAAGAATTATATATCCTGTCAGACACTATGCAAGCCAGACACAGTGGAAGTATATCTCTATAAAGTGCTAAAACTGTCAAACTTAGAGTTCAATACCCAGTGGAAATGCCTTTCAAAAACAAATGCAAAATAGAGATCTTTTCAAATGAACAGAAGCGAAAGACTGTGTCACCAGCAGAATGCACTGCAAGAAATGACAAAGAACATTTCTCAAATGGAAGGAAAATGAAACCAGATAGAAAACTGGACCTACATAAAGGAGCAAAGAATGCCGAAAGTGATCATTGTAAATACTTGTTTTCTCCTCGTTTTTAACATCTTTAACCGCATGGAAAGAGGGACAGGAATTTTACGGAGGAGAAATCTCACAGACACAACCTGGGCCAGGGACGCCCGTTTACGTTGTCGGCGAGAAGTCATGTGTGTAGCATGTGCCCTTGAGACAATGTGGTGGTAGCAGCTCTACCTCTATGGTCTTCCTTCCACAAACATAACATCAGACAAATCCTGACTGAGGACATTCTGCAAAATAAATTAATCTGTCCTCCTCAAAACTGCCAATGTCAAAAACACGGTCAGCCTGAGAAGCTGTCACAGCCCCAAGGAGCCTAGGGAGACATGACAGGTAAATGTCATGTGTTACCCTGGGTGGGGGTTCTAGCACAGAAGAAGGAGATGAGATAAAAACAGAAGGAATCTCAATAAAGCAGACACTTTTGTTACTAATAGTATATCTGTTTTGGTTAATTAATTGTAATACATGTAGCATCCGAATTTAAGATGTCAGTAACCAGGGGAAACACAATGAGGAATGTATGGGAATGCTCAATACCATCTTTACAGTTTTTTCTGTAAACCTGAAACTTCTAAAATTTAGTTAAAAAAAAAAAAAAACAAAGAAAGAAAGTCCTGGCTGATGTGCTCAGTGGATTGAGTGCTGGCTTGGGAACTGAACAGCCACCGGCTCTATTCACGGCCAGGGCACGTGCCCGGGTTGTGGGCCAGGTTCCCAGCTGGGGGTGTGCCAGAGGCAACTGACCCATGTATCTCTCACACATCAATGTTTTGCTCCCTCTTTTTCTCCTTCCCTTCCCATCTCTCTAAACATAAATAAATATTTTTTTAAAAGATAATTGTTTAAAGCAAAAATAAAGTATTTTAGGATTTATAAGTATCAGTGGTAGTAAAAAGCCATGACAAATTAGCACAAGAGTCATGAAGGGGAAATGGGAGTAATTTGCCACAAGGTTTTTAGATTATGTGTGAAGTGTTATAATAACATTTGATGGCAGACTGATAGTAAAGATGCATACTATAGGCCCTAGAGCAACCACTAAACATTGAAAAGATGTAAGTAATAATTCAAGAGTAGATATCAAGAGAAATCCTAAAAATATCTAACCCAAAAGAAGGCAGGAAAAAAAAAATAAAGAACATGCCCTGGTCAGGTGCTCGGTTGGAACATTGTCCTGATGTGCTAGGGTTGTGGGTTCAGTCCTCAGCTGGGGCTCATGCAGGAATCAACCAATGGATTCATGGACAGATGGCATGGCAGGTCAGTCTCTCTCTCAAATAAATCAATAAATAAAATGTTTTTAAAAAGAAATAAAGAACAAATGGGACAAGAGAAAACAAAGAGCAAGATGGTAGACTTAATTTCAACCATATCAAACATTAAGTATAAATGACCTAATCATTCTCATTAACAATTCAGGCTGCTTACAAAGGTGAGACCCAACTATATCCCGTATCCAAGCAATATAGTTTAAGTATAAAGACTTAAACATAGATTAGAAGTAAAGAATTTGAGAGAGAAACACCATGCAAATACGAAGCGGAGCAAAGTAGAATGGTTAGACTGCCAGGGGTAAGAGGGGACAAAATGAAAATGGAGTCAGTTCACCCAATGATATAATCCTAAACGTGTCCTTAATTACACAGAGCTGAAAGAATTACACACGTACATGGAACGCAAAACAAAAACATGAATTTGTTTGACACATGGACTGGGAGTTAACCTGTGGGATAAATTCCTATTAATTGAATACGGGGTCAAAGCATATGTTGATTTAAAATTTGATGAATACTGCCAAATTGTTCTCAATGAGAAGTGGTCAAGTAAAGGAACAACTGCTGTTAATAATAATAAGAATAATAACTTTCTTTTTTGAGCACCTACTGTGTGCCAGGTTATTTCTATTTATTAACCTTTTACTCTGATCATTCTGTTTCTCTTCCATTTTATGGAAGCCTGTTGGAGTAGAGGATTTTAACAGGAACTGTGGGTGCAGGGAGGGCAGACTACAAGTTACGATCCTCCCAAATTCTGGAAATCTTCACTTACACACATTTTAATTTTTCCTGCATGTTTGGGAACCAAAAAACTGAGACTAGAGTAGCCAATTCATCCTCCATGTTTCCCTCTCCTGCAGGATTTCTTTGCTTTGTTATTTTAGCTCCAGAGGCTGGAAACCGCCTTCCAATGAAGTTTTCTTAATGGACATTGAAATGTGAATTTCCTATCGTTTTCAGGCATCATGAAATAATCTCCTGTTGAATGTTTCTCAGCCATTTAGCCAGAAAAACGAGCTTCATCTTTTTGTGTGTGTACACCCCATGCAAATTGGATCCTGTGCCCCTCCCCTTTCAACATTTTCAACCACCTCTGCACCGCCCCCCCCACTCAGCCCCCACCCAGCTTAGCTTGTTGCCTTCCATTGTGAAAAGAAAATTCCATGAATGCAGAAGCTGAGACACATGAATTTCTGTTTCTCCTCAAGGTGCTTACCTAAGATGAGCTTTGTGATTAGAATGCAAAGAGCCACCCAAAGGAATCTCAATCCCATTGGACAAGACAAGCAATTATCAGATGGCTGGACTGATTGGGTGGTTAAGTATTCTCCTAAGGAAGCCACTTCAACAGTGCCTTCCTGGGGCTTAACCAACAGGGTGTGGCCTGCTAACTTTTGCTGTAATTTTTTTTTTATATTATTCTTTTTTTCCTATCAGTTGCAGCCAACGCAGGTTTTAATTTTACAAAATTAGAGGGCTGGGAAATCTCCCCATTTTGTTGCCCACCAAGGTAACCTCTCAGTCACTGAGTGCGATCCCCCACGGTAAACACCGGATCATCTGTTGTCTAGAATGAGGGTATGGGGCAAAATAAGGTTACTTGGAAGCGGGGGTTTCTTCTAAGATGCAATCTGCCATTTCTGAAAGTAAAATTCCAAGACAAATTGAGAGATCCACTGTTGAGGGATGCATCCAAAGCAAAAATTCTTGTGGACTTAAAAAAAAAAAAATCACAACTGCGCCCGAAGCACACTAATCATTTTTAATCAACTTTTTTCTTTTTGTCTTTCCTGTGAAAGGCAATCTCAGAATTTGAAAGAGCCTATTCACTGGACAAGTTGTAATATTCATCCTCATTATGAAAATGGCAGGATTGCAAAAGCCAAACACCAACCCAGTGAGAAAGAGCTTACTTAACAGGGCTTTTGGCCCGAGGAGCCCAATGAGATTCCCCATCTGCAAAGGGTAACTTGAAGGGAAATCCTGACTCCAATTATAAAGCAAAGACAAAATCCCTTGAATCCTTTCAATACATCCATCTTCTCTGGCCAAATTGTGTTTTTTCTTCTCCCCACCCCCTCCCACATTTCCATAAACAATATGACTCTCAGCCAAGCCCCTTGGTGGGCAAATAAAGGCAGAGGGCTGAGTAAATTTGCTTCCCAGCAATTATTTTTGTGAGGTCACGGAGTTAAGCATTAAAAGAATACTACCGCGGCCCGGGTATTCAGTAACTGTATGATGTGTGCTGCAAAACTGACAAAAGAACTCAGCCCCCCTTTGGCTTTCATACCCACAGAAATCATTGACCACTGGGCCTTTGTTCCCTAAATTCATCCAAGAAGCATCTTTCACATGAGCGCCCCTGCATTGCAGCTAATCCCCGCCTGCTCTCTGTTTGGTCACTTGCTCTGTGTCTATACCCGCAAATTATCAGGATAATTATGATCGTTAAAAAAAAAAAAGAAAGAAAATAAAGAACAGAGCGGGAAGAGTAAAGAGAAAGCCACCGAGGTCTTCAGTGAACAGAGCAGGAAGGAGCAAACTTTCTGCAAAGGGGGCAAAGAGTGAATATTTTCAGCACTGAGGGGCACACGGCCATGTGACTCTGCTGTGGCGTGAAAGCAGCCAAGGACAGCGTGTAAGGCAACGCTGGCGGCAGCTGCGTTCCCATAAAACTCTCTCTACAGACACCGAAATGGAATGTATGTCACTTGCCTGTGCCATAGAAATAATAGTCTTTGGATTGTTTCTCCACCATCTGAAAATGTAAAAACCATTCTCAGCTCGCAGGAAGTGGGCCTGCAGGCTGTAGTTTGCAGACCCTTGATCTATAGAATGAGCTGGCCTTGGAAACCACTTTTGGGCTGAAGTTTGTGGATCGGATTTGATGGGTCTCGTCACACTCACAGAGCAGGGTGGACGCTTAGAAACACAGCTGGACAATGATTTCTAGATGACGCTCTCCTGTTCCAAATATGTGGAGGAATCCCAGGGATTTAAGCCAGAAATTGGACTTCATGCCACCCGCCCAGAAAAATTCTCAGCAGGCTTTTAATCACCAATTAATGCACCCAAATCCTAGGAAATTTAGCATTCTGGTCAAACAGCGGAAACTGTCACGAAGTGCGTTCCTGAAGCCACGTTTCTCAGCCTTGACACTGCTGACATGGGGGGCCAGAGAGTCCTCTGCTGTGGGGGCGGTGCCCTGGCCTCCACCCACTAAATGCTGGTTGCATCCCCCAAGTGGTACAACCCAAAATGTGTCCAGACATTGGCCCCCCCGGGGGACAAAACCACCTCCAGCTGAGACTCGCTGATCTACATCGGCTCCGTCAACAGGACTTCCTGTGATGGAGGAAGTGTTTGCTCTCTGCACTGTTAGCCACTTGCAGGCACAAAGTACTTGACAGGTGCTCATGTGCCTGAGGAGCTGAATTTTAAATTTGATTTAACTTGAATTATTTTAAAGTTAAATTGAGGTAGCCACATGTGGCTAGTGGCTACCATAGTGCATGGGGCTACCTCCAACCCCGCCCCTCAGTGGCGGAAACGGGAGGGACACAGTTGGGTGTTAAGAGCAGGGACTCAAGTCAGACACTGATACTGACGTACATTCATTTTACTCAATTAACACGTATTGATTGAGGACCTACTATGTGTCTGGCACTGTGCTGGGGATGCACAGATGAACAAGAGAAATAAAGTGCCTGTCCTTTGGGGACTTCCATTCTAGTGGTGAGGAGAGACCAAAATATAAATTTAAATAAAGTAATTGAAAGTCATGACTTGGTCTTGGCAGTTAAAAAAAAAAAAGTGGGTTGGGAGAGGTTCTACTTTAGATCCGATGTTGCAGAGACGGCTCTCTGAGATGATATTTTAATTAAAATCGCAATGTGAATCACATAATACAGTGCACACTGCCCAGACTAGAACAAAGCGTAATGAATGTTAGCTGCTCTTCCTCTTGAAAGCCAGCAGTTCACTTTTTACGACATTACCTTCCACTGTGCTTCTCAGGCATTCTGCTGATCTGCAGTTTCACATCCGTTACCCGCATTCTACAGAGGAGGAAACGGAGGCACGGGAGCTTGTTCAACATTGCACAAGTGTGGTGCTAAAGGGCTGGCTACGGTTCCTAAGCACCAGAAGGCTGTGGTGTGCCCCAGGGGGGAAAGAAATGTATTTGGGGAGACCCATTAGCAGTCTCTCCCCATTGTCCCTTCCCTCTAGCCCCTGGCAACTAATCCAATTTCTGTCTCTGTGGATTTGCCTATTCCGGACAATTCATGTAAATGGAATCATATAGTATATGGTCCCTTGTCTGGCTTCTTTCGCTGAGAATAATGTTTTTAAGGTTCACCAGGTTGTAGCAGGTATTAGTACTTAACTCCTTTTTGTTTGTTTATCTCTCTCTCTCTCTTTTAATTTATCCTCCACAAGTTTATAAGTATGCATTATAATATCGTTAACTATAGGCTCATTGTGGTACAGCAGATTGCTGAAGCTTTTTCATTTTGTATGACTCAAACTTTGTACCTGTTAAATAGCAACTCCCTGTTTTTTCCCTCCTCTCAGCCCCTGGCAACCACCGTTCTACTTTATATTTCTATGAGTCTTATTATTATAGATGCCTCATATAAATGGGATTATGCAACATTTGTCTTTCAGGGATCAGCTTATTTCACTTAGCACGATGCCTTTCAGGTTCATTCACGTTGCAGCATATGACCAGATTTCTTTCTTTTTTAAGGCTGAATAATATCCTACTGTTTGTATAGACACTTTCTTTATCCATTCATCCATCTCTTGATAGACATTTAGGTTACTTCTACATCTTGGCTACTGTGAATAATGGGGCAGTGAACATGAGTATGTGACTATCTCTCTGAGATGCTATTTTTAAATCTTTAGCATATATACCCAGAGCTGGGATTGCTGGATTACGTGGCGGTTCTACTTGTGATTTCGTGAGGAGCTGCCATCCTGTTGGCCCGAGCGGCTCCACCAGTTTTGCAGTCGCACTAGTAATGTATAAGGGCTTCAGTTTCCCAACATTCTCACCAATACTTGTTATTTTCTGTTGGAGGGGCGTGGCTGATAGTGGCCAAAATAATGAGTATGAAATATATCTCGGCAGTTTTGGTATGCATTTTCCTGATGATTAGTGACATTGAGCACTTTTTCATATGCTTGTTGACAATTTATATTCTACATCTTCTTTGGAGAAGTGTCTACTCAAGTCCTTTGCCCATTTTTTAACCAGTTTACTTATTTTTTATTATTAAATTACAGCAGTTCTTTATATATTCTAATTATTAACCCCTAGTTTATTGTATATTCTAGTTTATTATATATTCTAGTTATTAACTCCTTATTCAGTATATGGCTTGCAAATATTTCCTCTCATTCCATCCACTGCCTTTCATTCTATTTTTCATTCTATTGATGGTTTCCTAGACTATGTAGGAATTGTTAAGTTCGGTGTAGTCCTGTTTGTCTACTTTTGCCTTTGAGACCTGTGCTTTGGTGTCATATATAAGAAATCATGGCCCATTCTAATGTCATGAAGATTTTCCCCTGTTTTTTTCTAGGAGTTTTATAGTTTCAGGTCTTAGGTTTAGATTTTTAATCCACTTTGAGTTCCTTTTTGTATATGGTGTAAGAGAAAGGTTTATCTTGATCTTCATTCTCTTGCATGTGGATATCATGTGGTCCCAGCACCATTTGTTGGAGAGATTATCCTTTTCCCATTGTGTTGTCTTGGCACCCTTGTTGAAGACCATTTGACCATAAACATGGGTTTATTTCTGTACCCTCTATTCTGTTCCATTGATCTACTTCATTCCTTTTTACGACTGAATAATATTCCAATGTATGGATATATATATATCTTATTTTATTTATCTCTTCATGAGTAGACAGATATTTGGGTTGTTTCCACTTTGGGGGTATTAATAATAATGCTTCTATAAACATTCACTTACAACTTTTTGTGTAGATATATGTTTTCTATTCTCCTGACTATAGTCCTGGGAGTAAAATTGCTGGGTCAATAGAATTTCTGTTTAATATTTTGAGGAACTGACACTCTTTTCTAAAGTGACTGTACTATTTAACATTCCACCGGATATGTGTGAGCATTCCAATTTTTCTATATCCTCAGCAGCACTTGTTACTATTTTTTTTATTGTAGCCACCCTAGAGGGTGTGAAATGGTATCTCATTGCAGTTTTGATTTGTACTTATTTGTATTTCTCTAGTGACTAGTGATGTTGAACACCTTTTCATGTGCTTTATGGCCATTTATATATCTTCTTTGGAGAAATGCCTATTAAAATTTTTGCCTGTTTTTAATTAGGTTATTTGCCTTAAAAACAATAAAATTAACTTGTAAGAGTTCTTTATTTGTCTTGGATACTAGTCTCTTATCAGCTATATAATCTGCAAATAGTTTATAGCTAGATGTTAAGCAGGCAGTGAAATGATCAGATCAGTGATGATTTGTGCAGGCTCATTCATCCAGAGCTGTTTACAAAAGGATAGTTAATTACGGTATCTGTGGCTTTCTTTGTATGTTCAACTCATCAGCTAGGAATGGTATAGTTTTAAGCATATTAGAGGTGGCTTAGAATAATGATGCATTTTAAGGTGTATGTCACCATATGTTAGACACTGTCTTAAGTATTTTATGTGTTTTAAACTCATTTAATTCTTCTGTAATTGCTCTCATCCATCCAATTTTATAGATGCAGAAACTAAGGTACAGAGAATTTATGTACCTTGCCCAAGGTCACACAGCTAGTAACTGGTGGAGCTCAGATCTGAGCCCAGGCTTCTGGTTCTCAGGTCTGAATATTCAACCTCAGCACAGCAGTGAGTCTTGAGTGCAGCTGAGCATCTTTCTTCTCATCTGAAATCTGTTTCCTAGTTCGTGGCCCAAGGTGGGCTCAGCCTCATCATTCTAAAACAGGGTTATTTAATTTGATGATCGCCCATGCCCATTTCTTCTCAAAAACCTGTGATGTTTTGGCCCCATCTGTCTTAACCAGGCAGTTAGAGACGGTTTTACCGCTTTCTGTCTCATTTACATCATCTCAGGGAGGCACT
This sequence comes from Pteronotus mesoamericanus, assembly GCF_021234165.1. Taxonomy (NCBI): domain Eukaryota; kingdom Metazoa; phylum Chordata; class Mammalia; order Chiroptera; family Mormoopidae; genus Pteronotus; species Pteronotus mesoamericanus. The sequence continues at coordinate 6,008,357 of NW_026555105.1, forward strand.
GAGTGATCTGGGGTACAGTTTTTGCAGTCACGTGTTCCCAGGATCAAATGCCAGCTCTTCCGTTTGGATGCTGATGGGACTGTGAGTAAACCACGTCACCCTTCTGCAGCCCAGTGTCCTCACCTGTTACCTGAGTCTCGCCGGGTACAGGTTATTTCCGAAGCGAACTGATGTAATGCATTCATAGCACCTTACTCATAGTTTACACCCAATTAAATAACTGGCAGTTACAATAAACACCAATTATAATTTAACAGTCAGCCACAGAGGTATGATGGGTTTTATTTAACTAATAAGGATATTTGAGGTTAGTGACAGTGAGTGACAGGGTAGGCTCAGGACCACACTGGTGCTGAGCGTGAGGACAGGCTTGTACCCTGGCCTTTCAACACCCAGTCCTGCGGGTGTTTTCTCCCATAATATCTCCCCAGAGGACCCAAGAACCAAACAAGGATTTCACATGTGAATTATTTATTCAATCAGATTCTGGAAACACCATACAATCTTGCATGACAAAATATATAATGCGTACACGATTCTTTTTCTTTATATTTCACTCAAGGGAAATATAAATATGTATTTGCAAGTTAAATATAAATTGTATTCCATCAAAAGAAACTGTGAAAATCAAATAGGGATTATGTAAAAGGCTGATGTTACAACTTAATAACAGTGAAAAAAATAATAAGCTAAGATTTAATTATAAAATTTTTCTATTGAGATATAATTGATGTATAACAATGTGTAAGTTCAAGGTGTCAGCATGTTGGTTGGATACATTTATATATTGCAACACGGTTACTACCATAGCTAATGCCTCTATCACGGGGCATAAGTATCATTTCTGTTTTGTGGTGAGGATATTTAAGATCTAGTGCCTTAAGAATTTTGAAGTAAATAATAATGGGGATGTTGACCAATTGTAAGATTTAATTGAGAAAAGTCAGAAAGAGTCGATATATATTGAAACATAGGGTTTTCCTATAAAAAAACAAAAAAGTTGCCACATGAGAAAGAAGTGAAGGATTAAACTATTGCCTTTTTTCCTTCAAACTATAGATTCCACGGTGAAATCCGAGGTGTCTGTCTCCATCTCAGATTTGTTTTCCTTCCCTGATAGGCAGCACGAAGACAACCCTCCACCTTAAATGAGGCCTATTTCAGGAAGAATGTTGACCCATGAGGAAAATGCTATTGTATTCATTTGTCAAGGAATTCTTCTCCCTGCTGAGCAGCAAAAGTTGTTACATTTTTTTTCTTTTCCTAGCAGCATCACTATTAAATTCCTCACTAGTCAGGAGAGAAATGCCAACAGTTAATCTCCAGAAGCTTTCTACCCCAACTCCAGGCAGAGTGGCGCTCACATGGGCGTGCGGGGTGCGGGGCGGGGGGCGGGACTCACAAGAGTTTCTCAGAGGCCAGTGAGCCGGTGGCTTGGTGCTGGGCGAGAAGGATCTTCTGGGACATTTAATAAGGTTTAATTCAGTTTGTGGCTGAAGCAGCTTGGGCGTGTAAATTGCAGGAAGCGGCCCCAGAATTAAAGATGCTCCCTCCGAAGCCCTGCCAGGAAGGGGTGGCACCAGGATCATAAATTGCCCTGCGGCTTTTCAGGAGTTTATGAGCTCCTGGGCCTCCTCCCCACAGGCTGCAGGATGACTCTTAACACCTCATTAGGGTTGTTTTTTACCAAATGCTAATGATAAAAAGGAGCCCTAAAAGCCTGGCTCATTTGGGTTTTTTTAAATTCTGAATTCTCTCCTCTGGAATATTAAAAAAAAAGTCATAAAATAAAAACACAATACAGAGCCCACATGTTGGGGAAATACGTTAACATTTTCAGGTGGACGGGGGTCCGGAAGTCAAGGCTGGGCCCACAGGGAGGGAACGCCCCTCTCCTCCTGTCATCTCCAAAATGTTACGTCGTCAGCTATGAAATATTTTCAACTTTTCCTTTCTCATCAGAACGCAGCTTTGCCGCTGGGGCCTTTTCTTGAGCTGTCTCTGAAACATTTGGGATAGTCTGTGGCATCTATTAGGGCCAAAACTCCCCCCCCGGCCCCCTGCAAAAGAGGTCAGTGCTAAAAAGAGGACTATACTCATAAATTCCAGAGCAGTGAGAAATGTTACTGTACATGAACTCTGGAAAGGTTTTGGCTTTCTTTTTTAAAAAAATTTTATTGATTGATTTTTAAAATTTTTTTTGAGATAGAGGAAGGCAGAGAGAGAGGGAGTGAGAAAGAGAAACATTGATTTGTTGTTCGACTCATTTATTCATTCCTTGGTTGATTCTTGTATGTGCTCTGGACTGGGGATCGAACCTGTAACCTTGACATAGCTGGACGACGGTCTAACCAACTGAGCTACTTGGCCAGGGTGGCTGGGAATTCTTTTTGATTCTGAGATTCTGGTGTGAGACATGCAGTGAGGATTTAAACTCGAACCACTCGCATTGGACATCCAGTCAGTCACCATCTGGCTGTGTGACCCTGGCATGGGACCTCTCCTCTCTGTGCCCAGCCTCCTCACCTGTCATCTAAGGCCAAGAGTGGCAGTAGCTACCTCTCAAATAGTTCCGAAGATTGAGTGAGAGGATGCCAGTAATACGTGTTGCACAGGACCAGGCAGACAGCAAGTCTGCAGCGAGTGGCACTTGTGTTCATTCGTGTGTTCGTTCATTCATTCACCGATTTCGCACCCAGCACTGTGCCAGCATCAAACAGTCTCAAAGCGTGCACCCTCCTGGGCTGCCCTTTCTGCAGTGGTTCTCCAAGGTGCGCGGAGGTAAAGGCAGGAGGCAGAATCACTAGTCCGCTGCTTGCAAGGCCTGGGACCAGCGGTGAGTCGCTCAACCTCTGGAGTTGGGTTGGGGGAGTGGGGTCCCTCAGGGACCCTAAGCCTTTTACTGTATATGAACAGAATCTCTCAGCCTCAGCACTGTTGACACCTGCATCCTGATCGTTCTTTGCTGGTTTGGGGTGGGGAGGGGGGGCGGTGTTGCCCAATGCATTGGAGAGTCTTTAGCGCTGCTGTTGGCTTCTACCCACTAGATACCCGGAGCAGCCCCCCGCCAAGGTGTGACAACAAAAAACGTCCTCATCATTGCCTCTGGCTGACGACCACTGCTCTGGGCGAATCTGTCAAGGTCCCCCACACCTCAGTGTCCTCTCTGAGCCAGAATATCAGCCTTATCTATTTCACAGACGGTTGGACGTGAGAAGGGAATGAAATGCGGCCTTGCGCGGCGCGCAGAGAGCCCCAATGGAAGTGATCTATGAGCCCGTACGGATGCTTCCCCACATCCCTCCACTGGAGGGAACTTAGGAGAGCCAGGCTTATCCCTTGGCCGCAGGTGCCCTGGACTCTGGAGCGTCCTGGATTTGGCAGGGAAGCCTCATCCCGCCCTGTCCCAGGTGCTCCGGGCAGGGAAGCCAGCAGTGCGGGGTCTAGGCAGCCCCGGCCAACCGGCACCTGTGAGTGATTTACTGGCCGTCCTCCCAACTTGGACTTTGCCAATGAAGAGGTCCAGACAGTGACAGAAAATCAGACTTGACTCTTTAACACGCAAACACAATTCAGCTGCAAGTCCGACCCCTCTTGGGGCAGGCTTCTATGCGTCGGGTAAACAAGGAAACTACACTTGCTTCCAAGTCTCTTTTTGTGGGAAGCTTCTAGAAACCCCAGAAATTCCCATTTGTGCAAGGGGCAGATTAATAAAGAAGAAGGGCCCTGGCTGGGTGGCTCAGTTGGTTGGAGCATCGTCCGTGCACCAAAAGGTTGCGGGTTCAATCCCCAGTTAGGGCACATACCTAGGTTGTGGGTTCAATCCCTGGTAGGGGGTGTGTATAAGAGGCAACTGATCGATGTCTCTCTCTCTCTCTCAAATCAATAAACATATCCCTGGGTGAGGATTTAATATAAAAATTTAAAAAGGAAGAAGGGGGAGAAATAGAGCATATACCATCAGAGTGTATGACGTTGGGCAAGTCATTCAACTTTCTGAGCCTCAGTTTTGTCATCTCCATTTGGTTGTATGGATCAAAGGAGAAAAAGCAAGTAAAGAGTTATCTTGCCCGAGCCCTGGTAGAGTCCAGTAGCTGGTGGCTAAATATGACAAAAGTTTTGTTTCCTTGCTGAGCCGCAGGCTTTGCTAGTCCTCAAGGTACAGAGGACATGGGGTGACCACTTCATCCAGGTTGGTCTGGAACTTAGCCCTGAACATGTCAAGTCTCAGGAAATCCTGCAGTCCCGGGCAAACAGGGATGGTTGGCCACCCTGAGGAATGACGTTGGAAGTGATTTTCTGGTTCAGTGTTCTGGGCGGAGAGCCCAAGAGGGTTAAATTGTGAGTCGCCAGGGGCTCAGGAAAAGCTGGGAGCCCCCGCCCCACGGGCCGCTCCAGGAGAGAATGCGCTTGGTGCGTCCGAGGGAGGTTTACGAGCACTCTCCTTGAAGGTTTAATGGTCCCCAGTGATTTATCCTATCTGGAGAGCCGTTGCTCTAAGGAGAAACCTGCTTCTCTGAGCCTCTGCTTTGCTTTACCATCAAACCTTTCATCTTCCCTAAGAGTCGTCTCCATCCTCCATAAATAACCTCCGTGTGGCCACACAAGGGCAGGGCCCCCGCCTGCAAGACTGGACTCCTCAAATCGCGGTTGTGTAAACCAGTTTGACCAGAACATGGGGTGCTGCATAGGATCTGCTGGGAGCGTTTGGAATGGGTGGAAAGATGCTGGGGTGGCCGGGTCTGTGGAACGATAGAATCACAGGCAACCTGTTCTGCAGGTGAGGAAATTAACCACCAAAAGACCTTCCCCAGGTCGTCTCTGAGTATTTAGCGTACAAGAACGTCTTCCCACGGTGGAAGTCCAGTCATGATGTCCACTAGAACTTTGCACGTAGAGGGACGTTTTCTGTACTCTGGACTGTCCAATGTGGTAGCGACTAACCCCCAAGTGACTGCTGGGTGCCCCAAATGGTGCTGGTGTGACCAAGGCACTTCCCATTCCCAGAACCTCAGAAGGTGACCTTATTTGGAAATAGGGTCACTGCAGATGTAATTAGTTCAGAGTAGGGTGGGCTCTTATCCCAGCGACCAGTGTCCTTGTAAGCAGAGGAGAGACACAGAGACCAGAGACAGAGGAAGAGGTCACCATGTGAAGACAGAGGCTGAGATCGGAGCGATGGATCTGGAAGCCCTGAGGCTGCAGGATCGCCAGGTGTCCCCAGAGTCTGGAAGAGGCAGGAGGGTCCCCCCAGACCCTTCAGAGGGCCTGGCTCTGCTGACACCAGGATTTCGGGCTCCCAGCCTCCGCACCTGTGAGAGGCTACGCCTCTGCTGTCTTAAACCCCCCAGTTTGTGGTCATTTGTCCCGGTGGCTCTAGGAAACTGAGATACACTTAAAAAGGTTCAACCAGTTGACGCTCCTACCAGCCAACACATGAGAGCTCCCGATGGCCCTTGAATCTATACCCTCACCCACGCTGAATGTTTTCCCTCTCTAAAAAAAATTGTTTTTGTTTGTTTTGGAATAACTTAAATTGTAGAAAAGTTGCAAAGTGAGTACTGAGTTCCCATAGGCCATCAATCCAGCATCTTGAATGTTAACATCACCCTGGTGCCTTTGTCAAAACTAAAAAATTAGCATCAGTAAAAGGCTACTCACCAACCTGCAGACTTCGTAGGGACGTCACCACCTTTTCCATTACTGTCGTTTTTCTGTTCCAAGATCCACATTGCATGAAGCTTCCGTTTTTTCAGGTATACGCGTATCTTTATTTACTACCTGGTAGGAAGCAGTTTGAGAAGAGTCCTTCTAATCCCTTAGCAGAAGTTCTAATAATCTTACATTTGGAAGTATTTCAAACATTCAAAGACGCACAAACGAAGTAACAGACCTGTTTTACACCATCTAGATTTCATAAATGTTAATATTTACAAGTCCACAACCCTTTCTTTGCATTCACAGAACATTTAAAACCTTGAGAACCAAAAGCTGACGTGAGGCTTTGTTTAGTCCTGATATTTCGCCTGATTTGGAACGCAGTACCTGCATTTTATTGGAAATACATTAATGTGTTTGATTACTGGGGCTGCCCAAGTTCAGCGGGGATTATGTAGCACAGGTGTATGCACCATATTACCTTCCTAAAATCTGGGAAATTCTAAATTTTGAAACATATCCAGCCCCAGGAGTTTCAGATAAGGCATTGTGGAATTCCATTAAACTAGTTTTCAAATCTTCTAAGTACCGGTTTAAAGAGAAAACAGGTATTACAGATAGAACTAAGATCCCTCCTTGACCTCATTTCCTCCTACCCCTCCCCAAGAACCCCCAGCCTGAACTTGGATTCCATCATTTTCCTGGATGTTTTAATGCTTTTACTTAACAGGGGTACTCATGAAAATAAACGATGTTATGTTGTGTTCTTTGCCCCAAGAATAAAACTCACTTCACCCAGTTTCAAGTTTGAGTAATATTTATACTGTGTCCTCTGACTAAAAAATGAGAAATCAATAACAAAAAGATGACTCCAGAAACCCCACGCATTTGGTGAATTTAAGACACGTCTCTGGAAAAGTCATGACTAACAGGATACACTTTTATTGAATTTTGAAATTATTATAACTTGACAATAATTAACGTGCTGCACAAAACTTCCGGTTTGCAACTATGGTGGTACTTAGGAACTTAAATGCTTACATTTGAAAAGAATAAAGGAGGAAAATTATTAGGCAGTCATTCAACGTAAGAAATCAGAAAAGTAGCAGCTGAATAGTCTCCTCAAAAGCAGAGGAAGGAAATAATAAAAACAAAGGCAGAAATGAACAAAATAAAAACAGAGATACAAAAGAAAGAATCAACACAGGCAAGCATTGAAAACTCTGATAAAATTGACAAACATTCAACTAAAATATCAAGGAAAAAAACCGAACAGCACAAATAAACAGTATTATGAGACCCTAACTATGTATGGAACAACATTTTAAAATACAAGGACATTATGAACAATTATATGCCAATAAACTGGAAAACTTAGATAAGTAAATGGGTTACTTCCTAGAAAAATATGACTTGCCAAAATGGACTCAATCTGTAAAATCAGGTTTTTCAAGAATTTAACAAGCTGACTTTAAAGTTTTTATGGCCGAGCAGATGGCCAAAAGGAGTCAAGGAAACTCCCGTGGAAAAACTGGTTGGGAGGATGTGCCCTGCCCAACATTAAAGATCATTTTATAAATCTTTAGTTATTGAGACAATGTAATATTGGAGTAGACAAAGAAAATAAGAGCAGTAGAACAGAGTAAGGAGCCCAGAAACATGGCCAGATGATAAAGAAAATTATTATTATAATATAATAGCACAGATCTGTGGAGAATAAGAAATATTCAGTAGGCTCTGGCCAGAGAGCTTAGTTGTTTAGAGCTTTGTCTTACTAGGCCAAGGTTGCAGGTTTGATCTCCAGTCAGGGCACATACAAGAAGCAACCGATGAATGTATAAATCAATGGCATGACCAGTTGATGTTTTTCTCTCTCTCTCCCCTTTCCTCTTTCTCTAAAATCAATAAAAAAAATTAAAGAAATATTCAATAAATGATACAAGAGAACCAATTATGCAGAGGAAAAAACAAGCTTAGATCTCATCCTCATGTGATATATAAACATGTATTCTAAAGGGTGAATTTTTGATATGTGAATTATATCTCAAAACAAAATCTCTTCCAGATGATTAAAGACTTAAAAAGCGAGCGTTTAGGATAAAATGTAGGAAAATATTTTTATAAACTTGAGTTGGGAAATGATATGTTAGATACAAAAGACATTGCATAAAGGAAAGAAAATTGATGAACACAGCTACATTAAAATACAACAAACTGATAAATATAACTATATCAGGGGACACCACAAAAAAATTGGAAAGATGAGCTAGTATCTGGGAGAAAATTACAATGTTTTATAATTATTAGAAGATTGTTCAGAATAAATAAAGAACTTATACAAATCAGTAAGAAAAAGCCCCGATAATGTAATAGAAAAATGGACAAAATACTTGAGTGGGCGCTTCACAAAAGAGGAAGCACGAAAGCCCTGTAAATGTATAAAGTGATGACCAATCTCATTCATGATCCAGAAATGCACGTTAAAGCCACCAAATTGGAGATCAGACGCCTTCAGGGTGGTACAGCCTAACATATTATACTGTGAATTTCTACTTCTTAGTCCCTTCACCTCTTTCACCTGGTCCTCCAAAGCCCCTCCCCTCTGACAGCTGCCAGTCTGTTCTCTGAATCTATGAGGCTGTTTCTATTTTGTTTATTTTATTTTTTTTTAGATTCCACATATAAGAGAATCATATGGTATTTGTCTTTCTCTGTCTGAGTAATTTCACTTAGCACAATACCCTCTAGGTCCATCCCTCCTGTTGCATGTGGTAAGATTTCGTTCTTTTTTATGGCTGAGTAATATTCTACTGTGTCAATGTACCACAGCTTTTTTATCCACTTATCTGCTGTTGGGCACTTGGGCTGCTTCTATATTTTGGCTGTTGTAAATAACGCTGCAATGAACATAGGGTGCATATGTTCTTTCCAGCTGGGGTTTTGGGTTTCTTTGGCTATATTCCCAGAAGTGGAATCTCTGGATCATAAGACAGTTTTGTTTTTGATTTTTTGAGGAACTTCCATACTGCTTTCCACAGTCGCTGCGCCAGTCTGCATTCCCACCAACAATGCACGTGTGCTCCCTTTTCTCTACATCTTTGTCAACACTTGGAAGCAGAGGAAAAGAGAGATGCAGGAGGTGGACCGCACCCAGCCTCTCCGGCAGAAGCCGAGCTGAAGAATCTCTGTTTTTAAGATTTTACTTAGTTTTTAGAGAGAAGGGAAGGGAGGGAGAAAGAGAGGGAGAGAAACACCTTTGTGTGAGAGAAATATCGACCAGGTGCCTTTCGCACACCTCCAACTGGGGACCACCCACCACCCAGGCATGTGCCCCGACTGGGAGTCAAACCCGTGACCTTTCACTTTGCGGAACGACGTCTAACAAACTGAGCCACATGGTCAGGGCTGAAGAATCTCATTTTGGCTGCTAATTTAAAAGTGTGCAAAAGAGAAAGTATCCAGAAAAGTGTGTGAAGAAAATGAAGTGAATGGCGTGCTCACGGGACAGAGAGACCATCTCCACGCATCCTTATGGTCTGAACATTCGCAGCTCAACAGCCAGACTCAGAAGCTGCGGAATCCCCTCACCTGAGCACCTGGGGCAGCTTCTGAGACAGTCACTCAAATTAGAGAGCAAAGACACCGCCAGGATAAGGAGAAGGGATGTCACTAGATGTCTGGTGACATGAACGATACCCATCAGAAGCAGAAGACATGGAAAAAGATTGGAGAACCATCTTCTCCTGCCAAAAGCAAATTCTCTCTGAGAAAAGAGTTCAAGAAGGGTGGATGGCAACGCTGTTGGCTGGGAGGCAGCTCAACGGGCTAAGGAAGGAGAAGGATCACATCAGGCAAATGCTGGCGCGCGTCCGGTTCAAGTCCCAGGCTTTCCCAAGTGGCCATTTTGCTCCTGATGTTCCCACGCAGCCCACAGAGGTCCAGAAGTACCGGGGATCCCCTGGGTCCCCAGTCTTTACGGTCTAACTGCTGTCATTTAATTGATGCTATAATGGCCCATATTTAAGTTAAATAGTCTTATAATGTTAAGTTAGTAGTTTTTCAAATACAGATTTTTTTAAGTATAATTTTTAGGAACACATTATTTTCATGTTATTGGACTGACTAAAATTAAATAGTAGAAGTATTGTATTTTGACTCAAATACAAGGTCCACTTTTCCTGAAATCATTGTTTAAGTTTAAGATGGATACTTTAAAACAATAAAGATTATTTTCTGGGTGCTATGAGTTGTGAGATTTTGTAAAGGTAACTTAATTTTTAACCTTGTAAGTTGTGATTATGAAAAGAAATCCAAAAAAAAAGAAGAAGAAGAAGAAGAAAAAGAAAAGAAAACAACCCCTCACACATCTGAACAAGAACAGAAAACTTCCCGGGGTCTTTCCTCCCCTCTGTTGGCACCGCAGAGGCTTCCCCCAGACGGCAGTTATCACCGTGCCTTCTCTGCGGAGCTTCGGCCCTCACTTATTGCCCCCAGGGCCGCAGCGCTGGCTGCTGTCTCAGCTTGCCCTCCCCAAAATGTTCCCATGGCCAGTTCATTATTCAGTTTTGGCTCAAATGCTACCTCCTCCAAGAAGCCCTCCCTGACCACCATGGATAAAGTGCTACCCTTCCCTTGAACCACTTTATATCACAGTTTCTTCAGTGTACTCATTGCTGGTCACCATGACCTTCTTTACTATCTGCTTATGGATTTGTCATCTGTGCCTGCATGTCACCTCCAGCTGGATGGCAGCGTGCAGCTCCTGGGGGGCAAGGACCTTGTCGGTAAGCCCTCGAGCCCCCGCATGCTGCGCAAAGGGCAGGCGGTGAGCGGGCAGCGGCTGCGTGGACGTGTGAACGCGACTTTGGAAGAACCCCTGTAACTACACACGTCCACCTTTACCCCAGTTTATAGACGATGAAACCAGGGCACACCTCGTCCGAGATCAGACACCGCGAGGTGACCGAAACACAAGAGGTCCAATGCCAGATGCCCTGCTCTTGACTGTGTCGGCCTCAAGCTGGGATCAGCAAGGAGAAGGGCCCCCCCAGTTTGCGGTTCCCCGCTCCTGCCTGGTTCTCCCATTCCGTCCCCTCACCTCCCTCCCACTAGAATCAACCTTCGTCTCTCACACTCGGTCCAGAGAATTAGGCAAATAGCCAGACTACACTGGGGTCACTGGGGCGCACGCAGAAGGTTTGGTCTGTTTCCCCTCAGAGATGAGAGGTGCCTTTACCACTGAGACAACGTTAGGCTGGAGTCAGACCAGTGATGTAAGGTGTGTGCATTACATTATAAATGATATTATATACACACATACATATATACATGCATATAATGTAATACATGTAAAATATATCATATATGGATAACACATAATATTGGGTTGGCCAAAAAGTCCGTTACGTTTTTTTCCATAAAATAAAAGACTCATTTTTCATTTTCACCAATAACTTCACTGATTTGGACATTTTGAGTATGTCGGCTCTCTCCCACTATTGGCGTCTAGTGGGTAGAGGCCAGGGGTGCTGCTCAGCCTCTTCCAATGCATAAGACAGCCCCACATAAAAGAATTATTTGGCCAAAATACCCATAGTACCAAGAACCTTCACAAACCTTTTTTGACACGTTTGATCATGATAAGTTCTGATAAAAGAAATTAAAACAGGAAAGAAAAGAGTTATAGGAAGCATTGGATGGAAAATATAATTGCATGTCGGATAGTCTGGGAAATCTCTCTAGGAGCTGAATTTTGAGTAAAAACCTGCAGGAAGTGAGGGGCAAGCCACGCAGACACCTGGGAGAAAAGAATGAGGAAGGTAACAGCGCGTGCAAAGGTCCTGGGGCTGGAGCATGCATGGAGGCCTCAAGGAGGCCACTGTGGTGGAATGGAGAGAACGAGAGTAAGAGTATCAGGAAATTGTATCAGAGAAGGTACGGGAGCCAGATGACGTAGGATCTTGTACGTGACAGACAAGGTTTTGGCTTCTGTTCCGAGTGAGACCCGCAAGGAGGCGACTGCGATGCCCACGCGAGAGGTGACGAGGCCGTCCCGCAGGGTTGCCGGGAACACCAACGGGTCAGGACGGGCCCCACCCATTTTATAAAGTTAAAAGTCCTGGGTGGCTTCATCTGCTCCTGTCACACCCGGAAACCGAGCGAAACAGGCCCAGTGCCTCTCCCCCTGAGGCTTAATGACACTCCGCAGTGGCGATTCCAAGCCCCTTTCCCGGTCTCTCCCAATAGCCATTGAGCCTCGAGTCGGCGGGGCTGGTGACCCATGTCCAGGCCTGGTTTAGGGTCAAGATGAAAAACGGCAGCTCCCGGAGCCGAGACCACAGCGTGTGGGTGTGGGTGTATAACACTTCTCTGCAATCGAGTTGTTGCCAGGAAGGAAAGGTCGCAAAGAGCCCGTTTCTCTGGAGAGTGGCTCCGGCCCCCAACCCTGCCGCTCGCTGCCCTCAGAAGGGAACCCTGGCCTTCCTTCTAGGGGAGCTTCCCGTAGCAACCCTGGGAATCCGAGGAGCCCTGTCTTCTCTGGAAATACGGCAGCCTCCCCAGAGTGGCCTGAGCAGGTGGCGCCTGGTAAAAAAGGACGGCGAGGGGGTTGACAGAGCAAAGGGAGGAAAACGTGGGCAAGAAGCGCAGAGGAGCCTGTTTTGTCTTAAAGAGCGTGGCAGACTGTCCCCCTTGAACCCCCCCAGGTTCTCCGTCTGGTGGGAGGCATCTGACGAAAGGGACGGCCTCCTACTATGGACCGCGTTGATCAAGCCACGTTCATCCGCTGAGCCCTGAGCCATCGAGAGCCCCGGGAGAGGAGTGAGGATCATGTATCTTCCTAAACAACCGCCAGGGTCGGAACAGAAAGGAAACACTTTTCCAGGTTCGCGCTCTCCGTTCCCTTCAGGATCAAATAGTCCCTTCCGTCCGAGGCCGGATTTTGTCTTTCCATCTAAACTGGGATCTCCACGGAGTCAGAGGTTCTGTTTCTATATATTTATTTATTTAGTATCTCAACAACCTGGAATAGAGTGCCAGGCAAGGGTGGCATGAACGAGTGAGTGGGTAGAGGGAGGGAGGGAGGGAGGGAGGGAGGAAGAGTGTATGGATGGTTAGGTAGGAAGGAAGAAGGAGTGTGTTCTCTGCAAAAAGCTAAACCATCACAGACGAGGCTAACGGCCCCTTTGATGACCCGCTTCCCGGTGTCTCTTCCTGCCCTTCCCCGTGGAAACCTCAGCCCGTGGGAAGGCAGGTCTCCAGGACGTTTCAGTGTCCGTCCCTACACGCACACGCATCTGCAAGGAATGTGTGGTATTGTTTGGGGTTTTCTGCATGTGTCTTGCACCTTGCTCCGGTTGGTCACTCAGTAACAGCTGTGGAGTTTCCCCAGTCAGTTCCTACAGGCCCGTCTCTTTCTCGTTAACCTACGGCAGAAGAGTTCTAGAGTTCGGGCCTGTCCCATGGCTTAATTGTTCAGTTCCCTACTGATTGACACGTGGTCAGTTCCCAGGTTTCCTTTCTCAGCCCCCGTCCTACAGCCCCCGTCCCTCTCTGTGTGCACAGGGGACGTGCATTCGTCAGTTGTTTGAAAGCCATGGGACACCGAGTGACCAGCTCACTGAGGGCCCTGTGCTCATGGGACTTTGAATTTAGGAGTCTTCAGAATCTGCGGTTTCTTCTCCATTGGTTTAGATGTGACCTGGTGGGAAGGGGGGGGGGGGGGGGCTGCAGAATCGAATGGGACTCATTTCAGTCCCAGCCTTTTACAGCAGCTCTGGAACCTCGGGCACAGTGACTTGTCTTTCAGGGTTTAGGTGTCCTCTGCTCACCCCTCAGGGGACTGTCGTGAAGGCTGACTTACATAGTGCGGGGTGGGGGGCGGTGCACCTGCCCTTAGGGAACCCCCAGTAGATACAGACGGTCACTGTCAAATGTAGTGTCTATCAGCCCGTAGGATCTGAGGTGTCCAGCTTAGACTTTCCATGCTGCTAACTTTTAAAAAGTGAATTTCTGGCAACTTCTCTCTAAAGTGACACTAAATCCCAAGCCAAGGCTTAAGAAAAATCTGAACGTTCAGATTTCCTGCCACTTGTAAGCCAGCATGACGCAGCGAGTGAGGCAGTCAGGAGAGCAGGACACTCCTCGGGAGCTAATTCCGACAAGATCTCAGGCTCTGCCCATCACCCCCGCCCGATCATTAACAGGAGCCAGGGAGAAGCCGCGTATTTGTGACGGCCGATTCCCGCGGTCCTGGCGCTCCAAACATCTGAAGGAAAAACAGTTTGTTAATTGCTGTCTAGACAGTTTATTGCGGCAATAAGATCAAACCCCAGAATGCTAAGGTTTGTGGTATGAATCATGCAGACTAAACAATTGTTTTATTGCATTTACAGAGAAGTTGATTTATAATGTCACCGGGTAATAAAATTCCTTCATGGTTTCTCGGAAATAATTTTGCTCCTTTTATGCCACTCTGTGATAATTCCACCACTCTGGGCTGTTCAAGGGTGTCCTCTGTCACATCATCCAAACAGTTTCTTCCCAGATGTCTTATTGTCATCAAGGGCCAGCGTTCATTCCATCCTGGCAGAGCCCTCGGGACGGCAGGCAGCTGGCAGGGGTGGCCGCCAAGGCCTAGCTCTTGTAGCTGAGTCCACTCACGCAGGACAGGCGGACAGTTCCTGGGCCCTCCGGCCTTCTGTCCTATTTGTTGGCAAAGGCCAGTGTGGCGTCTTCCCCTTCAGCACTGGGTCCCGGACGAAATGGACAGAGCTGGCCAGCTCTTTGGTGCCTCTGAGACCCCAGAACTGACGTCCCCCTGCTCGCAGCCTGTCTGTACCCTGACAGCCAGGAGAATGTGAGAGAAGGAAGGGACGGGGCCCCGTGCATGTCTCCATCACTCCCCCAGGCCCACAGCTGTCCTCCCGGCTGGCTCCCGACACAGAGGAGGAGCCCAAAGCTCAGGAAGTCTAAGTGGCTCGCTCCAGGTCAATGTTGGGAAGTCCTGGGTCTTCAGGCTCCCAGTCCAGTGCTCTTTGGTGCCAGAAGCCAAGCGACTTGGGATTAGCATCATTCCTGAAGGGGACATGCCCATTTTGCTCTCCCTTTTTTGTCCCTACACTGGCTACGGTAAAATCCATGGTGAGGGGCAGCGGATCCCCAAACCCCTGGACTCAAAGGCTCAATTTTTTAAATTGATGTGAATTCCATATAACACAAAAGGAACCATTTTAAAGTGGGCGATCTACAACTTTCACAACATTGTGCAGCTACCACCTCTGTCTAGTAAGGAAACATTCTCAACACCCTGAAACCCCCGTACTCATTGCTCTGAACTCCTCTCCTCGCATCAGCCCCTGGCAACCACCAGTCCACGTCTGTCTCCGTGGATTTACCTTTCGGGGTATTTAGGGAATCCTAGCATGTGTGAGTTTTTTATTCCTGACTTCTTTCATTTACTATAATGATTTCAAGATTCATCCACACTGAAGCCTATGTCCATACTTCATTTACATTTATGGCTGAATAATATTCTGTGTTTTATTCCTTATTTTGCTTTTTCATTCACGAGTTGGTGAGCATTTGGTTTATTTACAGCTTTGGGCAATTATGAATAGTGCGCTACCATGCATGTGGGTGAGCATGTATTTGAATGCCTGCTTTCAGTTCTTTTGAGTGTATACGCAGAAGTGGAATTGCTGGGTCAGGTAGTAATTCTATGTTTAGCTTCTTGAGGAAGCCCCAAAATGTTTTTTTTTTTCATAACAACTGAACCATGTTACATTTTCACCAGCAATGTAAGAGAGTTCCAATGTTTCCACATCCTTACCAACACATTATTTTTCATTTTTGTTTTTGTTTTGTTGATAATGACTACCTTACTGGCTATGAGGTGTTATCTCCTTGTAGTTTTGATTTCCATTTCCCTAGTGACTAATGATGTTGAGCATCTTTGCATATGCTTGCTGTCCATTTGTATATCTTCTTAGGAAAAATGTCTGTTTAAGTCCTTTGCCCATATTTTGATTGGGTTATTTGTCTTTTTGTTGAATTGTAAGAGTTCTTTATATGTTTTAGATACTAGACCCTACATCAGGTATGTGGTTTGCAATTATTTTCTCACATTCTGAGTTGTCATTTCCTTTTCTTTTTTAAAATAACATTTTTTAAATTTAATGATTTTAGAGAGGAAGAGAGGGAGAGAGAAAAAGAGAAACATCGATTTGTTGTTCCACTTGTTTATGCACTCATTGATTCTTAACATGCCCCAACCGGGGATCGACCCCACAACCTTGGTGTATCGGGACGACGCTCTAACCAACTGAGCCACCTGGCCATGACTCATTTTCCTTTCTTGATGATCTCCTCTGATGCCCCAACATTTTTAATTTCGATGAAGTCCAGTTTATCTAGTTTTTCTTTGCTGGGTCATGCTTTATTCTTTCTCCTATCACTCATGCTTTTTGTGGCACCTGTAAGACTCTACTGCCAAGCCCAAGGTCATAAAGATTTACCCCTATGTCTTCTCCTGAGATTGCTAGGGTTTTAGCTCTTACATTTAAGTCGCCAGTCCATTTTGAGTTAATTTTGTTCATGGCAGGAAGGAAAGGTCCATTTAGGTGCCTATGGGTAGCCAGCTGTCCCAGCACAAATACTAAATTTTGTGGACACCCTTCAGGTCTGATTTTCAGAGGCATCTCTGAAGGCTGCAAAGGTTTAGAGACCCCTCTTCTGATGCTCTGGGATTCAGAATCCCTTTCTTCTTCACTACAGGCCTGCAGCCTTCGCAGGGCGCCTTGCCTCTCAGAGCCTTCATGGCCTTCGGTTATACAAGGGGAATTTAATACCAGCGTCTTCTCCTAGGATGTCTTCGGGCACCCAGCGAGAATGAGTGTAAACTGCTCAGTGTGATAACTGGGACATGTTGGATGAAAGGAGATAATTATTATTCATTATTATTAATAATTGCATTTCAGGTTGAAGAGGTAAGGGGATTAAGGAGGAAAAATAGGTAGTTACAGGTTGGCCGTGGGACGTACAGTGCAGTGTAGGAAATGGAGCAGCCAAAGAACTCACACGCATGACCCATGGACACGAACATGGGGGGATTGTCTGAGGGAGTGGGGTGCTGGGTGGAGCAGTGGCAAAGGGGATATCAGGACAACTGCAATAGCATAATCAATAAATTATAATTTAAAAAATAATAATCATATTCCTACCACTGTTATCAAGGTGTTGAGTTGAAAGGATCTTTGTCCTTTGAAATTCCAGTTTCTGTTGTTTGCTAATAATATGGACAGATGTCTGAATTGCTTTCCTGAAGGGGACTTGCAGGCTTTTTGGAGCAACTGACAGTAAGTGCAAAGGACAAGGTCAAAGGGGAAGAGCAACTGAGGCTTGGGCACCTTCAGGAATCATTTGTTCTCAGCCTCGCCCAGGCTTCCCCCCGCCCCCTACGGTACCAAGGGACATGGTATCTGTCTTCCGCAGTGGCCAGGCTTGGCCAAGCCTGGACCCTCAGCACCTCCTGTTGCCCACTCGGCCACTGTCTTTGGATGCTCCGGAGAGCGTGTTTGGGAACTAGTATCAACACTCAAACTTCGAGAAACGAATGTAGGAAAAAATCTTCACAACCAATGGCTAGGCAAAGAATTCCTAAACTGGACACCAAAAGCACAATCGCTAAAGGGAAGACGTGATCGATTAGACATCATTAAAAGGGGAGGCATTTGCCCTGTGAAAGACGCCATCAAGAGAAGGCAAAGACAAGCCCGCAGAAACTATTTACAAATCACACACCCAACCAAGGCGTAGTCTCCAGCATGAAGGATCCTTGTGGTGCCGGGATAGGTAAAGAACTCCTGAAACTCAACAGCAAAATAAACATCCCAATTAGAAAGTGGGCAAAAGACACAGATTTTACCAGATGATACACAGGAAAAATAAGCTCATGAAGAGTTGTCCAACATCATTAGCTACCGGGGAAATGCCAAATTAGAGAACAAGGCAATATCACACACCAATCAAAATAGCCAAAAGGGGGAGGAGTGGTGGGGAAGGAGTAACAGGAGACAGTGACAACACCAAAGCCAGCGAGGACATGGAAAACAGTTTCTCCACACATGTGTTACAGACATTCCAAAAAACAAGTTGGGCACTTTCTTAAAAAATGACACATGGACCGGCTATATAACCCAGCAGTTGCCTTCCTGGATATTTATCCCAGATAAATGGGATTCACATTCACACGGAAACCTGTGCTCGGATGTTTATAGCCGCTCTATTCACTACGGGCCCAAACTGGAAACCACACAGATGCTCGTCAGCAGGTGAATGGTTAAACTGGGGACACGCACACCACCGGTAGGACTCAGCAGCACAAAGGAACAAGCCGCTGAGACACTCAGCAACCTGGATGGACCTCCAGAGAATGACATGTGTGAAAAAAAGCCAGTCCCCAAAGGTTACGTGCTATGTGACTCCATTAACTTTACGTCCTTGAAATGACCAAACCATAGAAATGGAGAACAGATTGGTGGTTGCCTGGGGTCAGGGACAGAGTTGGGGGCAAGGAAGGGGTCTGGCTATGAAAGGGCAACATGAGGGAAAGGGCATCCTGGCGGTGATGGGAATGTTCTGTGTCTTGGCTCAATGTCCACAGCCTGGCTCAAGTTTGGTAACTTGTTACCCTTATGGGAACTAGGTAAAGAGCATACAGGCTCTCTCCGTATTATTTCTTACGACTGCATGTGAATCTACAGGTATTTCAAAATTAAAAGTTTAAGTGAGTGTAGTATTGAAGTATATCAGATTGTTGTGTTTATATGTCAGAAATGGCCTGATATTGATTGGTACTTTCATGTGGTTCAACCTAGTATTTTTTTTTCCACTCAGCTGAATGAGTAGCATCCAGAACAGTTTGGCAGCTTGCTTTTCATTTTGCTCTACCACACGCAGAATATTCCAGACCAGTTCAAACACAGCTGCCTCCAGCTGCAGAACTACAATGCCATATTCTAGGTGGCCATCCCTTATTTTGACAGCTTCCTCTCTAGTGGACATTTTGGTTTTTTCCATTATTTAGCTTTTACATACAGTGTTGCGGTGTATTTCCCCCTCATACATCATTTGTCCTGTGTTCAGTGTGGGTCTAGTGATGAATTTCTAGCAGAATAATTGTTAGGTCAAAGGATATGTACATGTTTTACTTCAGTAAATGTTGCCAAATACCCGCTAAGGAGGTAGAACTAATTTTCACTCCCACCCAGAAGGCCAGGTATGAGAGATCCTGCTGCCCTCACTTGGCAAAGACAGTGTTATCAGACTTTGGTATTGTCTATTGTGATAACTGGAAAAAAAGTATATTCTATAGGAATTTATATTTGCATTGTTCTTATAATGCCTAAGGGTCAGAGTCTTTTCTTATACAGCTTCAAACCTAATCTACAGTATGCATTTGCAATCGCCTAAAGGGATTTTGCTGCATATTTCTTTTTATCACATGGAGTATTTGCATACAGTGTGTTTGCATGCAGGGGAAGATTAAGAAATATTTGAAGATTAATTGCCACACCCGCACGCCAGCACCCGGCCCTCTGAGCCTCGCCGTCCCCTCCTCAGGCTACCGGGGACAGAATGACACTGAGAAATCAGAAATGTGCCTTCAGAGGACAAGCAAGGGGACGTGGACAGCAGGCGGGTCAAAGAGCCGGGCGCCCTGGCCTGCACTTTCAGGGCTGTTCCCACAGGCCGCTGGGCGCTGGACCCAAGGACCCGTGAGCTTTGCACGGCCCGAGGGAAAATGCAGAATTTGTAAACGGCCGCAGAATGAACCGTGCTAACCGGCACCTGCCACTGAACTGAGCTTACTTTTTAGGAGTCTTTCAATCGCAAGGGCAAAATATTCTATTATTTCTCTTTTCTTTTTTTTATTTTCTGCACATTTTTATTTCTTCTTCTGTCATTTGTATACAATGACAACTTTATTATAAGGTTGTTTGTCAAATATTCTACTCTTAACAAATTAATAATTGCACATTTATTTTTTAACATTTCAACAATTACATGTATGTCTTATATATGAAATATATTTATATATAATGTTATATGTAGTAACATGTTATTTATAGTAACACACATCATATTATATATAGAGACACACATATAACAAAATTGAAAGGGCTGTTTGTTATACCTTGTCATTTAATACAAACAATGAGACATTCACTGAAACATTTGTTAAAGCATCCATTGAACTTTTGACCAATAACAAATACACAAGAAAATGGCAGATGGGTGGGACTTAGGCTGATAAGCCTGTCATGCATTCACGAATGCTAACTGGGAGGATGGTTCGGAACATTCCAGATGTTTTTTTCTCCCCCTGATCCTGGATGCTCCTGGATAACCACCAGGGCCTTGGAAACCTCTGGTACTGAGCTGCCCCACCGTGTGCTTAGTCATGGTGGGCTCAGGCGGACCCCCACACCACAGACCTCGGTCTGGAGATCCCTCTGTAAACTGGGACTCAGTGAATTAGGCCCCTTCGAGGGAGCCTTCCTTAGCCTAGGGAGCCTAGGGAGATTTACCTAAGCAAGCATTATTTTCTGTCTTGTTTTCCTTTCTTCTTTTTCTCAAGCATAATTCAGATCTCAGGAAAGCAGGAGGAAGATAAGAAATTGCCAGGGAACAAGGTATCTCTGGCTTCTATGCCGTGCAAATGATTGAGGTTTCGATCATGAACATGCGGCACATTTTCAAAAAGTCTATTTCCCAGGTGTTGGGACCGTGACCTATAGCGCTAGAGACACATGAGTTGTTCTGATTTTGACCTATTTTCCTTGTCTTCTGTTCCTGTTCACTTTTGTATTTATTTACTTTTATTTCAGTGGCGGGGCGGGGGGTGCCGTTAAGGAAGGGTGAAACCAACTACTTCCTATTCATCGTTTTTCTCTTAGAGTAAAATTTTTCTTAGTTTTTCAATGTGACAGTTGGGAGATGGATTAAAAGTGCAATTACAGAAGTCTTTATTGATTGATTTTAGAGAGAGAGGAAGGGAGAGAGAGAATGAAATATCGAATTGTTGTCATTGGTTGATTCTTGGATGTGCCCTGCCCCGGATCAAACCCGCAACCTTGAGGTATTGGGACGATGCTCTAACTACCTGAGCTACCCAGCCAGGGCCAAAATGACAGGAATTGATATTTTCATTTTTATTTTTATTTTGGGTATCCTCTTTAAAGAACGCTGGTGGGACCTTTAAGAAAAAAGGCTGCGCCACATAAAACAAGAGCAGCAAAGGATGAAGTGGCAATAAAGGGAGCCTCGGGGGGCTGTGTGCCTGTGCCCTTCGGATGGAGACTGTCCCCCACCTTCCATGAAAAGCAGCCTTCTTTTCACGGGAAGCCAGGCCCCTGGGTTATTAGGCTCACAATGAGTTCCCCAGATGTAGTTCCCGTGAGTGAGGATTCTCAGAGGAATAAAGAGAACCCTAGAGGCTTCTGTTTGTTTTGTTTTGTTCTGGTTTCAGTAAAGTCTTGAATAGCTAACGCTTCCAAGTGGTTCGAAATCGCAAAGTCTAACCGACAGAGAGAAGTCCCTTACCTACTGTCCCACAGCCCCAGTTCCCTTCTCATAGTGACCGCCACTCGTGCGTTCTGTGCAACGCTCGGGGATATAGGGTGCGTGCCTAACCAAATCTAGATCCGCCGATGCCCCCTCTTTTTTGTACACTGTTAACGTTCCTTACAGAGTGTTTGGCTCCCCTTCTTGCACGACCCCTTGGTTTCAGCCATTGTTCCATCCCCATACCTGCAGAGGTCATCAATCTTTTCTATGGCTACATAGTGTTCCACTGTAAATGTACCTTAATCTATTTAACCGGTCCCAATTGATGAGGGCGCAGCGTCTCTTTGATCTTTGGCTATTACAACCAGTGCTCCCTTGACTAATCTTAGTCGGACATCATTTCACACATGTGTGAGTAATTCTGAAGGGCGCATCTCTCCAAGTGGAATTGGTAGATCAAAGAGTTTATTAGCCCATTTGTGGAGAGGAAGGACCCGAGGTGCCCGTGTTATTTACAAGGCTAGCTTTTCATGCCTTCAGTTTCACAGCCTTCGTATTTAAATTTAGGATACCCAAGTAATACATTAACAGGTTCTCCCTGTGGATTAAACCAATAAATAAACAATCCAGAAGGATAGAAGGCAGTGTGTGGAAGTCCCCCCCGAATTCCCAGCCCCCCAGCGGACAGCACCGCAGTTACCTTCACACAACCAACCACCGTGAGCAGTTAGTGCGTGTAATTCCAGACCTCCCTGTGCATTTCTGTTCCTACCTGTATGTAGTCATCCCTTTCTGTCTGTGGGGCACTGGTTCCAGGCCTGCCTACAGATACCCAAATCCGCATGTGCTCAAGCCCCTTCCATAAAACGGCAGCGCATTCGCGTAGAGCCTGCACACATCTACCGTATACTTTAAATCACCTCTACAGTACTTGTAACACATCACACGATGTAAATGCTATGCAAATAGTTGTCATGCAGTAATGTTTAGGGAGTAATGACAACCAAAGAAAGTCTGTGCTGTTCACTACAGATGCAACCCTCTCAGGCTTTGCACGTAGACTTGTCCGCCACAAGGTATCATTTTTTAGAACATTTTAGATCTGAGGTTGGTTGAACCCAGGAATATGGAAACTGCAGATAAAAAGGGCCAGCAGTACCTATTTCTTTTTTTTCTTTTTGTACCTATTTTTGGGTAGGTCTAGGTAGGTAGATAGATTTATAGACAGATGTAATATGCACATCGGTGTTTGTGAGTGTGTCTGTGTAAATATAAAAGTTGACAGTAGTGTTTGTCAAACTTCTCTGTGCCAAAGAGTCTCTTATGGACTTTGTTAAAATGCAGGTTCAAATGCATTGTGACTGGGGTGGGACCCAAGATTCCCCGTGTCCAACAAGCTCCCGGGTGACACCACTACGCCAGAGTCTCGGTAGTTTTTTAGTTTCTGACTTGTTTTGTTTTTACATAAATGAGGTCATACCCACTTACTATTCTGCAGCTCACTTTTCTCCTGGCCAGGTCGTTGGGGAAGGTGATAGCGATAAGGCCTAATATGTGGTGCGTGCATGTCGATACTCTAAACGTGTATGAAAGAAATGCGCTTTAATTGATTTTCAACCTGGGAAGCCTCTGCAACTCTCCCAAACTGGCGGCAATGAATTAAAAGGATTGGTGGCGATTTTAGAAGCAGTTTTTATTTGCTAATGAAATTAAGCCTCAAGTGACATGTAAATTGTTTCTGTTCAGCTCATTATCCTCTCCTGGCACCAAGCGATAGCGTGTCTTGTCACACCAAGCGGTAGCGTGTCTTGTCTTTTTTTTTTTTTTAATTGAATTATTTTCCATCACCATTTATACCCCTTATACCCTCCTCTACCTCCGCCCCACTTCCCCCACTTAGGGCACCTTTTGAGAATGGTACAGACTTGGAGACAGAAGAAAAAGAGAAAAGATTCTAGTTTCTTAACATAATTCACGTCCCTGGCTAAAAATGTTTTCCATTGGGCATTTAATTAGCATAGAGAAAGACAAACAGGACGGCAGAGTCCTTTCTGCAATGTGCAGCCTTCTCTGTCATTTCTCACCTGTGCAAGAGAAGGGGTGGACGGTTTGAATTCAGGGCGGTCACGGAAGGACACAGCAGGGTCTGCAGTCGCGCCGGTCACTTGTGCTGGAGGCCAGGGACCCCTCCTTCCCTCACCCCTCCCTCGTGCGCTCTGCCCCCAAATCTCCACTTGGCATCGGGAATCCATCCCTCGGCACCTCCCTTGCTCCCCGTCCACCCTCCCAACTGGGACTTCTGCTTCCTCTCCAGCCTCATGGCTGGTGCCTCCCCTTTGCTCAGCCCCCTCCAGCTCCAAGGACTTCCACTCCTTTGACTCGTCCAGCTCCCTAGAGGCCATGCTCTTCCCTCTGCCTGGGATGCTGTCCTGCCCACGTCACCTGTTCCCGCCTCCCGCAGGTTTCAGCTCAGAGGTCCCTCCTCAGGGGAGCCCCTTGGACTAGACTAACCCGGCTTCCCACTCACGCCCTGGGCTTCCTTTTCGTACCGGTAATCCCTGCGCGGAACGGCAGCTCGCCCCGTATCTGGGGGTGACTGCGTGGTTGATACCCGTCTCCCGCCACCAGACCATGGGTCCCACGAGGACAGGTACCACGTCTGCTTTTGTGTTCTGTCGCATCCCAGTGCTCCTCCCAGGGCATGGCGTGTCCCCGGGGGGCAAGTAGTGCTTTGGATGTTGGAAGGAGAGAGGGCTCAGGGCATGTTGGCTTTTAATATCGTTATCAATACTGTGGCTGAAATGATCTGGTGAACGTGCTGAAGGGCGAGGTGACAGATTGGAGCACACTGGGTTCGGATGGTGGAAGGGGCCAGAAACCTCAGCTAGAGCCTTTCTTTGCAGCTGGGCCAGAAGGTAGGATGGCAGGTAATGATGGCACCTGTGAGGTCACCTGCGGTGACCACGTCTTGCCACGGCTGGTACTTGACAGGGAGAAAGAATAGCCATTGCCTGCATTTCAAGGCAATACCCTGGGCCCAGCGCTCTCACAAGGACGTGCGTAAGAGTAGACCAGCTCCAACCAGTCTTAGGAGCAGGGTGGAGCGGCAAAGAGCGCCCGCTCAGGTGCTTCGGGCCCACCCCAGAGTCACCTGACTCTCCTCTTGACTCTCGTCTTGGGCAGTCTTCTCTTTGGGTGACCTCTCCCAGAGAGAAGTCACCAGGCCAGCTGTGAGCTCAGTGTCCAGAGACAGTGATAATCACGGGGTATTATGCAGATTCGATAGGTTGGCGCACCTGTGACCACAGGCATCGCTAAGCACTTAGGAAGCAGGATGTTCTATCGTCCAAGCCCGTCCTGAGCCGCAGAGGACAACGTGGGGACGCAGAGCGAGAAAGAAACCGAGCAAGTCTGTAGCGGAGGTCACTTAGCAACGCCGAGGTGAAGGGTGGGCAAAACCATCTGCTTCTAACAGAACCAATTGAGCACCAAACATGCAGCTCTAAAATGTGAAGACTTGATCATCTGTCCTTCTTTTCCTTTTCCAATTTTTTTTTTTAGAGATTTTATTTAGTTATTTTCAGAAAGAGGGGAAGGGAGAGAGAAAGAGAGAGAGGAACGTCAATGCATGAGAGAAACTCCAGTCGGCTGCCTCTCCTGCTCCCCCAGCCAGAGACCGGGCTCCCAGCCCGGGCCTGTGCCCTGACCAGACTCGAACTGGCAGCCTTTCAGTTCACAGGCCAGCACTCAATCCACTGAGCCGCGCCAGCCAATTTAATTTTGTCCGCTGCTGTACCCCCCGTGCCTAACCTAGTGTGGGGACGAGGGTGGGGCCAAGGAGGCTCCTACTTTCTGTGCCCCAGGACCCTCCTGCCTCACTGTGGTCCCCACCCTGGCCTGGCATATGGCGCATGCTCAAAAAATAGTTTTCAAATGAATGAATCCAGACACATGGAAACAACCAGATCTTTGAGTTAACCTTTCTCCCAGATGTTTCAACTTCTGTTTGGAGGAGCCTCAGGCTAACTTGGTGACAGTTTCTCTGACCCTTGCCTCCCAGAAAAGAGACGTTGCGATCACCGAAACAATGGTGATAATGCTGATATTTAGCCTTTCTGGAGCTCTGCACATCTGCCTTCTACAGATCTTGCCAGAACATTTGAAGGAGCCATATCTTTTTCATGCTCCAATACGGGGAAATAGGTTATGCAAGCAAGTAAGGGGAGAGAGAGGGAGGAAAAAATGGCTGACTGACTACTGTCCATGAAGATAATTTCCATGTAGAAAAGGCAATACAAGCGCCGACTGCATCAGTGTTTCAGTCCTGCCTCAGCCTGCTGACCAGCTAATTTTGTTCTACAATTGACCTTTACCTCAAAAGCAAGGTGGTGCTGTTTTATAACTTTGGGGACACATCGCCTCCACCTTCCTGAAGCTTTTCCCCTTGTCCTATTTATTTAATCTTTTATTTTTTTTTGCATTGCATTTTTTAAAAATTTCTTTTAATCTCACCCGAGGACATGTTCATTGATTTTTCTTAAGATATTATTTATTTATTTTTAGAGAGAGGGGAAAAGAGGGAGAAGGAGAAGAAGGGAAACATCGATGTGGGATTAACACCGGTCGGTTGCCTCTCGCACACTCCCACTGGGGACCCAGCCCGCAACCCAGGCACGTGCCCCCACCAGGAACTGGACCGTCTGCAGGCCGGCGCTCAGTCCAGTGAACCACACCAGCCAGGGCTCTTTATTGATTTTAAAGAGAGGGAAGGGGGGGAGAGAGAGAGAGAAACATTGATCAGTGGCCTCCTGTACCTGCCCTGTCCAGGGATTGAACCCGCAACCTAGGTATGTGCCCTGGCTGAGAATCAAACCACAACCTTTCAGGATGACACTCCAACCAACGGAGCAACCCAGCCAGGTCTGCACTGCCGTTTTTTAAACTTTTAGATTTGCACCTCCATGTATGGTTTCTAAAAATAACTCATATCGGCCCAGCCACGTTGCTCGGTGGGTTAGAGCGTCGTTCCGCTACACCAAGGTTGCGGTGCCATCCCGTGTCAGGGCACAAACCAGAGTCGACCTAGGACTGCTTAAACAAATCGGTCTGTGTGTGTGTGTGTGTGTGTGTGTGTGTGTGTGTGTGTGTCTCCCTTTCTCTCAAATCAACACATTTAAAAAAGTAATTCAAATTGTTGAATAGGTAGTATATTTACATGAATCAAGACCTAGGGAGAATGGACGCAGTGGAAAGACTCCCCCAACTCACCTCTGTTTCCTCCTCGCCCCCCCCCCGCCCCCATCCCTGTAATTTCTCATGGACTCTCACAGAATAGCTCTCCGCAAATGCAAACATGGATTCTTATTGCCCTCTGCTTCTTTTGCATATACATCAGCATACCGTACACACTTTTGTCTGCTGCTCCCTTTCTTCCTCTTAACCTTGGGAGCTTGAAGATCATCTTGTGTCCTATCACAAGAACTTCCTCATTCCCGGATGCAGCGCCATTCTATTCCACTGCAGGATGGACGCAAACCCCCGGCCCCTGGGGTGACTATGGGCGCGGCCTCCTCTCCTTCGCTGTTTCGATGGCGTGCAGTCTGATCCCCCAAGATGTTTTAGATTTGTATGCAGGCATAATTATCTCTCTTGTTTGTTTGTTTTTTGTTTTTAATAAGACCATACAAGTTCATTGTAAAAAATATATCATTCAAGTGATACAGATGTATATATAGCAAACACCTAACATCTAGTCTCAGCTCCAGGTATTACTCTCTGGAATTTTATGTCCTTATTGTTAATAGTTTGGTCATTAGTCTTCTAGACCTTTTTGCATTCCCACACAAATACATTCAAATAATTGGGGGGTTTGTTTTGCAAACATTCTATTGAGAATATTAACATTTCTGAAACTTCTTTAATGTAATACTATGTCTTGGGCATTTCCCCCTGTCATTGCTGATAGTTTTAACTTTTTTTTTAGTTTGTTTTGATTTTTTGACAGCTGCAGAGCTTTCTAGAATGTGACTGAAAACACACTTTCTTTAACTATTCTTCTAATAATGTGGCCAAAGTTTTAAAATAATTGAGTCATGAGGACTAAAATCCTCCGCACATCATGCAGGACGAGCACATTACGATTCTGTGCAGCAGGCATGAGGGGGAAATTGCGCCGAGTGTCAGCGGCCGATCTGAGAATTATGACAGCGCCTTCCCCGAGGGGTCGAGGTTAACATCACTAATGAGGTGACACAACAATGCGAAGCCCCTGATAAGTCACATCGAGAAGCACACGTCCCTTCTGTAGCGTTCTTACCAAAAGTGCATAACTTCTTTCCAGTCATGAGAAAACGGCAGATGGTCTCAGACTAAGGGGATTTTACAAAATATCGGGCATGACTCCTTTAAAAGTGTCAAAGTCACGAAAGACCAGGAAAGACAGTAGACGTGTCCTAGTACAGTAAGGAGTCCTGCGCTGGATCCGGCAACACGAAGAAAAACAAGTCATCGGCGGGAAAACTGCTGAAATTTAAATAGTCTGTAGTTCAGTTCAGTTAACAGGATCGTACCAATGTCAATAGTAATGTGCTTACATTAATTTCCTGGTTTTAACAATGACACTATGGTGATATAAGATGTTAACATAAGGGGAAATGGATGAAAGGTATAGGAATCTGTAATATTTTAAAACATCATTTGTATAAATATATACAGAACAATAGCATATGTGTATGTACCTACATATCTATGTATATTTAAAGATACAAAACACAAATAGAAGTAAACATATAGAAAGTAGATGGGAAGGGCTCAATTTAAATACACAATAGTAGCTGTCTATGACAGAGAAGGAACTCGGATTAGAGATGGGGATGAAGGGGAAAATTGTAAATTAATCTTTAAAGGGCCCCAGTATTCTACTCCTCTATATTGAGCCTATAGAAACACACAGACATGTCTACAATTATGTGCACACATACATATGCATGAAATTATACACTTTTGTGCCCACCCACCCAGAGCATTGCTTATAATCACAGAATACCAGAAACAGCCTAAATACTTAGGTAGGTTAAGAGTTCTGGCCACGTTAATCGTGGTTTATCCCCATGGTGAAATATGGACTCCAAAAGATGTTGTTAAATAAAAAGCAAGAAGCCACACCATCCCTGAGCAGAAAGGCAAGCATGTGCTTACGCACACGCATGCTTGTCACCTGTGTGTACAACCTCACGCTCGAAGGAGCCACAGAGATGCTGATCCCAGGAGGACTTGGGGAGGGAGGCTGAAGAGGCTGAGGGGCTGGGACAGGGGACCGAGGGTGGGAGAGGGTCTCTCCCTGTCACACCCTTTTGAGCCTTTTAAATTTGCTAACACATTTATGTATCGAGGACATAAATGATTAGTTAATTTTAGAAAAGACTCTTCTTGCCCTGGCTGGGTGGCTCAGTCGGTTGAAGTGTCATCCTGCGCACCGACGGATTGTGGGTTGGATCCTGGGTCAGGGCACATACCTAGGTTTCGGGTTCGATCCCCAGACAGGGCATGTAGTGGAGGCAACCGATGGACGTTTCTCTCTCTCTCTCTAGTCAATAAACATATCCTTGGGTGAGGATTAACAAAACAAGCAAACAAACAAAAAAGGTCTACTGGCACAAACCAGTGACGAACACAAGAGTGGGGGAGGCGTGTGATCAACTTCGCTGTGGCCTCAGAGGCTCCTGAGAATAAATCCCAAGGCTTGGACACAAGGCAGATGCCAGTATCAGCGAGTATTTTCCTTCCATCAGCAGGGAGCCCCTAGAAGTGCTCAGACCCCAGGGCCCGGCCCCTGTTTCCACAGCTCCCATGAGGGTCAGCAGGGGGGCTCGCTTCCCAGAGCCTCAGTGTCCTCACCCGTCAGATGGAAACAACCGCGTAACCTTCCCAGCAGCTGTAGCGGGGGAGGACGACATGAGGTCATCCTGGCACGGAGAAAGCCACCTCTTCTAGTTCTTTCTACCACCTTTTAGTATTTCAGCATAGCCGACACCAGGAATCCAAAGCGTGGAGCATTGGGAGAAAGCAAAAACATAGGCTTAATTCCAGAGACTGTTCAAGACCATGCCCGTGGTGGGGCGGCCCCTTGGCGGCCCCTTGGCGTCCCCTTGCCGTCCCCCTGTGCCTTTGCCTTCTTTAAATAAAGAGCTGGAGACCCTGGGCTTCTGCAGGCTGCACACGTCGCCTAAGGCCGCCGGGCCAGGGCAAACCTGGGCCATTCATTCTCCCTCTTTCAGCCGGTTCCTGTGTTTATACTACCCTGTTTAGTTTAATGCACATCCCCAGATTACCCTTAATACACATCCTCGGAACTGTTTATGGAAATTCTTTATAAGCAAACGGCTTTATTTCCCTTGAGTAGCTGCAGAGACAGAACACCGGTCACTATTTTTTTTTTTTTTTTTTTTTTTTTTTTACTGACAGGCTTTGACACCTCGCGATGCCCCCTGACGCCCACACCAAGTGGGTGTGCTACCCCAGCCCACCCACGCTTCCAGGGCCCGGTGGGTTCCGCAGCGGTGGGAGCCCGTGCCGGCCAGCTCAGGGTCCCTCCTGGATTCCCAGCCCCCGGCCCTCCCTCCAAAGCAGGAATCTTCACAGCTGGCTCTCTCCTCTGCCAGCAGCTTTGGTCAGGTGGGGGCAGGAGGAGGGAGAAGAGGTAGCACGTACGGTTTTTTGTATTTGTTCCCCCTCCTTCTCCACGTAGTTACTCAATGCCTGCTAAGTGCCAGGTGCTGTTCTCAGCTCTCCAGGAGAGCGCTGCTTTCTGATGACACAGGAAGACCACAGGTAAATAAACAAGCACATAAATATGAAAACTTCTGAGGGTGGTAAGTGCTGTGAAGACGATTCTATAAAATGATGCAATGAAGAGCTGAGGGAGCAGGAGGACTCACATAATCTACGCGAGGGTCACATCTGAGCAGAACCTCGAGTGACGGGAGGAGAAAGCCAAAGGTCTGGGACCAGGACAGCAAGTGCAAAGGCCCTGAGGCTGATCTGCTTGTGATACCTGAGGAAGAGCCAGAGGCCCAGGTGACTGGAATGTCGGGGTCGAAGGGAGGGAGCAACGCTGGAGAGGCCGGCAGAGCCCAGCTCACGAGGCCTGGGAAACCAGAGCAAGACTGGCAGGTTCCAATATGTTTTCATTTCAATGGAAAACCCTCCAGAGCTTTAAGAGGGGGAAGACGCGGTGGGACCTCTGTTGTTAAAAGAGCCCTTCGCACCTCATACAGTGTTGGCAGGAATATAAACTGTCAACCCGCTATAGAAAACCATGTGGAGCGTCCTCAAAAAATTAAAACTGGGTGTTTATACCCTCCAGCAGATCCACTTGTGGGTATTTTCCCAGGGGATATGAAGACAGGATTTTGAGGAGATAGATGCACACCCATGTTTATCAAAGCATTATTCACAATAGGCAAGAGTGGAAACAACACCCAAACACTCATCAACAGATAAAAAGATGCGGTACATATATGCAATGGAATATCATTCAGCCATAAGAAAGGAGACTATTCTGCCATGTGCAAACTCATGGATGGAACTTGAGCGCATCATGCTGAACAAGCTAAGTCAGAGAGAGAAAGACAGGGACTGCGTAATATCACTCATAGGTGGAATCTAAAAAAAAAGAAAGAAAGAAAGAAAGAAATCTAACCTGTAAAAAAAAACCGTACAGAATAAAGGGTGGTTACCAGGAAATGGGGAAGTGGACAAGACTGATGGTATTTAAGGGTAAAAAGTTATAACAAGTGGTGACTAAGCCTTAGAAATCTAATGCATAATATCATGAATATAGATAATAATATTGTACCAAGTGATGTATGTAATGGGATAAATGTCACATTATTCATATTACAATATATAAATTTATCAAAGTGACACCTCAAAGTTAAAATACTAAATATAAAAGATCCCTTTGGGTCCCGTATCAAGAATGATATCTGGAGGAGAGCGTGAAGCAGGAAGCCCAGCTAGGCGGTCCCTGCTCGATTGAAGAGACCGTCCAGGAGAGTGTGCTGGGGGCTTCTCCTGAGACCTGCCTGGCAGAGAGAGAAAGAAGCAAGTGGGCTCAGAGTGTAGTGTTCTTGGGGGAACACCGATCAGATGCCCTGTGGAACGGGGAGGGTGAGAGGATAGGAGTCGTGGGTTGTTGTTGGGGGGGGCTTGCCATTTCCAGTTGGGTGCGGGGATCTTGAGATGCCGGTAGACGTCCAAGTGGGATGGCATCAGCAGCCCATCACCTCAGCATCAGCCCCAGCAGAAGCCCACGCTCACTCAGCATTTCTCACGGGCCAGGTGCTCACTAAGCATTCTCCTGCACGTTACTTCACAGCATCCTCACCGCATCCTGCACATGCATTGTGGCCGCATTCTCTCCATTTTTTAGATGACAAAATAGAAACTCACTAGCCCTGGCCAGGTAGCTCAGTTGATTAGAGCATCATCCCAATACAGCTAAGGTTGTGGGTTCAGTCCCCGGTCAGGGCACATACAAGAGTCAACCAGTGAACGCATGGATGAGTGGAACAAAGAATTGATGTTTTTCTCTCTCTCTCTTCCTCTCTCTAAAATCAATTAAGGAAGGAAGGAAGGGAGGGAGGAGGGAGAGAGAGAGAGAAAGAAAGAAAGAAAAGAAAGAAAAAGAGGGAGAAAGAAAGGGAGAGAGAGAGAGAAAGGAAAGGAAACTTACTAAACAGTTAAAATAATTTGTCCAAGATGACCCAGCCTGGATTTGAACTCATGGATGTTCGACTCAGTTTTGTGTTAAATTGTGTTCCCCTCTAACAAAGTTGTGTTATAGTCCTCTCTCTAGTACCGCAGAATGGGACTCTGTTTGGAAATAGTCTTTACTGAGATAATGAAGTTAAAATGAGGTCGTTAGGGTGGGCCCTCATCCAGTGTGACTGATGTCTTTTGGGGGAAATTTAGGTAACTTACGATAGCAGGAAGACAGCGTGAGGAGATACGGGGGAAGATGGCTGGCTACAAGCCACGGGGGGAGCCCTGGAGCGGGTCCTTCCCTCACACCCGTAGGAAGGAGGCAGCCCTGCCTACATGCTGGTCTTGGGCACCTAGAACTGTGAGATGAGATGTTGCTGTTTAAGCCCCCTGGCTTGTGGAGCAACACAAAGAAACTTTAATGTCAAGACTTTTAACTGCTCGCCATGTTCCTCCGGTAGTATGATGTCTTACTGAATTGTCTGTCTACTCTACCAAAATAGATGTTTTGCTATACAGTCAAAATAACATATAGCTTGCATCTCTAGTACCTCATATGTAAATGGCAGCTCTTAGATATTTTTTAATAGTGTGTTGGTTGTACCAATTTATTTATTTATTTTATTGATTTTTTTTTTAAATTTTTTTAGAGAGGGGGAAGGAAGAAGGGTGGGGGGCAGAGAAACATTGATTCATTAATTTGTTGTTCCACTTACTTATGCATTCGTTGGTTGATTCTTATGTGTGCCCTGACTGGGAATCCAACCAGCAACCTTGGCATATCTGGATGACGCTCTCACCAACTGAACTACCCTGCCAGAGCTAAAATATCTGTCTTTTGGCTACAACTTTGAGCTTGTAAGGATTTCCTTCCCCCTGGGACAGGAAACCACCACAATATTAAGGTTCGAGCTGCTGTCAGATTTTGATTTCTAACCATAAGATGATACTACCAAGTGGGCCTGTTCAGGAACTCGGCAAGAATTACAAGGCTCCGTCCAACCGAGGAGGGTAGAATAGAGGGGTAATTGCAAAGGAAACCAGGGGCAGTGGAAAGCACCCGGGGGCCCCCCACTGCAGGGGTCCCTGACGGCGTCTAGTCTGGTCCCGAAGAGGCAACGGGGGAGTGGTTATCAGAGCCTGGCGGGAGCCGCAGGAGAGGCCACCCCACAGGGGCTGCGACCTTCAGCAGAGGGACACAGCCGTTGCCACACCAAAGGGTCACTATCCCAACCTCACTCTCCCCTGACCTCCTTCCCCAGCCCTGCTCCCATTGGCCAAAGCCAGCGAAGTCCCAGGTGCCACAGACGCCAGTGAACGCTGTCCCCACAGGGAAAGGAAGGCAGAGAAGGCTTCCTGAAGAGCAGCTAGAATATTCTGCACGCTTGGGCTGTCCACCGAGCTACCGCTGGCAAGGCGACAGACCCCATCTCTTGAAAAATCACCCTATCCCTGCCGGTTATTTATGTTGCTACGTTTTTGCAAGAACCATGTAAAATATTTTACATGCTTTTAAAAGTCATAAATGTAATGAAGCCAAGATGTTTCAGCAGATGTGCTTGACAGACAAATGCTGCCGAAGATCCACTGTTAGCTGACGTCAGGACCAAAGGCGCAGCTCACAACCCACAGAGCCTCCGATGAATTTATCTGCCAATAAATTTGTCCCCGGACGCATGTGGCTCCCAAGACTTCCAAGCTGTCGTTGGGTCCTGAGAATGTATCCATTCCTTCATGTGCTTCCTGCCGTCCATCACTTGCAAGTACTTAACTGCTCTTTAAAGACTGAATTTATGCCCTGGCTGGATAGGTCAGTTGGTTAGAATGTTGTCCCGATACGCCAAGGTTGCTGGTTCGATCTCCAGTCAGGGAACATATAAGAAGCAACTGCTGAGTGCATCAATAGGTGGATCAACAAAGCGATGTCTCTCTCTCTCTCTCTCATCAATAAATCAAATTTTTTTTTAAAAAGAACTGAATTTGTCCCCTTAGAAATGCGCTGGTGAAAAGAGACCCCTGGGCTTTGCTTGGGCATTCCGCATACGCTGCGTACGACCTCCGATCCAAGCTTCCTGAGATCTTTATAAAAATGTGTGTGCCTCACCTGTGGATTGATAATCTACAGGTGATCAGGGTAAAAAAAAAAAAAAAAAAAAGCACTACATTAAGAGCTTAACGCAAAGCCTGCCATATGAAAACAGTATTTATGGTAATTTGAGTACACACCGTATGTTGAGCATGCTTCTAGCCTTTTACATGGAGTTATCACACTCATCCCCCTCATAAGCACATAATTCATGTGCTTTTGTCCCCATTTTACAGATGGGTAGAGTGAGGCCCAGAGGGAGCTGAACCAAGTTGGCTGGGGCCACAGAGGCTGGCAGATAAGAGTCCAGGCAGCCTGACTGCAGAGAGCGTTCTTTTTGTTTTTTTAAAAAAGATTTTATTTATTTACTTTTAGAGAAAGGAGAAGAGGGGAGGGAGGGAGAAAGAGAGAGAGAGAGAAGTTAATGTGCTAGAGATACATCAATCGGTTACCTCTTGCAAGCCCCAAACTGGGGACCCAGCCCGCAACCCAGGCATGTGCCCTGACTGGGAATTGAACTGGCAACCTCTTGGTTTGCAGACCAGTTCTCAATCCACTGAGTCACACCAGCCAGGGTGAAATGAAGGGCATTCTTGAAAACTAATTTAGGGCAGCAGCACACTCAGACGGCCTGAGTTTGGGTGTTCGATGACAGGTACTGACAGTGTGTTCTGAACCTCAGCCTTCACATTGGGACCTCAGCCGAGCTGGCGTTCTGACAGATGGGTGTGCTCCGCAGCCAGAGGTTGGGGTAGGTGCCTGGGGATACAAGATTGGCCAGAGCAGACGCTGCCCCTCCTGAGGGGGCACCTGCGGTCTGGAGGAGAGAGGTCTGGGTCCAATAAACTCAAGAAAAAATTGTAACTGCGACGAATGCCGGGGGAGAGGAGGCCGGCTCCATGGGCCAGGCCCGTGCGTGAGGCAGCCTGACCTTGCCAGCCAGGAAGGGCACACAGGACTGAAGACGAGATGCCGGAGCGAAGGCTCAAGTTGGAGGCATTTAGGGCAGGAAGGTGCAAAGCCCTGTGATATGGGAGACGGCCTGAAAAGTAGCTGCTGGGGACTTGGGACGGAAAGAGGGGAGATCCGGCAGTTTGATGCGGGCTGGGACTTCCTCCCCTCCCAGAAGAACGTGCAGGTTTGCACAAAATTTATTACACAGACCTTGGACCTGGGGTTAAAAATCACTGCCTTCTAGAAGCACTTCATTTACACATGGAAAGGTTTCAAAAGCTTTGACCAAGGGACGATTATCACAATAACTGGTGATATTAAGTCACCTGATCAACTGAGTAACAAGCTTCCAGGCCTCCAGTTGAGTTTACTCTTTTCCCAGCCACACCCAACGGACCCCTGGCAGAAACAATAAAAGAATAGAGGCGAGAGGGAAGGAGACAGAAATAATCCGGAGAACGCTGGAGTATAAGCATAACAAAAGGATTTCTGCGTCCTGGGATCCTGGAAAGAGATTTTTCCCCCACCTTCGGACACACCTGAAACCCCGCCTTGGAATGCTTCGCTTGATTCCTCGCACGGGAGCCAGGATCATTTTAGGTGACCTGAGAGAAAAGGCAAGCGGCGCGTCCTTGCTACTTGTTGATGAGACTGGATAGACAACGAGGCGGATCTGGGTTCACGGGCGCACTGTCACTTCCCTGCTGGGGGAACGGGGAAGGTCGCTTTCCCTTTCAGTGCCTTTGTTGCCTCACCTACAAAATGGGAGAATAGGCCTTGGCCGGGTGGCTCTGTGAGTGCGAGCATCGCCCCAGACATCAAAAGGTGGCAGGACCCATCCGCCGTCAGGGCGCGTTCGGGAGGCAGCCCCCGGATGTCTCCCTCTCCCTTCCTCTCTCACTAAAGTCAGGTTTTAAAAAAATCCCCAGGTGAGGATTTAGAAAAAAGAAGAAAGCGATACTAGGAGGTCCCTCCCACCCTCTTCTTCCTCCTTTCTTGCTGGGATTTTTCCATATTTTTGCCAAACCAGCCGCTGCTGTTCTTTGCTGCTGTTCTTTCCCCTCCTTCCCTGGCTTGTGGGGTCTTTTCTTTGAACGGCACCCTTGTCAGGAAGCTCGCGAGTTTCCTTGCCCAAACCTCAAGGGCACGACCCGAATTAAAGCCGCTTGGCTTGCTCCCTGCCTGGTCTCACAGGTCGTCCGCTGTCTGACGAGCTGCCGCTCCCCACCCCACCCCGACTCTCCAGGTCTCCGTCCCCCTCCCTTCCTCACGCAGGGAAGGGGCTCCATGAGCAGGGGACTGGCATCTGCTGACACATGTCCTGCCTCAGTGTCCCCCTG
Organism: Pteronotus mesoamericanus; assembly: GCF_021234165.1. Classification (NCBI taxonomy): domain Eukaryota; kingdom Metazoa; phylum Chordata; class Mammalia; order Chiroptera; family Mormoopidae; genus Pteronotus; species Pteronotus mesoamericanus. The sequence goes on from NW_026555105.1 coordinate 6,044,726, forward strand.
GGCAGTGGACCATCCAGAGCAGACGTTCTCAAGCAGGAGCAAGCTCGCCCCCACCTCAGGAGTCACGCGCCAGTGTCTGGAGACATTTTCGGTTTTCACACTGGGATAGGGGTGCAACCAGCATCTACCTAGTGGATAGAGACCGGGGATCCTGGTGAACATCCCATAATGCACAGGACAGCCCCACAGCAAAGAATGATCTGCCCCCAAATGTCAGCAGTGCCGAGGCTAAGAAACCCGGAGCTGGGGTTTAGATCTCGGGTTGGGGGGAGGTAGGCGCAGCCCTTTTGAGGATCCGAGGAAAGCGGTGAACCTTCGCCCCGGGAAAGCGCACCAGATCGGGCTCACAGTGCCGGCCGGCCGGCTCGACCGTCCCGGGAACCCACGGTGGGTCACAGCACTAAGATTATGAGCCCTTGAGCTGACGAAGGGCCTCGTGTACACAGGTAACATGTTCAAAGCCTTGGCCACTATGTTGCAATGAAAAGGGGCAGATATTATGTTTTCCCAACAATTGAGCAATTCATTTCAACACGGATTTATTCTCCTGTAACCAGTGAGACCTCGGGGCCGAAAACAAAAAAAGAGGAAAATGAAAAATAGCATCAAAGAAATCATTGCCATTAACAAAGAAAAGAGCGATCCCAGAGGAGGCCAGTCTGAGCCAGCTGTCAGCCTTTCTGGAAACCCTGATTGCGATTATTCAAGGACGAGGAGGTAAGGCGCCTGGGCAGGGGTTCTCTCCCTCCAGCCCGTTTGAGGGTTGGGCACGCCAGCGGCCATCTCCAAATGAACACTCGTCCTGTCCGGAGCAAGGGGCACTATCTCAGTTAATCCTCACGACCTCCCTGCTCCTCCCGCTTCACCATTGTCCAGACTGAGGCGTGGAGAGGTGCCGGCCATTGCCCAGCAGGTGAAGAAGGTGGAGCCTCTGAACCTAGCCCTCCGGAATCTGACTTTCTCCAAGGCTGAGCCAGGGTCTCTCCACGTGTGTTGGGAGGAGCCTCCCTCTTCCTGGTTTGACCTTCTAGACCCTCCATATTTTTGATCTTCAAACTCTCCAAGCTCATTCCTGCCTCAGGGCCCTTGCTGTCTTCTGGAACATTCTCCCTTCAGCTCTCTGGGTCTCGGCTCCTAGTGGTCACCCGTGTACATCCCAACTCAAGGAGCCTCCACCTCCATTCACTGTCTACCTTCCCCTGTTTATTCCCTCATGACTCATACACAATCTGCACTCGTTTTGTCTGTGCATTGTTTACTTCTTTATTCTCTGTCTTCCCGCGGGGCTGGGAGCTCCAAGAGGTCGCTGGGACCTCATTACCAAGTCACGCGCCTAGAACTTTGCTTACCCAGTGGGTTGTGTGAAGAAGCAAGTGAGTGGCAGTGAGACAAGTTCACGCAGAGTGTTGCTCCCGAGGTGTGTGTCCCAGGGCAGGCAGGTCACCGCATCCGCAGTTTCTGCATCTGTAATATGGGAGCGATTACATCTATTTCTCAAAATTGTGAAGACAATTACCATAAGGGCCCCAGGCATTGGCTCCAATTTAGTTGCAATTCCATCAATACTGATCTTCCTTGATAAACTCTTCTCAGGGGACTAGCCCTCTAGAACCTTCTCCCTCACGCCCAAGCATATTAATTTTTTTTATATTCCCCATAAAAATATTCCAGAGGTATACAGGGCTTCCTACGTAGCCATGGGGTTTTCTGGGAGGGGTCCAAAACGGGACAGTGCCAGGTTTGCTCAGAGTCAGCCAACTTTCCCTGGCTTCCTGTTGGCCTCACCAGCTCTCACCTCTGGCCACATTTCTGAAACCAAACTCACTGCTCCTGACCCTCCCCTGTTGACAGGCTCTGTCCGCTGAAGGGCAGAATCCATTTCAACACCCCCACGCCTGTCTTCCTTCATGCTTCCTGCCCACCCTTTCATTCATTCACTCATTCATTCAATAGCTACTATCTATCTAATATCTTGTGGGTAACACCACAGGGCTGGACTTACAGCCAGGCCACTTTTAAGTCCTATGAATGAGATGCCAGTGACAATAATAACAACATCAACAGTAACGATGGACCTTTATTGAGCATTTCCGGTACTGAGAGGTATTTGACCATAGTCAAGAGGTCACCTACTTTTTCTGCAAAGGACCAGATAGGAATATTTTAGAGTGTGCGGGCTAAGAGGCAAAGCTGAGGATATTGCGTAGATCCTTGCACAAGAGAGAAAAAAATTTTCAATTGATGAAGTACAAAATATGATAATAATTTATTTTTTTCCCTAATACAGGTCTACTAACGAGAGAGATGGGATTCTTTTGGAGGATAACATTTTACCTGATCAGCGTTCAAAGTCAGTGTTCCTTATCACGTAGGTGGTGCACGTTCATCTGTAAAGCCCTTTCTTAGCCTGTGGGCCATCCAAAAAGAAAGGGCAGGCTGGGTCTGGCCTTCGGGCAGTAGTTGGTTGTCGCCTGGTATGGCCCCTAGGAAGCTGCTTAGTTCTGAAGGTTGGCCTTACCCCTAGGAGACCTTGGGCATGTCACTTACCTTTCTGCACCTCAGCCTCCTCACCTGGAAAATGAGTATGATGATAAGAGTAATTCTGCCACAGGGCAAAGGATTAAATGCATCCAACAGTAGTTAGAACAGCACTTAGTCCAAAAGAACCAATTCCATAAACCCAGTTACCTGTCTTACCCAATTTCCAGCCCCCCAACATTTCCCCAGCACCTTCTAGTCCCTCGTGGCAAAATATCCGATATCCTCACCCTTTTCTCCGAACATCCCTGCATCGCGGGGTTCAGTCCCACTCTTAGCCCGTTCCACACCTGCAGGGCACCAGCAAAGGCGGTGGGAACAGCACACCACCTTGCAAGCTGGCTCCTCTGTGAGCACCTGCGCGCCTCTGTGGGCCCGCGCCACACACACCCCCCACCCCCACTTCCTCCTCTACGCATTCCCCCCTCTCCTGGCGGACTGTTTGTCACAACCCCTCCCTCTTCTCCTCCAACACTCAACACACTCTCCCCTTTCTTACTCGTCTTTCTCATTTCAGTGACGTAATAGGTGCTATCAGGCTAAACCAACTTACCTGTCTTGGCATGCACCCAAATGTTCCCCTTCCCTGCTGTTATGGGTGAACTGAATGTTACCAGAACCCCATCCCTTCCCACCTTCTTAAGACCGTTGCTCTGCAATTCTTTCTTTCCTCGCCTCCATTATCCGGGAGGATCCTTTCTAGCATCATCCAACACCTGCTCTCCTAGCTCACTAAAACTGGTATTCCCCCTGGAGCTCCTCTTCTTGCTTTCGCCTTTCTCGCCCAGTCACCAAGAAACAGCTTCAAAGAGTTGGCCCTACTCGCCACTTCCTTCCTTTATTTTTTCAACTCTCTCCACTCAGCACTTGCCCCGCGGCCCCACTGAAGTCTCTCTTGATGACCGGCCATCTCTGTATTGCCCAACTTAACGGTCAGGTCTGAGAGCTCGTCTTCCCTGAATCAGTGGAGTCATGTCCACACAGTGGTTCTCTTCTGGGGAGCACTTTCCTTTCTTGGCTCTCTGGGTAGTTCTTGGTCCTTCTGATTGACTGACTGGTCCTTCGCAGTCATCTTTGTGAGTTCCTCAACTTCCCTCCTTTCAACTTGGACTTCCCCAGCCCTCATCTGTGCCCCTGATTCTCCCTTATCCCCCTTCTCTACCTAGATGATCCCAACCTCCCCCCAGGTTTCAAAAACCATCATAAGCTGATGTCACCAGGCTCCTGGGTCTCACTCTGGAACTCCAGACTGGTCGACCCAACTCCTGGTTGGACTTTTCCGCTTCGATGTTGAACTGGTGTCTCAAACATTGCAAGTCCCACGTGAGTAAAGAAGCCCCTCCGCCACCATGTTGCCTTCTTCCAGAGCCTTCCCTGTTTCTGTGCAAGGCACGTGCATCCTTCCAGGTGCTCAGGTCAAAAATCTGGGAGTCATCCTTGGCCTCCCTTTCTCTCCCCCACATCCAATATGTTAGCAAGTCCTATCAGCCACATGTTCACAATATAACCCCAATCCAAGCCCCCTCTCCCCTCCCCCACTTCCACCTTGGTCCAAGCATGATAAATATATATATATCATTGAGGATTTAAAAAGAGATAAATTAACTCTCAAAAAAAAAAAGAAAGAAAGAAAGAAACCCAGAAGAAAAGAAATTAACTCTCAGATCAGCTGGAGGGTGACAAATGATCGAATTTTTTTTTTGGCCGTGCCCTATGCTTAATTCTCATTCTGTTTCCTAGGAGTCTTATTCCTTCTCTTCTGGTGTCTCTATTTTCCCCGCTACATTTATCATCCCCCCAACTTTTTGTTCTCGTTCCTGCTGTCTTCTACCCTTGTCCGCCCTCTTGGTTTCCACTCTTCCCCTCTGTTTCGGGGGCCTCGCCTCTGTCTCTTTGTAAGCCCCCCAGACTAGGGCCAAGTCATTTGTTTGCTTGGGGGTCTGAGCTGAGAAAAAAAGTTAAAAAACTCTCCACAGTTACAACAAAGAAAAGAACGTTTTATATTCCCTTTCATGGTCAAAAGATGATCCTTTCTTCCCCTTCACAAAATCCATTTAGGTGTTTATAGACCAGTTATCTTAACAATGACCGTCCTTTGCTTTTCTCTCTGTGCCAATTAACATTCTTAATTGCCTCACTCTAACTGTCTCACGTTTTGTGTGTTGGGTAGAGTTCTCTGACAAGTTTATTTTCAATTATAATTTATATCGCAAGGACAGCTAGATATTTATGACAGTAAACTTCCCTGTGTGCTGGGCTTTTAGCTCTTCAAGGTTTGTTATAATAAAGAACGCTTGTGGCAAATTTATAGAAGTGTCTTCTTGGGGATTTTTTTTTAAAGACAAAGTTCAGAATAGGCACTTTTTTGAGAAGGAGAGGCAGGATTTTTGTCTGGTAGATAACCCCCTAAAATGTTTAAAAATTTACAAAGCAAGAGAACACTTTTAGGAGAGGTTGTGCGGGAGCCACTGTAGAAATGTCTCAGTAAAGAGCAAATCAGAACTGCTTACAAAGCAGAATGCCATGGAAGCATTTTTAGCAGGAAAAAATTGTTCAATCAATTGAACCTTCGACTTGCTTTTGAAAATCTATACGTTTCTCCTGTCCAGTTACGAAATATGTGAGCATCCTGATAAGCATGTTTATGAGGTTACTGATTCAGCTTCATCGCTCCCATCACTGAAGTTCATGTCTTGCACAAGAGCCCACAAAGGGAGTAAGACGGTATTCGGAAAAAGCTCTCGAAGGGCTGTGGATTTGGGAAATAGCGCCAGTCATTTCAGAAAGACTGAGGCACGAGGCCAGGATGTGGACAGAGCTGTTCGTTGCAATATTTTCTGTACTAAAACAACTCAAACATACAGCAGGGATTGGGTAACTAAATTAAAGGTTCAGTCACAGAGTGAGAAATTAAATCAGAAGACACATTCACAATGTCTTTCATTTATTTATTTATTTGAGAGTGAGAGACAGAGAGAAACATTGATTTGTTGTTCCATTTATTTATGTGCTCATGGGTTGATTCTTGTACATGCCCTGACTGGGGATCAAACCCACAACCTTGATGTATCAGGACGATACTCTAACCAACTGAGCTACACAGCCAAGGCACATTGTATTTGTTTTAATGCAATGGAAAGGGCTTGTGAAATCCTGTTCAGTAAAAAAAACAAAAAAAAACCCAAAACAAAAAACTCCAAAATGTATTTCTAAAGTGATCTCAATGTAAAAGTTATGATATTCATGGAAGAAAGAGTAGAAGAAAATTCACTATAAGTTATCTTTCTTTAATCTGCAGAGGAAGCAGATAAATTATTCAGATCAACCCAAGGAGCGAATCTACAGCGTGTAAGTGCCCAGGTTAACCTAAGGACCCTTGTGTGTGGACTAGAGTGAGCTTATCAAGGGACTTAGGGACAAAAAAAAAAAAAGCCAATCCCATCGACTTTTTCATTCCTAGTCCATGTAGTCTTCAACCAAAGAACCTGAGCAAAAAATTCTCATTCTCTGACCATTCGGCCTTGCTTTAAGGAACTTCCTGGAATATTTATACCCCCTTTTTCTTTTTTGAGTACACTGTGTGGGCTTCACTGCGCTAGCAGCAACTTGGAAGATGAATTGGAGCTAGAAATTGTTCAATACCAATTTGGGGTGGATAAAATGGCCACAAGCAGAGAGATATCAAAATGGATGGAGGGCTAGATGTCGTCATTTAAGTGGTGATTGTTGCAATTAGCCCAACTTCACAGCCATAAATCATCCCAACAGAAGGGCTCTGGGCCAGGACACTCAGAAGAGTGGACGTTTGGCCCCATAATAAAGCACTCCCAGTGAATTACAGGCATGATTTCTGAAGCAATTTTAGCTGAACTTCTAAATCTCTAGAACTTGAAGAGTTCCTTCTTAGACATAAAGCCTTCCATTGGAGGCCAGCAGATATCAAATCGATGCAAGTCCACAGCCTCCAAGAGTATGGTCCACGTTGACAAAAAGCTAGCACTTTATACTTCCCGAATCCAAACCTTATATTTCCCGAACTAGAGCACCAGCGGTTACCACGGTGGCCCCCGGGGCCGGTTCCTGGCAAGGAGGCTTAGAGACCCAGGGGGCCATGGCGCCTTCGTAGGGACCTATCGTGACATGGATGCCAGCCTGGCCACTCTGGTCTTTCCAAACTTGAGATGCTGGGAATCCCACAAAGGAAAAACTGCATATGAAATTATACTCTTTCAATGATAGGGATAGCCAGATATTTAATTGTCGTCTTAAACACAGCTTCATTTCAGCTATGCTTTATATATCATAAAATTCACCCATTGTGAGTCTACAGTTTGATGATCATTAATAAATTTAAACTGTAGGGCGACCTTCAGTCTGTCATTGCCTTTTTTTTTCCCAGTTGTGGTAAAATACACATAACAAATTTTTACCATCTTAATCAAATTTGTGCTGCTCAGTGGTATTAAGTACATTCAAATTGTGGTTTAATCTCCAGAACCCTTTTCATCTTGCACAACTAAAACTCCATTCCTGTTAAACAGTGATTCCCGCCCTGGTTGGTGGGCTCAGTTGGTTGAACGCAGGCCTGGGAACTGAAAGGTCGCTGGTTGGATTCCGGGTCAGGGCCCGAGCCGGGGTTGCCGGCCCCATCCAGTCGGAGTTGGGCAAGAGGCAGCCGACACACGGATCTCTCGCATGTCGCTCTGTTTCTCCCTTCCTTCCCCTCTCCCTCAAAGTAAATAAATAAAACCTTTAAATAAATAAATAAACGAGGACTCCCCGTGCCCCCCTCCACCCAGGCCCTGGCGACCACCGTTCTACATTCTCTCCATGAACTGGACTCCTCCAGGCCCCCCCTATAAGCGGGATCACCCCGTATTTGCCTTCTGTGTCTGGTTTACTTCAGGTGGCATAATATCCTCAGGCCCACCGCTGGTGTAGCACGCGTCAGAATTTATTTCATTTGTCAAGCTGAATAACAGTCCATTGTGTGTACGGGCCACATTTTGTTTATTCACCTGTCCACGGACTCCCGGGTTGCCTCCCCCTTTGGGCTGTTGTGAGGGATGCTTCTATGAACAGGGGCGCCCAAGGCCCTCATCGCGTCCCTGTGTTCATTCTTTTGGGCCTGTGTATTCCGGAATGAACGGGCTGGATCATACGGTGATTCTGTTTAATTTTTTGGAGGAACTGCCCTATTGTTTCCCACAGCAGCCGCACAGTTTTCCATTTGCACTAAGCGTTGTAACCTTCTAATACTTTATTTTGTATTCAGCACCCCCCTCCCCCAAATTATTCACCATTGATGGATTGATGCAGTATTATTTATTGTGACTTCTGTGTTCCGTTTACTGTGACCAAGTGCTAGGGACACGCATCCGCCCTCGCAGAGCCCGCAGTGTGAAAAGCAAGCGATAAACGATGTACCATTAAACCTGCAATGATGAGTTGCGCTGTGCTATGAACTCCGGCAGGCAGGACCTCGTCTGGATGACGGGAGGCCTTTTAAGAAGAAGACTCCATGCAGGATGGAGCAGGGAGGGCCGTGGTGGCAAGGGAAGAGCTGAGTCCCACTAAAACCCAGATCCCTGGAAGTTACTGAATTCCCAAGTTCAGTGAGGCAGGAGATGCGAGCCTGTTTTCCCATCTGTGAAAGGGGAATAAAAATGGGTGTTAATGAGGATGAAGTAAGATTATGGATCCCAAATAGCCTCAAACAGAAGAATCTCTGCGTTTAGAGGCTGCTTGCTGAAAAATGTAACGAGTGAATTTCTGCCTGGGGCAAAGAGTGAGCATGATTGGGTCATTTAAACACAGTCACCGAAGGGAAAGCAAAGGCGTTTAATATAATCCTTTACTGTAATCATTTTTTTCCCCCAACTCTGGTCCCACCCAGGTCTTTGGATTGTTACAGGAATATGAAATAATAAAAAAATTTTTTTTTAATTTTTATGAGTGTATTTGAGCCAACCTGTTGGGAGCCAACTTGTTGGGGGCAACCTGAAAGGCTCTCCTTTCTTTACTGGGTGTGGTATTCCTGGAAGGGTCCCGCTTGAGGAAAACCTCTCCTTGACTATCTGTAGAATTCATTTCTACAGACCCTGGAATTTCCAGGGCGGATTTAATTTCATGTTTTCTCTTACCGCAATTTTTTCTTGTTTCCTTCTCTTACCTGTTGAGCTTCAGCTGGAGTGACAGGTATTGGGGGGGCGGTGACAGGAAGAATTTGGGAGTCATTTAGGGATTGACCACCTGCTCAGCCACTTCCTAATTAAGTCACTTCACATCTTTGAGCCTCAGTTTCCTCATTTTCATAATGGACAAAACAATGCTTATTTTCCCCAAGAAAATCAGATGAGAAAAGTGTGCATTTAGTGAGTCTTTGGCACATACCGGGCGTTTATTATTGTCATCATTATTGGAAAACAGACTATGATGGAAAAGGTGTATAGTTCAAAGTGATTGTATCATCCCGATATATTTGGAATTTTCTAAAACTCTCTGTGTGAGTGTAATATTATATTATATTGGATGCATATATAGCTACACAGTAAATCTCTGTGTTTAATTCTACTAACTTCTTTACACAATGTAAATACTAAAAGATGTTAAACAAATGTGAAATCTTCAGCCTTGTAAGTCTTTCATGAGTATTTCCCCCTTTATTTGTCAATTTCCTTCATTGTAAGGAGCTGCAGCTATAAACCCTCCCTCCACATTTGTGCATTATATTTTCAATCATAATTATTATTATCACTTGGAGACTCCAGTGGCACAATTGTATTACCTTGTTCTAAGTAGAAATGGTGAACATGTTTTAACTATTACCAACTAACATAAATAAACAACTATCTCCTCCATGCGGTTTTCTTGAAATCACTATTTATTGAGCTGTATACCTACTGTACACTCGTGTAGGGTGATAAATTACATCTGCCACATTATCTTACATAGAAAAGGTGTTGGGAATACAGGCAAATTAGTCAGCAAGGTAGGCGTTAATTGGCCTTAATACTCAGTATGAGAATTCTAAAGGCTTCCATGTATTATTAAACCAAATTCTTGCCTTTACAACTTGGCTGTTGACTGTAGTTCTATCTCTTTTGCTTTAGGGGACTTATATAAAACAATGTAAAACTTTTGGAGAGACTTCAAATATTGGAGGTTAACCTTTCTTCAGGAGGTTTTTGTTAATGACCACGAATATCAAAAAGATGCTCAAGCTGATTTCTTTTCTGCCTTGGGTTGTCCAAACACCCAGGTGAACATACTTATGAGCCCAGCGTTCTATTTTCCTTGCATTCCTGATGAGCTTACAAGAAATTCTTACAAGCTGGGAGCCTGATGAATAACTAATCAAGAAAATGCAATGCACAAATGTGGAGGGAGGGTTTATAGCTGCAGCCCCTTACAATGAAGTAAATGCCCAATAAACACAAATGCCCAGAGGCAGCATGGAAACACCCATCAAAGACTTAGAAGGTCGAAGATTTCACATTTATTCAGCATCTATTAAGTATTTACATTGTGCAAGGCAGTTAATGGAATTAAATGCAGATTTATTGTGTAGCTGTATATGCATCCGATATAATAGAATATTGCACGCACGCGCGCAAACACACACAAAATTTCAGAAAATTCCAAATATCCCCCTATTGGGATGATACAATCACTTTCAACCATATGCCTTTTCCATAATTGTTTAAATTGCAACGTTCCAGTAAGGCTTAGTTTAGTTAACACCCAGAGCACTGTGCTTCCTTGGGTGATGTAATAAAGTATGTAAAGTAGTATATAAGTATGATGTTATGAGACATTTATGGCTTGTGGGGGGAAATGCAATTGCTTGCTGTTTTGCTATTACCTGACTGTACTCACTGGCTTTTAATCTGCCCTTTTCTGTATTTAGTATCCTGTTACTTTACAGTAAAAAAAAATAAAAATCAAACCAGATCAAGGTCGTATTTTAACAAACTAACCCTTGCAACTATGAATTCTGGGGGCTATTTATCATTTAAAGCAAATAAATTTTGGTGATGCAGTGATCTGAAATTTTGGAAAGTGGAAGGCCACGTTCAGAGTTGAGATGGAGATGGAAGGCTGAATGCTATTTTCACTGTTCTTCAGACATCACGAAACCCAATTTTAACACTTCCATCAAAAAGATGATGGAAGGGGACACAAGTCACATCTCAGTTTTTTGTTTGCTTTTAGGATTTTTGGTAGATATTAATACTGAGCCACTGCAAAGACCTTTCTCCACGACTGGCGCGGATATCAACCTTACAAAAGTCATTTTTGGAGCACCCTACCAATGTCGCTCGTTCCAAAACTTTTACCTAAGTCCCCAATTTTTAATAAGTTCGCAATTCTTTTTCCTTTTTCTCTCCAAGGGCTCAAATCGCTGGAGCGAAGGATGGGTCCCCCCCCCCCGCCGCCCCCGCCCCGATTTCGTCCACGATCCAGCCAATCTGAGCCCGGATGCTAATTAGTTGCGCTCCCGGGACGAACACGCCTTTGTCGCATGTAGGGCCGGACTACAAAGCCCAGAATGCCTCACCCCTCCCTGATCAATGAGGGCTTATTTAAATGATCTCTGAGGTCTTGGACCCAGGCCAATCAGCTGTCAGGGCTCATGATAAATCGCAATGCATTATTGATAATAATAATTACTGGGACATGCGCGTTCCGGCCGAAGGGGGGTAAATTTCCCAACTCCAGGAATTTGTGGCGGAGTGGGCAAATCACCGCGGTTCTCCCGGCGCCCCGATGCTCGCACCATGTCGAGGCGCAAGCAGGCGAAACCCCAACACATCAACTCGGAGGAGGACCAGGGCGAGCAGCAGCCGCAGCAGCCGGCCCCAGAGTTTGCAGATGCGGACCCAGCGGCGCCGGCGGCGGGGGAGCCGGGTGAGTGGGGCCGGGGCGCGCAATCCTCCCGCGTGTTCGCGGGACCCTCGAAGGCGCGGGCTCCAGGGAGCTAGCGGCTTCCAGTGCGGATTCTGGGACCGAGACCTGGGGCTCAGTTCCAGAGAAGAGAGGCAGCCTCGGCACCCCCCCCTCGCCGCCAGGGGCCCTAGTTAATTTTACATTTTTATCGCTTCCCCTCACTTGTGTAAATTTCACCCCTAGGTCTCTCCCTTCTTATTGTAAAAGTGACCCCCACCCTCTCCTCTGTCCCTCTCTTTCCTGAAAGGTTCCCTTCTCCTTGTCCTCTGCCCCTCTTAATTGGTTCCACTCCCCTCACTAGTAACCTCCCCCCCCCCTTGTAACTTAGGTTCCCCTCCTCCCTCCCTGGCGCCGCTTTTAAAAGAAAGACCCCGGGGGTCCCCACTCTTTCTCTCACCCCTTGGGGGCTTTTCTAGGAGGCTGGAGAAGCGGCGCACCCTCGGAAGACCCCCGGGGGAGGACGATCTGTTGCTCGCGCCCCTCCGGGGCCAAGCGGGGGGAGGGGGCGCGACCTCTCCCCGGCCCCAGGAGCTGGGGTGCGGGCCACCCGCGCTGCGGAGGAAAGTGGAGGGCCAGAAGAGGTGGGCGAGGAGGGCCCAATATTTCCTTTTTTAAAAATTTCTTTTCTGGTTTTCGCCTTTTCCCCGGGGCTACGCCGCCTGCCGATCTTCGCCCTAACCTTTCGGGGCCTGACCTCCAGCCATCTTTGATTTCCGACTTCCTAAAATAACCGCGGCGTGCGGGAGGGATGCGGGCCCCCAGGGCGGGGGACGCGGGCGCCCGGCAGCCCCGCCGGGGTGCACCGGCCTGGCGCTGTGCGTGGCTTTTCCGGGGCGCCCCGCTCTCTCCCAGTGCGCGCCCCCGGGACCAGAGGGGAGAGGTCGGGCCAGGGCTGCGCGGTCGCGGCCAGGGTGGACTCCGCGGCTGACCGGCCCACGCTGCCGCGCCCGGCCTCTCGGGGGTCGGGAGGAGTTCGGGACCCCAGCCCTGCCCTGAGCAGCCGCGCAAACTCCCCTCCTCGTCGCTTAACCGAGGAGGTTTTTGGAGCGGGTCGATTTCCCACTATCTCCCCGCTGTCGCGGCCCGCCAAATTGTCGCCTGATAAGTTTTTAGCGTCCGCATGGGGGAGGGTGCGCCTTTACCCTCCTCTGGGGCCTTGTTGGTCGCCGCCTGCTTTCTAACACCTCCACCGTGGGTGCGGGTGTGTGGCCACCCAGAAATTCCCAGATCCAACTCCGAAGGGAAGACGGTCGCTACTTTTTGACTGCTGTCCTCTTTTCCGGGGAAGAAATTAATAATACATTTCCCAAATACATACTGGGTTAATATAAATCCCTGCTACCTCCAAAATACCATTTTTTCCAGGGCAAACGAAAGAGATCGGCTTGACCGAGGGGCGGGCTGTGCCTTCTTGGGTGTCTGATGGTCGGGGCAGTGGGCACCCGAGGTCCTAGGAGGGGGGACTCTCTTTGTGCCTGGGGGGTGGGGTGGAGGGAGCGTGGAGAGGCTTCGTTGCCTGGCCCACCTGGAACAAAAGGGTTAACCCTCCGCCCACCGGCTTCCTCCCGAGAGGAGGGGCGAGCTCCTGGCTCTGACCCCTCCTCCCCTGGTCTTCTCTGACCTCTTCCCCCTTCATTTTGGGTGAGCGCTTGCTAGAGGGGCTTCTGGTGGTGTTTGGCACCTTTAGGGGGAACTTGTTACGGGGTGGGTGGGTGGGGGGCTTCTTAAATTAACACTGGCTGGAGTTTGCAATCAGTTAACCCGAGCTGGTTAAGGTCTCAGGCCTGGCATTGCGCTCCCTCCACTATTTGGGATGGGGGGGCAGTCGCTATTGATCGCTGGGGTTGGAGCCGGCGACCGAGTTGTGCGCGGGCGCCCCCTGGAGGCCCAGCCTGGAGCTGCGCCCTTTGCTGAGAGGCGGGTCCCCTCGCAGGTACCGGCTCGCACCTGATGGGACGGGTTGTGGAAAGGAATGGAGAGCGCTGGGCTGGGCGTCCCTGGGGACTCCAGCCGGTTGCCTGCCGGCTCCTTGGCTGTGCCGGGTATTTGCCAAGTCTTCGGAATTCTTGGGAAAAATTCCTCGATCTCAGAATGTGTTTTTCAGATTCCCCAGTTACTACCGTGGGATAGAAGACAGTTTTCCCAAGCAGTACATTTGAAAGGCTGCATATTGCACTTGAGCAGCCTCTTTGTATCTGTGTACATACAGATAGAGCTATAGCTAGCTAGATACAGAAATGTGTAATTTAACATTAACATGGGGTCGATCTTATTTTGCAAAGCCAACGTGAGACCCACTTGTAAAGCAAACGGTTTTTGAGGGAGGAAAATGAAGTTTGGCCATCAATTAGCAGATCAGAACATCTGCAGGTGGCCAAGGGACTGGCGCTCCACACAGGAAAATTAGCATTTTCTCAAAAGAGTTTCAAATGCCCTTTGTGCTAAACTGGATTACAACCTTCGACGATTAAGATTCCCAAGTTTCAAATAACTGCCTAGCCCCAGTTTCTAAACTGAAATGACCTACATTGGCCAGTAAGGATCCTGAGAATAGGGCACTTGGGAGCTCCCGTTTTAATTGAGGCGGGGAGGGAAATGTGTTGATTTGTAGCATTAATGTTGCAAGCCAACTCGCTGTGTTTCCATCTGTGTTTCCGAAAGAGAGGGGCTCCAACAGCCCCTTTTGTTCCGTTAAAAAGAGATTGCACAAGCCAACCATAGTCACTCCAGCCTCTGCTTCCTCGCTGATGGGGAGTTGGGGACCCATCTCGGAGGCAGGAGATAGAGCTGGCACTTCCTCTTTTTAAATGAAGTTGGGGTTTTTTTTTTTTTTTTGGTAAGGGTTTAGAGATGTGCCTTCCAGTCTGGTTGTGTGACTTTTTAGCCATGTAACCTCAAGACACGCGTGGCTTCCCTGAGCTTTCGGGTTCCTCTCTGTACAGTGGGAATGCGATCAGTAATTAATATTGTTCAAAATAACAATGCTTTTGTTTTTACTTTCTGTGTCAAAATGGTGCTGAACCGCCCATTGAGATAATTCTGTGTTTTAAATCTTCAGCTAACAGTATGCCAGGCCCCAGGCTGGGGGCCTTAATTAGCTTTCATCCTCATTTTTCCTCATCAGGGAGAGGGAGCCACATCTCCCAGTTGAAACGGCTTGCTTGTGGTTGCCTTGTCCTGTTGGATTGTGGCCTTCAAGAGACTGGTTATGGGGTGGACTTTCTGTCACTTCCGTTCCGGGGGCCATGCTGTTTGGCTGGTTGAGTTTGACGCGCTCTCCTCCTTTTTAACTTTTGAGATATGCCTTTGGAGGCTTTCGATGAACAGGTCCCTGCAAAGCAACTTGGAAATAAAAGTTTGCTCTGCTCTTTACTGCCCTGGAAAAAGGATGCGGGGGAAGAGAGTTCCAGGAGTTGCCCTTTCTTTCCATCGCCTCTTGTACTTTTGATTCTTTTACAAAAGCACCTAAACATTCTAAAAGCCTGTGGATCCAGGCAAGAACTGCTTCTTTAGTCCCCCGCCAGCAGCCTCCTTTTAGAAGTTTTTTAAAAATTAATTTTGTGTCTGTCCGGCTTTGTTCCAGGGGGCTCTGGAGAAGGAGGCAACAAAGGCTCCCCGCCTGCACAGAGGTTACAGATTTGCTTACAAGATGAGCTCAAGTTGAGGCCAAAAGGGTCCATCTCGCTAACGAAGAAAGCTGTGCTCACTCACCTCAGTGGCCAGAGAGCCCTCTGTACTTTTTTCTTTTTTTCTTCGTTTCAGCAGAGTCCCTGAATTTTTACCCTAGGCTGTTGGGAGCAAATTTTTTAACTCTCCATTAAATAGAAACTGCATTATAGCTCTAATTTGCCTTCTGTGAATTGAATTAAAGCCTTGCTGCTTAGCTGTTTCTTGGGTTGTGGAAATCAGATCTAAAATTAAACTGATACAAGGGCACTTTCTTTCCCCTGGTTCAATCCTTGAGGAGCTCTCAGTTTCCTTTTGTTTTTTGTAATTATCCTGTGGGTGGGGGAGGGTAGAAGATACTGTGTATTTTAATCTACTCCTTGTAGTTCTATTAATATAGGAATGGGGGGAGCGGAGATAAGCCTCAGTCCTAATGCGGTTCTCAAGATAAACTTTTTTAAAAGCATTTTTCTCATCTCCAGCATTTGATTAGCCTCTGGTAGATGAGCTTTTCCTCTTATACAATGCAAAGCTGTATTTTCTATCCATTTGGCAGTGATTGAATCTAAGCCCCCTGCTGGGTTTGCTGCATTCTTCCAACTTATTGGATAACTAGATGCTGGGAGATAACATTCCTAAAATCCGGAGTGGGGGTGGGGTGAAGGCCGCAAGCCCTGTTCGCCTTGTAATCCTCTGCACTTTGCTGCTTCCTTTTGGGAAGGGTTCACGTAAGCATACCCAGCAATTGTTCCTAGCAGTTCTCTGGCTCTTTGGCAAATATGGTTTCAGTATTTGCCAATGGTGGTCTGGATGCAGAAGTACTTTTTACTGCACAAGCAAACAGAACTCCCGCTGTTTTAAGATTCAAGTGGGATGTGGCTGGTATGGCTACAGAAGAGGAGAGCCTGTGTATACAGTGAAGGCAAGCTGGTATTCAGGTCGTAAATCACTCCTGGAACTGTTAGATCCTTCTAGAGCAGGGGAGCTTAACCTTTTTTGTGCCATAGAGCCGTTCTCAACAGAAGGTATTTAGGGACGTAAAAGGAAACATACAGAAATACCAGGGAAATAAATTGCACTGAGATAGTTATCAAAAAAACATTGGTGATAGAATGACATGTGCTTTATGAACACAGTAAGATGTAGCAGCTGGTCAGGCAACCACCAGAATTTCCAGTAATGCCGAAGCGTTAACACCCTAAATGAAAATAATCTGTTTTCTGTTGATGACAAACTCACAGTTTCTGTGATACCATTGTGGTATGTTACCTACATTCATAAGTAAAATAAACATTCAATTTTAGTTTAGGTTAATGAAAAGAAAGATAATCTGTGTGTTCTATTTCCATGGACCCCTGTTTAAGAATGCCCAGTTTAGAAAACTTGTATTTTCAATAAGGGAATATTATCCCTTACAGGGTGGAAATTGGATTTTGCGGGGGGGGGGGGGCGTGAAAAACATCTATTGATGTTACAATAGTTTGTTGCTTTCCAAAGGACCACAGCCTATGACTAGATAAGACACTGTATTTGTGGTATTAAAATTTCATGGTGGGGTGTGATTAGGACAGAAATGCATTAAAATTAAAAGCCTCCATGGAGGGGCGAGATGAAAAAGCTGGAGAAACGCCCCCTGAAGAAACGATAGTGAAGTAGACCAGTGGTTTTAGCGTCCTAGCATTTACTAATTCAGTCCCCACTCTTCTGTTTCTTGGTTATCGCTGTGTCCCCGTGAGTCACCTGATTGTTTCTGAATCTCAGTTTCCACATCTGTAAATGGGGGGGGGGGTGCAAAGATTTCTTCGATGATGTGGCTGCAGAGACCAATGAATTGAGGTGCAAGAGCCTGGGGTGTGTCTTGTTTGGACGCAGGTGGTGGTTTTGCTGACCCTCCCTCAGTGGAATGGGCGTTCCTGTCTTGAAGGGCCTTTCTTGGAGATGTGTGGAAGTAGAATGGTGGAGACAAAGGGTGGAAACATGCTCATTAAAAAGAAACCGCAGTTCAGAAAGTGTAAACAGTTGAAGGTTCTTGTCCTCCACAACCTGCCGGCCCAGGCTGCAGGAGCTAGAGGCCAGCCATAGTTCGTCTTACCTCAGCGGTTTTCTGTGTTCATATCTTTATCTGCAGCACAGACAGGAGCACTTGATAGGTAGACCCTGTTCTCCTTATTTTTTCCTCCTGAGATAATAAACCTCGTGCAATTGCCCTGTAGAGCAGCACATACAATGTAGGTCTACTTTTGTAGGCTACAAAGTAATCATTTCTTTTCTCTCGCCCCCTTGACTTCACCAGAGCCTTCCTGAAGGACCCGGGTGCAGTCCATTTCTGTTTTTGTTGTTTGTTAACGTGAGAAATATATCTTTGTATCACAGAAAATAAATTTCTAGCAACAGGATTGTTGGGTCCAAGAAGAATTACACTAAAATTATGGTGTTACCAAGTTGTCCCCTGAAGAGCTGTATCTATTGATACGCACCTACCAGTAGTGTGTATTTCCCTCCCAACTTTTTAAAAAGTTCCCCTTTTTTAAAGTTCTTGATACATAATTGCCAGACTTGCTTTTCCAGAAAGAGGTGTGCTACTTCTCTCCCCCCTCCCTCCCCCACTGCATTTGGAAAGTGTGCCTTAGGTGCTGTCTGAGTGCTCTGGGAATTGACGAGTACTTTTAACTTGGTTCTTGAGAGTAAGGACTATTGTGGAGCAGTGCTGCGGGGAGAAGCAAGGCAGGACCTCCTTGTTGAGCTCTACCTAGAAGTTCAGCGCTGCATTGTGCCCTTATTTTTTAATTGGTTTTTTTTAGAGAGAAAGGGACGGATGGGAGGGAGGGGAAGAGAGAAAAATGATGATTTGCTGTGCCACGTATTGATGCATTTATTGGCCGATTCGTGCATGTGCCCTGCTTGGGGAGCAAACCCGCAACCTTGCGCGTATTGGGAGGACACTAACCAATGGCAAACCGTCGTCTTTTCAAGTCACTTCCGTGTGTCCCAGAAAGGTGGTAGCCTGTGTTCTAGGCCCTCCCTGTACCTTATCCCACCTCCTCCAGCTTCCCTGGCCCCACTGGGTTTCTGTGAGAAGATAGTTGCAGTCTCAACGGAAAAAACCCGCTAGGAAGTGTAAGGAGAGAGGAGGGAAGAGCTCAGAAGGAGGGCCTGGGTGCTGCCGGCCTGGGCTGTAACGAGTGTGGTGTGTACGGGGCACCTGGCGGTGCCTGGGCACAATACTGGAGGCTTTGGGGTCACCTTTTCCCCGTGGGGTTCCCGAGCCCCAGCCTTCCGCACGGCGGGAGGTGAGAATGAGTTAGCGACTGCTGTTTTGTCGTTGTCGGGAGCCCCACCCAGCTGCTGAGCTGTAACTTTTCGAAATAGAAGAGGTGGGGAGAAAAGAATAAAATAATTTTTTATTTTTTATTTTTTTAAGAAAGAAAGAGAGGTGGTGGGGAAACTAATGTTCCCTAAATACCTTCCGTATCTGTACTTTTCCCAGATCCTAGGATGGTTGGTGCCGGGCATGTACCGAGTGCTCAGGCGTTTGTTAAACGAATCACTTAGCCCCGTGATTATATGTGTTTTCGGGGAACACATATCACTTACTTTATGAAGATGTAATTATAATGTGTTTCGCAGAAATTCTGCAGGGCAAGCCCGCCCCATCAAACCTCCTATTGACGGGACTGGTAGATTGGCCCTCTGGTTCGCGGGCCGGTGGGGCGGGGGCGGGGAGGCTCGCTTATGTAGATAGAAGCCCCGACCCTGGTCCCTTATTGGTCTGTCCTCATGCAAATGAGGGCTCCAAAGCCTCACAATTTCCGGCTCAAAGGCACTCTCCTGATTGGTCAGGATAGAGTTGCTCTGGTTGGTCAGAGCTGCTCAGCTCTGATTGGACAGGGAAAGTTTCGGTTCTATTGGCTGAAATAGGGTTCTAGGAACTCGTTCTGGGAGAGTTCCGGGAAGAGGCGGGCAGTCCCGCGCTGGCGTCTGTGAAGTACGGTTTGTGGAAGGGACCCCGGTGCAGAAATGGCTGCCAGGCTGTTTTTCGAAATGGAGCCCAGTGAGCCCCCAGGAGCCCTTAGTGTCTTTTTTCCCCCTGGGTTCACGTTTCCAACATCATTTTGCCGCTGGAAGCTGGCTTTGAGTCGAGGTGCAGGTCTCTGAGGGGATTATTTATAATCGTATGTGTGTCTTCGGGTTGCTACAACCGATTGCTACAAACTAGGAGGCTGAAAACAACCGAAATTTATCCTCTTAACAGTTTTGGACGCTAGAAGTTTGGAGTCGAGGTATTGGCAGGTGTGGTTCCTTCTGGAAGTCCTAAGGGAAAATCGGTCCCTTGCCTTTTTCCTGCTTTTTGTTAGTTCCCACCTCTACCGCCGGTAAGCCAGCAAACCTTGCTTTATAGCCACGTGACTCCTCCATTTGCAAAGTTCTCATCCAAATCAGGTCCGTGCACAGGTGCTGGGGTTAGTACTTAGATGTATTTGGGGGGTGTGGGTTATTCATCGACCCACTACACAAGCGGTCAGTTCATTCAGACTCTTCGGATGCCAAGTTCCCTCACACAGCCTTCTGTCTGTTGCACACAGATCACGAAGCCTCGTGCCTTGTGTGTGGTCATGATTCTTCCCAAGAAATTGCCCCTCATCCTTCCTTGGACATAGTTCTTAGCTTCTCCTCTCTTACCACAGGTGCTTCCATGAACCACCCCGGGACAGGCGACGACATGGTTGGGGACCGAGTCACGGTAAAGAGACCACGTCGGGAGGAGACTCACATCTGTGAGAAATGCTGTGGAGAGTTCTTCAGCTTCTCTGAGTTCTTGGAACATAAGAAAAATTGCACTAAACATCCACCCGTCCTCATCATGAGTGACAGCGAGGGGCCAGTGCCGTCGGAAGACTTCTCCGGGGCTGTGCTGAGCCACCAGCCACACAGCCCAAGCAGCAAGGACAGTCACAGGGAGGATGGTGGCAGCTCAGGGGACATGAAGGAGAAGCCGGGAGCAGAGTCTGTTCTGTACTTAAAGACAGAGGCTGCCCTGCCCCCCACACCCCAGGACCTAAGCTATTTACCCAAAGGCAAAGTGGCCAACACTAACGTCACCCTTCAAGCACTACGGGGCACCAAGGTGGCGGTGAATCAGCGGAGCGCGGATGCGCTGCCCGCGCCCCTGCCTGGTGCCAACAGCATCCCGTGGGTCCTGGAGCAGATCCTTTGTCTGCAGCAGCAGCAGCTCCAACAGATCCAGCTCACGGAGCAGATCCGTGTCCAGGTGAACATGTGGGCTGCCCACGCCCTCCACTCCGGCGTGGCGGGAGCTGACGCCCTGAAGACCTTAGGCAGCCACGTGTCCCAGCAGGTTTCTGCGGCGGTGGCTTTGCTCAGCCAGAAAGCTGGAAGCCAAGGTCTGTCTCTGGACACCTTGAAACAAGCCAAGCTACCTCACACAAACATCCCTTCCACCACCAGCTCTGTGTCCCCGGGGCTGGTGTCCTTCGCCCTACGGCCGGATGGGACCAGGGTGCTCCCGAACCGCCTCCCGGGGGCTTTGCTACCTCAGGCCCCGAGCTCTGTGCTCTTCCAGAGCCCTTTCTCCACTGTGGCGTTAGACCCGTCCAAGAAAGGGAAAGGGAAGCCACCCAACGTGTCCCCGGTGGATGTCAAACCCAAAGACGAAGCCACCCTCTACAGGCACAAGTGTAAGTACTGCAGCAAGGTTTTTGGGACTGATAGCTCCTTGCAGATCCACCTCCGTTCCCATACCGGAGAGAGACCCTTCGTGTGCTCTGTCTGTGGCCACCGCTTTACCACCAAGGGCAACCTCAAGGTCCACTTTCATCGACATCCCCAGGTGAAGGCAAACCCCCAGCTGTTCGCTGAGTTCCACGACAAAATGGCGACAGGCAATGGCGTTCCCTATGCACTCTCTATCCCTGTCCCCATAGATGAATCAAGTCTCTCTTTAGACAGCAAACCTGTCCTGGTCACAGGGACCCCCCATGTAGGGCTACCTCAGAATCTCTCTTCGGGGACTAACCCCAAGGATCTCATGGGTGGCCCACTGGCCAAGGACCTGCAGCCTGGGCCTTCTCCAGAAAGTGAGGATGGATCTGTGCTCTCTGGGGTGGGGCCAAACCATAATTCCCCAAGGGTTGGTGGCTTCCAAGGGAGAGGGACACCTGAGCCAGGGTCAGAGACCCTCAAGTTGCAGCAGCTGGTGGAGAACATTGACAAGGCCACCACCGACCCCAATGAATGTCTCATTTGCCACCGTGTCTTAAGCTGCCAGAGCTCCCTCAAAATGCATTACCGCACCCACACCGGGGAGAGACCCTTCCGGTGTAGGATCTGTGACCGAGCTTTCTCCACCAAAGGCAACCTGAAGACCCACTTCGGGGTCCACCGAACCAACACCTCCATAAAGACGCAGCATTCGTGCCCCATCTGCCAGAAGAAGTTTACCAACGCGGTCATGTTGCAGCAGCACATTCGGATGCACATGGGCGGTCAGATTCCCAACACGCCCCTGCCGGAGAACCCCTGTGACTTTGCGGGTCCCGAGCTGATGGTGGTCGGTGAGAACGGCGGCACGAGCGCCGTCTGTCACAATGACATCGAAAGCATTGATGTAGACGAAGTCGGCTCCCAGGACGCCCCCAGCAGCTCCTCGAAGGTCCCCGTGCCCCTTCCCGGCATCCACTCGGCGTCGCCCTCGCCGGTGTTCACCCTGACGGCCCCCCTGGACGCCCCGGGGAAGGCAGGCCCCGCTCTGGTCCTGCAGCGGCAGAGCAGCAGAGAAAACGGCTCGGTGGAGAGCGATGGCTTGACCAATGACTCGTCGTCCTCGGTGATGGGAGACCCAGAGTACCAGAGCCGGAGCCCGGACGTCCTGGAGACCGCGTCCTTTCAGGCCCTCTCCCCGGCCAATAGCCAAGCAGAGAGCATCAAGTCCAAGTCTCCTGATACAGGCGGCAAGGCGGACGGCTCGGAGCTCAGCCGCACTGAGATGGAAGGTGATAGAGCTTTGGCTTTCACTTATGTCCGTTTTGGGCACAAGGTCGTCCGGAAGGAACCTGGGTTGAACTTGGCAAACGGAGAGTGTGATAAGTGTGAAGCGGTCCGCTGTAGGGCCGGTAGCCATTCTGTGCTTCTAGGTGGAGGGAAGGGATACCTTCCTCTGGCCCAGCAATGACACGCTTTGATGTGTGGCGGTTACTGCTCATGTTGGCCGGACCGTGTCCTTTTTTCTTGGTTTTTATTTTTGTGTTTGGGACTCCGTGGGGAGGTAAAGGTGCTCTTAAGAGTAGAATAACTCTGAGAACGTGGGCACTGTTTTTTGCCCACAGAGATGATTTCTTGATTCTGAGGTCCCGCTCCCTAGTTGTGAGGTTCACAAGTAAATAACTCTTGGGGTAAAAATCTAACCGATTTGAAATGTGCGCACAAATGGTGGGGTGCCTGTCGATGTCATTGATGGCAAAGGTGGGGACCAGCTGCGTGGCAGAGCCCGAGAAGAATGGGCGCCTGGGCATAGACTTCAGAGGCCACTCCGTATGTAGGAGTTTGAACTTGGATGCCTGTGAAATGTGTTGCCCACACCTTTACACACCACAGTGGCACATTTTTCCCAAGTGTTTTGAGTCGTCACTCTGCGCAGGCAAACAAGTCAAAGGAAAGCTGCTTCCGAGGCATAAATGTCCTAAAAGCCATTTCCAGGCGCTCAGACAGTGGGCAGTTGTTTTCAGAGCTCTTTTGTTGGTTCAAGGAGCGAACGAGTGCGGGATGATAAAGGTTTAGGCTTTTTTTTTTTTTTTTTCTCCTCTGCACACCAGGTCGGGGCAGTCTCCCGTCAGCATTTGTCCGAGCCCAGCCAACCTATGTCAAAGTTGAAGTTCCCAGCGCATTTGGACCCGCGACCATGTCCCCAGGCATGACACCTTTGCTGGCGGCCCAGCCTCGCCGCCAGGGCAAGCAGCACGCCTGCACACGGTGTGGAAAGAACTTCTCATCGGCCAGCGCCCTCCAGATCCATGAGCGGACTCACACTGGGGAGAAGCCTTTCGTGTGCAACATATGTGGGCGGGCCTTCACCACCAAAGGCAACCTGAAGGTGAGTTTCCTCAGGTTTCCGCGGGGGTGGGAGCTAGGTTTTGGGCTGCGTCCCTCAGTGTTCTCTGCCCATGGTGAACTTTCTACAGAGAGCACATGGGATGTTACATCTCAAAACTGGCTCTCAAAATAAATACTCTTTAAAGAAGCACATTTTCTCATATCATGACATCTCTGAGATTGGATGCTTCTTGTTGCACGTGTCTGCAATCAGGAATTTTTTTCCTTGATTTTTTTCTTTTTTATTTATTTATTTTTAGAGGGGGGGAGGGAAAGAGAAAGAGAGGGAGAGAAGCATCAGTGTGTGGTTGCCCCGCACGCATCCCCTAACTTGGCCCACAACCCAAGCATGTGCCGTGACTGGGAATTGAACCAACAACCCTTTGGTTTTCAGGCCGGCACTCAATCCACTGAGCCAACCAGCCAGGGAGGGCTCTTCGTTTATCTTTAGTAGCCCATAAAAAGTGATGATGCATTGTACAAGGGTTGTCATCTAGGAGCAAGACATGCAGTCTATACTCTTCTGCTCCTGAAATTATCCATACTGGGGCAGACCATGATGCCTTTCAGCAGTCGTTCCGTATGTGTAGGAAATCAAGTCTGGAAACAAAGATGATACTTGTCGTGTCTTGTAACATAGAATTGATAAGTCATTTGTGGGTTTCATAATGCTTCCAGACTTGATGGCCACCTGGACTGCATGTTGGTGGTATTTTCCGAGCTCGCCAGGTTGAAATAAGTAACGTGAGTTAGAGGTATGTGTAATACAGTACCACTGCAGTTATAAAGGCCTCTGCGTTATCAGCAGCGCATTGCAGAGGGAGCAGCGGGTTTGTCCAGAGAACACCCTGTTGTTATAGGTCTGTCCACCTAAGATTTCCCCGGAGGCGGACAGGAGAACCTCCCTGGGAAGGCCTGGCAGTGGCCTGCCTAAGAACTCAGGATGGGAATTGGAGGCCCGAGTTTTCCCCTCAGCCCAGCCTCCAGTTTTACGTCAGTCATGTGTCTGTGGTTCTCTTTCTGTCCCTCTCCATTGAGTAGACTACTGGTTGAAATCTTTGTAGTTAGAAGAAAGATTGAAACATCATCTTAGATGAGTTGACGTAGAAGACTGTATGACATTTTAAAAATTAAGAAAACTTAACTATTACAGAACGACCTATTCTCTTTGGTTGGCACAGCTGCCAAAGGAGGAACATGCGGTCAGTTCATCCCTCATACCGACTTGCAAATACAGAAAGCCGAGCTTGGTTCACAGGCCTGGCTGTGAGCCCAGGGAAGGGCTGGAGCTGCCCCCCCTGCACACTTACTTACAGTGATTAAGAGCAAGTCACTTGTGCGCTTGGATGAGTGGACTCCTAACTTCTAAGGGTGTCTGAAGGTGAAACGAGAATGTCTCAGGAAACCTGTCACCTCCCACATTCTTTGAGTCTTTAATGAAGCTGAAAAGCGTTTGCAAATTCAAAAGCCAGACCAGGAGACTGATGCAGAGAGGAGGCCAGGCTGAAGAAGCAGTAGGCAGTAGGATCACCTGATTTTTGTGTGCTCCCCCCCCCCCCCCGCCCCCTATAAGAGAACAGATATCTAGAATTTCTTACACATGAAATCAAATTTTTTAGTATAAATTATGTTAGTATGTTTGGGTGGAGCCAAACCCCCTTGCAGGCCGACTGTGGCTTGCCAGCCTGTGTGGGTAGAAACCTTTCTGTCCCTCTTCCCACAGGTCCACTATATGACGCACGGTGCCAACAACAGCTCTGCTCGCCGAGGGAGGAAGCTGGCCATCGAGAACACCATGGCTCTTCTAGGAACAGATGCAAAGAGGGTCCCAGAGATGTTTCCCAAGGAAATCATGGCCCCTTCCGTGAACGTGGACCCTGTTGTGTGGAACCAGTACACCACCATGCTCAACGGCGGGCTGGCCATGAAGACCAACGAGATCTCAGTGATCCAGGGCGGAGGCCTCCCCACCCTCCCGGTTTCCCTGGGGGCCAGCTCTGTGGTCAACAATAATCCCACTGTCGCCAAGATGGATGGCTGTCCGTCAGCTGTCAGTGCTGACGTGGAAAAGCCAGGTGCCCCTGACAGCGTTCCCAAACACCAGTTTCCTCACTTTATGGAAGAAAACAAGATAGCGGTCAGCTAAGCTGCAAGAGAACCCACTCAGAAGGAGAAATGCGGCGGCTGCTCGCAAACTGGACCTTGTTTGTTTTTTGTTTTCGTTTTTTAAGAAACCCATCTCCTCCTTTTTATTTTTCTTACTGATGTGCAGACGATGTTTACAGTTGTGACCACAACCTCAGGCAAGTCCTACAATCACGATGTTGCTATGCTGCTTTGCAAAAAAAAAAAAAAATCATATGAAAACAAATACAGACTAGTATTTTTTTTTTTTTTTTTTAATTTTGGAAAGAAGCGGGTCTTGCAAAGTAGCCTTGTTACTTGAGACAAACTGTATACATGAAAACTTTGTACAAGCTAGAGTCACTATTTCCAAAGACTGCCACCTGTTTGATGCTGGGGCTCATTGATCCACGATGGAAAAGGCAACTGCTTAGCCTAACTGGGGGACGGGTGCTGTATGCTTCCGTGGTGACCGGATGCGGGTATATACAACGTCTGTCGTTTTTAGGGACCTGCTTGGTATGCCGCCCAAACCTGCACCCTTTCTTTTTCTTTCTTTTTTTTTTTTCCTTGAATGTACTTTTTTTTTCTTCTTTTCACTAAGGTTGTAGAATTACAAAATTCCCTCAGCCTTGGGTGTTCAGTAGGGTGCCCTCAACTGGACCGATTGTAGTCCGTAGGGAGTCAGTGTGTGTGTGTTGCTGCTCGTTGAATATAGTTCAGGTGGAGCCCAAGGGGTGCCAACGTATTCCCTGTGCCTCCCGGGCGCTGCCTTCTCCTGGCCGCCAGGCCAGGTGGGCCCCTGAGCAGGGGCCCTCAGGTGACATAATTTAGTTCACCAGTGCCTATTCTATCAGAGAAATGGGGTTTTCATTCTTGCAGAAACTCACAGAAGGGCATGTTTCTTATTAGAGGTTCACATACTAATTTTTATAAAAATTTCCTTGATGTGATTTATGCCAAGTAATTATGAAGATCCCCACCCCTACCCCTGAGTATTGTTGCATGAAGGCTACAAAGTTGGAACAGGCAAGTCCTGGGTATGAAAGCTTTAATTTATCTACCTCATTTATTTTTTTATTTTTGTAGCCTTAGTCTCTCTTCCTATTTTATGACTGTTGAAAGTGTTCCTAGTCCCTGTCTTAAACCTAAGAGTTGATGTATTGGTGGGAGCAGCTGTTCAAGATGTTTTTGAGATTTTTTTTTTTAATTCCCTTCTCTGTAATACTAAGCAAACAAATAAAGGTTTCTTTAACGGTTTAACGAGGGAGAAAGAAAGACCCTCAGTTCTGCGTGGAGGAGTCTTCCCCCCTCAATGTGGAGATGTAGATCAAGAATATCAGAAGTTGGTCTCTTGAGTGATTGCACCTGACTTTAGGATCCAGAAACATTTTTTTGTTTTGCCAAGTTGTGCCTTTCCTCCTGGGACTGTAAGTGAACACAGTGATAGTGCCTGTTCACACTGTGAAGTGGATGCTGTTACAGAGGACACGTCAGAGCCTTGCTCACTGCTGCGCCTTGTGAATGTATGATGTACGGAGAGAACCCTGTAGTTGTACCTGCTGATGCTGACTGTTGGAGAATAAATTTTGGATATTTTGTTTCCCCATCCCGCGTGCCTGTGAGTGTGTCTCCTAGTTTCTGCTCTAAACCTGAGATCCTTACTTGCTGATCGTTTCCAGGTGCCTTCTGACCCTCTAGGTCCTAGAAGGAAGAGGGACATCTGGTTACACCCACACTTGACCCACTTCTCAGGCATGCCATCTACTATTGCGTGGGCCAAAAAGTCCATTTAAGTTTTTTGATTAAAATAAAAGACACGTTTTTTGTTTTCATCAATAACTATTGATTGGGATATTTTGAGTAAGTCGGCTTTCTTGCACGTGGTATAGTGTTGATTTTCCCCAGTGTCTCCATTTGATCACTGTTGACTTCAGCTGGTCCACCCAACCATGGAGCATCATCCAGCGAGAAATCTCCAGGACAAAACTGCAAAAACACTTTTGACGTATCTGATCAGTCACAGCACCTTTTCCATTCACGGCACAAATCTTTTTTGTGTTTCAGTTGCATTTTTACCTATCTTGAAATAGTAAAGTATAACATGCCAAAAATGTTGCTTGCTTTTTTCCATCTTAAATATGAAAATGGCGACACAAATTTACCAGTTTAGATAAGTTGGGTTTTTTTTTAATACACGCTGATAAGACGGCTGCCACATCATAGTCTAACAAAATTGTTTCGAATGACGTTAAAGACAACCAAATACTATTAGAACCATCGTATGGAAAAAACCAAACAAACTTTGATCAACCCATCCTTTGCTGGTGGTATCTTTCCTTTTTAAGGCATGAAAGTTTAATTAGTTTAACCTCACTAGAGAACTTCTTGTGTTCGCTTACCACCATAGAGAGCTTAGCCTGCCTTAGGCTAACCCATGTCTCACCCATCCGAACCTGGCACAAGTCGGTGGGGCAGGGAGACTATTTTTAACCATCTCATTCTTAGGGGCTGCTTAGAAAGGATAGGCTGAGAGTCAAATAGGAGGTGGTACTTAATTCCAAGGGGAACTTCTTAGGGGAGTTGGGGGAGTGCCCATTGAAGGAAGACCCAGGGCAAGAGCAGGTTCACAACCTGCTGGTAAAGAACCCTCTTACCCACCTTTTGCTGTGTTGGTGAACCCACTGGCGAGAACCAGCGTCCGGCCCCAGGAGAACCTTCGTGGGTGTGGACCCTGCATTATCCTGGAGGGTATTCTGACCTCCAGGAAAGGGCTGGGGGATGCATTCTGATGGCCTTTGACCGGACAAGAACTTGGCGAGTGAATGTTTTCGTCCCTGCCCACCAAGGCTTGTCTGTCCTTTGGCCTCAGCTCATCTAAATTTAGGGTGAAGCAGCCACCAAGTCAGCAAAATTAAGCCCGCCCTTCAGATAACGGAAATGGAGGCACCTCACCTAAGCTATTGTGCCCTGGTCCTAGGTGCCTACAACGTTCACCGTTTTTCCCTCTTGATATTAACCCCCCATTAAGTGTTATGTCTTTCTAGAGCCAAATGTATGATGATTTTACTTAAAAAACAGTACATATCTCACCCCCTCCAGCGTACTTTTAGACATCTTTCCAAGGTAAAGCCCATTTCCAGCTAATCACGTAACGGCAAATTCCTACTTGAGGGATTGCTGGCATAAGGGTGACTGTTCTCAGTGCGCTCCATCTGTGGGTGTGTGTGTGGGTGTGGGTGTCTATTTTCTCAGCCCTGATCTTGGAAGCCCGTTTTTTTCCCTTGAGAAAAGCTTTTAGGTTTTTTCCCTTTTTTACCAAATGTATTGGGGTTGAGACTGGTTAAGAAATTATACAGGTTTTGGGCGTACAATTGAGCGCATCATCTGTACAGTGTATTGTGTATTCACCATCCCAAGTCGGGTCTCCATCCGTCCGTCCATCCATCCATCCGTCCATCAGCCTTTATGGCCCTGTACCCGCGCCCCCCCTGCCCACCCCGCGGTCACTATACTACTGTCCCTGTCTACAAGTTTTTTCTCTCTTGCTCATTTGCTCAACCCTGCCACCCCCCACAGCTGTCAGCCTGCTTGCTCTCTGAGTCTGTCCATTCTGCATGTTTGTTTGTTTTGTTCATTAGATTCCACATATAAATGAAATTGTATGGTACTTGTCTTTCTCTGACTGGCTTATTTCACTGAACATAATGTTCTCCAGCTCCACCCCTGTTGTTGCAAAAGGTAAGATTTCCTTATTTATTTTTAGAGAGGGGAAGGGACAGGGAAAAAAGAGGGAGAGAAACATCGCTGTGTGGTTGCCTTTCACACTCCCTGCGCTGGGGCCGTGGCCAGCAACCCAGGCCTGCGCCCTGACAGAAACCAAACCAGCGACACTTTGATTCACAGGCCAGTACTCAGTCCACCGAGCCACACCATCCAGGGCTCCTCTTTTTTGACTGCCGAGTAGCAGTACACTGTAAATGCACCGCAGCTTTTTTATCCACTCATCTACTCACGGGCACCTGGGCCGCTTCCACCTCCTGGCTACTGTAAACACAGCCCCAGTGAACACAGGAGCGCCTGTGTTTTTTCAGGTTAGTGTCTCGGGCTTTGAAGCCCATTTGGTGGGTAGGTTGTGATGTGAGCACATCCCCGTTGTACGGTGAGTCCTCTTGAGTTTTTGAGGCACGGGAGGTAAACCATGCAACTACCATAGAACTTGCTCTTGTACCTTGAGACCTGCCTGTCTTGTGTCTTGCTCTGTGGGTTCCTCAGATTCAGAACTCTGTTTTCACACTTGAGAGATGATTTAAGGGACTCTCAACATTTTTGACTTGAATAAATAGCCAGTCATAGCTCGATGAAGTGGCGCGGGGTGGGGGCGCGGGGAGGGGCGGGGCCGGGACCCTGTCCAAGTTGCTCAGTCGGTTGGAGCATTGCCCAGTATGCCAAAAGGCTGTGGGTTCGATCCCACAGGGCCTGTACAGGTGGCAACTGATTGATGTTTTTCTCACATCGATGTTTCTCTCCTTTCCTTTCTGTCTCTAAAGTCAATGGAAGAAAAACACATCCTCAGGTGAGGACTTAAAAAAGAAATGGAGTGGGGGTGACAAACTCCCACCTTCCCTCCTGGCCCGCTGCCTGTGGTTGGTGCACCCACAACCTGGGTAAACAGAAGTGCTCTGGGAAGGGAATTGTTTGTGTGGTGCAGGCGCATTTGGAGAAGCTGTGCCATTTGGCAGTAAAACGTACCAAAGAGCCATCAAAGGACGGGGAAGGCGGACGTTTGATTCAACCTGCCCGCACCAGGCCGGCCTAGATGACAGTGGAGCTAACCCATGAGAAGGATGCTGAAATACCCGCACATTTGCAGGAAGCTCTTCCCTCAAGTTTCAAAGGCACTCCCTGCCATGACCCAAGGTTCACAACTCCGCAGAGAGCTTGAGCCCAGACCGGAAACTCAGCACACGTAGCAAGTCCAGAAGCAAGGCAAGGAAGGAGGCGGCAGAGGTCCACTTGCAACCAGGAAGGGCTGGATTCACGGCGACCTAATGGGCCCTTCGTCTGGGAAAGGAGGCCCAGGTCAGCAACGGGACTGGGCGCCCCAGCGCAACGTAATGACGGAACCTCTAATAACTCACCTGCCAAATGGGGATAGTAGCTGGACCAGAGCCTGGTGAGATTAGAGGAGAGTGCAAAATCGCGTGATGTGGGGCCCAGGAGACGTTCAAATATGGCAGCCGTCATTGTGTCTCCTGTTTGGCTCAGAAAATCTACGCTCGCTCAGGCAGAATTTGTTCCAGGTCTGGATCAGGTGGCTTCTTCTCTTGGTTCAATCCCTTGACTGAGGGAGGAGGTCACGTGGGTCAGGAGGGACCCTGTGGTGGGCAGCCGCTTCATCTTGGATAATGTCTGTTTTTGCATCTCATACACTAGGAGGGCGTGCATGCGAGAGCATGTTTCATTGTTCCCTGATTGCTTTAGAGGTATGTAATAAAATGCAAAAAACAAAGCCAGGAGAGGTAGTCTTGAAGGCGGGTTTTCCACGTGACTTCCAGTGAGGGCAGAGAAGCCACACGGTACTGCAGCGGGGGTCACCGCATTTCACGGACCCTCCACGTACACTTCTTTTTCACCGCTGTCCCCGACAGGCACCCCGGGACACTGGAATGCAGGGGGCCGGAAGTTACAAAGCAGCAGAACCCTGCTGGTTCTAGGCTTTTCCTTGGTGTTGGGGAAGCCCATGTTGAGTCTGTTGACGTGAAGACTAATGCTCTGAAGACTAAGGCACAAAACAAAGGCTCAGGAGGCTTATCTGTTTGGCTACACCTGTGTTCCTGGTCTTGTATTGATTAAGTTCAGGTCTAAACACTGCAGCTGCTAATTCGCACCCTTGCATTCCCCTCCCTTGGGCATTACTCATTTATTTTACGGATTCTGCACCCATTCTGTGCCCATTTAAAGGGGGCTTGGTCCTATAGGTCCCCCCTGTGCTGTTCTTTTGTTTCCAGATAAAATCATTAACCACTTAAGTAAGGACTGCCCATTTCTTTTCTTTTAAAAGTTTTTTTCCTGTTATTTTATCACTTATCCATAACAAATGCATCTCTTTGGCCACTTGTATTTTTTTTAAGTTACAGGCAATACATTATACATGAACGGCACACCCTGTTCGTGTATCTTCCAATGTATCTAGAAGCAAATGAAGTTTGGCTTGAGCAAGGGAGTAAATATCATCAATTAAAAAGTGAATTGTTTAAGAAAAGCTGGTAAATGTTCAATTATAAAATTAAAGGACATTTTGCCATAAAATGTAACTGTCAGCATGGCATGAACCCAGATATGAATTATAATTAGATTGAATTTGTTTTCTTTAATTGAGGTATATTTGGCGTAACATTAAATTCAGGTGTGCAGCCCAATGGTCCGATATTTGCGTGCATTTTGAAATGGTCACAAGGAGCAGGGAGGCCCCTCTCTGCTCAGAGAAACTGGACTGGCTTTGAAAGCTGTCAAAGTCCACTCCTAGGCCCCCGAAAGCTATTGCTTTTGGTGAGGCATGGCTGTTGTCTGGGGTTATATGTTCTTGGTTCTCATGAAAATTCAGACTGTTGCTTTGAAACAAACCTCCCAGATCCTTCTCACTTTGTTGGGACCAATTCCAACTATTTCTAAATATCAAAAGAAAAATGGAGCATTAGTTAAACCAGGCTACAAGGAAATAGAAAATAAATTTACCTCTCAGAAGTGTACTTCAGTATTGAGATAAGAAGACCTCGCAAATGTATTAAAAACAAAACAAAACAGAAAGCTTCAAGCTCTGCATTTTAAAGTCTAAACGAGATTTGAAACTGGACTTCCCAAACGGCATTCTTTTCTTCTGCTGTGTTTGCTCTTTGTCCACCCTCCAGACCTTTACAAGCACCTATTGTTTTAAGCACAGCAGAAGTAAACCAAAAGGAAGACTAGTGCTCTGAAGACTAAGGCACAAAACAAAGGCTCAGGAGGCTTATTTTATCCTGATGGGCTCGCTGGGTGTCTGGAAATCAAAAGCGGTGAAGCAAATAACCCTCCATATCAGCTGGTGGTAAAGCTGTGGGTGTCCCTAGTCTTGGGGAAGATTTCCCCCTTCTGTTCACATAAATCAGTTTGGGCTTTTTGTTTGTTTGCTTTTTTCAAATGCTTGCTGACTACGCCGACGGCATTCGGGCCATCCTGGAGGGAGAAATAATTTCCCCTGACCTTCCTAAATGTGCCGAGTAAAGCTTGTGCCAGAGACGGCTCTGCCTTCCTCCCCTTCTCTCTGTGGCGAAGGTCACAGAGGAGGGAGAGGAAGAAACGAATGGCATTTAAGTGCTAATCTTTGGGATTCCACGGGCCAGTGAAATTGTTTTTATAAAAAAAAGGGGGGGAGGCTGACAAATAGGAGAGAACCGCTCAGGATGCCAGCTTCTTATTTTCAGCACGCTAGGGCGCTTCCCGAGCGCCTCTTCCACATTATCCTGACCGATTATCCGCATGACATTCTGCACGCTAAAATGTTTACTTGTTTGTTTGCTTTCCACCCTGCTAACGTACAATATTTGAAAAAGGGAAACATCGTGACTCCTACAAATATAGAATGAACCTGTGTCAAAGATTCTAACAGATTCACAACGGATTCAGATAAGAATGGAAAGAACTCCCAAATTCTAGGCAGTGAGGAATGTTGACATGAATTCACAAAGACTCAAACTGCGGTGAGTATCCACAGTGCATTCCATGGGATAAAATTCATTTGCATTTCTATGGATAAGAGTCCTTTGTATTACTACCTGTTTTCTTCACCTTACAGAGTTGTGAAATAGCTCAAAGACAAGGGAAGGCACAGGTAATCCGGAAGAGGGGTAGACTCACCAGTCCTTCTCTTTGCCCTTTTCGAAGTCATTTATAACGTTCTCTAGGAACCAGCAGAGTCCTGGTCACAGGAAGCTGGGACTGTGTCTGTCTTGTTAACTGTACCCCCAGCGCCTTAAGAACTTCATAGGTTCTCTGTGAAGGATACACAAATGACTGAATGTTCTGTGGCATTTCCCCTAAACTCCCTAGTGTCGTTTTGGAGGATACCGTTGCTGGAATGCTCTTAAGGAGTGTTACAAGTGTAGGTTTGTGATACAGTTTCTTATAAGTCAGCGGGGCAATTGCAACTGCTCGGCTAGCTGCCCGCTGAGCAGCCCGGCGCCAAAGAATGGACAAGAGTCACACACAGGAACTATACAATTCGCTCAGCTTTCATCGAATGCAGGTTCACTCAAAGTAGAACATCAACATACATTAATATTCTACTCACACTCCAACAATCTGAGAGGAATATAACACACATAGAGCAATCGGTGGGGGATAACGACCCCGAGTCCCAGCGTCTCAGCCTGCAGGTCCGGGAGGCAGCCCGGTGGGCGAGGGGAGTGGTCGGCATCTTGCAAGGAAGGATTCCCGGAGCCGGGTGGGCAGCAGGGCAGGCGAAGTCCTCAGCCCAGCAGGGCAGGGCCTCCGGCGGCCCATGCCAAGGGAGACCAGCGTGGCATGGAGCGGCTCTCTGGGGTGTGGAGCTTGGGGGTCTCAGCTGTGGTCTGGAGCCCACCTCAGTTATACCTTGAAAGCAGTGCACTCTGCCCTTCTGGGTCCTTTGATAAGTGCCTTGGCACCCCTGACGCCAAGTGGGGAATTTGCCCAGGAGCCTGCCTACGGCCTGCTGCTGCAGATTTGAGTATTCCGATCACTTGTGCAGATATCTCAGATGTGTCCTCCTTGCCAGACATGTTTGCTCTGACAGGGAGTTTCCCTCTTGAGCCAAAGTGTCATGGCTGACCGGCAGCCATCTTGTCTGACATGGGCGACTCCACTTTGTTTTATATACTTTATGCTATTCTGATCGGACCAATGCCATTTTATTGGTCCAGCCGTCCACAAGGAGTTCTTTTATTCCAAAAAAGAGGGGAGGGGGAATGAAATTAGTGTTAGAGACACAGCCTGACTAGGGATTTCGAAGTTATTTTACATCACATTCCAGCCCAGTGGGTCTCAGCCAGGGACAATTTTGCCCTGCAGGAATGATTTTGCAACGTCTGAAGACATCTGTGGTTGTCACAGCTGGGGAGGGGCTGGGGACCGCTGCTGGCACCTGGTGGGTGGGGGCTGGGCATGCTGCTACTACAGGACGGCCGTGCAAAAAGAAATATTCAGTCTGGGTGTCCACAGGGCTCCAGGGACCCACCTGGAGCATTAATTGAGAGAGAACATTCTAGACACCGAAAGGGCTTCATTACTTCTTGGCCCAGACTGGGTTTTCTCAAAACCTTTTTCTTAACTGAGTTCCCACGCTCCCTGCTTCCATTCCATCCCAGCTAAGTGCCCATGACTTCCGGTCCCCCAGCACCCGATGAACAGGAGCAGCCGGCATGCATGTCGAGGAACGAGGCCGAGGGTGGGCTGGGCTGCTTCTCATGACCGATCACGGATGGCCTGGGTCTGCCATCGGTTGGCGAGGTAGGCCAACTCCTGTGGCTTCTCTGATTTCTGGACTATGTTGGTTTACCTCCGGGAGCCCTTTCCACCCCAGGTACTGAGGGGTCGGCAGCTTACTGCTCCCAGGGCTGATGGACAGTGAGGGCCGCCAAGGCCACCGGAAGGGGTTGCCCCTCAGAGAGCAGAGCCCTGAGGTGACTGTTTCTAGCACCGTGGGGAGAAGGCAGGCCTGGGCTGGAAAGAGGGATGCTGTGCCTCTCAAGTAGGACCCCCATCCCATCACTGCCCCTGCTCCCCTCCTCTCCTGAACCCCAGCGCTGCTTCTGGGGGCCCCACCGGCCTCCCTCCGCCCTCACGGGAGCATTGGGGGCTCTCTCAAGATGAGATAAAAAGCCTTTAAGTGCCTCTCGTCCTGCGGGATTGCCTTGCTGAAAGGGAGTCTTAGAAAGAATCTTCTCCAATGATTATAAAAGCGCACTGGAGAAAATTCGGAAAATGCAAAGGCAAATAAAATCACTCCTCTCTTTATATAAAAATGTTATTTCCTTTAGAGGTTAAGAGGGGTCTCTTTGGTCTTTAAAAAGGGTATTCAAGCCCTGACCAGGGTGGCTCCGTGGGTTGGGCATTTCCCACAAATTGAAAGGTTGCCGGTTTGATTTCTGGTCAGGGCACACGCCTGGCTTGCCGGTTGGGTCCCTGGTCAGTGCGTACGAGAGGCAACTGTTGTTTCTATCTCACGCTGTTTCTCTCCCTCTCTTTCTCTCTTCTTTCCCCTCGCTCTAAAAATAAATGAAATCTCTTTATAAAATAAAATAAAAATGTATTAAAGAAAAACGTTACTGTAAAAGTGATACACGTTCACCAGAAGAAAGGAGAAAGTACAGACAATACAAAAAGAAGGAACATTTAAAAATTCAGCTGGATGCACCACACTAATGAATGATGTTAATATTGGATTGGCCACAAAAGTCCGTATGCTTTTTTCTGTAAAATAAAAGACATATTTTTCATTTTCACCAATAACTTTATTGATTTGACTGTTTTGAGTATGTCACTATCTCCCACTATTGGCTTCTAGTGGGTGGAGGCCAGGGCTGCTGCTAAACATCTTCCAATGTATAAGACAGCCCCACAGCCAAGAATTATTGGGCCAAAATGTCAATATTACCAAGAAACTTCACAAACCACTTTTGACACATTTGATCAGTCATAGCACTTTCTTGATACACTGCCCAAATCTTTTTCTTTTTTGCATTTCAGTTGCATTTTTACCTTTCTTGAAATAATAAAGCATAACGTGCCAAAAACATTGTGCGTTTTCTTCCATCTTCAATATTAAAATGGCCACACAAAAATTCACCAATTACGATTTTTTAAAAATGTATGCTGATGTGACAGGTGTCACAATGCACTCTAACAAATTTGTTCCAAGTGAAGTTCAAGACAA
This sequence comes from Pteronotus mesoamericanus, assembly GCF_021234165.1. Lineage (NCBI taxonomy): Eukaryota > Metazoa > Chordata > Mammalia > Chiroptera > Mormoopidae > Pteronotus > Pteronotus mesoamericanus. The sequence goes on from NW_026555105.1 coordinate 6,081,060, forward strand.
CTACGCCCTACTAGAGCCATTGTATGGAAAAAACTAAGCGGACTTTTTGGTCAGCCCAACGGTAAGGGGGACTGCTGAGTTTGGGGCGGGGCGGAAATGGGCTGGGTAGGTGCAGGTCTCTGTACTGTCCAAGTTTTCTGTTAGTGAAAAACCACAAAAAATAGCCTATTAATTAAATTATATTTAAAAGAATTTTTTTTGCGTGTGGTTCAGAGACATCCATTTGATAATACTATGGTGTTCATTCTTCAATGCGGGTAAAACGATATTCATTGTACTAGTAGGAGGAGGAATTGCAACAGCTAACCTCTGATGAGTATTTACGACACGCCATGCATTATGCCAAGTGTTTCATCTGTCCCCACTACTGCTCTCAATTCTTCCAACAACCCTGTCACGATGACCGTCACACACTGCTTCCTATGGGACTAACTCTGTAACCTTTCCGACAATCCAGTGAGTCTGTTTTCCAGATGAGGAACCTGAGGTCCAATAGTGTGTAAGTGAATAGGATCCCAGACGAAGAAGCCACAATTTTGACTCCATATCCTAGGAAAGGAAGGCCCCGTCCGGTGACAGTGGCCACTGGCGTGCTCCACAAGGGCTTCAGGGAGCGCGAAGGCACTGGGTACAAGGATTAGTAGGTGCCTGGAGTGTCATGATCACGGATTCGATTGGTCACAGGGGGCCATTTTTCCTGCCTTTGGAGCCTGAAAGGCCAGGTCTGGAGCCCAGCCTGTTCCCAACCACGGGACGTTGTGCAGGCCACTCTGAGCGGCTGGTTCCTCACCTGTAAGATGGGTGCAATTATTTAGATTTAGCTGGCAAAACTGAGAGAATTAAATGTGGAACTCCCGGTATGTTTTAGGTGCTTGACAAAAACATAGCTCAACAGTTCTTGAACCCCAGCTGTGTGGGGGACGCTGGGTTTTAAAGGATCACCGTCTCCTTGGTCTTTTCTGTCACGGGATGTGGAGGCCGCGTGGAGAAGAGGGTCATCAGCTGGTCTGAGGTGGCTGGGGTTTCAGAGGGGACAGGTGGCTGGGGGTGGGGCTTACTCTTGTGCTGTAGTTCCAGATGAAGGTGCTATCATTTCCTCCGCTCAAGCATACACTGAGTGCCCATTGTGTGCCCACGGTGTGCCATGCGCTGGATCGGTCAACGCCCTAGATGCGGAGAGAAAACAAAAAGCACAGCAGACCAGGCCTGTTAGCCAAAGCATGCTCTTTTCCCTCAAACGTGCAACGCAGCATCTTCTAATGACATGCTTCCTTTCTTGAGGAGCTTCATGGGAACATGGCAGAAGTGACGCGTCTTGGTTTGGGATCCACCCAGTGCCTCTATCTGTCACCCAGGATCCCAGACACAGATACTTTTGGTGGCCCCTCCCTTATTTAGAGCCAGCTAATTAAAAGGCACCACACGCACAGGGAAATATACAGGGGTAACTACTTACAAGTTTACTGTCGTTGCAGTTGGTTCCTGCGTAAGTAGTGCATTTAGAGGTGCTTTAATTACACAGTGATTTTTTAACTCCCCTCTGTCCTTTCACCCCTGTTCATGTTCTTGCCGTTCTCAGAATTGGGTTAGGCCCTTGGAAAGCCCGAGCGGTCCTCCTAGACGCCGTGGGAGAGCGTGGGAGCGAGGGCGGCTGAGGGTCTGCGCAAAGGAGCTGGGGGTGCGCGAGCTGTGGATCAGTGTGGCTGAATGCCTGAGGGGCTGAGGGGCCCTGTGTACGCCCCAGAGGTAGCTGGGGGAGTGGGAGCAGGTTTGTGTGTGTGCCCGTGTGTGATTATGGCTCCTAGGTGGGAGCGTGGCCGTCGGTGGTGGTGAAGAAAGGTGAGTGAAGGAAGGTGGGTGAGTGAAGCGAGGCAGCGTGCGCCCCAGTGCGATTGCGGTTCCTGGGGGCGCGCGTGTGCGTGAGGCCTTAGATCCAGGGGGGGGCACAGGTACATGACCGATGGGCGATGTGTGCAGGTGTGTGTGTGATTGTGAATGTAGGATGGTGAGCAGGTGGGAATGTGCGTAGGGCTTGCATGTGAATCCCCGTGGGCGCAAGAGTGAGCATGTGAGACAATGTATGCAACGTGATGGCGTGACCGTGGCGGGGGGCTGCGTGTGTACTGGCGACTACAGGAGGCCGGTGGGCGGGCGGTGGCCGGGCGCGTGCGCGCACGGCGGGGCGTGGGCGGGGGGCGCGTGGCCGGGTGGGCGCGCGTGGGGGGCGCGCGGCGCGGGGCGGGGGCGGGGACACTGCGGCGGCGCGGACCCAGCCAGCCGCCCCCCGTGGCTGGCGCGGGGCGAGCGGGCGCAGCGCGGAGCTCGGGCCCATGGTGCGCCCGTGTCCGTCGGTCGGGCCGCGCGGGCGGCTCCGCGCGTGGCCCGGCGCTCGCGAGCTCGCCCCCTCGCAGCGGTCCCGGCCCGCCCGCTGCCGCCGCCTCCTCCCCCGGGGCAGCGCGGCGCCGGCGGGCGGCGGCGCGGAGGCCGGACCGGGCGGCGGCCCAGGCGGCGCTGGGGGCGCGGCAGGCAAGGCGGGCGGCGCGGGCGACATGACGGACAACATCCCGCTGCAGCCGGTGCGCCAGAAGAAGCGGATGGACAGCAGGCCTCGCACCGGGTGAGCGGGGACCGGGGCCGCCTCTTTGTCGGCGCGCGGCCGGAGTCTGGCCGGGCCTGACAGGTTGGCCGCGCCAGGCGCCATGAGTCCGCGGCCGGGCCGGGGAGGCGCGAGGCGGGCGGGCGGGCCGGGAGCTGGTTCTTCTCAGCTCTGCCCTGGGCCCGGTGCCCCGCGCGATCCAGTCCTTTTGGGCCTAAGCGCCCCGCTCCCTCGCGCCCCCGTCCACCTTCTTTACAAACCCCCAGGAGCTGGGCCCCCCCAGCGCTGTTTACAGTCGCGTGGAATTAGGATCAGCCTTGCCTTTTCACCGTTTTGTCTCCTGATTTCTCCTCATCGTTGTGATTACGATGTGGTCACTATCAAACCGCGCTCCGCGCGGGGAGCAGCCCTCGGACGCCTGGATGTGCTCGGCTTATTGGGGTGGCGGCACGGGCTGCTCCGCACGCCCGCCCCGGGGTCCCCCATCGGCGCCTCCGCGTCCCAGCCCTAAAACGGCCGCCTTCAGCTCCCGGCTCTGGGTGGACCCGAACCCGCGGCCGCAGGAGGGCGGGAGGGGCTCTAACTGGCCGAATTGAGGCCCCCCTCCCCCCCTCCCCACAATTTGAGAGACGGAGCCCCGGGCAGGCAGGGGCGGCCACCTGCTGCGGTTTTCTGGCAGTGACAGAACCTGGGCAGCCTAGGCGTGGGTTTCCCTTGCTCGGGGAGGGGACGGGTGGATATTTTGCGCTCTTCCTTCTTCCTATTCCGAGGATGGCAGTGACCTGTTGAGGTTTTGAGGGACTGGGGCCCCCACTGCGACAGATTTACCTAGGGGTGAGGGTGGAGGGAAGCTAGGTTAAAATGCAGGTTTCAATCCCCTGCCCAGACCCGCCCATCAGAGCTCCTGGGGGTGCGTTTCCCCAGGCTGCCCAGGTGAGGCCCGGACCTCCCCCCGCCCCGCCCCGCCGCCCGAAGGCCGAGAGCGGGTCTGGGCGGGGCTGCGGCCTTCGACCCGCCCTTCCCGTTGGCAGCCTGTCCTATCTGGCACTTCCCTGTGGCCGCGGCTCATTGCAGCGTCAGTTGCTCGGTGCGGGGGGTGGGGGGCAGGGCGAACGCCTAGGGTGGCTTCTTCAGGTGTGCGTGGCGGCGGCGGGTGGCGGCGAGGGGAAGGGATGAGGCCAGCTGCCATTTTGAGGGGTCTTTGTCCCTGCCTTCCTTGAATCTTCCGGTGAGGCCCCATTGATGTAATAGGAGGAAACAGCCCCGCGAGGCTACTAGGGACTGCCGGGAAGACGCTGCAAAGGGACACCGGATTTAGGGTGGCCTGGCCCAGACAGCCCTCCACGGCTTCCTTCGCTGTTTAGTGTTTTAACCCCGACCACTCGAGGCTGAAAGGATGACGCGAGCTCTCGGCCTGGGATGAGTGGCTGCGTGTAATATCCACCCTTAGGAAATATTTTAAATAATGTATGTGATCGATGGACTCTAAAGGTTAGTTGTTAATTCATGCTGCAAACAATTATGAAATGCGTGCTGGGTGGCAGGTCCCTGCCTGGGGGTCCAAAGATGAATTGACTAAGACCTGCCCAACAGATGTGTGTCCTGCCCCTACCCCTGCGTTTGAACCACCTGGGGAGCTTAGGCAACCCCGTGTTAGACCTTCGAGATCGGAATTGGGGGTGGGACCTAGGCATCTCTCAATATTTAATGTTTTCAAAGCTCCCAGGTGATTTTAATTGCAGTCACAGTTGAGAAATTCAGTGTGTGAGAGAAAATGCAAATAATTATTTAAAAGTGGAAAGAAAGAGGTGCCGTTAATGTGGGGATCTTGAAAGAGTGATGCAGACAAAGAAAGAAAAAAAAAAAAGATTGCCATTTGGTACTGCATTGGAGGATCACACCCCCTTTAGAATTTGTCACTTTGGAACTAAGTCATTTCCTAAATAATGACACGGATTCAGGCTCAAGTCATGTATCAGAGAGCCAGGCACTTGCAGTTGCGTTCCTGTATTTAATCTACAGCTGTAGAAGGGGGCGAGTTGAGGTGGGACTCTCAGTGGGCGGAAATACGTTGGAAACGGTGCTGGCGAGGCTTCCTGAAACGTAATGCAGGGAGGCGAGTTAGAGGAAGAAGAGACTAATGTGTGATGGGTCAGGCTCTCTGCTCGGCCCATGAAATTAAATGGCCCTGCTTTAATCATCATAGCGACTTTGCCATTTTGGGGAAAGAATTTCCTTTTTTTATAGACGAGAAAACCAAGATTCGGTGATGTTAAATACTTTGCTGGACATCACATTGATAGTCATTGTGAGGAGCTGGTTTTGAACCCAGTCAGCTCATTTCCCCTAATAGCTCTAGGCTGTAGGGTGGTTGGTGGGCTTTGTGGTTTAAAATCCAAAACCATGGGTGCCACGAGTCCAAGGAGACAGTGTCCCTCGGAGTTGACTATGTCATGTTGCCGAGAGGTGAAGTTTACTTGCTGAAGGAGTCCCAGGGCCCCTTCTCTTTTGAGAACGTTCCACATCCTGCTGTTGAGAAAACTGTTGCCGTGGCTCAGTTAGGAAACAAGACATTTGCCCCATATTGCTGGAAACCATTTTCTGACAGTGTGGGCTTTGCTTCTGGCTGAACAGAGTCCCTTTCTTCTTAGTGAAGCACCAGAGACTGGTTGTTACAAGTGTGGGTTTGCGCCCTGGCAGGTGCGGCTCAGTGGATTGAGTGCCAGCCTGTGAACCAAAGGGTTGTCCGTTCGATTCCCAGTCAGAGCACATGCCTGGATCGCAGGCCAGGTCCCCGGTTCCCGGTGTGCAAGAGGCAACCACACATCGATGTTTCTCTCCCTGTCTTTCTCCCTCCCTCTAAAAAGAAAGAAAAGCAATCTAAAAAACAAAAATGATAAAGTGTGGGTTTGGGAGTTGAGGAGCTGGATTTAAGCCCAGCCTCCGCTGCTTACTACCTGTGTGATTTGGGAAAATTATTTTAATCTCTCCGGGTCTCAGGTTTTTCATCTGTAAAGTTGGAATGACAATTGCTTATACCTTGTACGGTTGTTTTGAGACTCAGTTTGTCGACAGTGTAGAACACTAAAGCACTCAATACACCTTCGTTTGTATTTACTGGTGAGGTGGGCAGAATGATGTCCCCCCCGCAGAACGTCCATGTGTGACCTGTGAATATGTTACCTTATGTGGCATAAGGAACTTCCCAAATGTGAAGGTGGGGGACTATCCCTGATGACTCAGGTGGGCCCAGTGTCATCACAAGCACCCCTGAAAGAGGCAGGGGAGCGCGTCTCGGAGCTGGAGAGAGACGAAGACGCGGAGCTGCCGGCTCAGAGATGGAGACGGGGCCCCGCGCAAAGGAGCCTGGGGCATCCAGAAAGGTCAAGGAAGGGGCTGGTCCTGCCAGCGCCTTGACTTGAGCCTCACAGAACCGCTCTGGACTCCTGACCCCCAGAGCTGTTGGGGAATTAATTACCTTGTGGTCATTTGTCGCAGGAGGAAGGGGAAGCTGATGCGGAGGGGTGTGTGTGTCCCATAGGCCTGGAGAACGGATTCTGCCACGAGGCTTCCCATCCTGCTGGGGGCTACCTGCCTGGTGGGGGCAGCAGGGGCACTGCAAGGCTCGAGGGGGCAGCGTGTACTCTGGCGTGCTGCCTGACTCGTACCCTGACCACGGAGGCGGGGCACGAATATTTATTTAGGACCCATAGCTTTTTGACCTGAACTAGTGTTTTCTCGTGCTACATACAGAACGGCTGTAGCTGTTTGATGCCTTTTGTTTTTTTTTTAAAAATCCTTGCTTTACTGATAAAGAGAAAGATTAGGGAATTTTCCAGAGCCAAGAATGCGTGGAAACTGACAAGAACTCAGGTGAGAAGGGTTTGCCGGAGCAGCCAGGCGGGCCGCTGGAAGGCGTGCGAGCAGCTCTGAGCCCTCCAGTGCTGTTTTCCTCGGTGTACTTGTTTCATTTCTCCTCCTGTAACAGTGAATTATTCTTTTGCCAGATGACGCAGGCTAGAGAATGTGGGAGTTGCAGTCTAGGTATATCGCGTTCTGAAAACTGCAGCGAGAACAAAGATAAGAATATTGTAGGTTACAATCGGAAAGACCCAGCAGTGGGCGCGGGCTCCTTGCTTTGCGGTTATGCATTTGGTTTCCAGGGTCACACGGACTGAGGTTAATGTACCAGCTTTGCCATTTTACTGCTTGTATAACTCCAGGCCCCTGTCAGGTCTGTTCTGTGCCTTGGTTTCCTCTTGTGTAAACATGCCTGGGCCGTAGTATGAGCCCTTGGAGAACATCAGAAACCGTTCTTCTGTCAGTCTGGAGGGTAGGGCTGGGGGCATCCTGTGGACTCTCGCACTGGATGACATCTCTTCTTCCTTCTAGGTCTTTGCAGAAGGTGTAGTGGGGTAAGGACTCCGGCTGCACAGTGGCCCGCGGAGCACTTGCCTCTGGTTGACGCTGCCGCAGACCTCGGATTACTAATGTCTCGTGACAGGGCTGTGGCGGGCTGGGTGCTTCTTTGCAGCCGCCCTCGATGCCAGGCGGGGAGCAGGGTCCGTCCTCCGAACTTCTCTGGTTATGGGAACTAAGAGCCGTAATGACGCTGTAAGGAGGTCTTCGTGCAGATAGGCGCATTTAATTGAAAAGCCGGTACTTTGTATTGAAGCCGTTATGTCTAATTTGTGGGACTACAGTGTCTTTTCTCTTTGGATACGATGGGGGTCGTGTTAGGCACAGAGCACAGTTGACCCTCATCAGTCACAGTAGTTACATTCTCTGAAGTCCCTGCCACCCCTGAATGAGCGACTAGTGAATTATTGCTCCTGGGGAGGTACAGGGTGAGGTGCCTGCGGCCTCTGCTCACAGCACTTTTGTCAACTAATCAATACAGAACCTTGTTTTAGGTACATTTCTGTTTAAAGGCACTGTGTTTGATGTGGATGGCCAATTCATTAACAGTGAACTCACAACTCACAGCACTATGCTCATGCTGGAAGGAAGCGTCTCAAACACACATATTTTCTTTGTGAGGCCCATCACAGCTTCTTTTATTTTTTTAAAAGATTTTATTTATTTATTTTTTTAGAGGCGGGGGGAGGGGGAGAAAGAGGCGGAGAGAGACATTGATGTGAGAGAGAAACAGGTTGACTGATCAGGGACCAAATTTGCAAACCCAGGCATGAGCTCTGACTGGGAATCGAACCGGCGACCTTTCACTTTGCGGGTGATACCCAACCCGCGGAACCGCACCTGTCGGGGCTGGCTGCTTATTCCTGGGAGCACTAGACAGCCCTGTGTGGGGAGCCATTAAGCAGGGAACTCGCCAACCGAATGCATGGTAACAAGGAAAACATGGCACTGCGTAGACAGCGGGAAGGACACCTCGCAAGGCGCAAGGCGTGGGAGCTGTGGCAGAAGGCAGAGCGCCCCCTGGTGCGACCTCCGCTGGGAGTGCGCATGGGGTGATTCGAATTGCTTTGCGCTCTGCGTGGCTGCGAGTGCCCACAAGGCGCAGTGGGCACCAATGTGGAGTCGATACATGGGAGGCGGAAGGGGACTTTGCACGTTCTGAAGCCACGGACGATGAGGATCGACTGCATGTGGGCGTAAGCGTTTTTTCATTGTCTCTCCATTGACCCAGTGGAGGTGGGGGTAGGTGTGCAGCAGATGGGGTGTTTGGGGGGAGCCTGCGGAAGGTGTCGTGCTTGTGGGTGACGTACAGAGACCTCGGCCCCTCCCCTGCCCCAGGTGGACGCACAGTTGCATATGCTGCTCTTAGCTCCCTGGGACGAGAACAGTCAGGGCAAGCGTGGGCAGCGGCCCATCGGGAAGTGCTCTCTGCATCCCCGCCAGCCAGCCCAGCTGCACTTGTGCCATCGTTTCCTGTTACAGAGTCCCTGCCACGGGCCCTGCCCGGCACTGCCTGTCACCGGCAGTGACACCACGGATGTGGAATTGCAAACCCAAGTAGGGACGCTGAAGGGTAGTATGTGGCGGGCACAGGAGCCAGGCTGGCCAGGCCTTCCCCAGGGAAGGCCCGCGAGGAATGGCCCGCACGCCAGTCCCCAAGGAAAGGGGCCAGCCGTGCCATTGACTTTAGCCTCAGCCCTGTGCTCAGACACGACGCGTTGGAAGAAGGAGGCAAGGCGCCGAACAAATCTGCCTGTGGACTTGGTTTATAACTTTCTTTTTAACTTAATTTTTATATTATTTTTTATTCTGTTGTTTCCGTGACCATTTATCCCCCAAACCCTCGCCCACCAGCACCCACACCCCTCCCCGCGCCCGCACCACGCTGTTGTTGGTGTCCAGGCATTTTCTCTCTTTTTTCCTTCAATCCCTCCACCCCTCCTCCCTCCAGAGCAGTCAGCCCGGATATTTACATTCTTTTACTATCTTTACCCAGATGCAAATGATACAAATCATTTCATCATTTTATGGCCCCCTTGGGAAATGGCCACCAAGTTTTCTCCAGCGTCATGACAGTGCGTGAACTTTGGTTTAATTAAGAAAGAAAAAGGCTAGTGGGGAGGGTTTTTTGTCGATGACTTTTACCTAGAGCTGGGATGGTGTTGATTTCTTGAGCTAGGTCTGTTTTCTTTCCTTTGTGTGTCTTGAGAGATTGAGGCAGGTATTCAAAGGCTGGCCTGCGGGGACTCTCCCTAAAGATCGTCGTGGGTGGCTCAGGGTAGAGCGCTGAAAGGTTAGCAATTATTTCTATGGTTCCTTCTGCTGGTCCCAAGTGATACTAGTTTTCTCTTTGTGGTACTGATAGAAGTTTCCTCTTAGATACATTTAAGTAAAGCCCTGGTCAGGAGCTCCCTTGGCTAGAGCGTTGTCCTGATCCGCCCAGGTTGTGGGTTCCATCTCAGATCAGGGCACACGCAAGAGTCCACCAGGGAATGCATAAGTAAGTGGAACAACAAGTCAACGTTTCTCTCTTTCTCTCTCTCCAATCAATCAATAAAAATTTTTTTAAAAAAAGATACATTTAAGTAAAAGCAAGTATCGACTTACAGAAAAGTAGGAAGTCGGTAGTAGTTCACTAGGTTTGCAGATGGGCCCCAGGTCATGCCTGACCTTTAGGAAGTGGTGACCTATGCTAAAGGGGTGCTGTCTACAAATAAAATATTGTTGTGTGCTCATAGAGTAAAAAAAAAAAAATTATTTTTGCCAAGTTTTCTGAAAAACATGATTTTTAAACAGTGGTCAGGTTCCTGGGTTGATTGGGGATCTTAATACTGTTTCTATCATCATCTGAACGGTGTGAGGGGATTATGGGCGCGTCCAGTTGGAGGGGTTTCGTGGAAAGGAAGGCTTCTTGGTAGGAGCTGGGGGGCGGGTGCCGTTGCCTCCTCTGTTAGCCCTCTGGGACGTTTGCTGCCTGCCAGGGACGGGCCTGCAGCTGCCCTCCCCCGGGGAGAAGCAGCGCGAAGTGCCCTCCCACGGAAGGGGGCCCGGCAGGGTCTCCCACCCTCTGCCAGGCCTCCCGCTGTGGTGCGGTGAAGCCAGACGTGGCCCGATCAGACCTCGGGGATTCTCAGCCTGGGCACTGTGGTGTTCGGGGTTTGCCGTTCTCTGTTGTGGGGCTGTCCGGGCTGTCGTATAATGTGCAGCGCCGTCCTGGGCCTCCCCCCCGCCCCGTTGTGACAGCCACAGACGTCTCCAGACGTTGCCAAGTGTCCCCTGGGCGGGGGAGGGGGCATGGGAGGGCGAGGAGTGGGAAGTGGGAGTGGACAGAATCTCACCAGTTAGGAGCCCCTGGACTAATGGAATGATTGTGCATTGGGAGGCTGTGCCCCATATGGCCTTTATAAGGTGACTCATCCCATCTTTAAAAAAAAAAAAGAGGAAAAAGAAAAACCTGTTGGACAAGAAATCATGTTTGGATTATTGTTCTTAGCCATGAGGTCAGCCTTCTGATTTAATAACGAAGGAATCCTTGAGCTGTTGGAAGACACCATTTGGGACGTGCGACGGGCCAACTTGTACCCCCTCCCCAAAGTTACACGTTGAAGAGCTGACCCCCAGCACCTCAGCATGCGACTGTATTCGGAGATGGAGCCTTTGAAGAAAAGATGAAGTTAAAATGAGCTCTAATTCAGTCTCCCTGGTACCCTTACAAGACAAGGAGATTCGGACACACAGAGAAATGCCGAGGGTGAGAGGAGAGACGTCTGAGGACACAGTGAGAGCCACAAGCCCAGGGGAGTGGCCTCAGAAAAAACCAAACCCGCCGACACCTTCATCTTGGACTTCTGGAACTGTGAGAAAATAAACGCCGGTTGCTTAAGCCCCCAGTCTGAGCTGTTCTATCGTGGCTGCCCCAGGAAGCGAACACAGAAGAAGCATCTCCTCTCTGGCTATTTTGGCAGGTGTGGCATCTCACAGTGTTGTTAATAAACCTTTATTTCAAACTGATGTAGATGTGTTCCTCGGCAGTTTTCTTCAGACAGTCCGGTCTCAAGAGCTCTCTATAAGCATGCTGCAAAGTCACATGGCCTGAGCCGACTGCCCCCCTCACCCCCCATCCCGCCACGTAACTTAAACACTCACCACGTGCTCTGCCCAGTGGCTGGAAAGGCTCATGTTAATTTGAACTTAGGCAGCAAATTGCATTTTGCAGCCTGTCTCAAAGCCCTTTCCTATGCGATGTTTTCCAGCCTATTTGGAGCAGGTGATTTTTGTCAAGGGGAAAGGCATTGGGGTTTTTTGAGGCTTCTGTGATTTGGAGGTAAGTGCGTGTGTATCCCGTTGTTCCTAGTGAAGGCTGATTAATAGCAGAAATGACATGACAGAAGAAAATTCCAGAAACTTCAAATTATCCTCGTAACTATCCATTTGTCAGAAACATGGTATCTGTTTTGAGTTACATACTGATCCGTATTTTGTTTCTCACCCTCTCTGTATGAGACACGTTCATGTGGATGAGGGAGCAAGCACAGAACATCTTTTTCTAAAATGTCTGTCCTTGTCCTATAAAAGGAAGTCACTTGAATATGAATACTTTCTAGCATTTATATAGTCAGTCTCCATAAAAGTCCAAATAAAATTTAAAACTGGAGAACCTCACCCCCCACATCTTCTCTCCTCATTTTCGTACTCCCCAAATTAAAAGCAATTAGAGAGAGGCTCTCATACCAGGCATGACAGCGGTGTTCAGGTAAATCAAAGGACCAGGTAGTAAACAGGTAAAACCCCTTGTCCTACCTGGTGGGTTTTATTCTCAAAAATAAGCTGACTTTAAAAGATTATGCACATGTACCCATATATACACATACATTCACACTCCCCAAAGGGCACATGTTATAAATGCACAGCTCGGTGAATTTTCTTAAGAGTGAGCACACTCATGTCGCCAGCAGCAGAAGCCTCCTCCCGCGCCCCCCCCGCCCCGCCCCCCATCTGTACCCTGAGAGCTAACAGCAGAGGGTCCCTTTGCCAGAGCTGCTGCCTGGCTTCCCGGGTTCCGTGTTCTGTTTATGAGATGAGATCACACTGCATGTGTCTTATACAGGGTGGGGCAAAAGTAGGTTTACAGCTGTGCACATGGCAAAGAATACAGTCATTGATAACTAAAAACACAAGAATAAGCTTTGTTTTGCATACGTACTCACAACTGTAAAATGACTTTTGCCCCGCCCTGTAGTTTTTCCCTAGGACCATATGTAGACATTGCATGACATATCACCTCTCTATTACAGAGAGAGACGAAAGGAGGGAGAAAGAGAGGGAGAGAAACATCGATTGGTTGCCTCTTGCACGTGCCCCAAACTGGGAATGGGCTGCAACCCAGGCATCTGTCCTGACCCGGGAACCAGTGACCTTTGGCTTTGTGGGAACCACGCCCAACCAACTGAGCCATGCCGGTCAGGGCCTGCTTTCACTTTTTCAATAATCTGTTTGTGCCTGAGTGCTGGCCCTCCAAAGCTGAGCCGCCCTCAAAGATACACAGAGTGGGGCACAGACCCCTAGACCCGAGAAGTCACCTGTTTGAGATGGGATGCTCTCCCTCTGCAGAGTGACGCTCACTCCACAGCGATACTCATCCCACTGCAGAACGCCTGGGTCTGAACCCGGGCGTTTGGGCGTTTCAGAGGCTCGCTGCTCATCTGCCCCATAAGTACTGCGGGCACCCGGTCTGTCCCTGTGTTGCTTTTAACACTGGGGACGGAGCAGCAACCACCAGGCAGTAATCCATGCCCGCAAGGAACTGCCACCTCGGGACACATCGTAGACTTTTAACTCTGTGGTTTTGTAGGTGCCAGCACCACTGCCCTGGGTGGTGTGTGTGGAGTGTCTCGTGGCATTGACACATAGTCCCAGCTGTTCTCCATTCCCCAGGAAGCTGAGGCAGAGAGGGGAAAAGAGCCAACCAGCTCAGGGCCACCCAGCTCTTAAGCCGCGGCCTGCCTGTCTTGCAGGGCTCAGTGCCATTGGCTCTCCTTTACCCAGGCCTTTCCAGGCTGCCCACTCTGCAGGAGCCGCCTCCCACCCAGGGACGTATCCCGTTTATTATTGCTATTTTGCTTGTTTCCTGTTGCCGCCCTGCCCACCTGCAAAACAGCGGGCTCCTTGAAAGCAGCGCCTTCCTCTGCCTGTTTGCACGCCTCAGCGCTCAGCACCGGGACAGACACGTAGTAGGCGCTCCCGGAATATTTGTTGAGTGAATGGTGGAAAATAGGGGCCACAGTTCCAGTCAGGTCTGCCCGCTTCCAGCGCCCTTCGTTTTATTCGGAAACATTAAGTTTCCCAAGGGACTCTGCGCTCCTAATTCGTCAGGGGTGTCCGTGGGTGTGCGGGGCGCACCGTGGGCTCTCTGTGCAGGGGTGTGCTGATTATTGGAGCCAGGGGTCGGGGGAGGAGAAGCACTGGAACAGCTGTTTGCACAGAAAGAAAAGGGAGGTCTTTTTCCCTCCTCCTTCCCCTCCCTCCCCTTTTCCTTGTCCCTTTCTCATTAACCTACTGCATTAAGAACTAGCCACAGAAGCATCTTGTCTCCAGGCTTGCATTACAGATCTCAAATTGATCTCGGATTTGCTACTTGGCGGAAGCTGCCCCTGTTTCAGCCCTTCTGGGCTCCCAGCAACTTCTGCTGCATCACTGAGATTTCTAACATCTCCAAGCAGTTGCATTAACTGGGGCTGAGTCTTTGTCAGATAGTCACAGACATGCCCCTCAATAGCAGGGGGCTGTTTTGTGCCAAATGATGGCACTAGCAGCTCGGGGGACCAGGGTTTGCTAGACAAAGAGCCTGGCCATGCCAGAGAGGGCCGGCATGGCCCAGGAGGGACCTGACCCGCTCAGAGCCATGCCTGAGCATCCTCCCAGCTTTGGGATCCTACAGGGGACTTCCCAGCCCTGAAGGTTTATTTTTTCCATTATGAAAGTAAAAATGTATTTTTAAAAAAGTAGTGGTTCCTGTTATAGAAAACTGAAAGATGCAGTAGCTAGAATTATTTAAAGCCCTCCCTTCTGCTCTGGCTGGTGTGGCTCAGTGGATTGAACACTGGCCTGCAAACCAAAGGGTCACTGTTTGATTTCCAGTCAGGGCACATGCCTGGGTTGCGGGCCGGGTCCCCAGAAGGGGCGCTCGAGAGGCAACCACACATTGATGCTTCCCTCTCCTCCCTTGCTTCCCGTCTCTAAAAATAAATAAAAATCTTAAAAAAAAAAAAAACCCCAAAACCCTCTATTCTATTTACATTGGGGTCTGTGCCTTCAATTTGTGCTGTTATCGAGTGGCTATGCAGTGACATGATTTGAGTTCATTTTTGCCGTTAGACATTAGAACTTAAGTCTAGAGAGGATGTCTCGATGCGGGAACTTGCTGTTACATTTTGAGAACTTTCACGGGCTAGAATCTCAAGTCAAGGGGTTAAATGGACCACGTGGGCATTCAAGCGCTTTCTGGAAGGACTATGTCATCTTACGCCCCCGTGGAACCCAGAATCACCCCACATTCCAGGGCCAGGATATGGGCGATACCTCCGCCTGCCATTTTAAGTTGGCTCCTGCCTGGTGCCTGCCCACGAGACTGGGAAAGTTTAAAAAGAGAGAGAGAGGAAGAAGTGAAAACATAGGTTTCCCTTTCTCTGCCCACCACAGATTGGGCTTCCTGTTTATCAATGAGGGAGATGGGTGGGGGCTGATTGAGGACACAGTAAATGCTCTGTAGGTGTCCCTGGTGGACTCAGCCCCTTGTGGCAGCATGTAGGGTGGCCATGTAAGATCGGCTTGACAGTCTGCAATTGTCCAACAGATGTTTGTTGAGTGAATACAGGGGAGTCCACACAGAGTTCTCACGATAAAGCTGTGTGTAGACAACAGAGAAAGGAGCACACTGTCTGGCTTCCCTGCAGAGGGTAGCGGCTGGCGGCGCCGAGGCTGGAGCCCAGGGCGGCTCGCCCTGCAGCACCACCATCCAGAAGAACCGGGACCGCGCTCCCTGGTGAGCACCCTTCCACACCGGAGCTGTCACTGCACCGCCCCCTCCGCACCTCCATTGCCTGTTTCCAGCGGGACAGGTGTCACTACAACTGCCTTTGGCCTTCCTGGGGCTGTTTCAGTACCAAAGCCACACCTGGGGTGGGGCTGGTGTGGCTGTGGCTGCTGCCCAGGTCTCCATGGGAACAGGGGCGGAGCCAGCGCCTGGGAAGGAAAACGGGTTACTAACAGGGGACTCCCCAAACCTGGGATCAGCTGCCGAGGATCTGGAGGGGTTGAGAACGTGGGTTTAAGCAAGATTGTCTCTTCAAGGTCGGGCGCTGCCACTTACGACCAGCTGCATGACCCAGTGCTGCGTTAAGAGCGCTGGGCCCCCAGCCGGCTCTGCCCGACTCCAGCTGCGGGACAGCCTGAGGTGCTGTTTCCCCACCTGCCAGCGCCCACCTGCGGGACTGCTGTGAGCGGTAAGGGAGTCATTTGCAGGGAGGACTCCACCACAGCGCCTGCCCACGCCAGGTGCTTTAGAGGTGGCTTTGCCTATTGCTCTGGTGTCTGAGGAATTGCTGTCCATATAATCATTTGATTCCATTCCGTTCTCTGGCGTTTTGTGGGCCACTGGTACACGCTGGGCGCTCTGGCACCAGACCTTGTTAGAACACACGAGCGGATGACCTAGATTAGCTGTAAGCGCATGAGGTGAGGCGCAATGCCCACGAGTGCTGGGTGCCTGGGGCAGGAGAGAGTCATCAGCCCACACAGAGTGAGCACCTTCTGTATACAGGCCTGGGATGGGAGGCGAATAGGGCCTGGTCTCTAACCCATGAGCTCACAGCTGAGATCTCTGCGCACCGTGAGCCGCGTGCTGTTTCGGTGGTGGGGTAGGGGTTTTTGTTCTGTTTCTAAATGTAAACGTCTGATCAGCGCAGAGTCACGTGGTTCAGTGTTCGAAGGTACAGAAATGTGCCCGTCGCAAACTCAGCCTCCATTCTACCTCTCCATTCAGGTACCCCGTTCCTCTCCTGAGCCGACCACTCATCAGTTTTTTAAGGTCATTCTAGAGAACTTTAAAGCATTTATTTAAAAAAAGGCCCATGCATGCATCTTTCCTCCCTTCTTTCTTTCTTTCATGTACTAGAAACACACATATATTTTTTTCCCCCTTTTATTCAGTTGTTAGTACACCTTACACAGTACAGCATAATTTTTTTAAACTTAATAATATTCCCTGGGCTTGTTCCACTTCAATGCATAAAAAACTTCCCCCCTTTTTAATGGCTTTATGGGAACCTATGGAACAGATGGCCCACACTTTATGTAACCAGTCTACGCTGATGGACACTGAGGTGATTTCTAGTGGTTTGCTGTTGCTAGCAATGCCACGGTGAATGACCTTGGACATAAGTCTTTGTATCCACGTTAGCACATATGGGAATATGCGAAGGGGACTTGTTACGTCATCGTGAACATACATTTGTCATTTTGATCGTTCTCACCAGGTTGCCCTCCCTCCAGGGGATACTGACTTAGACCCCTCCCAGCTATTCAAGTACGTTTGCCACCCTCACCAACACAGGTGTTGTGCTTTTTGATCTAAGTCACGGTGCTAAATAAAAAAATGATACCTCAGTGTGGGTTTTGTTTTGTATTACATTTAAAAGTTGAATCAGTGGCCAAACACTAAGCGTTGGCACGTCCGAGCCTGTGTTTTGGTTCTGTCTTGAAGAATCGGATGGTCTGTCATGCTGGGCTTGTGCAGGAACATATCCTGGCCGGAGCGGTGGGTGCGGGGACAGCCACTCCCGTCCCAGCTGTGCCCCGGCCCACCAGACTCCATGCAGGTGTTTGTTTATTCTTTATGCTGCGTGCAAGGCTTCTGTAGGCGTGGGCTGGCCAGTCCTTGCCCAGAGCCAACGGACAAGCCCAGAGCAGGTGCCACTTCCTTACCTCTTCGTGAAGAGCCGGGGGCTGGGTTTTGAAGGGTAAGCTGGTGGGGAGGGACGGGCCGCCAGAAGTCTGGCGGGAATGGGTCTTGCAGAGGCTTGGGCGCTGGAGAGCCGTGGGCCTGCAAGGGGAGAACCGAGCTCCAGCGTTCTGGAGCTTGCCTGCCCTGGCTGCCGTCGGGAGCTTGATAATGGGGGGCCTGTGATCTAAAGCTAAGAGGCTTGGACTTGAGCCTGTAATTACTGAATCATAGTGGGGGTGGGACGCGACGTGAGTCCCGTGCTCTGCTGGGCAGAAGGAGGCCAGTGGGGGAAGACGTGAGGCAGGAGAAGCAGGGCAGCTCCTACCACCCACGGCTGCCCAGTTCCCGCAGGGGAACCAGAAACACCACCTCGGGTACATGTATTGGTATCCCGGTACTTTTATCCCAGACTTACGTATATTAGCACATATATTTTTTTAAAATTAAGACACAGTATAATACAGTGCAGATCTTTAGCTTAATATTTTCCTCCCTGACTTTACCACGTGGATCTTGGCCTGCCAGGGTGGGACCTCGTTCTTTTACTGCCACCGGGCACCCCTGCACAGCAGACATGTGGGTATTTCCAGGTTTTGCGCGCTGTCCCTGAGCATCCTCATGCATTTCCTGTTGCTCGCCAGCCCCAGTGCTTGTGCAGGACACATCCCTTTGGGAGGTCATGCTTCATCGGAAGATTTGAGCTCTTCCATTTAAGGAGAAATCGCCACATTGCCTTTTTTCATTGATAAAAGTCTCCTTTCTCCTCTAGCCAGTGGCATCCTGTGACCAGAGAGATGGTTAGAGGTCAGTGAACTAGCTTTCTTTCTTTGCATTATTTCTGACTTGCAATTTGGCATTCTCGTAGTTAAAAAAAAAATCTACCCACTTAGATGTTTTTAGGACACAGTAGAAGTTTCTCTTTGTGTCTTCCTTCTACTTTTTCCAGCATCCCTTTCTTCTTCCCGACTCTGCCAGCTACCAGTGCTTATCAATTTGGGTTATATCCTTCTAGAACTGCCGTCCAGTAGAGTAACCACTAGATACATGGGGCTATTGATTGATTGATTGATTTGAGAGAGAGAGCATGCGCGTGCGCACGAGTGATTTGTTGTTCCCCCTATTTATGCATTCATTGATTGATTCTTGTATTTGCCCTGACTGGGGACCGAACCTACAACCCTGGTGTATTGGGACGATGCTCTTACCCACTGAGTTACCCAGCCAGGGCTACATGTGGCTGTTTAAATTAATTAAACTGGTAGAATGACATTTACATTTTTCAGGTCGGGTACCCAGTAGTCCCATGTGGCTAACTGGCTGCCCTATGACAATGCCAATGTAGGACGTTTCCATCATCGCAGGAATGTATGTGTACGTTTGTGGGGAGCAGGACATGCTGCTCTGGACCAGGTTCTCGCACTCCTCCCCTGTGAGGGGCTGTCCTGTGTGATGTAGGCCGTTTAGCAGCATCCCCAGCCGCCACCCGCACCTGCCGTGGTGACAAACAGCCCGCCAGACATTGCCAGGTGTCCCTGGGGTCGGGGGCAGGTTCACCCTCTCCCCGCCCCCACGTGCTGTAGACAGTTTTTCTTCATACGGCTCTCAGTTTGTCTTTACCTTCTTCCCGAATCTTCCCAGTGCCAACACTGAGACCGTGGCTTCCTGGACTCCGGCTCCCAGAAGGGTCAGTGCGTCACCTGGGTAATTCAGCAAATATTGACTGAGTGCCTGCTGGTGGCCGGGGCTCTGAGAGCAGAGATGATCATTTGTTTGGAGCCCCGCTCCTTGTTCCAGGAGTTGCCTTTTCCAGAAACATTGTTGCCTTGGCCCTTCCTGGAAGGAATCTGCTTTTCTCTTGTTGGGTTCCGCCAGACTCTGTGAAACCACGGCCCATCAGCTATCTTAACCTTTGTTTTAGAGTCAAATCATAAGAAAATCTACTTGGGTTTTTCTTTGTTTAAATGATCTAAGCTGAAAGCAGTACAAACTAAATTATTGCTAGCCTTACATCTTAACCTAGTTGAATTGCTGTTCATATCAACAGGTGAGAAAATGGTTTCATGTGTTTTTTTAATCTAGAAAAATAACGAGTAAGAATATCTACTAGTGATTGAATGCCTGTTATGTGCTAGGCACCTCTGTCTTTTCTATATAAAATCTTTACTCCTCGTGGTAATTCAGCAAAGCAGGTCTTATTATTACCTTCTCACAGAGAGGAAAAGCGGGGTTACAGAAGGTGAGAGGCACAACAGGTGTCTCGAAAGCCGGCGTCCTAACTCTAGCCACGTGGCCCTGCTGTTCTGAAATGGTGTCTCTCGCATGTTACTTCTTTTTCAGCCTCTCCATTAATTTCTCCCTCTCAGGGATTCTGTCATGTAGCCCATCTCCCCGGCCTGTCTAGAATGTGGGGTAGGAGTTACTTTGCCCTGGCCAGGGACAGACAGCTCGGTTTGGTATCAGAAGCAGCAGAAGCAACCCATGATACTGGGGACAGCTGTCACAACAGAGCTCTGGGCACCTCCCCTCCCAGACCTCGAAGGGGCGGGGCCCTGAGGTCCACCCATTAGACAGACAGGGTATGGTGGCCGCAGCAGCCAGGGGCCAAGAGACTTGCAGGTTCTAAATCCAGGTGTTGAGAAGGGGCCTCGCTACAACCTCTTCTGTTTGGACAAGTCAGGGGAAACTTGGTCACTTGTAAACCTGCCACTATACCCAAGGCGTCACCGCAGGACTTGGTGAGCTCCCCAAATACGGGCGGGTGGTGTTTCTAGGTGCTGTAGTGATAAAGCCAAAATAACTCAGGGACAGGAACGAAGTCACATTGAGACACTCACTTCCTTACCCAGCGTTCCTTGGGTATTTCTAGCCCTGCCGGGCCCACTTTTTAGTGGCGGATACTTGCTAGTGTCCTCGCAGCTCAGGAAGGAGAAGCAGCTGGCAAGCGGCCATTCCAAGCGCAGAGCCACTGTACCTTGTACAGATTTAGTGGGAATTGTTAGCTCTTTATTGGGCTGATGTTGGTATTTACTTTCTATGCATGACACGCAATGCTGGGTTTTCTGTTGATGATACTGATGTGAAGTTACCTTTTAAAATAAATTTACGTAAATGGAGCTCTCCCCCTGGGCCCCGCTGGCATTTGGGGCTGGATCAGTGTCTGTCCTGGGGGCTGTCCTGTGCTTTGGAGGATGTCCAGCAGCAGCCTGGCCTCCTGTGCCTCCTACATCCCAGTGGCTAACCTGCTCCGCTGGCTGAGAATCACTGGTGTAAGGCATACACATTTAGGCAAAATCATGAATTGAGAAAGTGGAGGTAGTTGGATATCATAGAAATCCCAGGTGTGTGTGAACATGGCTAAAGTTTGGGAAAATGCTGAGGAAATTTCCTTCAGTTGCGGGGTCCACTTACTAAGGTCCTTGTGCCCCTTCTTTGGCACTGACACTGGCTCAAGAGTCAGGTACAAGGGGGTGTCTTGAAGGGGTTGCTGTGAAGCCACGTTGTCCAGTAGAACTTCCTGTCATGCTAGAATGTCCCGTATCTGCACAGTCCAGTCCATAGCCACTGGCCACATGGGGCCACGGAGCTTGAAACATGTACTTAGTGAGAGTTAGGGACTCAGTTCTCTTATTTTAATTAACTTAAAGGGCAGATAGCTATGTGCGATAGCGCCTGCCCTGTCGGACAGCACCGCTCCCGGGGAGGCAGAACGGAGAGGCCAGGCTGGTCGCATGAGGCTTTGAGGTGTAGGTCGCACCCTTTAGGAGGCTAGAATTGCAGACATGCACATCCAGCAGGGATGCAGCTTCTCTTTCTAAAGTTGTATTGTATTGATTATGCTATGACAGTTGTCCTTATTTTCCCCCTCTTGCCCCCCTCCACCCAGCACCCCCCACTCCCTCAGGCAGTCCCCCCTCATTGTTCATGTCCGTGGGTCATGCACAGAAATTCTTTCGCTACTCCATTTCCTATACTATGCTTTACATCCCCATGGCTGTTCTATATCTACCGATTTGTACTTCTTAATCCCCCCCCCCTTCACCCATTCCCCCACATCCCCCTCCTCCCTGGCAACCATCAAAACGCTCTCCATATCCATGATTCTGGCTCTGTTCTTCTTGCTTGTTTTTTAGATTCAGTTGTTGATAGAGTTGTGTTTTTTGCCATTTTAGTGTTTGTAGTTTTCATCTTTTTCCTGAATAAGTCCCTTTAACATTTCATACAGTAATGGTTTGGGGATGATGAACTTTAGTTTTTTCTTATCTGGGAAGCTCTCTATCTGCCCTTTGATTCTAAATGATAGCTTGACTGGGTAGAGCAATCTTGGCTGTAGGTCCCTGCTTTTCATGACTTGGAATATTTGTTGCTCCTCCCTTCTTTCCCACAAAGTTTCTTTTGAAAAAGCAGCTGATAGTTTTATGAGAACCCCCCTGTAGGACTTCTTTTCTCTTGCTGCTTTTAAGATTCTCTCTTTATCTTTAATCTTTGGCATTTTAATTATGTGTCTTGGAACGGGCCTCTCTGTGTCCATCTTGTTTGGGACTCTCTGTACTTCCTGGACTTTCATGTCTGTTTCCTTCACCAAAGTAGAGAATTTTCCTTTCGTTATTTTTTTCAAATATATTTCTGATTTCTTGTTCTTTCTCTTCTCCTTCTGGCACCCCTATGATGCAAATGTTGGATCTCTTGAAGTTGTCCCAGAGGCTGCTTATACTACCCTTCTTTTTTTGGATTCTTTTTTTCTTCTTGTTGTTCTGATTAGTTGTTTTTTGCTTCCCTATGTTCCAAATCATTGATTTGATTCTCAGCTTCATCCACTCTACTGTTGCTTCCCTGTAAATTGTTCTTTATTTCAACTAGCATATCCATTTTTCTGACTGGATCTTTTTTATGCTGTTGAGGTCCTCACTAAGTTCCTTGGGCATCCTTATAGCCAGTGTTTTGAACTCTGCGTCCGATAGATTGCTTATCTCCATTTTGTTTTGCTCTTTTTCTGGAGTTTTGATCTTTTTTTTCATGTGAGCCATGTTTCTTTGTCTCCTTGTTTGGGCAGCCTCCTTGTGCTTGTTTCTGTGTGTTAGGTAGAGCTGTGTTGACTCTGTGTCTTGGTAATGTGACCTAATGTAGTAGGTGTTCTGTAGGGTCCAGTGGAACAGCCTCCCCGATACCCCAAGCTGGGTACTTGAGGTGGGGCCTTTGTGTGGGCTGAATATGCCCACTTCTTGTAGTTGAGGCTTGGTTGCTGTTGGCAGATCAATGGGAGGGAATTACCCAGATCAGTCAGGGGCAAGGACTGGCTGTGACCACTTACCACCAACCTCTGTGGAGGATCAGCTGTGCAGGGGCGGGGTGGTGGTGGTCTGACATGGTCTGTCGCTGTCTGCTGGGCGCGCTGGCCCTGGGGATTCCTGGGTGGTACAGGCCAAGGTTGGCCCCCACCTGTGTTTTGCCCAGGGCCACCCTGAGTGAGCTATAAAGCAATTTGAGATGGCTGCTACTTGTGCTTGGCTTGGAGATTCCCAGGCAAAGCCAAGCAGTGAACCTAAGCTGGCTGTTGCTAGTGCTGGGCCTGGGACTCATTGAGGGCAGCTGTTGCTTGTTTGAGAGGATTTAGGAAGTTGTGAAGCATGAGCCAAGACCAGCCATTCATATGGAAAGGCAACTTGCCTGGGCCTATAAGATGGCTGGGGCAGAGTATCTGAGGATCTTGAAGGTGGGTCAAACATTGTTAGCCAGGTTGATAGAGTCTCAGAAATGGCACCAGCTTGCTGGCTCATTGTGGATAGATGTGGTTTCTTTGATTCTGTAGTTGTCAGACTTCCATTCAACTCAATTTCTGAGCGTTCTGACTGATGGTTGTTGTATATTTTAGTTGTAATTTTCATGTGGTTGTGCAAAGAGGCGGGTCATGTCTGCCTATTGCCGCCGTCTTGACCGGGAGTCTGGGATGCATTTTTAAGGAGGGTGGGGCCATGTGGGAGGCAGGACCGTCAGATGGGAGGTTTGGGGTAGTGGTGAACAGATACCCAACTAGAATTGGCTTGAACAAAGTAAAATAAAACAAAACAGATTCATTGAGTCCTCAGACAGAGAGCCCAGGGAATGGACAGACCATCGTGGAGCTTTTCTGCATGTGTAAGCGCGTGTCAGCGCGTGTGTGCTCTTGCTTTCATGCAGAGACTAGGCTCCTGGACACGCCTCGCAGCTCCTTGCTTTTCGATGTAGCATGTCTTGCACCAGGGCCATTTAGTGTGTACAGCTTGATGTCTCAGTCTTCAAAGATGGTTGGGAATTCCATTTGGTGGACGTTCCCTGTGTATTTAACCAACGGATTTGATGAATGGTCAGGTTTGTTTCCAGTCTTTTGCCCCCACAGCACAAGGCTGCACTGAATGGGCCACGTGCTTTTGGGCACGTGCACACACCCCTACAAATTCAGTCACGAATAACCTGGGAGCTTGCTGCGTGGAACCTTCTGCTAAAACAGAACAAACAAAACTTATATAAACAGTCAGCCAGGCAGAATGCAGTTCTCTAAAATTCATTTTTTAGCTTTCGTTAGAAACAGAAAACTGGGCTCCATCATGACGGGATCATTACAGGATGGGGAGAAGATTTCTGATTCACAGAGGAGTCGGTCACGACCTTCTAGAAGTTCTTTGATAATAGAAAGGTGTGCTTCCTGTCAGAGGGACCCCTCACCCCAATTCATTCAACACTTGCGTGTCTGCCGTTGGCCAGCGTGGGTAATTCATACCCAAGGGCAGGACTGGGGTTGGACTCCTTGAGGCTCCTGGGTGTCTCAGGCCTTTGGACAAGCCAGAAGGGTCCCAGCACGAATGAATTACTAGAAGTGAAACCTGTCCTTATCAGAGCCACGCTCCGCCCACCCGAGCACCAGTTTACTGGAACGAGGATGCTATTTTTAAGAAGCAGTATCGTGTTTCATCATGGAAATTTTGAGCTTTGGAGCAGGCAGCTTGCTGCTGGCCGGCTAATCTTGAGACTCCGGAGTCCCAGGGACTGTGCCTGCGCCGTCCTGGACCTCAGCGCCCCACCAGGGCCTGCCTGGACCGTGGGACGACGAGGGGAGAAGGGAGGGCCCTGGCGGACGAGCGATGATGTGAGTCGCGTCCGGTTGGTTTCACTTTGCCTGGCAGTGTCTCCGGGGCTGGCAGGGCTGGGTTCCGCCTGCCAGCCTGTCTGTGCGAGGCAGAGAGGTGAATATCGGGTATTTCTATTGCAGTGCCCATGAGGGCTTGCAGCTCTCCAAACACCTTGATTATGGGCTCTCCTGAAGGACAAGCTGCCTTTTTCCGGGGGGGTTGGCGGGGGTGGTTCTCAGAGTGGCTTGTGTTGCCAGAACCACCACATTCCGGGGTGTTCTCTTACTTGTGTGCTGGCGACCTGGTAGCTAGTGAGTGTCCTCTTGGGACAGCCGGTCGCGGAGTCGGGGGGGACGCGGGAGGGGCACTCAGGGCCAGCCTGCCTGCAGCCTGCACGCCGGCCCACCTCCAGGCCGGGCTGGGCTCTGAGCCACTGTCTTTCTGTATTGCTGAGAGGAGACCGGTGGAAAGGAGAGCTTCCCCTCCGCCTTTACACCGTAATCTTGGTGTAACCAGCAACCCTGACGGCAGGGGCTTTGGAAAGAGACCAGTTTCAGGTGAAAGGCCAGGCTCAGCTGTTTCTCACGTCTCAGCAAGCCTGGGTGCTTTGTTCAGCTGCCCTGAGCTTTGTCTCTTATCTGTAGCATGCAAGAGTGATAACAATCTTACCAGTGAAAAAATGAACTCTGTTTTTTGAAATAAATAATTTGGGCTTGGACTCCAAACATCTTTGAGTCTGAACTCAGCTTCTTAGGACCCTCAGCTCCGTTTCCCATCTCACTGAAGGATGAAGCCCCAGGTGGGGCTATGTGGTCCAGGCCAGTGAAGAGGCCTGAGAAGCATTCAGAGACGGGTGGGTAGGTGTGGGCGTGGCTTTCAGGAGTGGGCGTGGTCTCGATGATGTGGGCGTGGCCTTGACAGTGTGGGCTTGTCTTTCCCACAGGTGCTGTGAGTGGCTGAGATGCTGTGGTGGAGGGGAGCCCAGGCCCCGCACGGTCTGGTTGGGGCACCCCGAGAAGAGGGACCAGAGGTATCCTCGAAATGTCATCAACAACCAGAAGTACAACTTCTTCACCTTTCTTCCCGGGGTATGTACAAGCAGGGAACACAGCCATTTTTTCCCTTCTCACACCACATGTACCCGGTGAGGCCAGTCCTGGAAGATGGAGGTCCCCGGGCAGAGTTTGTGAACACACTCTGCCTTTGCTGCCTTTCACTACTGGCTGCTCATCTTCCCTGGTCCTCAGCACCTGGAGGTGGCTGCTCTCTGTGTGTCAGGCTGTGAGACCACCTGAACAGTTAGCGTAACTTCACATTTATTTGGTGTGTTGTGTGTGAGAGAGAAAAAGATATTATGGACCTAGCATTATAACCAAAGAGCCAAACACCCCAGCAGAGTTTAAACCCCGCCCCCCCCCCCCCGCCATCCCGAAACACATATTTAGCTCCAGGAACGCAGGGGGATAAGAGTATAGAGAAAGTTTACAAAGAAGCATTTTAATGTTACCATCAGAGAAAGAATTTCTGTTCATGTTTTTGCTCTAGCATTTTTGCTAATCAACGTATCCGTTTCGCTTGGTACGTTACTCTGGAGTCATAGCATTTTCACATCAATTTATACAAATCCATGGACTTGTGCTCCTGAAACCTTCCCCCAATGCACGTAAATTCAATGCCTACTTTTACCCAGCGCAGCCTCCAAACGCTCTGAATGACTTTAGAAGCAGCAGGAGCAACCAGTTCCAATACTGGGAAGGCAAAAAAAAAGCTACTATCTTCAATTTCTTGAGAGATAATACAGGAACACAAATACATGCTATGGTAGCTTAAGGTCAATTTGAATGTGTGTTGTTTTTTTTTTAAGGATGATTTTGACTACATTCACTGCTAAGCTGTCTCAACCCTCCCTACCCATCCCCCAAATCTTAGCATAGTAAGTCAAGAGAGAGTGTATTCCTCATTCCTGGACATTCTGATGCACACCTGGCCACTTTCTTCTGTCACCGACATCCCCATGACCGGGGCAAGAGCAGGTGGCTGGACCACAGCTCTTGAGTGCCTTAGCCTCGGAGAGACATGTCACTTTCGCTCCTTGCCAAACCTTGTGTATCAGTCTCCCTGCCAGGGCCCACGGGGGCGGTCGGAGCTGCCAGAACACGCCTGCCACACGCGGTGGGAGTCATCAGCGTGTGTGTTGTATTTTGTGGCACTGAGATCGTATTGTGGAAATGACGGTTGATCTTGCTTTCAACATTTTTAAAAAATCTTTTTTGTGTTAACATCTTGCTTTTTTGATCATTTTTATAGCATAAGCATTTCCCACTAAAACTCATTTTTAGAAACAGTTTGAATGGCCTACCTGTGCTTACAAAATAGTTTAAGAAATGAAATACACCAGATACAGTTGAAGCCCCAGAGTGCCCTGCGCAGAGGCAACCGCTGCCTTGAATGTGCTGTGTACGGTTTCTACCTGTGTCGTTATTTACACTTTTACTTTTAATACTGTATTTTTATTACATACAGAACTGTTTGATCTTTACATGACAGGTATCACGTGAGTTGCATTCTTCTGTAGGAAGGTTTTTAAACATTAGTCACCTCCCACTAAACCTGCCCAACCTCATCAGACAGGCCTTGAATTTGAATGTCTCCTTCCTCTTCTCTCCACCTTCCAGGTGCTGTTTAACCAGTTCAAGTACTTTTTCAACCTCTATTTCTTACTTCTCGCCTGCTCCCAGTTTGTACCTGAAATGAGACTTGGTGCGCTCTACACCTACTGGGTTCCCCTGGTGAGTACATCAGCCTCGTCTGCTCAGTGACCTCAGAGGTTTGGGGACAGACAGCTCTTTGTCTCTCTCACCCGAGCATGTGGGATGGGAGCGCGGCCTTTCAGGGGAGAGGGTGCCCTCAAAACCAACACATTGGGAGTCCCCAAGATTCTAAGGTGGAAGTTCCACTTCCTGCCTCAGCAAGGTCACATGACAGGAAAGCCTGTGCTGTTCGTTCATTCTGCCACGCAGCTCCTCCATCGTCCCTTATCTCAGCAAATATTTGCTGCTTGCTTATTGTGGGTCACCCATTTCTAGACTCTGGGGACACAGTGGCCAATGAGAACGGCAAAGCCTCTGCCTTGCTGGACTGTGCTATTTGAATTGTTTTTTGGCATCTCATTTTCTATTTACTCTGTAGAGAGTGTTTAGTGTGAGGGTTTATACAAGTGCGCGCGGGGGACAGAACCAATCAGAATGCCCCTCCGTCCCTTCCCTTACTTTCTTTTCTTCCTTCCATCCCTTTGGCAAATGGTGATTGAGCACTGACACCATGCCCGGCGCTGTGCAGGCTGCGGGGGGCGGTGCAGCAACAAACGAAACATACAAATTCCTGCCCGCACAGAGTTGATTTTCAGAGGGAATAAGCAATAAGCAGATGAATAAAATTCTTTGCAGTTGTGAGAAGTGCTGTGAAGATCACAGAAGAAGGTCATAGCACAGACGAGGTATCCCAGGCACAGGGAGTGTTTGTTGGAAGGATGAAGGTGGGGGTGGGAGATGGAGAGGGGCAGCCTCACAGGAGGCGTGAGAGGCTTCGTGAGGAGGTAGGTGATGGGAAGGAGAGCAGGAGGCTGGGAGCATTCTGGGCGCAGGGAGCGGCTGTGCAACGGCCCTGGGGCGGGCACGTGCTCCGAGCATTTGGAGGACAGAAGGAAGCCCAGCACGACTGGGCTGCGGAGAGGGCAGGACTGACATCTCTTTTTCTCCAGAGACATTATGAAATATAATCGCTGTGTTACCTCTGTCTAAGCTGAACTCCGGGGGACCACTTAGATTCTTTTTTCACAACTGTGGTTAAATTTTTAATTGGAAGATTTTTTTTTTTATTGATTTGAGAGAGAGAGAGAGAGGAAAACATCGATTTGTTGTTCCACTTATTTATGCATTTATTGGTTGCTGCTTATAGATGCCCTGCCGGGGTGGGGATTGAACCCACAACCTTGTCATATTGGGACAGCACTCTATCCAACTGAGCTACCCAGCCAGGACAGAAGAAGATTGTTAAAGCAAAAAAGATTTAAGTTCCCCTTAAGAAAACAAAAGCAAACATTTTTATTGGTGGCAGGTAGGAGGGAAAGGATTTGGCGCACGGCCGTTTTTGGAGTAAGGGGAGCCAGCTGCTAAGGGAGCCGTGCGTAGGTGCACACACTGGAGTGTTTCACCATCAGACAAGTCCGGCCAGCAGCGTTAGCCCTGAGAAGAGATGGGGGCCTTTATTTCTTCCCCACGAGCAACGGAGGTGCTTTTGGAGTGTGAGAATAGCTCTTCCTGCTCTGAGTCACTTGTGGGTGGCGAGAGTCCTTTCCTCGGATGACAGACATTCCTGCCTGCCTGCCTGTGTTCTTACACCCGGAGTATTGCAAACTCAGGCTCGGCTGACGGGATCGGGCGCTGGGGGAAGTGGGGCGCTCCTGCCCCGCCCAGAAGTGGAAGGGGCCTCTCTGTGCCCTCAGGTGCAGACGTGGAGCTGGAGCTGCCTGACCCGAGAGTCAGAAACTTCAGAGTTTTATATGACATGCCCTGATTTGATTCAGTTTTTAGTTCTACAGCTATTTATTACATACTTAATTAAAATCAACACCATGCCTCACTTATTTTTAAAACGTTAACCTGTACTGTATATAAAATATCATTTAAAAAATATTTTACTTATTTATTTTTAGAGAGCAAGAGAAAGAGAGGGAGAGAAACAGCAGTGTGAGAAAGAAATATTAATCGGTTGCCTCTCACATGCCCCAACCTGGGGACCTGACCCGCAACCCAGGCATGCGCCCTGACTGGGAATCGAACTGGAGACCATTGGGTTTGCGGAATGACAGTCAACCCACTGAGCCACACCAGCCAGGGCTAAAATACCATTTCTTGATCACCTTTTTAAAGTGTAGTTATTGGAAAGGTAATACATTCACGTGACTCAAGAAACAAAAAAGCAGATTGCTAGTGAAAAATCTCCCTTCTATCCAGTTCTGCCCCCAAAAATACTGTCATTTTTTCCTTGTTTATCTTTCCAGAGTTTATGAGCAAGTACAGTGAATAAACATGCCTGTCTTTTCCCTCCTCCCCTTTACTTCTTTTAGAAAAAAGTAGCAAGGTGTCTATGGTGCTGAATACTTTTTCTTTCTAATTTCCAGCATCTCTTTTTCTTGATTTTTAACCATTGACAACTCATTGAAAAAATGTTAAAGCACCAGATGAATCGAACACACCCCACCTGGTGCTCTGCCAGACGTTGTAGGGAGCTCCTCCGTCCCTCTCATTGGTGACTTTGTGCTCGGGGAGTGTCGAATACGCCAGACCCTACCTCCCAAGTCTTGCGTATTTGATTCTCCCCAAACCCAGGTCTGTTGCTCTCTGCTGCCTCCCAAGTAGCTACTGTTCTTTTTTCTTTTCCTAGTTCAGTTACAAAGGGGCTCTTTATTATTGGAGAAGAATTTGAAGACCAACCAAAAAAAAAACAAAACCCCTCAACAACAAAAAACAAAAACCACCTGTGCAGCCACCCCTGACAATACGCCATTTATGTTTCTGGTCAGTTTCCTTTTAGTCTCTTCTTACATGTGCTCGTGTTGTATACATACTCGAGCATACAGTGTAGTGAATTATGTGTGTATATATATTGTGTAAATGCATATGCTTTGTAAATTGGGATCCTGAGATGTCCCCAAAGGCCGCTAGCTGTGTGTCCCCCTCTTTCCTGCCTCTTGCATCTCAAGTGTGATAGCTGGGAGCTGGCGTATGCTGTCTCCCCTCACGGGATCCGTCTGTCCAGCCTGTGGTGTAAACCCATCATCTGAAAGGATCTTGGGGTACAGACCTATTCACGCCCTTACAACCTCGTTTACCTTATCATTGGCATCTTTGGTGGGGAGGGAACTTGACCCATATTGGGCATAGGTTTTTCACTTTCTTATCCAGATTCAGGTAGATACGACTGAGGAGAGATGGACTTATGCAGGAATTCACAGGCCTGAAAAAGTTGGGTAGGAAATGAAATCAGCCCGGTTGAATTCTTCCAGAGCAGTCATCGGAGAGTCCTGTGGCCGGAGCCCACACATGCAGGGAGGGAAAAGGATTCTTCACTTGATGAGCGAGAACCAGAGGAGCCCAGGAGAATAGGAAGTTGCTTGAGATCACGCTAGATGTGAAGAGTTCTGGTCTCATGAAGGCAGAGACTCACACTTCGATATATCTATGTCTATATGTATATTAATCCTCGCCCAAGGATATGTTTCTTAATTTGAGAGAAAAAGGAAGGGAGACAGAGAGATAGAGAAGCATCAATGTGAGAGAGATATATTGATCGTTTGCCTCCTGTAAGCACCCCGATCAGCGATCAAATCTGCCACCAGCCTAGGTACGTGCCCCGACTTGGACTAGAACCTGCAACCTTTTAGTGTACAGGGTGATGCTCCAACCAACTGAGCCGCGTGGCCCGGGTGCAGGGGCTTGGGACCCTGGGACCTGTGTGATACTGTGGGTACAAAGGTATTCCTTGCGGCATGGTGTATGTCACAAACAGCTGGAAACAAACACATGTTCGTCGGCAGTTACCTACGAGCTGGCGGAGTTGACCTTGGGAGGTTGCCCAGGAGTGAAAAACAGGGCAGTCTCTCCATCATGTTGACATGGGAAGGTGTGACTTAATAATTTTCTTCCCAGGAAAGAAAGAGGTTGCAGAACAACATGGACAGTGTGCAACAATTGTTATGACCCTCTTCTTCCCCCCGAACAATACATATTTCTACACATTTCTGTCTGGAAGCTGCTTCCCCAAAGCCAGTGGTTGTCTCTGGAGCCGGGAGTTGCCTTTTGTTCTTGTGTTTTTGATGTGATTGTAGCCAGACTTCTGTCTTAAGTCACCTGAGCGCTTTTCTGGATGTCGGAGAGTTACAGGAACTGAATGGGTCAGATGTCTGAAATGCTTTAGAACAAAGTTGTGCTCTGCTACAGGCAGGAGCCGGCTTGGTGTTTGGGGCTGGTGACCAAGGATCAACGTGTTGAATGTGACTTGATTGCAGATACTGTTCCCTTTTCTGTTACTGGATTTTCTTTTTTCTTTTCACTTCTTTTCTTTTTTTAGAATGTCTTAGAGACATGCTTTTTGAAGAGAAAGAGAGAGAGAGAGAGGATGGGAGGGAGGGGGAGAGAGAAGGAGAGATGGACAGACAGACATTGATCAGTTGCCTCTTGCACATGCCCCGACCAAGGATCAAACCCACAACCTAGGTATGTGCCCTGACCAGGAATCGAACCTGCAACCTTCTGGTTCACGGCATGACGCCTAGCCAACCGAGTGACCTGGCCAGGGCTAGTGCTGTCTACATCCGCACCTGTGATGGCAAATTCCAGGGTCTGCAGAAGCCCCTGAGGGAGGGCAGTGGGGTGAGGCGGGAGGGCCGGAAGAGGGCTGGGGGCTGGGATGACCCGGGGCGGGGCTCCCTCCCAGTTCCAGCCCTGTTTCCTTGCTGAAATGTCTTTCAGATTCCCCAGGAGAAGCCAGAAGGCCTGACTTTCTTTTTTAAAAATTAAATTTATTGGGATGACATTGGTAAATAAGATTATATAGGTTTCAGGCGTACATTTCTGTGTTACCTGATCTATATGCTGCATTGTGTGCTCACCACCCAAAGTCAAACATCTTCCATCACCATATACTTGGATGCCTTTATGCTTTATTAACCCCCCACCCCCTGACTTCCTGTCCAAGCCGCTCACTCGCCTGGTGTTCCTGGGACCGAGGCCACGGATAGAAGCCCTGCAGGGACGGCAGCCCCCTTCGCAGCCCTTAGGTTTCTAACTGCATCACGCTCCTCTTTATAGACAGCTCCCCCTCCCCGCCCCCCCAGATGGTTCAGGAGCCAGAGAGGATGCTGCTCTTACAGTAGCCCTGGCTTTCTTGCCAGGGACTCCAGAGAAGGAAGTTTGGGTCAAAGATGAATTAAATGGCGTCTTATTCTAGGTGCCTGTAGCTGACTTCCCCTAAACGCCCTAGATTTTTATGCAGGGAATCAATTTCCAGCTCTGGGCTCGAACACATTTGGACGTGTGTCTGACCGCCCCGAAAGCCCTTCCATTGCAAACCCAGCGATGAGCAGGGGCCGAGCAGCAGGGGGCCTGAGGTGCAGGTCTTGGTTCGCCCTGAGGCGCACACAGCACCCCGTTCCCAAGCAGGCTTCTTAGCACCTGCATCGTGGCTTCTGCGTGCGCTGCCGCCACCTCTGGTTTCTCCGCAAGCTGATCTTGAGCCCGACAACCCCAGGCCCCCACTTTCAAAGCCTCTTTCTGACTATGTGGGTGCGAAGGGCCTCCAAGGTTGGACAGTTGGAATTTATTTCTGGACCGCGTTTGCATCTCTCAGTCAGCTTCTAGCCCGAGGGCGGGCGCGTCCTCTAGGACTGCTGAGAACGTGTGTTTGGTGGGCGGGGGCGGGGGGGGGGGGGACGGGGAGGTAGGACACCTGAGGAGGCTGGGCTTATTTGCAGCAGCGAGGTCAGCAGCTTCTGTTCTTGTCTAAACACACACTTTCTGTCGACATCAGTGGCCCTCTGCCCATCAGTGGCCCTCTGCCCGGCCCACACAGGGAGGAAGAGAAACTGCAACATTTGAAAAAAACAACAACAAAAACCTGGGTTCTGGTCCAGAACAACTGAACAGCACGGGGGACCGGCAGGGGTTCTGCAAACCGGTCCGGGCTCTGCTGGAACAGGTGTTCTCTCTCCTGCACATGTGCCCTGGTGATACTTCTGCTCCAAAATGGACCCCTTTCCATCTGATTGGAAGCAGGAGGCGGGGGTCCTTCGACTGTAAGGCTGTGTGGGGCTTTGGAGAAGCGGCACAAAGCAGCACTTGCAGGCTAGATTTACATAAGAGATTTCAAGTCCTTTGAATCCAAGGTCACGTCTTTCACAGGGTCTACAGTATGAAAATGAAATCAGCCAAGAATCACTGCTGCTAACCCTGGCGGTGCCTGTGTTCTCTGTATTTTTAAAAGATGACAAGGACATTTTGTAAGAACAAGGAATGAATGTTCTTGCCTCTATGGCTATAGGGGGAAAATCTAGATGGAAATAATAGATGAATTGGGGCACCTGACCCGGGAAGATGTGGCAGTTTTATTTTTTATTAGTTGGTCTTCACTCAGTGGACACTTTATAATGGTCTCTTTGTAAAAGCTTAGGACATTACAGAGAGACTGAAGTCTCCTTCAGTCCCTGCCCACCCCGTCCTTGTCCCTTCCTGGCAGAGGAATGTAACCAGTAGTTAAGGAAATTGGAAAGCCTGTAACAGTGTATGGAATCTCGGTTGTTTCTATGAACTGTGTTTCATTGTATGTTTTGGAAGGTTCATTTCCCAGCTGGGAGCTGCCCTGCGAACAGCATGCACCTCATCCTTTTCAGCCTCTGCTGGCAGTCGGCCCCACCCGCCCGAGGTCCTCTACATGCAAAACAGCCTGACCCTTAAGAGCAAGGACTCTCGATCCAGATTTCCTGAGTTCAGAATTCCTGCTCATCACCTAGGAGCTTTGCTACTCAGCCGCTCTCTGCCGCAGTTTTCTTATCTGTAGCACCGTGGTCTCACCAATGGTGACCTTGGATGGCAGATCTCGTAGGGTCACTGGGAGGGTGAAAAGCATGTGGTGATGACATGCAAATGTTAGCGGTCACCATCCCTCGTGTGTGGATGGGCAGCTTGGGCGCGTCTACATTTTTCACTCTTAGAAGCCCCGCAG
Source organism: Pteronotus mesoamericanus (assembly GCF_021234165.1). Classification (NCBI taxonomy): domain Eukaryota; kingdom Metazoa; phylum Chordata; class Mammalia; order Chiroptera; family Mormoopidae; genus Pteronotus; species Pteronotus mesoamericanus. Next base: position 6,114,958 of record NW_026555105.1, read on the forward strand.
AGGCAGCGCAAGGGGTGCCCTTGGGCGTGTGTGCCCGTGAGGGTTCCTTCAGGGCGTGTGTAGGAGACCCAGGAAGAGGAGGCTTGCTGGGGCTTGTGTGCATTTGGGATAATTAGCTCGCGCTGCCCTGCTGCCCTCTGGCCTTTTCTGTCCCCCACCCCGGGGGCAGGAAGGTGGGCTTCAGCAGGGTTCACTCCCCTGTCCCCTCTCTCCGCAGGGCTTCGTGCTGGCCGTCACCATCATCCGAGAGGCTGTGGAGGAGATCCGATGCTACCTGAGGGACAAGGAGGTCAACTCCCAGGTCTACAGCCGGCTCACAGTGAGAGGTCAGCCTGCGGCCGCGGGCCTGGGCTGCAGGGCTGCAACTCGGTCATAGGCCGCTGACAGGCAGGGAGCAGAGTTCAAGGCCGTGGGCCAGCGGGTGTGTGGGCGCAGTGTGATGCGACAGTCACCAGGGAGGCCAACATGTTCCCCAGGGCCTGGGGAGCCGTGGGCTGCATCCCCCCATCGCCAGGTCCCCTTAGAAACGGTCCTGTCGGCTGACTTGCGCCTCATCAACCTGGGATTGAAGTCTGTGCTTTTGGAACCCTCTGCTTGCTAATTCCTCACTGTCCAGGATCTGGCTGCGAGGGAAGGAGCGAGCCCCAGCTCCTCCACGTGGGAGGCTGCGAACTCTCTCCTGCATCCCTTTCCAAGGGATGCAGCTTCAAAAGATGCTCTTTCAGCATTTCAAAGCTAATGCTACAGCTTTGCAGCATTAGTTTCTATGAATCTAGGTACAGACTTGTACGTGGAATTATAGTTGACATAAATATTAGCAACATTAGTTTTTCAAAAGGCACCAGGCTTACATCAGTATGGCATCTGTGAAGATTTCTGTGCCAGCATCTTATACATCCTCAAAACTGAGGAGCGGAGAGAGCCTGACCCAAAGGGAAGGGACCAGATCGCCTTTCTTCCCCAAACACATGCATGTTAGATGGAGGAATTGAAAAACCCACCCCAAACCCCACAAAAAACCCCAGCCAAGGTCGGCTTACATTTCCAACTTCCAGTTCTATGGTAGGTTTTCTGCGAGACTGGATTCAGAAAGGAGAGGATGCTACCTACAGTTTCCGGAGAGTTCCGACCCCTTTCAGGGTTTAATGGTGTTCTGGGAGCGGCCAGGGAGTGCACGCGGTGCCTTGTGTGCAGGAAACAGAATTCTGAAAGACCAGACAGGAGCCGGAGGCCGCGGCCCCGAGCCAGGGCAGCAACTGCTTTTGCTGAGCGTTTATTCTTCCAAGGAAGCTGGCCATCCACAGTTTCAGGGTTTTGAGTACAATTTTCCTTTTGGGGAAAAAAGGTCCAAGGAATATGTTTGGGTCTCGAAGAAAAAAAAAAAGACAAAGAAATTTTAACAAAATCCCTGAAGGGCATGAAAATGTTTGTTAGTACATTGCATAAATTTTCATAGCTGGTGCTCTTAAAAATTTGCAAGTCCCTGGGAGAAGTGGGCATTTAGGATTGGTATAGAAATAAATGTTTTACTATTGCCAAACCACAGTATTTTAGGACATTTTGTGAACTAAAGAATAAGAACCCAGCATAGTCTCTGCAAAGGCAGGTGGCTTGGCCTTTCCACGCGGGTAAACAGAAGCCCTCTCTTGGGGGTGTTCTCTGTGGTTGTGTGTATATTAAATCCTCCCTTGGTAACATATTCTGACGAAAACATTTAAAATGCTTGGCAACCGACAAAGGCTGCGCGGGAGAGGAGAGGGTCAGTGGATCTGTTTAGCGCTCAGAGGAGGGGCCTTGGGATGCCCCCAACTCGGGCACCCAGGCGCTTGTCCCTCCGGGGGTCTTTTCACATTGCGATTGCTCCCCCGCCCCCTGCCCCCAATGATGTCTGTGCCCTCCCCGGCAGACCCCTCCTCAGCCCCTAGAAAGGTCCAAAGGAGAATTGGCAGATGGCTGTAGCAGTAAAAACTTGTCTTCCTTTGTCCGTCTCCTCTGGCGGCCCTCGGCTCTCATTGTCATGCCGACGGGACAGTAGGGGCCACAGAGCAGAGTGCTGGCTGAACATTAACCCCGGCCCTAGCCCCACAGTTTGTTTCGAAAGCCCCCAAAAGGGGCACTGAAGAAACTGTCAGCTTGGGAAGTGATGGCGGGGTGGGGGATGGGGGGGCGGGGGGGGCGGGTGTAGTTATTGGATACACTTTGCGGGGGGAGGGGGGAAGGGCCAGAGAAAGAAGCCCAAACTGGAAGTTTTCAGAGAGAGGAAGAGAAAGAAACCTTTTTTTTGAGCTTAACTTGACTATTTAATTACTTAATCATATTTTCCGGAGTGAGGCATTTCACCGAGAATTTCATTTAGTGAAGTTCAAACGCAAAATGAAACAAATACGGGTCTGTATATCTGCGCGGGACTGTTTCCTTTGGGGATCACATGATATCTTAAAATGGGCTTTTCAACAACTATTTTTGCCTTTAAAAATGTTTAGAAACCAGAACATCAAGTCCTTGACCACCAGACTCTAGGCCGTGAGATTTATCTACATTCAGCATCGTTTCCTGATTCATAATACAGTACTTGTATTAAGAGGGTTAAAAAGAATTTTTAGGGGGTCATAATTTCTAACAAAAGCGTTGCAAAACTCGTGCAGAGAACTCATGTGCCTATCAGCCAGCTTCCTCGGTGGTTAATGTTTTCACACTTTGGCTTTCTTAGTCTCTGTCCAAGCCAGTAGAGAGTTAAGATGCAGACTACATCATGCCTTTTTGCCCCTAAATGCTTCAGTGTTGAATTCCTACGGGACACTTCTCTTACATAACACAGGACAATTAGCCAAATCAGGAGATTTAACATTGGGGCGTTTCTATTCGTCTCATCTAGCCTCCTTACTCAAAATTTGCCATTTGTCCCTAACATGTCCTTTAGATGCGTTTTTTTCCCCTGGTCCAGGAACCACTCCAGGTTTGCCAGTTGCGTTCCGTTGTCCTTTCTTCTTGGCCCTCCAGCCTGGCACAGCTCCTGGGTTTGCGTTTTCATGACATGGACATTTTGGGAAAGGACAGGCCAGCCTGAGGGTGGTTACTTCTCAGCTTGTCCCTTGATTTGTGTTTGATGCCTCCCAATGAGAGGCATGGCATGCATTTTTAGCAGGAGTTAATGTAGTTTTATGAATGTCAAAGGCACAGATTTTTGTCAGGGTGTTGCCAAAGTTTTAGAGGCATTAGGTTAATCAAATTGAAAACATTTCAAACTTGGAGAAAAAAAAAAAGAAGAATTTGATTTTGAACAACTGACCTCAAAACCCACTGGGAGGAAACACAGTTGACAGTTATTTTGTTTCTTTAATAGCTCCTTCCGACTTTTTTTTTCCAGATTATATATGTATTTTTTAATTTCTGTAAAACAGTAACAGGATAGTAGCAGGGCCTGAAGTATCTGAAAACTCACAGAAAAAAATACACAAATGGTGAATATACATATGAAAAGATCTTAGGCTGCTTCCAACATTTTAGATCATTTTTTTTCATTCAATGTGTATCTAAAACAACAGGCCAGTTGGGTTAATTTTTAATTTAATTGTCATGTCTAATAAGGTTTTGAAGTAGTTTATTAACGTAATTAATCATATACATAGGAATGACTTTTTATTCATTCTTTTAAGAATATTTGAGACTCCATTTTGTCCCAAATCTACGATGGTTTTCCAGTTTTTTTCCCCCCCTCACCCAAGGACACGCTTATTGATTTTTAGAGGGGGGGCAGGAGGGAGAGACACAGAAGAGACATGGGTGTGCCAGAGAAACACTGATCGAGTGCCTCTTGCATGTGCCCCGGCCTGGGACCGAACTCACAACCCAGGCATGTGCCTTGACTGGGAATCAAACCTGTGACCCTTTGGTTCCCAGAACGATGCTCTAATCAACTGAGCCACACTGGGCAGGGGGTGGTAGTTTTCTGTTTTAAAGAGGGAAGCACAAGGGGCTGGGCTTCGGGAATTCGTGGTCCAGTGAGGTACCCGGGCATGTAAGCAGATAGTTTTAAAACCCTAACTAGTAATTACACTTTATGGGCGTGAGTGGGGGCCCCTCAGGAGGGACGCCCCTTCCCGGACCACCGCATCCCTGGTCTGGGTGGGAGCCTCCTGCGCCTGCCTCCTCCCTGCCGTGGGGGCAGATCCCCTCACCTGCCATTTATGGACAATTGCACTGGTACCTACCTAAGGGAGCTGCTTAAATGTAACTCCTGCGTGGGCAGCGCGCAGGGCTGTGCCTGCGATGTGCTGTCTGCTCGAGAGAGGCAGTGCCGCTGGTGCGGGTCACAGCAGGGGTCCCTTTAGTGTTGGTGGGTGAATAAATAGAGGTATTAGCCGGGGGTTATGGGAGGCTACAGGGACCCAGCAGAGAGAAGCTGCTGCTGTCTTCCCAGAAGAGGTGGCCTTCATCCTGCGTCTCCCAGGACGGAAGAGAGCAGGACTTGGCACCGGGGTGACACGCCCATGAAGCTGCCCTGATACAGAGTTCCCCGAAGGCCCCAGGTCATGACGGCCGGGTGTGCGGGGGACGGGACCCTAGGGTGCAGCCCCACCTCGTTCTCCCCAATGAGGCGGCCTTTCCTGAGCCTCTCCCTCCTGGGGAGATGGAAGAAAGACCCTGTAGGCCAGTGAGGACCTGAGACTTTGTGATCTGGGAATCTGTATACAAGGCACGCTGCGGGGACAAGGTGTTTGAAAAGATGGGGTCCCCATTGGCAAGCAGGAAGCAGAGAAAATGAAGGATGATTACCTACCACAAGCCAGCCAGGGGCTGGAGGAGCCCTGGGCTGTCATTTTTAAACAGCCCTGTCAGGGGAGCTCTTCCAGGGGACCAGGGCTCAGAGAGGGAAAGTGGTGATGTAGCTGGTTAGTGACTGCGACCCTGGCTTGTCTGAATGGGAAGCCTTAGCCCCCCCTGTGCCAGGTGCTGAGCTCAGCGCTTTGCCATAGACGATCTCAATGATCGCTGTGCTGTTCAGCCTTAGTGCATCTGCTGCAGGAGGACTTTTTAGAGTAAAAAAAATATTTTTAATTTATTGATTTGTGGAGAGAAAGAGGAAGGGGGGTAGGGCGGGGAGGGAGGGAGAGAGGGGGGGAGAGAGATCTGCTCCCCCCATCCATGCATTCATTGGTTGATTCCTATATGTGCCCTGACTGGGCATCAAACCCACCACCTTGGGGTATTGGGATGATACTCCATCTAAGGGAGCTACCTGGCCAGGCTCTGAGTCCAGAGAAACCTATCAATACAGCTTTCTCATTCTACGGTGGCGAAACTGTTGAAAGCCATTTCAGGATGATGCTCAGTGTGAGCCTCCCCTTTCCCCTACTGGAAATCCACATCTCAGCATTATCAGAGACTTGAGAGGTTCCGAGACCTTTATGAGTTTTATGGCTCTAATTATAGAGCTGTTTCCCCAAATTAACAGCATTCAGTGGCACTGGAAACCCCAAAGGCAACGAAGAGAGGATCTTGAAGTTGGAGCGGACCCAGCCAAACTTAGTTTAGTTATTGAAAGGTTTGGATTGGGTCAGGAAGGAAGAATGAGTAATGAGTGATTTCTCTTTATACTTGTCTTCCCCAAACTGAACGTTTAATTCTGGAGAGGGGTCTGCTTTGACTATCACAGGTGGCGAGGGCAGCTGGATTTGCATTTTCACAGGATGAATTCCAGGGTCTTCATACCAGGAATGTTTTCCCGGCCTGACTTGTGATCAAGGGCTAAATGAAGCAAGCGGCTAATTAGCCTTGAAAGAAACTGCAAACAGAAGCATAATTAACACAATCACCCATGTGTCTTTCCTGCTGGGGACATCTGAGTACACCATGAACCATTAAGTCATAAGCCAAAGGTCTATGCAAAAGGAAGATCTTGAGCTTTTCAGTCCACATGTGGTGTCAAAAACAGAGATAACCTTTCGTCTTCCCCAGTGCTTTGCAGAGAGTCCCCAGTTACAGAATAATCTCAAGGCTCTCACCTCCGTTGGAGAGTGACCTCTTTTCTATTCAATTCAAAATCCACTTTGGACCATTGTTTAGGATGGCAAGTAATGTGACTAACTTTTGAGGTCAAAGGACATACGTGTGTTTCTTTGGGGGTTTTGTGTTTTGTCGGAGTTCTCCAGAGGGTTAAGATAGTGGAGGGAAGATGCGTTCATTAGTGGGGAGTAGTTTAGCTACTAGTTAATAAACTAAATCAAAACTCTGTATTCATAAACACAAGTACCACTTAGGTTTTCGAAGTATAAACTCTGTTCAGACGTGGCAGAACACTTAAGATAGGCTTTGTGCATTCTTAAGAGGAGAGAATGACAGTGATGGTCTTTTTTATATTATTTTAGCAGAAGTGCTTTACCAAGGATCGCAAATACAGTTTGGTAAGCAAAGAACTCCCCTTCCTGAGCTCCCTCGTTAAGATTCAGAGCCTCTGCTTTCAGGAGTCTTATTTAAAACAGATCTGGCCAAACGCTTTCTTATACATTCTCTGACACCTGCAAAGTTGTTCTTTCAGATCCCTAAGGTTTATTTTTTCCTTCCAAAGTACTCAATTTCACTTTATTACAGATATTGGTGAACTGATCTATTGTGTAATTAAAAAAAAAAACAACCCTGGAAAAAATTCTCACGTGCAAATTGTAATGTTATCTCTCCCAGAAGGCATTTCCCCCTGCTGGGGGTGTTGGTCTGTTTTATCATCCTCGAGCACCAGAAGTAAGGAGGACCATTTATATATTTATTTTAAAAGCCTCTGTTGGGTATAAACTTGTCACATCGAAACTCCAGCTTTTCTTTTTTAAGTTTCCACTATTTTAAACAAAAGCCCTGGGAAGGGGCCGCGGAATTTCCAGTAATGCTTTTCAACCCTTTTGCCTGTTTCCAAATTAACACTTGTTTCCTTAGGCTCTGGGGCATGCAGACCACTCTCTTGGAATATGAAATTTTCCCCTTCAGCCCCCACGCCCTCGGCGGGGTCTGCAGAGGCGTTTTAATGTCAGACCCCAGGAAATGCACACGTGCTGCAGAATTTACAACTCATCACTGTCACAGTCAGGTTAGAGTGTGAGTTAAAGAGTCAAACATTAACCAGGGTTAGCGCGTGGAGATCGCTGCTTTAGATCTACAAAAGCGCTCTGTATCCTGCATGCACAGAGGAAAACAGAGCATAGCTCGCGCAGTTCGGGGTCAAAAAATAGGCCTGCACATGCTAGTGCCCAGAATTTATTTAATTTTTTTTTTCTTTTTTCTTTCCTTTTTTTTTTTTTTTTTGCAGGCTGGTCTGCATTTTGACTGAATTGTCATTTGCTTGTTTCCACTCAAGGGAAACATCTGGTTTAAGCCCCCAGTGTAGACAGACTGCTCTTATTCTGAAGCTGTCATCCATGAAAAGCATAGTTTGGGCTCAATAGGTTTGCTTATGAAAGGCTTGGGGTCCATCTCTACAGAAATAAACAGCTCTCGTAATTGAAAGTTTGTTCCCTGCTATAAACCCCCCTGCTCAGAGGCGGCTTGGGGGAAGTGGCGAAAGCTGAAAGGAATAAATTTATTTTATAGAGAGCGTTTAATGATTGAGGATGTAGCGGGCAGAGAACTGTCCACTTAACCTTTGTGAAAATCCCTTCGCCAACCTCTGCCGAGTTTCTGCAAATGTATTTAAAACGCCCAGTGCCTAGGGGCTGGGGAAGGGTGTTACTGGGTGCAAAGGAGACAGGGGATCCACGGGGGCTCGGGGTGGGGGGCAGGGAAGAAAGAGTTCTGTGGCTTCCAGTCTTAGAACCCGGCCAGGTTGTGCTGTGCGCTTTACAAAGATGGTGGTCCTGGGAGTTTCTGCATCTGTTCGGGACAGCTGTGTCATTCTCGGGGCCCAGTGCAAATGAACATGTGGGACCCCCTTGTTCAGAATTCCCTAAGAATTGTAAGATGACGGCAGTCAGTGCTTTACTCAAGGGTTGGCGGGGGACTGTGTGGAGTACAGGGGTCGCCCTTCTGTTTTAGGACTCTCTGGGGTTGGTGAGGGAAGAAATGAAACTTGGGAGGTATGTCTGCTAACTTCTCAGTAGGCTGTCGGGAGAGGCTGCGGGGACATCGCCGTGGTCCCTGTCAACGCGCTGCTTTTTCTGTCTCCTGTTTCTTTGTCAAGGGAGACCGGGAGCTCCACCAGAGGGCATCTGTATCTTGTTCCTCCCTGGTTTTTGCCAGAACAATCGCAGAAAACTCAAAACGGTGGTTAAATTAGGGTTAGAAATCATGTGTCCTGGGTCCTTTCCACAACTGAAGCGTTTTTTTCATTCTGTGAGTGAGTCCGAGCCACCGAATGCTCGGCTCTTCACCCCCCCCCCCCGCCCCGGGCCTTTCCCCGCTTTCCCTTGCTCCCGCCTGAGCTGGGCTTTCCCCACCAACTTGCAAGTCCCTGCATAGGGACATTTTATTCAGCCGAGCTGGGAAAAAACCCAGTAAACATTAGAATATAAGTACCAGTATCTGCTTCTCCTTCTCTCCTCTATCTGCCATTTTTTCCTCCAGTTTTGTCCTTTGGTTTTATTTGTCTTTTCTCGTTCAGAACACCCGCATATAGAGACACCCGCATATAGAGATGCCCGCTAAACACGGGTCCCCCATACAGCCCTGAACTGCCCGTGTTTTCGTTGCCAAAAAGTGACGATGAGGCACGGGACTGCGTGCGAGCTCAGTAGAGTGGGAGCAAATAGGGCCTCCCTTTTTGAAGCTGGAAAGCCGACGGTCACCCCTCACCCCCCCGCCCCCCCAAAATACCTGCCAGTGAGGGAGCCTTGCTGAAGAAGAAACACCGGTGACCTCCTGGCGGCGGTGGCTCCGGGCGCCCCTCCTGCGAGGGAGCCCGGGCCTGTGGCTGCGGGGCAGGGGCGCCCGTGAGCGGGTAGGCCTGCTGGCCTGGCCACAAACACAGCAGATGAAAGGGGTTTTCTTGAGGCAGAGCAGACGGACAGAAAGAGGCCGAGTTCCCATTAACCCGTCATAAATCAGGACCCTCTTGTAAGAAGGGAAGAAGTGGAGCCTGCTCGCTGAAACGTTTGAGCCAACTTGTTATTATTTTTTCCTTATTAGAAAAGCACCTCGTGCTTGTTTACAGAAAAGAAATCCATGTGAAGAATTTAGAAAGTACCTGTGCCCGACCAAAAGATAAACCCATCCCTGGAGAGAATCGCCTTCACACCTTTCAGCATAACCCTTCAATTTTGTCCTGTGTCCCGCTAACACGCACATGCGCGCACGTGCACACAATTATTGTTTCATAATAAGCAAACGCATGCCACCCTTTCAGTTAGATAGTAAAAGAAGATGTAACTAGGTCTTGCAGATCAAACACCAAGCGCAGTGGTTTGGGTCAGGCCACCAGCATAAATTTTAGTCATAAAACTGAAGACAACGTGTAAATTTATGTTTGGGAAAGTTGGGCCCAGCTCCAGGGAAGGACAGTTCGTTGGCGCAGAGGGCCCTGCTGAGTTTACGGCCTCGGCCTCGGCCTCGCTCCCAGGAATGCTTCCAGGAGCTCCTGGGGAAACGCCGCGGGCCGTGCCTGGTTGTCCTGTTGCCCCCTAGTGGTTCAAGGGGAATTGTTCGGGCAGGAAAAGAAGTCGGCCCATGGGGCCCTCTCTCCGTCTGTTTTTCGTGATCTGCCAGTTTGGATCAATGGATGCCCTTTATTCCCTCGGTAAAGGTACTGACCCAAGCCCAGGAGATAACGAACACTTGAGCCTAGTGGGTCTCCCGCATGTTAGGGCTCAGGTCATTGGACTGAATCCTGGCACCGTGTTTTATGAGAACCAGGCGCTATTAAATGCTCCCTTTGTGGGAGGAGATACTCATTCTTGGAGAGAGCCTACGGGTTGGTCCAGCCAGTCACCCTCTGCCGTGTGCATTCTAGAGGCCAGTAGTGTTCGTGGACAGTTCTTTTCGTGTTCATGTTCAGTGTTCAGTAGTGTTCGTGGACAGTTCTGTTAGTGCCGGTTCTACTTGTTATGATGAAATTTAATTAAGTACAAAAATTAGTGAAAATCAAACCCAAGTGCAACCTATTATAGCTGCTTCATCAGAAATACTGGAATGCTTTGAAAAAATATCGGTGGTGCTGAATTACTAAAAAGAAACATGGTGTTATGTGAAAAGTGCGAAAAATGGAAAAATCCAGAGTTGTGCACTTCAGGTTATTTCATTAGTGCTTTTAAGTTCTTTTTAGGGCTGAAGAAACAAGCTCGAACTCTTCATGGTTAATGTTGGGTATTTGTTGAATGAATGAGTCCCTATTACTGTTTCTTCTCTGCCTTGGCCGAATGTGCGTTAAATGGGCTTACTATAAGACGCCAATAACATAGGTGTTTTATGGCGTTGCTCCCTTGTGCAAGCATTTGACCCATCACCAGCATATGGTGCCGGTCGCCTGGCGCTGGCCAGCCGATCCCACCTTCACCTCTCTCTGTTCCCTGACTTCACGCAGTGTTCTCAGTCTTGCCTAAGGTGTTCCAGCCTGCAGCCACGCACCTGCCTGTACTTCTCACCTGCTTTCTCACCTCCATGCCTGCCTTTCTTCCATTCCTGGTAGCCAGCCTCCTTCATCTGGTTCATTCTGGCCTCACCTCTCCCATCGATCATGTCTTGCCACCTCCCTGGACGCCACCCATTCACTCATTTGATTCTTGCCTCCACGCGAAGATGAGTTCTGGGGCCCCCGCCTGTAGGCCAGGCCTGGCACACAGCAGGCATTCGGCGCATGATGCATGCATGCTGCACGAATAATCGGGGCACTGTTATAGGTCCTTCTCCGAAGGGGAAGCTTTCCTTCCTTTCTGCTCCCCTCGCACCCTGGGCTCACGCCCATCATTTCACACACTGTTTGGCATGAACAGCATCTGTCTGGCCGTCTCTGTCACCAGCTCCCGGGTTTGCACACTGCAGCTGGTGGGCCAGAGTCAGCCCACCATCTTTTCACTTTTTTATGTGGCCTGGGAGCTGAGGATGGCTTTTACATTTTAAAATATAAAATATAGAGGAACCAAAGACTATTCTTCATTAGCAGGGAGACACTGGTTTGGAGAATCGCTGACATTGTCTTGGCCTGTAAAACCCAAGCTGTTTGTCATTTGGGCCCCTTATAGCAAAGTGTGTCGGCTCCTGCCTGAGACTGCCGTCACCGAATTCCAAGGCTACAGCACTCAATGCACGTTCTTTGAGTTGAACTGAACTTCCTGTTCTTTATTCCTTCCTCTGGAGCCAGGTCTGGACTTGAATGCAGGGGGCCGACCTGTTGTAACTGTGAGACTGAGAGGCCATCTCTGAGCCTGTCCTCATCTGAAGACGAGACAACTGTACTTTCTTCCGATGGGGAGTGAACAAAGCCGTCCGCACATCCATGTTTTGCTGGTGCTGAGCACAGGCTTAGCGCTTAATGTGAGCTGTTATTTTCTGTCCAGACAGACATCCAGCAAAAGCAATCTGTTCATAATTGTATAAACCAAACTATAGAGCCGCTGCAAATATTTTTAAAAAATCAGTTCTTCCCAAAAATGGCCGGAGGTGACCTCGGAAAATGGTTCATTATTCTCTTGACCCACAAAATCATGCAAATCAAGAGGTTTGGATCTTTGTGTTCACTCTAAGAACACCTGCGAAACAGCCCAGCCATAAAGGATGTGCATATTCGAAAAACCACCAAGCACCTGAAGGACGTCACTTTACAGAAGCAAGTGTGTGCCATTCTGTTGTTAGCCACAACGGTGGAGTTGGTAGGCGCGCCCAGGCCAAGCAGTGAGGCTGGACACAGGGTCAGCAGCTCCAAACAAGTGCTGAATTTTTGCTGCACGTGCTGAAAAACGCAGAGAGCAGTGCTGAACAGAAGGGTTTAGAGGTAGAGTCTCAGATCGTGGAGCATGTCCGGGAGAACAAAGCTCCCCAGATGCGGCACAGGACAGAGCCCGTGGGCAGCTTCACTCGTATGTCAGTTCTCGCTGCCACATGGAGCGGGTCCTTCCTGAAAAAAGCAGATTGTCCTAACCCAGAAGGGGAGGTTGCACAGAAGAAAAAGATATCCCAGAAGAAAATGAAGAACCTTATGGCCTGGGAGTAAATGCAGCATAAAATAAATACTAATATAAGTTAAAAAAAAAAAATCGGCCATTTTGGATTAGCTTTTTTTCTTTTTGGTGGTATTGAAAATTAGGAATTGCCCTTCTGTCCATGGAGCTAACTCCTTAATTTTCTTCCCCATTTCTCTGTTTGTGTGTGTATGTGTGTGTGTGGCTGAATAAATCTCATACGGTGTGGACTTGGAGTTTCCAAGGCACCGTTAAGACAGAAGGTCTCACTGGAAGGGGGTGAGCACCCCTGGAGGTCTGTCAGGGTTGGGGGAAGCTGGGGTGAGGGCCTGGGGCCGTCTGCCACAGGTGCACCTTGTCTCAGCGGCGCAGGAGGTGATGGTGTGGGGGTGGGGCACACATCTGGCGCTCTGCATGGACTTTGAAGGCTGGCAGACACGGTAGAAAGACTGGCGGAATGGAAATGAATTCAGATATGAAGTGTTTTGGACCTGTTTCCTTGCAGGGACCATGAAGGTGAAGAGTGCCAACATCCAAGTCGGAGATCTTATCATCGTTGAAAAGGTGAGGGGGGTCTCACTGCTGCGTGTGTGCAAATGACAAGTCCCTGCCCCCCCCCCCCCGTCACGGGTCCTAACATGTCATTTGTGGCTCTGATACACGGACTGCGTGCTGCTTGCACTTCTATTCAGCAGCTCCGCCTGGGGAGAGAAGTGTCTTTCCCATGAGACGCATGCACAAAATATTTCTTGAAGTTTATGTGTGCTCGTTAGCCAGGAATCCGGCTGACAAACACAAGTTTTGATTTCCTGTTTGATGTGTTTGTTGTGTTGTTGCGGGATGCTTTTTTAACTTAACATATAAAGTCTTTCCTAGAAGTCTGTTAACTACGTGAGCACGTAAAAATGTTTGTCATTTTATCTTTGGAGCAATTTTAGCTTGCATTTTTTTGACTTAAACATCGTGCTTTTTAAAATCATTTTGATGGGGAGGAGGGGTTAATGTGAGAACAGTAAAAAGGCCAAAAAATGCATCTTTAAAAATAGCACTGCTAATTGGTGCGTTGCTTCCGCAAACTTACATCTCTTTTTACTGCGTATAGTTGGAAGGAATTGAATTTTGGGGGTGGTCCTGCAAAGTGTTGGAATAATATTTGATTAGAAAAAGACTGTGTCTCCACCAGTTTCTGTAGGAAGTGAACTATGCTATTTTAAAAGGATTAAATCCAAGAACTCAAAGTTGATTTGTGGCAAAGCGAAGCTCTTCTGGGTGGCAGTGCGGAAGAACAACACACACCCTTGTGTTTTCACATACTTCTTTCTGTTCACAATTAAATGCAGGCTGCTCTGGGCTTCTCTCTCTCTCTCCTCCCTCTCTCTCTCTCTCTCTCTCTCTCTCTCTCTTTTAAAATGGCTTCTGTTGCTTCCCGTGACTTGACTCCCGTATTCAAATCCCATGGGAAGCCAAACATCCAGCCGGAAAATTGGGAGAAGCAGGAGCATGCGCAGGGTGTGTGTGTCTTTCGTTTGAGCAGACGGCCTGGACCGAAGCCAGCGAGGGGAGCCGGCGTAGGGCCCGGGGTCCTCTGGCTGGAATTTTGGGAGGTACTGGTTGCATTCGCCGCAAAACTAGAAGCTCTCTTTCCAAGATAAGATTTCAATAGGGGATTAGAAACGGAACGGCAGCATGCAAGACTTTTTTCAGATTCAAAACAAAATAAACCCCCCAAACTGTCTTTGACAAAGGCAGACTCTGCAAAGAGGCTGTGGGCTTTGGCGCCCTCCCCCACAAAGGGGCTGGGGGGCCAGGGCACAAAACCCCCACGTGGGTATTCACAGTAACAGCCTTTCTTTTCTTAACGCAGAACCAGCGGGTGCCCGCGGACATGATCTTCCTGAGGACATCAGAAAAAAACGGTAAACATCTGGGATCAATTTTGAAAATAACCATTAACCTTTCAGTGGTAATTTGGCAAAATAATCATTTGAAAATGTAACAGAAGTAGATGATCATTTTGGAGCCACGGAGGCGAATCCAAACAGCCCTTTTAATAGAGCAGTCTTCCAAAATAAAAAAAAAACAAAAAACGTTTTCCGTGCTCGCAGGTCAGTAGATTTGGAGCCTATCAAAGGTACAGTGAGTGGGTCCCCTGCCGAGTCCCAGCTGGTGAAGTCACACACACACAGGGGCCCGGCTTTGCCTCTTTGCCTCCCTGGGCTGCGTTCCGCCCTGCAGCAGGAGCTGGCAGGCGGGGGCAGTGCGCCTGACCGAGGGAAGCACCCCGAAAGCCTCCGTCCTCTGCAACGGTACCAGGAGGCGTGCGACGGGATGGGGCAGCAGAGGAACGGGGCAGAGCCGTCGGCGGCCCTTGGAGCCTGGGAGTCACCGGTGGTGGGGCCGTGCCCGCCCTGGCCCGTCAGTTTGTTGACCATCCCAGCCCGTGGGAGCTTGAGCTCTGCTCACATCTTCACAAGCCCCTTCTCCCTGCAGGTCCCCTCCCCCCACCGGGCGGCTGCCACCACCACGGCCTGCCCACCCCATCGGTGGGCTCACATCCCCTTTCCTTTTTATTTTTTGTTATTTAAGCCGCGCTGAGGAAACAAGGCAGTTTTTCTCTTGCCTATCAGGCACAATCAGAGATCTTTGAACCCCTGAAAAAAGTGCACATTTATATTCCTTTGAGGTTACTGCAGCCTATTTTATTACAAATTGAATAAAAGTATGGATGAAATGTTATACTAATAATTCATGAAGTGGTGCGGAGAGGGGGGAGGTGGAAGGCAGTAGATGAAAGCAGTCTTTTAAAAGTTGCAGCCCTGTCCTCTAATTGGTTCTTGTGTCTTGGTCCATGAAAATGGAGTGTTGTGGATTAGGGTCCCTGAAGTTCTCTCCCTTCCAAAAAAAAAAAAAAAAAAAATTCCCCCCAAAGATTAGCAGTGTTCTTCCTGAAAAGCTCTCAGAAGTCCTAACCGCAGCGCGCGGCGAGGTCAGGACATCCCCTGAGGACACGTGCCGCTGACCGGCGGCTCGGACTTGTCCGTCAGACGCAGACATGCGCCCCTGCGACATGTACGCCGGTGATAGTCGCAGACTGTACAGTGCCCTCCAGGTCGCGTGGACCATCTCTTTAGTTCTCACAGCGTGAGGTCGGTGCTGTGAGCCCCATTTTTGCACTCGAGGCAGCAGGCTCAGCAAGGGTGTGCAGCTAGTAGTAAGTGGCGGAGCCCAGACTTGAACCCAGGAGGTTGGGTTCCTGAGAAGGGGCTCCTCACCCCTGCCCGGCACGGACTCGAATGCTGGTTGGCCCATGGCAGCCACCCGGCTGTGGGTCTTGTCACCTACTGAATTCTAACAGCAAGCTTGTGAGGTCTGCGTGTCTCCCCATTTTACAGAGAGGATTCACTGAGGCTTAGCAAGGTCCGGAAGCTTGCCCAGGCTTGCCCAAGTAGGAGAGCGAGGATTCGAATCCAGATCTTTCTGACCGTAGAGCTCAGCGGGGGAGTGGGAAGCCGGGTACATGTTTACTTTCCCGTTTGGTGGTTGGCCGTGTGTTGGCTGTTTTTACAAGGCCCCAGAGCAGGGGCTGCCCAGAGCCGCCAGGGAAGGCTTCTTGAACTGCCAGCAAATAGATGGCCCCCAACTTCCTTTCACAGGGTCTTGCTTTCTGCGGACGGATCAGCTGGACGGGGAGACAGACTGGAAGCTGCGGCTTCCGGTGGCCTGCACGCAGAGGCTCCCCACAGCCGCTGTGAGTAGCTTTCCCTGCAGGGGTGCGGACTGGCCACGGTCATGGCCGGGCTCTCAAACTCAGATGCCCTCTGGGGCCGGACATGGGATGTGCGAGGCAGGCTGGGGCTGCTGGGGTGTTTGGGGGTCCTGGGGAGCCTTGAGCGCCACTTGGCTCCAAGTACCGCGGCCATGCAGAGCGTGGAGTTGGCGTGCAGGATGGAGCTCTTCCGAGGGAAGCGCTCAGAATCTTAGCCTTGACTGGGTACTTGGTGTAAAAGTAAAAATAAGCCAAAGCCTGTCGTTCCTCTGCTCAGAACCGCTGAAGGCTATGCAGCTTCCTGGGCGTCTGTCCCACCTCCTGTCGTGCTTAAACCCCGTGTGATCTGTGCCCGTGCTGAGGCCCCGACCTCCGCTTCTGGCCTCCCCCCTCTTCCCCTGGCTGCAGCCGCGCTGGGCCCTCCGTCCGGCGCGCTTCTGCCTCCCAGCCTTTGCCCTCCGCTGGGAACAGCCACACCACCGTATTTTCTGCCGGCCGGGCATCTCCGTCACATCCTTAGGTCTTGGTCACAGGTCTTCTTATCTGAGAGGCTTTTTCTGACCACCCTCTCCCTGCATTCCCACTCCACTCCCTTCAGGGCAATATCTGGGAGGGCCGGGTTCTGCCCAGTATGTTCACTGCTTAACACCCAGGGTGTGGAAGAGCATTTAAAACAGTGCGTGGAACAGCATGTAGAACAGTGCATGGAACAGCATAAAAGAGGGCATGGAACAGCATATAGCCAGTGTGGAACAGTGTGTGGAACAGCACACAGGCCCTCTCTAAGGGGATGGTAAAAGTAGCCGGAACCAACAGGCGCTCAGAGCTCCCCAGGTCCCCGCAGTTCCTCACCAGCCCTGTGTCACACCACAATTGTAGAGGGAGGGAGGGAGAAGAGAGCCAAGCTGTAGGTTCGAACACAGGCCACGTGGGCTGGATGTGGCCTGCGGACTAGGTTACAAAATCACAATGTAATTTGAATGCTCAGAGACCAGCGTGTGCCCCCTGACCGGTCTGCAAGGATTAAGCAGAACACGTAAGCTTTTCTTGGGCTCGCGGTCACACTGGTGGATGCCGTTCCTTTCCTCCTCCTGGAAGGAAGGAGTGGGCAGGGGAAAGTTCTGTGTCTCCGTGGAGTTAGTGTAACAATAGGCGTGGCCGTGGTGCTAATGACTTTCCATTGCCAATAACAAGTTATTATTGCTACGCTTTAAAGCAGGAATTCTAGAGCAGCGAGTTTCTCACTGTGGTCCGGCGCTCCTGGGATTCTGTAGAAGGCACTGTTGTGCCTCTTAGATGGGGCTTGTCTAATAAGGGATTCTGATTTTATCGGGGTGACATGTTCTACTTTCTGGTAAGATTCCTCCAAAGAAAGGTTTCTGATCCTCAAAGTGATTTGAAGGACTCCCTTCGAAAGGGTAGCCTAGAACCTGCCGCCGAGAAGTGCGTGTCTCCGTGTGTCACCCAGTCCATAAGTGCCCTGCGACCCCTTGTCTGGCCCCA
The DNA here is from genome assembly GCF_021234165.1 of Pteronotus mesoamericanus. Taxonomy (NCBI): domain Eukaryota; kingdom Metazoa; phylum Chordata; class Mammalia; order Chiroptera; family Mormoopidae; genus Pteronotus; species Pteronotus mesoamericanus. The sequence continues at coordinate 6,132,319 of NW_026555105.1, forward strand.
GCCTGGGTGGGGTCCAGAGAACCCGCTGTTGTCTGGGAACTCAGCCTTTGTGGCCAAAGGGGCCCGAGTGGGGAGCAGCATTTTAACACAGGTGGTAGATGAACAGATTGCATAAAAAGATTTCCTAAGAAATACGTGAGTGCCTTCCTGTTTCTTTAAAAAAAAAAAAATCAAGTTGTGCGAAAGCACTGGTGCAGTCCTGCCTGCCCCCACCCTTACCTCTGCTCCCCGGGCACCGTGTGAAGTCAGCGGTGGTCTCTCCAGGTCTTGCCCAGCAAGCTCCCTCACAAAGGGACAGCCATGGACTTGCTGGGGAGTGGGGCTGTACAAAGGTGGGATCATTCTGTATTAATTACTCTGCACCTCCCCCCATGCTTTACTTTAAATGTGTCTCTGGACCTTTTCTCATGAGACCTGAGAGGCCACAGTGTAAACACGTCTGCACGCGAGGACTCCCAGGTAGTGAGCAGAAAGCGCCGGCCCTGCCTGAGGGGTAGCCCGGGCCTCCCCGCCCCAACCATTGTTTCTAAAGGGTTTTGGGGCCCAAACTTGCCTGACCACCTGATTCGTTTTTTTCCCCAATTTAAAAAACTGTGGTAAAATACACATAGCATAGTATTTACGATCTTATCATTTTGAAAAAGACTTTATTTTTTAGAGAAACAGGAAGGGAGGGAGGACAAGAAGAAGAGGGACAAAGATACATTGACTGGGCGCGCCTCCAGCTGGGGTCCTGGCCTACAACCCAGGCACGTTCCCTGACTGGGAATCGAACCTGTGACCTTTTGGTTTGCAGGTGGGCACGCAACCCCCTGAGCCACACAAGCCAGCCCATCTTACTGTATGTTTAAGTGGGTAGTGCAGTGGTGTTACATACATTCACATTATTGTGCAACCTTCTCCACCACCCATCCCCAGAACCCTTTATCTTCCAAAGCTGAGACTCGGCCCCCACTGAACCCCTCCACGCCCCTCCCCCAGACTCTGGCCTCCACCCTCCCACTTTCTGTCTCTATGCCTTTGACCCTCTGGGGACCTCATACGCATGGAACCATGTGGTGTATGTCTTTCTGTGGCTGCCTTACTTCCCTTAGCATCATGTCCTCAGGGGTCCCTCATGTGGCAGCCTGTGCCAGAATGCCCTTCCTTTTGCCGGCCGACTAACGCTCCATGGCACGGGCAGACTGCGTCTCGTGTATCCGTCCAGCCGTCCATGGTCCCTAGGGCTGCTTCCGCCTTTTGGCTGTTGGGAATAACGCCACTACGAACGTGGGTGTACACAGAGCTCTTGGAGACCTTGCTTTCAGTTTCCAGCCAAATGGAGTTGCTACTCAAATAGCAATTCTGTGTTTAACCTTTTGAGGAACTGCCATACTGACTTCGATGGTGGCACCATTGGACAGTCCCATCAATAGCGCACAAGGCTGCCGATCTCTCCACACCCTCCCCAGCACTAATTTATTTATTCATTGACATCCTAGTGGGCGTGAGATGTTCTTGTTCCCCTTTTTGCCTTTGCCCTTCCCAGGGCTCTGCACAGGGCAGGTGCCCAATAGCCATTTGTTGAGGGAGCGGGTACTTTCATTGCCGTGAACAAGCCCCCCAAACCAGAGCATGGGGGCGGGGCTCTGTGCCATCAGACAGTTTGGGAACCAGCGTCTTCACTGGAGCATCTCTCCACGCCTTAGGTTATTGCACGTAGCACTTCCTAAATGTGCTTAGTGGGAGGTTTTCCCTCTTTTTTCCACTTGCCCCGTCATGTTAAGCGCCTGTTTGCTCGGTTCAGGAAATACAGTTGTTTTGGAAAAAGAGTGGTCATCTCCTGAAATCTCCCTAATCCTACATGGGCTTTGTTCTTACCTCCATTGAACAGGATCTTCTTCAGATTCGATCGTATATCTACGCAGAAGAGCCGAATATCGACATCCACAATTTTGTGGGAACGTTTACTAGAGTAAGTAAGCTCAGCTTGATAGAGACTCTGCCCTGTGTGTGCATTTGCCGTGGAACCAGCCAAGAAGCATCCATGGGCCTTCATCAGCTAGGAGCTTTATCGGGGGGGGGGGTCGGCGGGGGATCCCCTAGGAAGACCCGCCTGGAAAGCTGACACGCTGTGTCTCAGTAGGTCCCGCACAGCTGGGGCTTCCTTCAGCCTCTGCCCAGCTTGAATTACCTGGCAATTTAGAGTCACGTGTTGTTACAATTTACATTAACAACAATGCAAGTTTCTGTCTCCCTCAGATGCTCCCACATCCTCTGTAATTTCTACAATTACATCCTCTGTAATCCCTGCCCACCGTTGTTATACTTTTAAAGCCACTTCCCATCCATTCAGGGTAGAAATGAAATTTGGATATAAGTTACTGCAGGAATCAGAGACAAGAGATTGATAGAACGCACAGTGAGTGGTTTGTGTTGCCTTTCTTTAAGGCACAAGACTGTTCCTGCTTGATCCGCGTCTGCATTTTAGTTCTCACCTTCTAAGACACATCTTCAGTGTTAGCGGCTTGTCCTTCTTAAATCACAAGCCGGGTTTTCAGTGTTTCCACGGGGACAGCAGTCGGGGCACTCGGCCCCCTCCCCGGCCTGGGCGTCTAACTGGGGCCCACCGCCCTTCCCTGCCTGTCTGGAGAAGAACAGGGTAGAGGCAGCTTGTGTGTGTGGTTCAGAACCTGGCGCGATGAATGGGTGTGTTTGCTTCTTCCAGGAGGACAGCGACCCTCCCATCAGCGAGAGCTTGAGCATCGAGAACGCGCTCTGGGCCGGCACCGTCATCGCGTCAGGTGAGACGCCCTTTCCAGGGAACGTGGTAGCAATTTGAAAGGGGAAGAAAATCCTCCCGTGCAATTAGAATAATCATCTGTCAGTCGGGACAATTAGTGGTCGGTCAAACGGTGTTTTCCACTTGTTCCGGCACCTCCAGGGAATCCGGCCGACATCTAATTGCCCCTCCGACACTTAGAGACGTCGCGAGGAGAAGCCGCTCTGGCCCGCGGACTTCTCTGCAGCGTCCACCCCGGGAAGGGCCCTTAATTGCCTCTGCAGATTGACGTTCTAATCTGTCCCAGAGATTGGGTGAGCCTGGAAGCCAGCTGCGGGTCGTGCCTGTGAGCGCTGCCGGGCCGCTCCTGCTGTTACAAGGGGCTCCGTGCGCTGAAAAGGGCCATGGACCCAAGCGGGAGCCTCAATACTGAAGACATCAAGGTGGCCTGGGAAGGGGTGCCCTTCAGTGCGCAGCGCTGGGGTGCGGCCGACCAGAAGGGGTCCCAGGGGTTGAGCAGTCGGCAGCAGCCCTGGTTGATATCAGTGGGTTTCCGCCTGCCTGTCATGCAATGTGACAAGCCCTTACGTGAGTCACACATTTCACTCAGCCCTCCCGAAGGTACCGTGAGGGTAGGTGCCAGTATTGTCCCCATTCTGTGGATGAGGCAACCGAGGCGCAGTGAGGTTAGGGAACTGGCCCCAAGTCACACAGCAGGTAAATGGGGAGCTGGGACTTGACCCCAGACACTTTGCTCCAGAAGCAGAACTCATTGTGCTGCCATTAGTATATAGCATAGAACGCAGAATAACATAGACTATCGTTAACATAATTCCGCCGCTGGCAGCCTCTGCCTTTCCTCTCAGAGGGACCCGTTTCTTCCCTTCCAGCAGCGACATCTCCCCCATCAACCCTTTTGCTTCTGCTTGGTGGCTCTTCGGGGCTCTCAGTACAACAGGCACAGAGTCCAGACACTGTAGGACGAAGGAAGGGAATGACCAGCACAAGTGAGAGCCCAGGCCGCCTGGTGTCACCGTCCACAGACGCACCGCGAAACGCAGGTGGACAGAGATGCGCTCTCCCTGTAGTTCTGGCCACGTTCCCTTCCTTCCGCCTGCCTGCGTTGGGGCATAACCTGGAAGTCTCTCAGTTCCCCGGGGGCTACAGATGGGAGACATCGGTCCTTAAGATTCTGCATGGCCGCTGCCCAGCCACACCGTGGCTTCTAACGGCCTTGATTTGTTTAGTTCGGCCCTTGTTTTGATAATGCTAATAACATTTCAATAATACGGACCTGTGTGTTTGTCTGTCTGGTTTTCATTCTGCTGATTTTCTCCTCTCCTTCCTTCCTTCCTTCCTGCTTTCCTTCTTTCTGCGAAGCAAACCCCAATCGAATGTTTATATTGAACGATGCCAGTCTCCATTGCTAGGTCCCGGTGCTACGCCGCGTGCCAGAAAATCCTGGTCTCTGCTCTCCTGGGGTTCACAGTTTGCTAAAAGTTTCATGTGCACTAAAGAGGAGAGGGAGGAAATGGGAGAGTTCTATGAATTTCCTCTGAAACCAGTAAAAAGGCAAGTGACTGAGGTGCAGATGCAAAGAATTCTGAGGTGGAGGGAGTGTAGTGGAAGAGGCTTGTTGGCCTTTTTGTTGGAACTGAACCATCATCTTAATTTATCAGGCACTTTTTATTTATTTATAGAGCGCTTTGTTGCCATTCTCTTGTTTTGGTCTCACAACATTAAATGAGAGCATTCAATGGGATGCAGAGTGGACACTCAGAGAGGTTAAGCAACTTGCCTAAGGTCACACAGCCTTGGAGTGGTCATCGCCTGGCAGGAGGCGAGTGGGATCTTGAAGATGAGGAAAGGATTTTGAAACAGGTCATGGGAGATACATTGTGGAGTTAAAACATGCATTTTTTCCCGCTCGTTTGAATTAATCTCCTTGTGCTTGGTGATGTGGGAGGCAAGAGAGCAGGACTCCAGTGATCCACCGGCATTTCCCGCCATCTGCTCCAGCCGGTGTATGTTTTGGAGTGAGTCTGCAGAGCTGGGCATGTAGCATTTCTGTAGCTGGCCTCAGTTTCCCCGGCTTCTCACTGCAGTCTGATTCTAATGTAAACATGGAATTAAACGCAAGCCATTTCCTTCTGGTGCTCAACTCAAGAAACGGCCACCAAGAATAATCTTAATTATAGGACATTTTGCATCTGTGTTCCCTTTTGAATCTAACTCTTGTGTCTTGGTCACTGTGCTCTTATTAGTTGAAAGTGTAAACTATGATAAAGCTTGCCAGGGTAGGTGCTGGAGGTCCAGCACCAATCTGTAGAGGATGCAGTTGCTATGGCAACCCAGCGCCATGCTGCTAGGATGAGGAGTCACCAGGGCAGTGGTAGGGAAGTGGGGTGGGGAGGCTTTGTCGAAAAGGTGGCCTGGATGTGACAGAGCCCAGGTGTTCTCGCCCAGTTCTTCTGAGACCGTCAATGATGAGGGGCCAGTTGGTTGGGTTTCCCTAACCCTTCTACCTAAATCTGCAGCAGATGGATCAGTGCCCTGCTGTGTGTGAGCAGTGTGCCAATGATGCCACGGGTACCTTGTGATATGAGTTTGCTAATGCCCGGCCGATCTGTCCCCTGTTCACTGGGGCTTGTCCTGTGACTGCACGATCGGGCGTCACAGCAGTCTAATCGCCTGAAATATTTCTGAACGCTTGCTCTCCGGGATTCAGCATTTCTCTTGTTGCCAGCCAGGGATGGCAGGGTCACCGTGAGGTCTGACCCCGGGACCACCGTCTTGTGCGGAATTGGGAAGAACTTCACGAAACGCCAACCATGATGGCCTGGCTCCATGGAGGAACCGGCTGGGGGCCGGCTGGCAGGCCGGAGAGGAGCCCGTGGTCTGCAGGCTGCAGAGGGCGAGAGGGACAAGGACAACAGAGCGAGGAGGGGCAGCAGCGACAGCACAGGAGGCGGGCGGGGGTCAGAGGGCTGGGCTGGAGAGGCTGGGGTCACACGAGGAGCGTGGACCCAGCACCACCAGATCTCCCAGTTTTCCAGGAGAAGCTGGAAATCTCAACTGTTTTAATGAAAGCCACTGACTTTAAAAGTTCCCAATGCATCCAGCACCTTTAAAGTGCTGCGCAGACCAAACCAGCGCACCTCGCACCTCGCCCCTCACCCCCTGCAGGCAGCCAGCCTGTGCTTTCTCTGCGGGGTGAGGCCGGGTTCCCATCTCCTGGTGACAGTTTTGGTTTTGAGCACAGGGAGACGTTGGGGAGAAGGCCGTTGTCAGCAGCGTTAAAGGCGTTGAGGTGGGCTGGTGCCAGTGGGGCGACCCTCCCTTTGGGAGCCCTCATTTGAAACACAGGTTCAGAAGAGGTAGGAGACAGGAGAGAGTTGTGAATTTCCTGGGAGGCCTCTCGAACCATGGGCATCGGTGGGCACTGAGACCAAGAATGCAGCAAGTGAGTTTAGTCACGGCTCGGCTCCCGCATCCCACCACCTGCTGTGGCCATGGGCCTGGGTGCCTCGAGCGGAGCCGCCCTGGCCTGCGAGCGACCAGCGAGCTCCCTGGCCGGCTATCTGCCGGGTGCGTTAAACATTCAACTCCAGGGACTTCGTGCCTCCTCCCGGGGCTCTTTGTCCAGGACACACAGACCCAGCCCTTCATCGGGGCGACCGAGACGGGGCTTGTGTGCCTGGGGGTTTTGTATCTTCCTCTGCCAGAGCTGCTCGGAGGAGAGGAGGTGAGGTGCTTGCGTTTTCCAGCAGAGACTAGATTGCTGGTACTCGTGGGGTCTGCCCCAAGAGCCTGGCAGGGACGGCTCCTCCGCGTGTTTAGAGTTTCAGCTCAGACGTCCTCAACCAGAGACAGCTCCTCCGACACCCCGCAGCCTGCCCCGCTTCCCGGGCCTCCTCTCCCACCTCGTCTCTTCTGCTTGTGCCCACCATGGCCCCTAGCACTCCCACGGTTACCGTGTTTCTTGCTTCTGATTGTCTTCCTTCCTCGCACACGGGGAAAAGGGAAATAAAGGTACATTTCTGATAGATTATTGTCAATTTCCCCCCCAAAATAGGTGGTTCTAGTTTATACTCCCGCCAACAGTGTGTACGACAGGGTCTATCCCCCCACCTCTTGGCTGACACTGCATCTCAGTCTTTGGAATTTTCTTTGCTATGACAGGGATAAAAATGGTTTGTTTTGCATTTCTTTCATCAGTCACCAGGCTGTATTGTGCCAGGGCGTGGGTGGGGGCGTTCTCAGGAAAGAATTGTCTCCTGGACAGGCACCCACACACATGCTAGTCAGACACAGGATCTGAGCGGCATCAGGCTCAGCGGCAAGAATGCGCTGTAGGGAGAAGGGTGGCATGTCCGTAAGTTTCCATAACAGTTGATGGGGATAACAGTGTTCTGGGCACAACTAACTAGGCCTGTGCGGCCATTGAACACTTGCAGTGTGGCCAGTGAAAATGGGGAGCTGTATTTGATTTCATTTTAATTGAATTTAAGTTGCCGCACATGGCTGGCCGCTACCTTACAGGTCAGTGTGGCCACATGTCGTGGGTTGGCCCGGCGTGAACACGCGGACGTTCTCCCGGTGCGGGGGTGGGACTGAGAAGCCGTTCTGTCAGGCGGTGCGGGCTTGAAACCTGCTGGTCTGTACTCACAGTTCTCTGTGTTGTGCTTTCTTGGTTTAGGAACTGTGGTGGGTGTTGTTCTTTACACGGGCAGAGAACTCCGGAGCGTCATGAATACCTCGAACCCTCGAAGTAAGGTGCGTCCGTGGTCGCGGGGCATGTCTGCTTGTCCCACCTTTCGATCTGATGTACTGTGATGACTAGTGTTGGGGGTGAGGAGCCAGATTTAAAAACTGAAACACCTAACAGTATTATGTCATTTATACAAACTTGCTATCTTTATATATATATATGTACTTATACATATATAGAAATACAGATATACACACATAGCACCTATAATACATAAGTAGGCATCCATATACACACACACACACACACACACACACACAAATACAAAAAATTAAAAACATTTATTTTCTTATAATTTTATTTTATTTTTTGAAATTAAAAGAATTTCACCAAAACATTTTATTCCCATTTTGAACACACAACATGTTAAAAGCTTTTACGTTAGAGCAAACTGTTGTTCGCCGTGTGTCACGCCGTGTCCTTCCCATGCATACTATCTATTCCTTGCACCAGCCTGAGAGCAGGTGCGTCCTGAGTGCATGGGGGCCGGGGGGAGGGCAGCCCCGGGCTCCCCGCTCCGCCGACCGCACGCAGCGTCAGGTCGCCGTCCGCCTCGTGGCTCTGTGATGGCTCCCTCACACTATGGCCCTCCCCCCGGCCCCGCCCCTCCTCCGATTTTTAAGGCAGAGTATTGCAGAATGATTTCCTTTTGACACGTGCTATGTTTCCCAAATTCCGGTCATTTTCACCCCACCAGGACAACTATAAATGTCATTTATTTGGTGTTTTTGCCCTATCTTAGGCCATGTTTTTGTGAAGTTAGAGATTTGTTGTGCTAGTGACCTTTAAAAAAAATACCCACTAAAATAAATATGTCATTATGAAACTAATAATGTTAATTAATGCAGCACCTGGAAATCAGGTGCCACTAGAGGAGTGGGCACCGAACTTTCTGGCACATCTGCCTCAGCGTGTGGGGCGATGTCAGGAGGGTAGGACCGAGCCGTTTTACAGGTCACCGTGCAGGGCAGCGACTGAGCAGGTACTCAGCCCCACCAAACACAGCAGTAGCCTGCTTACGTGTTTCCAAGTCTGAATCTCCTTAAGTCATTAAGGAAAACCAGAAAGTGGAATTCTTTGAGGCGCCTTGGATGTCTGTCATGGACTCCAGCCCATGGCGTCCAGTGTTCTCAACCAAACCTGCGGGGATCGATGGGTCCGCTGTCCCATCTGGGTGGAGGTGCTCAGGGGTGAAGGACCGCTCTCCAGGTGGGCTGTGGGTGGCACCTGCTAACCCCCAGCTCCCGTCTGCCCCTTGTCCCCCAGATTGGCCTGTTTGACCTGGAAGTGAACTGCCTCACGAAGATCCTCTTTGGCGCTCTGGTGGTGGTGTCTCTGGTCATGGTGGCCCTTCAGCACTTTGCCGGCCGTTGGTACCTACAGATCATCCGCTTCCTCCTCCTGTTTTCCAACATCATTCCCATCAGGTGAGCAGAGAACGAGCTTGTGTTTGGGTGCCGTGACAGCATCTTCTCCTTGCCAGCTGGTCCCTTTGCTTGAGTCATGACCAGGAACAGTCAGGGTTGGGAGTGTGAGCCACGCTTGTGGCTGTAGCATCGGAATAGCATGTGGCTTCACAGTCCATTGTTTCTTGAATGACTCTGCTCAAAAGATCTTGCCGTGCCTCACCCAAGGAGCCTTGCGTATATCCTATTAACTGGTTTGCTCTGGTTTTCTGACTGGTTTGTGTTCACCCAGGCTACGGGAGGGGTGCCAGTCAGAGTCCCTCTCGTCAGCCGGCTCCAAGAGGTTGGTAGTGGCTGTGGGGGAGTGTGTGTTGAGAAGGATTCTGAGCCCGAGACTGGGCTCAACAGGAAAGACTATTGTGATTGCTGAGCAATGGAAGCCGGGTGGCACATGCCAGTTGTTTGCCTCATTTGGAGGCTGGATAAATTATTTAAAAATGATATAAGTAACATATTATCATGAAAAAACCCCCGAAGATTCACAGTAGCAAAAGATTACAATAAATCAGTTAGGAAAGATGAAAAAAGTTGTGGAAATGGAGGGTGGTAATGGTTGCATAGCAGTGTGAAGGTACTGAATGCTCCTGAACTGTCCACTTTAAATAGTAAACTTTATGTTGTATTTATTTCACCACAATTTAAAATAATGAGCATAGCCCTGGCTGACATGGCCCAGTGGATTGAGCATTGTCCTGCATAGCCAAAGGTCACCTGTTCGATTCCCAGACAGGACACCTGCGTGGTTGTAGGCTTGGTCCCCAGTTGCGGTGCATGCAAGAGACAACTGATCGATGTTTCTCTTCCTTTCTTCCTCCCTGCCTACCCCTCTCTCTAAAATAAATAAATAAAATCTTAAAAAAAAAAAAAAAAAAGGGTGTAGCCCTGGCTGTGTGGCTCAGTTGGTTGGAGCGTTGTTCCATGCATCCAAGGGTTGCAGGTTTGATCCCTGGTCAGAGCACATACCTGGTTGTATGTTGGATCCCCAGTCGGGGAGCATGTGGGAGGCAACCGGTCAATGTTTCTCTCTCACATCAATGTTTCCCTGTCTCTCTCTCTCTCTCTAAAATCAATAAACTTATCCTTGGGTGAGGATTTTTAAAAAATGACTGTAGTATCAAAAATATATTAGCTCAGAGGACTAGTAATTAAAAAAAAAAAGGTAAGGCAAACAGCTGCCTTTTCAGAATTTTAAGTGACATTGGTCCATGGTAGAATAACTTCATGGAAATAATGATTTGCTTTCGTGTTATTAGATAGCAGTGCTGACTCACGTTGTGTCTGGGGATTCCACCCCGGCAGTGGCTTCTTTAGGGAGTGATTCCAGATGTCGTGGCACAAATGATGCGTAGTTAGAGTCCTTGTTGTTTACAAAAGAGACATGAGGAGCCTTGCGTGTATCCTATCAACCGGTTTCCTCTGGTTTTCTGACCAGTTTGCGTGTGAACCTGGACATGGGCAAGATCGTGTACAGCTGGGTGATTCGAAGGGATTCAAAGATCCCCGGGACTGTGGTTCGTTCCAGCACCATCCCTGAGCAGCTGGGGAGGATTTCCTATTTACTCACAGACAAGACAGGTGAGCTTCCTGCCCTGCCCCTCCCCCTCCCCAGGAGTCAACGCAAGAGGAGGTGCTGGGATCCTCTTTCTAGAGATGACGGTAATAGAAGCAAAGCTTTACGTACTAATCCTGCTTTTGTGCAAAGCACTGTTCTGGGGTCTTTATTTGTCATTACTTAGTTATTCCTCGTCCTAACCTGGTATTTTTACAAGTGAAGAAAAGAAACAAAAATTGATTTGTTAGAAACAGGCTTTGAACTCAGGCAGATTGGCTTCAAGTCCTGAGGAGTGAGGAGGCCTGAGTTTAAGCTTTATCTCTACCATTTCGTGTCCACAGGATAAAAAGGAATCTATTGCAGAGATCTGGAGTGGCTCACCAAATGGGAGAAAAACTGGGTTTCAGGAAGGAGAGAAATCCGGAAATCTCCGAATGTGTCCGCATCAGGACCCCTGGGTGGTCTCTGTAGGGTCCAGGTCTCTGTCTGTTCAAGGCTCAGGTTCCTTCAAGGCAGAATCTGATTGGACTAGTGTATGTCACGTGCCACCCTCTTGGCCAATGGAATGAGTTGGGCACCCTGATTGACACTCTCTGTGGGCCATCCCAGGAAACGAGGGTGGTAATTTCCCCATGGAAACCTAGAATGCCATTTTCAAAAGACAGGGAATTAGATTCCGGGCCAACAAAACCCCAGAGCAGAAGCAGGGGCAGTGCTAAAACCAGTGTGCGACTGTATAGGAAATGCTCAAAAAGGAAAAATTAAAGAAAAAAACAAACCCTCAGTCATGAGACTGAAAGCTCCAGGATGCAGGGACAGTTACGCGTTTGTCTTGTGTTTCAGGGACGCTGACCCAGAATGAGATGGTTTTCAAGCGGCTCCACCTGGGCACCGTGGCCTATGGCCTGGACTCCATGGACGAAGTGCAGAGCCACATATTCAGCATTTACACCCAGGTACCACCTTCTGCTCCGCCGCCCACCCCAGTGCTTCGTGTTCCTGAACACCTGCATTGAGAGGCGGTCCTCGTGCCATGGGACTCCCCCTCGTACTGCCCGCTCCCTCGTGGGGACTGACTTCTGTCCCGAGCACTCCCTCGGTGGCTTGCCATGCTCATCGGCTCCGGGCTGAGCGCCCTTCGGCCCCCTTCCCAGCAGCGCTGGCCTGCCGCCGGCCGCGTCACACAGCCACCCCGTCGCGGGCCGCCCGCCCCCGGCAGGAGCCACAGCTTTGCCCGTTTGGCAAATGGCGATGGCACTTTTAAGCGCTTGTGGTATTGACAGAAGCCATTCCTTCTCAGGGCATTGGTGGTGTGCAGCTTTTATGGAACTTTTTGGGTTCAGCACAGATAACACTCTTCGTAAAGTGTTAAGAGGCAGGTGACGGCATTGCTCACCGGTGAACTTGAACTCTGAACCCTTCCTTAGTGAAGCTCGTAAGCGGACTTGCCCATCGGGACCCTGGGTTTAAAACAGCTCAGTACCATGGGGTTCGGTTATGTCGAGGTTGGCGTGAGCTCAGAAGCATAGCACCCCCTCCCCCCACCGTGTATCCTTCTCCCATGGCACCTGAAAAGCCGGCAGGAAACGCGTGAATGAATACTTTCATGATGAGAGGCGTGAAGGCTCCCCTGTGGGTTGTGTTTTTTTACACCTGTAGTGAGGTATAATGTACATACTATAAAAATCATCTATTTTTAGTGTACAATTCAATCCCTTTTTTAGTAAATTAAAGAGTAACAGTACCATCAGCACAATTCGATGTCAGGGCATACTCGCCACCCCAAAAGACCCCCTTGCATCCATCAAATCGCCATTCACCTGACCTTTAGAATTTATCACCAGGATTTTATAACCGTGTTCTGTAAAGTATGGTATTTGGCCCTCTGGGGTCAGATCACTGGGGATGGTCAGAATCCCTAGACCCGATTTCAGCAGGTGAGCCGGGGGTTCCAAAGTGCAACAGTTTGGGAACGTCTGCCAGGAACCTGAGGTTCGCCCCCATTTTTTCAGAAGAGCAGTGTCTAAACCTGTGGACCCCCGAATTTACACTTTATCTTCATCTTCAAAATTAAAGCAGCGTGTAAAACTTACTTATCATATTGAGGCTGACCCAGGGCCCTCGCTCCATGTATCAGACCAGCATCTGTCAGCTGCGGTCCCTGAGGTGTCCCGCGGAAGGAGTCGGAATTCTGCGATGGGCTTTTCCAGAACATTGACATGCACCCTGCCCTTTAGGAGAGTCCAGGGGACTGGTTGGAGGGATGTTATTTAACTGAAGTAACCTCATAAAGAAGGCAGGTGGTTTTAAAAGATTCCGGCAGGAAAGGTTCAGGTTATTAATACAAGCCCAAGTAAACCACAGGAAAATGGCCAAGACCTTATGAGAGAAAACTGGGGCAGGCTGAGGCGATGTGATTTTTTCCTCTGGCTTATTGCTTTATGGCTACTTTTAAAATGCAATTGAGATATAATTCTCAAACCATAAAATTTACCCTTTTAAAGTGTATAATCCTTAGTGTTGTTCAGTCTATCCTCAACGTTGTACTTCCATCGCTGTTAGTACTTTCCAAATATTTCCCTCACCCCCAAAAGAATCCCCGCCCCTACTCCTTAGTCCTGCAGCCCCTGCCAAACGTCCAGCTACGTTCAGTCTGCGTGGGGTTGCCTGTGCAGGACATTGCATGTAAATGAGGTCGCACAATATCTTTTGCAGCTGGCTTATTTCACGTAGCATAATGGCTTCAGAGTTCCTCCAGGGGGTAGCACGTGTCAGAACTCCATTCCCCTTTATAATTGAATAACAGGCATGACAATCTGAAGTATAATTTTAAATCTATTATAATTCCCAGTGTCTCTTTTCCCTGACTATATGTTTGGTTTTTTTTTTTTGAGATATCAGCTAATACTGGGAAAAATGCTGTTTTTTATTTTTATCATATCTTTCTAGAATTTCATCTTCTTACTGTTTTATAATACAAAATACAATATTTATGCAAAGTTAAACATACATTTATGGAGGGTAATCAAATATTTTTTTCCCCAATGTTGTTACATGATCGACATATTTTGAGAAAGCTGGTCTATAGTACCTGGAATACGTAGTCATCTATTTTATTTTATTCACCCCAGCAAGTGAAAATATCTTTAGCTCTTGTTAATATGTGTCTCTACAGAAGACCCAGGCCAGTGTTTTTGTGTGCTGTTCGAGGCTATTTTGTACTCATAAATTCATATATTTAAAAAATCATAATTGATATTATTCCACACATTTTGATCTGCGAACTGTCATTTTTCACTTAATATTTTGTCTCTGGTACTATTTTAGGGCTGCTGCTAGAATTGAAACCTACTGAGCTCTTTTCCCTGTTCCTCTTTAATGAGCATGTTGGTGAATGGGTGTGTTTCTGGTTTCTTTTCTGCACGCGATGCCTTCAAGTTGCCAGTACTTATTTCCTGTGTCCCAGTGTTTCTTTCGCTTTCTGCCTCCATCGGAGACATCGATTTTTTTTTTATCTGTGTGTTTTCTTCTGGGACACAGCTTGCTTTGTTTTTTGACTCATTTAAAGAATTTCTCCTATTTCTTTATGATGCATTTGTTTTATAAAAGAAATAGGATAGATAAGTAAAAAGAAAGAAAAGAAATAAGATAGCTAGGTAAAGAGAAAAAGCATTAAAATCACCTGTATGAACATCACTCAAAATAACGCATGTTAACACCTGGCTGTTTAAAATGCCAAACTGTCTCTCTGCCTTGGTGAGTCTGGAGAGATGTGTGCCTTTGTTTCTTGAGTGTGTGTTTATTTTTTTTAATCCTCACCTGAGGATGTGTTTATTGATTTTAGAGAGAGAGGAGGGGGAGGGAGAGAGAGAGAAACATCAATCGGTTGTTTCTGGTACACATCCCGACCGGGGACTGAACCTGTAACCTTTTGCGGCACAAGACGACGCTTCAGCCAACGGGGCCCCCAGCCAGGGCTGTGTGTCTTTTTTTTCTTCACAACAAGAAGGCATCATATTTTTGTAATTCTTCGAGTTGAACTGGACCTTCTTGCATTTTTGAGGTGTGGGGGGACCAAGCACCTATATTTCTTAGAATTCTTAAAATATTTATTGGCTACTTTGAGAAGCATTTCTGGTTAAGAACCACTGTTAGAATAACACTGTCCACCTTCCTTTTTTCATTCCTGTCGACGCTTCTGACCATTTTTAATGGTTTTATAACAGGGCCAGGACTGACTAGAATAAGAACAGTGGGGTATCCATGGTAAGGGCAAAATTTAATGGGATGACCCCCCCCCCAAAAATGCAGTAACCAAAATAAATCATAGTGTCATGCAACATTTTAAAAACTCAAAATTCACGCAAAAACCCACGATGAACACAATACTGACATTTTAAATTGACAGGATCCAACCGGTGCAGCTGGGCCTCTCCCACTTCCTGGCCCTGGTTTTGCAGCGTCCGTGACTCTATATCATGGTTTGGAGCCCTGGCAGATGACGTATGGGGCTGGATAATTCTTTGTTGTGAGGGCTGTCCTGTGCATTCTAGGATTTTTTTAAAAAGGAGTTTGTTTATTTTTAGAGAGAGGGAAAAGAAGAGGGAAAGAGGGGAGAGAGAGATTGATGTGCGAGATAATCTGTTGCAATCGGTTGCCTCTCTCACGCCCCCAGCTGGGACCTGGCCCACATCCCAGGCATGAGCCCTGACCGGGAATTGAACCAGTGGCCTTCTAGTTTGCAGGAGGATGCTCAACCCACTGAGCCACAGTAGTCCAGGCCATTCCAGGGTTTTAACAGCATCCTTGCCCTCCACCCTCTAGTGCCTGTAGCAACTTCCACCGTCAGTGGGGGGCAGAGTCACCCAAGGTGAGAACCCCTGTGTTATCTGGCGTTCAGTTTCAAGGAATTGAAATTTGTTGCCTTTGTCATTCTCTAAGTATCTACTGTTCAATAGTGAGTGTTATATTTAGTCAGTCACTTCAATGGCCGGTAACTCAGTTAATTCATTTGGAAGCAGCAGCTTGAGCCTGTCTGCCCCTTTGAGGTTAATGAGTTAGCAGCTTTGAGCTTTTGGGCAGGGGGGGTGAAATGGGACTTTTAAAGTAGTAATTCCTGCCCTGGCTGGTGTGGCTCAGCAGATTGAGTGCCGGCCTGGGAACCAAAGGGTCATGGGTTTGATTCCCATTCTAGGGCACAAGCCTGGGTTGCAGGCCAGGTTCCCAGCAGGGGGCACGCGAGAGGCAACCACACATTGATATATCTCTCCCTCTCTTTCTTCCTCCCTCCCCCCCCCTCTAAAAATAAATAAAATCTTTGAAAGAACAGGGATTCCTTCTGTTCAGTAGTGTGTTTATGCCAACTGCAACCCATCTAAAATATCCATTAATACTATGAACATCCGTGAAGTAGTGGTATAGTTTTAATTGCATTTAGAAAGAAAATTGATCTTTGTGGTGATTCAGTATTTAATTTTTGTATTGATCTGTCCTGTTATACAAAATGGAGTTCTTGTCGGGAAAGGCTCCTGCCCTGGGTCTTTAATGAGAAGCGGGGGCCTGTTTTCCACTGGTTCTCTGGGTCTCATTGGTCGGCTGGGATGCCGTGAAATGACTCAGAAGCGTTAGATGGTGTGACATCCCCACCCATGGACCCACGTCAGGGGCCTTTGTACATGGAGGACTTGATTCCTGTCTTCACTCCTGACCTCGTGTGGAGCTCTGCCTCCCTCTCCCCTGCCAAGGGGGCCGGTGGTTTTCTTTCTCCCCAGGGCAGAAGGACTCGTAACCTGCCTCTGTGGGCGCCACATCTGTTTTGATTTTCCCCTGGTATTTTTTAAGTAAGAAGAAATGTGTGTAGGTTAAAGGGCCTATGGGCAGGAGGCTAGAGATAAACACTGTACAATGTGAAACTCTTCCATATGGGGAATGCGCGGATGTTTGAAGACGGGGCCCTACTGCTAATACTGGCAGCGCCCCTGGTAATTACCAGGGCCTTAATGATACACGTGGAGCACCGTTCGGTGTGCGAATGAGCCTTTTACTTGGCAATTAAAAGAGAATTTCAGAGTCCGTGGTTATGACCCCTCCTACCCAAAGCACCTTAGTGGGAAAGGGGATACGTGCTAATTTAAGAGAGAAATAAATGAACCTGGGGACGTTAAACCAGTCGCCTGGGGGTCAGAGCCAGTCACCCCCATCTTCTGATGGGTTGTCAAATGGTCCCCTGATCTAGAAGGGAGGTCCTTGCAAAAATGGGGGCTCTCTGTGCTAGCCCACATTTGAAATATTAGTGGGAGTGTTTGTCTTCCGTAGACATGAAATCAGATCGCTCATAAAACCCAAAGGCTGGCGAAGGGCACTCTTCACTCAGCCCTTCCCTGAAACCCACTGTTACTAAAACTTGCCAGCCAGAGCAATTACTTCGTCAAAGGCCTTGTTACTGCCCCTTGTGTTAAGTCATAATTTGCTCCAGGTGCGGAGGGATGCGGGCCAAAATGAAGACGCGCGTCCACGCCTAGAACGTACTTTACAGAACTTAGGAAAAAGCGTTCTTGATCCAGTCTCCCTGGCAGAGAGAACCTTTCTGTGCATCTGCGGTCCTCTTTATAACGTGGGAGTTAAATTCTTTATAATCAAAAGCACTTGGCAAATAACGATTCGTTTAAACTGTAGTTCTGATTCATTACTCTAATTATTGTTACCATGCAGTGCCCTTTGGCCTGGAAGTGAAACTCGTGTCCTCTTGACACCAGAGGTTAACAGAGCAGGAAGCCAGAGCGGTGTGTGTGCCTGCGTGACAAGAATAATTTAGTAATTGTCTAATTACCCGAGGAGTCGAATGCCCCTGCTAAAAATAGTATTAAAAAATTAAACGAAAGTCATTTTCTTGTTTCCCGTAACCCATCTGTTCTCTATTTTGGGGAACCATGTGTTCGTGGGTCAAAAACACGATTGATTCTCAAAGATCAGATCGCTTCTCCTCCGTTGGATAAAATATGTTTTTAATGGAACATCGCACCCAGTATGTCCACAAATGTCTTGAGCTCCTGGACTCAGCGGTGGAGGCAGGGAGACTACCGCGGTCCTTTGTCCAAAACTGTGATTTAAAATCTGGAACTGATGTTGGTCCATCTGATACGTATTTCTTCCTGGGAATGGGAGGAAAACATCGTGTCAAGTTAGGACCCCCACCGTCACCTTGTTTATTTACTAGGGATGCAGCAGCCAGGCTATCTGTTCTCCTGGTCTAACAGGACAGGCATTAGGTAGACAAGCCAGTTTTCAACAGTGAGGACAATAACCCACAGGAAGCATGACTTCCAATGGGCAGGGCAAGGGGGGTAACAGGAATTAGGGGGCTCAGAGAAGCCCTCTTTCAGGAGGGGGCATTTGAATTTAGACCTCCTTGATGAGGTACGGGGAGCCAGCCCCACAGAGATCTGGGAAATGGTGTTCCAGGCAGAGGGCACGGCAAGGGCAAAGGCCCTGTGGCCGGAAGCAGCACGGCTGTGTTCAAAGACCAGAAGGGGTCAGCGTGGCTGGAGCAGAGTGAGTAAGGAGGACGATGCTATAAAAGGAGGTTGCAGGGGTCGGGGGGTGCTGAGCGGAATGGCCCTGTGGACACGAGAAGGCATCTGAGTTTGAACACTGACCCATAAAACTGTTAACAAGTGGTCATTTTTCTGTGGTCTTAACTTTTTTTATTATATTTTAAGGCAACAGAAGCCATTCTTCTTCTTTTAAGATTTTATTTATTTTGAGAGGGGGAGGAAGGGAGGGAAACATGGATGTGCGAGAGAAACATCCCTCGGTTACCTCTCACATGCCCCCTCTAGGGGACCTGCCCTGCAACCCAGGCATGTGTCCTGACCGGGAATCGAACCTGTGATCTTTTGATTTGTGAGACGATGCCCAACCCACAAGGCTTAACCCACTGGTGAGGGCAAGCCACACCAGTCAGAGCAGAGACCCTTTTCCAAAGGGAAGCCTTCATGGCACCCAATGGGTAACATAGATAGGAGCAGGCTGCTTGCCTTCCACGTTGAGGATGCCAAGTGGGGGTGTCTGGGAATTCCTGCTACTCCGTGGGGAGCCTGGGTTGAACCCCACCCCCGAGCCTGCTTCTCTCATCTGCAGAAAACTGAGGCCCGGGGAGCAGATGTGATTGCTCACAGCCCATCCGAAAATAAAGCTCAGATTTGTTAACCTTCAATGCTGTTCTTACCATGTTGCTTGACGCCATTTTCCCCAAGCCTTCACCCATTAAGGGGGCTGAGCCATGTGTTGAAAGGTACGAACAAGGGGACGGTGAAGGCTGTGTTAGCAGCGGAACGGCTGCTTAGACGGGCGAAGGGTCTGCGGTCAGCGGAGAAAGCAAATATTGAGCGTGTATAGAAGTACTCTTTAAAAAAATTACTCTTGAAACCTGCTTTAAGTGCAGTGCTCGGTACCATTTTGCAGAGTGTTCATCTAGGCAGGTGTCATTCCTGTTGTCCCTGGCCCTGCGCCTGCCCCTGCCCCGAGTTCCGTGTTTCTGCTGGCCATTATTCCTGTGGAGCTCCGGTCAAAGTTGTCGTCTTTTATTGGAAACCGAGGAGTGTTTCAAACAGTGATTCTAAACTGGGGTGGTTTTGGTCGCCCTGGGACGGCTGGCAACCTGTGTTGATGCACTCGGGGAAGAGAGGTGCTTCTGGAATCCGGGAGGCGAGGCCAGAGATGTGGCGAACATCCTCCCACGCACGGGACTGTGCCACACAGAGTGTCTGCCCCGACTGCCGGGGCTGAGAAGCTCTGGCCTGAACCACCGGGGTCGCTTGCAGTGTGGCGGGCGCCTCCCCGGGGGACGCCCCTCAGGGCCACCCAAGGGAGACAGAGTCACATGGTAACAGAATCACCCACATTCACTACATGGTAATTATTTTTCTCTTAACTTTGCCTGCGTTTTTTTTTTCCGCACGCAGAAATGATCGGATCCCTGACAATTCACGCCATTTAGCGCAGTGTCTCTGTAATGTACCTGCGAGGCCCGTAGTGCGGAGAGCAGACCCCCGTGTGACTGTCCTTCCACACTCAGCCGCTTCCGTGCCTCTGGTCACCTTCTTTGTTTGTGTCTCCTCCTCATAGCAGTCCCAGGACCCGCCGGCTCAGAAGGGCCCCACGATCACCACCAAAGTCCGGCGGACCATGAGCAGCCGCGTGCACGAAGCCGTGAAGGCCATCGCGCTCTGCCACAACGTGACCCCTGTGTATGAGTCCAATGGCGTGACCGACCAGGCTGAGGCCGAGAAGCAGTACGAAGACTCGTGCCGTGTGTACCAGGCGTCCAGCCCAGACGAGGTAAACCCTGGGCAGATGCGGTGATGCACACACAGACGCCCTGCCCGACTCCCACGGACCCCCGGGTGTGGCTCCCGGGGGGTTCCCCTGGCAGGGCAGACAGAGGCGCCAGGGAGCGGCAGGAGCCCTGGGCAAGAACATTCCCCAAAGCGTGCGGGAGTTGTCTTTCCTGGGAGGAACAGTCATGGACTTGAGAGCTGTGTCCTGAATGAGGGAAGCGCTCGAGGTCTCGTTCATAGCTCAGGTGGCCAGCGTATATGGGACACGAGGTCCCACTGCAGCCACATCCCCTCTAAAAAACCCCAGCAGTGTTAAGATAAAATTCACATACCATACAGCCACCCATTCGACATGCATAGGTCGGTGGTTTTTAAAGTACAGTCGCAGAGTTGCGCCGTTGCGACCACACTCAATTTTGGAACATTTCCATCACCCCAAAAGGAAGCACTCCATGCCCATTTTCCCCCCAGACCCCTCCTTCCCCCAGCTCCTGGCAACCACACCTACTTCCTATCTGTGCAGAATTGCCTTTTCTGGACATTTTGTACAAATGGAAACATATGTTACGTGACCTTTTGTGTCTGGCTTCTTCGTGTTGTAGCATGGGTTGGAACTTCATGACATTTTATGGGTGAAAGATACTCCGCTGTATGGAAAACACTACGTTTCGTTTATCCATTCATTGGCCGATGGATCTTTGGACTGTATTTTTGTCTGTCTGTTTGCTGTAATGGGTGATGCCACTATGAACATGTGTGTACAAGTGTTTGACAGGACGTTTGTTTCATCTCTCGGTGTATATCTAGGAATGGAATTGCTGGGTCTCATGGTAACTCTATGTTTCACCTTTTGAGGAACTGCCAGACTGTATCCTAAAGTGGCCACACTGCTTGGGCCAGTCAGGCTCAGCTGGTTGGAGCATTGTCCTGTAACTGAAAGGTCATGGGTTCGATTCCCAGTTGGGGCACATACCTAGGTTGTGGGTCTGGTCCCCCATGAAGGCAACCGGTTGGTGTTTCTGCCTCATGTTGATGTTCCTCTCGCTCCCTTCCTCTCTAAAAGCAATGAAAAAGTGTCCTCAGGTGAGGATTAATAATAATAACCACAAAGCGGCCGCCCCATTTTACGTTCCCATCAGCAGGGTCCGAGGGTTCCGGTTTCTCCGCATGTCAGCCCACACCTGTCATTGCAGGTCCTCTGGAGTCTAGCTGTCCTGGCGGGCGTGAAGGGGGGTCTCACTGTGGTTGTGACTTGCGTTTCCCCGCTGACTAAGAACGTTGACCATCTTTCCACACCCTTGCTGGCTATGTGTGCATCTTTGGAGAAACGCAAACCTGTGTCTATAGACACACCACGTGATGGGGAGCAGGTGAAGAAAACTCCGTGACTGTGAAGTTGGTTGGAGAAATTATGCTGTTCCCGGGTCCCTGTGGGATTCCGCATAGACGGGGCTGCGTCTAGAATCCTAACTTTGAAATTCTATATCAATAAAAATAAAACATCGCTGGTCAAGGCAAGGTCAGTTTATGGAACAGAGAGAGGAGCTGGGGTTCGTTTTACGTCGGAGCGGCCGGAGTAATTTCTGCCAGTCGGGGTGGTGGTCATTTCCTGTAACAGAAAGCAGGATTTCCTAAATTTGTTTCCTGTGCACATGCCACTTTGGAAGGCTTGAAGGGTCTTTATTCAGCTATTGATTACAGCCCGAGGGGCCCTCCGTACAGTAGCTCCCAGAGGAGGGGAAAGAGATCTAATCGAGCAGGCCGGTTTCAGTCCCGATGATGGTCTGTCATTTCCAGGATATGGGGAGCAGTGGGGGGGGGGTGGGTAGGGACGGGAGGGATCGTGGCCGCGACGCAGCTTTCCATGTGTCTGTTTCTTGGTGTGAGTGGTCCAGGAGGTGCAGCCCTATGACTCATTTGTTTGCCTTTTCCATGAATCCTGTCATATTAAAAAAAATTCTTAAACTTTTAAAATCAAAAGTACTAACGTTCTCCCTAGAAAAAGTAGACATTGTAGATCCAAAAAGAAGTTGATAAACGTAACCTGTGATTCTTACCACCTACTGATAATGACTATTTATGTTCTGGTATAGGTTTTTCTCAGAGTTTTCCTAAATTTATGCGCATGCACAGAAACATAATTTTATGTTTCTGTAATGCAGAATCGTACTAACCAGGAAGGAAGGCGAAGTGGGTTAAGGAACCTCCTTTAGAAAGTTATATGGTTTTCATGGTCTGGTAGGATTTCTGTGAGTGTGCATGTGCATGTATGTCATGTATATGTGTTTATATGTATAGTGCACACACATGTGTGGGTGTGTTGTGTATGTGAGCGTGCACACATGTGTACCACATGAGCGTGTGAGGGTGTCCATGGGTGTTTGTATATGGGTGTGCAGAGTTGTCAGAGGGTCAATGAACGTTTCTTGATGTAACTGGCTATGCCTTGACTAGCTCAGTAATTTCAGGGACACTAATTGCAAAGTCTCCATAATATCTAGAATGTTCTGTGTAGCTACCCCACTCGTGGTGCAGAGGGAGATGTCGGGTCTGTCTCTCTCCCACCCTGAGACCTCCATTCTCGAAGTCTCTCCATGTAGGTCCTCCTCTCCCAATTTCTTCCTCCGAGCCGCCCACTGTTGCCAATACTTGAGCACCCTGGGAGAGAACATTCTTTGTATGTATGAGCATCTCCCTTATAATGTGCGTGCGTGCGTGCGTGCGTGCGTGTGTGTGTACTTATTTATTTATTTATTTGATATTTGGTCCCTTCCCTCTTTTCTCATCGTGGGAAGCTTCCAGGCTCGTTGATAACAAATCTTCTACGGGACCCGGAAGCCTCCCTGCTGAGGGTCTTGCCTTCGCCATCCACCTCCGTAGGATCTGCCCTTATGAAGGAAATCAAAGCGCGTGCTTCTCTGGTCCACAGTAACCCAGACACAGCCCCCCTGCCGTGGCCATGTGAGCAGGCATGGCGCTGGGGAGAGAGGCTCCCTCCTGACGTCAGGGGCTACCGTGGCAAGCGTTACAGGGTTCGTTTGAAATATCCAAGTGTTGGAAGTAGCGCCAACAGGGGCGACAGAGGACAGTGAGAATACAGCTTACCTGGAAGTAGATTTTAGTTTGTTCCCTGCCCCCCCGCCCCAATTCTAAGAGCAGCATTGCTTGTTACAGAAAAAGTAAAAAATTAGAGGGAAAACATGCAAAACCACTCTGATGTGCTTCCTTCCTGTCTCTCTTCTGTACATATAACTTCCGTGTTTAGTGTCATTCCGCAAATTCCCTCTTGATTTGCTCTCCTAGTGGTAGATTGTACTATATCCCTTTCCCAGTAACCACCTGTGCTGGGAGGAGTTTTAGTGGCGGCCCCGTACTCCCCGCTTAGCTGCGCCACAGACTGTCTGTCCCCAAGCGCAGCCGCGGCTAGTCTCTCCACTTTGGCCGTCCTAAGTGATGTCCCGATGGCTAGCCCTGTGTATTCAGCCCCCCCCCCCCCCCCCCCATCTCTGAGCACGTATGGGAAGCGTCCCGGCCGTCTCGTCTCGCACTGTCTGCAGCCTGCAGCGGAGGGCAGGTGTGCGCGCGGCTTAGGGGTGGGCCGGCACCGCAGGTGGTTTGCAGCTGGGAGGGTTTTCCTTCCACAGCCACGTACACGTCTCGGGTGCGCGGGTCCCCTCAGTGCGTCCTCACGCCCTGAGCTTCGCCCAGGCCCCTGGACAATGACGGCAGTCAGATGTGCGGGCCAGGGAGCGCAGAGCGTTGGCGCAGAAAGATTTCGGTGGCCGGCGGCGGCAGCGGCGGGTGGGGGGGCGCTTTCCTGCTGCACTGCCGTGCCCTCCGACCCGAGGTGAGGTCAGAGCACAGAGGTCGGGACGTAAGGAAAAATTCCTCCATCAGTGTTATTGATTAACCACGGGGGTGGGATCTGGAAGCAGGGTTCTGGCTGCTCTGAAGCGGGGGCTGTGTAAGGCAGAACAGAGTGTTTCAGGGACACTGCAGAAAACTGTCAGGTGAGCCTCAGGCGTCGCTCACTCCTGGGCCACAGAAGTCTGTCCTGTCTACTAGTGCTGGCCCAGACTGGACTGAGGGAACAGTCATTTTGAAATGGCTGATTTCTCTGTTAATGGTGCCATTCCTCCTCCTCAAACATTAATCTTCGCCAGAGTTCGGTGACAGGGGCCTGAAGTTCAAAGATGGGACCAAGGGGGTCGGGAACACAAGAGGCCTGTATTCCACCCTCGGGCCCTCTGATTCTGCAACGCAGCAAGCTGTTTGGTGTGCTCCGTGCTGTGTTTCCAAAAAATAAAAATACCCCTGTGAGCTGGTCGGGCGCTGGCTCAGTTTACCCTTGACCCCTGCACGGCCTGCCCTTCTCCTGTCTGCCTCCTGCCCGAACCCGAAACCTCCCTGTGGTACGTCGTGGGCTCTGTTTCCCACTCAGGTAAAGAGCACCTTAGGCCTGGGGGCATTTACCGTCTCCAAAGGCTGGGTGTGGGTGGACTGGCCGCGCTTTGTGAGTGTGTTTACATTGTCGAGTGTGTTACACATGCCACCAAAGAACCCCTTCAGTCAGAGGTCGGACACATAAGGGCTCTCACGATAGGACGTATCCTGCTTTCGACAAGAATTCAAGGCTCTTTCTTTAGCCTGGCCTGCTGTGTTTCCCAAGCACACATTCCCAAGTCCAAAGGGAAAATCATTGAAACTTGTCCTGGGGGATTTATGGCTGGCCCCCAAGGTTGAGAAGGGCCGTTCAGGGACAGTTCTGGCACGGATTCTTCACATGGGCATTTAGGGAGGGATTTCCTGATGAACCTGAAACCTGTGGTGGACTCATGAGCTGAGACCAGCCCCCTCTGTCCCCTTTTTGGTTTCTAGCGTTCGATTGAGTTTGGATCTCATTGCATTGTTCAGTCAGTCATAAACCCTAACAAGGTTTCTCTTTCTGCTGCTGTTCTGATCTCCTGATACTCTGACCCAAGGCCGCCTGAGGCCCCGCTCTGGCCGGGAAGGGCAGTGCGACTCCAGCCCCTGAAACCCTTTGGGATTTGACTGTGGGGAATGATTCTGTTGAGGCGAAGCTCAGACCCGCCGGAAAGAGAAGTAGCCTGGTTTCATACCACCTTGTTGTGTGAAGGAGGGCGGTTTCCTCACCTTGCCCTGAAGTGCTGTCCCTGCTGAAGGCCAGCAGGGTTAGTGAGCACCGCGGTTCTAAGCCCCTCTCTTCTCAGGAGGACCTGGGGGATCTTCCGTGCTCCATTAGAAAGGATCTTTAAATGAACGGGGACAAAGTCACAGTAAGAGAGTGGAAAGTGAAAATGCGTGACCCCCGACAAGGCTCATATCCTGTTGGAATCAGCCCCTGAGGAGATGAGGTTTTGATTAGGATGTGGGACCTACGCGGTGGGGGCGGGGCAGCAAATACAAGCTTTATTATTATTATTTGTATCAAAACAAGCATAGTTTCATGTAGGCCCCTTAACTCTACTGAGAGACTTGCTGTAGAGTAAAGCCCCGTTAAAAGATACTTGCTGACAGTTGTGATTCGTCCTCCAAGGATTCACGGTTCAGCCTTCCCTATAACAGAGTCCTGTGGGGGTCGTGGCATGGGGCTGGGCTGAAGGCCCCTTCCAGGTCTGGCGTTAGAGATTCCTTCTTCACTGATGTTAAGAGCAGGATTTGGGGGAATTAGTAGGTCTCCTCAAAGCCTAGGTTCACAAACTTCCCATATTTAAAAAATAATTAAATTAATTAAGTTATTTTAGGTTTTATGTATATATTTTTAGGGAGGGAGAAAGAGAGGAAGAGAAATATCAATGTGTGGTTGTTTCTTATGCACCACTTACTGGGGACTCGCCTGCAACCTAGGCCTGTGCCCTGACTGGGAATTGAACCAACAACCTTTTGGTTTGTAGGCCGGTGCCCAATCCACTAAGCCATACCAGCCACGGCTAATTTTATTTATTTTTAGAGAGAGGGAAAAGGAGGAAGAAAGAGAGGGAGAGAAACATCAATGTGTGGTTGCCTCTTGCATGCCCCCTACTGGGGCCCTGGCCTGCAACCCAGGCACGTGCCCTGACTGGGAATTGAACCGATGACCCTTTTGTTCACAGGCTGACACTCAATCCACTGAGCCACACCAACGAGGGCTATTCACATCTTTTCTGAACAGTGAAATTAGGTTTATAGAGGTAAAGTAACAGCTGCTTGAAAACTGGAATGAAACAGATCCTTCTCATAACAATCATGTTTGAAAACATATGAAGAAGAATTTTTCTTTTTCTTTTTACATAATATTGATATGTAGAGGATGTTAACTGAGCTAAGCTTTTTTGGGTTTATGTCTGCTTAGTTACTTATATGGTGTTGGGATATTTATTTACTTAATTAAAAATAAAAGAAATGCATGTACATGCTAAGAATACTTCGGCAGTATAGAAAGATAAAAGTAAAAGCCAGAAGTATTTCTCTCCGTGTGTATCTTTCTAGAAACATTTTCTGTACAGATGGGACTATTTTGTATATACAGATCTTTATTGGTTTGTTAATTTTAAACTTTGAAAGAAGATTGTTAGGAGGTAAGACGGGATATTGAATTAAACAAATAAACAAATGAGTTTACAAAGACATGCACAGGCTAATAGCAAAAAAAAAAAAAAAAGGGTGGGGGGGGGAGGAAGAAAGAAAAACCATCATTACTTGATTAGCCCTTTCTTGGGGGGAGGTCGTTGTGACAACTTCTTCCACCAGGCAGATTGGGAACCTAGTTCCTGTTCACCTGGTTGACTGGCTGCGACATAATTAAAACAGGGGTAGAGTTTCCCATTCTTGAAGAATAACTTCTTTCTAATGTAAGTTCAGTTAATATCAGCACCAGAAACCTAATTAGATCTCTGAGCGCAGCACCAGCTCAGGATGTATAAACACAGTGTTTAGACCTGGAGCAGAAAGGAGAAATAATCCACTTCAGGCCCTTAATTTCAGGGGCCTAGGAGGGGGCTGGGGTGGGGGTAGAGCGGGGTTGGAGCCCCGGATTTAGGCTCCGGTTTGGTCCCCACCCCCGCCCAGGAGGGCATAGCGTTTCAGCCGAGGTGATGCCTGGGGTGCCAGGCTGTGGGTGGCTCCTGGTGGCTTTTGCAGTGTCTCTCGGTGGAAGGAATGGGGACTCGGGGCGAACCCTGATAAAATAGAGGTGTTAGAGGCGGCGGCTTGTACCCGATTTCCTGGAAAAGTGACCTTTACCTACCAGCCCCTCAGTGAAAAAATAACCAAGGTGAAACGTCTCAGAAAAGCAGGCAGTGCATAATACAGTGCCCACCCTGTCCCCACGACCAGGCGGGAAGATACGAAGACATTTCAGACAGAATTGATGCTTCCTATATACCCCTTTGTCAGCTCCCCCCACTCCCCCGTCACTGTCCTGAAACCCACCGCCTTTTCTTTCCCTAAAGGTAGTTCTGTAAGAAGAAAGGGGGAGGGGTAGGCACCGTGCCCCTGGACTCCATAGGAATAAAATGGCAGCTTGTTCGGCATTAACCCTGCACGCCTCCTCTCTTTGTTTCCTGTGGCGGCTGTAGCGAACTGCTGTGAACCTGGAGTTTCCAAACAGCCCGGCCCGATCATGTTCTAGTCCTGCAGGTCAGAGGGCCAACGCGGTCTCCCCAGGTGCGATCAGGGTGTGGGCCGGGCTGCGTCACTCCTGCGGGTCCCAGCGACAGTCTGTCTTTGCCGTGTCTGGCCCCCAGGGGCTGCCCACGCTCCTGGGTCTGTGGTCCCTTCCCCTCCCCGTCTTCCGAGGCAGCGATGTCACACGTCTCCGACGCGCCTCCTGTCCTCACATTTCTTTCTGGCCACAGCCAGGGAAGTTCTCCCATTTCAAGGCCCTCGATCTCGATTCTGTCTGCCAAGTCCGTTTTGCCATGTAAGGTCACACAGTCCCAAGGTGCCGGGGCCTGGGACAGGGACACCTTTGGGGCTGTTATTACTCGGCCTATCGCACCTCCCCTCAGCTTTCCGATGGCGACAGTGTGTCCAGGTGGACGCCTGACATGCTCTGCCCCCAGGAGTGCAGTGGTGGATGGTCCAGGAGGCCAGGCCCGCCTCCCAGGTCCCCTCGTGGCCTGGCCTTGGTCGCTTTCCACGGGGGAGACTCCTCTTCTCCGAGTCTGGGCTTCCTCACCTGCATGACCGGTGTTCTGACCCTCAGCAGGGCTGACGATTGGGGTGGGCTGGTTTTCTGGGGCGTCTGGCAGCATCCCTGGCCTCCACCCACTCCATGCCAGCAGCATGCACCCCCTCCCCCAAGCTGTGACAACCAAAAATGTCTCCTAACGTTGCCAAGTGTCACTTGGTTGGGGGAGCGGACAGAATGGCCCAGTTGAGGAGCCGTGAATACCACCGGCTGAGTATCCGTGAGGCTGAGACAGAAGCCTGGCGGCCGGGCCGCCCTGTCCAGATAATTGGCCTGGCGCAGGAGTGACCCGTGGGCGTCGCAGCCACTGCTGATCCTGTGCGGTCCTCTCTGCCTGGGCCCAGGAAGAGAAGGGGAGCCATGCCTTACAGGGGCCACCGTGAGTGCAGAGCCCCCGCTGGCCCAGAGGAGCGGACGCCGGACCGGGTTGGCAGAGCCTTCCCAGGGACACAGCGGCTGCCTGCCTTTCACCTGTTTGTTCTCCTGTCTACCTTCGTGTTCATTCGCTTGACCTGTGAACCAGGACCCTCAGCCGCGCCTCTGACCTTCGACCCTGTGTTTCATGTAGGTGGCCCTGGTTCAGTGGACCGAAAGCGTGGGCCTAACCCTGGTGGGCCGAGACCAGTCTTCCATGCAGCTGAGGACCCCTGGCGACCAGATCCTGAACTTCACCATCTTGCAGATCTTCCCTTTCACCTACGAGAGCAAGCGCATGGGCATCATCGTCAGGGTGAGTCCTCTTTTGCGCGTGACTCGGCAAGGCTCAGACCCCAGGCATGCGGTGAACGTCCCTGTGGTGGCTCCACTCTCTTTCTTTCCCCTTTCTAACCGCCTTTATCATATCATCTGGTGCCCAAGCTAACACGGGAACGTAATTCCCTAAGCAGAGAGAAAATTAGTTCCCCTGTTGGACAGGACCTCCGATAGCTGATGAGCTGCTGGCTGACCCAGTTCTAGAGGGAAAGGTCTACGGAACGTAGATGGGGCACTTCTTGGTACAAATACATTTCCCATTGTATGCTCTTTCGTTTAATTCAAGGTGTATTTTTTATTAAGGTGAAATTCACATAACGTAAACTAACCATTTTCCATGTATAATTCAGTGGCATTTAGTGTAGTCACAATGATGTGCACCCTTCTGTCAAGTTTCAGGACATTTTGGTCGCCCCAAAAGGAAACCTTGTGCCCATTAAGCAGTCTCTCCCCTCAACCTTCTTCCCCCGCAGCCCTGGACAATCACTGATCTGCTTTCTGTCTCTATGGTTTTACCTCTTCTGGGCACTTTGTGTAAATGGAACCACACAATATGTGACCTTTTGTGTCTCGTTCCTTTCATTTAGTGTGATGCTGTCAAGGTCCATCCATGTTGTAACAGGTGTCAGCACTTCATTGCTTTTTATGGCCAAATAATATTCCGTGTTGCTTATTTATTCATCCTTCGATGGACATTTGGGTTGTTTCCGCTTTTTGGTTATTGTGAATAATGCTGCTTATAGACGTGTGTACAGGAGTTTTAATACCTGTTTTCAATTCTTTTGGGTGCATCCCTAGGAGTGGAATTGCTGGGTCATGCTCGGTCAGTTACTCAATTGCTGGGTAATTCTGTCTTTTCAACTTACGAGAAACACCCAAAGTCCTTCTGCAATGCTGCGCGATTGTGCATTCCAGCTAGCAATGTACGAAGGGTCTGATTTTTGCACATCTTCATCAACGCTTGTTATTTTCCATTTTTTAAATTACAGCCATCCTAATGATGATGAAGTGGCATTTCATTGTGGTTTTGATTTGTATTTCCCTAGTGACTAATGATGCTGAACATCTGCATGGGCTATTGGCCACTCATATATCTTCCATGGAGACATGTCTATTCAGGTCCTTTGCCCACATTTTAACTGGTTGTTTGTCATTTTTTGTTGTTGTTGTTGAGTTGTAAGAGTTCTTTATATAGTCTGGTCAGTAGGGCTTTATCAGAGATATTATATGCCAAAGTTTTTTCTCATTCTGTAGGTTGTCTTTTTACTTTATTGGTAAAATTCGCTTGATGCATGGACGTTACTAATTTTGATGCAGTCCAGCTTGCCTGTTCTATCTTCTGTTGATATTGACTAGGTGTCATGTCTAAGAGTTCATTGCTAAATCCAAGGTTATGAATTTACCCCTGTGTCTCCTTTCAAGAGTTTTGTAGCTTTCGGTTTTTAGGTCATGATCCCTTTTGACTTAATTTTTGTACGTGGTGTGAGGCAGGAGTTCATCTTCATTCTGTTGCATGTGACTCTCCGGTTGTCCCAGCACCATTTGTTGAAGAGGCTATTGTTTCCCCATTGAAGAGTCTTGACACCCTCATTGTAAATATTTTCTTTGAATTTGCATTTGTACAATCACAGAATTATTTTTAAAAATAGACCGTTCACTCAGCATCATCATTGTGCCATATTTATTTCAGAATTTGTTTTTATTGAACTGCAGCATACACAGAGAAAAGCACTAACATTATAAGTGCATAGACCTCAAGTGTTTACAAAGATCGCGCACCCACGAAACCCACGAGCACCAGAGCAAGGGGCAGAGGCCCATCCACCCCCCTCCGGCCCCCCGTGCCCCATTTCTGTTACCCCTCCCCCCATCAGGATACAACCACGGTCCCCCTTGCTATCATTGATTCATTTTGTCCCTTGTTGAACATTGTATACAGGAAGTTGTTCAGTAGATATCACTTTCATATTTGAGTTCATTTGCCCACATGTACATTTATAAGATTCATCTATATTTTTGCATGGATTGTAGCTCAGAACATTTCTTAACGAAATGCAGCGTGCATTCCACTGAAGTCCCCCTCTGCCCCGCCTAGATGTACTTCCCACACCAAGTCCCGTGTTCTTATGAGTTTTAAAATGCTATTATCAGACATGTTGGAGGATAAATACTGTGTGGTGTGGTGTTACATATTTTTATTCTCTATAAGAGTGGCATTGTAGTATATGTATCATTATTCCTCTTCCTGTGTTTTGTTTACCTTCAAATAAACTTAATGTTACACACCCCCATCACTGATCTTAGCTGAGTTTTGATACTGTGTTGTGTGCATAGAGGTTTTTCCTTCGGTCTATTGCAGCTCCCTCTTGACAGGTGTGTGTTAGCGGCTCCTAGCAAGAGCTCTGTGTGCTTGAGGCTCCACTGTGCGCATGTCAGCGTCTGTCTGGGCGGGATTCCTGGCGGGCGAGTGGCTGGGTTGCAGAATACATACATCTCTAACTGCCGGGTATCACCAGCTCTTTCTCCAAAGGGCTTGTACTAACCTCAGTCTCTCCCCATGCTCACCCGCATTGGATAGGCAGACGTTTAAAATTTTGCCTGTCTGAAGAGTCTGAGTTAATATCTCATTTTCCCACTTGCTCTTTTACTCAGAGAGACCATACTTTCCATCCCGGGAGGCCTGGCGACCCCTACGGAGGCCACGCTGTTGTCAGACCTGGCTGATGATCAGAACTGCCGAGGGAGTGCAGGTCCCTTGGCCCCATGCCAGTCCTGTTTCGGAACTGGGGTGGTTCCATGCGATTTGGCATGGCTGGCGGAAACTCTACCTCGGATCATGGGGAATTTTGGAATAAGTCTTTCATCTTTTCTGGATTTAAAAAAAGACAAAATCAAACGAGGATCTCCTCCACCCAACTACACAAGTCTTTCTTGCCTTAGGGATCCGGGTAGCAGATTCTGTTATGTTCTGTTATAGTAATTAGTAATAGTAGTATTAGTAATTAGTAATAGTAATAATTAGTAGAAGTACTAGCCGTAATAGTAATAATAGCAACAGTAAGGACAGTAACAGTAATGGTAGGTAACGTTTAATCAGTGTTAATTGCATGCGAGTCACTGTTCTAAATAATTTGCATAAACTAATCCATTTAATTGTCCCCACAGCCCAGGGAGGTAGGTACCGTTTGATCGGCATTTGACAGAGGAGGAGACTGAGGTACTGAGAGGCCAAGACATCTCCCCAAGGTCGCACGGATAGAAACTGGTGGAGCTGGGATTCGACCCTAGCCTGTCCGGCTCCCCGGTGCCCACTCTTTACCACTAGGTCCTGGGAGTTTGTGTGTGATGTGCAGGACCTGGGAAAGCTCACAGAGCCCCCGAGTAGTGTGGGGCAGCGTTGCTGTGTAGCAGGTTAGCGCACGCTTTGTGGCTTGGAACGTCAGGTGTGCGACCGCACAGTTCCGTGGCCGAGGCGGAGCTCCGGGTCCCTGGCCCAGGGTCTCTCACGCCTGGGGCCGAGGGCTTAGCTGGGGCCGCAGGCTTAGCTGGGGCCGCACCCGTTGTCCAGGGTTCAGCGAGGCAGGACCCACCTCCAGGCAAAGTCAGTTGTTGTTGGCAGGATCCAGTTCTTGGGGGCTGAGGGACCGAGGCCTTAGTTCTCTCCTGGTGCTGGTCAGAGGCCGTGCTCCCTCGTGGCCATGCGGGCCTCTCCGTGGGTCAGCTCCCTTGTCCCCTGGCTTCATCAGAGCGACCAAGTGGGCGCGAGCAAGACGGGAGGGAGCCGCAGTCTTTCGTAACCTGACCTCAGAACTGACCCCACCCCCCGTTATATTTCCGTCCTCTGTCATTAGAAGCAGGTCACTGGGTCCAACACCGACTCCACGGGTGTAGGTCACACGAGGGTGTGGCTACCAGGGGGAGGGGGTCACTGGGAGCCCAGAACCACAGAAACAGCCCCCTGATGGTCGGGTGGCAACAGCATGAACGCTCTCTGACCACAACACATGGCCAGGCCCTGGCCTGGCCCTGGGGCCCGAGGGCCCTTTCAGGCTCCGTGGGGCGTGTGCCCCGGCAGCGCCCGGCCCGAGGGAGCCTTTCTCCCAGGCTCCTGCCGCCTTCGCACAGCTCCTCCTCTGGCCCCGCCCGTGGCTTCCACATCCTCAGTTCGCATCTGGGGTCAGGAACGCCCGTAGCCGTGGAAGCAGCGGCAGAAGTCCTCTGGGTGGGTGTTTCCTGGGCAAGGAGCATCATTATCTCCGATGGAATGACTTTCATTTTGTTCTGGCCTTTATTCGGTCAAGGTCGAGGGCTGTGGACTCGGCAAACGTCATCTCGGGGCTGAGTCATCCCTGAAGAGTCCCCACTATCGGCCCTCCTAGAACGAGCGGGCAGGAGTGCACCCCGCCCTTCCTTCAGCTGTCAAGGACTCCGATTCCCAGACACATGTCCTGTTTTATCAAATGTGGCCCCGTGTCGTCCCACAGCAGGAGCAGGCCGTGTGCCTGGAAGTGTGAGGCGCTGCCGGGTGGGCAAGTGCACCACCTTCCAACAGCACTCCACCCTTCCCGGCCTCGTAAAACATTCAGCATTCAGTTAAGACTTTTGGGGCGAATAAATCTGTAAAGAAGAAGATCCGAACTATCCATCTTTATTTTTCCCACCAAAGACAGCCACTGTTGCATTTTCGGAGATTTTCCCTTCCGTTTTTTTCTAAGCATATGTGAGTGTAAATATCCATAAACATTTTTATAGAATTGGCATGGAACTCCACATAAGGCTTGCTCTCTCCCCACTCCAGTGAACTAATACATGCTGAAAATTTTCTCATATGAGTAAACATGGTTTATTAAATGATTTTAATGCGTGCATGGTGATTTTGGGGGAAAAAGTACCGTTATTTACTTCTAAGTATATATATTTTTAGATGCGTAAGGTCCTCATTTTTCACTGCTAAAGATACGTCTGTGGAGAGCCATCTTTGCGAGGCTGACTTTCGTGAAATACATGTTATTTTGCTAACTTCTCGAGGTCGCTGACCTGCCTTCCTCTTTCTCTTTGCTTTTGGTGGGCAGAAGTCAGCAGCCCGGGGCGTTCGGGCCAGTTTTGCACTTTGCACACATCTCACTCTGCTCCTCTAACAAAGGGGCTCTCCTCTCAGGGCCATGTTGCCCGCAGGGGACACCTGAAGCTACCGGGAGACATTTTTGGTTGTCACAACTCAGAGGATGGTGCCCCTGGCACCTGGAGGGTAGAGGCCAGGACAGCCTCCTCACAGAGAAGAGTCCGCATCGGCCCTGTTCACTGTGCCGGGGCCGAGAACTCCCAGTTCTAATACGTCCATGAAGCCGTTCTGTTCTTTGACAATAACTGTCCATTACCTGATGTGAGGAAGTTTTAGCTCGGTGGCGACGGCTCGTGGCTTGGTTAGTGACTGGTGACAGGGTTTTGCTCTCACCTTGTTCGTCAGCCTGGCTAGACACGTGTGGGCTCCCGGGCCGGACACGGCAGCATCCCCTCTCATTGACACAGCGAGGCCAGGCCTTTGCGCGTGTCCGGCTTCGCAGCAGCTCGGTGAGGTTCAGAGAGGCCGCATTCCTCGGGGCTCATGTGCCTGTCCTTTGGCAAGGGAGGCTGGGTTGTCTGTTTTGTTTATTTTGTGCACAAGATGCTCCACGGCCCTTCCCGTGTGGAGCCGGGTGTCGGGTCCCTGCTCCAGATGATCACCCTTGTTGTTGTTTGCACAGAGCGGGCCTTTGAACAGGTGCCAGCACCAGGCCACAGTGGAAAATGGTGAGGCTCCCCAAACAATGCCGCACAACCAGCAGATCTCTGTGAATTTATAGCGTCATCTTGCCATGATATGGGAACGAAGTAACCTTGCGATGAACTCAGCAGGAGGAAGTGACTAAGGCAGGGAGGCAGTCCACTCAGTGTTTATATTGGACGAGCCGTCGAGCTCTCCTGGGTCCCTTCTGGGGCAGAGGAAGCCGGGGAGGGGACCTTATTTCCTACAGCGATGTTGTTGGCCACAACTTGGGTGAAGGGGAAAGGAGAAAAAACAGCTCGGATGCTTTCATGTTCAGAACCTGCCGCTACCCGTGGCCTGAGTCACGAGGAGGCATAGGCACGAACTGTCCAAGATAAAGCATGTAGCTCCGCTCGCCGCTTTCAAAACGCAGGTGGCTAGCGGGTGCTTTTTATGAGTAAGCATGTTGTTCTAAAAGATTGTCAGCCATTAGAGGGCATTTGAAAGTTATTATTAAAGGAGGAAACCGGACGCCTGACTCGGCGTTGTGTCTTTACTTTGTATGAAGAGTTGATGGGTTTGCGCTCTGGGCTTCCTGAGGTGGCAGAATTCAGGCACCGGTGGTGATGGCCCGCCCAGTTCCCTCACCCATCTCCCTCCCTCCAGCCTTTCCGTAGTGGCATCATTGAGAAAAGAGTCCTGGATGGGACGAGAGCCAGCCATTTCCTCTTCATCCCTCAAAGCCGGGCTTCTCAGCCTTGGTGCTGAGGACAGAGGAGGCCGGGCGAGTCCTTGCTGCGGGGCTGTCTGGGGCATTGTGGGATGTTTAAGCGGCAGCCCTGGCCTCTACTCATTAGATGCCGGCACCAGCCCCCAATCACAACAGCTGAAAATGGCTCCACACGTTGCCACGTGTCCCCTGGGCGGGGGAGGACTTGGCCCCAGTGAGAACCTCTGGGCTAATAAGGCTTGTTCTCCACTTACGGTATGACCGAGGGACTTAGGGAATTACTGTCACTCACACGGAGTGGCAGTTTCTGTGTGTCTGTCCCTTTGCTACGTGCTCTATGTAGGTGATGTTGTCTAAGCTACAAAACCCTGTGCAGTAAGAGTTGTTAGCATCCCTGTTTTCCAGGTGAGGAACCTGAGGTTTAGAGAAAAGGAGTAGCTTGTTCATTGGGGTGGATCAGCTGGGAGCTGGTGCCAGGTCTGAGCATGTGACGCCTATACAGGGGATCATCCCCTGCTCCCCAGAAAAGCTGGTCAGACTAAAAGATCTCTAGCTTGGTGCTCAGGTACACAGAGGGGCTTGGGATTCTCTAGATCAGTGGTTCTCAGTGGGGGCGTTTTGCCTCCCAGGGGACACGTGTTAATGTCTGGAGACACGTTCTCTGTCACCCCGGGGAGGGGGGGTTGCCAGCATTCAGTGGGTGGAGGGTGAGGGATGCTGCAAAGGGTCCTGCCACACACAGGCGCCCCCCCCGCCCCCCAGCAAAGAATTCTCCGGCCCCAGTGTGAACAGTGCGAAGGCTGAGCAACCCGGATCTACGTAGTCACCTTCCCAAGTCCTGCGGGGGGACGGCAGTTTGGTGACATTTGGCAGTTCAGTGTGTAAATTTAAAGTTATCTTACAGCATGGGAGTTGTTCCTGTTGGAATGGTTGTAATTAAAAAACACACACACACACAAAGCACAAAGTTCTTGTATCCTTTTGATCTTGCTTTCCTCATATAATAATTTTTCAAGTGCTCTGAGTTCTCTTCTGTTTTCTGTGGCCTCTGCCCCAAAGCGAGGCCCCCTCTGGCTTTTTATCTCCGGCCAAGTGAGAAAACATTGGCGTCTGCTGAGCGCGCTTTTCTGCCATCTGTCATGGGAAGCGGGCGTTCCTCTCGGTTACCCCTGCCTCCCGGCCCCTCTAGGATGAATCGACGGGGGAAATCACGTTCTACATCAAGGGAGCCGACGTCGTCATGGCCGGCATCGTGCAGTACAACGACTGGCTGGAGGAGGAGGTGAGCGTGGCGTGGGGCTGGGGACCGTCCTTGCACGCACGGCATAGTGAGGTGGGTCTCTGTGTTCCTTATCCAGGGCCACGCCACATGTCACCCCAGAATGTTGCAGCTTCAGAAAACACATCTACTTCCCATTGTTTCGGTGGGTTGGGAACCCGGGGACAGTGTGGCCGGGTCCTCCGCTCAGGCCTCTCACAGGCTGCAATCAAGGGCTTGGCCGGGTGGGGGCCTCATCTGAAGCCTCCACCGGGGCAGGACCCGCTTCCAAACTCGCTCAGCGGTCGCGGGCAGGGCTCAGCTCCTTGGTGGCTGTTGGCTGGAGGATGCCACCTTTCTTGCCGCAGGGACCTTCATAGGACAGCGTACAATGCATCAGCTGGCTTTGTCAAAGTGGATAAGCAAGGGAGCGGGACAGGGCAAAGAGACGGATGTCACTTGTTTTCAGAAGCGACCTCCTCTCACTGTTTGCCACGTTGTTTGTTGGGAACAAGTCACTCGGTCCAACACACACTCCAGGTGTGGGTACCAGGAGGCAGGATCTTGGGGCCACGTCACAGGCTCCTGTCCCAGGTTGTAACATGGAATCGGAACCGGCAGCCGCAGAGAGGGAGGGGGCCCTCAGGTTCATCGGTCCGCTTGTGTCTCATCCTCTCCGATCCGGGTGGGGAACTCACCTGCTGCGTTCAGTAACGCTGTCCCTTCAGTTCGATAGGCAGTTTGCAAGCCCAGATGCCGACAGGGGCCAGGCAGGTGACTCTCAGGAATGGCACTGGCCGGGACGTGTTTTTCTGGCAGGGCCCTCCTCTGTGTGTCCAGTGCATTGGCAGAGCCTCCA
Source organism: Pteronotus mesoamericanus (assembly GCF_021234165.1). Taxonomy (NCBI): domain Eukaryota; kingdom Metazoa; phylum Chordata; class Mammalia; order Chiroptera; family Mormoopidae; genus Pteronotus; species Pteronotus mesoamericanus. Next base: position 6,169,744 of record NW_026555105.1, read on the forward strand.
CCTGACAACTGTTTGCCGGGGGCCCGTGGACGCGGTCGCATTTCACCGGCACCGGTTGTAGTTGCTGGGGAAAGCGTGCTGTTGTCACAGGTTCAGATTTGTCTGTGGAATCTTACTGCGTTGACTTAACATTTCGGGACACATACGGGGCCGAAGGAGTCTGTGTGTGGCCCGCGGGCTGTCACAGCAAAGGTGGCCTCCCCTTGGGAAGGTTTACTCAGGGAACACTGCTTGGGGGAAGGCAGTGTTCCGATTTGCCTCTGGTCCCCTCGGGAAGGCCTGGCCCCTGCGGCGTCCAGCCCCGCTTAGCGGGAGTCGGGGCCCGGGGGCAGAGCCCTGAGCACAGCTCTCTGCTGACCGCCGTCTGCCTTTCAGTGTGGCAACATGGCCCGAGAGGGACTGCGGGTGCTCGTGGTGGCCAAGAAGTCTCTAGCCGAGGAGCAGTACCAAGACTTCGAGGTAAGCGGTCCTGCCACCGTTCGGGTATTTTTCCAGCCCCGCCCACCTCCCCTCTCCTCTCCTCCCACTGTGCGCCTCTGCGCACAGTCAGTCTCGCCTCTGCCCCAGGGCCTCTGTGCTCCCCTTCTCTTGGCCTGGAACAGTCTTCCCGCGCATCGCTCCCCCCCAGGGCCCACTCCCTCCCTCCCTGGGCTCTCAGCTCAAATGCCGCTGCCTCTAGAAGTCTTCCTGGACTCCCCACCTAAGGCAGCCCCGTTTCATCCCTCTCCACCCATCACCCGCTTAACTTTTTTCATTGCATTTATCACAATCTGCAATGACCTTGTGTTTCTATGTTAACATTCTTAACATCTCCTTTCTGGAATAAAATCGTTTTGAGAGCAGGCACTCGGTCAGTCCGCGTGGCTCTTACATCCTCAACATTTAGGATAGTCAGTGGCACATAGTATACCTCCTGGGAAATTTGGAATGAATTTCCCTCTTGGGGCTCTAATTTTTTTAAGCTGTAGAAATTGTTAGGGTTGAACTAGATTGCTGACTTTTATGGCCAAGGGTTCCAGCATAAATATGTCTTGTCCCATAGGTTGCGTGTCCCTTGAAGGGAAGGATCCCCTGTATATCCCCAGTCCTAGCATAAAGCCAGATGCACACACGCCCACAATGGGAAAGGAGAGGTGCAGTGGGGCAACCAGCTCGGGGACCCTTGCCCTGTCCCCCCGCAGGGAGGCTGTGCTTGGTTCTGTCTCTTTTATGTGTTCGAGTTCTTCATAAAGTTTTCGTTAACGAGAGTTCTAGCCCTGGTCGGCCTTGGGTCGGCCCATTAGGGAGTTTTGATTTTCTCCCAGGTCTCTGCCAACACTGGGAAGACAGGAGGAACGGAAGAGTTGGGTCAATGGTTTTTGGAGTGGGACTTTGCCAAGGACCTTGGTTATGAAGCGTATGTTTTGTGTGAAGCTACTGTTTTTCTGAGATCTTGAGGTGTGAGGTTGCGGCTGTTATTGCTGCTGCATGAATAAAAACAGTAGAGGCTCAGAGAGGTTAAGCAGCTTGCTGGGAGTTGCACAGCAGGTGAGTGTAGACTCAAGGGCACAACTCAGGTCTGTCCAGCTCCAGTGTCTGGACTGATGGACTTGGAAGGGGACCGGAAAGCCTCGGTTGTATCCCTCTGAGGTCTATACCGCGTGCTGCAGCGGCACCAGGCCCGGCCTGTTCCCCTCTGGGTGTGACACAGCCTTGCTCCTCCCCGCCCTAAGTGGTGACTGTGTCCCCCGCTGCGTCCCAGGCCCGCTACGTCCAGGCCAAGCTGAGCGTGCACGACCGCTCTCTCAAAGTGGCCACCGTGATCGAGAGCCTGGAGATGGAGATGGAGCTGCTGTGCCTGACGGGGGTGGAGGACCAGCTGCAGGCGGACGTGCGGCCCACGCTGGAGACGCTGCGGAACGCCGGCATCAAGGTAGGGCGGCCTGCGGGCGGCCGGCTGCGCCCACCGCCGCCCCGGGGAGAGGAGCACAGCAGTTACTCCAGCCGTCCCGTGGGCAGAGTGTAAGAGGAGAGGCGGGAGAGCGGTGGACGCTAGCAGAGGGAGCCAGGCAGGCCTGGCCTCCCAGCCCCGTCCCAGCTGGGTCACTGTCATCCCTTCCCGCCCTGACGGCCCTGGTTTGGAAGACAGCTTGTGTGCCTGCTTTTCTGGCTGTGCCCCTGCCGACCACGCCGGGCTCCGCGAGGGCAGGACCTCGTGCGTCCTTTTATCCCTCAGTGTCAAGTGCGTTCATTATATTCTTGTGGCGTGACTGGCCGGCCAGCCGTCTGTCTCTTGGTCCGCACAAATGGGTGACCACCCAGCAGAGCAACCACCTGCTCCAGCCAACGGCCACATTTAGAGTTTGTACTCTACTGTTTGGGGCCAAAAAATATATAGATCCAGGAGTTCGACCGGGAGAGGCCAGTAGAGGGCGTCTGAGGAGCAGGCTGCCTCTTCATGGACCCTAGCAAAGGACCAGCAAACGCGCTGGCTCAATGCTCCTGAAAACCTGAGCGTGTGTTTGGCACCTGCCCCTCGCCCCACAGAGCAGCTCCGGCCGTGTGCCTGGGCCTGCGTTCGGCAAAAGTGTGTGGGGGTGGGGCCACAGGAGCTTGTGGATTAGACCTGCCGCCAAGGGCCTCGGGCACGTCCGTGCCCGTGGGGGCTCACCCGCGCGTGGGCATGGAATTTTGTGAGCAGAATGCCGTCTGCCATGTACCTTTGGCTCCCAGAAAACTGCCAGCGAGATCCCCTTTTAGGAAAACAGTCTGATGTCAGAAGGGCCTGTTTCTGCTACATTGTGGTATTGGAAATTTGTCACTTGGCCATCTCTAAGCCCTTCCCTCTTGGAGTTTTGAAGACTTTAGTTTCTGCTTCTGACTTCATCCTGAGGTTCTTTTTCCTTCTCAAAACCGTTTTCTCCAAAAGGCCTTTTCACTCACAGTGTGGCCGGGGCTTCTCTTTCGGGTTTCCCTTGTTAGGTAGGAGGGAAAGGGGAGGGCGGGGAAAGCATCAAGGTAGTTGTAATTAGGACTTAGGTCAGGAGCCAGGAGAGGGTAGGACTTGGGAACGTTTTGCTTCAGCCCCTTCCCCAGATGCGTTACACCCTAGGGTCAAACCCAGAGGCAAGGGCCCCCTTGGGGGCTCGGTGCCTTCATCCCCGCCGCCGTACTGCCTGGGTTCCAGTCCCTCCTCTCCATCGATGACTTCTGTGGCCCTTGGCAAGTGCCTTGACTTCTCAGTGCCCCCCGTTTCTTGGCCCGTAAAGTTGCCGTGAAGGTAAAATGCACCCAACGTGAGCAGCACTGGGTGGGTGCCTTCCACAGCGAACCCTCGGGAACCCTCGCTGTTATTTCCTCTCCTATTCTCCCCACGGCCCACATTTCATTTGTCTGATGGCTCTGGGGCCCCTCCCTGCTGGGAGCAAAGAGGACAAAGGGTTAGTGGGTAAATCAGCAGACAGAGCACAAAGCACATCCCATCTGGACTTTGAAGACGCAGATTCAGGACCCTCACTGAGTGGCTTTGGGGCAAGTCACCTACCCTCTCTGACCGTACAGCAATGACAGGCAGGAGGACCTGTTACAAGGCTAGAACCAGGCACGTTTACAAGCAGCGGTTTATAGTTAGGGGTAACCCAGTGACAGTTCTGACAGGCTCCTGAACAGGTAGAAAGAGCGCGTGTAACATGACAAGCCCCTATTACCTACAGGACACAGGACTGACCCCTCATGTACACAGGCTTCCCTTTCCTGGAGATTATTGCTTTAAGAAAAATTCCCAGAAGAGGGGTTATGAGGTCAGAGGCCCGTGGTGTCTGCCGAAGCGTGTGGCCCAGCAGGTCTCTGGAAGTGTTACGCCAGCGTTGGCTGCCACCAGGAGTGGCCGCTCCGCGTCAGGAAGCCCTTGAACCAGGGCGTTTCCTGGGCGGGGTGGGGGGGGCGGGCACCATGAGCCTTGAGGAGGTAAATGACACCTGGCAAGTTCAGCTCGCTGTTCTGAGACACTCGGCTGACGCCGGCGACAGGCTGGCCTCGCACACTAACAGAGGACCTCCTTCATGCTGTAATTTCAGGTTTGGATGCTGACAGGCGACAAGCTGGAGACGGCTACATGCACAGCAAAGAATGCACATCTGGTGACCAGAAGCCAAGACATCCACGTTTTTCGGCTGGTAAAGCGCTCTCTGCATTGGGGCCACGTGGGAGTGTGGCTGCAGTTTGCCCCGTAACCTCCTAACCTCGAGGGGGCCCCCAGGGCGGGGTCCATGGTAACCACCTGGGCGGGGCTTACGTCCTCAGCTGGGGAGGAGCTACTGAGTGACCCAGGCGAGGCCGCAGGGCTCCTTCCGGTGGTTCAGGAGCGCCTCGTTCCAGGCCTGTGTGTTAGCGTTGTGTTCTTAACCTGGTGGGGTCGCGGTCCCATTTGAGAAGCTGATGAAAGCTGGGCACGATCGGCATGAAGGATGCAGATAGGCTCGTGCACATGAAGTTGTATAAATGGGTCCAGGATTCTGCTGAGCCCCCGAAGGTCCAGTCCTTGGATAAGAAATAAATCCCAGCTCATAGATGTTGGCCTGTCTGCCCTCCTGAAGGGAATGTCTTTAGGAGCCTTTAGAAGGAGTCACGTTGAGTAGGCACAGGAGAAATGTCCTGCCCTTGTGGCAAGCACTCGACCGAAACAGAGCAGGCATGAGTAGCTACTGTGAGGCTGGAAGCCACGGACTGGTGTTGGCCTCATTGAGTTGGGAGGTGAGGCACTCCGGTCCCCTCTGGGGCAGGATGTCCCACTTACCTGAAATCAGAGCCACCGTGCCAGACCACCGCAGGAGTAGATGTTTTGGGGGTCTCCCCCTTACCCTGTCTTTGGCCCATAGCACATAGAAGCTTCCAGAAATCCAGCCATTAGGGGAAAATCACAGACGGTGTTGTTTAGAGGCGGAGACAGTCGATCGTCATGGTCATGGAGTCTGTGTCTGCAAATTTGCTGACTCACTAAAATTTATTTAGAACCTGATATCGACATTGAAGGTGCTTTCAGAGTCACCTGTGGGCAGGTGCCAGGGGTGCAGAATTTGAGTCACGTGATGTGCATGTTCCCAGCTGAGGTCAACAAGGTGACACACTGCTGTCTTGTTTTAGCTTTCACACTGGACACAAGTGCCCTCTTCACAGTTTATTCAGTGCCACTTCTTTTGCATTTTTGTACTTTTTGTTATCGATTTTGCTGTTTAAAATGCCCCCAGTGCAGAGATGAGGTGCTGGCTGGTGTCCCTAAGCACAGGAAGACTGGGATGGGCCTCGTGGAGAAAACGCTGGGCTAGATAGATCAGCTTCATCTGGCCGTGACTTCTGGCCATGCGGTCGGTGCTAAGACACCGACAGATATGTACTGTAAAAGATGTCTTTGAGTGGACACACATACAAAGTGAGGCTAGGTGCTGGCCTCTTGACAGAAGCATTGTGAGCAGAGGCTCATGGGAACCTAGCGCCATGTTTCCCCTGGGAGCAGTGGTCCCATGTTTGCTAATTCAGTGTGTGGCACGATGGGGTGTCCAACCGTTGGGCATCTCTGGGCCACACTGGAAGAAGAAGGGTTGCCTTGGGCCACATGTTAAATACATGGCAACATGTAATCACAAAAAAAAATCTCACATTGTTTTAAGTAAATTTACGGTTCTGCGTTGGACTGCACACGGCCCGTGGGCCACAGGCTGGACACCCCTGGGTAGAATGCTTTAATGGTAATGAGGATTGACTGTGTGGTCTAGAAATCAGGGGTTGCAAACATGGCTCTTGTGCTGGCCCCCTGTTTTGGCAAATAAAGTTTTATTTAAGCGCAGATGCACCCAGGCGTTCCCGCCGCTGTCCAAGACGGCTGCGGCAGTGCGGCGGCAGAGGCGAGTAGGGTGACGCAGACCGCGGGGGCCGCAGCGCCTGCAGGGGTTAGCGCCTGGGCCTTGGTTGGAGCGCTGGCCTTCCTGCCAGGTGCCCACCCGTGTCGTGGCAGCTGTGTTTCTTTAGGCAGCTCGCAGATCCCGCTCGGCTTCAGTGTCCTTACGTGTAAAGAAGAGCTGTCATCCTTGGCACCTCGCGGGGTCCTTGTGAGAAGTGCATGGGGACAGTCCGGGAGGAGTGCTGAGCAAGGGCCTGGCACGGGATGAAAGCGCTGTCACTTCCAGCTCTTATTTGTATTATGTGGGTCACAGCCGTTGCGGGGAAATGGAAGGGATGGCCGGTCTATGGGCTCTCCGGATTCCCACAGAATCCTCACAAACAGGATTTCATTTGGCTCTGGGTCTGGTGGCAGGGAGGGGCAGGAGTCCTTGGCCGGGGTGGCCATTGTCTTCACACTGGCTCCAGGAAGCTGCTGTTTGTTGTGCCGTGGTCCCCAAAGACCAAGGCCTCCACACCCTTGTGTTTCCCTCCAGGTGACCAACCGTGGTGAGGCCCACCTCGAGCTGAACGCCTTCCGCAGGAAACACGACTGCGCCCTGGTCATCTCTGGAGACTCCCTGGAGGTAGGCTGCCTCGCGCCCCTGCCCGCAGCGGCCCTGGGGCAGGTGGCCTTGGCTGACCCGCCCCTTCTCTCCGCCCAACAGGTTTGCCTCAAGTACTACGAGTACGAGTTCATGGAACTGGCCTGTCAGTGCCCAGCCGTGGTCTGCTGTCGCTGTGCCCCCACCCAGAAAGCCCAGATTGTGCGCCTGCTGCAGGAACGCACTGGCAAGCTCACCTGCGCAGTAGGTAGGCAGGCTCACTGCGCAGTAGGTAGGCAGGCTCGCCGCGCAGTAGGTAGGCAACCTCACCTGCGCAGTAGGTAGGCAGGCTCGCTGCACAGTAGGTGGGCAGGCTTGCTGCGCAGTAGGTAGGCAACCTCACCCGTGTAGTAGGTGGGCAGGCTCGCCACACAGTAGGTTGGCAACCTCACCTGCGCAGTAGGTAGGTGAGTAGGCAGGCAGGCGGCGGCCCCAGGCCTGTCCCGCTGGTGCATAGGATCCATTTTCAGGCAGGATAATTGGATCCTGCTGCTACGTTCTTCAGACTCCCCGGGCCACTTGGCTTATTAGGTCATTGTGTTTTCCCCCGTGGACTTGGCTCTATTTTTATCATAATTATTATTTTTACTGTTTCCCTTTGAGAAAGAGGAGATAAGCATGCCTGAGGGCTTCTCTCCTCAGCTTGCACTTTCTTGGCCAGCGACATGGGACGCCACGTTGCAGAGGGGTGAAGACCACACACCACGGAGTTGGACCTGGGTCCCACTCGTTGCTGGTTTTATTGGCTGGGCGCCCGGGCGGCTTCCCTCCCCCGTCGGCCTCAGTGCGCTCATTGGTAGAATGGGATAATTACAGTGCCTTTTTCCAGGGGTGCTTGGGAGATTAAGTGGGGCACCTTTTAAAAAGTCCTCCTCACAGTGCCCAGCCAGTGCCAGTCACCTGGTCCCTCTGGCTGTCCGCTCTCTGCACGTAAAATACGACCCGATGCCGCAGGTTGGGGGTGTGGCTAAGTGGAGCAGCGCAGAAACGACAGTTTGGAGGAAGCACTCAGTAAAAAGGCAAAGGCAGACCAGGTATGATTAGTGCAAGCAATCGAGTTTCTCACCTCTCCCCAATTCCCCCCGTCCCTCTCTGGTCTGCGTGACCCGCAGGTGATGGCGGCAACGACGTCAGCATGATCCAGGAATCTGACTGTGGCGTGGGCGTCGAGGGGAAGGTGAGCAGGGATGGGGCGCCGAGCAGGGGCGTGTCACGTGGTGTGGCGTGGCGTTGGCTGGTGGCTGCTCTGCCCCACGAGCTGGAGTTTCTTTTTTCCTCAAAGGCACAGCTTTGGAAACTGCTTCTGGAAATTGCACATTAGAAATTGTACCTTATAAGGAACCATGTGTCCTAGTCTCATTACCTGGGAGTCAGAATCCATGTCGCGGTGTCTCACCGACAAATGCTGATTCCTTCCTTCCTTCCTTCCTTCCTTCCTTCTTTTTCTTTGCTTGCCAAAACTCAAATTTAAAAGAGACAGGTTTTTGCCATATTCTTAGGGTACAGTGAATGTACTTCAAACTTTCCCTTGGTGGGAGCGTTGTGAGTAAAGGCACAAGTTACCACACGGTGTGCTGCCCTCTCGGGGATCGTGGAGGTTGGCTGGTCCCTAAGAGGCCTTGGCAGCTGCAGTGATTTCAAGTGCTCATGTTACAACGGTTTTTCGGTTTCCTTCCTTGTCGACTGTGTGCTTGCCGCCCATGGTTTACCCCGCCCTCTCTCACCGGTGTCCTTCCCGGGGCTGCGGGCCAAAATATCGGTCACTGACTTTGTCAGAACTGGGTGCAAAATAAGAGGACAGAGGCCGCGCGTGAGGGCCAGAGAGGCTGCGCGTCCACTTTGGTCCATAGCTTCATGGGTGTGGCTAGACCACAGCCCTTTTTTTCCTTTTTCCTCCTTCCTGGTTTTGCTCTCTCCTCCACGCTGACAGTTGTTTGAAGTTGCAGAGTTAAGTGACCGTTGAAGGAGATGTGTCTGACGGCCACGTAGACCCATTTCGTGCAGGATTTAGGAAGCGCACGTGAGCTGGATCAGTAGATAGAAATCTTCACACGTGTCTGTGTAGAACTAAAACATTTTCTCTTAAAATTGTACTCTGATGCTGCTGTGTTTTTTGGCATATAAAAGGAAGAAGTGGTCACTGTAAAAAAAAACTAAAACAATGTAGAAGTGGATAAAACATCTTTTTTTGAGATAGCTGCATCTAATGAGTGACATTGGTTATTCTTCAGAATTTTTGTCTATGTGTATATTATGGATTGTGAGTATGTATGTTCTGGGGTGGGCAAAAGTAGGTTTACAGTTGTGGGTACATGAAACAGAGTTTATTCTTGTATTATTGCTGATTGATTATTGTAGTATTTTCCGTACAAACAACTGTAAACCTACAAAAGTAGGCTTGCTCCTCCTTAAACCTACAGAGGAGGTGTCCACCTCTGTATACATTATATACACACGTATATATACGCATATACATATATACACAGACACCTTACACATGTATAGATAATAGTTCCATACCATTTTAAATTAGAAACATTATGGATTTTTAATGCAACTTGCTGAAATCTGTTATGCCTTGGATTTCTTTCTACATTGGAACACGTAGATCCATCAGTTCTCACCGTCCCTCAAACTTTTTATTTGGAAAATGTCAGGCCTTCAGAAAAGCTGAAATGGAACAATGAGCACCTGTCTCCTCTTTGCTTCAGTTTACCGATTGTTAACATTCGCTGTGATCTCTGTCCCCTCCCCGCATGCTCCAAATCAGTTGGAAGTCAGCTGCAGGAGGAGCGTGTTACCCCTAAAACTTTAGCGCGGACCTCTTAAGGAAAAGAGCATTCTATGTCTGCAAAATAACATTATCTCCCCCACAAATGCCATGTTCATAGACTATCATATAGTTTTCATAGCTCAGGTTCTCCTGTTGTCCTCAAAACGTTTAATACAAAATATCTCCAGGAACCAATGAAGGATCACACATTGCAGTAATTAGCATGTGTTCATGTCTCTTCAGCCTTTTATAGTGTAGGGTGCTTTCTCTGTCCTTTTTTGGGGGGGGCATGTTTTTCATGACATTGACATTTTTGAAGCATTTGGGGCAGCTGTAGAGTGTCCCACGATTTCTGTGGATCAGGTTGATTTGATTCACGGCCTGTGTTTTGGGAGTGGGTAGCTCTTAAGGGAAATTTGTGTCTTCCTGTTGCATCAAATGAGGCAGCTCTGATGTCTGTCTGTCCCATGAGTGACATCTGTCTTGTACCTTTTAAAACTATAAAATTTCAAAAATTCCATTTATGGTTGCCCTGTAAATTATTTCCACTTCTCTGAATGTGCAAAGCTATGTGTTCAGAAACATTCTATTTAAATAGTCCATTTAATGTTGTTAGTAGCACCTGATTCCCCTCCATGTTTAACTCCTAAGGGAACTGAGCGTAATAAAATGCCTGTCTTTGAATGAGTCTTTGCTTCTGATACACATTATGGGGTAGGCGTTACCCCCAAAGCTTCATACTAGATCCATTTGACCTCCAAAATTATAACTATCTGTGATTCAGAATGTTTTTTCTGTAAATAAATTCCTCTTTTTAAATCAAATTGAGACTTGGACCACCAACTGTGTGTAGCTTGAAACCAAAGAATCTCTCATTTGAAGGTCTTCAAAGGTCTCCTTACAATGTCTTGCTTTTTCAATGAAAACAAACGTGTTTACCTTGACCTCTTGCGCTTCTGACGGCGCCCCATTTCCTCGGATTTTAGGAAGGAAAACAGGCGTCCCTGGCTGCGGACTTCTCCATCACACAGTTCAAGCACCTTGGCCGTCTGCTCATGGTGCACGGCCGGAACAGCTATAAGCGGTCGGCTGCGCTCAGCCAGTTCGTCATCCACAGGAGCCTGTGTATCAGCACCATGCAGGTGGGTGGGCGGCAGGCAAAAGCCTGAGAACGAGGCTCTGTCTTGGAGCTGTTGCCCTGTCGGGGCAGCTGGTGGACCTCGGATTGCCCCAGACCCTTCCTCTTAGGGGGTGAAGGCCATTCTCAGGGTGCTGTGTAAATAACCGCAGTTATTAGAATCGGAAGTGGGTTAAAATTGATTTGCCAGAGGGGAAAAAGCAGAGTTAAATGCTGAGTGGTTACTGAGTTTTTCACATGCAGAAGTCAGGGTCAACAGCAAATAACCACCGAGAAAAGAGAATAATTTGCTTTTTTCAAGAGCTTCCTGTACGCTGTCAGGCAAAGTGTTCACACTGAAACGTCTCACTTGGTCCTCATGATAGCCTGTGTCCATTTCACAGACAGGGAGTCGAGGCGCACGGGTATGGTCTGCTCAGACGGGGACTCCAGGCCTGGCCCTTAACCAAGGTCTCCTCCTCGGTGCCCTCCATACAGAGCAGCCATAGCAGTTAGCTGTGTACCAGGAAGAAGGCGAAAGCAAAGGAAAGAAAGCATTTTGGGTGTTGAGAAACTATCGACGGATTTTCCTCCGTGGGCATTTAGGCGAAAATACTGCCAGTAAAGTGGCAAGAACATAGGGATGCTATATCTTGGAACTCACATCTTTTTCTGATCAAATCACTAAGTATAGCGGGTCCTCGAATAATGTCCATTTGTTCAACGTTATTATGTTGGTGACAGGCCATAAGAACTTCACTCTTTTTTAACTCAGTTAGCCTATGGTAAAACTTCGTTTCATTATGCATCATTTCCATCATTTCAATTAAAGGCACAGAACCTGTTGACGAAGTTAGGTGAGAACTCACTGTATCTTTGATACCTCGCTCAAGTCCCCTCGCTCTTCCAGGTCTCAGTCTTTTCACCTGTCCATGGGGGCAAGACCGGCCTTGCCTCTCAGACAGGCTTCCTTTGAAAACCAGAGAGTTTTGTAAGGGAGCAAGTGCTGAAGGCATCTTTACCCTTATTAACAAAACAAAACAGGATAGTGTATACAATAAGGTGACATTTCACTTTGTAGGAAAGGTGTTGAATCAAACACGAAAGGCATAAGGCACCCGCCATGCTCCTGAGCCAGACGGTGCTGCTCTGGGTTTATGAGAATTCGTTCTTCCCTGGCCTCATGCAGGCCTGCCTTGTGGGGGGGCTGTATGTTTTTAATATCTACTGCATTTGGGAGTGTAGGGGCCTTAAAGTGATTTTCATCAACGTGATCTAAACCCAAACAGCTGGTGTGGTTCATCAGACCACATCTGCACTTTTAATTTATGTTCGCTCATCAATTGGGCTGGATAGTACTGTGGTTTTAATCACTGGGAGATTAATCAGCTCGTTCCTGGGCAGGCACACACAAGCTGGCCTGGGCGCGCTGACTTCCGGAAGGCTCACGTGTTACCACGAACATCGATTCAGGAAAAACACCGCACGAGGGGAAATGGTTCTTTGCACTAGGGAACCGCCCTTGCCCCCTGTCCGCTGTGCTGAAAGTGGCCGGCCAAGAGCAAGTACCTGTCAGGTCGGACCTTGACGTTGGTCGCCTCGATAAACATAGACATAGCATGTTGGTTTTTCTCCCCACACACTGTTCTTTTCAAGATGGAGTCTTTATGGTCAGCCCGGTGCTTTTGGAGAAAGGGGCTGTCAGTGGTGATTTGCAAAACTAAACACCCAATTTTTTAGCATTCTTACAACCATCCCTTCTCTGCAGCGGCCCGGCCTGGGCGAGAAGTTATTTGAAAAGTGGCTTTCACCTTTCAATTTTGAAATCATGACCAGGGTGCACAGGGCTGCCAGAGACAATGGCCCTAGGTAACACCTGTGTTCTGGGCTCTGTGCCCAGTGAACAGGTAGCAGGTGATACGGGGAGACGTCTCAGGTTAGACACTTTCTAATCGCTGGGCTGGTTCAGCCTTTCTCTCCATGTTCCGTTTTCGGAAACCCTTCAGGCAGCAGGCACTCCTGGCCTTCCTTTGGTTTTGTGCTAATAGAAATGAGCTCAGGGCGGCTTTGCTTCTATGGGTCTGGGCGTGTCCGGGGGGGTGACAGAGCGTCAGGCCTGATTCGGTCTCCCCACCGCTCCGTAATAGTTTCCAAATCAGGAGGCAGACATTTCAGGGTTTGGGGAAGGGTTTGTAAATATCTGTATTGCTTTTGTCTAATTGCACTTTGTAACGATTTCAAAACTATTAAGACGCTGGTAAAAGGACTAAAGCTTTCTCTCCCACCCCAGGCTGCAGGGTAACTGGTGGATATCCTTAGCGGGGAGGCAAGTTTTCCTTATCAGCTTCCACCCATAGGCCACCTTGTTCCTCGGCTGCACATGCAGAGAGGCGGGAGTTCTGAGCTGTTGGGAGTGTGGGCTCTGGAGACAGGAGGGGTTGGGGTCCCACAGTGCCATTTCCCTGCCCCGTTTGCCCTTCTGTGCAGTACAGGCGCTATTAGGACCCAGTCTCATGAGTGGCTCTGGAGACTCGCTGAGCTCATGGAACTTAATGAAATGTTCGCAATGGGGCTGAGCGTGGACTCTGGAGCTGGACCCCTGGGTATGAATGAGTCCTGGCTCTGTCACTTGCGAGCTGTGGGATCTCGGGCAAGCCCCTTAACCTCTCTGTGCTTTTTCTCATTGGTCACACGGGGATGGTGACGACAGTACCTACTTCATAAGGTTGTTGTGAGAATCAAATGGGCCAGTGTGCTAAGGAATAAAATAAGTGCTTTGTAAGAGGTGGGTGTTTGTTTTAAGAAACATAAACAAGGGCTTTTGTCACGGTGCCTGCTGACGTCCCCCTCTCTCCTCGGCACAGGCTGTCTTTTCCTCGGTGTTTTACTTCGCCTCCGTCCCTCTGTACCAAGGATTCCTCATCATCGGGTAAGGAAATCCAGCAGGGTATTACTTTCTCAGGAAACGCCCGGAAGTGCCACAAAAGAGAGGAGAAATATTGGTTAATCAATCAGCCCCCAAATTGCCAGTCAGGCTGGGTCCAGCAATGACACTTATTAGAATTACGAAGTGTTTGAACTGCTCAGCCCACGACCGGGTTGAGGAAGGCGAGTCTGACAGGCGCGGGGTCCAGGTGCTGGGCCGTGTGGACCCGGCGCGGGACAGCCGCTCGCCCACGGGAGGCAGAGGTCACGGCGAGCAAAGCACAGCCGAAGGTTCGCAGACTCGGCGACTGCACGGGGGCCTTAGGAACAGAGAAAAGTGGGTCCGGAAAGTGCCCTCCCTGCGCCGCTGACCCCATGGGACGTCCTGCTGTTGGGTCGGCATGGCGGGCCAGAGCCTCGCTCGCTCGCGCACTCTCAGGAGGCGCACTGAAGAGTTTGACCCCTACGTGCCACAGACCCGTCCGGAGGGTGTCACTTGGACATTGGCTGCCACCAATCCAGCCCCACGCCTGACCTGGAATTCGTGGCTTTCCTCTTGGCAGGTTCAGAGAAGGTGCTCAGTCCTTGAGTTCCCTAGGTAGGTGGAGTCTGGTTACCGTGTGCCCTAGACAGGGAGGCTCGGGGCGCACTTCTGGTCCTGCAGAGGCACAGAGAGGCCGGCTGGCCCCAGGGGACACTCTTGCCAAGTGCACTGTCTACCTTCTTACGTTTTGCGAGTTCAGCCTCTGAGTAGGCGCTGGAATTGTAATTGGGAAAATGGACTGTCCTGCCCTGGCCGGTGTGGCTCGGTTGGTTGGAGCATCATCCCGTAGAGCAAAAGGGCACGGGTTTGATTCCCCGTCAGGGCCCCTATCCAGGGTTGCAGGTTTGCTCCCTGGTTGGGGTGTGTACAGGAGGCAGCCACTGGACGTTTCTCTCTTACAGTGGTATTTTTCTCTCTCTCTCTCTCCCTCTCTCTTTCTCTCCCTCTAAAAATATTAAGCAATGAAAAAATGTCCTTGGATGAGGATTTAAAAAAAAAAAAGGAAATAGCTTTTTCAGGTCCTGGAAGAATGAAAAAAAAAAAAAGGAACATGGCTGAGTATAGCCAGGGGCTTCGAGTTCCACAAGGCCTCCCACGACCGGGTCCCCTACCCCCTCGGTTCTCATCTCCTCCCTCCGCCCACTCAGCATCAGCCACACTGGCTGCCTCGCTGTTCTTCAGACAGGACAGACACTCCCACCTCTGGCCTTTGTGCTCACTGTGCCCTCCCCCTGGAATGCTCTCCCCGCCGACATCTGTCTGGCTGCCCCGCACCTCTTGTGGGTGTTTACAAATGTCATGTTCTTCGGCCACCTCTCTAAAATTGCACCGTCACCTCATGTCTCATTCCTTCTTTGCAGTTATACTGTCCTCCTTAGCACTTACACACCTCCTACACACGGTGCCATTTATGGGAGTTGTGGTTTGACTCACTGACTGGCTCTTGGCATTGACTCTCCAGTGCTCAGAACTGGCCTGGTCACGTACTAGACGCTCAGCATGTAGTTGTCAATGGTTGAATGGAAATTGGTCACCAGAGGCTGGATGAGCAAAACACTCACATTCCAGTGGCTGAGTCTTAGCTGCGGTGATCTTCTCTCCTAGGTACTCCACCATCTACACCATGTTTCCCGTGTTCTCCCTGGTCTTGGACAAAGACGTCAAGTCGGAAGTTGCCATGTTGTATCCTGAGCTCTACAAAGATCTCCTCAAGGTTCTCTGAGCCCCTTCCTCCCCTTCCCTCCCCCCTCCTACCCCCTCCCTCCCCTTCCTTTCTTCTTTCCTTCCTTCCTTCCTTCCTTTCCTCCTCCTTCTATATTTCTTATGTAAGATTTCTGATTTGAACACACTTGAACTGATGGCTTTGGGGAGGAAGGTGTGGGAACTTCTTTTTTCTTAAAAAAGTCACACGGTCAAGTGTAAAGAATATTGAACGGCACAGTAATATATAAACAAGCCAACTAATGGCTTTTTAAAAAGCCCCTGACAGTTCCATTTTGCACCTGCAACTTGTGTCTGCTCCTGGCCGTGTTTCTGCACCTTCTAAAAAGTGTGTGTTTGTGTGTGATTTCATTTATTTGTTCTCAAGGGGTTTTTACTAAAGGACAGATTTATTCCTGTCTAATATCAATTCTCTTTAAAAACACTTCTTTCAATGCAGACAGGCAGGTGGCCTTGTCTTGTTCGGGAAGAAGGGCATGAAGGCGGCAGCAGGCGCCCTGGATGTGCCACATACTGTAACCTGTTCTCTCTTTCTCTCATTTAGGGACGGCCATTGTCCTACAAGACATTCTTAATATGGGTTTTGATTAGCATCTATCAAGGTAAGGAAGGGTGGAGCCACCTCTTATCTTGACCCCAGGGCCAGCTTTACTGGTGTGTTGTCTGTAGGGCATGGAGCAGCTGGAACCCTAAAATCGCAGTACGGAGCGTGACAGCGTGCGCCCAGGAAACCCCCCTCAGTTCGTCCTAAGAACTCGAGCTTTCAACACAGCGGAAGTCCCATATGTGAGACGGGGTTGTCAGCTTAATGCGATGAAGTCAGGGAAAAATATAATTAATCTTAATCAAAACCGGCCGAGGTGTTTGAGCCTCGGTAATAAAAAGCGTTGGCTTCTTCTGAGGTCACGTTGTTGTTTTGGAAAAACATATTTATTTCCGTGGCCTCCAGAGAGGGGTCCCTCAGACTGGAGAGGTTTTGAAGATAACTTATGGAAGTTTGAGAAGAAAATATCAAAGCCTCTCTTTGTTTTGTTTTTATTTTTCCTCACTTTTTTTTGGAATTTTTATGTATGTTTCATAATGTACATTATATACAGTGGTCCTAATGTCTCTCCACATCTGCGCATATATAATGTACAAATATACGTGGTATATTTGGGTTTATGTTTAATGTTTTCTACTGATGGGATGCACAGAGAGTGTAGAGACCGCTGAGTTTGCTGGCAGGAGGTTACGTTGTCACTAAAACATGAAAGGGTGAGCCCTCCCCAGCGTGGCTCTGTTGGGCTGGGCATTGTCCCCCAAAGCGAAAGGTTGCCAATTAGATTCCTGGTCGGGGCACATGCCTGGGTTATGAGTTCGGTCCCCGGATGGGGCATGTATGAGAGGCAACCGCTCAATGTCTATCTCCCTCTCTCCTTTCCCCTCTCTCTAAAAATAAATAAAAACAAAATCTGTAATAAAAGTGAAAGGGGGTATTTTTAAGGAGTATATCAAGGCATCATATCCGCATCTAGTTAAAGAAAGCCCTGCCTAAAGGTTCATGATAATAGACGACGGTGCGCCATCCCCTCCCCCCATCTCCAGCGGCTCTCACGGGCAGCCCCTCGGGGAGTTTGGGGGTTTCCTCCCGGGCCCTGCCTCTGAGTATTGCCCTTGTGCTGAAGTGTTTTTGCTCAGGGTGAGGCACTATCCCTTCTGTCCCTGCTGTGCATAATTTTTTGCGTGTCCCTCTTGGTGGCCTCTATCATTTCGTATAAAATTTACCATCTGAACTCTTGAAGTGTCCAGTTCCGGAGTGTTCAGTATAGTGACAGTGTTGAGAGACAGGTCACCAGAACTTCGTCATCTGGCAAAACTGAAACTGCATCCATTCGACCACCGGCTGTTTTTTCCCCGCCTCCTGGCAGCCCCTGGTAATCGCGGTGACCGCCTTTCTGTCTCCGACTATGACGACGTTAAATGCCCTGTGTAAGAGGGATCACACATGTTCGTCTTTTTGTGACTACCTACTCCTATCAATTTAAATAATATATTTAAATTTCTGTTTCTTGTTCCAGCGACTTCAGATAGTTAACCTCTCCTCTTCCCTCTCCCTCCGTCCCTCCCCCGCTGCAATTATAGACTCATACATTTTTTTAAAAGATTTTTTTTTAATTATAGACAGTGGGGAAGGGAGGGGAAAGAGAGGGAGAGAAACATCAATGCGTGGTTGCCTCTCATGCACCCCCTACTGGACAGCTGGCCCACAACCCAGGAATGTGCTCTGACTGGAAATCGAACCGGCGACCCTTTGGTTCGCAGGCTGGCACTCAGTCCACTGAGCCACACCAGCCAGCACGAGACTCTTTATTATATAAGGTCAAAAGGGGAAATCGGAAAACTAGAATGTGACACCTCTTCAAAACTTTCATAAAGCACCACTCATTTAACAGATGGTACCTTTCATGTCTAAACGGAAAAACAAGAACTCACAAAGGGGCCTAGTGTGAGTGAGCAGAGCGGGCCTTGGTGGGGACGCGTGGAGGCGCAGCGCCCGGCGGAGGGGCCGCGAGGGGTGCGGCGGCCTCTCCCCCACCAGACCTCTCTCCACGTCCCCAGGGAGCACCATCATGTACGGCGCGCTGCTGCTCTTCGAGTCAGAGTTCGTCCACATCGTGGCGATCTCCTTCACGTCGCTGATCCTCACCGAGCTGCTGATGGTGGCCCTGACCATTCAGACCTGGCACTGGCTCATGACGGTGGCCGAGTTGCTCAGCCTGGCCTGCTACATCGCCTCCCTGGTGTTCCTACACGAATTCATTGGTAAGACCCCCGGGCGGGGAAAGCCTGCCCTTCAGGAGCAGAGGTCTCACCGGCCTGGGAAGGACGGCAGCCTCCCCAGCTCTCGGGTCCTGGGCTCTTCATCCAGCAGGACTTTGCCGCCCCCGTTTCCTTACCAGTGACCCTTGAGGCAAGTGGCCCCTGTGAGGCAGCCACCCGGAACCGAGGCTGTGGGCATGAGCTCAGCACAGAGTGTTTCCCTTCAGAACCGCGCCGTGCTCGCTAGCTTAGAAGAGGATGCTGTTCACGTGAACAAGGACCTGGAGGGGCTCTCCAGGGAGCGGGCCACTGTGCCGGGCTCTGTGGAGCAGTGGCGATGGCAAGTGTCCAGGCCTGGCTCAGAAATGGATGACAGTCTGGCAGGACTTCCCCTTATCCAGTTGAGAAACTGCCTTACCACAAAAGCATCTTTGATCATGACTCTTGTGTATGAGCAAACTCCTTAAAAAGGTTTTGGTAAAGATAAAGGAACATTCGTGTGGAAAGTGAAGTCTTAGAACAGTTTGACAGTTGTCCCCAAAAGTTTCCCCGAATGGGTTTTGTGAGCACCTACTATGTGCTCGGTGGCTTGAGGCTGGGCAGTCCCACGGGCTTAGAAGACAGGAGCTCTGCCATCAGGGAACTACAGTCAGTCGCCTTAGATGCAAGCGGCACAGGGAGGGCCTTCGGCCTGGCACTTAGTAGGTGCTTAATCAACGCCAGTGGCGTTTTCCCCACCCTGCACTCAGTCAGGGGCAGCGGGGAGGATGTTCACTGGGGTCTCCACTCCACGTACTGTTGAAAGCCACAAGTGGTCCCTCCTCTCTTCTCAAAACCTTGTAACTGCCCGGTTTGCATCCTCAGGCATAGAAGGGGGCCTGCCTGTGCCAGGGGGCGGGCGGGCGGGTGGGTGAGGAGGCAGATGCTCTGCCTGCCCCGTGCCACCCTCAGATCGGTCTGGTGGCTTGCTCTGACCCTCACTCCGGCGAAGGGGGAAGTTGTCGGGAAACAGAAAAGCGTTGAGGGTCACTTTCTGCTTCCCGGCGGCCGTGTTTGAAAAGAAAATCTCCGACTGTCAGATTCCAAATCAAAACCACCTGTGAGAATTGTCGTTCCTCTGTAGTTTTCTTTTCCTAGTTGTTGAAAAGAGCAGTTCACCGAAGAGCAGGAATCCAGAAGGCAGGGCAGAGAGAGGGGAGAGTGAGGACAGTTAGCCTGACAGCCCTGAGGGGCCATTAGCGTGGTGGCACGTCCATCCCCTTAAAAGGCTGAGTGGAGGACAGGAGCCGAGGCCGGGAGGCCGCGTGCCGGTGACGGGTGATAGCCGCGGCGGCTGCTTCTGGGCCGCACGCACCTCCTGGCACGTCCCCCCTCCCCGCTCACCATTGTCTTCCTGTTTGCTTGCAGATGTGTACTTCATCGCCTCGCTGTCCTTCTTGTGGAAAGTCTCCGTCATCACTCTGGTCAGCTGTCTCCCCCTCTACATCCTCAAGTATCTGCGACGACGGTTCTCCCCCCCCAGCTACTCGAAGCTCACGTCGTAGGCTGTGCGTTCCGTGGAGGGGGCTCTGGTCTCCGCTCCCCTGACGGGGAGAGTTCAGGTTCCGTTCATCTTAACCGCCGCCCGAGGACTTGGCAGGAACGGCCCACACGTGCTGTTTGGACGTGTAGAGGCCCCGCCCGGAGTCCTGCGCTGACTGAACAGGAGGCAGGCCCGACGGCGCCCACGCAGGCCTGTCCGGCTCCCCCGTGACGCCCGTTGGAGCGAATGTGAATTCGTCCTCCTGGGTGGCTCAGCCAGGAGGTCTCTCTGTGGGTCACTGTGCAAGCTCCCTTATGACTTGAATTTTGTTGTCATGTGATAAAAGTTTCTGTTTAGCTGAAGATTATAGGGGATTTTGGGGTTTGCTTTCTTTTCCAACAGTCCTACTGTGTGTGTCCTCTTGACGTCTTTCTTGCTCCTAAAAACTGGTTTTAGAGAAATGGAAAGCTCTCGGTGGAGGTTTGGGGGACAAGGCAGTGGCACCTGGTAAAAAGTTGTCCGAACACTAATCTTGACTTGGAAATGCCACACACCCTCTGTAAGGCAGCCCCACATATTGGAGCTGCACGGGCTTCCTAGGATCAGAAAAAGCCAAGGAGAGGCCAGGGAGAGAGCGCGCCATAAATCCAACGTCATCCTGCGTCTGATTGCGCATCCACAGCGCTGGAGCTAACGTCAGCGGCCACCTCGTCAAAGAATTTCAAAGGTGTTCTTCTGCTGTGTTCGGACCTGCTAGCAATTATCAAGCCCGTGGCTACCTGAGGACACCCTCAAACATTTTCAGAGTTGTTTTCGCAGGAAATGTGCCACCGGACAGCCCCTAAATGTGTCGACAGGGTGATAAGAGAGGCAGCTCGTTCTTTAGACAACGTCACTCATGCAGCTCAGCCCCTGGGTCCAAAGCGGAAAGGTCGGGGACGGGGGCCCCTCGCTTCCACAGAGATCTGTTTCCTGTTAGGAGGAGGGATTGCGGACGAAAGGACAGAGGCAGGGGCTTCTTGCCACGGGGCCACGCACGGTGGCAGCTTCACGCAGGGTCCCGCCGTGGGGCACAAGCAGCCAACCGCTCCCCGCCTTTGTGGCACCCTTGGCGTGCTCGTGTGTGTCTGTTGCCCTTTTAAATCTTTGTAAAGTGACAGTAAGTTGCAGGCTCTGGTAAATTGGCTATTGGCAGCACTTCTGTTTTGTTTTGAGATGCTACAATTCTGCAGTATCGTCCCCTGTCTGCCCCAGCTTCGTTTCTGCCCCCCCGCAAAGAGCTGCAGAGAATGCATACAGCTTGAGGCCAGAGTAGGTCCCCAGTTGTTGGTATGGAAAATAATACATCATTAATAGATAATGATACAAGAAGAAACTGTGTTTCATGTACTCACAACTGTAAACCTCCTTCGGCCCCCACCCTGTACTGCCGCCAAGGGATGGTGATTTTGGAATAGGGTCTTTGTCCAGGAGTTTCAGAAAGGGCGAGCAGGTCTGGCTTCTTCTCGGCGTTATTTTATGCAGTTTTGAAGGCAGAGGTGGAGAACGTTGTGCTAAGAGTGGCTGCAGCTCAGCCTGTCGTCGGGGGTCAGGCTGTCAAACCGGAAGTCTTAAGGAATTCCACTCTGAGCTTGCAAACCTCGGACCTGGCCTTGTTCACAGGCACGCCATGGCCCTGCGGGGAGGTCTCATGAGTTCCCTGTTAGGAGATTTCAGGTGTTTCCAACAGACACAGGGCGTGAAGATGGTCTCTTGGGTCTTTCCCATCATTCCCAATTTTGACCACGGTGCATGAGCTGACTTAGAAGATACTTATTGCATGACATCTCGAAGGGAGAAAGCTTCTGAGAGGGGGTCCAGAAGCCATCTCTGGGAGGCGAAGGTTGCTCGTCAGTGCCCCCCAAAACGTCCCTGCTCTCCCTTCTGAGCTGCCCTCTGGTGGAGGTAGCCAAGGACGAGAGGGACTGACACCCCAGAGGAGGCCACCGCGTTGTCAACCACCCCGTCAGCGGGCAGCCGGCTCACGCCCCGTGCTGGAGCCCTCGGGCATTAGGGACACACGTGCATGCCTCTCAAACTGCGCCAGACTGTCAGTCCCAGCAGAGAGCGCACGCTCGGGCACTCCCAGGGGCTCTCCGAGTTGGGGGAGACCGAGAGAAAACACAACACCTGAGCTATTTTGAGGGAAACCCCCAAGTTCATAAACCTTAACTGAAAGGCTTCTAGTGACTGTTTTCTTGGTTCTCAATCTGGAAAGGTCTTCCCTTTGCCTTGGAACTCAACGGGACCTCAGTCCCCAGCGGCCAATTTAATCCGAGGCCAGAGGCCCGTGGCCACAGTCCGCTGCTTAAACACTTCTTAAAGTAAAAATTACAACTCCCTCTGCCCACCGACCACACTAGGTATTTGTGTCAGAGCAAGCACTTTTGTTATTTATGATTATTTTTGTTGTATCTTTTGGCGATCGGTGCATGCGCGGAGGAAGAATGGGTCCTGTTTGGTTTCTCTCCCCCCCCCCCCTTTGCCTCCTTCCTCCCTTTCTCTAAGGAAATGGCCAGACAAGCTTGTCCTTCTCGACTGATGTCTTGTGTCCGACAGGTTTGATTCTCACTTCGAGAGCGAGCCTGCGCACATGTGTGTGGCCGGTACTGCTGGCTGAGGCTCGGTGCACAGACTCGCGTTGCTTGGGACAAAGGACGTGGCTGCAGAGCAGTGAAGGGCGTCCCAGGAACATCTTGACGCTGAAGCAGACAAGCCTGTTTACAGCGACCTGGTGCTGGGAAGTCCGGAGCTGGGACTTTGCCCGCTACCATTATTATATCCAGATCCTAGACTAGCTTCGCCGAAGTGCAACCTTTTTTTTGTAGCAGTAGTTTTAAATACCAACATCTGCGTACCCTTTCCCCAGTTTCTCTGCTGAAAATTTAGGTTATTTTGACAACTTCGGGATGCATTTTGAGTTTTGTGCTCATTGGAAGTTGACGTGATGACGCCGGTTTTTCTTCCTCTGGACTTTTGCTTTCCTACTTCGTTTTGTTTTTACTGGGGAGGGGATGGCAACACCCTCACGCCTCTGTGGGGCCGCGTTTTAAACCTCTGCCAGAGTTGCAAATGGGACCTATCCGTGCTTCTCCTCCATCCGGCTTAAGGCAAGCACCTATCAGCTATTCTTAATCTTTTTTGTGTGTTTGAAGTGTGTATATATGATGTCATTTCAAGGCTGTAGAAGACGTGTTTGGTTTGGGTTAAAATCCCATCATGCCCAGCTTTGTATTCATTTAAAAAAAAAACAACCAATATGAGCTTTGTAACTACAACAGATTTTATTTCTCCCTGCTTCTTTTATTTTTTTATCCTCACCCAAGGACATGATTGATTTTAGAGAGTGGGGACGGGAGAGGGAGAGAGGGAGAGAAACATTGGTGGAAGAGAGAAACATCAACTAGGTGCCTCTTGCTCATGCCCCGACTAGGGCTCGAACCCCAGCCTTTCGGTGCACAGGACGACACGCCAACCAACTGAGCCATACCCATCAGAGCTCCCCCCTTCTTTTAATGTAAAGCTTTTTGTCATTTGTATATGCTTCTTAGAAAATATTTCCATTAATTATGTCCATTTCATCTTGGAGAAAATATACATTATGTTTCTGGATGGCACTGAAATGCACAGCTTATGTGAGCAGAGTTTCTAAGACCTTGATTTCCGTAGCATCTTCTGATGCCAAAGCAGCGTTACCCGTGAAGCTGCCTCGTCCACCCCGGCGTGGTTGGAGGTCCAGTCCAGTAATGTCACTGGACAATGTCACTGAATATTGTGTTTGTGGGGGCAGGTGGGGGGTGTGGTGTTCACAAAAAAAAAAAGAAAAAAAATCATGGCTAATTTATGATTTTCTTGGGATGGGGCTCACAGCAACCTCCTCCAGGATTCCACGAGCTCCTCATGAGAAGGTCCCTTTGTGTGTAATCCCCGTGGCTGGCGTTCAGCAGGACAGCGTGTTTTGATTAGGGAGAGCTTGGGCGCAGGGCGCTTTAATTTCACAGGAACTCCCAGATGATTTAAATTCTCGATCCATTGATGACACACACATGATCCTGTGTGTTTCTGAGCGATTCTGCTTTCATTGTCTGCCAGCGCGGCCCGTTGCTGTTGCCCAATAAAGCTTATGTACTTTATGCCTTTGGGGGTCGTTTTAATTTGTGTGGAAACATGAATTCTGGTGTCAAAATGAGGGCTTTTTAGGCTAATGCTCCTATTTTGTGCGGAGCTCATGGTACATCAACGGTAAATTGCTTTTTCTCCATTAAAAAAAATTATTTTGATGTTGGCAAAAATAAAAAAAAAACCACCCCAAACCCATGCACTACTCTGTTCTGTATTCCAGACATGTCAGGATTTCAAAAGGTGATTGATATACATAGAAAAAAGAGAGAAGAGGTTTTACAAGATTTGTATTTAATTTAGTACACAGTCCTTGATTGAGTTGGATAGCTTTATTTTTTTTTTAAAAATCAAGTGATAGAGAATTTAGGAACGTAGTCACTTAAGCTTTAGGCAAATGCAGTTTCTAAGCTGTTGTGTAGGAAACAGAGGACATGCTTTATTAATTTCATCTAATGATTCTCAAGTAGGAGTGATTTTGTCCCCTAGGGGACGTGTGCCAATGTCAGAAGTCATTTTTGGTTGTCACAGCTCGGAGGGGCGGGGTTGCTCCGCTGCCAGCGAGGAGAAGCCAGGGATGCTGCGGACCCGACGACACACAAAACAGCCCCCACAAGAAAGAATCATTAGACCCCAAATAGCAAAAGTGCTGAGGCTGCAAAATCCTAATAGAATCTGCACATCAGTTTTACCATTTGTAGACGTCTTTCCTGATTTCCAAGGGAGCCCAACACGATACACTCTGTCTCAGCCATGTATGCATCCAACGGGCCAGATGGTTTAACTAGTAGCTGTTGGTGGCACGGGCTGCTGGTTTGCTCTCACTGGCTCTCCATCGAAAGGCCATTCTCAGCTTACCAATGAGAGAGAGAGTTGTGAATGAACTGTGTCTTCATCAACAGTGGCTCCCCTGGGCAAATGGGGGAAGCGTGCTCTTAGCTCTTGTGGGCTCGAGAGGCGAAGCTGGACGGCACTTTTCCTGAAACATGTGCTCTCGGTGTAAAGTCGCAGACTGCATTTGCCTGCTGCAAAATTCCGTTAACAAGTGGACGGCTGAGCCGCTGGGGGAGCCTGCGGATTGAAAGACGTTTCCATTTCCTGTCGTCAACAACCAGGCAAGCCCTGCGTACCCAAGACGCTGCTTTCATAGCTTCAGAAATCATTTCATGGCCAAGAGCTCCGTTAAAAATAGACATTTGTTTTTATGCTGTTGAACGGACTATTTTGCTGGACTCAAAAAAAAAACAAAGACAAAAACTAAAACAAAAACCAAAAAACAACTGGGGGGTGGGAGGTGAATATGTATTTGATCTTGGATATTTGTATTTAAACGTTTTTGTTTTATTTTTCTCAATTACAGTTTACATTCAATATTATTTTGTATGAGTTTCAGGTGTACAGCATAGTGGTTAGACAATCATATACTTCACCAAGTGGTCCCCTCTTGGGGACCCACCTGGCACCCTACGTCGTTATTACAACATCGTTGACTGTATTTCCTATGCTGTATCCCTGTGCCTGTTTTGTAACCGCCAATCTGTATTTCTCAGTCCCTTGACCTTTGTCACCCAGCCCTCTGGCCCCCCTCCCATCTGGCCACCTTCATTCCGTTCTGTGTATCTATGAGTCTGTTTCTATTTTATTTGCTCGATTATATTGTTCATTAGATTCCTCATATAAATGAAGTCATATGGTATTTGTCTTTCTCTGACTGAGTTATTTCACGTAGTATAATGCCCTTCAGGTCAATCCACGCTGTTGCAAATAGCATGATTTCAACCTTTTTTAGGGCCAAGTAGTATTCCATTGTATACATGTGCCACCACTTTTTATCGGCTTGTCTGTTGATGGGCACTCGGGTTGCTTCCCTAGCAGGGCTATAGTAAATAACAATGCAGTGAACATTGGCGTTTCTTCAGATATACCCAGAAGTGGAATTGCTATGTCAAAAGGCAGATCCATTTTTAATTTTTTGAGGAAACGCCATACTGTTTTTTCCCAGTGACTGCACCAATCTGCATTCCCACCAACGGTACATGAAAATTTCCTTTTCTCCACATCCGTGCCAACACTTATTTGTTTATTTATTGATGATAGCTATTCTGACAGATGTGAGGTGGTTTTAATTTGCATTTCTCTGATGATTAGTGATATCGAGTATCTTTTTGTATGTCTGTTGGCTATCTGTGTGTCCTCTCTTTAGGTTCTTTGCCCATTTTTTAATTGGATTGTTTATTTTTTTGGTGTTGAGAAGTATGGGTTCTTTATAAATTGTGGATATTAACACTTTATCAGATCTACCATTGGTGAATATTTTCTCCTATTCAGTGGGTTGTCTATTCATTTTTGTGTATGTTTCCTTTGCTGTGTAAAAACTTTCTAGTTTGATATAGTTCCATTTGTTTATTTTCCTTTGCTCAAGCAGATATATTAGAAAAAATATTGCTAAAAGAAGTGTCTGAGATTTTACTGCCTTCATTTTCTTCTAGTTTTATGGTTTCAAGTCTTACATTTAAGTCTTTACTCCATTTTGAGTTTATTCTTGTATATGATGTAAGAAGGTGGTGTAGTTTCTTTCTTTTTTTTTTTTTTTTTGGTCCATTTTTCCCAATAACATTTATTGCATAGACTGTCTTTACCCCATTGTGTGTTCTTGCCTCCTTTGTTAAATATTAATTGACTGTGCAGGTGTGGGTTTATTTCTGGGCTCTCTGTTCTGTTTCATTGACTGATATGTCTGTTGTTATGCTAGCACTATGCTGTTTGATTAGTATAGCCTTGTAGTATAGTTTGACTTTATCAGTTTTTTTGGTGGAATCTTTATGGTTCTCTATATACAATATTATGTCATCTGCAAATAAGGACAGTTTTATTCTTTCCAATTTGGATGCCTTTTATTTGTTCTTCTTGTCTGATTGCTATGGCTAGGACTTCCAGTACTATGTCAAATAAGAGAGGTGAAAGTGAACATCTTTGTCTTGTTCTCAGTCTTAAGGGAAATGCTTTTAGTGTTTGTCTATTGTGCATGATGTTGGCTGTGGGTCTGTCATATATGGCCTGTATTACATTGAGGTATGTTCCCTCTATTCCCACTTTGCTGAGAGTTTTTATCATAAATAGCTGCTGGATTTTATCAAATGCTTTTTCTGCATCTATTGATATGACCATATAATTTTTATCTTTCATTTTGTTTATGCGGTGTATCATGTTTATTGATTGGATATTGTACCAACCTTGCACCCCGGAATAAATCCCACTTGATCTTGGTATATGATCTTTTTAATGTATTGCTGGATTTAGTTTGCTAATATTTTGTTAAGGATTTTAGTATCTATGTTCATCAGGGATATTGCCATATAATTTTCTTTCTTTGTAGTGTTTCTTTATATGGTTTTGGAATTAGAATAATGTTGGCTTGAGAGACTTCCCTCCTCTTGAATTTTTTGGAATGGTTTGAAAAGGATAGTTGTGAGTTCTTCTTGAATGTTTGGTAAAATTCATCTTGAAGCCATCCAGTCCAGGACTTTTCTTTCTTGGGATTTTTTTGATTACTGCTTCAATTTCACTAGGTGTAATCTGTCTATTCACATTCTCTGATTCCTCCTGATTCAGTTTTGGAAGATTGTATGTTTCTAGGAATTTATCAATTGCTTGCAGGTTGTCTAATTTGTTGGCATGTAATTGTTGGTAATATTTTCTTACAATCTTTTGTATTTCTTTGGTATCAGTTGTTACTTCTCCTCTTCCATATCTGATTTTATTTATTTGAGTCCTTTCTTTTCTCATGATGGAGTCTTGTTAAAGTGTGTCAGTTTGGTTTATCTTTTCATAGAACCAGCTCTCGGTTTCATTGATCTTTGGTATCATTTTGTTAGACTCTATTTCATTCATTTCTGCTCTGATCTCTATGATTTCCTTCCTTCTGTTCACTTGAGGCTTGCTTTGTTGTGTCCAAGCTGCTGTGCAGGGGCAGACCCCCAGGAAGCGGAACTTGCCCCTGCAGGGTATGGTGCCTGTTTAGATCTCCCTTTGGACATGCTGCTTGTGGAGCTCATTAGGCCATGCTCTGAGGTGGTCTAAAGCCCCGCACTGGGTGTGTTGGTTCTGGGGACTCTTGGGCGGGATTCCAGTGCAGGTCAACGTTGGAGCTACCAAGGAATCACAAGCCACCTTTGGTGGCTGCTTCTCTGAGACTGGCTGTGTACGGGAGGGGCTTAGCTGCTTGCTGAGGCTGGCTTCCACCAGTACCCAGCCTGGGGAAGGAGAGCAAAAGGGCCAAGACACCCCAAGATTCCCTGGTACTTGCAGGCTGCTTTTCAGATGCAGTCACTCAAAGAGCCTTTGGTGGGATGGGAGTTTCATGAGGTGTCTCAGTGAGACTCCAGGTAGGAGCAAGTGGTGTTCACCAGGCCAATAAAGGTTCCTGGAGCAGCTGTGGGCTGTCCTGCAGGTGGTGTCTGAAACTCTGAGACGGGGTCCAGGTCTCCTGGAGTTCCCCTGGGGCATCCTCTGTGCTGTTCTGGTGTGTTTTATAGTAAAGAGCTGACATATTTTCAGAAGAGAAGACGAGCTGGCCAGAAAGGCCTCTGACCAGAAGGAGGTCCATGGGAGAGCTCAGAAGACTAGGCCAATGATACAAACCTGTGGAGAAGCGCCCAAGAGCCCTGTGGTGGTGGCCAGTGCTCCCCCGCCACACACCCTGTGCTGGGCACGTGGCAGCACTGGATGAAAACCTGACCATGTGGTCACTTGACACGGGAGACTTCCTGGAGAAAGGACCGGAAAGCGAGCCCCCTCAGCCCTCATTTCACGAGCAGATGATGGCTCGCCTTCAACGAGGGACACGGGCTCTGTGCACAGGCAGCTGAATCCCACCAATCCCAAGGGACCGATGCAGACCACATCTTGAAAACATCTGAGAACAATGTTCACCACCTTCCGAAGAAAATCATGGATGGTTGGAGTGAAAACCTTCATCTCCAGGAGAGTCTAGAACTCTTGTCCCAAGAATGTGAAGAGTGGAAGCAAAGGACACAGGAGCTGGCAGGGCTGAGCGCCCAATGGATGGATGTGACCACATCCGACCGAGCAAGAGCCGCTTCAGTTCTCTGGCCGATCCCATGCTGAAGGCCATCCAGGGCCCCCAGCTCCTATCAGAGGTCCTACAGAGGCCGGCACCCTGGAAACAGAGGGAAAGAGAGACATCACCCAGCCTCTCCATCAGAAGCCGATCTGAAGGGTCTCATTTGGCTGCTAACTTAAATGCATATGAAAGAGAAAAAGAAAAAGTATCCAGAAAACTGTGTGAAGAAAATCAAGTGAATGGCGTGCTGACGGGACAAAAAGACCATCTCCACGCATCCTTATGGTCTGAACATTCACAGCTCAACAGTGAGACTCAGGAGCTCCGCTGTGACGTCAGAAGCTGCGGAATCACATCAAGAGCACCCGAGGCAGCTTCTGAGACAGTCACTCAGGAAGCAAAGACACCACCGGGAAATTGAGAAAGGATGTCACCAGGTGTCTAGTGACATGAACTATACCCATCAGAAGTGCAGGAAGGAAGGATGGAGGTTGGATGAATGGAGGAATGGAAGGACAGATGGAAAGATGGGTGGGTGGAAGGAAGGAAGAAGGATAGATAAATGGATGGATACATGTAGGGAAGGAAGGTGAGTAGGAAAAGAAGGAATATTGTATTCTCTTCGCAAAAAGCTAAACCATCACAGACGAGGCTAACGGCCCCTTTGATGACCCGCTTCCCGGTGTCTCTTCCTGCCCTTCCCCGTGGAAACCTCAGCCCGTGGGAAGGCAGGTCTCCAGGACGTTTCAGTGTCCGTCCCTACACGCACACGCATCTGCAAGGAATGTGTGGTATTGTTTGGGGTTTTCTGCATGTGTCTTGCACCTTGCTCCGGTTGGTCACTCAGTAACAGCTGTGGAGTTTCCCCAGTCAGTTCCTACAGGCCCGTCTCTTTCTCGTTAACTACGGCAGAAGAGTTCTAGAGTTCGGGCCTGTCCCATGGCTTAATTGTTCAGTTCCCTACTGGTTGACACGTGGTCAGTTCCCAGGTTTCCTTTCTCAGCATCAGTGCTACAGCCCCCGTCCCTCTCTGTGTGCACAGGGGATGTGCATTCGTCAGTTGTTTGAAAGCCATGGGACGCCGAGTGACCAGCTCACTGAGGGCCCTGTGCTCATGGGACTTTGAATTTAGGAGTCTTCAGAATCTGCGGTTTCTTCTCCATTGGTTTAGATGTGACCTGGTGGGAAGGGGGGGGGGAGCTGCAGAATCGAATGGGACTCATTTCAGTCCCAGCCTTTTACAGCAGCTCTGGAACCTCGGGCACAGTGACTTGTCTTTCAGGGTTTAGGTGTCCTCTGCTCACCCCTCAGGGGACTGTCGTGAAGGCTGACTTACGTAGTGGGGGGGGCACCTGCCCTTAGGGGACCCCCAGTAGATACAGACGGTCACTGTCAAATGTAGTGTCTATCAGCCCGTAGGATCTGAGGTGTCCAGCTTAGACTTTCCACGCTGTTAACTTTTAAAAAGTGAATTTCTGGCAACTTCTCTCTAAAGTGACACTAAATCCCAAGCCAAAGCTTAAGAAAAATCTGAACATTCAGATTTCCTGCCACTTATAAGCCAGCACATTCTTTAAGGATTTCTTTGAGCCCTGAATAAGAACGGATGTAAGGTGCTCGGTGTCACAACTGGGACATGCTGGACAAAAGTTGATAATTATTATCTATTATTATTAATCATTATGTTAATAATTATATTTATCATTCAGTTCCTACCACTGTTATTAAGATGATGAGTTGAAAGGACTTGGAAAGGAAGCCTGAGTTGTTTTCCTGACGGGGACTTGCAGACTTTTTGGAGCAATTGACAGTAAGTGCAAAGGACAAGGTCAAAGGGGAAGAGCAACTGAGGCTTGGGCACCTTCAGGAATCATTTGCTCTCAACCTCGCCCAGGCTTCCCCCCGCCCCCTACGGTACCAAGGGACATGGTATCTGTCTTCCGCAGTGGCCAGGCTTGGCCAAGCCTGGACCTTTAGCACCTCCTGTTGCCCACTCGGCCACTGTCTTTGGATGCTCCGGAGAGCACGTTTGGGAACTAGTATCAACACTCAAACTTCGAGAAATGAATGTAGGAAAAAATCTTCCTAAACTGGACACCAAAAGCACAATCGCTAAAGGGAAGACGTGATCGATTAGACATCATTAAAGGGGAGGCATTTGCCCTGTGAAAGACGCCATCAAGAGAAGGCAAAGACAAGCCCGCAGAAACTATTTACAAATCACACCCCCAACCAAGGCGTAGTATCCAGCATGAAGGATCCTTGTGGTGCCGGGATAGGTAAAGAACTCCTGAAACTCAACAGCAAAATAAACATCCCAATTAGAAAGTGGGCAAAAGACACAGATTTTACCAGATGATACACAGGAAAAATAAGCTCATGAAAAGTTGTCCAACATCATTAGCTATCGGGGAAATGCCAAATTAGAGAACAAGGCAATATCACACACCAATCAAAATAGCCAAATTAAAAAAGAAAAAAAAAGATAGTGACATCAAATGCCAGTGAGGATGTGGAGAAACTGTTGGGTTGGCAAAGAAGTCCGTTTAGTTTTTTCCGTAAACTAAAAGATACGTTTTTCATTTTCACCAATAACTTCATTGATTTGGATATTTTGGGTATGTTGGCTATCTCCTGCATGGTATAATGTTGGTTGTTCTCAGTTAATGTCTCAATTTGATCACTATTAACTTCAGCTGGTCTACCTGACTGTGGAGCATCGTCCAGTGAGAAATCTCCAGCACAAAACTTCACAAACCACTTTTAACACGTCTGATCAGTCACAGCACCTTCTCCATAACACTGCACAAGTCTGTCTTTGTGTTTAAGTTGCATTTTTACCTTTCTTGAAATAATAAAACATAATATGCCAGAAATGTCACATATTTTCTTCCATTCTCAATATGGCTACATGAAAACTCAGCAATTTTTTAAGTTTTTAAAAAATGCACGCTCATATGGCAGCTGTTACAGTACAATCTAATAAAATTGTTTCAAATGAAGTTCAAGACAACTAAGTGCTACTAGAGTGGTCTTATGGGAAAAAACTAAGTCAACTTACTGGCCAACCCAATAATTTATCCACACATATGTTATAGACATTCCAAAAAACAAGGTTGGTAGTTTCTTTAAACAAAAAACCAAACAAACACGACACATGCACCAACCATATAACCCAGCAACTGCCTTCCTGGATATTTATCCCAGATAAATGGGATTCACATTCACACGGAAACCTGTGCACGGATGTTTATAGCCGCTCTATTCACTACCGGCCCAAACTGGAAACCACACAGATGCTCGTCAGCAGGTGAATGGTTAAACTGGGGACACGCACACCACCGGTAGGACTCAGCAGCACAAAGGAACAAGCCGCTGAGACACTCTGTAACCTGGATGGACCTCCAGAGAATGACATGCGTGAAAAAAAGCCAGTCCCCAAAGGTTACGTGCTATGTGGCTCCATTAACTTTACGTCCTTGAAATGACCAAACCATAGAAATGGAGAACAGATTGGTGGTTGCCTGGGGTCAGGGACAGAGTTGGGGGCGAGAAGGGGTTTGGCTATGAAAGGGCAACATGAGGGAAAGGGCAACATGAGGGAAAGGGCAACCTGGCGGTGATGGGAATGTTCTGTGTCTTGGCTCAATGTCCACAGCCTGGCTCAAGTTTGGTAACTTGTTACCCTTATGGGAACTAGGTAAAGAGCATACAGGCTCTCTCCGTATTAGTTCTTACGACTGCGTGTGAATCTACAGGTATTTCAAAATTAAAAGTTTAAGTAAATGTGTGTGTGTGTATAATATTGAATGATATCAATTTGTTGTGTTTATATGTCAGAAATGGCCTGATATTGATTGGTACTTTCATGTGGTTCAACTTAGTTTTTTTTTTTCCACTCAGCTGAATGAGTAGCATCCAGAACAGTTTGGCAGCTTGCTTTTCATTTTGCTCTACCACACGCAGAATATTCCAGACCAGTTCAAACACAGCTGCCTCCAGCTGCAGAACTACAATGCCATATTCTAGGTGGCCATCCCTTATTTTGACAGCTTCCTCTCTAGTGGACATTTTGGTTTTTTCCATTATTTAGCTTTTACGTACAGTGTTGCAATGTATTTCCCCCTCATACATCATTTGTCCTGTGTTCAGTGTGGGTCTAGTGATGAATTTCTAGCAGAATAATTGTTAGGTCAAAGGATATGTACATGTTTTACTTCAGTAAATGTTGCCAAATACCCCCTAAGGAGGTAGAACTAATTTTCACTCCCACCCAGAAGGCCAGGTATGAGAGATCCTGCTGCCCTCACTTGGCAAAGACAGTGTTATCAGACTTTGGTATTGTCTATTGTGATAATGAAAAAAAGTATATCTCATAGGAATTTATATTTGCATTTTTCTTATAATGCCTAAGGGTCAGAGTCTTTTCACATCCAGCTTGCAAACCTAATCTACAGCATTCATTTGCAATCGCCTAAAGGGATTTTGCTGCATATTTCTTTTTATCACATGGAGTATTTGCATACAGTGTGTTTGCATGCAGGGGAAAATTAAGAAATATTTGAAGATTAATTGCTACACCCGCACGCCAGCACCCGGCCCTCTGAGCCTCGCCGTCCCCTCCTCAGGCTACTGGGGACAGAATGACACTGAGAAATCAGAAATGTGCCTTCAGAGGAGAAGCAAGGGGACGTGGACAGCAGGCGGGTCAAAGAGCCGGGCGCCCTGGCTTGCACTTTCAGGGCTGTTCCCACGGGCCGCTGGGCGCTGGACCCAAGGACCCGTGAGCTTTGCATGGCCCGAGGGAAAATGCAGAATTTGTAAACGGCCGCAGAATGAACCGTGCTAACTGGCACCTGCCACTGAACTGAGCTTACTTTTTAGGAGTCTTTCAATCTCAAGGGCAAAATATTCTATTCTTAACAAATCAATAATTGCGCCTTTAATTTTTGAACATTTCAAAAATTACATATATATATTTCATGTATATTATATATTTCATATACAATAACATATGCCAACCAATTATTGTTAGTGTCAATTTAATGCCAATAGGAGTCCCCAGTTTGGGGTCCAGTGAAGAATGAAACTTTATCCAGTGTAAAATCGTGCAATTGTGATACAGCACGGCTGTGAGGCGGCCCTGGGGCCAGGCCCCTCTCTGGCTAGACAGCTCTGCTCCGCTCCTTGCCAGTCTGCTTTGCGCTGCGCTGCTCCACTCCTGCCGGCAGCATCTTCGGTGTTTCAGCTCAGCCAGGGAGAGACAGTCTTCAGCCTTCAAGGCAAGGTGTGGGCTCCTGGCCAGAGGGGAGCTGACTTACAGACAGAAGTCCCTGCTCCCGGTCCCTGATTGGTCTCTCCTCATGCAGATGAGGACTCCAAATCCCCACAGTTTGATTGGTCCAAAAGGCAGTGTTCTGATTGGTCAGAATAGAGTTGCTCAGCTCTGATTGGATAGGGAAACCTCAGTCCTTTTGGTTGAAATAGGATACCAGGAGCTCCTTGATAAGGGCCGGCTCCAATGGTAGGAACTGAGGGCAGGCATGGGGTTCAGGGCAAGCTTCTACCTGAAGTGCAGTTTGCGTGAGAGGCCCCTGTGTAGAAATGGCTGCCAGTCTCTGTTTTTTAAAAATTTGAGCCCAGTTAGTCACCCAGATCCCTTCTTGGTAGATATCTTCTTTCTCAGGGTTCATGCTTCTATATAGCAAAATTTAAAGAGCTGTTTATTTTACTTGGTCATTGATAGAAATAAAACATTCATTGAAACATCTGTTAAAGCACTCAGTGAAAAAGTATTTCTATGACTTTACAGACTCCTGGACCAAAGGCAATGAACTCTCTTGACCCAATAACAGATAAACAGTAAATGATAGAAGTCTCTTATTTTGAAAAATCGGTGGGACTCAGGCTGATAAGAAGCCTTTCCTGCATTCACAAATGCTAACTGGGAAGATAGTTTGGAACATTCCAAATGTTTCTTTTTTCTCTTTCTCCCCTGCCCCTTGTGTGCTCCTGGATAAGCACCAAGGCCTTGGACACCTCTGGTACTGAGCTGCCCCACCGTGTGCTAAGTCATGGTGGGCTCAGGCGGACCCCTGCACCACGGTCCCTTGTCTTGGGGATCCCTCTGTCTGGGACTCAGCGAATTAGGCCTATTCAAGGGAGCCTTCCTTAGCTGGTGAGATTTACCTAAGCAAGCATTATTTTCTGTCCTGTTTTTCTTTCTTCTTTTTTTCTCAAGCATAATTCAGATCTCAGGAAAGCAGGAGGAAGATAAGGAAATTGCTAGGAGACAAGCTATTTCTGGCTTCTATGCTGTGTAAATGATTGAAATTTTTTGTAATAAGCATGTGACACCTTTTTAAGAATTCTATTTCCCAGGTGTTGGGATGGTGACCCTACATCCCTGGAGACACATGAAATGTTCTGATTTTGACCTATTTTCCTTGTCTACTGTTCCTGTTCACTTTCATATTTATTTAGTTTTATTTCAGTAGTGGGAGGGGGTTGGAAAAAGAGGGACCAAACCAACTATTTCCTATTCGTCATTTTTATTCTAGAATAAAATATTTATATATATATGTATATTTAAATGCTCTTATTTATTTTTAGAGAGAGGGGAAAGGAGGAAGAGAAACATTGATGAGTGCGAGGAACATCAACGATTGGTTGTCTCTCACATGCGCCCCAACTGGGGACTGGGCTGCATGAGCCCTGACCAGGAATCGAACTAGCGACCCTTTGCAGAATGACACTCAACCAACTGAGCTACGCCAGTCAAGGCTTTATATACTTTTTTAATATGACAGTTATGGGATGGTTTAAAAGCAAAATTACAGAAATTTAAATTTTATATCGGATATTTTCTTTAAAGAAAACGGGTGGTACCTTTAAGAACAAAGACTGAGCCATATAAAAGGAGAATAGCAAAGGATGAAATGGCATTTGCCTGCCGTCAAATTCCATGAACACGAGGGCGCTTCCCAAGTGGAGCCACGAGGGGGAGCCTGAGGATTGAAAGACGTTTCTGTTTCCTGTTGTCAACAACCAGGCAGGCCCGGCGTACCCAGGACGCTGCTTTCATAGCTTCAGAATTTATTTCGTGGCCAAGAGCTCCGTGAAAAACAGACATTTCTTTTCATGTTGTTGACCACGCTATTTTGCTCAAAAACAAACAAACAAACAAACAAACCCGGGGATGGGGGCTGGGAAATGAATATTTATTTGATCTTGGATATTTGTATTTTTGCATAATCGGCCTCTGGAAAGGGTTGCCCTCTTCACTGTCCAGGCTAATAAGGTTTTGAGACGAAATGTTCCAACAGCCCAAGTACTTTAACTGTTTTTGTTATGAAACTTTTCAGGGTGACATGAAACCCTGCGGTATTTGTGAGGAGATCTATAAATGATGGATTGGCTCACCTCAAAATAGAACTGTAGTCGCTCCAAACTTTCCAGAAGTCGGAGCACAGTAACAGAATTCATTCAGGACTTGCTAATTTCCTACTTTAAATGGGTTACATAACAGAGGCGTCCCGCCTTCGCGCCTCTTGAAACTACCCATGAAGTGATGGCAAGAGGTATCATTAAACGCCAGAAATAGCTTTGCTAACCTCTGGGAAAAAGATGAGTTTTTTTCCTGCTATCTCCCCCTTCTTTTCACCCAAACATTGCATAATGTCAAAAAAGTCAACTCTTTCCGCGGGATTTAATTTCATCCTCTATGTGGCTGTGGTCAGAGGGGTAACTTAAGCACTTTGGGGGCTGGTGGATTTTTGGAGGATCACGCATTCCCAGCTCAGTTTTCATGCGAAGCCCTCGCAGACAAATCCACCCCATCTGGGGCTTCTCCCGTTCCCTCTTGCCCACCATCCCCGCCCACTTTGCTGTGGATGAGCTATCTACAACGTAGCGTCTTTTCAGAAAGCCTGACTTCTTGTAGGGATGCCAGAACAAAGCCGCTCCCTGAACTTTCCATATTGAGGTTTTGATTTCGAAATGGATTCCCCCTAAAACTTGGGCTAACTGAGTCATATGTGAAGTCGCCAGCCCCAAACCTATGCTTGAAGACCAGCCAGGTCTCACTTCTTAGAACTCAGCCTGCAGGTTCTTCTTGCTCACCCCAGGAACGTGGTGTTCCCAGCCTTGGCTGTCCGTTTTCAAGAGATTTAAGAGAAAAACATTTTTTTTTTCTTTTATTGGGTCCAGATAAGCCCAGGCATATATTTTTTTATTTCCTTCAAGAAAGATTGCAGAATCCAGAACATGAAAGGGGAACAGGGATTGTCTAGAATATGTTGACATTTTTATCCATTCATGAAATATTTACTGAGCACCTTTCTGTGGGTTGGGTTGGGCATCGTGCTTTGGGCTGGAGGTACAGTGCAGAACTATACAGATAGCTCCTGCCTTCATAGTGATTTTATTCTTCTATGTCTATGAGGGGTAACAAACTGTCCTAAGACAAGGCAGGATGAGGGGAGGGCAGACAGTGACAATCAGGTAAGAGTAAGAGTGGAGAGAGTGGGCCAGTGGAGCAGAAGCCTAAAGGATGAGAAGGAGGGAGCCCTGGAAACCTCTGGAGGAAGTGGCATTCAGGCAGCGGAGTGTGCAAAGGCCCTGGGGTAGAAAGGGCTGGGCATGTTGGAGGAACAGAAAGAGAGGCACATGGCTGGAGTGCTGAGACCAAGGGGTGTATGGAGAAGAGGGTGGGGACCATGTCATTTGGACTAAAAAGCCCTATATAAGAGCCGAGCATGCATCATTATTATTATTATTATTTACTTATTTAGCCTCACCCAAGGACACGCGCATCAATTTTAGAGAGAGGGGAAGGGAGGGAGGGAAGAGAGAGAGAGAAACATCAATGTGAGAGAGAAACAGCAATAGGTTGTTTCTCATGAACCTCAGCCGGGGACCGAAACTGCAACGTAAACTTGTGCCCGGAGAGGAAATTGAAGCTGCACCATGTTGGCGTACGGGACGACGCTCCAACCCACTGAGCCACACCGGCCAGGGCAGTAAGCATTATTAAAGGTAGCCTACCGCACATAAACGAGGTCAAAGGGGCTGCGCTTCACGCCTCCCCTTCTCCTTGGCCTCCCGGACCCTCCCCTGCCGGCTCCCACTCCCACCTCAGTGTTTCAGGGGGGCTGACTTCATCGACTGAAGTGATGCTAACTATGAAATAAAGGTCCTTGGATGGAGTTTCTTCTGGTTTTCCAGCAATTATTGCAAAGGGTCTCTCTGCTCAGCCCTGCCTGGGTGCAGCTGGCAGCCGCGCCTGCCCATGTGTCCTAGAAAGCAGGCCACCTGAGAATTAGGAGGCGAGCGTGGAGGGAGAACAGGTCGAGAAACATCAACTGGGTGCTGCTCTTCTGACGAGGTCCCACATCCAGAACTTGCCCAGTTGGGTCAGATTTCGAAGAGGAAGCCCTTTGCAGTCATGAGCTGCGTGCGGGAGCCCAGGCTGCGTTCAAATTCCTCCCGAAGAAAAATAATAACGAGAACAGGCTGTGGAAAAGAATGTAGTTAGTGTCTTAAAGATGGGCAAATATTCATTCTCATTTGTCCTTTTATGTGAAACAGATTTTTAAAAAGGCAATTGGAGTAGCTAATGACATCCAGAATCATGTTGTTTCAAGTGGGGCGCGGCGGGGTGGGGTGGGGGGGAGGTTAAATTGGCCCAAACAACTAATCAGACCCAAAGAAAGAGGTGAGTTGATTACCCTGGAAATTGCACAGGAATTCTTCAAAGACGTGGCCAGTAATTAGAGTGTAAGATGCAATTCTCTATGCACATAACTTAGCATAATTTTATTAGGCCTCTCATCACCCCCGGCATCAGAGAAAATCTGCTAGCCAGGCCGACTTGCGTAGACGTGGAGACTTTCGCTCTAAAATGGCCGCGTGCTTGAGGAAGACATCAGAGGAAGCATTATCTTTCTTCTGGGCCCTGATCGGGGGGCGGTGGGAGAAGAAAGGACTGTAATGCTGGTTTGGGGGATGTGCTGGAATTTGGGGGGTGGCAGCATGGGGCACCGTGCCATGAACCCAGCTGGAATTGAAACAGGCTTGTTTTGCATACTAATTCCCACACTGACTAAGTGAGTGATACGGGGCCGATTCCTCAAATTCTCCGAGAGCCAGTTCCTTGCCCGGTGGTAGGGGTGGGAGCTCCGCGCGTAAGCGTCGGCAGCCAGGCTCAGAGGCAGAGGCGGCAGCCCTAGGAGCATCAGTTGCTCTGCGCAGAGGGCCAGCCGCAGAGGGAGGAGGCATCGCGTCTCCCAAGCACAGACGTCCATAAAAACTGGTTCGTGACCCCAACACTGAGGTCACCCCCCTGGCTCGAGTTCTTCAAAGATTTCAAAGTTTGGGCACAGAGGTAATATCCCACCTTGACTCTTCCCACCCGCCACTGGCCCGGCTTCTCGTCCCCCAGCCTGTGCTCTGAGCGGGACACGAACCTGCCTCCTGGGTGCTGGGCTGGCCTGGGCCTCCCTCAGGGAGCCTCCCCCCCACCCCCGCCCCCGGGCTGGGGTGGACGTGGCCAAAGGAGAAAGAGGACCTCCTGACACCTCCACTGATACGGGGATTTGGGAGGGAGAATGAGATTAAGACATTGTTGAATTAGCAAAGCATTAAAAAAATTCTTACATGAAAACAAAGTTATGAATGGAATGGAATGGAAGGCGAAGTTTTCTTGAGTTAAAATAAGCCCCAAGGCTTGAGAGACGTGACGAGGGGTGTGGCCAGTGCCTGTGGGGACAGGGCTTCCTCCAGGGTTTCTGCCCTCCAGGAATATTTAGGGGCAGCTTGGGTGGAACTGACTTCCCGTTCCACCCTCGGGCAGCCTGGGCCTGGCTGATGGTGAGGGCTCAGCAAACCTCGGTGACGCGGAAATGTTTTTTTAAATTGTGGTAAAATATACACAGCACAAAAGTTACCATTTTAACCATTTCTGAGTATATAGTTCATTGCTGTTGAGTTTTTTTAGAGTGAATTCTGGAAGACGGAAGAAGCTGACTGAAAAAAGTGGCCCTTGACTTGCCATGGCATTTTTAAAAAATCCTTAACTGAAGATATGTTTTTATTGATTTGAGAGAGAGAGAGGAAGGGAGAGAGAGAGAGGCAAGGCGGGGAGAGAGAGAGAGAGAGAGGAAGGGAGAGAAATATGAATGTGAGAGAGAAGTATTGGTCAGTTGCCTCTTGTATGCACCCCAAGTAGGGATCGGACCCACAACCCTTCTGGTGTTTGGGATGACACTCCAACCAACTGAGCCACATCAGCCAGGGCTGTCATGGCATTTTCAAGCTAAAAATGAGAAAAACAACACCGAGAGAGGCTGAGATGAAGCCAAGCCCACAGAGCCACAGAGACTGTTCACAGCAGCATTATTCACAATAGCCAAAAAGTGGAAATAAACCCAAATGTCCCCCAGCTGATAAAGGATCAAGACAATGGGATGTGTTCACACAATGGAATATTATTCAACCTTAAAAGAGATTGGCGTACTGATCCATGTTACCACATGGGGAGACCTTGAAAACACTAAGCTAAGTGAAACAAGCCAGACGCTAGAGACCACGTATCACATGATTTCATTTCTATGGAATGTCCAGAGCAGGAAATCTATAGAGACAGAAAGCTGATCGGTGGTTGCCAAGGGCTGGGGAAGATAGGGGGAAGGAGGGGAGACTACTGATCAGTACAGGGTTTCTTTTACGGGTGATGGAAATGTTCTATAGTAAGATTGTGAGGATGGTTGCACAACTTTGAACACACCAGAAACCACGTAATCGTATGCTTTAAATGGGTGAACTTTGCAGTATGTAACTTATATCTCAGTAACACTATTTAAAAAAAAAACCCTACCAAGCTATTTCCTTGAGTGACAGTATCATTTTCACATGGGCGGCAGCAACGCATGGGAGGACCGTTGGCTCTACTGTTGGTGCCATTGTTTTTAGCCGTTCTAGCAGATGTGCTGTGGGAGCTCTTCATGGTTTAAACAAATTTTTTAAAAGACTATATTTATTTATTTTTAGAGAGAGGGGAAGAGAGGAAGAAAGGGAGGGAAGAAACATCGGTGTGAGAAATATGGATCAGTTGTCTCTCGTGAATGCCCTAACGGGGGACCGAACCTGCAACCCAGGCCTGGGCCCTGACCAGCAATTGAACTGGCGACCTCTCAGCTTGTGGGTCGGTGCCCAACCAACTGGGCCACAGTGGTCAGGGCTCTTCATCTTTTTACTTGTACTTTGTTAATGGCTAGTAACATCAGACACCTTTTCGTGTGCTTGGTTGCCACCCACATATCTTCTTTAATGAGCTATTCAGGTCTTTTGTCCATTTTTTAAAAATTAGACTTTTTTTTTTTTATTGTTGAGTTCTAAGAGTTCTTTATATCTTCTGGATTCAAGTATGTGTTGAAAGTGCCATTTGTAATGTTTCCCCCCCCACTGATGGCTTGTCATTTCATTCACTTTATTGTCAATGCTTCTAATTCTAGCCACTCTGGTAGGTGCGCTGTGGTATCTCATTGTGGTTTTAATTTGCATCAGATTATGTCTTAGCCTGGTTTATGGGGTCCTGGTTCAACAGCAGCTCTGTCTGTATGCAAAGTGCTTGGCATACAGAACCCATTTGAAGAGGGCGAGGCTGTTGTCATCTTTTTCACAGGCAAGCTCAAGGTCACATAGCTCCCGGGTGAGAGGCGGGGCCGAGGCTGGAACCCAGGTCTGTTGTTTTCGAGGCAGCTGCCTCTTCTGACTCTAATCTGTTTCAACTCCCAACTTCCGGGCTCCTGGTGAACGCACAGACTGGCTTTTCTCCAGGGAGCTGCATTCCTTTACGGTGTGTCAGGAGAGGTCGAGAAATGCCAACAGAGATGACAAACGGATACTCGGTGATCTGACTCCCATCATTCCCTGGGACCCTCCTCACCTCCATCCTGACATAGCAGTTCCCGGGGAATTGCAACATCCTCGAGCTGCTGTCATTGTGGCTGTTCCCACCTCCTAATTATTAGCAGAGTCAGCCTCGGGATGGGGTAGAAGCCTCAAGCCGTGAATCATCGCCAGGATATCGTCACTGGGGTGAAAAATGGCGCCCCCCCCCACAACCCTAGAGCTGTCTGGAAGAACCATTCGACATCCATGGCTTGTATTTTTATTGAGCACCTACTGAATGCCAGGCAGCTTCTAGGTCCTGCAACGTGACATTCGTGGCCTCTGCTCTCCCACGGAGCATCTGTTGCAGATGGAGGAGAAACAAACAAACGTCGTTTAGGTCTTTGCTCAGGCGTCCCTTCTAGAGAGGCCTTCATTTGAAGTTACAGCCTGTCACCCCCTAGCCCTTACCCTCATATATTCGTTCTCCAGCACTTGTACTATTTTCTGTCTAGTCCACTTAAATGTGAGGGCAGGACTCACATAAGATAATTACGTTTCACAGTGATAAAGGGTACGGTGAAATTAAAGCACAATCCTTTGAGAGAGATCGATCAGAGTGATGGGGGTAGAGTGGGACGTGTGTGTGGCTATTTTACGCTTTTCAGAGGTCAGGGAGGGTGTCCTTGAAGAGGCGGATTTTGAGCTTACATCCAAAAGATGAGGGGAGCCAGCATTCCTGCATGTGAGGAGAGAGGAAATGGCATGTGCAAAGGCCATGTGGCAGGAAGGGTGCAGTGTATCAAAGAACAGACAGGAGAGCAACGGTGGCCAGTGCTGATGAGGGGCAGGAAGTGAGTATTGTTGTCTGGTCGAAGGTCATCTGCTTACCCCCCAGGCCTGTCTCGATCATGCTAGAGATTGTTGCCTTCTGACCTATCGAGGTCAGCTCTGAGACTCACTGTGTGTCACGCTGCGGGACTCCAGATCCCACATCATGGACTCCGAAAGCCAAACCCCACTGCACCGAACATGACTGATTTCTTTCTCCAGGTCCAGGGCTGTGGCTTCTGATAGCTGGATCAACCCATGAGAAACTCTTTTAAGATTTCATGTATT
Organism: Pteronotus mesoamericanus; assembly: GCF_021234165.1. Classification (NCBI taxonomy): domain Eukaryota; kingdom Metazoa; phylum Chordata; class Mammalia; order Chiroptera; family Mormoopidae; genus Pteronotus; species Pteronotus mesoamericanus. Next base: position 6,212,417 of record NW_026555105.1, read on the forward strand.
GATTTTTAGAGAGAGGGGCAGGGAGGGAGAAAGAGAGAGAAAAACATCAATGTGAGAAAAGAACATCGATTAGTTGCCTCCTGTATGCACCATGACCAGGGGACTGAACCCACAACGTCAGCATGTGCCGTGACTGGGAATCGAACCTGTGACATTTCAGTTTATGAGATGACGCCCAACCAACTGAACCACACCAGTCAGGGCAAGACACTCTTTTAATTCTTGAGAGAATTCCCCCCTGAGCCCAGGAAATAAAATAATAATAACAATAATAAAATAAAATAAAATAAAATAAAATAGAGAGACTTCAGAGAGCCACGTGGCTTCCAAATGAGGGTGTGTGTACTGTTTCCACTTGAATTATCAGGTTGAGTCCTCTCTGTAACCATGTGGGTTAAGTGGAATTAAACTCATCTAACAGATAAGGAGAGCAAAATACACTTAACTTCCAGACCTGGCAATTTATTAACCATGAAATGCTGGGCAAAAAGTATTCTGAGCCTGAGATTTTTCATCTGTGAAGTGGCTGTGTGTATGTGTGTGTGTGTGTGTGTGTGTGTGTGCGTGTGTGCGTGCGCGCCCAAACCCTAACTGATAATACTTATTGGGAGACAAATACAGTGACGTACAGGAAGCGCGTGGCAGGGCGCTTGAACATATAAAGCCGTCCTGTATCAGGTCCAGCTCTGGGGTGCACACAACTTTTCTTGGCAAAGTTAAGCCAAGAAAGAGGGGGAGGGAATTGATTGCCAGAACGCAGAGTGGCTCGCAGACTGGAACTTGGGCTTGGACAGGACAAGAGCCGGGACACGCCGGGGATGCACGCAGCAGGAGCCAATCCGCCTCCAGGGAGGTCCCTGCCGCGTGTGCTGTCACCTCCAGCGGCATCGTGCCCGCCCCCACCCCCACCCCCCAACTCTCCATCACCACCTGGCACCCCTGGAGAGTCAGTCCCTGGGGGAAGAACCTCGTGAGCCCAGTTTGGGTCCCATGCGAGGCTATTTTGATGGAGAGTTCCTCCAGACTGCCGTGGGGAAGACGGAGTTCTCCAAAGGGACTGTGTGCTCCCAAGAAGAAAGGGTGAATGGCGGCTTCGAGGTCCAAGAATAACTCTCGTCCTCTACGGCAATGATGTTGGCTTTGTCTCTGAGCTTCATGCTCAAGAAAGCACCTCTCCAGGCTTCAGTTCCTACTCTGTCACATGCAGGCACTGAATTCCACACCAGAGTGACTCAGGATCTCCAGTGGAGCTCGAGAAAAACGAGGACAGGCTCTTCGGGGCCATCTCTTTCCATCAGCTTTTCAGACTTTTCTGGGAAGTCTCTTATAGCTCATTGGCCCATACTGGGATACACACCCACTCCTCAACCAATCACTGGAGAGAGGGGAGTAGCTAATGACCAATCAGATTTGACCCCTACCCCCGCCCCCCGCCGCCAGGGAGAGGGGCTGGCAGCTCGCTGACCCCACTGTAGTCTGCCCCGCTTTGTGTAGGAAGTCGTGGGTTCTGCTGGACCGCCTTCTCTGAGCCTTAAAAATGGGGGTCCAGGTGTCTTTTTTTATCCAGAAGGTGTCCATGAGGGTTGGTTGTGTTGCCACTGCTCCATGGAGCACCTCAGTGGGAGGATACCTGTCACCATCCAGGGAGCTCGGGCTCCCCAGGTATGGAACCTACCTGAAACGTGCCAAAGCCAGCGGCGAACCTGGAGAGGAAAGAAACACCAGGTGGTAGCATCCAATGAATAAGAGCTGTGGCTGAACTGGGGGAAAAAAAACGTATCTTGCCAAGCACTGTGGCTGCGCCGTTGTTGACTTAAGGCAGGTTTTCATTATAGCGCCAGGTACCCTGCTCTGCCTGCCGGGGCGTCCGCCGCTCAGCTGTCAGCTCCGCTTACCTTCCCGAGAGCTGACAGTTACATGGTGGCACTTTCCCCTGGCGTGTGACCTAACACAGCCACTTTTCTCAAAAGTCGGTAAGTAAATTTGAGGTGCTGAAAGAAATATTGCAATTGAAATAATGCTTTAGGGAACGTTTATAAGCCTTGGAGTGAATTAACGTCTAAAAAAAAAAAAAAAAAGCCGACCCCCCCACCCCCAAGCACAAATACATACTTTTCACATTCCTTTTTAGGCACCAAGGATTTTAACAGCAGTGTAAATCAGATTTTACAGGCCACATATTTCAAGTATGGAGTTCATTAAATGTGTGAAATTTGACGTTGGCTTCAGGGCGTGGCCGGGGTCTCCAGTAATGAATCGCAAATTGTGTTGGGCTTTCTGATCAAGTTCTGACGCTAAGACCCCTGTGGACTTGTACAAACAAAGAGGTGATTTCTCTTCAAGCCGTCTTAAGCCGGGTTCTTCCTGGAGCGCTGCTTCAAGGGAGCCGGTACTAATCGGAGATGTGGCGCTACCATCTTTCTTCAGGCTGGGAAACAGGAGACGTAGTCTTTTCATTGGTTTCTGAGTGGTGTTGAAGCATTTATTAATCCGGTGGCCGTTTACCATGTACCAGGCTCTGTGCTGAGCCCTGAGAATTCAGTGGCAAATGAGACAATGTCTGACCTGGCGGGGTTTGCAGCTTTGGGGGGCAGACAGACATAGAATAATGACTTTCACCAAGAAGTAGGCCATTGCCAGCTGTAAGAGTGCTTTGGAGGAAAAAGCTGGGGTGTCATGAGGCCCAGAGGAGATCCTTTTTTTTTTTTCTGGAGTATTAAGAAAAGACTTTCTGGGAGCCATACTGAAGCTGAGACTTGAAGGATGGGTAGATCTGAGCTAGAGTACTAGTTGGGAATGTGGAATGAGGCAGGGAGCATGCCTTGTACTCAGTTAATTAATGGCTAACTATTTATGGACCACTTGTGCCCTGGATTAGGCCTAATGGTAGAGAGAACGACCTGGAGGTTGTATCAGCTGAGGCTCATGGTTGTAAGCGACAGACGCCTGGTGAGTTGGGAATTTATTGGCTCATGTACATAAAAAGTACAGAATAGTTGGCTTCAGGCGCGGCTGGATCAGGGAGCAAAATGCTATCAGGCAACTCCTGGGCTCTGTTTTGCTTCATTTTTGTGTCTTTCGGCGGCAGAACCTCTCTCCCTGGTGGCCCCACAGCCCGAGATCACATCCCACTTGTCTTCCAATCCCAGCCCAAGGAGTGTCTTCACATCATTAGCTCCAGAAAAAGCTCTAGGTTTGAATCTCCTCAGCTGGTCACACGTCCAGCCCTGAGACAATCTCTGTGGCTGGGAGCACAGAATGCCCTGGCTGGTGGCGCTGGGTCATATGCCATTGAGAGGGCAATGAACTCTGCCTATGCCATAAGAATGAGAATGGAGGTGGCGTGAGTCCCCAAAGAAAAAATTGGAGGTGCTGATATGAAAAGACAGGGTAATAGATGCCACCAGGCATACCTGTCACAGAACCAAGGCTTCAGGTGAGCGAGTCTTGGGGTGCTTTACCAGGTGCAAAGCTACTAAGTGGAGTTTCTGTTCTGCGTCACACACTGCTTAGAAAGAGCCAAGCAAGGACGCCTCCTTGTCATCTCAGTATCTGTCTCTGAGGAGGGATAGGAGATGTATAAATGACCAGAATTCAAGAACAGGTGGTAAGTTCTTTGAGAGCAGTTCAGGGACAGAAAGTAAGGAAATGACCACCGTGGCCTTCTCATGGAAGAGAGACCTGCTTGAGAGATGCCGTGAAGAAGAGTTAGCCTTTCGGTGGGCTGGGCTGTGAGGAGGGCCTTCTAGGTCAAGGAACAGCAAGACTCAGGGCACAGAGGCTGGAAGGTGGGATCTGTCCTGCTCACTGTCCCAGAGACCATTTCCTCAGAAGCACAAGACATGTGGGAAGACACAGGGGTACAGCTGGGAAAGGAAGCTGAAGCCACATTGTTGAATGGTCAGTGATAGGAACTCATGTCAAACCAGTTCGGGCCTAAAAAACAGGTGCATCCAGGGGCTTAAAGACACTTAAAAGGCCACTTCTTCCTGGACCTCACAGCTCGGCTCTCCTCTCTGGTGGTGGCATGCTGGCCCTTAGGCAGCTCCTGACTGCGTCTGGAGAGAGAGTGAAAGAGAGAGAGTTCCAGCCAGGGACTCGGCCGGGCTGACCTGGCTTGGCTCACGTGGCCAGCCCTGAGCCAGCTCCCGTGGCTCCTGTTCAGCAGAAAGCAGCACACACATCGGCCCAGCCTGGGCCACACACCCTCCTGCTGCACCTGCGGCTGTGGGCAGCCCCCAAACCACACGCACTCAAAAGGGGAGATGGGTAACTCCTCCCCGCTCCCTAAGCAAACCGAGAGTGGCGTTATCAGAGGGGGAGAAAGGGCGTGCTGGGAAGCCAAGCAACAGACACCCGTCCCGGGAAGGCTTCACACCACAGTCAGGAGGCTGGAATTTGTTTCCGGAGGCCTTGGGGGGCCACAGAAGGTTGTCGAGCAGGTCAGCGATATTATCCCCTGAGCTGTCCTTGGGGAAGATGCCCTTGCAGGGGCGGTGGCAGAGGGCTTGGCTGGTGCGCAAGGAGGAGAGGCGGGGCGGTGGGGGCAGAGGCTTTTGTGAAGGGTCAGGAGGAAGAGGCTGTAGGTCTGAGGTGGGACAGTGGCTGCCGGAGTGAGGAAGAGACACCCCACGGGAGGGAAGTTGTTGGGATGGGGTGGACGGTGTGCTGGGCATAAGGCAGGGGCCCACGCGCCTGCTGGGCGCTCGGTGGGGGCTGGGTGTTGGGAGCCACCCCCAGGGTGATTTTGGAAGGACGTGACCCCAGGCGAAGACAGGGCTTTGGGAGGAGAACAGAGGGGCCGGTGTCTCTCCCCAAGAGCATTTGGGGGCCAGTTGTGAGTCCCACGGGCATCTGGGCTCTGACTCCGGGGAGGGTGGGTCCATTTTCCACAAAGCTTTCCAGATGTTTGCTTTGTTGGTTTGCTTTATTTATTTATTTATCGTAAGTGGTAACAACAGGGGAGGGGCGCGGGGGCGGGAGGAGGAACAAAACCGGAGTTGAAAGCGAGGAGCCCGTGAGGAGAGGGTCCTGGGAGAGGCCGCGGAGGCTGGCTGCCCGAGGCGGGGCCCTTGCCCCCTGCGCCCCACTGGCTTCCTCTCTTCCCCGACTGGCTGAGGACGACTTGTCCAGTGTCCTTCCCCTTTCCCTGTGTCCAGGCCCTGCAATCCCTCGGGGACAGGGCCCGCCGGGTTTTTAGCCGATCCCAGCTGCAGTGACTCAGATGTCCCCAGGCCTCCCGCCTCTAGCCTCTATCCAGAAGGTGGCCAGCTCCGCCCCTAGTGCCTCCTGCTTGGAAGTGGAATTCCTAGAACGTGGCCTTGGTCTTCACACGCTCCAGGGCTTAGCGGCGGCGTGACCCTGTGTGTGTGACAAAGAGCCTGAGCCTCAGTTTACACTTTTGTACGAGGAGGGCTGCGTCGGCCGGCCTCCTAGAATAACGCCTTTGCTCTACAGGAGGCATTTCCAAATGGGAGGTCGGCAATGGGTCTTGACTTCCATGGGCGATGTCCTTGCTGACAGGAGAGGTCACAGTCCAAGGAGGGCGAGGGAGTGGCCGTGCGACTTTCTGCTGTTGGGCGGCAGGGCTGGTCTGCGAGGGGGGTGGGCCATGGGTACCTCTGCGCCCAGGGAAGGGGATGGGGCTGGGCATCAGTTACCACACTCTTGGGCTCAGATGATTTGAAGCCTGGCCCAAACTGGCCGGGTTGCCAGACAGAACCCAGGACAACCAATTAAATAGGAAGTTCAGTTTAATGACCATCACTTTTTTTAGCTTAAGTGTGTTCTATGCAATATTTTGGACATACGCTAAAAATGATTCAGTTTCTCTGAAATGCAAATTTAACCCATGCCCTCTGCAACCTTACAACTGATGTAAGAGACAGAGTTTATCATCGAAAGTCCAGGGGGCGGACTGCAGGCTCATTTGGATTCAGGGGTTCAGACATCAGGGGTGCTCTCCCCTCCCCCTGCCCTCTGCTTTTGCCCCACCCACTCAACTCCCGCTTGCCCCACGTGTTGTGGCCGCATCCTTCCACCTTCATTTCCAGCAGGAAAGAGCCAGTCTGCCCAGAGCCCAGCTGAAGGCTCCTTCTATGACACCGGCCCTAACTCAGTCACGGACTCATGCTGGAGCCAATCACAGTGGTTGGGGAATTCCATGTGCTGATTGGCTTAGGCCTTGATCACATGACATCTCTCTCCCTCCCCTGCTCCTGTCCTCTTTCTCCCATCTTTCATTTGTATATAAAGACATTTTATTATTATTTCGCTATATAACATCCAGATTGCATTTTTAAAATTTTATCTTATTTTTTAAAATAGTATATTTCAATTACAGTTTCCATTCAGTATTATTTTGTATCAATTTCAGGTGCACAGCATAGCAGTGCAGCCTAGCATTAGATAATCATAAACTTTACAAAGTGGTCCCCCCGGTATTTCCAGTCCCCACTTGGCGCCCTACATAGTTATTACTAATTATTGACCATATTTCCTGTGCTGTACTTCACATCCGCATGACTATTTTGTAAGAAAGGCAAAGGGATTAAGAAGTACAAATTGTATTTTTTCAAATGGTTTATGAAGCACAGGGTAATATTTTTCTTTGAGTCCTGAGAACTTCAGTATCACTGGTCTTCGGGAGAATCTGCTTTCTGACAACGTCTGGGCTCTGTCCCTGTCAATACCAATGACACTTATGAGCAAAGAGCATTTTGCTGGGTTTTCCTATCATGGGCCCTTGTTCAAGACATTCGCCTTTTTCTTTTAATTGCGTGTTCAGTGTGTGGCCACATGTTTCTTCATTATTACATAGAGGACCTGCTAGAGCGATAGGTTTCCTGCGGTTGTGTGGGATCCCCACGCAAAGGTGGGTCGCGTCCAGCATCCTGCCGTCCAAGGGTGGTACAAGCTCTACTTTGCAGTTATACTCGCCTGGAAGAGAAGAATATGTAGATTTATGACGCACACTGGAAATAAATGTCTTTCGGTTGTTCTCTTCAATGTCACCGATTTTACTTGGCTACTATGGCCAAGGTGAACCAAGATGCTTATTGGGTGGCATGAAAAGAAAGTCTTGAAGAGAAACTGCTTTTAAAATCTGCTCCTTGGCACAGCAATTTCTATCTGTTCACAGCAACTGACGACAAGCCTGCCATCTTGTCTCCACATGACCCAAATTTAGCCAGGGACTGGAGCCCCTCCAGGTGGATAGCCCGAGAGTGAAGAAGAGTGGCACTCTTCGCTATCCTGGGTCCGGGTGAAGTCCCAGCTCTGGCTGACCCCTGGCCCGCCCTGACAGTGCCGCTCTTGATTTCCTCTGAGGGACCAGTGACCACTGCATGTGGAGGGTTCCATCCTACCTGGCAGGACTCAGGGATGACATGGCCCCCAGCCTGCGCTGCACGGGGCCAGCTATAAGGGAGGAGAAGAAAGGTCAGAAAAAGGAAAGGAACCATCTGCAGAGCCTCTACATGGTCTGTTGGCTCCGGGCTGGGGTCTTCAAATAGCTGGTCTCTCTTCCTCACAGCTGATGCGTGAGCGTGATCATTTCTGTGCCACACATAAGAAAACTGAGTGTGTCACTTAGGACACTTGTGGCTGCAAGTCATGCAAAACTGGCTTACACCTAAAGGAAGGGTGCTTCCGTGGTAATGTGGGCTTCAGGAACTGTGTGATCAAGGCGCTGGTTCCATTGCTCTGCATTTCCCTTGGTTTGTCCATATCTTTTTTCATGGTAGTGAGGTGGCTGCTCCCAGCAGCTGGGACATTGGGAGTATTTCCAGATTTAGGATGCCAATGGGTGGCATAGGAGACATTGCAAGTGAAAAAAAAAACCAATTCTAAGTGAAAAAGAGGTGTTTTCATGTGAGTGGGAAGGAAGGAGGGAAGAAAGGAGGACGTAGATAAATGTAGTTCATGGAATACAACCACTCCCCGAGGCGTACTACCGTCTCCTGCTCCGTGGGACTGGGTTCTGTTTGAGGATTCTCTTCTCGATTCCCCAGCTCCGGCTTCCAGACATGAAAGCGTGGGCTGCACAAGGGACAATTTCTTCTAAAGAAATGTAGAATGGTTCCCAAATGGGGTAGACCGAGGAATCGCTCACATCTGCCTGCTGCTGGGAGAAATTGTCATGCGTATGTATGCGTTGGGGCTGCACCAGTTTGGGGGTAAAAAATTGAGAACCTGGGTCTGTTTGGCCCTGAAAGTGGGTACATCTAAAATAATATGAAGCTCTTAGTTTTTCTCTAGAGCTGGGATCCACAAACTTTGTAAAGGGCCAGATAGTTGATATTTTCAGCTTTGCAGACCATACGGTCTCTCCCGCAACTCAGTTGTACCACTGCCATTTTATCATGAAAACAGCCTTAGACACTCCATAAACAAATGTGCATGGCTGCATTCCAATAAAACTTTATTTATAAAAACAGGCAGTGGGCCCGATTTGGTAATAGTTTGTCAACCCCTGATCTAGACCAAAGAAATTGTAGGAACAGTTAGTACCCTGAGTCAGGAAGCTGGTATTTTTTAAAGTCAACTTTGCTAAGTTGTAATTTACATATAATGAAATGCACATTTTAAGTGTACAGCTCAGTCGGTTTTGACCACCAGTCCAATCAAAATGCAGAACCTCTTCATTGCCTTTTGCACTTGACCTCCCATCCTCCACCCAGCCCGTGGTTGGTCTGACTGCTATCTTCCAGATTAGTCTGGACTGTTCCAGCATTTCACATAAACGGACTCCTGCCTTGTCCTCTTTCGGGCTCGGGAACCAGTGTGAGGCCCTGCAGGTCTGCTTAGAGACTCTATCTGGTCACTGTCATGATTTTAAGCTGTTTTTGTGAGTTCTTTGGCACACGGCCCTTCAACAGGAGAAGGTGGGGCCTAATTCCTTTGCCCTGGAATGTGGGCTGGACTTAGCGAGTCTTATCAAGGGAGGTGATGGACGTGACAAAAGTGGCCTCTGCGATCGGTCACAGCCTCGGGTTCTGCCCAGTTCCGTCTCTTCACTCACTCACCCCGAGGAAAGCCACTGGCCATGCCGTGAGGACGCACAAGGAGCCCCGAAGGAAAGGTCCGTGTGGGAGGAGCAAGTGTCGACTGCTTTAACCATTGTTTGGCGGTTAGCACGTCTCCTCTGCGCAGCGTTCTCTTCTAAGCGCGTGCCTTATGTTGGCTTCCACTGTGTCCCCATTTTGCAGGTGAGGAACTGATTCCCTGAAAGGTTGAGTCGCTGCCCAAGGTCCCATGGGCAGCAAGCGGTGGAGCTGAATTGGGACCCAGAGCCCACAGCCTTCGCCACTGCGCCATACGCACCCCTCTCCTCTCTGTTCTTACCTGTCCCCAGGAAGACATCTCCCATGGCACCTGTGGGTCTCCCTGCTTCCGCATCTGTCACTCTGCAAAGTCTTGTTCCTCTAGGCAAGACACTGTCCTTTCTGTCTGTGTGGAGCTGGGCCCAGAGCGGGACCTCAATAAGTGTGTGCTGATCAACAGACTGGCTGACTGGAGGGAGGGCTGGATGTGCTGGCCTGGAAGCAGGAAAGCCCGGGGATCCTGAACGGCGGAGGCACTGCCTTCTCTCTGTCCTCCCAGCAGAGGCGGCAGCCCAGAGCCTGCCCCCCGTGCCCCTGATCAGGGCTCCGGGCACAGAGAGCCCCAGAAGAAGAGCACAGCTCCCCTGCTCTGTGGCCCAGACCCGGGAGGAGCTGTATTTACCTTGGAAGGCAGACCTCTTTTGTAACACTCACTTATTGTTGCCAGGAGCCCAAAAATACTTTTATTAATGGAAAAACAGGGATGGCTCCACAAAGAAATATTTTGACAAGCCCGGAGGAGCCAGCAGGAGGGTTCAGAGCATATCCTCAGGAAGCTTGGGTTTCTTATCTCCTGGGGAGCCCGCTGGGGGAAAAGGGCCGCACGCTTCTCCCGGCAGGGCACCTGCCCGGGGTCCGTGTGGCGCTCCCAGGCCTGCCTTCCTGGGCTGGATTGTGCCGAGGTGGCTTTCTGCGACATGGCCGGGTCCACGCCCTGCTCCAGGTTACCGCCCCATGCAGGTGTTCCCCCTCATGACCATTTCCTCTCGTGGCCAAGGAAGGCTTCTTCCTCCAGTTGTCTTACGGAGCTCCCGGGCGCCTACCAGTGCCTGCTGGGAGAGGGAGCTTCCAGTGTGTTCTTCCTCAAGACCAAATGGCTCAGGTAAGGATAAGGGGTGACCCCTTGCCACTGTGCTCAGGGAGCCCGAGGCTCCCTGATACATGCCAGGGGCTATTTTAAGCACCCTTGCACGTGCTAACTCCTCAGAACAGCTCTCGCATTGGGCACGACTACACCTATTTTGCTGATAAGGAAAATGAGACACACAGAGACCACAGACCGCGGGAGAGGCAGAACTGGGATTGGTACCCAGGCCAGAGGGCTCCGGAGCCTGCATCTGAACCCCACCGACAGCTGGCCGCCTTTCTGGAGGGCCTATCTGCTCATGCTGCTCGATGGCTCTCTACTTGATGTCCTTGCACTCTTAAAATAAAATCCCTATTGGTTAGGACACAAGTTTCGCTGTTGTACTGAAGATTCCCAAGTAGCAGTGGCTTAAACAAGTTAAATATTTATTTTTCTCTTACAAAAGACCTGGGTAGTCGATCAAGGGTTGATATGGAGGCCCCATGATCCTTAGGGAGCTCATGTCCATTTACCTGACAGCTTTGTCTTGATTAGCACATTTTCTATCTTGTGGCCCAAAGTGGCTGCTCGTGCTCCAACCATCTAGTCTCCATTTTTAGCAGGAGCAGGAGAAGGGGAAGTGGAGAGTATGTCCTGTCTCTTTAAGGATTTGATTCCAGGCTCTTCTACCATGTGACCTAGGACAAGTCATTTAACTGCTTTTGTTATCTTTGTAAAGGGAAAATATTTGAACTTCTCTTAAAGGTTATGAGGATTAGTTGAGTTAATATTGTCAAACACTTGTACTAGGGCGACATGCAAGCACTCAGTACCTTTTAGCAACTATTATTATGGATGCCGTTTAGATGACACTGTTCCTGCGGGCTCCCATTCCCACCCCCTCCGCGAGCAGGTTACGTTGCCCTCCCGTGGGTTTGGGGTCTCCCAAGCCTCTCCCACGGTAGCCAGGAACTCTGCTTTGTTATGCATGTTGACCTCTCTTGTCCCCACTGGATGGAAAGCTCCCCGCAGAAGCGCATTGTCTGTCTTGTTTTCCTGCCATACTCTGCCAGCAGCAAGTTCAGGGCTACATGGCAGGTGCCCAGAAAACTTGTCAAATGAATGAAGGAATGAATATTTCCAGTGCCCATGGGCCCACTACCATAGAGGATGCTTCCTCAGGGCCTTTGCACATGCTGTTCCCTCTGCTTTTTAATGCATTTCCCCTGCTATCTGTTCGTGATACCTCATTCAGTTCTGCTCACTGTCACCTCCTCAGTGAAGCCTTCCCTGACCATCCTGGCTAAAACAGGCTCCTCCCCCATCCCCTTCTATCTTCTTGCTCCACTTTGTTTTTCTCTTGGCACGTATCGCCACTCAACGGCGTCGTCTGTATTTCCGCATTCACTCTTGACCTCCCCCACTGGACCGTAAGCTCCAGAAGGGCTGCATATCACCTTTATTACTCACGGCTGCATCCCAGCGCCCAGATCATTGCAGGCGCTTGGCAGTGTTTGTTGAATGAACAAAGCAACAAGATAGATCATTTGATTTTTAAAATACAAGGGGAAAAATTCTAGTTATATGCACCCCAGCTCTCCTTTTAACAAAAGAAGGTTTGGCCTCAGCCATTGTGGCTCAGTCGGTTAGAGTGTTGTCTCCACCCCAGGTGGCGGGTTCAATTTCTGGCCAGGCCACATACCTGGGTTGCAGATTTGGTTCCCCAGACAGGGCGCGTGGGAGAGTCAACCGATCCATACTTTCCTTTCACATCGATGCCCCTCTCCCTCTCCCTCCCTCCCTCCCTCCCTTCCTCCCTTCCCCTCTCTCTAAAATCAATAAGCATGTCCTCAGGTGAGGAAATATGAAAGAAGGCCTAATGTTTGGAGCTTAGCTCTCAGAATAGTGCAAATGAGATAAACCATTTCTGCCCCAGCTCCTTTTTTTTTCTTCTGCCACAGAAGGAGAAAGGCAAGCCAAGCCGATTGTAGCTTCCAGAGCCAAAAGCCAATTCCCTCTCACTCCACGTCAGCACTCCAGCTTCTAGGAAAATCTTCCCCATCTCTGAGGGCCGGGGGCATGCCGAGGGCTGCCGCTGGCCTCTGGTCACATCCCCGGTCGGCAGTGTGGAGCAGTGGGGGGGCGTTGAGGGGGCCGGGGGGGAGTCCCACAGAGGGGCAGGCTCTCTGTGGAAACTTGCTGTCAGCAGCCTGATCAGCTGGCAGGGAACGACCGAGGTTCTCTCCAAATGCCTTGGAAACCTCCCCGTTGGGTCACATTCCGGCCTGGGGGACCCTGGGATTACCAGGGCTCTCGGTGGCCGCCAGCGCCTGATTGGGAGGTAGCAAGATTCAGCACTTCTGAGTTGGAAAAAGTGGTACTGGGTATTATTTTGGGAACAGGCAGTCGTAAGAACCTCCAAGAGCAGATCGGGAGGCTATTAAAAGCAAGACAATGTATTTTGACATGAACCAGGCCAGGGAGACACCTCGCTCCCTGCCACAACCGCGGAACTGGGAGTTCTTTCCCGATGAGGTGAGCCTTTCCGTCTCTTGGAGACGGGGAAGCCTCTCCAGCTGCCCGGCCATCGCCCCGTCCCTTCTGCCCTGGCGACCCCAGCTGAGCAGCATGTCCACCTCCCCGGCTTGGGAAAGGTGAGGGTCCTGGGCAACCAGGTAGAAGCGGCCAGATAGCCACGCCCGCCTGCCATGGTTCATTGAACAAACGTCCGTCCGGAGGACCTAGGAGCCAGGCTGCCTCTGTCCAAGTTCGCATTCTCTCTGCCACTTGCCATTCGGCGCCTGGGGGTCTCTCTCTGTGCCTGCCCTTCCTCACCCACAAAATGAGGACAATAGTAGCCTTCACCCGCAGAGCTGTCAGGAGGACTGAATGTGTTAGCACATGCAGCGGGCTCGGGAGAGCGCGTGTCACGGAGTCCCCACTCGGTAGACATTCGATAGGATTGTTTTCTGAGCACCCCCCACTTCCAGACATCCCTCCAAATGCCGAGCAACACAGGCATGCCCCATTTTCCTAGTCTAGTGGGGAGATGAGTCAGAACCAAGGCCACAAACAGATGAGGCAATTTCATGGTCTGTTATTCATTCAGCAAACGTTTCAGAGGTCCAGCCATGAGCTGGGCTTCATTCTAGGTGCTGAGAACACAGCAATGGAGAAAGCAAAGCTCCTGCCCTCGTAGAGTTTATTTTTTAGTTGTGAGGCAGGGGCGACACATAGCACACAATGTATATATAGTTTATCGATGAGGTTAAATGTTATAGAGCAACACAACAGGGCGTTGCAACGGAGATTTGCGGGGCGAGGTTCAGCTTCAGGGCCAGGAAGCCTGTTTCGGAGCTGAGGGTCATGGAAGGACACTTTCTGAGGATGACCTTTGAATTAAGGTCAAGAGGATGAAAGAACCAGCCATGAGCAGTCATGGGACAAAGCGGGAAGGAAGTTCACAGCCCACAGGTGGGACCAAGGACAGGGAAGGGCAGGAGGCTGGAGCGGGGGAGCAAATGGGAGAAGAAGGGGGATGAGGTTGGGCAGATGGGCGGGGCTGGGCCTCGCAGGCCATGGTGTTATCTGTTGTTCCCTCCGAACGTAGTGGCTTAAAGGCACAGAGTGTATGATCTCGCAGTTTCTGCGGGTCAGGAGCACCTTAACTGGGTGATGGGGTTGCATCACCTGAAGCCTGGCTGTTGGCAGGAGGCCTCAGTTCCTCCCCACGGGGGCCTCTCCAAAGGGCTGCTTGAGTGTCCTCACAGCATGGTGGCTGGCTGCCCCCGGAGCCAGCGACCGAGGAAGCAAGGAAGGAGCCCAGAAGTCACACCTTTGGACAATGGGCTTCTGTTGCACACGGTGGGAGGAGACTGCACAAGGGCGGGAGGACCCGGGGCGGCTCAGACGGCCCTGGCGAGTATTTGAATTTTATCTAAAGGGGTGGGAACCTCTGCATTGGCATCTGTGGTCGGTCTGGGTACTTGCATCGCTGCTGTGTGCACAGGCAAGCTGCTCGTCATTTTGGTGCCATTACCGAGTGCTTGCTGTATACCAGGCACCGCACTGGGGCTTTATTAGCCGCAGTGCCATCTGCTCTTCCTGTCTCCCTAAGGGGCAGGTGTAACCCCATTTTACCCACGGAGAGGCTGGGGCTTCCTCAGAGAAGCGTTGCCCAAGGCAAGACCCGGAGCCAGGGCAGCCACCCACGTCAAGAGGGAAGCAAGGGGACGGGGGAGAGGGAGAAGTTGTGTTGGGCAAGGCCCAGCACGGAGGAAGGATGCAGAATGTGGGGGCTCTGAGCATTTCTGGAGGGCACGAACACAGAGTTCAAGGACGTAAGAGGTGAGAGGAGGCTGGAAGGGGCGGGGTAGACTTGATAGGTCTTTGCAGGTCACATCTGGGATTGTGGACTGTACCCTGAAGTCTGTCATAACCCCGTGGAGGATTTTAAGCAGGGGGAAGGACATGATCCGATATGCCCCTTAGAATTTAGAGTTTAGGAAAGACCATGAAGGACAGGGTAGGCCTAAGTTGGGGGTGTGCAAGAGAGAAGCCGAGAGAGCAGCTAGGGAGCCGCGGTATTCCCAGGAGGGAGGTGGGGGTGGGGGGTGGGGGGCGTTGCCAAGGCCTGTCATGCAGGGAGGAAGAGAGTTGGATGGGTTCAAGGGGTTTTTAGGAGGGAAGATGGCAGAGGGAGGAGAGGACAGAGCCAAGGATGGTTCCTGGCTGAGGCAGCCGGAAGGGTGGAGTCAACGCTCATCAGGCCGCACCGACCACCCTCTGTGGTGTCTCCAGCGCTCACGGTCCCTTTGGACAGTTCCTGCTGCTGCTGTCCTCCACTGCGGCTCCCTCGGCACTGTGGTGGCCTTGTCAACCAAGCAGAAGTCAAGGCCCATGTCTTCTAGAGTCCCCATCCCATTCTTGCCACTCAGCCAGAGCAAAGCACATGGAATAGGCCAGTAAATGGATAGGTGTTTGATGGGGAGCTTCCAAAAGCAATGAGATGGCATGTGAGAGGCAGTGTAGCCTAGTAGGTAAGAACATGAGCTCTAGAGCCATGTGGCCAGGGTTCAATTCCCACCTCTGCCACTTCCTGGCTGTGCAACCTGGGGCAGGCTACATAACCTCTCTGTGCTACAGTTTCCTTCTCAGTAAAATGATGACCGCAGGGTTGCTGTGAGGGTGCAGTGAGCTTATGCTTGCCACACAGCCAGCGCTAAGGAATGTTCACTGTGACAGATAGATCGACAAAGGCATACCTCATTTTATTGTGCTTTGCTTTGTTGTACTCCACAGATGTTGTGTAATTTTTTTGTTTTTTAAACTGAAGGCAAGACCCTCTACTAGCAAAAAGATTACAGCTCGCTTTATTGTGACACTTGCCTCACTGAGGTGGCCTGGACCCGAACCTGCAACATCTTCAAGGGATGCCTATGAATCTCACATTTCTGGTCTGCATCCGCCTGTGTCTGCCTTACTTTCTGTGTTGGAGACACGTGGAAGTCCAGAACGATTCTCAGCTGCTGTCTGCCTTTCAGCCAGGAAGCGGCTGGCGGTCAAGGTGACCGACAGGTAGAGGTGACATTTGGGTTATAAATGCAGCCAGAGGACCAATGAGGTGCCCTTTCAAACATTCCCGGCTTTGAATCGGTTGCACGGGCGGCAGCAGCAAGCGGTGTCTCAGCAGAAATACCTGCGTTTCTTATTTCTGAGACTGTCGGAGGGAAGAGGATCTAATAAAAGACTTCCCCGGTGATTCAAGGTCTCCGGCAGCCCAGATGTCTTGCAGTCTCCCTGGGCCTTTCTCACCAGGGCCACCTGGATGCCTTCTATTTGCTTTGATTCAGCTTCTCTTTCGCTTTTTCCTTCGATGCTGGCCCATTCCCACCCCAGCTGAGAGCCTCTATTTTGGGGACTTTTCGTGGATAATTGAGTGGGCAGAAGCTCTCCACCCACCCCCCTTGGAGCATCCTTAAAAAAAAAAAAAAAGGGAGAGTGCTCGAGAGAAGTGAAAAACAGTGGGTGGTTCAGTTCAAAAGGACAAAATATTTCTTGCCCTGGCACTGGGAGAGGAAAGAAATTGTCTGAGGCACCGAAGAATGGCTAAACTAAGAAGCCGAAAGCTGCAGCCCATAAGGGCAAATTAGGTGACTCAGCTGAGACTCCCCCAGCTCCAGTCCTTATGTAGCATTAATGTGCTTTAAAAGGGAAAAATGCTTAACTGTGACAAAGAGCGGGCTCTATAAAAATGTGGCTTAATGCTGATTCTACCGAGTTCCAACAGGCGGCCCCTCCAGGCAGTGCCAGGCACCTGCGGGGATCGCGACTGGCCTCCGAGGCCTGAACCTGGGTGGGACCGAGTCTAAAATTATCCCCGATAATGAGTCTGGCAGAGGAGGGCCCAGCGCGCTCATTTCCTGCCTCGGTCCTGGCCTCCAAGACCTCCGCGCCCGGGGAGGCCTCTGGGAGGCAGGGCCAGGGACATGGGCTTTGTTGCCAAACAGAGTTGGGTTCGAGTCTGAGCTGGTTGTGTGGACAGGAACCCGTGGAGCTTCAGTTTGCTCATCCATGAGCAGGGCTCTCAGCGTGGAGCCCGGTGGGAGGGCAGGATGGACTCGATCGTGCAGAGACTGGCCTCATGCCCCGGACGTGGCAACTGTTAAGTAAAGGGAGGAATGGAGGTGAAGGGCATGGACCGCAGGGCCTGCCAGTCTTCCTCCTGGCTTCATCACCTCTCACTCCTTGAGTGTGGGAAGCTTCTTAAATCTTCATGGACATTTTCGGCACTTATTGTATGCCTCACTGTTCCTAGCCTCACGTCGTTCCCTCAGCTCTGTGGAAGGCACTGATAGTGTACCCATTTCACAGAGTGGGTAACTGATCCCGTGGCAGAAACGAGAATCTGATTCTAGAGTCTGTGCTTGACCCTACCTCTCAGGCCGCCTAACTCATATTACCTGATAGAACTTTCTACAACGATGGGAATGGTCTAGTCTACACTGTCCAACTCGGTAGCCACTAGCCGCAGGTGGCTTTCGAGCAGGTGAAATGTGGCTCATGCAACCAAAGAACTGCCTCCTACGTTTTATTTTAAATTACGGCAGCCGCCTGTGGCTCGTGGCTGCCACATTGGGGAGCATAGGGAGGTGGCTCTCAGCGTGAGTGTATTACCCTGCAGAGGTCAAGGGCAGGGGTTTATAGATGACTGGCTGAGGGTCTGGCATGTAGTAGGTGCTGAGTTAGCGGGCGCTCTTCATAGCAGTGCTAAGCAGCGAGGTCGTCTGCCGAGCTCAATGGTTCTAGGCTCGCAGCACTAGAAGGAAGTGGAGCGCTGAGCTTCATTCACATGCCTTGGATGACCAACTTGTCCCAGCCTGCCTGAGAATTGCCCAGTTTTAAAACTGAAGTCCTGCAGCCTGGGAACCTCCTCGATTCCAGGCAACCTGGGGTGGTTGGCCAGCTGGTTCCGGCCCCAGTTGAGGGGAGACAGAGTCCTCAGTGAATGGGGCTCCCTTGGGAGGCTCCCTGAGAAGAAAATCCTCCCTGGTTTCACAGGCTGCCGTCTAGTATGTGTCGAGAAAAGCAACAGGCAAACTGTCTGCCTTCTAGGAGGCCTCAGTTTCCTTTTCAGAAAGTTGGGGGGAAGGTCCACCCTGCTTGCAGGTGGCCGCAAGGAGTTCAAAGTACAAGGCTCGGAGCTCGGTGGGTGGGCAGATAAGGCTGCTCGTTTGGGGGAAGAGCAGTAGTAAGCTGTACTGTTGGTTGAGCCAGGCTTCGAGGTGAGGTGGGTGGGCTTTTCCCAGTCACTCTCTGTGGGACAGTGTCTGAGAGCCCAGCGAGGCTGCTGTGGGCAGAAGCACGGAATGCAGAGAGGGCCCCCAGATGGAACCAGGTCCTCTGAGGTCTCTTAAAGTTCAAGTCTCTCTGTAAGATTGTGTGTGTGAGTTGGGGGGGCGGTGGGGGGTGTTTGCTGATGAGTCACCAGTTTTGATGCAACCCCAAGTTTTATCAGAGCTCACAAGAATATCTGAAATAGCCATTTTCAAAGCTGGCTTTATCTATGGGCCCCAACTTTCCCACCCTGCATGCAGACCAAGAGGCAAACCTAGGCTGAGTTTAGAAGGAGCATCTTGACAGTTGGGTTTCTCTCCCTCTTCCCACCGGCCTTCTGGGGTCTGTGGCCCATTGACGGGAGCCACGCGTGGCCTCCTGCGGACCGTATTTTGGAGACCGTGCAAAGTTCATGACATCCCTTCCCTTTATTTTCCTGTGTATTCAGAGCATGTGTAAACACTTGGGTTGCCTGGTTTCGGCGTCTCTTTGGCCATCGCATTATTGCTGGAGCCTCTGAGCATCACTGGAAACCTTAGGTTTTCTAAATGAATCTAAAAATATACTCTTTGAAAAAAAAAATCTTGGAGTGGGACAGAGTTGACACAAGGCACCGGTTATTTATTTCTTTTGCCTCCTCCCCCTCGACCTCCCCATCCCCCCTCCTCCTCCTCTTCCTCCTCCTTTCCCCTGAATACAAAAAAAATCTGGGCAGCTAGAGGTCCCCAGGGACAGGGAAGGGCCCCTGGGTCAGTGTCCGCGCGACCACCTGGGGCGTTGGTGTGAGCCCTGGGCAGCTTTCCCTGGGAGGTGCCCACTTGGAAAATGGGGGGCTTGGGAGCCTCGGCATGATTTATTAAAAGCTGCGGCGGGCGAGGGAAGGCGGTGGCTGGGGCAACCCTTGCAAACAGCCGCTGGGAGCTCCTGCAAGGCCGACTTGGACACTCGCACGCCCCCACCCCCTTCTCCTCTCCGGCGCCCGCATCACTCCCTCTCCCTGACTTTTCTCCTGAACAATCAGGGACTTGTGCTGGCGGCCGAGGGAGCCACGGAGCTGGCTGGCCGCGGAGGAGGCGACGTCATGGATTCCTGAGTGTGAAGTTTGCAGGAAAGCCCTTAGTTTTGGAGATGGACGGGATCCAGTGGTTTCCATGGTGCTGGATAAACAGGAGGAAACAGTGAGGGAATCCCGTTATTTTACTGCATTGAAAGCCTATAAACACGGAGCGCCGGGAAGGAAGTCGCGTTCCCTCTCGAGTAAGCCGAGCGCCGAGCCGCGCCGACTCCAACGCGCCGGCAGCCGGAGCCGGGAGCCGGGAGCGGGAGGCGCGCAGCTCCCGGGCCGCTCGCAGGCTCCTCGGCCAGGGCAGCCCCGCGAGCATGCTTTAGAGGACGGCGCCCCCTTGGCTCCTGGTCTCCAAAAACAGAGCTCCTCTCACACGGCGCGCCAAGCCCCCATCCCCTCCAGATGCAGAGGCAGGCTGCGTTCAGGCTGGGGCACTGCCATCCCCTCCGCATCATGGGGTCTGTGGACCAAGGTAACTGCCTCGCCCTCCCTCTACTTCGGCCGGTTCCTCCTCCCGCTTTCCACCCCTTCTCTTCTGCTCCTTCTCTCGGGCAGCGCTTTGGGCTCCTGGCTGAGTCGCGGGGAGGCCCGGGGACTCGGGTTTCCCAGGGCGCACAGGTAGAGCGGCCAGGAGGAGAGGCGCCCTCGCCCCGGCCCGGGAGGGGAGCCGGGGAGCGACTGGAGCCGGGGCAGTGCAGCGTCCCACGGCGGGATTCCCTAGGCGAGGCTGTCACAGGATTTTCCCCTCCGTAGGACACCGGGAGTCTCTCGCTACTAACCGCTGGCTGCTTAACCGTTTCAGCACTTGGCTTTTGACAGCAGATGCTTTCCAGCTATATTATTATTGTTAATTATTATTATTATTATATCATCTAGCGTTTCGTTTTAGGATGACAGGTTTGATCTTTTACTATATAGCAGAAGTATAGTCACGAAGACTTGGCTTTTGAACGGTTACAGCAGCAGATGCTCTGGGACATTTAAACAATTTCCTCCCCCCCTCCCGCCCCCCCTTTTTTTGATGTGCCTGGTGGATACAGTCCCCGGCTCCCCCTTTAAAGTGCAGTGTACCATCAGTTTGTTTTGCGATCTGATTACACTCTGCTTTCTGTATTTCTGCCTCTTTTTTCCTCCTCTTGGATTTAGCCCTGGAATCATACTACTTGGATCTGACGGGAGGGGCTTAACGTATAAGAATATGATATGGAAACCTCCCATCTGGTGGGGACGGTAGAGGGCTTCAGGCTGCACACCAAAGCGTTGGGCTTTAAGAGTGGAAGCCAGGCCACGTGATGTGCTTTTTCGGAGGCCAGCCCTGCCTGCGGTGGGGGCACTGCCCAGAGGGCAGCGCTGCAAGAGTTAAGTGAAATAAATATGCGTAGGAGGAGTCAGCCTGGTGTCATAAAATCAGAGTTGAATGTAGGTTTTGTGCTCTGCGTGGCTGATTAAAGTTCTGGGGGGGAAGAAATGACAATTTCAGTAAATAAACCTGAGGGGCTTTTTTTTTTTCTTTTCTTTTTTGAAAACCAGAGCAAGGCCAAATGCCTTGGGTTAGGTGAATGGTGTGCTTTGCGCAGCAGACCTCAGTGACACGCATTTTTAGCTGAGTTGCGCTTTTGAAAGCAAGACGCTGCCAGCGCGTTGAACGTTTTAGCTGGTACCAGTTTATCCTGTCCTCTGCAAGTGGTCAAGCATGTGCTATAATGGCAAAAACAAAACAAAACAAAACAAAAAAAACTAATAATGCACCACCTGTAAACGCGACGCTCTCAGACAGGTAACAGATAGATTCAGGACACGAATGGGTTTTTTCCTGTCATGCGTACGGACAGTGGTTGGTGTTGCGGTGGTGGGGGTGGGGGCAGCGACCAATGCCAAGGGCAGCTCTCTTCAGAAAGGAAAGACAAAGAGAGAAAGTGAGTGAGCGAGCTTGGAAGAGAAACTGGGCTTCTGTCGGACTCTGTGATCTAACACAAGCCTCACATTTTATTGGAGCTGCTCCGCCCCTGCTCCGGGTTGACGAACTGGCCCTTCGGTCAAGGTGTCGGAGCTTGCGTACCTTGAGTGTGCACATGCATTTCCTACCCCCCCCAGTCCACGCTGGTGTGTGCAGGGATTGTGAGGACGTGCGTGCCAGTGCGTGTGTACACATGTGGGAGACAGGGCACCACATTGTTCCCAGCGAACCGCACTTGGCATACCCAGGCAGCTGGGCACACAGAATGCAGTTCCAGGCATCAAAGAGCTGGCGTCAGAAACACTTCGGCCATGCCCTGCAGAGGGAAAAGCGAATGCCCCTTTAAACGCAGCCACCATGTGAGCACGGGGACAGACCTGGAGTGTGCATGCAGACGGGTGGGGCCGTGAATAGCGAATAGAAATATTTGCATGGTAGGAAAATCCTGACCTTGCTGTGCAGCTTTGGGTCAAGGCCCTGGGAAGAACTGAAGATCTGAGAGAGGTGTGTTCCGTTTTATCTGAAATGGGATGATGGAAAGTATTTCAGGGATAAACAGACCCAGAGTGAGCTCTGCTCACTCCCAGGCTGGGCCTCTCTCCCTTCTGTGTGGATGAGAGTTTCTGTTTGGCCACATCACACTGTGTGATCTTGGGTAAGTGCCTTAACCTCTCTGTGCCTTGATGTCTGCATCTGTACAGCGGGGCTGCTACTAAAGACCCCTTTAAAGGGTTGCTGTGAGATTCAGTGAGGTCCCATATATAGAGAACAGTGCCATGCTCACAGTCCACACTCAAAACACGTTAGCTGCATTCCTATTAAAGTTGCAAAACAATAACTTAGGTCGATACTGCATTTTGCAACAAAAATTTTGGTGAAGTGCTGTAACACTTCAGACCTCCGCAGGTACTTTTTAACACCCTGAGGCTTCACGGTGAGACAGGTTGCGCTCAGATCATGGCTCCCAAGCCTCAGTTTCCTCATCAGCAAAAGGGGAATATGATCGCTGACCTCCTAGCATTGTCATGAACAGCCAATGAAATCACGCTCATAAAACCGCTCCTGTCTGGGCTTCGCCTGTTGTTGTTCTCTGATGACTGAGGACGGGGAGAGCCGGCCTTGCCCAAGGTCACATGGCGCATTAGCAGCATAATGCCTGGCACCCAGGGGCTCTGCTCTGCCCCTGGGGGTGAGGGCGCAAGTACACAGAGCTGAGGGCACAAGTGTCTGTAAGTATTGAGTCTTTAATTGCCAGGGCGAGCGTCTCCTTAAGCTGTGTAATCCTCGTCGCCTGCACAGAGGAGGGCAGTGAGGCACAGAGAGGTGCAGTACCTGGCCCAGGGTTACCCAGCAGACAGGTGCTGAGGCCGCCATTTGAGCCCAGGCCCTTGAGCATCTGCCCTGCTCTGTCTGGAACTCACTAACGTCATCCTGGTTTTTACACCCCTCGACAGAGGAGCCGACTGAGGGGGTCCGCACCTGGATCCCGGGACCTTCCCCTTCACCACATCGTTTTCTGCCAGAGCCTGGAAGGGGAGGAAACCAGAGTGGCAGGAGGTGGAGGGTGGCAGCAGCATCATTAAAAGTGGGCAGACTGGGGCAGCTGCTGATTGGTCCTGAGCCCGAGTGATTCAGGGCAGGCTCCTCCCCTCGCCTAAGGGAAATGAAAGGACACTGTTTCTACATCTCCCGGAGGGAACAAAGTCCCCAGGTGGCCCGGAGGCCAGCCCTGCTTTCCGTTTCTGCACAGAATGGGGACTCCTCACCCCTAAGAGCCCTCCCAATCTCTCTTCCTTTTCTCAGACCTTCAAAAAGAAGCCCCCTGACTACCTTTATTAAAAACTTTTCCCTGCAGACAGGGGCCAGGCCTCCTGTCCTTGGGAGCCTCCAATGGGTTCTGGGTCATAGTTCTACACCCAGGATGTCAACAGCTTGAGTTCTGGGTGAGAGGTTCCAACCCTGGCTCTGCCACTCAACTAGCTGCGTCACCTTGTGCAGGAAACTCCACTTCCCGTGCCTCAGTTTCCTCGCATATAAAGAATGATAGCGATATTACCTGGAGTAATTATTAATATATATTTTTAATTTTAAAAAAAGATTTTACTTACTTTTAGAGAGAGGACAAGAGAGGGAGAAGGAGAGAAACATCAGTGTGAGAAAGAAACATCAAGTGAGACAGAAACATCAATTGGTTGCCTCTCCTACGTGCCCTGATGGGTGCCCTGACTGGGAATCTAACTGGTGACCTTTGGCTTTTCAGAACCACACCCAACCAACTGAGCCACACCCGTCAGGGCTAATTGTTAATACATTGGACAATGAGTATCAGCCAATCAGAAGAGCAGGAATAGGGTACCAGGAGACTCCTCGCTGGGCCAGGCTTTAACCCTTTATTTGCTGAATTACAGGGAGGGTCCCAAGACAGCAAAGGTCCTTGGAGGGTAGGAGATGACAGCAATTATTGAACAATCTATGGAGAGTTTCAATCTTTCAATAAACAACAGGACCCTCCCACTACCCACTTAATAAATAATTGCTGTCATTATTTCTGTACCATTCATTAATTCACTATTTACCCTACCCCAAAAAAATCCCACCTGAAAAACAATGACCAAGTGCTTTCCGGGACATCTTCCCATTGGTTAGCTCTCACTCCATAAATGAGTATTTTGCATCTTGCCTAGAAGGAGCCAGGCAGGTGCCTGTTGGAGGCCTCCTCTGGGCTCCCCGCCCTGCACTGCCCCTGTCCTGTCCTGATCCCGCGGGTGGTGGCTGTCTGTGCTTTGTCGCTGTTCACCTCTGTGGCCGCAGGGCCGAGGACAGCGCCTGGATGCAGCGGGCTCGCTGCGCTTGTTTTTGTTGCACGGGTGGCGAATGAAGGAACGAACGAACGAATGTTGCGCCGTCAGGGGGACGTGGCTTGTGAAGGCCAAAGGCTTAAACTCTGAAGCCCCGTGCCCTGTTTTTGGTTTATTCTCTTATGTCTCCTTTTGACAATGACATTGGCCTTTGACTTCCACAGTTTCTCACCTCGGGCTAGTGGCCGGAGCAGAATTCTCCGTGGGTCATCCAAAAGGCACATGCTTTCATGCCGTTGTCTGGAATGAATCAGCCCCCAAAGGCAAGGACAACAAACAACAACTATGACCATGACAGCAGCCACCACTCACAGGGTGCCAACTATGTGCCAGGCACCATCCTAAGGGCATTCCATGTGCCACCTCATTAATCCTCATACCAGCCTGACGGTCAGTCCCCCGACCTCGCACAGTGAGGCACAGTTGCTCCCCCAGGGTCACGTCGCTAGGCCTTGGGGCTTGGACCCCAGGCCCGCTCCACCATGTTGCCCCCGGTGGGCTGAACACCTGTAACAGGAAGGTGGCCTGTTTTCCCGCTGAGACACACGCTCTGTGGTGAAGCCCTTTACACATATGAGGTCAGTGGGTTCTCACAAACCCCTGAGAGGCTGGTATTTAACATGATCCCTGCTTAGAGATGAGGAAACCAAGAAGGGAGTGGTCAAGGCCTTCCAAGGCCAGGAGCAGACCTGGCTGATGCCAAAAGTTTGGCGTTGAAGGGCTCCGTGGTCCCGTTTTTTCTAGTTTCCTGCCGCGGGACCACCCAGCGAGCCGGCAGTGAGCTGGGCTGGAGGAGAAGGCCGCAGCCCTTGCAGTGTGTGTGAGGGCTGGTTCTCACCCGCCTTCCACCCTGCCGTTCTGGGCCACTCGGTAGCTTCCAACGGCCCACAGCCCCTCCATGTTTAGTTCTCTCTGTTGTAACGGACCTGCCCAGGGACCGGTCTCCCCGAGCCAGCGGCCAAAGCCCACCTGGGTGCCCCTGGGGCCCGACAGTCCAGCAGCTCCGTTTCCAGCACTGTCGCTCCTTTCCGAGATGGTGGCCCCCCCCAACCTGCACCCCCGCCCTGTCCCTTTGCACACACTGTTCACGCCGTTCCCTTCGCCTGGCCTGGGCCTGTCTTTCTGCCCGGGGCTCCCTCCCCCTTCTACACATCTTTCTTCAAGGCCTGGCTCATTCTTGTCCCCTCTTACAAGCTCCCTGGACCATTGATTCCTTTTCATCAGCATTTTGAGGGCATCCGCTATGTGCCAGTGCCTGGGCCAGGAGACCGTCTGCCCTCAGGAGGCAAACACCGAGCGAGTGAATGCAGGACTATCCACGGTCATTGCAGACAGCGTTAAATGCGCAAGGGACTAAAATGCGAGAAGGGAGTGGCACATGACTTGGCGCGTGCGTGTGAGTGCATGTGAGTGTGTGTGTGGTGGGTGGGTGCTCTCAGTTCCTGTGGCTGCCGTCACAAATAACCACAAACCGGGGGGTTTGAAACAACAGAACTCTATTCTCTCACAGCTCTGGAGGCAGAAAGTCTGAAGCAAAGGTGTTGGCAGGGCCACGGCCGCTCTGCAGGCTCCGGCGGGGGGTGGCGGGGAGAGTCCTTGCCTCTCGCAGCTCCTGGTGGCTCCTGGAAATCTGTGGTATTTCTTGGTTTGTCATTGTATCACTCCGCCCTCTGTCCCCACGTCACACAGCCTTCTTCCTGTGTGCAGGAGTGTTCTCCCCTCCTAAGGACCCCAGGCCTTGGATGAGAGCCCTTCAGGCTAATGACCCCGGGTCAGCTTGGCCACATCCGCAAACACCCTATTTCCAGGTAACATCCCATGCACAGGAACTGGTGTTAGGACTTGAACCTGTTTTGGGGGAGGGGCACAATTCAACCCGCAGCAGTAGGGATAGCAAATTCAGACTGGACAGTCCCTTCCTGTCTTCACGGACCTCGGACCGGTAAGGCATCAGCCTGTGAAACGTCAGGGGATGGGCCTCCAAGGCGGAAGAAACCATGAGTGCGAAGGCCCCGAGGGGAGACGTGGGTTTGGGATACCCAGTGACCTTCAAGGAGACATGTGGCTGGAACTGAAAAGGCGGGGGATGGGGACAGGAGATGAGATCACGGACGCCTGTCAGGGCAGGACCGCGCAGGACCCTTGTGAGTGGTTGGAAGTCTGTGCGGAGGGCAGTGGGGAAGCACTCGGGGGTTTCAGGCAGCAGGGGTGTGATCTTGTGCATCGTGGCAAGGACCGTATTGACCATTAGGTGGAGCGCAGCCGCCAGCCAGGTAAGCGTGAATGCTCAGGACGCCGGTGGGCGGCTGCAGGGGCCAGGCAGGAATCTCCGGGGGCCGGGACCCGTGTGCGGGAGGAGGAGGGGAGCGTGGTGCTCCTAGTCCACGGTGCATTCTCCTTTGCGGTTCTCAGACGGTGTTCCCTTGAGCGCCAGCGTTCCGCAGGGACGTTGTCTGCCTATGACACCCCAGCGTGGATGCCGCTAATTCTGCGAGTTACATGAACCCCTCCGACGCGCCTTCCTCTCCGCCCGGCCTGATTCCCCGCGTCAGCTCCCCTTCACCCTCTGTTATCACTGGGAGTCATAAGACTCTTCTGTTGCGTTTCATCTTGGTCCAAAAATGTTTCTTAGCAAATCCACCCTCCGCTAAAAGCCCAGGAACAATGTGACTCAGTAATGAGGATCAGATTCCTGTGGGACAAAATCATTTCTGTGGTGGCACGTGTGACTTTTAAAAGGAACAACACTGCAGCCTCCCCTGCGCCTTAGTGGGGGTCACAGCGGTCCTCACGCATGGGGGGCCCACAGAGCGTGTCCGCGATGCTCTCCGCGTATGCAGCGTGGCCCGCTGAGCTCAGCTGCCATTTTCACTGCTCTTTTGCTGTTTTAAATGGAAGCTATTACTTTCCTTCAGCCTAATAACCTTCAGGAGACCTTCCTGAAGGGGATAAATCCCTTTCCCTCCAACTCCCTGGGGTCCTCCCAGGGGGTTCTGGGCCGTCTACTTCTGTCACTGGCCTCGTGAGTCCGGAGGTGTTTGTGGAGGGTGTTCTAGCTGCAAGGCTCCCTGGAGGCGCTGAGGAGACTACCTACCCTGTGTGTCAGTAAGACATGCTCATCTGCATTTGAACATCAGGTAAAGATATTTCTTTCTTTTTTTTTTTTTTTTGGTCAAGGAGGGGAGACACACTCTCATAGGAAGCCATTGACGTGCTCGGTGAAAGTGTAGCGAAGTCCAGTGATGGCTCTGTCAGGAGAGAGCAAGAGCGAGAAGCCAGAGGACGTGCCGCGCGCGCTTTGGGGGGACAGGCAGACTGTGGTCGTGCTGAAGGGAGCCCTGGCCGAGTCAGCTTGCTTGTTCTTGTCACTGGCAGGTTCAGAGACTATGACGCCGACACAGATGTGAGAGCCTGCCAAGACCAGGGCAGGGGAGAGAAGGGAGATGAGGCAGACACGTTGGGACTGCGGGGTGCTGTCATGTAGGAAGACAGACTGAGGGACAGGAGCGGGGCACTGGGGACAGTGTGGAGGTGGATGGTTGAGAAAGAGTTGCGGGGGGCCGTGGGCAGAGACTCACCATTGCTCCACGCCCTACCTAACCTGCCCTTAGGGCTGCGGCTCAGTAGGGGACGAAGCTCCCCAGCTTTGGGGATGGTGGCATCTCCTGTTTAATTAAAGCCAAGGAGAGCAGTTTGAGGCAGAGGTGAGTTCGCCGACCGTGTGCCCTTGTTAAAGATCAGTTCCACAGGGCAGAGGGGACCGTGCTGTGCAGCAGGGAATGAAAAGGGAGGAGGAGGCAAGAGCTTGGAGACCAGGGTCTGAAGCTCATGCGCTCATGGGGACAGGCGGGGGCAGCTGGGTGGGGTCTCTGGGGACCTGAAAGGGCTGGTCTCAGCTCCAGAGGACCGGTCCGTCTGCTGTGGGCAGATCATCCCGTTTTTCACAAGGAGACACTGGATATTTGGATTTTTATGTGAAATCTCTCAATTAAAAAATGTGACTTCAGATTTTTAAGAAAAATTACAGGGCAGACCAAATATAATACAGGCGGGGGCAATACAGGAGGTTCCCAGTGGCAGAAGGCAGGCAGTAAGAGGAGGGGGTTATGACAGGTGACAGACACCAAGGGGGGTGCGGTGGGGCCGCTGCCCTGGTAGGCGCAGCGTTTGTAGTCACGCTTCACGGGAAGCCAGGGGAGGGGTGCTGGGATGTCTGTTCTGAAAGGACCCGCCGCTGTTCTGTGTCAGGGCCAAGGTGGTAGCAAGAGCGGGGAGGGGCCACCGCAGTCGTCCAGGTGGAAGGCGATGGGGATTTGGGATCACCTGGCGGGAGGACGGACAGTGAAGTTGGTGAGCAATGGTTGGATTTGGGTTGTACTTTGAAGATGGAGCTGCCTGGACTTGCTGAGGGTGTGCGTGTGGGTGAGAGGAGAGGGGCCCAGGGCTACTCCTGGGTGTTCGGCCGGAGAACTGGATGGAGGCGCAGGGAGTACCTGAGCTGGGCACACGGGGGGCGCGTCAGAGGGTACCAGGGTTTGGCGGGGACGTGTTCCCTTTGAAATGCCTGTTGGACACCCACGTGGAGATGTTGGGGGGACAGTGGGACGTCTGAGCCCAGATTTCGGGGGAGAGGTCCAGCCTGTCGATAAAAATCAGCTTTATACCAAATGGGGAAAGGGGGGTGGAGCTGAGGGTGGCGGGTCCCTGCAGGGCCAGCTTGAAGGGGCCTCAGGACTCCGAGCCTTCAGGATAGGGGCCGCGGGGCAGGGGCCGGCGCCCCCCAGATGTTTGCTTTTAGGCAGGACCAAGCTAGGCTGAGTAGCTCCCCAAAGGGGCCCACCGGGGGGCTGTCTCAGAAGAAGGTGGGGGATCCCGGGCAGGCAGCGCCAACCCACGCCCCCTGGCGCGGAGGCGTTCACTCATTCAGGACCGGGAGGTGAGTGAGGGCGGTGGGAGGCCAGGTGCGCACGTGAGGGCAGGCCCGTGGCTTCTCCCCCCCCCCCCCGGCCAGGTTTCGGGGGCTGCACTTGGGGCCCTGTGATCAGGCCTGAGAGCATCCATCTTCTAGATGCCTTGACGACGCGTCCTCGCCTGTGTTATCCCCCCTAAATTTATTACCGACCCCCTAAGATGCTTGTTGGATACACCCAGTATAGCTGTGCTTATGCTTAGGAAACAAAGAAGAGAATTTCTCTGTAGTCCGGCAACCAGAAAGTGCTTCCCAAGACTCTGAAAGCTGGCGAGTCCTGAGCCAGACCCCGGTCCCGGGAATGGAGTTTGAGTTGAAACCAGGGGTGCTGACCCCTGGCCGCACACTGGAAGCCATCCGGGGAGCTTTTGCCAAATACTGAGGCCCAGGCCCCGCCCTCACACATTCCGATTATAGCCGGTCTCTGGTGGGGCCCAACCCCTTGGATTTATTCACCGCTCCCCAGGGGAGTCTAATGTGCAGCCTGGGTTAAAAACCAGCGGTCTCGGTGCAATTGGGGAACACCTATTCAAGGCTGCGCCTCTTTGCTTCTGGGACGGAAGCAGGAGGAGGGGAGCGGCTGTGGCCGGAGGATGGCTGCATCCCCGTGACCTGTCGCGGGGCCCGGTGCCTAGCGGGTGCTCAAAAACTATCTGTGGAGTGAATGGCGATGGATAGCTTTGCACACGTCCCTTAATAGAGCAGAGACGCCCCTCCCCCGCCAGGAGTGCGTATTCTTCATGCCTCTGTTCACGGGGAATGGTTTAGAGTCAGTCCCCACACAAGGTCAAGCGCAGGGAATCCCCAAACCTCTTCCGCCCACTCTTCTGAGCCAGTGATTCTTAACACCCCCTGCACGTTAGATTCCTCTGAGGTCATTAAAAACAACAAAACAAAACAAAACAAAACAAAACAGCCTTTCGATGTTTTGGTTCATTGGGTTTGGAGTGAAACCTGGGCACAAACTTTTAAAAAAAAATCTCGGGTGAGTCTAACGGCTATAAGGGGTAAAGCCACTATTCTAGTCTTTTCTACCTCCGAGAGCCTGTTGTCTGACTTCAGCTACCCTGTCCCAGAGCCCTGGGATTGTTTTGTTAGGGGATGGGGCTGGGTGTGTATGGAGTACACCCCTAAACATACCTGTTCATAACATTCACCTTGGGTGCGTGCTTAAAAATGCCCGTTCCTCAGCCTCTATTCCAGACTTTTGGAATAGAAGCTCCAGCCAGGGCCCTGGGAATCTGTGTTCAACCGGGGTCCGGGAGCGCTTGTTTCCGGCGGCTGCCCTCCTTGCTCGCTGAGTCTGGAACATGCTGAGCTCCCGCCGGCTCCTGCCTTCTTTCGGTTCCCGCTGCCAGAACAGTCTTCCCCCGATCCACCCATCAACGAGGCTCCTCCAAATGTCCCCTTCCCAGAGAGATCCCGCGTGACCACAGAAATCACCGACGCCTCCCCCGTCTCTGCCGTGCCCCTGGGGAGATCCTCTCCTGACACCCTGTAGGAGGCTGTCTCTGCTCTCTCGCATGTTTCCTTCATGCCTGTCCCCCACCAGAACCCAAGCTTCTCTGGGGCCACGGCATCCCGTTCATGCTGTGTCCCTGGCACCTGGCACCTGGCACAGGATAGGAGGGTGGCCAAGGGGTATAGATGGGACTTGTGCTTTGAGTACCTATGATTCTTTCCCAGGTGCGGGGAGACTGAGTGAGGGGCATGCAGGTGACTGAACTCTTAGTGAACATCATGCCTAAAATCATGAGCTGTGGGCACTCAGGGGCACAGAGAGTTACAGATATGCCCCCTTGGAGAAGAAACGAGGGGAAAGGCTGGGGTCAGCTGGTCAGTAGGGCAAAACTGCAAGTGGCAGCAGCTTTCTTGTCTGGATTCTGGGTGGGGCAAGGCCAGCAGCACTCACCCCCGGAGGGTGGCAGGCAGTGCCCTCCGGGAGCAGAGCGGCTGTGCCCGAGTGCCGGCCGTGGCCCCCAGCCAGCGGCTGAGCTGGGGGCCAGGGCGGCAGGCAGACAGACGGCCTCCTTCCTGCGGGGCGCTGGCTAGCCCGTGCCGCCCGCCTCCCCCTCCCTCCCCCTCCCTCCCCCTCCCTCCCCTGGGTCCCTGGGTGGCGGCCCCGCCCCCGCTGGCCTGGCCGCCCTGTCCCCGCCTCCCCCCTCCCAGGGCTGCAACAGGTGCCTCCCGGAGCAGGAAGCTCACGCTGCGCCGCGGCGGCTGCTCAGCTCCCCGGCGCGTCCAGCCCCGCTGAGCC
Organism: Pteronotus mesoamericanus; assembly: GCF_021234165.1. NCBI lineage: Eukaryota > Metazoa > Chordata > Mammalia > Chiroptera > Mormoopidae > Pteronotus > Pteronotus mesoamericanus. The sequence goes on from NW_026555105.1 coordinate 6,243,530, forward strand.
AGGCACGCCATCCCGGACCCCGCGTCCATCCCCACGAGGACAGTGACCCCCACCACTCCACCCGCCTCTCCGTCCGCTTCCTGCCACTTTGCCAGCCCCAGGAGAAAGCTGAGCCTGCCTGCGTCCCGGCCCCACAGCCCTCCTGCCTCCTGCGCACCATGGAAGCTCCAGAACAGCAGCCGGACCCCGATGGAAGGGACGCCCTGGGCCACGAGCCTGGGGGCAGCCCCCAGGAAGAGCTGGACTTCTCCATGCTCTTCAGCTATGACTATGTGAACCCTCCTGAAGGTCGGTGGAGGCTCCCCCGGCCCGGCCCCCAGCCTGGGCTGGGGCTTGGGCCTGGGGAGTCGGCACAGGGCCCCTCTGCTCCAGATGTCCCAGTTCTGGGGGGCTTGGTGAGGGGTGCCTGTCCCCAGGTGAGAGGGAGAGTGCAAGGCTCAGGGACTGCCGCCCCCCCCCCCCTTAGGGGGCGGTAGGCCCGCCCTGGCCCCGGAGGGCATCCGTTTCCAATTACTTGTGACTTCTCCCTGAGGGAGGAGGTGGCCAAAGGTGGCAGGGGGCTCAGCTGGCCTCGTGCTGCCGGGTAGTCAGACAGCAAAGGGAGTGACCGATTCTGCTTTGGAGGGAGGAGGCGAGGAAGCCAAAGAATGGAGTTGCTTGGAGGGGGCCGGTGCGCAACGAGGTTGCCACTGAACGTCGTTATCAGGGCAGGCGAAAGCGGATCCCCCCCGCCCCGGCAGGTACCGGCAGCCTTTGTTGGGGACTCTGTGTTGAAACTAAAGGAAGAGGTTGTCTGCGTCTAGTGCTCGAGTGTGGTTTGACTTTGCTGTCAGGAGGCCGGCCCATTTCCTCCCCGGTGGTGCTGCGGCCTTTGCCAGTGCCCCGCGATCAGGCTGAGCTTATTCGCGCGATCCGCGCCCTACAGTCATGCTGGATGTGGGGGCTGGGAGGGAAGGTGGGGGAGGAAGGGGAGCTGGCCTGTGGCTCCTGCCAGGCTCTGCCTAAGGAGTCTGCCCGTCCGTCTGTGCCTTCCAGTGCCCTCTGCTGCCGGGGGCTGGGGACGTCCCCAGGCTGGGCTGTCACTTCACGTGTTCAACAGGAGCCTTTGTCAGAAGGCGGAGAGGGAGGCCGCATGCTCAGCCTCGCTGTATTTTTCTGGTTAGCAGGTTGTCTTGGAAAAAAAACAAAAAAACCCAACCAGGCTTCCTGATTTTGACAGCCCAGCCGAGCCAATACTTGTTGCAGCCTCAGGGGCAGGCCTGCTGGTAACTTCCAGATGCACTGGGGCTCGGCGCTGCGGAGTCGGGAAGGGGCTGTGCTGGCCGGCTGTGTAGGCCGCCTGTTGGCCCACCTGGGGGTGGGCGTGGGGGCGGGCTGGGGCTGGGGGCTCGCGGTTTCCCAGAGATGCTCCGCTGGCAGGTGAATGAGAAGCTCTAACTACCCTTCCAGGCGCCTCCGCAGGCCGCCTTAGGTGAGGGGCTCTCTTTGGCCTCAGGGGTTCCCTTCACGTGGATGCCAAGTGAAGACAGTAATTAGTAATTATTCTGTATTTTGGCTGGAGACGGAAATAATTAGCCAGCAAGAGAGGCCCGCCTTCTCGAGTTGCAATCTGGAGGCCATCCTTTGCTTTGAAAAGATACGATTCAAGATCTGCACATGATCCCTCTAGCATCAGTGGTCTTTCTGTTCGTTAAGATTAAAGTCATGTTTTGCAGGGAACTAATACATACAACCTTCCTGGATTCATAATCGGCTAACTTTTTTTTGGCAGGGGGGTGATTTCCGGGGAAATAGTTTCCAAGCCAAATCCGATGGGAGGTGCTTTTTATAGTTTTTCTTGGCAGTGGCGCTTAGTGGCTGCCAGATGGGTGTCTAAATGACCACGGCGAAAGCCCTGGAATCTGTGTTTTGTTGTTTTTTTTTTTTTTAAAAAACACCTTATTTTTTGGAACAGTTTTAGATTTACCGAAAAGTTGTAAAGATAATACAGAGAGTTCCCATGTACCCAGCACCCACTTTCCCATATTATTAACATTTACATTAGTATGTATTAGCATCGTTAATAATGAATGAACCAATAAGGATACATTATTACGATCTGAAGTCCATCCTTTATTCAGATTCAGGCTGCCTTCGTTCTCTAAGAGCGTGACGATTCTGAGGAGCACTGGTTTGGCAGGTTGTAGACTGTCCCCCAGTTAGGGTCTTTCTAATGTGTTTCTCACGGTGAGACAGGGGCCGTGGCCTCTGGGGAGGAAGACCACAGAGGTAAAGCGACCATCCCCATCACGTCCTAGCGAGGGTCCCTACTATCAACATGGCTTATTGTTGTTGACGTTGGCCTTGAGGACTTGCTGAGGTAGAGTGTGTCAGCTCTCTGCGCGGTAAAGCCACTCTTTTCCAAACTGTGCTCTTTGGAAAGAAGTTACTAAGTGCCACCAAGCATGAAGGATGGGGAATGGTGCTCTGGAGTCTGTAAAAGCGTGACACCTTGCTGCGAGGTAGGCAGCGCAGAAACCTCATGGCTCAGGAGGGACTTCGTGAACCTGGGGAGGCTAGACTGGGAGGCTCCAGATGAAGATCTGGCTCTGGCTCACCCGGATGTTAATAGGGGTCCCCTCTCTGTGCTTCTGGGTGGTGGAACTCCCCAAGGGCCAACACTGGTCCTTATTCTTGCTATAGGACTTTGTCTCAGGGAACAATATAATGGTGATGCATGTGAGGTGTTACCCTGGGCTCTGGGCATGCGTTTGGCAAAACCCAGGGAAGGAGAAGGGCTGTTAATGGCACAGACGTTGCCAGAAAGTGGTGAAGGTGCTTCGGGAGTTTGGGGGAAGTCATGCTCACTTGGTGGGACTTTAGCCTGCAGCGATGTTCGTGAGCGGGTGTGAGAACTCCTCCGGCCCAGCAGGCGGTCACTGCACGTTCCGGACGAGGATGCTAAGATGCAGAGAGGGGAAGGAGTCAGAGCCGGGGCAGGGCAGAACTAGAGTGCGAGCCTGGCAGACCTCCTCCACAGCTTGCGTTCTGGGGGCTTCCTCACCCCCTCCTTGGATGGGGGACGCATGAGAAATGCTTTGTAAGGGGCCTTGCACCGTGGCAACACGGGGGTTTAAGACAGTTACCAAGGGTGATCTTGGGCAGGTCATTTAACCTCTCTGGACCTCTGTTTGCCCATCAGTCAAATGGCTGAAGTAATAGTACTTACCTCCTGAAGTTGTTTGCCTTGGATGGGGTAATCCATTTAAAACCATTCACAGGGTGATTTGCTACTAGCATTTTGTTAAATCCTTGATTTCGTTAAGAGAGGTGCTCAATTAATGCGAGCCGTTATTCATTTACCCATCTAACTAACTATTGAACACCTGTCCTGGGGATGTAGTAGAGCTTAGGAGCTGGCCCCATCCCTCACTGAGCTAGACCCTCTAACTGCTCTCTGTTGTCTGACTGCATCGGCTGATATCCCCAGCAGCAGGCTCATAGTCATGGGAGTGGTCAGCAGGGGTACCTCTGGTGTTGGCATTAGGAGCGAGGTGTATGTATTTAATTCTGTCAAGGAAGTATCCATCCACTCCTATTTTCTTGAGAGTTTTGACTAGGAAGGGGAGTTGAATTATGCCAAACTTTTTAGCATCCATGGAAAAATATGGCTTTATTCTTCGTAGCTCTCACTATGTTGACTTACATCAAAACATTGCTGGTATAAACCTCACTCGGTCACTGTGTCTTATTTTCTTAGAGTGCAGGGACCCACGGTGGTTTGATAGCTTTTGAAGATTCCTCTCAGCAGTACTCACGAGTGATATTTGCAACGTCCCTTTTTGTGTGTTGTTAGGTGGAAGCGTCTTTTCTTTTCTATGCTCAGGACTGATGCATGGTTGGGGCTAACCACTTTCTGAGGTTGTGATAGAATTCCTCTGGGAAGCCACCTGGACCTGGTGCCTTTTTATGCGGTGGTTCCGGGATTGCTTTCTCTATTGCGTCCGTGGGAAATGGTCTGTCTGTACTTTCTATTTCCACTGGATTCAATTTTGGTAAACTGTATTTTTTCAAGAGATGACCCATTTCATCTGTCTAGATTTTCAAGTTTATTTGCCTCGAGTCATGCAAAGCAGATTCTTCTTATTTATTTTTCCACCTTAGTCTAGGGGAGGTCCTGGCTTTCCGACAGGCCAGAGGTTTAAGTCCTGTGCGTGCTTGGGAATTCAGTGGATTCTTCCTTCCTTCAGCTGTGATATGCTGGGAGAGACGACGGGTACTGGGAATCCCTCGCCCCTCTAGAGCCGCCCGCTGTCCTCCGGGCTGTGTTAGGGACGAGCGTGTTGGGAGTGCTCACGTCTGGCTTGCCTCAGTGGGTCGGGCGCGCCCCCCCCTCTAACTCTTGGTGAGCTCCCTCACGTGTTGCCAACTTTGCCCTTTCGGAAGGGAAAACAGACTCCTGGTCATTGCTTGTAGAGTCTATTCCGGGGATCCTTAAACTTTTGGGGTCACGGCCCTTTAAAAAGCTGATGAAAGCCATGGACCCGGAACGTGCGCTCGCTGCCAGAGCACACACGCACAGCTCCCACGCCGGAGCACGGCCCACCCCACCCCACAGGCCCCCTCCGCCCTCCACGGCCTCTTCTGCCATTTCCAGGTGGAGTCACACACAGTCCCTGCTCTAGCCCATTCCGTAATGTCGCCTGCACTTCAACTCAGGAACACCTGCTCTCAGCCCACTCACAGGGGACAATTAAAACCTCATTCTCGCAGCAAACACTCCCTGAATGCTGGTTTGGTGCCAGGCCCTGTGGGGGCACAGAGGCGAGTTAGATGTGGTCCTGCCCTCGCCCGGCCCCCAGGCCTCTGTCAGCCAGAGCCTGGTAAACAAACAGGGACAAACGGGGCCCTAGGATAAAGTAGCATGGGGGTTTTTTTGGTGCTTACTAAAAATAGAGTTCTACGCTAAGCAAGCAGGTTCGCTAACATGTGACATTCAGAGACGTCGTCCGTGTCAAGTTAAGGACAGGCCTTAATAAGCCTGCTTGTACAAACAGTGTCTCCAGGAGCAGCTGGAGAGGTGCAGGGAGGCCCAGGATTGTCAGGGAGGCAAAGGAAATGGGGAGGAAGTTGCCTGAAGCATTCTTCGCTGTTGAACACGTGCTGGTCCCAGTTTCCAGATTAAAAGCCCTTTGTTTTTGTAGTGGCCTTAGATTTTGACTGGGAGGCAAGCCCTTAAAACCTTAAAGCAGTCTTATTTGGGTTGGTTCCCAAGGCTTTCTAGTCCTCTACGGTGATGGGGTTGGAGCAAGTTGAAAAATGCTGTGTTGGTGGCCAGCGGCTGTCAGTCCTGGCTGCGCATTCGAATCTTCCAGCCACACTGGGACCAGTGAAGTCATCGGGGGTCAGTCAACTTCCCTGAGAGCTGTGTGGTATGCGTCAGAGCAGGCCTCGAACCCGGGCAGGTAGAGTCCTGAGTCCCCGCCCCCAGCACTACCACTCAGCCAGAATGTCACCAACTCCAGCTTTGGTGGAGCCCAAGTGCAGTAGAATGGGGTACACTCGCCCCTTCCATTTGATACTCACACAATTATCAGTAGTATGGTGTTTGCTGCTCTCCTAAGTGGGATTATACTCATTGTGAAATAGGCAGCAAAAAATAAAAAATGGGGAAAAGTCAGTACAGAAATGGGAGTTCTGCTGTTTTTATATTTCTTGAAACATCCCCTTGGATTGTCGTGTATGCCTTGTGGGGTACATGTCCCCCCAACTCCAGGCGCCATTGGCTCAGCAAGTCAGAGCACCAGGTCTGAAATCGGAAAACCCTGGCTTGCACTTCTGACTTAGATGCCTTCTATCTATGTGACCTTGCCCAAGCAAAAATACCCGGCCTTAGCAAGCACGCAGTAAGTACTTGCCAAATAAATGGAGGAAACGTTGCATAGTTCCTGATTAGTAGTCTGCCCTGATTTTGAGTCTCTGGGCTCTGCTTTCTCATCTGTGAAATGGGGATGGTGATGGCAGAGCTCGCCTGCCGGGGCTGACGTGACTTGTCCGTGAGATGGGGGGATGCACGCACAGCGGCGGGGCTGTGTGGGTGTTGGATGGCAGTGGCGAGGGGCTCTGAGGAATCTTCTAGAGCTCCTGGTTTGCTGAGGCCATTGGCTCCTCGGCGGAGCGAGTCTTTGCTGCCGCCTTGGATGAATCCGGAGGCTTCGGAGAAAATGGTCCAGGGCGAAGAGCCTTTTGCTGTCACTGAAGAGGAGCCACCGGCCGCTGCGCCGGCGTCAGTGCCCCAGCAAGGTATCTGCCATCTGCGTGTTCGGCACCGACTTTAAGAGCTCATCTGGCCCCTGCCTCAGCCCCAGGACTTGGCTGGCTGCAGGAGCTTTCTTGGTGGTCCAGGCTCCAGCGCTGGGAGGTGCCCCTGTAGCTGCCTCTCTCAGGAAGGCAGGGCAGGGCCTCCCCCTCCCCGGGTGTCCTGCCCTGTCCCTGTGGGACTGTCCCCCTGGGCCAGGGCCAGGGAGATGCAGCCCGGGAACGGGCAGGGTGATAGATGCCTTGCGGCTTCCCTCCACAAAGGGACCTCCTCCTTCCTCCCGCCCCAGCACAGGAAACAGCCACAGGTTCCGCAGAGCTCCGGCCAAACTCAGCTTCCCTGGCTGCTGCGAGGTTTGGGGTGTGTGTGTGTGTGTGTGTGTGTGTGTTTTCCCTCTCATGATTGTTCCCAAACTGAGCTCTGGGAGGAAGGGGAGCCTGGACCCTGGGGCTCTTCCCGGGACGGGCCAGGGGCTGCTGTCTGCTTCCCTGGAGCAGAGCCAGGCAGGGGCTCCCCCGAAGCAAGAGGAACGGCCTTTGACTCTTCTCTGACCTTTCAGTACGAGCTTTGTCCCAACCATGGCAAAGTAGACATGATGGTATAATTAACTCCCGTGTTCCCTTCACCCGGCTTTGACCATCGCCCGCACAGGATCGGCCTCCTCCACGTCCCTAGCCCCTGGGAACGCTGAATCGAATTCCAGATGGCATCATAGCTTATTAATGAATAGATTAATAGATAGCTCTCAAAGATGAGGACTCTTGAGGAACATCAAATAGCGATATCAAATCTGAAAAAGAACAGTTACTTAATTCCAAATGTCCAGAGTTCAAATCCCCCGCCTGTCTCACAGGTGTCTTTTTAATGGTTCACTTGTTTGAACCAAGATCCAAACAAGACCCTCGCACTGTATTTGGTTGACACAGTCACTCTGGCTGTTTTATTCTGTGAAAGTCACCCCATCAGTCTGTTTTCGTGCCACGTTATTTGTTGAAGAAAAAGGTCATTTTTTCCCATGCAGGTCCCCACACTCAGGATTTTGCCAGTGACATACCTGTGATGTCTTTTGACCTGTCCCTTGCATGTCCTATACACTGGTATTTAGATCTAAAGCCATGTGCCTTTTTACTGTTTAAAAATTTTTTATTGAGTTTATTGGGGTGAGATTGGTTAATACAATTATGTGGGTTTCATGTGTACAAATCTAGCGCACATCGTCTGAATTGGTACTGTGTGTTCACTACCCCGAGTCAGGTCTCCTTCCACCCCCACTTGTCCCCCTCGTATCTTCTTCTACCTCCCCCCCAACCCCCGTTCCCCTCGTGTGATCACCATACTGTTGTCCGTGTCTGTGTGGTTTGTTTTTTTTTTCGTTTGCTTCATCCCTTTACCTTTGTCATCCAGCCCGCCAGCCCCCCTTGAGAGCTGTCCCTCTGTTCTCTGTATCTCTGTGCCTGTTCCTATATTGTATGTTAGTTCTGCTCATGAGATCCCACATGTAAGTGACATCATCCGGTATTCGTCTTTCTCTGACGGGCTTAGTTCGCTGAGCATGACGCTCTCTGGGTCCCTTCATGCTGTCACTCAAGGTATGATTTCCTTCTTTTTTTATGGCCAAGGGGGATTTGAGTATAAAGGTACCACAGCTTTTTGGTCCACTCATTTACTCGTGAGCACTTGGGCCGCGTCCAAAGCTTGGCTATTGTGAATACTGCCGCAGCGACCAGAGGGGTGCACGTCTTCTTTCACACGAGTGTTTCAGACTTCTTCCGTTTTTAATTGAGGTAACACCATACTGCTTTCCGCAGTGGCTGCACCGGTCTGCGTTCCCACCAGCAATGCACGAGCGTTCCCTTTTCTCCACGTCCTCGCCAACACTCTGTTTGTTGACTTATTAATGACAGCCATTCTGACAGGTGTGAGGTGATATCTCATTGTGGTTTTAATTTTCATTTCTCTGTTGATGAGTGACGTTGAGCATCTTTTCATATGTCTGTTGGCCATCTGTATGTTCCCTTTGGAGAAGTGTCTATTCAGGGCCTTTGCCCATTTTTTAATTGGATTGTTTGTTTTTTTGCTGTTGAGTTTGTAAGTTCTCTGTGAATTTTGGATACTACCCCCTCATCAGGTGTCTCGTTGGCAAATCCGTCCTCCTGTTCAGTGGGTTGGCTTTCTATTTTGTTGATGGTTTCCTTTGCTGCGCAAAGACTCTTTAGTTTGAGGTAGTCCCTTTGTTTATTTATTATTATTGTTTTGCTTCCTTTGCCTTGGACTTTTAATGCTTTTTTCCCTCCTGTGCCAAAGAAATATATCAAAAGCAGACAGTAAGCTACAAGCAGGACAGAGAAATTGCTCTTGCTGTGTTGGTGTTTTGGACCCTCCCTGCGCCCTAATCTGAGGTTTGGGGGAAGCGTTTTCTGAGCGGGGCCTGTTTTCATAGTCACTAAGATGAGTTTCTAGACGCCAGCCCTTCCCATGTGAATTTTAATGGAGCCGTGCCTGGGTGAGCTTTCCGAAGGGAAGAAAGCCGCGTGCAAAGCTCAGGATTTACCAAGGTCCTTATTAAAACGAACCTGCTTGGGCATGCCTGCAAAAGGGGGAATGAGAAATGAGGGCGACGGAACGAAACAACTTCAAGCCTGCGATGCCCGCAAAGGTCAGTGTAAAGGTTACGGAAAGGGGCTGTGTACCTGCGCGATCCTCAGAAGGTGGGCTGCAGGTCTGCCCTCCGCAACAGGTGACGTCACTCTGTTGCCATGGAGAAAGGAGGAATGTCATTAATGACCAGGATTGGCAGGGGCCACTGATTAAGTGTGCCAGCTCCCGGGAACATGGCACCGAAATCAAAGCTCCTGGGGAAAAGTGTAAATAAAGAACCTGTCAGTCAATAAGGTATTAATTTTAAATCCCTGCCCCTGGCCAAGGGTTGCCGGGGCCTTGCTGTCTTGAGAGGGAAGTTTCCATTTGGGTTTCGAGCCGGCTGAAAGAAAGGTCGAAACCAGCTCTCCGGGGTGTGGGACTCAATAGGGGTGAAGCGGGGTGAGGGGTCTTTGCTGAGGATGAAGAGGGAGGGAAGGTGGCTGTGCCCCTACCCTTGTCCTCTCGGGCAGGTTTTGAGGGAGCCACGGGTGGAGCCAGGGCCAGTTCAGCTTCTGAGGGAGGATTATCTGGTCTATTTCTGGTTAATTTTTCTGACCAGATCTTTTCCTTCTTCTTTTGGTGAGGAAGCAGCCTGTGTCCCGCTGGCTGTCATGCGCTGCCTGACTGGTGTACGGGACTGGCTTCTGTTAGAAACAGCCACCTCTGTATCACAAGTTTCATCTCGAATGACTGACTTCTTAGATAAATAAATTACGGTGCGCCCATGCAACGGAATACTACCTGGCGTTCAAAAGGAAACTGGGGCCGCGTACAACATGGGTGAATCCCAACCATACTGTTGAGCGAGAGACGTGACATGTGCATCCTGTTTGATTCTATTTCCGTGACGATCGAGAGCAGGCAAACCCCAGTCTCTGGTGAGACAAGCCAGGCTACTGGGCCCCTCTGGGTGAGGGTCTCTGTCTGGATGAGGCCACAGGGGAGCCTGTGGAGGGATGACAGTGTTCTGTATCTTGCATCTTGCATGGTAGATACATGGGCGCACACACGTTAAAAGACACGAGATGTCCGTTTAATGTTTGTGCACTTTGCTGCCTTGAAATGATGTCTCAATCTGAATCCCAGCTGCGCCCCGATTGCTTTGGTGACTCCCTGCACCCGAGCCTCAGTTTCCCCATCTGTAACAGAGGAACTGACAGTGCACACCCCCCAGGCTGCTTGTAAGCTGCAGAGCGGAGACAGTGCACAGGAAGGTCTGCGGCACAGTGAAGGTCAGACGCTGGAACGAACAGACGTAGGAAGGTCTCTGAACTTCTTGAAGGCGGGAGGGCTCCACAGAAGGACGTTAAATCAGTAAGAGATGGTTCTTTTCATCTCAGTTTGAGACTGGTGATGAGACTTGGCATCTTCAGGTGCCTGGGCCCTGCTGCCCCACCCAAGAGATGACCGTGAGGCAAGTGGAAGTTACTGATTCCACCCTCTTTTCTGCCGCTCCGCAAGAGGAACCGGCAGTGTATGTGCTTTTGCAGATGGCCATGCTGGCAGCCAGTCTGTAAGGCTCGTGGCTTGCAAACTGTCCCAGGTTCTGTGTCCCAGGCGCCTGGCCTCATGGCAGGCTGCCTGCGCAGCGGGACCAAGCCCTCCTTGCGGCCCTGTCTGGGAAAGGCAGACAGCTGGCTTCGTTGGGGGCAAGGTCAGCAAAGAGCAGAGCATTCAGGGCGGCTTTTTCCAGGGGCCCCACGTCGCAAGGCAGGAGACTAGGCTGCCTCCTGCCCCTTTCGGGAACTGATTTATCGGGATGGAATTTTTTGCCTTGCATGCCCTGCGTCTGCATGTGTCATCTCTGAATGACGGCGGTGACAACCTGATTCTCTGTCGTTATTAATACACACGGTTCATTGTTTGGGAATCTGCGTGTGTGCGCGGGGGCTCTTTGGAAAATTTGCTGCATGTTGAATTTATGACCTGATGGCGATCGGTGGCTTTTTGAAGGTCTTTCCAACAGGTGGGGAGAGCTGCCAGGTGAAAAATCCATCCCCCTTCCTGCTGCTTTGGATGACTCTCTGCCGCCCCAAACGCGCAGGAAGTTATGGGAGCCATCAGGGTGGCGGGTGGCAGGGTTCCTTCCATCTTCTCCCCTTTCCTCCAGCTGCACAGGTGATTCTCCAGGTTGGGGCATCCTAGGCGTTGCCATGGCAACAGACTGTGATGTCTCAAACCCGGGGCCTGGGACTTGTACCACCTAGGGGTGTGAGCTCATCCAGCGGTGGGCCCATCACCTCAGACGAGGATGGACTGCAGCTCCGGGGCCTGCTGTGGTCTGAGGGGTGTCTGGTCTCCAGCCCTGGGTCTTCCCCTTCCTACTCTTCAAGCCTGAAAGCACCGTTCACGTTGTCCCCTCCCCCAAAGGACAGCTGCCTCCCATAGGTTCCCTAGCTGGGTTTCTATTTTGGTCATTCTGTTCTGCTTCCTGAAAATTCCACCCGCCTGCAGTTCCCGGTGGAGATGTTCTCTTGCTGTTCCTCTTTTCAAAAGCGATCTGTCGGCTGGTCGGTTGGCGCCGGACGGCACCCTCAGACTTGGCCACGTGTCCCCGAGGGTGAGCAACAGGCTGCAGGAGGCTCCCAGAGGACAGGCGCTGGCAGGGACTGCCGGGCGGCCTGAGTGTGATTTTTAAAATAATCGTTGACTCAGACCTGTGGCAAGTGGAGGGACTGTGAATATTCCAGAAGAAAGGAATCCGTGTCTTTAGTATTCGGGGCAATTTCTGCCTGATGGGGCCTTCAGCGGTTTCTATTCTGGGCACACCTCATTTCCCTGTGTCGGGGTGAAGGTGTCATCCTCCAGGAAATAGCCCCTTTCATGAGAAGCAGGGTAGAGTAAATGGTTTTGGTGGGGGGGGGCGGGGAGAGGACCCAGATACCTGAGACTGAATCCCAGCTCTGCCCCTCAGAAGCTGCGTGACCTTGGGCAAATGAGTCACCCTCTCTGGGCCTTATTTTCCCCCTTTGTAAAATGAGGAAACTGTATCATCTGCTTCACAGGGTTCTTGTGGGACAAACATTAATATATGTTAAATACCTACAGAGGTTCTTGGTATGAAGTAAACGGTACAGATGTGTTCACTATTACCATTTTTGATATTACAAGTAGCTCACTGAGTCAATGGCACTTTAGGGAGATTTGCTTGGCTCCCAGCTGCCCAGGGGAAGCACAGAGCGGGGAGTGGAGGTGACGTTGGAGGCATGCTGTACCTACTGCGCGTATTTTCGGAAGGCTGGCCGAATTTGTGCCGGAAGGAATTCCCCAAGTGTTAAAGAATCCATTTTATTTCTATAAAATTTTCTTCCCTTTTATAAAAGTGCTTTTAAAGGCATTGGGGGCTAGTGAGTGTCGTACCGTCAACCTGTTGTAAAGTAAAGCAGCCAGAGCAGGCAAAGAGTAGAATTTTCACTGAAAAGATCATTCCTTCCATAATAATACAACACCGGTAGACTGCGTTTATTGAGGGTTTTATTTTGTGTGTTTTGAGCTGTACATGGATTAGGCGAGCTCTCAGGTTGGTATTGTTGCCGACCCTATCACCACATCCTACACGAGGACTCGGAGGTCTCCCAGGTCCCAGAGCTGGGTGGTAGGACAGCGGAGCTGGAGTCCCCTAACGCTGTGTTGACTGAGACCCGGATCTCAGTGCAGACTCCCTGCTGAGAGGGGGCCGGAGCGGCCTCCCCCGCCACCCTGTCCTGCTGTTCCTGGGCAAGGCCAGGGGTGTTCCCCAACCCTCCCGGGGCCTCGGTGTGGGGTGAGCACCCGGGGACATGCCGAAGGGAGGGGTGTGGCGGTCAGGACTTTCAGATGTCTGCTGCCCAGGTGACATCGAGGGCTGACAGCGAGCACATGTCTCAGCTCTGAGTCACCTCAGGTTCGAGGGCATGACTCACGGGTGGGCGCGTCCAGTGGGCAGGGCCTCCGTGGTGCGCGGGCCCTGATGAGGTGCCGGGCTGCTGGGGGCCCTCCTGCCTCGCGGGAGACATTTGGCAATGCCTGGAGACATTTTTCAGTTGTCACAACTGCGGGAGGGGCAGGGATGCTACTGGCTTCCAGCGGGTAGAGGCGGGGATGCGTCTAAATACCCTCCAGCCCCCACAGCTAAGAACTGTCGGGTCCCAAATGGCAGTAGTTCTGAGGCTGAGCGTCCCTGGCCCAGTGGTCGAGGGTGCTCTCAGGGCTGCCTCGATTCAAGCTGTGGGACTTGGGCAGGTTAACTCAGCTCTCTGTGCCGGGGTGCTCCTCGGTGAAAGGGGACTAAGCTGCACCTGTGCCATAGGTCGTCGCGAGGATGAAACAAGCCCCTGCCGTGTCTGATGCTTACAACACTGCCTGGCATTCAAGCTCTCAAAATTGTAGCTGCTTTTGCTGCTATTATTATTATTGTTGTTGTTGTTATTGTTAACCCCCGTCTACCTTCAGAAAGCTCAGTCAAGTCGGGAGACAGACAGGTGACTCTATAATCCAAATACTTTACTAGAATCTAGATGACTCTCTAGATTCTGGGAACGCAGAAGAATGGTTGACTGATCCAGCCTGGGGAAATCAGTGAGGGCCTTCAGGAGGAGGTGGCCCAAGTGGAATCTTGATGGACAAATAGTGAGGAGAGGGGACTTGGAAGGCAGTCTGGGCAAGGAGAACCGCGAGCGCAAAGGCATGGAGGCACAGCGGGCCTAGAGCAGCCACCTTGGGGCCCTCATCACTGTTTTTATTGTCTTCCTCTTCAAGCACTGGTGTCTGCATGGCAGGCCAGAAAGCTCCCATGGTAGGGGAGGTGGTGTCACGTGGTCCACTGCTGAGGACCGTGCATGCCCTGAGAGCCACCTCCTTGTCTTTGAACAGGTCAGAAGGCGTGGAGCCTCAGTTAGGTGCTACTGTGTCTTTAATGCCTTTCCTCTCGGACACTTGCCACTTTCTGCCCTCACCTCGAGCTTTTAAAAACATTAGGCTTTGTGGGACATTCACAGAAACGTCCCACCACTTGATTGCGGGGGCGGTTACAAGGGTGTCTGTAGCATTGGGCAAAACTCATTGAACCCTGCACTCCAAATCTGCGTACATAAACTATACCTCAATAAACAAAGGGCATCGGGTGGGAACAAGAGTGGGTCTCCGGCTCAGAGCCTTTGTTTGGCTGGCCACAGTGTCTCACTTGAATTTAGTAACTTTTATTTTTATTGTGTTTTTACCCTACCTTCTATTTATGGAGGTGACACTGATTTTCCATTTGTGGTAGTGGTGTCAAATTTCCCCTTTAAATTAAAAAAACAAAAGTAACATGTGAATGGATTTAAATAGACGTATTAAGTAAATAATGTTTACCGGTGGTACGTGCTGGCTATAGCAAAGATCATGCACGTGGTTAGAAAAGCGGGATTTCTGGTGACCTTTCTGAGGAAAAGCTGGGGCTCTGAGATTGGAGCCAACTTCACCCAGCGCTGTGTGGGCGCCGCGGGGACTGCGAAGGGCGCTGTCGTGAGGCTGGCAGTCGCTTAGGGAGAAACGGCGAAGGGTCCTCGCTACTTAGGGGTTTGAGGGGCGAGCCCATGGTCTGTGAGACTTACTGTCGGTTGGCCAGAGGACTGAGAATGGAAAGATTATCAATTACCTTCATTTTTCCTGCTTGCTCTCTGACTGTCAGTATCTCGGGGGAAGAAGAAGAAGAAGAGAAAAGCTCTGCTGCTCGGATGAGCATTCAAACCAACATAAACGCTTCAAATACTTCTGCTCAGCAAAGCGGGCTGTCTGTTCCTCACTGCTTCTGGGGAGCCAGGCTCTGTGACTTTTCACATCAGCCTGGACGGGCCCTTTCTGATAAGATACAATGCTGGTTTTCTGATAAGGCTGGAATTTTTGCTAAGAGACCTTGTGTATTTTGTTTTGCCAGTTCGCAGGGTAGTGGATTATCAGAATATTGTTATGGATTTGACATTAATCTCTTTGTAGGCTAAAAACCTATGCGCTGCCAGGCGGGCGTGCGTGCGTGTGTATGTGTGCAGGCGCACGTACCAATCCAAGTTTCTATCGACCTGCAGCTTCGCATGAACGCTAGACCCTACGGAGTCTAGCTAGAAAAACCAGAGGACTTTACAGAAGCAACCAAGGAGGCATAGAGCTGCTTGGGTAGCAGACTTCTCCAGGGTCACACGGCTAGCGAGCGACCGAGGAGGACTCCCTCTCAATCTCCTGCGTCCTAAACCAGGGGGTCATTACTGTGTTTCATGCTACGGCACCACCACCTTTAAAATAAAATAGAAACGTGTTTCTTGGGGGACCTGTGTTTCTTTTTTCAGGGTGCTACAGAAATCAGTGTCCCCTTTCTGCCAGACCACTGCCCTCCCAACCCAGTACTTAGTTCCCCTCCTTTCTGTTTCCTGTAGCTTCCACCCCCAGTGTGCGCGCGTGCGCACGAGCGTGCATACTGTATGCATTTTTCTCTTTTAACACTGTATCTTGTGGCCATTCTGTTTTCATGCAGAAAGAACTCTTTCATCCCTTTCTATAGCTGTATTGTATCCCATTATGTGAGCGAACCAGAATTGAACCCATCCCCGGTGCATGGCCACCAGGTTGCTTCTAGTCCTTGGGGGTTACAGATAGGGCAGCACTAACCCATCGTATGCACACTTCGTTTTGCTCATGGGAGACTTTATCTGCAGGATCAGTCTCTAAAAGTGCCATTGCTTGTTTCCAAGGATGTGTCTGTTTGGGATTTTCAAAGATATTACCGAATTACTTTCTTTCTACCTTTTGGTTTGGATAGTAGCATCTTTGAGTAGTAGTTTACTTTAATATTTCACATAGACATTTCTGAACTTAGTTTTTATTTATTTGTTCACCCAACCCACAGATGATTTTTTTGAGGGCTTGCTTTGTGGCAGGTCCTGTTCCCGTGCTAGGAATACAGCAGGGAGGGAGGGAGTCCTCCTGCAGCTGACTGACTGGGGAGATGGGGCTGGAGGTTGGGGGAGTGGCCAGAAATGAATAATTGGAATTGTGGGTAGTGCCTGGAGCACAGCAGAGAAGTGTGAATGGGGTCCGAACTAGCCAAGGAGGTCAGGAAGCCTCCCAAGCACCCAATACTTTACCTGGAGGGAGGGAGTGGCTTCAGTTATGTAGATAAGGGGCTTGAGTATGGGTAAGAGTGGAACAGTTGAGGCTGAGGAACAGCCAGTGCCAAGGTCCTGAGGCAGAAAGGAGCTCGGTGCTTTCTATGAACAGAAAGAGCCTGTCTGGCTAGAGTCCAGCGAGAGAGGTGAAGCTGGATGGGCAGGCAGGGCCTGGCCAGGCCGGCCTCATTGGGTTAACTTTACCCTAAGAGCTGCGGGAAGTGATTTCTGGGCTCCCCCTGGAGTGGGGGCACCATCTGGACCCCGAAAGACCAACTCAGCTACATGAGACAGCAGAGACTCCAGAATGGCCCAGAAAGCCCCACGGGAGGTGGAGGGTCGCCTGCGCAGCCTCCTTCCTCCCCCAAACAGGCTGGGAGCACAACTTTAGGAAGAGGTCCCGTTTACGTCTGGCAGGCCCTTGGATGTGATTCTTTCATTCACTTATTTGCTCAGTCACTCAGCAAATGTCTCTGGACAGCCCACAGGCGCCTATGCCAGGCGCTTGGCGAGCAGCACCGCACAGCAAAGGACATGGCTCCGACCTGGGGGAGCGGAGACCCCAGCGCAGGGCTCACGTACCCCCACAAACAGCCAGGCGGTAGATATGGTGGGCTTTGTGGACCCTGGGGTCTCTGTCACAGCGACATGCTCTGCTGTTGCCGTGCAAAAGCAAGCCACGGACCACACGTCAACACACAGAAGTGGTGTGTCCCAGGGAAACTTCGGAGGCACAATCCGCGGGCCGGGTTTGGCCCATGGGCGGCCGTTTGCCTGCCCTCGGTCTAGTGGAGTGGAACTCCCTAAACAGACAGCTATTTGATGTGCTGTGAGCTGATGACGCAGTGACTAGTGTTGGTGGAGAAAAGATGTCAGGGAAACGGGGTGAAAAAAACCCCTGGGGTGAGGATGGAGACCATCTTTTTGACGGGCCAACGGGAGGAGGCGTTGGCTGGCTGCATAGACACGTGAAGGAGTGAAGGGAAGCAGCTGGAGTAAGACCTGGGTGTGGGGGGGGGGGGCGCAAGTTTCCAGGCAAAGGGAAAAACACTCAAGGACTCGGAGTCAGACTGTGCTGGAAGGAAAGCAAAGGTGTCGGCCGGGCGGGCGCTGAGTCAGGCTGGAGAAACGTGGGGAGGCGGGAGGGGGGCGTCCGACAGGCCGGGGCATAGGAGCGAGCGTGCTTAGGATTCTCGATCCCAACTAAAGTGTCAGGGAAAGCCTTTCAAGTAGATTTCACAAACAGACGTTTCAAAGACCACTGCACGGAGAGTGGGACATTCAAGACAAGGGCAGAGATAGGGAGGCCGGGGATAAGGCCACCACAGGGGTTCCCGCGGGAGAGGACGGTGGCTTGGACCAGGCTGGTTGTAGTGGGGGGTGGGGTTTGTTTTATAATTAACAGTAGAGCAGTCAGGCTTCGCTGATGGGTTAGACATACGGGCGTGACAGAGAAGAGTCAAGACCAAATCTAGTAACGAGAGGGTGGAGGCACCTCTGTTGAGCTGGAGAGAGTGACTGAAGGGGCAAAGGGGGAGGGGCAGTGGGAATGGATAGCTGGTCCCCTCACTAATTCACCCTCCAGCCCTGGGCCCCTTCGAGGTGGCAGCAGTAGCCGGAGCCAGACGGCCCCTCTTAAAGAAGGAACTAGGGCCTTCTCCACCTACTGGTTTTGATAGTATGGGAGACCGGGTAGCCAGAGCCTTGCCTTTTGCAAGCCAAGTGTTTTGTCCATGGGATTTCTAATTCTGCTAATCCTGTGTCTTAGGGTGAATCTCTCCCCCTCTTTATTTGTAAAATGGCAAGTAAGATGAGGAGCAGTCCTGGCTCTGAGCTGGGCTACTTCTCTCACTGGGATGTGGGTATCTGGGGCTTGATCCCGGAGTTCCTAGACCCGAGATTTTCCATCTGTGGGTCTCCACCCACCCACTGGCCGGATAAGAAACCTGTTGACTGGGTTGGGACCAGCATTTAAACAAAGTAACCTCAGACAGGAAGGAAGATGAGTTTATCACTGGTAGCAGGGTAAGTATTGCTTTGGGAAACCTCTGTTTCAATTGGGAGTGAACACGATGGTGTGCAGTAGGTTGTGAGAAGTGTGAGCAGAGCTGGTCGCCCAGGTCCCTGGCGGCGGCTGCCTGGCGTGGCCCCGCGGCGCCTCGGGCACCTGCGCGAAAGCCTTCCCACTTAGACCTCGCCCTTCGCGGACTCCGGGATGATGTGGCCTGCTTTTCCTTCTGGTGAGGGCAGGAGGTTGCGGCTTGGGGTTTGGCTGGTGGGAATTAAAATAATACTATAATGATAATAATAATAATCAGCAGGAAACAAACCCAGCCTGTGATTGCTCTGCATTGGGAGTTCTGTTTTAGAGGCTTAAAAAGACCCCCCCCCCTTCTCTTTCCAGAGGAACCGAATGCACATAAGGTCGCCAGCCCACACTCCGGACTTGCGTACTCTGATGATGGCCTGGACTATGGCCTCAAGCCCTACAGCCCCCTCGCCAGTTTCTCTGGCGAGCCCCCCGGCCGATTCGGAGAGCCGGATAGGGTAGGGCCGCAGAACTTTCTGAGCCCGGTCAAGCCAGCGGGGGCCTCGGGCCTGAGCCCTCGGATCGAGATCACTCCGTCCCACGAACTGATGCAGGCAGGGGGGCTCCGCGTGAGAGACACTGGCCTCCTGGGGGAGCAGGCGCCCCTGGCGGGGGTGGCCGCCAGCCCGAGGTTCACGCTGCCCGTGCCCGGCTTCGAGGGCTACCGCGAGCCGCTTTGCTTGAGCCCCGCTAGCAGCGGCTCCTCTGCCAGCTTCATTTCCGACACCTTCTCTCCCTACACCTCGCCCTGCGTCTCGCCCAATAACGGCGGGCCCGACGACCTGTGCCCCCAGTTTCAAAACATCCCTGCTCATTATTCCCCCAGAACCTCGCCAATAATGTCACCTCGAACCAGCCTCGCTGAGGACAGCTGCCTGGGCCGCCACTCGCCCGTGCCCCGTCCGGCCTCCCGCTCCTCGTCGCCTGGTGCCAAGCGGAGGCACTCGTGCGCCGAGGCCTTGGCCGCTCCGCTGCCCGGAGCCTCGCCCCAGCACTCCCGCAGCCCCTCGCCGCAGCCCCCGGACGACGGCCCCCCCCCTGGCTACCCCCCAACGGCCGGCTCTGCCGTCCTCATGGACGCCCTGAACAGCCTCGCCCCGGACTCGCCCTGTGGCGTCCCCCCCAAGATGTGGAAGACCAGCCCGGACCCGTCGCCGGTGTCCGCCGCCCCACCCAAGGCCGGCCTGCCCCGTCACATCTACCCGGCCATGGAGTTCCTGGGGCCCTGCGAGCAGGAGGAGCGGAGGAACTCGGCCCCCGAGTCTATCTTGTTGATGCCGCCCACGTGGCCCAAGCAGCTGGTGCCGGCCATTCCCATCTGCAGGTGAGCGGGGCTCCGAGAACGCGTCCTTCCGCGGTTGGGTGGGGAACATCGGCATATAGAAGGGTGGAACATTCAGTCTCTGCAGGAAAAAAATTGATTTTGGAGCGCTTATTGGGCTTATATAATCTCAGTACCCCGATCTCACAGTTGGGGACACTAGGCCCAGGGAGGTGAAGGCGTTTCCTCAAGGTCCCGCGGGTCGCCAGAGGTGGTGCTGGGGCTTGACCTTGGGTGTGTCACTCCAGTCGTGTCCTTGACCTTTACCCTTCATTAAATATTAGGGAGCTCATTCATTCCAAAACCAGGCACCTCTCTGTGGTTGGATGCTCTATCCTGGACGCGATGAATAAAAACTGTGCCGTGAAATGTCCCCTCTCTAAAATTTATGTTTAATTGAGATCATCATACATAAACATAAGAGCTGAAACAACTCTCAGATGCCCTCGAAGCCTTTTGTTGTGTGGTTCTAGGAGGCTGAGGATAAGCAAGTGAAGCTACTTGCCTAAAGTTCCATGGCAAGTTAGTGACATGTGGGACCCCTGCTTGTCACTTCGGTGTTCCTTCTCCCACTAAAGTGAAGAAGAAAACATGCTTGCTGAGGGTTTTTGGGAGGTGGGAGGTGATACTTGTAAAAATTCTCAGAGGAAAGGAAGGTACAGCAGTTAGAGACATGCTAGAACTAGAATGCAGGGTCCGGCACAAGTAACGTCACTCTTTTGTTACAAAATCTTCTATCACAAAATCATATGCATGTAATTCTGTAACATTATGTCACACTCAAGCACACCATATGCCATTTTAGGCATAATGTCCAAATTAAAACTATAAATTACTACACCCATATTATTATCCTACCACCCACACTCAGGCAGGTGCTGCTTCTGCTGGGCGCTGTATAATGAAATTAGCTTCATGAGCTGAGATGTCAGGCACACTGTCTTCATCAAGGTGGATGAGGAAGCAAAGAGAAGGATCTCCGTCTTATGAAGGGCCCTACCTATCATGTTGGAGAAATATGTGCCTCCCAGCAGCGTTTTATTCGTATGCCCAGTGGACATGATTTTCAGAAAAGGGGCCATTTACGTTTATTGTACCTGTGACGGACTCTGTTTCCTCCTTCAGTATCCCGGTGACCGCATCCCTCCCGCCGCTGGAGTGGCCGCTCTCCCACCAGTCGGGCTCCTATGAGCTGCGGATTGAGGTGCAGCCCAAGCCACATCACCGGGCCCACTATGAGACGGAAGGTAGCCGAGGCGCCGTCAAAGCTCCAACCGGCGGCCACCCCGTGGTTCAGGTGGGGACTTGAATTCTTTTTATTTTGTGTTCCTCATTTGTTACTAGGTGGTTTGCTTCTGCTAAGCCGTTGCCTGTGGTGTGTCAGGTTGAGGGATGTGACTCAGCCTTTCATGCCCCTGCGGGATGGGAAATTTAAGATTGAAGGAGTGTCAGGAGCGAATCCAGCCACAAAGGAGCCAGAGAAGAAAGTCTCGAGCTGGATAAGGATAGAAATGATATTCATGCTCAGAGTACGCCTTCCCTTCTCTTTCTGAGAAGCTGGTTGAGTTTTGCGTGCATTTGTATGTTGACGGAAGGTTTCTGAAGCTGTCATTTTGTGTTTGAACTTCAGGTGAGAGTTTATAGATGAAAATCAACATGCTCTTGAAGTAGAAACATTTTGAAACTACATATAGTCAAAGTACCTAGAATAATTATTATTAACATTTTGATATATTTCCTGTTGTCTTTTTTCTGTTCACAAATATGGCATTGTCTATTACCATACATTTATACACTTGATGTTATAGTAGTTTGTACTCTGCTATTTTTTACTTTACCTTATACCATGAATATTTCCTCCTGTTTTTTTTCTTAATAGTTATCTTTTATGTCTGTTGCTTTTAATATAACCTCAGATTTTTTTTTCTTAAAATAAGTAAAGAAGTGTTCTTTTTTCTCCAAAAGTAATTAGAGCTGACATAGTCTTAATTATATAGTCTGGTTAACCAGCAACTGCTGACTAGTGCCCACCAACCAACTCAACTAGACCTTCGATACATTTACATTAGTTTAACTTTTTTTTGTATTTGCCTGAAAGATATTATATGATAAGAATTCTGTGATAAGCATCTGATGCAATTGTACATCAGACCTCTTTAGAGTAGTTATTAAAAATACAGATTCTTGAGTATCTTCTTGAAACTTCTTAATCAGAAGCTATAGAGTTCAGATAACAAACAAACAAATGTAAAACCCCCAAATCTTCATGGGGCTTTGGCTCTGTGTACCTGGTTAAGGACTTTTATGATAATATTAGGAGCTTAAATCCTGGCAGTTGCTTTTTCTAAATGTGACATCGCAGCCATCTTGGGATCGGTTTCTATTCATTGCTCCTTTTCCCTGACCATGAGTCACTCTTTCTTCTTTCTATACATGTCTAGTAATTGTCGACTGTATTTTGACATTGTGGTGATGATACATATTGGACATTGTAGCGACTCTGGATTTTGTTAGGATGGGAGCCAGAAGGATCCCATCCTAAAATAGGAGGATGGCATTAGTCTGTGTGTTGGAGTTAAGGTCTTTGGTAATGATGGTCAAACGCATGCAAAGCAGGTTAGAAAAGGGGGATTCTGTGAGGAGGCTATTGCATAAAACCAGGCCAGTAGATACAATCCAAGAAGAACTGTGACTTGGGAAGATACCGCCTACGTCTTCTTTGCTCAGTCAGTCCATTCAACAAGTGGATTCATCCTGCAAGTATTTGATGGGCACCTGCTTTTTGTCATATACTGTACTTGATGCTGAAATACAGTGAAAAATAAAACAGAAGTTATGATCTCTTTCCTCATGGGGCTCACGTTCTAGGGGGAAAGAGTCATCGACTAATCAGACAAATGATAAAGGGACAAACCGCGGCAAGTGGCATGAAGGAAGAGTGCATGGGGCTCCGGGAGGAGGAGCTAATGTAGATGGGAAGGACATTTCTTGAGATTTCCCTGAGGAGGAGACTAGAGCTGAGAGGATGCATGGGGGGAACCTCACGTGCAAATGTCCGGAGGCAGAAGGAAGCAAAAGGAACCCCACAGAGGACCTTCAGGTTAAGGAGGCGTGTGTCGCTGGAGTGTGAGGGGCCGGAGGGAGTGTAGAGAGAGGCAGAAAGGGGGCTGCAGGACCTGGGTCACCTCAGGGAAAAGTTTGGCTTTTAGCCAGAGATGTGAAAAGCAGGAAAGAAACATGATGTGATTTAGGCTTTGATAAGACCCCTCTCTGATTGCTCCTCCGGGGGTAGTAGCTGAGATAAGGAGGAGTTAGGAGGCTCTCTTAGGATTTCTTCATTCTCTGATCACTCAACAAGTATTTGTTGAGCGCTATTATGTACCAGGCATGGTTCTAGATTCTGGGGTAGGCTATGAACAAAACAGCCAGAAATCCTCACCCTCTCAAGCTTACAGTGTAGCAAGATGATAATGATAGCATCTAGCACATGTCAGAACCTGGTTCAAGTGCTATATGTGTTAACTTATTTAATTTTAACAAGAGCCCTGTGGAGCAGGTTATGGTTAGGTCAAGGAGTTGTCAAGGAACTCATTCAAGGTCATAGTTACGGAGTGGTGGACACTGGATTTAGACTCAGGGGATCTGGCTGTACCTGCTACACAGTTTTCCTGATCTTCTGCGTCTCTCTGCAGACCAGCCTCCCTTGCCTTCTCACTCATACCAGGAGAGAAGGTGTGGGGGGAATTGCCCACAACTCCTGCCTCTAAGTTTGATACGCTAACCCAGTGCCAGCCCCCTCACCAGCTCATTGGAGCCCAAACCCCGATTCTCAGGGAGATTCTAATGGGACCTGGTTGGGTGGGGTGCCGACCACCAGTCCACTTAGCTTGGCCAGCAAGGTCAGGCCTTGTACAGTGTAAGCTTTGCTCACCCATTCATCAGGGCTGGGGCCATGGAAAGTTCCAGAGAAGAGAATGGGCTGAAGGTGCAGTTCAAAAGAAACCCTGTATACAGCCCTTGAAGATCATGCCCTTCCTTCCAGCAGCCCCCAAGGATCTGTTCTTATTCTTGCTCATGACTTTGAGAACTCAACATATGAATTAAAAATTCGTAGTCATCACAGAAGACATAAAGTGTGAAGTATCTTGTTAAAAAATCATTTGCATAGTTTCTGTGCTCTTCAAAATGAAATGTGCTAACCCCTGATTTTTAGCGTAGGTAGTCAGTTTTTTAAAAACTTCTTTGAAAAATGAAGAAGAGAGGGACTTTACGAAGAAAATGCTCTTAACCTTTAGGCAGGTGCGAAAACCCCTTTCGAAATCTGGAGGGTGTCCTTCTGTTCCCAGAAGAGCAGCAAAGCCCTGTTTTGTGCCTTGCCTAGAATCTTCTGCTGGTTTCTCTCTTGATCTCTGTCTCTCTCTTTATCTCTCCATCTGCTTCTATTTTTGTGCTGCACCGCGGCTCCTTCCCCCCTCAATGATTGGTCCCCACCCTGCCCTTTTTTTATTTGCCACACTATAAAACTTAATCTTTTTTTGCATGTCTAGTGGTTTTATGCTCTTCTTTATGTGAAAATAAAAGGTGTACAAGACCATTTTGTTCTCTGCCTTTAAATATAAAATTTAAAATCTTAAAAGCATATGCCATGTTCAGCTGTGGGTTTTTTTTTTTTTTTTTTTTTTTCCTGTCCTGCATGTCACTTGATCTTGGAAGAAAGTTTGTTCCAAACCTTAAATGCGTTTCGGACCTCATGACTCATTCATTTGGCGAACACTTTGGTGAGGCCCTGCTGTGTGCCAGGCACAGGTGCCGATAAAATAATGATGGGTGGGGTGGGCACAGCACCGCCCCGCTGGAGCCCACGGGCACTACAGTGCAGAGGAGACCAGGATGGCTTGGCATGACCATCGCTGAGGTGCACGTGGGTCAGGGAGGCCAGGCAAGGGCCGTCTGGAACGACACATGGACTCCTGGGTAAGACATGATGGCCGCCCAGGAGCTCATATGTTGGATTCACAACTTGGGGGTAACTCCTTCAACAAAACCACACCAAGAGAGGACTTGGAAGACCTGTTTAGACGGAGGGTCCTGCTGGGGATATGACTCACCAGTTGGGACCTGGAGCAGGTGATAGAGCCAGCAAAGAGAAGAAGGATGCCCTTCCTTTCTCTGTGGTGCTGTCTGCTTTCTCTTTTGGTGGTGGTAGGAGAGTGATCTATGCACAGAGGCGGTGCATGCAAAGGCCCCGGGGCAGGGAAGAACGTGGTATGTCTGAAGAACTGAAGGAGCGCCAGTGTCACTTGAGTTTAGCTTGGAGGGTGGCGGGTTGTCAGGGCCAGAACATGTAAGACTCCTCTGCCCAAGTGGGCAGCTAGGATTTTAGTCCAGGGCAAGGGGAAAGGAGCGACGAGCTTTGAGTAGGGGAGGAAGGTGATTCTGACTCAATATTTTTAGGACCACTCGGTCTTCTCTCTAGAGAGCGCGTTAGACGGACTGAAGGAGGAAGCAGGGAGATAATTCCATGGGCTGGGGCAGCGGCAGGTGAGGAGTCCAGGTGGTGGGGCCGCGGAGGAGGCTGTGGGAGGAGCTTCCGGCCTTGGCGCTGGCTGAGGTGTGGGAGGTGAAGCAGCGCCTGGGCGGAGGGCGGTGTCCTCTGCGATGTGGGAAGAAGTTTCTTAGGGGAAGATCATGAGTTCAGTTGGGGTGTAGGAAGAGGGAAGGGCTTGTGAAGCATCCAAGCAAAGATGTCACGTAGGCAGTGAGGGCCGTGGGCCTGGAACTCAGAAGCACAGCCCTGACTCGCCAGCCGTCCGGCCGGCAGAGCGGCGGGGGCCACGCGCGCCATCGCTGGTGGGCTTGGCGCACATCCTGTGTGTGGGTCTGTTCCTCCCACGCCCTGTTGCAACTGTCCTCTCTCTCCAGAAGCAGGGGACTGAGGGGCCAGCCAAAGAGGAGGCTGGAGAAACAGGAACACGAACTGACAAGCTCGTGGGGGTCAGGCAGTGAAAGGAAATGACTGCGTTGGCCACGTGTTGGAGCAAGAGGGGGCGGTGGGAGTAGGTCGCAGCCGCAGGGGAGCCTCGCCTCAGGGAGGCGGCCACCCTTCGGCCCCCGGTGGCCGTGCCACGCGAGAACGTGGGCCCCGCGTTGCCAGCCTCTGTGGTTTTGTGCTTTTTTCCCAAGAGGAGCTAGGATTCTGAATTTTTATGTGACCTTCCTGATTATGAAGTTTTGGCTACTAAACCAACCTTTGGGTTAGATTTGGCTCATGACAAATATCAAGTTCATATCCTCTGGGGGTAAATAAGGACAGCGCTATTCCAAGATTTATCAAATAGAAAGGGAGATAAGGGCGAGGCTATATTTGCAGGATTTCTAAGAATTGTCCGATAGGGAGGGAGCGCTATGGGCAGCCCGGCCCAGGCGCTGCCCTCTCCTCTGAAGCCCTGAGTCCCATCGAACCAGGACACATTTATGGTTCTCTCCGGGGAATCTTAACTCTTTGCCCTGAGTTTGACCTGTCGCGTTCAGAGCAGAAAAGGAACCACTCGTTTCACCTCAGAAGAGCCACATGCTTCTGGCGGGACCCTGCCATCGTTTCCTCATTGTGTTTCAGGGCCGGATATGGCGGTCCCTTGGGGACAAAACGTCCATTCACGGGCAGCTCTGCAACGTTGGGCTTTAAGCGTTTCCGTAGCTCTTCATGGGCTCCTTTATGGGATCTGATAATACCCCAGTTGAGAGTGGCTTGTATAATGCCATTGTCATTCTAAGCCTTCTCCTGCCTGCTTCCAGTCCCTGAAACCACGTTCCTGTAGAGAAATTCCTGGGATAGGACACTTCATTATACTCCTTTCAAAAAATGTTCTCCTTACCACTCCCTGAGACATGCTTTCAAGGGAAAAAATGATTGGAAAGCCACCCTTTCGGTTCGAAAGTGATCAGAACATGGGACCGCTGCACCACAACGCACGCCTCCAAAAGCAAGGCTGTCGGTGCTTTCAAACAGCTGTTCGGACATATGGAAAAAACATGGGTCGTTCCTTTAGGAGAAATTCCTTACAGATGCAGAAACCTGATCGCTGTTTCATCCCGGGTAAGAATAACGAGCTTTGCAGGGAGAAGAGCGGGGGGGCCAGGGGCGCACCTGTTCAGGTTACCACCCACCCTCCCCAATCCAGAGGAGGCCGGTCCGGTCTCCAAGCTTTCAACTTGTAAAAGGGATTACAAGACAGTGTTTTTCATCCTGTTGGATTTCAGTTCTTGTACTATTTGCAACTCACTTTAAATTATGTCTAAGGGAAGAAAGAAGCCAGGAGGGGTTTTCTCACCAGACGAAGCTGGAGTTTGGACGGTGAGCAGCCCTCGTGCAGCAGTTGGCTGGGCACGTTGGCTTCCATTTGCCTTAATACAATGTGGTGTTTGGTGAGGCCCTGCCCCCTGTGTTTAAGATGTGAAACAGGAAGCAGGTCTTGCTGATACTGATTTGCCTTGATCAGGGCTGCTGTGTTTGCTTCTCCAGAAGGTTCAATCAGACCTTCTGGAACGAGACAGGAAAGCGGGGTGAAATCAAGATGCCTGGCTCCTGCTTCTGTAGGGGCGCGTGTTCTGCGATCCCTGGGGGTTTCTTCGCTCGTTTACTCAGTGGTAGGACATTCCCCAAGCACCTTCTGTGGGCTAGGCACCGTTCCAGGCGCTGGGAATACGGCCGTGAACAAAACAGACAGGAGCTCCTGCCCACGGGAAGCTGATGTTTTGGCTGCAGGGAGATAAGCCGTAAATCTCGTAAATAGGAGAATTAAATAGAATGTGGGGAGCTGACAAGTCCTATGGGGAAACCTAGAGGGGCAGGGAGGATCGGGCGTGGCCAGGGAGGCCTCCCTGAGAAGGTGGCATGCGAGCAAAGACGGAGATGGAGGAGTGGAAGGTTTAGGGAGCCACGGCAGGTGCTCTCGGCTGGAGGGACGTTGAGACAAAGCTGGGCGTCGTCTAGAGACAGAGGAGTCCTGCAGAGGAAGAACAGAGGAGGCCTATGGAGGAGTGGGAAGGAGACAGAGCCCAGAGGGTGGGTGGGCTTGGGCCAGGAGCACCGATTGAGGACTTGTGCTCTCAGGGAGGTGGGACATGGGGGATGGGGCTTCCGCGGGACCCCTTTGGCTGGCGTGTCAGTGAGAATGGACTTCATGGGGGTCGGGGGAAGAGCAGGGATGTGAGCGAGTGGCTCCTGCATGGGCTCCAGGCCAGAGAGCGTGGTGACCGGACCGGGGCTGGGGGTGGAAAACATTAGAGATGATTGGATTCTGGGTATCCAAGTCGGGCTAATGGCAGTTTTTGAGTTGAGCTATGGGCGAGAGGCATGGGCGGCTGTCATCTTCCAGAGGCAGGAGTCCCCAGGGTTGAGGGACCCTGCTCGTCCTCACTGGGGCTCTTCCTGGCTCCGAGGGAGCACAGCTCTGTTTAGAGATGGAGATGGGGTGGGTGGGGATGCTGAGTGATCCTCACCACCCTCTCCTCGTCTGTACTAGTCTTTTGATTATAACACTGGCAATTAATTTAGAAAGCTTTTAAAAGAGCGCAGTCCAAACCAAGTGCATCTGCGGGCCAGATGTATCCTCGGTGTGTGACCTTGGCCTCCCAGGGGGAGCCTGGTGGAGGAGAGCGGGGATGATGTCCGGGGTGGGGGCCGGTGCAGGCAGAGCTGTGGGGTGTTGAGGGGGCGCGGGGCTGGATGTTACCGCCTTCATGCCAGAGACACAGTGATGATAAGCAAGAGGTGCTTTCAGTTCCCATTAAAGATCAGTTGTCATGGGTGAGCGTCAGTAAAACATTAACCCCAGATGGAGGCGGAAAACAGAAAGCTTCCAGAAACCATTGTTCCAAAGAGAGAGATTAAGTCGGAGGCTTGCAATCTGTCTGGCAAGCAGTGCGAACGTATAGAGGAATCTTTGGGCGTTGCACAGTTTTTCGGGTTCCTCCTATGGGCTGGGCACGGCGGTGTTCTGAGGAAGGCTGTGTTCGCTGTGTGCCTTCCTTTGAGTGACCTACTTAATCTTTGCAGCGATGCCATGGAGTGTAGGTGGTAGAATCCCAACTCTCCTTTTCCAGACAAGGAGAACTGGGACACAGAGCAGTTAAGCAACTTGTCTGATGTCACCCATCTGAGGGGCGGTGGCGTTGACTTGGACACGGGAGGTCTGAAGCCAGAGTGTGCACCGAGCCATTGGATGGCGCAGCTTCTTGGAAGTAGAGAGAGCAGGTAGTTTGGAGCGAGGCCGAACGTGTGTTCATTAGCTCTGGGGCTCTAGGCACTTGGTTCGGCTGCACTTGCTTGAATCTCGCACAATGTGAGAAAGACCTCCGCTTTTAGATTATTTGTTTTGTTTTGCCTACAGTCATTAGGATTCTAAACCCAGTTGCCCAGCCTGATCTTTGGCACAAAGCAGGGATTGGGTCCATTTTTCTTTCTTGAGAAGCACAGTGATTGACATGACTTTGGGACCTTTGGACCTCAGTTAGCCTGAGATGGGGTCCCTGTGTCCGATCAGCCTTTCTCTGGTTGATGTAACCAAATCTGAGGCTGAGGAACTGAGAGCCCTCCGTTTATTGACACATTGTTTGTTACATCTATGAACCTAGTCCCTCCTTGCTCTCCCACAGGGAGCTGGGGCTACTATTCCCATTGTGCAGATGGGTGAGGAAGCACAGGGAAGCTAACGTCACTCACTCACGGTCAGGCAGCCAGTAAGCAGGGGCGCCCTGACCTTGGCTTTCAGTTTCTCTGTCCCCATCTTTCCACTCACCCATTCCTTCCTCCATTGCCCTCTCCTAGACGGCTCCGTGTTGAGCCCCAGTAGAGTATCCTGAGGCCTGGCTGCTGCGGAGCCTTCTGGCTGGGGAGCGTCCCTGGCGTGAGATGGGCCAGGGCTTGGGAGGAGCTTCCCTGCAGCAGCTTTGGGCAGCATCCAGGGGGCGCTGTGATAGGGCACTGGACCCAGCACTGAGCACTCAGGTCCC
The DNA here is from genome assembly GCF_021234165.1 of Pteronotus mesoamericanus. NCBI lineage: Eukaryota > Metazoa > Chordata > Mammalia > Chiroptera > Mormoopidae > Pteronotus > Pteronotus mesoamericanus. Next base: position 6,273,010 of record NW_026555105.1, read on the forward strand.
GTGCTTGCCTCTGCTTTCTCCACTGAGGGACCAAAGGCTTCCCCGGGTCCTGTGAGAAAGGAGGCATATGCTGGAGGTGGATTTCAGGCACCTGTTAACTCCAGCATGCCACGGGATAGAGGGGACCGGGACCCCACCTGGGACCCCACTTGGGACCCCTCCGGAAGCCCCGAGTCAGCTTGCTCCGACTGTGTGCAGGAGGAGGGGGTCCCTCCCCAGAGAGCCCTGCCCCCTTTCAGATGCCCTGTGGGTGTAACAGCTGTGTGTAGGGGCAAGACCGGTTTATGGAACAGTCAGCATTTTCTCATTGGGTCCCTTGAATGAGACTCATAACTGTCTCAAAAGGTGTCGGCCCCACTGACAACAGAGCCGTTGGCTGGGCCACGAGGAGGGAGGAGGGGAGGAACATGGGGGAGGTGATGGCTTCTGGCGGGGTCTTGTTCTTTCTCCAAGAGGGCGGAGCCCTCCCCTGGACTGGGAGAGAGCCTAGAGGTGAAAGCTGTCTGTTCCAAGCCACCTGGAATATCGTGGGCCCTCATCAAGCGCTTCCTCTGTGGCCGGCATGCCACGCGGAGTGGCTCAGGCAGGCAAGCTGTCCCTGCTCTGTGGATGGGGGAACTGAGGCTCAGAGGCGTCGAGGGCCATCCCCAAGGAGCGCGTGGTCACTAGTGACAAAGAGGCTGAGCCCGTGTGCCAGCTGCAGAAGGCCGTGGAGCAGTTATTAACCCCATTCGCAGATGAGGAAACTGAGGCCCAAGGTCACACAGCTCATTGCGGGAGGACGCTAAAGCCTGCCTCTCGAAGTGCATAGAACAGAGCCGGGCACGCAGCAAGGGCTCCGTGTGTGCTCAGCGTTACTGTTTCTTCTTCCCCTTGCTCATTTTCTTCTCTACCCTCTGGCCACGGCTTAGGAGTAGCAGAGGCTGAACATTCTGATGCAGGTTTGCAAAGCTTGTGTGGGTGTATATGTATATACACATAACCTGTTTTTTAATATACAATATACACATATGTGTGTGTATATTGACACTGTGTATATATGTGTGTATATATGTAAAGGTATATATGTGTATCTCTGCTCCCTGGGTTTTTATTCCATTATTTGTTTTATTTATTTTCTTGTTGTAATATGCATGCATTGTTTAAAGCATACAGGCGAGTGTAGGAGGGAACGCGGACAGCAGCCTTTGTCACCTGCAGAGAAGCGCTGTTACTGCTTCGGTGTGTTCCCTCTCAGCCCACTCCCCATGCCTGCGCACTTAGCTTCTGCCCTCTCCACGCAGTCAAATCTGCGTCAGGTTATTTTTATGACACCAGGGGGAAGCCAGTCCTTACCAAGATCTGAAAAAGATTGGGAATTATTTTAAGTGCTTTCTAGGTATAAATGGATCTAATGCTACCATTATTTCTAGGCAGTGCTGGGGGACACAGAGAGGTTAAGTAACTTGCCTAAGGTCACACAGGAAGTGGGTGGGCCATGAGCTGAACCTAGGTGGTTTAGCTTCAAAGCCTGTACTCTGAAACAGTCAAGCCCAAAGAAGAAATAGAAATCTTTAACGATCCTGAGATAACCTCCCAGGTTGCTCCTAGGGGCTTTTATTGACGCTTAAGTACTATCTTGAAAAATTTAGGAAATCCAGTCTGGTCGAGCATCAAGTCAAAATTTTCCCTTGTCAGGTAGCTCAGGCTCCTGCCTCCCCCGGTGTCTCCCCACCCACCTGGCTTCCTTCCCTCCTTGGGTTTGGCCCAGGCAGCCAGCAGGCCCTTCCCAGACGCAGAACAATAGCCGGCTTGTGGTTCAGGGCAGCCTCCCTGAGGCCGGGGTGGACTGTGGGCTTCTGTTGACAGTCCCGAGTGTGTCCTGCTGTGGGGACCTGGAGGCTGAGGAGCGAACCCAGGGCAGCCAGGGTCGCTGGCGCTTGGGGCCTGAGACGTCAGCCTCTTCGGGGGCAGGGGGGCAGGTGCCAGGTGCCAACTGTGAGGCGCAGACCTATGGCTGGCTGGTGCTGGGACCTCCCTGACCAGCAGCCTGAGTCGTTCTCACTCACCCTCACTGGCGGTAGGACTGTGGACAAGGGTGCTCTGGCCTCCTGGAGCCTCAGTTTCCCCTATTGGCAAATTGGACAGAATGTTCCTTATCTTCCAGGATTTCTGTAGATGAGACTGTGTGTAAAGCAATTAGCACGGATTACGTGCAGACTTCTCTGGTTTCTTTTATAAATTAATTTTGTGGGGAGGACAGGCATGCACGTGGTGCAGAATTTCAAAGATGCAAGAGCTGTACAGGGTGAGGCCTGTCCCCCCCAACCCTCGCCCCCCCCCCGCCCCTCCCCGTATGCAGGCGGCTTCCTCTTTTCCCCGAGGCCCCTTCCAGAGGGGTCTGCATCTGTCCTTGTGGTTCTCTTCATTGTTGTCATCGCCGTCATCAGCATTGTAATTTACAAAGGACTTGGCAGAATGCCCCATGCATTTTAAATTCTCGATAAATGACCGAGGCACTTATTACTGTTGAGCTTAAAAGGGCCTCGCGTTTGATTTTCCAAATGGGAAGTGAAGCTGAGTTGCTCTTCTTGGCCTTGTTTATGTAACTGAAGAGACCTTTCCTCGGGGAGCTCAGGGTTCTGTCAGGGAATCCTATGCTCCTAGGCTGACATTTGTTACTATGTTGTAAATACTGTTCTAATGAACACAGGTTTTGAAACCTGCTTTGGGTAAACGCGTGTTAAGCCTTGGCTTTACCTGATCCCAGGCTTAGTGACAAAGTCGTTCATCAGCATACGCTGTGTCCCACATCTTTGTACCTCTCCTTCCTCCTGCAGCGGAAGACGAAACCCTGAAGATAAAGACAGCGGATGCTATCAGCAGGAGCTTGATGCTATGGTTAAACAGTAGCAAGAGAAGTGTTGAGTTATGAGTGTTTTTCTGCTTCGCTCTCCTTTATTCGACAAATATTATTGGGGCTCCCGCCACGTGGCAGGCACTGTGTTGGGTGCTCCCCACTCAGCTCGGTGCACGGATCCCCTGGGAGCTCGTTCAAAACGCAGCATCTCGGGCCCCGCCAAGGCCTGCTGAGTCAGAGTCGGCCTTTTATAGGGTCCCCAGGTGGTTCGCGTGGGCCTTAGGGACGAGGCACATTATTCTAGGACGGGGTCCTCCAACTCCGCCAGCCAAACCTGGCCGGCCACCCACTTTCCTAAATGAAGTTTTGTTGGCACGCTGCCACGCCCACTTACTCCCCTGTTGTGTGTGGCTGCTTTTGTGCCATGGGGGTCGAGTTGGGTCCTTGCGACAGAGAATGTAGTTTAGGCCTGAGAAGCCTACAGTGTTTACTATGTTGTCCTTTACAGGGTAAGTTTGCTGGTGGAGACGGAGATAGAGTAGGGAACAAGACAGACAAGATCCCGTGCTCTCACGGAGCTGGTGTCTGATGGAGGGAGACACGCCATACGCCAGTACCTCTCCACTTTGTCTGGTGGAAAAAAGCATGAGGAAGGAAAAGGAGGCAGGAGGGGGTGGGGAGAGGTGATTGTGGGGTGGCGAGGATGTTGTTGAGGAGAGAACTTTCTGAAGAGGTGACGTTTAACCAGAAATTGGAGTGCAGCGAGGCAGTACGCTGTGTCACTCCCTGGAGGGCAGGGGGAGTGCTGCGGGAGAGGGAAACGCTAGTGCAAAGGTCCTGAGGCAGAAGCTTTCTTGGGGTCCACTCGGGGCATCACTTCTGAGGTGGGAGCTCGCAGGCCTGAGTAGGAGTCAGGTACTGACAGTGAACATGGGTTTTTTTTGTTGCCACGTGACATTTGTAGTGGCAGTTCCGTGCCTTTTGTGAGACCATGGAATGTAGACAGGGGCCTCCCCCTCACAGCCCCGGGACACCTTCCGAGTGTCGCTGGACGCGGTCGTACAGGCTGTGCGCCGCACGAGCGCCCCGTTTCAGGAGGGCGCCGTTCCCATTTGCATATTTATCAAGATGGTGTTCAGACACGGGCCTTCTCAGGGCACGGAGGAAGTGTCTTTTGCTAATCTGCACAAAAGTGCCAGACAGTTTAGCAGTGGCTCAGGCGATCCCATTCTTAAAAAGAAAAAAAAACCAACCCTGCGCCGGGACGTGATCAGGTTGTGGACATTGATGCTGTTGCGCTGGTTGCTCACTTACGTCATGTGCAGGGCCCTGTAAGGCATTTGAACTGAACTCTTAAGAGTGAGGACGGCGTTTCTGCTGGTCTGAAGACATCCTGCGGGCACTGCCCTCTTTCTTGCAGCTGGGGTGTTCGCTGCCTTCGCTGCCTTCTCCTTCCTGCCCTCTCGCAGGCCGACTGGGCTGGCTGGGACGGGGAGGGGCCTTGCTGCTTGCTGGCTTCCTCCCCTGCCTGTGCCTGCTGTGCAGCCCCAGCCCACACACCTGTCCTCACCGAGGGATGGGAGGAGGTGTGGGAGCCTGGCTCCGAAGCGAGGGGGCAGCGCTCTGGAAGCTCCTCCCACCTCTGAACGTGCGGGATTCTCTGACTCAGAGTAATAGGTGTCACCTGAGCAGAAGCGCTTGCTTTTAGTTTTGCTCACTTTGAGGTGGGAGCTCCAGCTGCTCTTCAGCCTGACCTGCCTTAACTTGCATGGTTTCCTTGCTCCAGAGTTGACTCATTCAGGGACTGGAAGCTGGTTTTTTTAGAGTTTGGGGATGACTGAACAAGAAGGAGAGTTAGAAATCATCTAGCTGAGTGACTAGTGTGTCTCATTCATGGCGCATTTTATCAAGGGCTGCAGTTACTCTTTTGCTCTGGGCTTTCTGTGGGTCAGACTTTTCTGTAAGCCAACACTGTCTCATTCAGTCTCCCCGAGTACTTGAGGGACTGTCATCCTCAGTTTGCAGGTCACCAGATGGCGGCTCGGAGAATCATAAAGATAACACAGTCACCAAACTGGCGGAGCCACGACTGACTGTTAAAAGCAGAGCTTAGGAATGTATTATTTATTGAGCATGTGTAACATGCCAGGCATTTTCGAAGCCGGGGCTTGAATTTCCCGTTGTAACCCTGTGAATCAGGTCCTGTCCTCTTACAAATAAGAAAATTGAATCCCGGAGCCGTGCGGGACTTGCCCAGGGTGAGGCTTGTGTAGGCTGTACGTGGAACCGTTTCCGATTTCTGATCTCTCTCTTCTTACGCGCTTCTTTGCTCTGTGAACGCTGACACGCATCCTGTTTACCTGTTAGCATCTGTCACCGGTCTGTGTATCTGTGTCTCAGGGAGGGAGATGCTGGGACTCTGGTGGCCGCTGACTCAACCATCTTAACCACTTTCCTTTTGCTTTTTGGGGCCAGCCTGTCATCGTCCCTCCTATAGGGGACAGCTGCAGCCCCTAACTAGGTTCTGTCTCTACTGGTGCCCCTGCTTTAGTCTGCTGCCCACAGAGCAGCCTGAGAGATCTGTTCGAAATGGAAGATGGTCGACTTGTCTGTCGACCAAACTTGTCTGTTTGGAATCCTCCTGTGTCTCCTCCGTCACACTGTACACATACACACTGCACCAGAAGCTGCAAGACTCTCTGTGCTCTGCCCCCTGCTCGGCAAATGGTGCCACAATAGCAAATGGGTCTGGTTTTGTCCTTTCACCAGGCATTCATAATAACGAGCACTATATATTTTCAAGTGGACTCTGCTTCCCTCCTTTCTCCTCTTCCTCACTCACTCCACTCCTGCCCTCCTGGCCCCCTGCTGTTCCTCAAACACTCCAAGTAGGCTCTGCCTCAGGGCCTTTGCACGTGTGAGTCACTCTCCCCAGATAGCCACACGACTCTCCTCTCTGCTTCTCAGGTCTCGCTGCCATTGTCACCTCCTCCGAGAAGTCTTCCCTGATTTCTCTATCAAAATAGCTGCCCCTTCTCCAGCCAGCCTCTGCCCCTCTCCTTGTGTTGTTGTTGTTACTGTTTTTTTAATAGCCTGATACCTTTTTCCTTTCTCCCCTCCTTCCTTTCCTCCCTCTCTCCCACTTGTCTACCAATTTACCCTCCATCACTACTCTATCCCAGTCCCAGGCACATTGCCTGTCCCATAGGAGGCGCTTAATCTGTTGCACGAGTGACGGTTGAGTGGGCTGCATCCCTGTCCCTGCGAGGAGGCCTCCGTGAGCGCCAGCTCGCCTGGGCCCGCAGACAACCGGTGCCCTGCGAGTGCGGGGGATGATGTGCTGACGCGGGCAGCTTCTCAGTGGCTTTCCTGTGCTAAAGGAAGCGGAGGAAGGAAGTGACAACAATGAAGAAGGACCAATTCAGTTCACGGGGACGTGCCCAGGCTTCCTCTGCCCCCCGTCCCGCTGCCCAGCAGGGCTTGGGCTCGCCTGAGGCAAGCAGAAGTCGTGTCTTGATGGACTGGGCACAAGTTAGTTTTATAATGATGAAGAAGAAGAAAAAAAACCTTATTTTTCACTTTCCTTTTTTAAACAAGAAGTATGCTGTGGGTGTTCCCTTGTGGTTTTTTTTCAGTCAAAGAGAGGATTGTTGTTGAGCACTGAGTTCCCCCTGGGGCGTCAGCTTTGCGTGTGTCTAACTTTAACTTTGAACTCATGCTTTTAGGACGGCGCTAGGATCGGGGGTCTGGGGGTGCATCTCCGAACAAGGCGCCAGGCTTGTTTATTGTGTTCGAGTGCACCGTCCACACACGCTGCCTCCCAGATCTTACCCCTTTTCTTTCTGTTCGAATAACCCCGTCGCTAGCCCAGTCCGGCCCCCTGAGCAAAGGGGAGAGGGCCCGAGCTGGTGGAAGCAGACGCTGGACTCGGAGTGCATGTCCGTTATGTGGGGGGCATCTGAACGTGTCTGTTCGCACCGGTGTTGAAACAAAGGTGGGTTAATGCCCAGCCAGGGGTCTCTGCCACGTACTGTCAGGGAGAGAAAAACGCAGAAAAGGGTTGTACAAAATAGAATCACGCTGAGTTCAGGCAGTTACTCAAGGCAGTGCCGTGAGTGTGTATCTGGGGAGTCCGTGTCTTGCCCGTTCTCACACACCTGTGTGCCCTTCGTGTGTGGGCTTGTTTGTTTTATGTTAATTTGTGGTAGCTGTGCTGTTTTCCTTGCCAGGGGATCAGAAGAATCGGCCTCGGTGCCCCTCGCCTTTGGACCTGCTTGTTGACGTTGTCAGGCAGGTCAGTTGCTGCCTTCCCCGTGACCTTGGAAAGTGCTCCCCAGGTGGGAAGGTGGCCCTTGGGAAGCTGTGACTTGTTGGGGTCCTGGATGTAAGTTTGGCTGTGTGGCCAGGCCCGTGTTTCCTCTCAGGGCCAGGATGGGAATGACAGTCCTCAGTGGGAAGCTCTTCATCGCTTCTTGGTCTCATCTGCCAGACCCTAGCTGGGCTGCTAAGAGCAGAGTGAGCTCTAACGCTTTGAACTGAATATTATGGTCACATTCAAATCCCTGTAAGAGAGGAAGTTTCAGGCCCCGGCTGGTGTGGCTCAGTTGGTTGGAGTGTCATCCGAAAACAGAAAGGTTGTGGGTTCGATTCCTGGTCAGGGCACATATTTAGGTTGCAGGTTTGATCCCCTGTCTGGCCACATACAATCCCTGGTCTGGGGGCTTACAGGAGGCAACCAATCGATATCTCTCTCTTTCTCCCTCTCTTCCACTCTCTTTAAAAAAAAGAAAAAAGAAAAGGGTGAGGATAAAAATTTTTAAAAACTTTTTTTTTTTTTTTAAAAAGAAAGGAATCCTCAGAGCTCGCTGGTATTCTGGCCCCACAGAGTTGGGGTGGGTCTTACTTTGCCCATCTGGAGGTCATCACCACCAGCCCAGTGCCTGTCGCGTTCGTGGGAGGCCCCACTAGCCTCGTTTCCGAGCGTGGACAACTTGCAGAGGGCGGGTGCGCCCGTGCGCAGGCCCCCGCGGCCCAGCACGTGGCTGTCATCGCGACGGCCATCTTTCTCAGCTAACAGGGGATGTCAGAGTGTGGGCGGCCACCCGGGTCTCGCTAATCCTTGAGGAGTTAGAGTGAGCTTTTCCTTCTTACAACAGACTTCATTTCCCTTTCCTTCAAAACGTTCTTCTTGGCAAACGGTGGCTCCCCAGCCTCTCAGCATCCTGCCAGGGGAGGCGAGAACATCTCACTCGCTGTGGAAAGACGCTGCGGGGGGCCTCACTGATGGCAGTGGAGTTCCTTTCCCTTACACCTTATGGGCCCTGAGTCTCAGGAAGATGGAGCTGCGTAAAACTGCGTGAACAAAGCTCCAAAAACAGTAGCAAAGGAAAAGGGCCTTGGGACATTAAATAAGGTTGGGCAGGGGCACAGACCTCTCAAGGGCGAAGTGTGAGTGAATCACTGATGTGTGCAGCGTTTCCATCTGAAAGTAAAAGGAAAACTCTTAAACAAAGAGGAAATAGCAGCAGCTGTAGTAGAAGGGCAGCGGCCCGTGGAAGCCGCGGACTGGCTTTTGCTTCCCAGTTGCGCCCCGTCTGAGCTGAGCGCCCCAGGCAGCTTGCTTAGCCTCTCTGAACTGACAGGTAGAACCTAGTGCAGAGTCTGGCATGGTGGTGGGGCGGCTGGGCCCACCCCATCTTCTCTTTATGCCCCGTATTCTAAGGAGGCCTAATAAACCAAATAAACTGATGATGGTGTCAGGCTGCCCTAGAGAAAGGTTTGAAATTAATAATGGGGGTGCTGATGGCGGTCACTGCTGACATTTACTGAGTACTTCCTGCGTGTCAGGCACCGTTCTGAGCTCTTCACTTGTATTGTATTACTTAGTCTTCACCATAGCCTGCGAAGTGAGCGCCTACTATTACCCCCTTGTACAGATGGGCGCCAGTATTTTGTAGCTCCGACGAATCTTAGATCTGAGATGCGCCAAGTCAGAGCCATCATGTCCTGGAGGCCAGGCTCTTGGCCCCGTGTTCCTACCCACTTCTGTGGGAGAGCGTGCCACTCGCAAATGTGGGGCTGGCCTCGGCACACTGAAGGCGCCCTGTGCAGGCTGCGTCCCTGGACTGCGTCCCTGTCTCAGGGCGCGGTGGCCTCTTGGGGAATTGGCACAGCTGAGTTGTCCTACAGCTTTGAGCCAGGTTGCTGTTTCTTCAGAGCCACCTTAGATGGAGGAGCCGGCTGGGTCCGAGGCCTGGCAAATGAAGTCAAATAACAAGAGGGTCTCTCGCTCCAAGAGGACATAGATTTACCATGTCCATCTGGGACATTCACCCTGTGGGCGGATCTCCTGTAAGACCCAAACTATTTCTCAGATACGTCATCACTTTCACATCGTGCAGACTTGACATGATGCCACTGAACCACATTCCATGTCCACGACAGACCCAGGAGAACATAATAAGAATGATAGCAATGGAGTTTTAGGATGGTGTTTATTGAGCACTTACTATGCCCTGGCACTCTCCTAAGAGCTGCATGTGTAACACCTCGTTCATCCACTGTTCTTCCACTTCACACGTGTGAACTTGCCTGGCAAGCTCAGCAGCTGGGACTCGGCTTGGGTTCACCAACTCCCAAGTCCCGACTTCTATGCTGCTGGATTCTCCTGCTTTGAAACCTCTTCTTCTGGTTTCCTGATGGCAAAGCCAGGGCCCAGATGGTTTGGGTGACTTTGCAGATGCCACATGGCTAACCAGAGGCCCGGGCTTGGAGGCACGTTATTGCATCCTCTCTGAGATGCTGGCCCTAAGCTGCTAATCCCGGCACTGACTCTACGACGCTGTGCACACGCGGGTCCGTCGATGACCGAGGGGCAGAGGCGGGGGTGGAGGGTACAAGACGACATGAAAGGAACACACTCGGCCTTGACAGGGGCCCAGCCTGGCGCTCACTTGGAGGCAGTTGAAAGGAAAGCTCCCGATAAGGAGACGCTTTATCACCCTCTTGACAGGCCAAGCTTCCTCCCTTCTGTTGCGTGAGCCTGAGACCTCTTCCAAGTCCCTGGCACGGCGCCTCGGCCGCCTCCTGCTCCCAGCGCGGGCTCTAGCGGGCCGGGCCATCCGCGGGCGGGAGTGGGCCCGGGGGTGGGTGGGTGCCAACCCTTTGAAAGGGTCTAGAGGGCCCCACACTGCCCTTATCTTGGCTCGTTGGTGTTTCTGGGCCGGAAAAGGGAAGCATAGAGAGGAAAGGCTTTCTCCTGTGGCTTTTGTATTTGCTTTGCATTAAATGAGGCCAGGCTGCGTTTTTGTTTTTTGTTTTCCCAGTTTTCAACAACAACAAAAAATGATGAATGATTCTGGGCGATGCCGGCGCCCGGCCCTCGGGGGCGGGGGCGGGGGGGTGACATGCCACATGCCATGCCACGCTGCTGCCCATTCCGCCCGACACTTGAGCCATCTCCTCTGTGGCTCTGGGAGGAGCCAAGGGCTGCGCCAAGGCTGAGTGGGGTCCCCTGGCCTTCAGGTCAGCGTGCGGAGCTCTGCGGGGAGCCCGGCGGGGGGTGGGGGATGCACGGGGTGAGCAGAGCGGCAGCAGGGCGTGCAGGGCTGTGAATTCATTCACGCCGGGGACCTGGCAGCCAGCGGCCTTGTCTAGACAGGAAGATGTGTGTGATTGGATTTGAAGACCAGGCTCTAGCTCCCGCTGGGGTGAGAAGGAGCCTGGAGCTTTGGGGCCAGAATCCGGCTTTGCCCGGGCTGAGGGGAGCTGGGGCTGGTGAGCGCAGGGGTGTTGGTGGCACTGCTGGAGGGCACAGCGACAGGTGGGGAAGTAATAAGAAGTGTGCAAGGTGGAGAAGGGGACCGGGTCAAAGCAAGAACCTTACGCCCTTCACGGAGTGAGGCCAGGGGCAAGGGCGTGGGTGTGCTCACCTGTGAACGCTCAGTCGGTGGGAGGAGAGAGACAGATATGGACAGATACACAAGGAGATGTTCACATCAACAGATGTGCACAGAGGCCCACGTATACCCGAGGGCGAGCCCGAGTCAGTTTGCGTGGGCTCATGGCAGCGGACTGAAGATCTCAGGTGTTCTACCACGTTTTTCTGTGATCCTTGCTCCTGAGGTTATTTGTACCCATTGCAGTGTGGGGTGGAAGCAGTGCGGAATGGTGAGCTCTGCACATTTTTTCACGGCGACATCACATTGACAGCTTGACATCAGCCCTGGTGGGAGTACTGTTGTTTGCCATGCATCATGCGCTCCCTTGTATAACGCGCACCCAGGTTTTTGTGCTCATCATACATGGGATTATTCTACCCATGGCATGTGATTATTCTACCCATGTATAATGCGCATCTGTATTTTTCCCTCAAAGATTTGGACAAAAAGGTGTGCCTTATACACAGCAAAATACGGTATTTACACCACAGAAATTGGCAAACACTGCAAATCAGGCTTTTTTGCGTGGAGAAGGAGTTGTCAAACATTTACCGACTCACCTCTGTATACCCCACCGAACAAGGAAGACAGACACAGACAGGGGCAGGTCGGTGGCTGCCTGCACAAATGCCTTTTGGTTTCAGGAAAACACATCAAAAATTTTTACGTTGGTTGATTTTATTTCCACTCCCTTGTCTGCAAGGACCGTTCTCTTAGTACATAGCCGGGTCGTGGTACTCTTTCTTCTCGGAGTTCGGTCCTTAGCAGATCTCGGCTGCTCGAGGGCCGGTGTGCTGGGCCACTCCCGTGCCTGGGCACTGCCCCAGGTAGTTCTCTTCACTTCAAGATCTACCATCTCCCTTCCCAGGGTCCCCATCTGTGCTGTCCTTTTCCTCCCTCCCAGTACTGTGACAGGCTTTGCATGTCACTGTTCTGCAACCTGTGGTTCTCTGGGGAGAGCACAGATGAGCTTTATAGTACTTAGCATTTTAAAACATGTATAATTATTTTATTGGCACTTCTTTTCTCGTGCATTTATAGGCCCCTTTGCTTTCCAGCTGGTGTTCCGGGCTTCCGAGGTATGGTAGTGCCATCAAATTTCTTTGAAGATACGTTTCTATCAGTAAAAATATGAATTATACTTAAAAGAGAAAGATTCGGTCACCAGTAGTCCAGAAGTAGATGAGGCAAGTGGCTCAAGAATGACTGAGGTTGGGGGACTCTTGGGGGCGTGCTTTCTCCCCACTTCTGCGGCAGCAGGAACAGAGTGCTCACACAGTGGTCAGGAGAGTGGGCCTTGGAGTTAGACTCGCCCAGGCTGGAACCCTGGTTTCTTCCTTCCTCGTTGGGTGAGCTTGAACCAGTTGCCTAATGTCTCTGCTCCAGTTGCCTCTTGTATCAAATAATAGTACCTCCTTCTTGGGGTTGTCATGAGGATTGAGCAAGCCGATAGATATCAGCACTCAGAACAATGCCCAGCGTTTAGCAAAGTGCTCCATACAGAACTAGCTGTCGCTGTCGTCGTTGTTGTTATGATTAATTACAGCGTCCCCGTGCTAGGCACATCTCCCCTTGCATGGCTTTTTTTGTGACTAGGCAGTGCTCAACAAATATTTGTTGACTTGAGTTGAATTTTAAATGTTTAGAAAGCTGCCAGGCCTGGCACCTTCTAACCAGGAAAAAGCAGTTCGGAAACCAGACAGAAAGTAAGCAGCAGTTTTATTTCTAGCGAGCAGCATCGTCACTCGTGCATGTGGCAGACAGACGCCTGGTCCCCACTCACCTCCCCTCTGGGGAGTACCTTCCTAACCACTCATTCAGATCCTGCGTGAGGGGAGGGGAGGCTCGTAGACCGACTGGGGCGTCGTTACCTGATATGTTTCTGAGCAGTCGGATTGTTTGACTTTTTCTATATGGCAGTTTGTTTTAGATTCACTTTTAGTACTGCCTCCAGAGAAATTTTTTACGAAGGCTTTTGTAAAGCAGACTAATATAGGTACTGTCTGTGCCTGAGTTTTTAAAAACTGAGGCTTACCTAAGCATGGTTGTCCTCTTCCCATCGAGATCCAGTTGAGGGGAACACGGAAGCATGGAGGGAATGATGTTGTAGTGGTGAGAAGATGGGTCTTTCTGTTAGGCTTAGGTTTGGGTGCACCTCAAAGAAACCAAAAATAACAGTTTCTTGAACGCTCAAAAATGTACTCTCTTATGTGGAAAGCCTAGAGATGGGTCACCCAAATGCTAGGAAGGCATCAGGAATCCAGGTTTTTTCGCTCTTTCCTGTTCCACTTAAGGTTACCTCATAATCCAAAATGATTGCTGGGGCTGCTGCCGTCACATCCACATCCCAGGCAGTGGAATAAGGAAGAAAGGAGACAAGGCAAAAGGGACTCCCCAGCTAGGTTAGCATCCTCTCAGGGACCGTTCGGCACATCCTCCCCACACTTTTGCATACATCTCATGGACTCAAACCATTCGTCTGCAGAGGAGGCTGGGAAGTGTAGCTGCACTCTTAGCCACGCCCATTGTCACCTGAGATAATTGGGATCCTGTTACTAAGGAAAGGAAAATGGATAACAGAGAGCAAGTGGCCTCTGCCACAGCAGATGGTCTTGATGAAATGTATTATAACGTTGCCTTTATAATGCGGTTTTAAAGTTATGAGAGATGTGGCCCTTCTTTTGTTATCTGATTTTCTGTAGCCTGTGGCCTAGACAAGTGATTATTTACCTTGGAGATGGGACAGGACTTTGGGGGAGGTCCATGGGGGTGCCTTAAGCTGAAAGGGTGGGGGTGGGAAAGGTCCCCTACGGTGGATGGTTCCCAGGGTCCTTTGAGATTCTTTTTTCAGAGCCTGTGCCCAAACATCAAAAACCGCAGCCTCCCCTCCGGCAAGTCCTAACTATTTAAGTGCGGAGTTTCCAGCACCTGGGACTGTATGTGGCGCCTCGTAGGCGCTTTATAATAAAGTTAGAAAAAGAATGAATGAACCTGAGCTTTGGTTTCCTCACCTATAAAATCCAGGTGAGCACCCTTGCCCTTCTGGCCTTTATATTTAGAGCCGGTTCTAAGGCAGTGATTTCCAACCAGGGAGCCACCAGAATTTTTAAAGCGTGCACCACCTAACTGTTTAGTCAGGGGCACTGACCTCTTTTCCCTTAGATCGTCAAGTACAAAAGGGACGACAACCAGCACAACACGAGCTGTTCCATGTGAGTGAATCAAAATGACACCTATTTTTTTTTTTGTCATATTGGCAAAAAATTAATACGCTTTTTTGGTGTGACACAGAATTTGAGTAATTTGTGTGTGCGCGCCCTGAGATGAAAAAGGTGGAAAATCGCTGCTGTGAGGAGCCGTGACGATGCCGGGGCCAGGGGCCTTTAAAAGGCCGTGCTCAAAACGCTGGGCAAGGCGTAGCTGTGATTGCTTTTTAATAAGCTTTAAAACAAAACAAAGATAATAATGGTTACCGTAGAATATTTAGAAAATACAGATTACTCCGTCATTCCTTACTACTTAGGTCCCTACTAAGTGCCAGTCTCTGAGTCCAGGTGAAGGAGAAAAATGAGGTGTTTCTTTCAGTGAAGGAAACAGACATTGAACAAGTTCAATCACAAATGGGTGAGTTTGGATCACGATGAAGTGTTTTAAGGGGAGACAGTGGGTCACAGGAGAGGAGGCCCCTCTCCTGTTGGCGCCTCGTAGGAGGAGGTCTCCTTTATATGGAGGTAGTCAGGGGAGTCCTCGCCAGGGATAGGTTCCTTTCAGTTGGCGTTTGAATGACAGACCAGAATCAGGGAGAGAGAGGCCCACATGGAGGCCATGGCAGGGGCGAAGGCCCTGAGGCGGCAGAGCTTGGGTGTGCGAGCGCTGGCAAGGGGGCGGCGTGGTTGCCCGCCATGGATGGAGGAGGGAGGAGGAGGAGATAAAGCTGGAGAGAGGAGAAGGTATCAGAGGATGCAGGGTGTGGGACAGGAGCTTAATTTCTTAATGCACCTGGAAGCCACTGGTGGGTTTTAAGTGGAGGAGCGATGTGACGTGATTTGCTATAAAAAGATCCCTGTGGCTGCTTGTGGAGAGTCTGTATAGGACGGGGGGCAAGAGAAAAATGGGGAGGTGATGGAGGGGGTCGGCGCTGTGCTGTAGGCAAGACATGGTTGGGGGGCCAGGGAGGTGGAGGAGAAGGTGAGAGGCAGGAATCACAGGTTACACTCGGAGAGTCTGCCAGGGACTCTGTCTGATGGACTGACTGGGGGAGGCTTCCAGGGCAGACGTTCGGCACAAAATGCCACTTCCCCGCAATGTCAACTTATTTGAAGAGAGGTTCTCAGTGGAGTGATGTTGTCCCTTTTGACAAGGTCCAGGGACATTTGACACGGTCCAGGGACATTTTTGGTCAGTGTGTCTAGACTGGGGGCTGACTGCCATCGAGGAGGGAGAGGCCAGAGATGCTGCTAAACATGCTACAAAGCGCAGGTCGGCCCTGCAGCAGAGGACAGCCAGCCCCCAGGTCAGGAGTCAGCCTGGACCAGTAGTGCCAAGGCTGAGAAATCCCAGGTCACTAGTCTTTTATTTTCTTAACCTCATATCTTAAATACGTTGTTGTGGGACAATGCTACTCCCAGAGGTTACCATCCATCCAGGCAGGGGCCCGATTCTTCACCACAGGGGTGCGTAGTGACTGTCCTGAAGAACAGCTTCCAGCTTAGCCTCTGTCAGCCGAGAGGCCCTCTGCTGAATGAATTGAATGAGTGAGTGAACGAACGAACAAACGAATGGACGAACGAGTGAATGAGCGAGGTCCGGCCTCCTTGAAGGGGTGAGTCAGATTGGACGGGCCCACGCGCTTCCATCACGCTGTGAAAGCCAGGCCCGGTGCGGCTCTGCACAAGAACGGTCTCCTTGTTCCTGGATGATGGGATTTGTGGAGCTGCCAAAGGGCCCCGCCTCTTGCAGGTCACCGCCAGAGGCCCGTCTCAGGGCCGTCTGGCCGCGTGCAGGGCACAGAAGTTATGCAGAGCCCTCCAAAAACCCACCCTTTGAAATGAAAGAAATTGGATCTTAAAATCCCAAAATAGCATGCGGAAAGGTACACATCACGTCTGCCTTCTCCCTTTTTTTCCCCTCTTGTGGCAAAAGTGACTCAGAATTCTTGGTCAGGATCCAGGCAGACCTGCGCGGCCCTGGAGTCAGGGGCGGGGGCTGCAGTTTGATTGGGGATAACACACCTTTTTAGTGGCTCGGTGGGCCCAGCCTCTTCCCACCCATCTCGGGGTTCTTTGGCAGCTTTTGACCACAGTGAGGGAGGAAGGGCCATAGCTTTTGGCTATGAGTCCCTGTCTGTGGCGGAACATTTACGCAAAGCTGATGTGCCGTGTCTTGGGGGTGTTTTATCAAAGTGTTCTGGAGGGCTGCCGTCGGGGCTTGGCGCTGTGGGACTCTTGTCCCGGCATCTTCGGGGCGTTCCCACTGCCGTGTCGGGTACCACTGGTCAGGGTCCGACACAGGTGGATAGAGTTTGCGTGAGCTGCTTTCCGTCCTCAGTTGCCCCCTCCAGGAGGACTCAGGCTTCTTCCCCTTCCCTGCTTCTTCCAGGGCTCAGGACCCTGCAGACAACAGACACTTTGTTCCTCAGTATCAGGGCGGCGCCCTAAGCCAGAGAAGCATGCTGTCTCTTGTCGCCTGGTCTTTGGGTGAACACAAGCAGCGGGGGTGGGCGGGGGCGTTGCCCGCGCCTCGCTTTTCCCTCCCCGTCCCCAGAGGCTGCCAAGTTGCTGCACTTTTGACTCAGTCTCTCCCTGCGTCGATCCCGAAGTGCTGCCTGGAGAAGAGATTGTACCTTTTATTTTTCTAGCCCGAGTTTGTCTCCTCATTGACTTCCAGTGGAGTTGGCCTGGTATAATATGTCTCTTTCATGGTGAGGCACATTCCTGCAGACTGGCTCAAATGGTGGTGCGTCCGGGCAGACTCCAAACGCGGGGATTCTCTTCCAGACATGAATAAGTCTCCTTGCTCAGGGTCACTGGAGGATGACTCACGCGGCAATATGTTGAGCCACATAGGAGCCCGAGAGTTAATCTGTTCATTTATTTATTCAGAAAATATTTATTGAACATCTACTACATGCCAGGTACTGTTCAAGGTGCTGTGGCGCAGTGCTGAGCAAACTTTCATTCCTGTGGTGGTGGCGGAGGGGGGAGGGTGGGGACAGACAATAAGCAAATACAAAATACAACACTTACTACTGTCGGGAAGGGACTCAACAGAACGGGGAGGGCGAGGCTCTACTTTGGCCAGGCTGTTCCTGACAGCCCTGAATTTAGAGGAGGAACCAGCACTGGGAAGACCTGGGAGGGAGAGTGTTTTAGGCAGAGGGAATAGCAAGTGCAAAGGTCCTGAGGCAGGAACAAGCTCCGCCTGGTTAGCGTGCAGGAGGGGTGCCCGGTAGCCGGACCAGCGTTGGGGACATGAGGTTGGTGACATGGGCAAGGGCCAGATCAGGCAGGGCCTGGCAGGCTGTGCTGAGGAGATTGGTATTCTAAATGTCCCCAAGGAGCCATACATGTTAGAGCCGAGAGACCACCCGGACGATTTTCTTCCAAGACCTGAGACTAGAGAAGAGGAATTTGTCAAAAGTCGCCTGGCCGTAGGTAGGTGAATAGTAATAAAAGCTACACGCTCTATATGTAGTTCATTTGATCCTCCCAACAGCCCAATGAGCGTGTAGTATCATGAGTCCCGTTTATAGGCAAAGAAACTGAGGCCTGGAGAAGTGAACTAATGTCCCTCTCAGTACAGGGTAAGTGCCAGGGCCAGGCTATAACCCCAGGTGGTCTGGCTCCA
This sequence comes from Pteronotus mesoamericanus, assembly GCF_021234165.1. Lineage (NCBI taxonomy): Eukaryota > Metazoa > Chordata > Mammalia > Chiroptera > Mormoopidae > Pteronotus > Pteronotus mesoamericanus. The sequence continues at coordinate 6,290,635 of NW_026555105.1, forward strand.
GGGCTCAGGATGCTGGCTCTGCTCAAGGCGGGTACGGAGAGGAGACGTCAAGAGCATTTGTTTGGCGCATATATGCGCCATACATAATCAATAATATATATATTATTGCTTATGCTATTACAGTTGCCCCATTATTTTTTCCCCTTTATTCCCCTCCGCCCTGCACCCCTCACCAGCACCCCCCGCCCTTAGTTCACGTCCATGGCTCGTGCATACAAGTTCTTTGGCTTCTCCATTTCCTACACTATTCTTAACCTCCCCCTGTCTATTTTGTATCTACTATTTATGCTTCTTCAAAACAAAACAACAACAATAAAACCACAACTCCTTCCAAAGGTCAACTCAGAGAAGGCTTGCATGTTTCAGACCAGGATTCCAGACTCATCTCCTGGATGACTCCGTTGCTCCTTGGCCAGCAGGGAGGGCTGGTCAGCATGGGATGCTGCTGAGCGGCCGGGGCTGAGCTGACGTTTCTGTTGCGTGGACCAGAGCTGGGGGCTGAGAGTGGAGAGGGGTGGGCGGGAGCAGAGAAGGGAAAGTTGGTGCCCCCGGCCTCTGACTAGAGGAGGGGCGGCCTAATGATCTAGTTTCTTTGTTCACAGACCCCTGGGGGGAGGCTGCGGGGAGAAGGGACCGGGGTGTGCAGCCTTTGGTCCTGAGGCCCATTAGGCTAATGGGCCTCGCCTCTGATCTCTCCACACCGTTTTCTATGGCTTCCTTGGGGTTTCAAATGTGGACATGGTAATTGGAAACAAATTTAGCATGTTCCAGGCCATCCAGCGTCTCTTCAGTGAGCGTGCTTGCTATGCGGTAGATATGTCTGTTTTTAATTTTCAGTGATGTGAGAAATATAGAATGACTTGATTCCTAATTTAGAATACCGAGAGAGACTGACTTGTTCTGCTTTCAAGCCTGTGCAAAATGGCCAATTCTCTTTTGATGGCTCATCGTGTGATTTCAAAACATGGTCCTCTTTGGGCTAATTCTCTTTTGATGGCTCATCGTGTGAATTCAAAACGCGGCCTGCTCTGGGTTGGGGTGGGCACCTGTTAGTTGCTGGTCACAGAGGTCTCCTGCCAGGGCGAAGGCACCTCCGGCCAGCGGGGTCCCAGCTTGGGTCAGAGAGCAGACGTGGGGCTCCTTTGTCATCACGCCCTGCAGAGGCTGCCTCCTCAGGGACAGGGCAGTCCAGGTACCCGTTGTGCAACTGGCCGAGGCCTGCCCACGCTGGGCACGGCACCGTGGTCGCTGTGGGCCGGGAAGACACTTGCCTGCGCTGGAGCAGAACCAGTGTGGGCGACAGAATAGCTCTGCGTCATGGGGCAGGGGAGGGTTGGGTGGAATTGCAGCCACTCTGGCCCCTGCGGTTGGGCTCCCCTCCCTCCCTCCCTCCCTCCAGGGGTGCTCGCCCGTCAAGCACCTGCATGGCGTTGTAGATGCCCCAGGTGCCTCGCTGAGCAGCACAGATAAGCTGCTGATGTTCTCGTGGGGGAGGCAGAAAAAAGTCAAATAAATGTATTGGGCAATGTCAGGTGGTGATGGCCGATGCCACGGAGAACAGGGTGGGTGGAGGAAGAGTGAAAGGGTGCGGGTGCCATACGGGGACACGCTGGGGACAGCCTCTCCCGTGAGGAGTCCTCTGAGGAAAGGTTTCAGCGGAGAGAGGGATGAGCCCTGCGGACATGGGGGAGAACGTTCCAGGCAGAGGGAACACTGAGTGCTGAGACCCTGAGTCAGGAGCGTGCCTGCTGTGTGTGTGAGGACGAGGCCCGTGTGGCTGCGGTTGAAGGAGGGAGGGGGTGGGCTGGAGCGGGAGAAGAGGGGGCCGGGTCATGGAGCCATTGGCATTTGATCTGAGTAAGATGTTTGCTGTTGGCGGGGCGGGGGTGGGGGTATTTGAGCAGAGGAGCAACAGGGTCTCAGCCACTTTTAAAGAAGTTTCTGGCTGCTGCGGAGAGAAGACTGTGTGCAGGTGGAGGGGGCAAGGTGGGTGGGGATGGAAGCGGGGAGACCAGGCTGTTGCGCCAGTCCAGGCGGGAGATGGGCCCAGCGAGGAGCCCAGCGCCGCAGGCAGGGAAGAGGTGATGGCGGCTCAGGCCGTGCCGGCCGTAGTAAGGCCGGCGGGGGGCAGTCCGATGATGAGTGGGTTCTGACGGTTGAGGCACCAAGACCTGCTCCTCGGCTGGATGTGGCGTGTGGTTTGCGTCTCTCGGCACAGGCCCCGCCCCGGAATCGGAGGAGCCTGCTGGCGCGTAGGCCCGCCTCTTCCTCGCTGAAGGCCTCGCTCCACTTTGGACTCCGGCCCCTGGGGTTTTGGTGGGTGGGTTCTCGGTCTTTACTTTTCTTTCAGGATGGGATGAGCTGTTGCACATGCATTTGTACGGTTATCGCTTTAGTTTTCTTCCTTGTGGCCTTTACAGAAATGTCAAGACTCATAAAGAGAAAAACAGAGGAGGGTCTCTTTCTTGAAGTGAATATTTTGGCTTTATTTTTTTTTTTTAGGCTACACATTCAGAAAATAGTTTTTGTGTTGAATAACACTTTTTCTGTCATAGTCCAGGAAACCACAGCCAGTAGCTTCTGGGACAATACAGCTCTTCCCCCAGAAGGATCCAATTCCATCTTTAAATAAGGCCTGATTTCTACTTTCGAATTTTATTTTGGTTAGATAAACATACCTACAGACACATACTCCCCTGACCTTAACGTGAATAGGTATATTTGTTCTTATCGTTATGGTACCTTTTGGAGATTATTCTGTATCAGTCTGTAAAAGGCTTCCTTGTGCTGCCCCGTATGGTTTCCCAGGTTATGCGCTGCACACCTCCAGGGGGCGCCATTCATATTAACTGTCATGCTGCTTCCTAGCATATTCATTCTTTTTTCTAACAGCATTCTATTCCATGATATACCACTAGTGACTTAACCAGTACTCTTTTTTTTTTTTACTCTTCACCCAAATATATGTTTTATTGATTTTAGAGGCAGAGGAAGAAGGAAGGCGGGATGAGGATAGAGAGAGAAAGGGAAAGGGAAAATGAAGCGTGGGCATGAGGGAGAAACGTTGATCAGTTACCTCCCACATGCACCCCAACCAGGGATTGAACCTGCAGCCGAGGTATGTACCCGGCCCAGGAATTGAACCAGCGACCTTTTGGTGTACAGGGCAATGATCCAGCCCACAGAGCCACACAGCCAGGGCTTAACCAGTACCCTTTTGATAGGCCTTTAGATTGTTTCCAGTCTTTTGCTGTTTTAAAGGGTGCTACACCGAAAGCCTTGTCCTTAGTTGTTTCCTCACATCTGCCGGGACATCCATAAAATAACCCACTCACTTGTAGTAGAGTCAGAACTTCAAAGAGAGCGCACATTTGTAAACTTGAAAGATAACTGCAGGATTGCCTACCGCAGGTTTGGGCGTACCCGATTTCTGCCGACTCTGCTCCTATGTTTCCGTATTTCAACCAGGTCAAGTTTTGCCTGGGTGGCGCCCATGTGGTCTCTCGTGTGAGTCCCACAGAGGAAGGGGGGTGTCCCTCCTGTGCTCAGACCTGGCCTCAGAGCCCTGCTGTGCTGCTGACTTGGTGGGCGACCTCGTGTCTCCGAGCCTCAGTTTCTTCTCCTGTAAAGGGCAGTAGAAGAATTCAGTAGAAATCTAACAGAATGGAAAGGCAGACATGCAACCACTAATTGGGTAACTAATTATATCTTGCAGTTATTATAAACACAACAAAGAAGACTAGGACGGGGAGGCCCCGCCTCCTCTGGGAAGCAAGGAAAGATTTTCTTGTGAAATGATATTTGAGCCATGCTCTTCAGTGTAACTAGGAATTAATGAGGATGCAGCGGGGGAGGAGGTGGAGGGAGGGGGGGGGCCTGTTCCTGAAAAACCAGACACAGGGAAGAATGTGGAAAGGGGGTGGGGGCGTGATGTGGGGCAGGGCCAGGTCACGCAGGGCCTTGGAGCCAACGGAGCTGGGAGTGATTGACAGCCAGCAGAATTTTAAGGTCATTCTGGTCCGGGGTGGCAAATGGTGGGTGAGGGCTAGAGGGATGCAGGGAAACTCTTACAGAGAGAAACAGTGGTAGGTTGGACAGCCGCTTTTCAGGAAGGAAGAAGTGATGGAGGAATAAAGAGTGGGCTTTGGGGAATAGAAATGACAGGACTTTGAGATGGATCCAATATGGCGACCAGGCAGTGGGAGGTACCAAGAATGAGAATTTTCAACGGAGTTATTAACACATGCTCATTAGTGGGACAGGTAAGGCTTGTGGGGATGACTGAGATGAGAGAAAAATGATGACCTAGTTCCTCTGGTGCATGTGTGTGCGTGCATGCACACACGTATGAGGGACGGGCATGGGGTTGGGTGGCAGGTATGTTCTGTGACTTTGGCATCCGAAAATACAGGCTTGAATCTGGGAGCCATGTGTGCCCATCCAAACCGTCTCTCCACGTGCTCTGTGGCAAAGAGGAACTGCCATAAAACACGCCCACGGGCTTTTCTGTTCTTTCAGAGTGAAATCTTTGAGGATGATACCAATTTCCTAATATTCCAAATTCAACCAAAAAAAAAAATGCTACTTAACATTGTTAAAGTTTGATTTTAGTAAAATTCAAAACAGTTTCTTTGGCCAGTTGCCATTTTGAAAATCAGTCCCACATTTTTGGATTTGGTGGCAGCCCCGTCCATCTGAGAATGTTTAAAAAGCTCTGAGCAGAGTTGATAGAGAAATTGTTTTCAAGGAAGATTCATTTACAAGAGTTCTCATTGCAATGTTTATGATGGGGGAAGTTTGAAACCACCTAAATGCCCAACTGTAGGGGTAAATTAAAAGTCTGGTCCATACAAGTGATGGAACCGTCCGGACCTGACCGGGACCGGGACCTGGAGAGACAAGAGAGGAACAGTGGCAGCTGGGGAGGGAGGGGAGGGAGAAGGGGGCAAAACTTAAGGCAGCACTTGCTCTCTTAAGGTGCCCACCGTGCATTGGCACGGTCCTGAGAGCCAGCGCCTCCTTAAATCATGCACCCAGGGCACCTCCCTCACCTTCTGCTAATCCCGGTGCTGGGAAATACTGGGCTGTCATTTGAGATTGTCTCATAAAACAAGACTTAATGGCAAGGGGAAATGGTCGTACTATATTGTTAAGTGGAAACAGTATGTAAAATAGAATCCCCAATATGTTTATCCATGTGCCTAGAAGAAAAATCTGGAAAGACATACACTAAAGTACTTATTTCGAAGGAGTATTTTCTTTGTAATTTCTGTATTTTTGTATTGTCTGTTTTTTCCTGCAACGAATGAACCCTTGTCAACTTTTGTAACCCAAGACCAAGGAAAAGCCAGAATCCACAAATACCGATGCCTTTTTATCTGTGCATCAGGATAAGAGTGGGCAGCACTTGAAGTTGGGGGCGGGGCAGATGGGCTCTGTCTGTGACACTGTGTGGCCCCTGAGATGTTCGGGTCTGGGCTGTTCTCGTTGAGCTGGAGGGGCAGACCTGCCTGCCTTAGCACACACAGTCCAGACGTGGGGGAGCTGGCCTTTTTCTGAGTCAGGTGTCAGCTGTGACACAGAGGAAGCAAATATCCCCTCACCCCTGGGGTCCCACCTGATGGCTTTCAAGCTGTAGGGTCACAAGACAGGCACGTCACCCTGTGGAGCCTCAGCTTTCTCACCCAGGAAGGGCCGATCACCTTGCTTTCCTCGGAGCATTGCTGTGCACGTCCGTCAGCTCGGTCCCTCCCTGCCCTGGTGTCAGCCCTCACGACGTGCACCGGCGACACCACTCCTTTCAGGGGCCTTGTCGACAGCCTGGGAGATTACAAGAAGCAGAGAACTTTCCCTCTCACCTCGGCTGCAGGAAGTGGAGCCTCTTTTGCTTTGGAGACCAGCTGACCTTGAGCCTGTGCGTCAATGGGCTGGACGGCAACCCAGTTTGCCCACACCTTTGAGAAGACCTGACCTTGCGGGAAGACTGGAGAGAGGTCCTGTGACCCAGGTCTCCCTAAAATGGAGACAACAGGGCGTTTCCCCAGGGTCTTGGGACTTCGCCATCCCAAGACATCAAATTGTGTTTGTAAGACCCAGATCACTCGTATTTTTGGAGAAACAAGTAAACAGCTCTGTGCTCTTCGTACTAAACCTTCGGAGAGTTGGAGGCCCTTCCAGAATAAGCACACTGAGCAGCAGTCAGGGCCTGGGCACCTTCTAGTACCTTCTAGGGCAGGAGAGGTAGAGGGTGGAGGGGAACTCTTCTTTCCGTGCAGGATGGCACGGTCTCTTCACCCAGCATGCCACGTCAGTGTCTGATCAGCCCACGGCGAAGAGCGGAGTTGGTGCCTGACTTTTGTCACACACGAGGATGTTTCGGGTTGTTTTTCACTTGGTGGGACTTTCATATTTATTTGTCATCTTCCCATTCCGTTCTGTAATATCACCTCCTTGTATTGATTTGCATCATCCTCTGATGACAAGGAAAATTCTCGTTTGATAGGCACCTACTGGGTGTTATGCTTTGGGGCCCTTCACAGGTTGTCTGTCTTTATCTTCAGAAGAGTCCTGGGGTGTGGGAGGTAATGTCCCCATTTTATATGAGCAAATGGAAACTCAGAGGGGTGGCGTCCCTGCTTCAAAGGCACACAGCTATTAAGAGACAGAACCAGGGCTGAGATTCATGTAGGTCTGACCACATGGGAAGTACGTTCCTCTTTCTGCTGTTTCGTGCCCCTCTCTCGTGTTGCCAGGGGAGGGGACACTGACCAGTGCGAGCTGCTCACCTTGCATCAGCCAGTTCAGCGGACCTGGGGCTGCGCGGGAACCCAGAGTGGTCCTGCTTAAAGCAGACGGTGTCTCAAGGGGCAGCATTATCTATTTTGGTGGTTGTCGTCTGCTTGCTTTCCTTTCTCCGTCTCCCTTTTCTTCTCTCTCGCTTAGCAGGAAGGGCACTCTTGATTTTATAATTGAGCACGTCTCATGTTTCCTTTGAGGGACTGATCTGTACTTTTCTGGCCTGTAGTCGTAGATCAGAGAGCAGGGACATAGAGCAGATGCGGGGACGTGGAGGGTGTGTCGGTTAAGGGGTGGACTCAGGGCCTGAAGGCTCGGTGTTCACAACTTGGCTCTGCCCTCAGCAGGCAGTATGGACTGGAACAAGTTGCCTGACCTTTGCCAGCCTCAGTTTCCTCACCTGTAAAATGGGCCCGCCCTACATGGAGTAGTTGGGGTGCTGATAAAATGTTGGGTGCAGTGCCTGGCCTGAGGGATGTGCACACTTAGTTGCTGCATTGTTGGTGGTGGTGATCATTCATTCAACATGTATATTGATCATGTTGAACAAAATAGACAAGGTTCCTGCTACCATGGACCTGATGATCACGCAGGAGAGAGAAATACTAAGCAAATAACTGATAAGAAAATTTCAGATGGTAATGAAGCAAGCACCTATTCCAGCGGCGTGCTGGTGAATGCTCAATATCCAGTTCTCGGGGGGAAAAATGAGCCAGATTGATAGCATTTACACCAATTTGTGTGGTGTAAATACTCCTACCGTGGCTGATTTCAAGCTACCAACAATGACGTCAGCTGGCTCCTAAAATTCCTAAAAATTTAACAGTTGGCTCTCGCAGAGCTGGAGGAGCTGGCCCGGCCCTGGCTGTATGTGAAGGATGTGGTTCCAGAAAGACCTGGAGACCCGAGAACTAAATGTATTGGTGGGAGAGAATTCCAAGCTGAGAAGATGGCTGTGCAAAGGCCCTGAGGCCATGCAGAGCTTGACATGCGTGGGGAACAGAAGGATGACTGCTGTTGGCAGAAGCCTAATGGGGCGGAGGGTGAGGAAGGCGGAGGCTGGGCTCTTGGAAGCCTCACAGACCACGGCACCGCGTTTCAATTTTATTCTAAGGCCACAGGAAGTCTTTGGAGGCTTGTAAGCTGGGGAGCATCTTGGCCTGGTTTGTATTTTTAAAAGATCAGTGAGCTGTTCTGTGGAAAGACCAGCAAGAGGCCAGTTAGTGGGCAGTGGTGGCCACTCCAGGGCGAGGCAAATGGTGGCTTGGGCTGCACGTGCCAGCGGGGGAGGGGACTAAGGTAGCTGGATGCAGGTGGATGCATGCTGGAGACATGGTGGATTTTATCTGCAGGTGTTCCCCAGGTATTTACCGTGAATACACTCTGCCTGCAATTTCCGTTCTTCTGCCATCAAAGGAGGAAGGAACTTCAGTCCATCGTGGCGCTGTCTACTTACTTTCTTCTCTATACGTGATGCTGTGTTTACCACTTCCTGATAAATCCAGGCTGCGAGATGAGGAAATGTATTTATCTTGGCTTCAAATGTGAAGCAAAAACAAAATCTCTTCTCAACACTGTCCTGCTTCCTTTGATTTTTGTCACCGAGAACAGTGCCCTGTTCTTCAATTTGCATGGAGGAGAAATATAAGAGGCTCCGACGTGGGTGTCTGTCTTCGCCCTAGGGTGTCTCTTGGGTGTGCATCAGACACATAGGTGCATGCCATGGGTGTCGGCCTAGCAGATTATGGAAAAGGTTGTCATCTGCCACTGCTCCATTTCCAGCTTGTCTCTTCGTATAGTTTTTAGATGAGTACGAGAGAATTCTGTTTTCTAGACCAGCACTGTCCAACAGAACTTTCCTCGATGATAGCAGTGCTCTGTGTCTGTCCACTACCATGGCCTCTGGCCATTTGTGGCTATTGACCAATCGACATGTGGCTAGTGCAACGGAGAAACTGGATTTTCAACTTTGTTTAATTTTTGTGTTGGACAGCACAATTCTAGACCATGTGTAATCATCCGCTGGACCTTTATTTTTTGGCAGTTGACTAGAGATCCTACTGAAAGTTTGTAGAATGTTATGGAAGAGTGGGATCTTAGTTGTAGCTTGTCATAGTTCCCCTTAATTTGCAGAGACGGATTCAATGATTTGCCTAGCGTTTCTCAGCTGGGGAGTGGCAAGACAGGAACTCATCTTCAAACTCTCAGCTCAGTACACTTTTTTTTTTAATGTATTTGTCAAACCCATGGTAATTTTCACAAGTTTCCAGACATATATTCTTCCTATAACATTGTGAATAAATTTAAAGTCCTCTACACAACATTCCTAATATTGATCTCTTTCTCCATCCCTACAAGTGATCATGGTGTGGTCAGTTTGGAGTGCATCCTTCTACATCTTTTCCTATTACATTTACATGTATATAAATGGGTAGGTTGAAAACATTCTGCATTTTAAAAGTAAGTTGTATCACACTACCTGTATTTTTCTACAAATTGCTTTTCTCTTTCAACAGTATGTCTTAGATCTTCCTGGAGCAGTCCAGAGATCTCTACCTTATTATTATTATTTTTAATTGCTGCAGTCTTTCATAGCCTGGATATCTCATATTGCTCACTAAGCCTATTGATATAACTGTTGATTGTTCATTTTTTTTTTGTTTTTTTAGTAAACATGTTTGTGCATATCTCCTGCGTGCACTATATTTCTGCTAGGTACATACTGAGAAATGAAATTACTGGATAATAGGGAGTATGTGTTTTTCATTTTCGTAGCTGCTACTCTAATTCTCTTTAAAATGGTTATACCAGTTTATGTTCCTATCAGCTGCGTGACAGTGCCTATGTCCCCACAGTCTGCAAAACACTTGCTATAATCAAATATCTACATGGGTGCCAAGCTGAAGGTAAACAGTGGCATCTCATGGTGGTTTAACTTGCATTTTCCTCTTTACTAGTCACGTTGAACATCTTTTCTATGCCACTGGCTGTGAATTGCCTGTTCAAACCTCTTGCTCATTTTTTCTTTTGGATACTTTTAATAATTCATTTAGCAAATACATGCTAGGATGTCTACCACAAGCCCAGCATTATTCGAGGTGCTAGGGATTCTGTGGCATATCAAAAGATACAGACATTCCTGCCCTCAAAGAAGTGATGGTCGAGGTGTAGGGGAAGGAGCTAAGCAAAAGGAATTGAGAAAAGACATTGTACGTTAGATGGGATGAAAAGAGAGAGAAGGAGATGAGGGAGAGCCACTGGGGTTGGTCCTCAGTTGTCACTAGGATGGCCGGGGAATCGTGTCCTTGACTTACTCCCTCGTACAGGCCTTCTTTATACATTCTGTGTACTAACCTTTGGTCTGTTACATGTCGAACGTTTTTCTTCCAGTCTTTCATTTTCTTTGGACTTAGATGATGATACTTTCACCTTGCTTATTCTTTTTCTAAGTAACAAATTCAAACGTGTGCATTGCAGTACAGGCATGTAAAAAGCGAGTGTTCTTCTTCCGGTCTTCCCAGACAACCGTTGTCAAGAGCTCTCTCGCAATTATTTTCTGTCCTCACCACCAAGCAACAGTCACCCTACCCAGAGCACCAACTGCCATTTAAGCATAGTTTCTGGCTCTTTCCACATAAATGAAATTCTCATCTACCACATTCTTTCTTATGGCCACCTAGTGTTCCAGTGTAGAGAGGATCCCTGTGATTTACTCCAACAGCCGGCACCCCCTGCCCCACCCCGGGCAGCACAGTGGCTTCCAGGTCTCCATTCCTCCAGACGAAGCAGCAGTCCTGTGCTCTTTCGGCTGCTCGGGAGCTTCTCTGATCTTTCTGTTTGTCAGACCTCGGCTGCCACACTCTGCACGTCCAGAGCACTGTGATAATTTGATTTTGTTCTCTCTCCCCCCAGCTCCACGGCTACATGGAAAACAAGTCCCTGGGGCTGCAGATCTTCATCGGGACAGCCGATGAGCGGATCCTTAAACCTCACGCCTTCTACCAGGTGCACCGGATCACGGGAAAAACCGTCACCACCACCAGCTATGAGAAGATTGTGGGCAACACCAAAGTCCTGGAGATCCCGCTGGAGCCAAAAAACAACATGAGGGCGACGTAAGGCCTGGGGCTGAGGAGGGCAGTGGGTCTTCAGAGGGATTGAGTCGGGGGACACGGCAGGGATTTGGGAGAGGGGACTCTGTGGAGTTGACAGATGGTGGTTCCAGCCTGTGACGGACCAGCGAGATTACTGTTCTAAAAGTTTCTATTTGAACAGTTCTTTACATAGGTATTTTTCATGTGTATTGGGAGGAAGAATACTTATGCATCTTTGGATTATGTTGGTTGGGATGAGACTAAATTGGATTTACATTTTAAAAATTTTTTTAACCTAAAGGAAATTATAAAGTGATGATGCAGAGAGATCAAAACTCACCAAGTAGTTTGCATGTGGCTAAAATTTGAGGATCATTGACCACACCCATGTGTTGGAGTTTAAAAAAAAATCTTTTTATGAGGAAAAAAAATCTCAAACTTACTGAAAAATTGAAAGAATCATACAGAGCCCGCCTGTATACTGTTCACTCAGACTTCCCAAGTGTTAACATTTTTCACATTTGCTTTATCATTCTCTCCTCTTTTCCTGAACCATTTGAGAGTTGCAGAAATCATGTCTTTGGACTTTTTAAATACTTCTGTGTGCATATCCTAAGACCAAGAATGCGTTCTTACGTGACCACAGTGCATTTATCAAATTCAAGATGTTAATGTTGATACACTACTCTTATCTCTCGAGTAGTCCAGAAGCAATTTTCGCCAGTTGTGTATTTGAATTTTTCAGGCACTTTGAGAGTCAAAAAGTTGGCATGAAAAAAATCTCCCCAGAGAAGTGATTTCCACTGGGATTTCTCTAATTACTTCACAAGTGTATTCCCCCCGCAACCCGCTCTTGGTATAAATCCCTGGCTGGAATACTTATCAGTGTATTGCAGTTTCTTCCTGTGTCTGGCTGTAGAATTTTTTAGCTTAACTAACAAAGGTGGTTTTGCAGGCGATCCTTCCTGCTTGCTAAGACGGTCGGTTTCAATGGGGTTTTCAACCTTCCTGCAGCATCGACTGCGCAGGCATCCTGAAGCTGAGGAATGCGGACATTGAGCTGCGCAAAGGCGAGACGGACATTGGCAGAAAGAACACACGGGTCAGGCTGGTTTTCCGGGTGCACATTCCAGAGTCCAGTGGAAGGATCATCTCCTTGCAGACTGCATCGAACCCCATCGAGTGCTGTAAGTGGGGCTCTGGGCAGGGTCGGTCTTTGGCAAGTGAACTGTACATGACCTCCCAGCAGCCACCTCTCCCCCCACGCCCCGCCGCCGCCTGGCAAGGCCCCTGGGGCCAGGTGCCCGGCAAGAACACGCAGGACCCACAAGCATCAAGAGTGGGCCCCAGAGGACCAAAGGGACTGGAGCCAGAGCACATTTAAGGGTTTCTCTCTGCTTCTATTTACTTGTGGAGGGTTTTGTGGCCTCACAGGAAATTAAAAAATAATACGGCTAATGAGTAGCCTACAGCTTTGTTGAGAGGATTGGAGATGCATAAATGTCGTTCTGGTTTTTAAAAGGGGTAGGCATAGTTGGAGTGAGTTCGCTGTACATCGTGCCCTCTTTTTCTTTTCCTCTGTTGTTCTTTCAGGAAGGATAACGATGATATCACGGGGGCTCTTGCTCACTGAGCTTTGGCTCTCCCGGCCCCTGGGCTGAGCGGGCAGCATGCAGTAGCTTGCTGAATATTCACAGCCATCCTGGGGAGGAGCCGGTGTCTGTCATGATGCACACTGTAGAGAAGAGGAGGGAAAGAGATGAGGGGTAGGGTAACAGAACCAAAACGTGGCAGGGTCGGAATTCGAAGGGGCGCTTTGACGGTCAGGAGCCAGCCCCCGCAGCCCGTCCCTGGTGGTTCCCCAAGAATCCTCCCAGTGTCTGGTGCTGTGCCTGGGGTCTGCAAAGGAGCGAGATGTTTTCTCCGTCGGCAACGAGCTGCAGCCTGGTGGAGATGAAGATGCCCACACAAAGATGCGGGATGGTTTCAGAACCCAGTGTACAGCGGCTAAGGTCTGCCATTGGGAAGGGCTCTGGGCAGAAACCAGGCTCATTTCCACCAGGTTTTGAAAGAAGCAGCTGCTTTGAGCTCATTCTTAGGTGTTTTTTGCCAGTTGTGGTATTGGTTTTGCAATAAGATGGAACAAAGCTTGATGTCCAATTTTTGAGAGTTTAGAAATCATTCTTAAAAGCGTAAAGAAGAAAAAAGTCAACGTTGCTTGAGGAATAAAAGCAGTTTATATTATTTTTTTAGCTTCTTGTAAGAATTTTATCACGTTGTTTTAATCACGTTCCATATTCCATTATGTTTCAGAGGTTTTTTTCCTGTTTTTGTGCATTTTACTGTCAGTAGGTGTCATGAACCCAGTTTCCCACAGAGGCTGGGGAGGCCATGGAGATGCGCAGAGAGGGCCAGGTGCGCAGCAATAGGGAGAGGTGGAGGCTGGGGGCCAGGGAGGCACGTTCCCCATCAAAACAGGCTGTTGTTACTCAACTCCAGACAGTCTGTCCATGTGGGAATGAAGACTCAGTGGGGCCACATCTTCTGACTTTCGAAGGTGGACCAAAGTCTCCCGATTTATAAAAAGCAGCAGCAAATTCCAAGCGCTCCTTCGGATCAGGCAAACCCTGCGCATGGCTTTGAGCAACCAGAGGTGGTCTTAATCAGACACTAATGAGTGAGGGGCCAGCATGACTGTGTTATGCAGAAAGGGTTGAGGAAGAGTGGCCCTTCGGATCTGAGGCCAGCGAGGGGAGAGGGTGGGCCGTCTCTGGGAGAGAAGCCAGAGCTTGGTCATGGCTGGTCTTTGGAAACGGACGAAGGAGCTCTCTGATTTCTTCCAGCCTTGGGGTCAAGATGCAGGTCGAGCTGACTGTGGTGGTGAGGTTGTGCTCTGGCGTGAGAAAAGGAAGACCCAACGGTAGGCCGCAAGGGAAGGCGAGTGTGAAAAACAGCGTCTCAGAAACACTGGAATTCCCCTTCTCTACCCGGCAGACCCTGCCCGGCGGCTGAGTGCTCGTCATGCGGGCTGCCCCGCCCTGGCCTTGGTTTTGAAGGTGTTTTGGGAAGGAAACTCAGGCTCTTCCTCTGTGATTTGGGGGGTTTTGAGAAGATAAGGTCTCCCCTTTCTGGCAGGTGACTCATTCTCCACAGTGGGGCTGTGGTTCGGAGCAAGGTGTGGGGACCAGGTGGTCTCAGGACGGACCGTACACAGGAGTCCACCTTCCTCTCCATCTCTCTCTCCGTCTCCCTCAGCTCAGCTTTACTCGTGTCGATCTGAGACTTCAAGGATAATCACTAAACCACAGGCACCTCCAGCAAGATCTTCCGAGTGTTATGAAGTTGTCTGAGCCTTGAATTGAGGGGTTTTCCTTTTATTTTGAGAAAGCATTTGGCTGATTCAACTACCTTCTTTTGAGAGATAAAGAAACAGACTTTCTTTGTAAAGTGATTCACTCACTTTTATTCAGTAGGGAGCAAGTCCAGGGTCTCTTGCTTTCTAGTTCTAGGAAATACCTTCTTCTTTTGGTTTCTAGAACACTACTCTTCCTCGCAATACCAAATGGAGCTACCAATTGGCCACCGTCCCTCTCATCTAGAATCTTCTGTAAATTTTATTTTCTTCTTTGTTCTAATGTCCTAGACCAGTGCCTGGTAGTTCTATAAATATTTACTGATTCTCCTACTGCATGGTCCTTCAGGAGATATTTGACAAATGTTTATTGATAATTAGTCCATCCCATGCATCAGCACAGTATGTGTACAAGAAATATTTATTGACTCATTGACTTCGTGTGTGGCCCTCAGGCCGGTGAGTGGGTAGGAGAAACACTCAATGGGCTGGGACTTATTTGCAAGGCTAACTTATTTACTTTGGAGGTGCCTTTTATGTAACATCTGAGGGCTCAAGGGTAAGTTCTCAGAGTCTGGTAGAACAAACTTGAACAAACTACTGGAGGTCCCTGTCTGGAAGGTGGACCCGCCTGATAGGCATGCAGATTCCTTCTGTGTATTTATAGGCCAGCGTGCCAGAGGTCACCTCTCACCTTTGCACAGACGGCCGCTCCTGTGTCACTAGATCTTCAGTGTTGCCAAAGGATACTTTCGGTTCCTTCTCTTAGTCTCAGGAGAGAGGATTTTGAACCTTCCCCCACCGTCTCAGCCCTGGACACCGCCCTCACCCTGCTCCCACTCCAGGCAGATAACTGCGCTGCCCACTTCTCTGAGAACATGGGAGAGGTCAGAAGGGCACGCCCTTGTTGTCTCCGACAGCAGGACGACCCACGTATTGCCGCTGTGGGCCTTCCCTCATCCGGTGGCCTTAGAATGGGACACTCCTCCTTCTTGCACTGAGCTCCCCAGTGGGCTCAGCTTCAGCTCCAGGTCCCCTGGGGAGGTTGAGCCCTTGCCTCCCTCTCGTGTGAGTTCCCCAGGGCTGGCATCACCAACTGCCACCAACTGGGAGGCTTAAAACAACAGAAGTTTATTCCATCACAGATCTGGAGGCCGGAAGCCTGGAATCAAGGCGTGGGCAGGGTTGGTCCCTTCCAGAAGCTGTGAGGGAGACTCTGTCCCAGGCCTCTCTCCTAGCGCCTGGGGGTGGCCGGTCACCCCCAGGGTCCCTTGGCTTGTAGACACACCCCTCGTCTCTGCCTCTGTGTTCCCGGGGCCTTCTCTCGGCGTGTCCTTTTTTGTCTCCTCTAAGGACACTCTCACTGGATTTAGGGCCCACCCTAATCCCGGAAGACTTCATCTCCATCCTTATCTTGTTTACATCTTCAGAGACCCTATTTATTCATGAGGTCATATTCTGAGGTCCTGGGTGGACGGGAACGTTTTGGCGGGAGCTCTACACCCACTACAACCTTCCCAGCAACGTCTCTTGACTTCACTTTGCTCTCTGTTCCTCAGTTCCCGAATCCACCAGGATCTTTCTGTGACTTGTAGGCTTTCTCTCGCCCTGTTGCCTCCATCCAGAGTGCTGGTTCTCAAACTTGGAATCACCTGGGGAGTTCTGGGGAAACAAAGGAAAAGCCCAGATTTTCCTGCAGAGCCTCCGATTTTATTGGAGACCTTCAGATGCCCGTCCCAGGGATTTTGAGGTGTGGCAAAGTTTAGGACCCTGGCCTTGCCTCCCCTCCCCTCTCTGCTCTACCCCTTCTTCTATCACTTGGTTAACTCTTCCTCATCCGAGGTCCCTGGATGGATGGCCCCTTGAGGAAGACGCTTGCCCTGACCTCTGACCCTTGACCTCACAGGGTAGGGAGCAGCGGGTGTTAACCAGCGCTTGGCACATAATGGCCATCTCTAGAATGTTCGTCAGAAAGAATGAAGGTGTAAAAACAAGCATCTCCAGGCTGCCTGGTGGGAGAGAAAGGCAACGTGAGCTGTAACGGAGGCGTCCGTACGTGCAGATGCCTCTTCCGCGAGCACCTTCCCGCAGGTCCTCGGCACAGGGGTCTCTCTGTTCATCCCCGTCAGAAACGCCTCAAGCCATTTTCCACCAGGCCCTGCCCGCTCAGGGCACAGCACATGAATTCACTTTCCTCATTTCGCAGGAATTGGGGGTTAGGTATGGGGTGTGGACTAGAAAATGGATTTCTCACATGGCCTTTTCAATCTCTCCACATAAACGTTGCACTGAGGGATAATTAAGATACAATGAATTGCACAGGCTGTAACTCTTCAGTTCAATGGCTTTGGACAAATGCGTGTAGTGGTGCAATCACCACCCAAAACAAGACACCGGGCACGGCCTTGTCCCGCGAGCATTCCCTCGTACCCTCAGTCAGGGCCCCTCCCAGCTGCCCACACACAGGCCCGCCAGTGACCCGATTCCTGTCCCCGCAGACGAGCTGTCCCTGTTCCAGGCCCCCACAGAACGGAACTGGGCCGCGTGCACTCTCTGGCGTGCGGCCGTTTGTGCTCAGTCCAGCGTCTTTGCGACCCGTCACTGTGACCGCGTGGATAGTATTCGATTGTATGAGTGTAACGATTGTTTATTTCCCATTGACGGACATTGGGGTTGTTTCTGGGGTCTGAGTACTATGGGCGAGGCTGCTATGGACAGTCTGGTTCAAGGTCTTCTGTGGACACTTTCATTTCTCTTGGGCGAATGCATGGGAATTGAACTGCTGGGTGATAGGGCAGGAACCAAAAGCAAAAATGCTGCAGTTTTTGTGTTTTCCCTCTGCATGAGAGTGCGTGAGAGCTCCCCGGCCTCCCTGACATTTGGTTTTGAGAGTCTTGCTAATTGCAGCCGTTCTAGGGAGTGTGCAATGGTACCTCCTTGTGCATAAGGCACAATCTGCATCTCCCTGCTGACTAAGGGTTCTGAGACCCGATCTGTGCACTTGTTGGCTGTCTGTACGTCTTCTTCAGAAAGGTGTCTGTTCAAAGCTTTTGCCCATTTTCTATTCAGTCACTCTTATTTTTATTGTTGATCTATAGTAGTTCTTTATGTATTCTGAATACAAGTCCTCTGTCAGATATCTATCTATCTATATCTATATAGATATAGATAGATATATATATGTAGATAGATAGATAGATAGATAGATATATAAGGAATATTTCCTCCCAGTCTGTGTCTGGCCTATTAATTTTCTTAATCATGTCTTATTATGAACATCAATATTTTATTTTGAGAAAGTCTAATTGAAATTGGTTTTTCTTTTGGAATTAGTGTTCTTTGTGTTCCCCTCCCTTCACCTAAGAAACCTCTGCCTACCAGAAGGTAGCAAAGATATTCTCTTATGTTTTCTTCTAGAAGCTTTTTGATTCTGGCTTTTAGGTTTAGAGATACCATTCATCTCAGATTAAGTTTTGTATATGGTATGAGGTAGGGGGCGAGGTCCGTTTAGGGTGGCGAGCAGTAGTGTGAGCCTGGGTTCAAATCCTGCTTCTGTCACTTACTAGCTGTTCAGTCCTGGGGAGGTTACACCCTGCGCCTCAGTTTCCTTACCTATGAAATAGGAATAATAATAGTACTTATTTCATCACAATAGCATAACCTCTCTGGTGGCGTGTCTCAGACTTCCCACATGTAGCCCTCCCTGTAGCTCTGCAAAGCAGACTTGTCACATCTCTGGTTGCCACTTTTGCTGAGAGAGCAGGGCCCAGGCAGCAGTAGACAGGAGTGGGAGTTTAACAGACACTAATTGTTTCAGGGGAGCTGGCAGCTTGGCAGCACGCCCTGCTGCTAAGAAGAAATCTCGATGGCCATCTGGCCCGTGCAGAGTGTCAGCTGCGGGTGATTGCAGGAAGGTTGGGTTTGCGGGGAGCCCAGGCCTGGGGTGGCTTTTCTTTTGATTGATACGGTTACCTGATCATATGGCTGTGGCCCTTGAGAGCCACCTGTGCAGGGACGAGGAAGGCAGAACCACCCTTTATGGGGGGACCTTTGGTGTGCCTCGCTGTCACACATACTAACTCGTTCCATCCTCCTCAGAGTCTCAGAAGATGCGTCCGTTCATTCAGAAGTACTTATTGGGCACCGCCTTGTGCCAGTGAGTGTTTGAGGCACGAAATGCTGCCTTCTCAGAGCTTCCACTCCAGCGGGTGAGGTTCCGACGGGCTAGGTGGTTGGCTGCGGTCCCGCGGCTGGCCAGGGACGGAGCAGAGAGCTGGGTGTGAAGCTCCAGCCCTGGTCTCCGTCCAGGCTGCCTGGGTCCCCTGGCAGCTCCTCCATCAAATGGGGATTTGTGGAGCCCTCAGGAAGCGCTTGTTACATGGAGACATGGGGGAATATCCTAAAGGGGCTGCCTGTTACCCGGTGGAATGGTATAGCAATCCTCTGATCAGGAGAGGGACATAAGAGCTCCCGCCTGGGACCTGCTGCTGCGTGGACGGAGCGAGCTGGCCAGCCAGTCTGGCCCTGTCGGTGCGCCTGCTCCATTTTCCACCAGGAAGCGGAGGCCTCCTGAAGCCTTTGGTCTCACGCCTGCAGACTCGACGCTCTCATGCACACTGCACCTCCCTCCCGCGGTGCGAATGTTGGCAGGTCCCTCGCCGAGGTGAACCCCCTGCTCGGGGAGAATCGGTTTCCACTTCCAGGGAAGACTCAGCAGTGGCCAGGACGGGGGCTGCGGGGCCTAGGGGGCCGGTCCGCTGGCCCTGCTCGCGGCCCCGCCCAGGCGAGGCCTGAGTCAGCACCGTATTCCAGGCCTGGCCAAGCTCAGCGGGCTGGGCCCACAGCCAAGGACAGGGGCCTGATGAAGAGACAAGACAGGTTTACAGCAGCTGGAGCGCCGCGGCCGGCTGGTGGGCGTGCGAGCCAGAACGAGAGCGCGGGGAGGACCCTCCTTGCCTGGGCTGGCCGGTGCTTTCCTGCTGGGTCCTGCTTCGTTTGACTGAAAAAGGGCTCCCTGAGGTGGTGGAATCCCACCGTGTGACGGTCCCGATTCCGCCTGTCGGCCTGCCTTGGCTGGGAGCTCTCAGACACACCCCGTCTCCTCTGGGAGACTTCGTGCCCTCCACTCCAAAATGGGCCTAATGCCTGCTTTGTGACCTCCGGAAGTTTGGCAACAAAAATAAACGTAACATTCACGGAGCCCTGTCCAGGTGCCACACGCTTCCTATGCATTAGCTCGTTTAATCTGCAAGCAGCCCTCTGAGGTGGGAACCCTGAGTTT
This sequence comes from Pteronotus mesoamericanus, assembly GCF_021234165.1. Lineage (NCBI taxonomy): Eukaryota > Metazoa > Chordata > Mammalia > Chiroptera > Mormoopidae > Pteronotus > Pteronotus mesoamericanus. Next base: position 6,310,157 of record NW_026555105.1, read on the forward strand.
TTCCCTTTTAAAGGTGAACAGAGGCACCGATAATTCAATGACTGGTCCGGAATCCCAAAGTAAGGATGTCCTCGAGCTGGGCTTTGAACTGGGCCAGTTACACGCCAGCATCCCTGCCTTTACCTCGCCCCCTCCCCCCCGAATGGCCTCATCCTCTGTGTGTTTTACAGTATAAACCGAAATGTATGTGTGAAGTGCCTGGCACCTAAGGCACTCTCTGTGGCTGCTGTAATCATTTGCTGTTCTTAGCAAAACCCATGCACTCCGCAGAAACGGCTTTTCCCAAGCGGCCTCTCCGGTCTCTCTTTGCAGAGGCTGTAATTCTCGGCCACGCACCCCTGGGACTGAGTGAGCTGCAGACGGGCGGGCAGGCAGTCACGTCCCATTCCCAGGCCGACTCAGGCCAGCCCGGAGGACCCCGCGCCGCGGTGACTTTCCCTCGTGGGGCCTTGGCCACTGCGGCTCTGTTCCCTGTCAGCCACCGTTGCCAGAGAAAGTAAACACCCAAACTGGTTAAACCAACAGCGCCCTGTTGATTCAGAGCTCATAAAACACAGGAACCCCAAGCCGCTTTATGACGTGCCAGAATCCGGGGGCAGGGGGAAGCCTGGGAAATCTCCTGGCGAGGGCCACCTCGAAGTGCATGCGGGAGCAGAGGGCCGAGGCTGCCCCGTCGGTGAGACCCGGGCCCTCGGTGGCTTAAACACGGGGGGCCCTAGTTTGGCTAGAACATGGCAGGGGCCAGAGGGTCTGGAATCGCTGATGGTTGAAAAGTTGCATGAGTGCCGGTGGGGCTGATGAAGGTGGCCGGCAGGCCTGGGAGGCCCGGTGGCTTCCTGAGAGCCCTCCCAATGGCCCTGGGTGGTGTCACCCCAATTAGCAGCCATAGGTGTTGGAGGTTGCATCAGAGAGAGAGAGGGAAGTGGACCCCAGGAGGGTAATTTTGGCTGCTGTTTGCCTCTCCCCGTTCCTCTTTCTTCCTCTTTCGGAGGCTAATTGGGTTCGTTTGCTTTGCCTCCGGGCTCTCTCAGGATGCCAGGCCTCCCCTGGAGGAGGTCCCCTTGTCCTCAGGTGGCCTCTGAAGTGTGGAACCTGACTCTCAAACAAATGCGGGTAGCAAGTCACCTGAAAAGATTGTTAAAATGCAAAGGCAAATGTCCCGCTGCCTCTAGGAGATTCGAGAGCAGTGGGCCAGGGGCGTGGCCCAATGTCAGCATTTTTATTAAGCACCTCCCCCAACCAGGAGATTCAGTGGCAGGGGGTGCCGGGGAAGGCCTCCCTGGGAGGAAAGCTAACAATTGGGGTCTAGAAACCTGGGTGGCAGTTTGGGATCCACTAGGAACCACGGTGATGAGAGCAGGAACATGCATGAATGTGGTCAGCACCTATTTGGTGAAATACAGATAGACAACAACACTTAGCTGGGGCCTAGCGCATAGAAACTGCTTAAGAAACTGCAGCTTTTGGTATCGGTAACCTTGCTGGCCCATGTTTATTGAGCCAAACATACTTTCTGTGAATTCTCTCTTTCAGTCCTCACCACAGCTTGGGAGGTGGGCCTGTAAACAGCCCCATTTTCGAGATGGGCACACCGAGGCTTAGGGCTGGGAAGCCTCATCCAGGGATCGGTCTGGGGTGGGGGACTTCAGTGGGACTGAGTTGGGTCTCACACGACAGGCTTCCCCCTGGCTGGGGGGCTGCCCCTTAGTGGAGCTGGGTCCTGAGCTTCTCTTTTTCAGTCTGTGAAATGCTACTAACCCGTGTTTTCCCTGATTAAGCGAGCAGACATTTTGAAAATGAGCAAGAAAGAAAGTGGCATTTTGAAAGTTAATGAGAGTAAAGACTGGCTTCTTGACTGGCGACTTTGTGTTAGGCCCTGGCTCAGTGTTTGTGTCTTGCCTGAGATACATATCTTTTAATTGTGGTAAAATATATGTAACACAGAGGTTACCACTTTAACCATTTACGAATGTACAGTTCGGTGGCACCAAGTACATTTCATAATGCTGCGCAGCCGCCACCACTATCCAGTTCGAGAACATTTTTACCACCTCCCTAAAGAAACCCCATACTCACCAGCAGACTCTCCCCGGGCCCTGGCAACCTCCAGTCTGCTTTCCGTCTCTAGGGTTTTGCCCATTCTGAACTGTCTTGTTTAGATGGGATCGTATAATATGTTTCCTTTTGTGTCTGGTTCCTGCCACTCAGGATCCTTTTTTTTTTTTTTTTTAAATCCTCACCAGAGGATGTGTTTACTGGTTTTAGAGAGAGAGGAGGGGAAAGAGAAACATTAATGTGAGAGAGAAACATTGCTCAGTTGCCCTCCATCCCGCCCCACCTGGGATCAAACCTGTAACCTAGGCACGTGCACTGACCAGGGATCGAACCTGCAGCCTTTTTGTGTACGGGGATGATGCTCTAACTAACTGAGCCACCAGGCCAACGTGCATAACGTTTTCCAGGCTCATCCATGTTGTAGCCTATATCAGCACTTCATTCCTTGTTGCAGCTGAGTAGTATTTCTTTACGATAGACCACATTTTGTTTACTCATTCATCCATTGACGGACATTTGGGTGGTTGGTATTAGATATTTTACCAAATATGTACTGACCACACCCACATGTTTACAGGCAGTATCTCTCATGTACCTGCAGGAGGACACAAATATTTTTATTTTTTTTATCATTATTTATTTATTTTATTATTATTCTCCATGATATCTTTATTTTATCCTCCTTTTCAAAAATATTTTATCTGGGTCCACAACTGATATTTTCTTTAAGTACATTGAAAATCTTCTACTAATGTTTTGCCTTCTAATATTATAATTTTCTTTTTTTAATTGAAGTACAGTTGACATACAATACGACATTAGTGTCAGGTGTACAGCGTGATTCAATGCTTATGCTCCTCACGATGTGATCACCACAATAAGCCTAGTAAGTATCTGTCACCAGGCAGAGTTGTTACGATAATAGTGGCTATTTTCCCTATGCTGTTATTGCATGCCTGTGACTTTTGGTTTTTTTTTTTATAACTGGAGGTTTGTGCCTCTTCTTCCCCTTCCCCTTTATTTCCTGTCCCCCAACACCCCTCCCCTCCGGCACCCTGTTAGGATTTCACAGAGGAGGCATCGGTAACTAAGAGAGGTGAAACGATTTGCCCAAGGTCACATGGCAGGGCGTTAGCAGAGGTGGGGCTTGAAACCGTGGCGGTCTGAGCCCAGGAATTCCCTGTGGCTTCCGGGGTCCTGCATGGTCATCCTGCTGGGACGGCACCTCAGACCAGACCGGGGGCGGGGGGGGGGGGGCCCATTGGAATGTTAAGGATTGTTTGTGTGTTTTTTAAAAAATTATGTTGGTGTCCTCCCCCCAGACCCCTGAAGTCAGAATCCCTAGAACAATGGCTTTCAATCAGGGATGATTTGGGCTGCCTTGGCCCCAGGGGACATCCCGCTATGCCCAGCAGCAGTTGTCCACAGGAAGGGGCGCTACTGGCATCTAGTAGGGTGGAGGCCAGGGTGCCGCTCAAGGCCCTACGATGCACGGACAGCCCGCCACACAGACCGATCCAGCGCTGACACCCCTCCCTCCCAGGCGCCTCCTACCAAGCCCTAGATCATTCTGTGTGAGAAATGCCGCTCTAGATAGGATGAGGGCCTGGGGTGTGGGCACCGCTCAGCTCCCCGGCTGATTCTAATGTGCAGCCAGCGCTAGGCAGCGCTTCTCAAACTTGACGGCACACGAGCATCACCTGGATCCCTTGTCCAGCTGCAGGCTTGGGTTAGAGGTCCAGGTGGGGCCCCAGGTTCAGCGTCTCTAACGAGCTCCTCTCGGTGCTGACTGCTGACGCTCCAGCCCGCATTGCAAGCCACAAGACTGGAATGTGCACAAACGCAGGCAGAAGCCAGACTGGCCTCGCGTTGTTTTGTTTAAATTTTTATGTAGAAAGGTAGTTTTCCTTCAGGTAAGGAGAAGGGGAGGGAAGTGCACGTTTGGCCACGAGACAAGCGGTTGGTTGCTTGAAACTGCTTGGCTTTGAAGAGAGCAGTGAGGTTGCTTTAGGAAATCAAGCTGTGTTCACAGCAACGCACAGTGACTCAGAGAGCAGCTGGCCCGGCCAGCCTCCCGCCCAGCACTGAGAGCTCACGGCCACGTCCAGCCCCTGGCCCGGCTGGCCGAGAGCCCCTGGCCAGCTTGTCCAGTAGCAGTGACTCAGGCTTTCCACCTGCAAAATGGGACAGATGGCTCTTACCACCTCTCCACCCATCCCTGGGGCCACAAGCAGCCAGTTTGCCGCCCCCCCCCCCCCGCCCCGCATCAAAGGCAGAACTTAAAAGCCGGGACCTGCTTTTCCTTCCAGGTGATGTGACTGTTGTTTTGTTGTTTTTTCTTTTTCACTGTTAATAAACTTCCATTTGTAGCCTTTCAATTAGGAAGCCATACAAAATGCGTATATTAAAAAGAAAGGATTAATAACCCAGCCCATATGGGAAAAATTAGCTTCTGTGGACAGGCCTTTTTAATATGTACTCCTCATGGCAGCCCCCTGGAACCACGCTGGCCGGCTGGGCCCTGGGAACAAGGAGCCTGTCCTGGCCGCATGGGGCCCGGCTGGGGGTCGTTGTGAGTCCTCAGGTTCACGGCTCACAGGGAAGTGTCTGGGAGCCTCTGGCTAGTCCACAACAGATTCCTTAGATGTTGCCAAGTGCGGGGTTGCTCCTGAAGGAGCCGGTTTCAGCGGAGCTCTGGGGCCGAGGAAGGGGCGCTCGCCACCTGGAGGCTCGGGCCGGCGGGAGGGGAGGGTGAGGCTTGGGCCTCGGGCCTCTCACGGCTGCCGCCCCGGCTCCCGGATGGGGAGGTCCATGGGCCCTTGGCACGGAAAGGGCTGGCCCTCCGCCCGGTTCTCCGGCTCTGGGAGGAAGGCCAGGAGCTCAGACTGACTCACGGGGGGAGGCCCGGCCTCTCCGGCCCGGGCTGCCAAGGCGAGGCCTTAGCAGATGGACCCCTCATGGTGGCGGGGACCCGTTTCACGCCCGGCCCAGAGAGGCCGGCTGGGGAGGGTCCCCGTCCTTTCCTGGAGGAAGGGCTTGGAGCCGGGCTGGAGGGGCGAAGGGGTGGGGCTCTCAGCTTTTGAGGGTCCACATCTCAGCCTTGCCCTGTGACCTTGGCCACGGGGTGGCCTGACAGCTCTCAGCTTTAATTTTCTTGCCAGTCAAATGTGCGTGATTTTTAAACTGAATTTATTGCAAATGAGCCTAATTTCAATACTTCCTTCCTCAGAAGGTTGCTGTGAGCATTCAAGTGTATCATTGCAGCAAAGCACTCAGCATAGGCCTGCCTGTTCTTCCATCTTTCGTTGTTGCAGATACAGATGAGAGTATAGATGTGGGGAGAGAGAGAGAGAGAGATATGTGTGCCAAGATATATTGGGATCGATTCATATATATTCCCACCCAGCCATCTGTTCTTCATCTGTTCATCTGTCCTTCTACTTATCCATCCGTCCATCCATCTGTCCATCCACTCATCAGTCCGCCCATCTTTCCTCCCTTCCCTCCCTCGATCTATCCATCATTCCATCAGCCCCTCTCTCCCTCCCTCCTGCCTTCCCAAGCACCTCCTTCCAAATCCTAGGCCCTGTTCCCAGCCCCAGACTTACAGGTGTACACAAAGCAAAGTCCCTCCCTCTTGAGTCTTACATGCTCGTGTGGGGAGAGAAAGACCTAAACCAGTAACAGCACTTGTAAGTGGAAAGTTCTTGAGGGTAAAGCAAGATAAAGGCAAGGGAGGGAGAGACACAGACAGACAGACTGACTGACTGACTGACTGACGGACGGACAGGAAACCGCTGTTTTAACTGCGGGGGAGGAGGGTGGAGGCCTGGGGTAAGGCAGTCTTTCTGAGGTGGTGAATAGAAACCTGTGAGAAATGAGGAAGGGAGCCATGCAGGTAATCAGGGAGGGACCTCCCGGAGACAGGCAGTGGGAAGCGCACACGCTCTAAGACAGGAGTGTGCGGAGCGTGTCTGAGAGACAGCAGCATTCTAACTGGGGTGTCCAGCCCGCGGGCCTCGGGCTGCGTGCGGCTCAGGATGGCTATGAATGTGGCCTGGCACGAAATCGTAAATTTACTTACAACCTGATGAGGTTTTTGTGTTGTTGTTTTTTGTTTGTTTTTTTTTGCAATTATGTGTTGCAATGTATTTAATGTGTGGCCCGAGACAACTTTTCTCTTCCAGTGTGGCCCAGAGAGGCCAAAAGTCCGGACACCCCTCTCGGCTGGGGCAGCATGAGGAAGGGGGAGCTCTGGGGAGCGAGGTCAGAGAGATGGGGGGCCGATCAGTGGTGTCGGGGGACTGTGTCCAAAAGTGCGAATGAATTTCAAAGCGATTGCATTCACACCTTTGAGGAGCCAGGTGTCAACATGTCACCTGTGTGAGCCCTGAAGGTGTTGCGCGACGTCAAATGCAGGAGCAGAGAGTACAGTCTAGCAAGGTCGTCTCATATGGAAAGTCGGTCCTTTGCCTATCCTTTCATTTAAAATAAAATAATTTCTCATTCACCTTTCCCTGTTATAAAGAGGACAGGCCCCCATCCCTTGCTTTAGGAAAACAAAATACGTTGTTAGGAGCAAATTCGCCCACAGAACTTGGAGCGCTTTCCCGAAAATGCAACATTTGCAGAGTCTGGCTGGCAAGGGTGGTGGCTCTACACTGAGTGATGACGACAGGTGACAGAGGTGGGCAGAGCGTGTCCTAGCTTGTCACCGTAAAATCAGAAAGGCTGTCGCGAGTGTCCTCACAGTGACCCCTTGTCCTCTGTCCCCAGCCCAGCGATCCGCCCACGAGCTGCCCATGGTGGAAAGACAAGACATCGACAGCTGCCTGGTCTACGGGGGACAGCAGATGATCCTCACAGGACAGAACTTCACGGCCGAGTCCAAGGTCGTGTTCACGGAGAAGACCACAGGTCAGGACCCCTTTCAGCTTGCTTGTGTCCGCTGGCGCCATACAAAAGCCACCATCTTCGGGTTCTAAGTAGCATTGACGTGTGGGTAGATCTCATTGTGTGGAGTTCCATATCCTGCCCTTTCTTCTCGCCCTTGATGCGTTTCCCACGTGATTGCGACATCCGCTCGGCTCACCATTACGTGAAGGTGCCATACTGTGTTTTAGTGGAACCTGGGCTGTCTCACTGGATGAGGAGGTTGGCCCCACCCACCCCCAATTTTTTTTTCTAAATCATTTTTTCACACAGAGGTAAACTTTTTCAACCTTTTGCTCTTAGCAAGAAGGTAGACCACACGCCGTGATGAGGAAGTGTGCCTGCTCTGAGCCTGGATATCCTAGGTTCACACCTGGCTCTGCACCTTGCTTGCTGTGTGACCTTAGGCAGATTACCTAACCTCTCTGCGACTCCATTCCTCATGTAGAGAATGATAATAACAGGAGGTTAACAAGGTTAAATGAGTTAGTACATGTCGAGCAATTACAACAGCATCAGTGATGTTGTAGGCCAATAAACATGGGCTACTTCTATTTTTATTATAAATCATGCTGTGATTAATTTATACTTTTTAAGATTAATTCATCTTTTCAACATGAGTCTCCACGCGCATCGTGTTTGTTTGTTTATGGTGTATTCCTAGCAGCGGAACCCTGGAGTCATGGTGCGGGTTTTACAGATTGCTAAATTACCCTCCAGAAATCTGCAAACTGGGGCCCCCACCAGTACATATCAGGAGTGGTCTCCCCCCTTCCCAGAAGCGCCATTTTTTAAATGTAAAAAATTTGCTGAAACGGTACTTCTTTTTACTTTGCATTCCTTTGCTCTGAGAAGTTGAATGTTTCTGTTTATTTGCCATGTGGTATTCTTTCTTGCATGCATGGGCTGGTAATGTGTTTTGCCCATGAGCATGTGGTCAAGAGAAGATGATCAGAAGTAGGGAAAGTATCAGGTTGTGCAATCGTTTGTTAGTTATGGGTGGTAGGCCTTGTCTTTTCTTTTTCCTAATGGACATGATTTCAGTAGGTTAATGCAAAGGGGCGTTGATGTTTGTTCCTTTGTTTATCGCCTTTAGGATGATCCAGAGATTCTAACAGGAAGGTGGGGCTTGTGCATTCCAGGAGGGCGTCCCCTCTGGGGGCTGCCCTTCAAACTGGAAAAATGAGGGACCTATTGTTGCTAAGACACCTGCTGACAGGAGGGAGCAGTGTCTGGGGGCGGGGCGCTTCTTCCCAGTTCACACAAAGCTTCCTCTTGGGATGGGCCCTGAGACTGGCCCCTTTGAGAGCACTCTCCAGGGCAGAATTGAAAAAGACATTAGGTCAGGCTGAGGCCGCGGGGGCTGGAGATCGATGGGTGGGTTCGGGAGTGGTTTAGAAGGCACAGGGTCGGCTGGTGGTGGTGTAGTGAGGGTTAGGAAGGCAGACAGTGAGGCGTATGCATTGCATTCTATTATGTTGTTGCCCAAAACTTTATTTAACTCTTCCCCTTTTATTGGGCATTAGGCTGCTTCCAACTCTGTGCTGTTATAAGTCACGCAGTGATGAACGTCGTCTGCGTGCGTTTTGTCAGCCAGATAAGCTCTCCTGCTCTTTAGCCACTCTGATTGTGTTCAAACCCCAGCTTCACTGCTTCCTAGCTGTGTGACCTTAAGCAAGTTACTTACCTTCTCTGGGCAGCAGAGTCCTCATCTATATAATGAGGATGATGACAGTCCTACCTCACAGGGTGGTCATGAGATTAGGAGTTCGCTACATGTTCAGTACTTATAAAACTCTTGGAGAGAGAGAGAGAGCGAGAGAGAGCGAGAGAGAGAGAGAGAGAGAGAGAAAGTGTGTAGTAAGTGCTTGATATGGTAGCTAATGCCATTTGTTTTGGTTATTTCCTATGCATGGTGTAGTGGATTCAAGGGGCACACGCATTTTCAAGTGTCCTGGGGGAGCTTATTTTTTAGGTGGTGGAATGATGTACAACATTTTCTACAGCAGGAATTTGTGAGGCTCTGGTGAGTCAGAGAGCAAGCCAGTGGCTGAAGCAGAGGCTGTTCAGCATGGGGAAATGCTTCGGTGAGCCAGCAGAGGCGAGACAGACCCTTGGTTTGGTCTGCGCGTGGGCGAGGTACTAGGGAGTCATGATGGGTGTTTGAGCAGGAGAGTGCTATGACGTCAGCCTCCTCACCTCTGATGCATCTCCTGAATCAGCAGACCATCCTGCTGGCCTTGTGCTGGCCCTCGCAAGAAGTGTGCGACCTCAGAGTGCCTTATTAGCAGAGGGGAAATGCTAATAATACACAGTTTTCTTGTAATCCAGGTTGGCAGTTTCTGTGGGGCGGGGGGGCCATGGATGGTCCAGCGAGTCATGTAGGGGTGACTCGGAGGCCAGGTCCTACAAAGATCCCCATGGAACAAGGAGCCAGTCAGCTTTCTGCCCTCCAGGGAACTCACGTTCTTGTGAAGCTACTTAGGGGATCAGTTCAGTGTTTGTTGAATGAATGAATGAACGAATGAATGAGAGAATGAATGGTAGGTACTTTCTAGCTTTTCTTCCCTTGACCTCCGTAGAAATTTTCACAGTTTACCTCTCAAAAGGAGGAAAACTCAGAGCCTGTTTCCACTTTGTAAAGTGGCATGTTAAATAAGATGAGTGATGTTCGCGGCTCCCTGTGATTGAGCCCATTGGTGGGCGGGCCCTTGCCTACTGCCGTCTGCATGTAGTCTTCTCTAACCCAGCACTGCTGGGAGGCGGACGGCAAAGGAGAAGTCAGGGGACTCGCCTGAGATCATGCCCAGCATTCTCCAGTTCTTCAGCTCCCTCAGCCTGGATTTCTGTCTCTGTAGGAGGAGACAGAACAATCCTTGCCTCCTAGGTTTAAACGCATAAATGCGCAGCATGTGCTTAGTATGCTGGGGATGCTCACTGAATGTCTGTTACTGTTTTTATGGTCTGTCTAGCATTATCACAGCTCCGGTGTATACACTGTCTCTTTGACACACACAGTGCCCTGGGCGCTGGCCTTGGCTGGGGGCTGGCCAAGCTTGGGGGTGCTGCCTGTCGTGGTGGTTACAGGCCCAGCCTCTGAGGTCAGACAGCCCGGGTTCAAAGCCATGCTCTGCATTTAGTGGCTTTGGCATCCTGGCCGGGTAAGTCACTTCACCTCTTGGAGCTTGCATTCCTTTTCTATAAAATAGAGATGACTGACTTCTCTTGAGAGATGAGAAGGTTAAATGAGATCATACAGATTAGGCCCTTTTCATAGAACTTGGCGCATAGTAGATGCTCGTTAAATGTTAGCTTCTATTATTATCCTTCTCTTTGGCCTGTGGAAGGACCATGATGAGTAAGATTTTAGCTCATGGAACCAAGAGATGTTGAAGAACATAAATAATAATAATAATAAACTACGTTCCAGGCCTTGTCCCGAGCAGGGCAGTCCTACGGGGTAGCTACCGCTCTTCCCCAGTCTTACTAATGAGAAGCTGGGCCCAGAGAGGGTGAGTAACTTAGTGATGAGCCCGCAGCTGGCCAGTGGCCGTGTTGGGTTTGACCCCAGAGGCTGCCCGCTTGACTCTTAACTGTTCAGCTCTGAAGACGCTTAGAACCAGGTTCCTTTGGCTGAAGACCTTTCAGCTGCTCTGAGCCCCTGACTGGGACCGTTTTGCAGTGAGATAGGGCTGCAGCTTGTGCAGTGGGTCACTGGGGTCAAGGGGATGCCGTTCGACCCCTTCCGTGTGTCGCTGAGAATCCCGGCTGGATACCGTTCCTGGGTGGGTGCCAGCAGACAGGCAGGGCCATCTGAGATGCCCCCGAACCCCCTGAGGAGTTGGGGGAGGGCGTCCCCGGCGGGTTGCCTGGCTCCTGGTGGCTGCGGCAGGTGGGGGGCTTGCCTTACAAGTGCAGGGAGCTGGTTCTGCTCTTTTGACCCCAAGCACTGGCCTCCCAGCTCAGGGCCGCCTTCTGCAGGGGGAATCCCTGTTGCTCAACTTCTTTTTTCCAAAACGCATCCCCGTTCCCATCTCCATGGACATCTTGGCTGGCAAACGTGCTGCGGGGCGGGGTGGAGTGGAACAGCTGAAGTTTTCCAAGGCAGGGGAACCCCAGCTGGTTCTCACATTAAGGAAAGGTGACAGCCTCCGGGGCTAATCTTAGCCCCCACGTTGGGTCATTGGCACCACCGGCTCCAGCCGTCTTTTTATAGCCGAGGGCCGAAATGGAATTGGTGGTTTCCACTCCAGCAGAATGGCAAATTGGAGCGTGGCGGAAAAACAGTAGGAGAGAGGCGGCACGGTGTTCCTCAAGTTAGAAAAAGCTCGGTGTTTTGGAAAAGGGCCCCTTATTTATAGCAGCGGCAATAATAACGATTCTGCTATTATTTTGATTACTATTTTTAATGATTTCCAGGACTTCTGAGAGCCTGGATGACCCCAGCCTCGCCCATCACCCCGATTTCAGCTTTTTTGACGAGCCCCTTGCTCACTGGGTATCAGCACACCTGCTTCCTTCTGTCCCCCAACACCCCATGCTCGCCTCTGTCTCGGGGCCTTTGCTTTCGCTGCCGCTTCTTAGAATGTTCTTCTGTCATTTCTCTGTGAGGCTGCCTCCACGGCTTCCTTCAAGTCTACGTCCCATCCTTGAGGTTGGTCATTCTCCCCTACAAACTCATCAGCCCCTGTCCCCTGTCCTGCTTTGGTTTCTCTGTGGCACTTTGGGCGACTCCAGTGATCCTCTCTGTTCACTCCCTCATTTATCGTCTGCTCTCCCGCGCTAGACTCTTAGTTCCTTGAGGTCAGGGACTTGGTGTTTGCTGCTGGAGCTGCAGCATCTAGAAAAGTCCCTGGCACACAGTAGGTGCATATATATATATATATATATATATAGCTGAATGAACGCGTTATTTCTTTTCATTGTCACTCTGGCCCCAGAGGTGGTTGGCATTATCTCTGCTTTGCTGATGAGTTCACGGAGTCTCGCAGAGGTCAAGTCGGGGCCCCCGGGTCAGCCCAATAGATGCATCATCTCTTAGTTGTCACGCTGGCCCCAAGAGGTGGGTGACGGTTTCTCCATTTTATAGATGCGGGAACTGAGTCTTGTGGAGGTCCAGTCAGGGCCCCCCAGGTCAGCCCGCAGCTGGTGACAGGGCTGGAATCCCAAGCACCGTTTATCATCAGCCCCCTGAGTAATCTGTCGTATCACATGCAAGAGGACAAAGAGAAACCACACAGAACCACCAGGGTATTTCCTATTTACCGTCCTCAGTGATGGCTGAAAAGCCTTTATATATTCTCTGAAATTGAAAAAAAGCGTAACCTTTCCAACCAAGTTCATGCCGCGAAGTCCAGGCTGTTCCTGACTTCAGCTGGTCACCCTGGCCCCCAGCCACCCAGGCCCTAGGCGGAGTCGGGGGTCCCAGCAAAACATTGCAAAACAGGAAAAAATCTAAGGACACAGAAATAAAAGTGATGTGGCAGCGGAAACGAAGTTGCCATGGCTTTGGGTGACTCCCCGCGCCTGGGTGGGATCCAATGTTTTGGAAGCTTCCTCCACATGACACAGAGTTTTGGAATTTTTCAGCTGGTAAATCTTTCTTAATTCGGGGCCCCCTGCCCCCGCCAAGTAGTGCCCTGGCTCTCTGTCCTGCGGGGGTGTAGGTTGGACACGTGCCTGCATCGGCTTACTCAGCTTTGAAACTTAAATTGTTTGAAGGGAATTTGTGTTTTGTTTTGCTGGACAGTTTCCTTGGACCGGTCTGATGGCAGAGGCTCCCATCACCTGTTGAGAGGGCAAATTGATTTTGTAGAGAGGAGGCGTGGGTGGTGGAATTCCCTCTCTCCCACTGAGTCATCATATCCTAATATGAGTCATTTTATTACTTGGAGGTTCCCAAAGGTTATATTTTCAGCTTCGTTTAATAAATAGAAATGCATTTACCTAAAATAAATTTTTTTTTTGCTAAATTAAGTATTTTTCCATGAACTAGTATCCTGGAAAAATGGAACAGTCTTGGAGAAGGTGCCGCCGCCTTCCACCTGTTGGTCTCTGCGGGGTCACCCGGTGAGGCGCTTTCTAAAACAATAGGCTTGGGTGGTGTCCCTCCAGATGAGGCTTCCCTCTGGGAAAGGTCAGACCCGGGCTGGGCCGGGGCATGACTAAGGCTCTGCAGACCTTTGCCCCGGGTGACTCACGTCTGCAATGACATCGGCCCCCTGGGCTGGAGCCCACTGCTCACAGCTGGCTGGGACGCAGAGCTTGCCTCCAAAGACAGGGGCCAGCTCCTCACTCGGAAGCCCCGCAGGGGATGGAGAAAGTGGTCTCGTTTTCCAAGAGCTGACTCTTTGCCCAGACTTTAGCCCCTTGCATGTAAGACGAGACTCTGGAGGGGAAGAATCCTGCAGTTGATACTGTTCGGATGACTTGGAAAGAGGATAGAGAAGTGAGTTTCCATGCAGCCCCTGGGAGCTCGGTTTACTTACCAGGCTGTCAGGAAGGTAGGGCCGTGTCGGTAGCTTGACTGGGAGGAGAGTCCTTCCTGGCGCAGGCGCGCCTCTTCCCTCCTGTCTCCCCTGGCCTGGGACGCCTGCATCATGGCTGGGGCTGGAGGGAGCTTGGCCAGCTCTACCGACGGGGAGACCAGCTCACACAGTGAGGTTGACCGACCTCCTGGAGGTGACAGAGCTAGTCAGTAGAGGGCTGGTGTAGGTCATCTATCGATGACAGCTCACCCCTGAGAGGCGTCGTGCCTGGGGTGGGATGACCGACCCGCCGACAGCCGGTCTCGATGTAAGATGACCGCGCGATGCCCTTTTAGTCTTGCTTTGCTTACTCGGCCCAAGGGCTTCCGTCGCTGTTCCCCAGATGCTTACTGAACACCTACTATGTGCAGGTGCGGTGCCAGGTACTGGGAACACATGATAGATGAGGCCCCTGCCCTCAGGAGGTGGACTGTCTCGAACGTGTTGATACGCAGGTCACTTCGAGCCGGGGAAGGTGCTGCGAGGACAGCGAGAGCAGGTCACGGGCACAGGAGCTAAGGACCGAGATGAGGAAAACACAGGGTGTCCAGGTAGATCCAAATCTCCGACAGACCGTGAACTTCTTTAGTAGGAGTATGTTCCGTGCAGTGACACCGAGTTTGAGACACACTTGGAGTAAAAAAAAAAGTGTGCATTGTTTTCTGAAATTCAAATGTTAACTGGATCACCTGTAGTTGTATGCATTGAATCTGGAAACTCTGGGGAGAGCGGTCAGGAGGGCTTCCCTGAGGCGGTGGCTTTTGAACAGCGCCTTACGGGCAGGGAAGACGGAGCCACTGGACTGGAGAGGAATGTTCCAGGCAGAAGGAACCACCCTCTGCCGTGGCCCCAGGTGGGGATGAGCTTGGGGCATTTGAGGGACCAAAAGCAGGCCCCGGTGGCTGGTGCAGCGCGTTCGGTGGGGAGAGGGCGGGTTCCTGCCGGGCCCTATGGGCATGGCGGGGGCTTGGATTTTGTTCCCACAGCAATAAAGGCTTTTAAGGGGAAGGTGGGCTGTGTGATGTATTTTAAAGATTGTTCTTGTAAACGGGATGAAGAATGGACTTGAGAGGGTCCAGGTGGGAGTGGGAGGTGAGCGAGCAGCCCTTGCAGTCGCCCAGGTGGGGAACGGAGAGGCTGAGCCCGTGGAGAGCGTGGGGGGGGCAGGAGGAGGGGGGGGTCAAGAACCTCTCCGGCTCTCACTGAGCACATGCGGGCAGCTGTGTCATTCAGGTGGGTGAAATCCTACGCTAAGGGGACCCTCCTGATCCGCCCATCTGCTTAACTGCTTTAGTCTGGGCATCCAGGGAGTACACGTTTTTCTGCTTGTTAGCAGTTGTAAAGCCACCGAAATGACTTCCACCATCTTCATTTAGCTAATTTTTAAAAGCCAGGACTGGGACGCATCACGCACGGTCTCCTAACCCGAACTGACGTTTTGATCTCCTTCCTGTTGCCTAGAGCCCCACCGCATGCTCGCGGCCCAAGGGAGGACGGATCCATTTCCCTCCCCCCCCTGCAGGCCCCCTGCTCCTCCCGAGAGTGC
Organism: Pteronotus mesoamericanus; assembly: GCF_021234165.1. Taxonomy (NCBI): domain Eukaryota; kingdom Metazoa; phylum Chordata; class Mammalia; order Chiroptera; family Mormoopidae; genus Pteronotus; species Pteronotus mesoamericanus. The sequence goes on from NW_026555105.1 coordinate 6,325,217, forward strand.
CGACAGGAGCCCCCCCACCCCCCGCGCGCATCGAGGCCGACCGCTAGGACTCCAGACTCCACGTCACCCCGCTGCTCCCTGACGCTGCTCCGCTGGGGGGCTCCAGAGCTGCCTGCAAAGAGAACCATTAAACCAGCTGAAGCGTAGGGGCCCCCTAGTCCGCACACATGCTGGCTGTTGGGTGCGTTCATCTGGGCTGTAGCCAAGTGACAGTGAAGGCTCCGATGTTTGTTCATCGAGCCAGGCACGCCCGCGACCCCCCCCCCCTTTTTTTCCTTTTTCTTGCAGACTCTTGCTCAGTCTTCTCTCTAGACCCAACCTCTTTGCCCAAAGAAGTTGGCTCTTTCCTCTTCTTCCCTGAGTAAGCCTTGGAAGGGCCTGAGTCGTGCTGGCGGCCAGTCCCTGTTAATTTAGGATGGGGGAAGTTTGCCCGAACATCTGCTCGAGAGACCGAAGCCCTTTATTTCATCTCTGCCCAGAGCAGTAGAAGCGTGCTTGATTTTCTCAGGCCTCTTCTGTTCTGGGCAGGCTTTCCCAGGGGCTCAGGCCGGGGTGTGGGACGGGAGGTGGGTTTAAACAGACCCCGGGGCTGAGTCGCTCTGAGTGCATTTGATGCCTTGTCTGCACCCATATTCCAGGCTCTTTCCTCATCAGCCAGTTCCTGAAAGGAGCCTCCAACCAGGGTTCAGTGATTTCTCTTTGTGGGGTCTTTTTGCTGAAGAGGTCAGCGGTCGGACAGTTTCTGGGCTCGGGCTGTGGGCTGAGCCCTGGGGAGTCTCGGGGTTAGTTTGTTCACGTGGCCCGCCAGTGTTTTATTGAGCAGCTATTCCATGCCAGACACAGAGCCCTGGGGATAAAGCACCCTTCCCTTAGAGACCAGCCCCCCTGAGTGTGTCTTTCATGTGCCACTTAAAATTGAAGACAGCAGTTCGAGCTTTCACTTCCTGTTGGGGACTTGTTTGTTCAGAACTGAGTGCAGATCCCTCATGGGATGCGCGGCCAGGCTGGATTCGCAGTGCTGCCCTTTGGGGCCTGTGGGTGCAACAGAAGATGGGCCTTGGCTTTAACTCATGGTTAAGGTTTTAATTTCTCAGTCCCGTGAGTTCTCTCTCTCTCTCTCTCTCTTTCTCTCTCTCTCTCTCAGTTAAGATAACAGTGATAAGAGCCAGCAAAGAAAATCAGGCACTCTGCCATCTGTCTCTCATATTAGACATTGTCTGTCCCTTTGTAAATTCCCTTCAGCCCATGCCCACAGGCAAAAAGTATTTTTAATTGCCAGAGAGTGTGTTATTTTTTGATTAAAAAATGCTTGTGACTTTTTCCAATATTTTATTCCAACGCTTTGGAATATATACCAAAAAATTTCAGAGGACACTATTTCAATAACCTGTCACCACCGGCCTTAATAATAATGCTTGCCAGTGTCTGTGGAACATTTCCTGCTGGGCGTCTATTATCTTGGAATGACCCCCAGGAGGAGGGTTTTCCCCACACTTTGGATACAAGGCAGAGAGAGGCGAAGTATCTTATCCAAGCTCACACAGTACATTGGGGGCAAAACAGGGATTTGAAGCCAGGTTTGTCTGCTCCAGAGTTGGGGGACACAGGAATAGAATGGGGACACACGGGGGGACATCCGTCCTGGCTCAGGAAGGCCTCGGGTTAGGGCGCACGGGCCGCTGCAGGCCTGTGGGGTCCTGCACTGCGCGGGCCTGTCCTCCATGTCCTCCGGCCCCGCGCTGCTCGCCCTCCCACCCAAGGCCGGGAGCTCGGCGAGCTGGGCGCAGGGATGCGGCCCACTGCTGCCCGGCTGCCTGGCGGGTCCCGTTTGCCCTGGCTGGAGCCGGGGGTGGCGGGGCGATGGGGGCGTGCAGGGAAGAGAGGGTTTCTGAGGGCGTGGTGGTGTAGGGACATCCCTCTGAGCCCCCACGGGGAAGCCCCTGGGGGCACGCCGGGGTCCTCAGAGGAGGCCGGCCCCCTGGTGGCTCAGGGCCTTCTCCAGGGCATGAGGCTCTGATTCTGAAGAGCAAGGGGCCTACGGCCCAGGAGAAAGGAATGCGAGTTGTTGCCTGTCCTGACGAGGGCCAGGGGTCCTTGGTTTGGGAGGGGCCCTGACTGAGACGGCGTTGGGTCAGATGTCCCCCAGGCGTGAGACTGACCTCAGGCACATTGAGGGAGGGCGTCTGCTCTCCTCGTGGGGTGGCGGCAGGCCACGCCTCTCCGTCTCTCGTCTCGAAGGCCCGCCGAGGCTGGGCACGCTGGTGGGGAGGACGGGGCAGGCGTGCCCTGGGAGAGCGGGGTCCCCGCGCCCTCTGAAGGGGCTGCCGTGGGCACGGTCCGGTGTGGGTGCCCAGACTGGCCAGGTCGTCTGCATTGGGTTTCAAGAGCAAACTCTGTGTTTTTAGGTGCAATCTCGTTTTGAAATGACAGCAGCTACTTTAAAAAACCTCTAAGCCACACTGTGGGCCACAAAACAAGCCAGGTCTCTGGGAGTGAGGCTGATTTTTTTTTTTTTTTAATGTGGTAAAGATACACATAATGTATTATTGACCATTTTAACCATTGTGTAAGTGGCATTAAATACATTCACAACGTTGTATAACCATCTACGTTCAGAACATTGTTACTTTTCGTAACAGAAGCTCTGTACCCATTAAGCAGTCACTCTCCCGTCCCTCCTGCCCCAAGTCCCGGGTGGTCTGCATTCTCCTTTCTGTGCCTGTCACTTTGCCCATCCTGTATGCCTCGTGGAAGTGGGATCACAAAAAAGAGTATTTGTCCTTTTGTGCCTGGCTTATTTTGCTTAGCATAATGTTCCAAGGTCTGTTTGTGCCATGGCCTATGCTAGAATTTCCTTCGCTTGTGAGACTGAATAGTTGTCCAGCGTACAGAGAGACCACGTTGTGTGTCTCCGTTCACCGGCCGGTGGGCACGCGGGTCGTGTCCACCCAGTGGACCTCCGCCTTCTCTCACGGAGCATCCTCCGCCGCCGCTGCGCCTTAGATTGTGACTGTAACTGACTGCAGCGGCTTTTCTCAGCCCCATCAGCAGCCCTTGGAACCGCTGACACTTTCATTTGCTCCAACATGAGACGTCTGCGAGGCACCTACAAGTTGTTGGGTGTTGGGGACCTGACGAGGACGCTCGCTCGGCCCCTCCCACAGGGGTCTGACCTCTAGTGAAAGTTGGTGCATTAGCCGCCCTTCCCGCCTCCCTTTCACATAAACCAGTGGCTTGCTCAGTCATTTCAGAAATCACACCTAATAGACCTGCCAGGCCGAGACTTGCAGACTGACTTGGTACAGAGGCTTCTGCTGGGTCATTGCTTGTTCATTGTTAAGGTCATCTCGAGCGCATCGGCTTTGGTAGCAGTCACAAGACTTCTTATTGGCTGCTTCGGGAAGTATGTTCTATAGTACGAAGTGCAGAGATAATGTACAGACACCAAGTTTCTTTGCTTGAACCTTACGAGCCAATACTGTACAGGTTCAGAGCTAACCTCTCACAGAAGATGCTGACAGCTGGGCTTTAGAAAGGGGAGTACAGGGTGGGGCTGAGGGTATAATGCCGAGTAAAATGTCAGAAGGATAAAGACGAAAACTGTATAATTTCACCATTTTGGAAATTAAAAAAAAAAGCAACCCTCCCCCACTGAACAAGACAACAAACTCATAGATACAGAGAACAGATCAGTGTAAACAGAGGGGGAAGGGTTTCGGAGGTGGGTGGAAGCAGGGGGAGGGGTCAGTCGTGTGGTGATGGGGAGTAACTAGACTTTTGGGGTGATCAGTTTGTATTGTATAAGATGTCGAATTATAATGTTGTACACCCGAAACTTACATAATTTTGTAAGGGGGGGAGGAGGTTTTTGACCAAATGTTGGGACATGGTACACACCCTCGCCCACCTTGGAGAATGATGCTGCCCACGAGCAATTAAAGGCTTTGAGAAGTCCTGCAATAAAGAAACCCATTTGACTTGGATTTGGCATTTTCCAAATGTTTATTAGCTTGTAGAATTTGTTTCCTATTCTCGCAAACCCATTTAATAACCTTCAGAGCCAGTGTTCCACAAAACACCCTGGGAACCCGGGTGGAATGGATTCGTGTGAGCCCCAAACTGCCCCACGGCCAATGTAGGTGGTCAGCAAGAGATATCTGTTATTTGCAAATGCAGAGTTTCATCTGGCCCGGCTTGTTGTCCCCAAACTGGGGAGCTAGTGCTGTGCTCCAGTGAAGGAGAGTTTACTGTTGAGCAAGACCTCTCGTCGACTGTTACAACGAGTCGTGGGAGATCCAAGCTGCCTCTCGACAAAAACGTGGGGGGTGGGCTCCCATGTTTCCACTCTCCCCACTGACGCAAGCCAGGATGTCTTGGGGACAGACTGTGTGAGCCACCTCTGTTCTCAGACAACCAAGAAGCCGTGTCTGGGACTGCCAGGGATCTGTAACGGGGCATTTTGGAAATAGTCTTTGGTTGAACAAAGCACATGTAGTAAAGTAAGATGTATAACGATACTACTTTTGTGATTTTAAAGAATGAAAGATAGGCGTTCAAATGTAGAGAAAAAGATAACGGGGATGGGATGGTGGGCATTTTCCCCCCTTACTTTCTGCTGTTTTCTGTCACCACCACACATTTCCTTTGCAAAAAGAAACACCCATGCATGAAAATAAAAATAGGATTGTGCCCGTATAGACTTACGAACACAAACATACCTGTACACCTTACCGCAACGGTATTATACAAAAACCAAGAGAAACAGGAGTTGGTGAGTGTTTGTCTTAAGTCTTTTGTCTCTGATAGTTCCAACAAAGTCTGTCATTTTTTAACTTCTCCAGATGGGCAGCAGATTTGGGAGATGGAAGCCACGGTGGACAAGGACAAGAGCCAGCCTGTAAGCACCCGCACGAGATGACTGAATGCCCCATTACGTTTCCTGTCCTCCTCCCTGTGTTCTCTTTGCTCCGTCTTTCCTTTCCTTCATCAAAGTCCCAGTGCCTTGGACCTGACAGCCCCTCAGTAGGTATTGAATTGATGAGTGAATTAAAAACACCCCTTGAGCACCGGGCCCTCTGATTTGACAGGGTGACATCTTGATATACTTTGATAGAGTAAGTGGTAGCTCTTTCTTTGCTGCGACTGAAAAGCCAAATTCCCCTTGAATAGAGTTTCACCTGTCAACCTGTAGAACGTGTCATGACTCCCTGTAGGTGGGCCGGCTCCACATGCTCGGATGGGAACTTAGATATTACCGTGCGGAAGTTAATGACAACTCCTTCCTTCCAGAACATGCTTTTCGTTGAGATCCCTGAGTATCGGAACAAGCACATCCGCACATCGGTGAAGGTGAACTTCTACGTCATCAATGGGAAAAGGAAACGAAGTCAGCCTCAGCACTTTACCTACCACCCAGGTAAGGAGCGCCCCTGGAAGGCCCCTGTTGGGGGCGAGGCAGCGGGAGCGTGGGCAGTGAGGACACGTGACGTCTTCTGCCAGCTGGGTGACCTTGGGCCCGTGACTCAACCTCTCTGTTTCCCCATCTATCAAATGGCACCTTCCTTAGGAGAGTTACAGAAATCAAACGCACATGAAGTGCTTTAGCGCAGTAAACAGGTGGAAAACTGATAGCGACGGTATGAGCTATTATTATTATTAATACTTTCCTCTGGGAGAGGCATATCTAGACTTGTTCAGCAGAAGGTTGCAAAGTTGGTGGCTCCTGCCTTGGTCCTAGATTTGATCATGGTAAGAGCAGAGGTGACTAAGCCCTGTAGCCGACCCCACTGTAGTGAGTCTCCCTGTGGCCATGCAGCGTTCTTGGGTAGATGACGGGGCCGGGGAGGCTCGTTCCCACCAAGTACCGCAGTCCCACGCAGGGCGACAAGTGCCATGTTGTAGTCCTTCATTTGTCCAGAAAATACCTGAGTACCTGGTACTGTTCTGAGCTTGAGGCCCGGCAGTGAACCATACAGATACAAAGCCCTCACAGAGGGGACTCAGGTAGTCAGCCGCATCGGCAGCATCGATACGCTAGGGGCCGCAGAAACAGGCTGCGAGCTGCCCAAGGCTTGAGACAGGCCCGCTGGCCACCTGCGCAGGGGTGGAAACCTCTCATCTGAGAGCGTCACCCAGAGTACAATTTCTGTCCTGCGACAGTTTCACAGGGGACCCCTCGGCTGCTCGAAGCACGAAGCTGAGGGGCGGTCCTGAGAGCCTGGCCTGGGGGGCCTTGGCTTGGGTGGGGTGCGTCCACAGGTTTGTGTGGCCCCAGCCCAGGGCTGACGTCACATGCTGTGAGTGGCAGGGTCCAGCAGGACCTAAAACTGCGGAGACGGTCTCCGGGACGGCTGTAGGCTGCATCGCCATGGCTCTTTCTAACACTGAGGTTCTCAGTTACTTTTCTGGGTGTTCTTACCTCTCACCTGCGGTGGTGAGGCCCTTGGGGCCCAGCGGGCATGCGCCTGTCCACACACGGCCCGAGCGAGAGCTCCGTGCCCCGGTCGAGCCAGGGATGGAGACGGTGCTCTCCGAGCAGCATCTTGAGAAATGATCTCTGTGGTTGGTGTCGAAGCTGCATTTTTGCTTTAGCCTCCTTGCCTCCTCCAACCCCCCACCCCAGGGGGAGGGGAGCCCGGATGGATGACTGGCCTACCACCGATTCATTTAATCCAGTGAAAAGAGAGCTGACCCCCCAGCTCCGGGGACTGGATGTTGGGGAAAGAGAAATTCTGGTGACTCTCCTAGGTGGGGAGGGAGGGACAGCAACCACAGCACCACTAGTAGTAGCAGCAGTCCTAGTAATGAGATAATAGCAACAAGAGCAGGCATTGAGCACTTACTGTATGCCAGTCACTGTGCTTAGTACTTTGCACACACAGCTCATGTAACCCTCTCAACAACCCCACAGGGGAAGCGTGCTTGTTACTGTGAAGTAACATGGGAAAACGGAGGCCCACACCAGCAGATCTCATTCCCCCAAAGTACTGTAGAACGAAGGAGGTGACAGTTGCCATTTTTTTTTAAGATTTTTATTTATTTATTTTTAGAGAGAGGAGGCGGGAGGAAGAACAGGAGAGAAACATCAGCGTGTGGTTGCCTCGTGTGCGTCCCCCCACTGGGGACCTGGCCTGCAACCTGGGCCTGTGCCCTGACTGGGAATCGAACTGGTGACCCTTTGGTTTGCAGCCTGGCGCTCAAGCCGCTGAGCCACCCCAGCCAGGGCATGACAGTCACCATTCTTGTCCTTCAAATAGCTGAGTGTCAGTTAAGTTCCAGGCACTGTTTTAGGGATTGGGGAGACCAGCAGCGAACAAAACAAAAAGGAAAAACCCGTCCCTTCGAGGAGCTGACATTTTAATGCAGGGAGTTCAGATAAATGAGCACGTCAAGTATGCAGAATGTTTCAGGTGGTGAGAAGTCTCATGAGGGACAGGCCAGCAAGGGGGACGGGAACGGGCAGGGCAGAGGGAGGAGGAGGGGCGCATTCTTCTCTGAGCTCCCCTCCTGGGGGCAAAGGCCGCAGGTGTCCCAGGGCTGAGACAGACCTGCCCAGCGCAGACCGCCTTTCCACTCTTGGAAAGACCTGTAGTTCAGGCATCTCCCAGGGTTAGGTTTCCGACCCAAGACCATTGCACAGGGAGCCTCTTGCCCAAGGCTAACAAATGGCAGAGCCCGGCTGTTTGCTCTGCCCGTTGGGACTCCCAGGCCCACGTTCCCAACTTCCGTCGGCTAACCCTCTGCGCGCGTCTGCTGCTCACTAAGAACGGTGCGCCCGTGTGCTTTTCTCGCAGTCCCAGCCATCAAGACGGAGCCCACAGATGAATATGACCCCACCTTGATCTGCAGTCCCGCCCACGGGGGCCTGGGGAGCCAGCCTTACTACCCACAGCACCCCAGGGTGGCTGAGTCCCCCTCCTGCCTCGTGGCCACCATGGCTCCCTGCCAGCAATTCCGCTCAGGGCTCTCGTCCCCTGACGCCCGCTACCAGCAGCAGAACCCAGCGGCTGTCCTGTACCAGCGGAGCAAGAGCCTGAGCCCCAGCCTGCTGGGCTATCAGCAGCCGGCCCTCATGACAACCCCCCTGTCCCTCACGGATGCCCACCGCTCCGTGCTGGTGCACGCCGGCTCCCAGAGCCAAGGCTCGGCCCTGCTCCACTCCTCTCCAGCCAACCAGCAGGCCTCGCCGGTGATCCACTACTCACCTACCAACCAGCAGCTGCGCTGCGGGAGCCACCAGGAGTTCCAGCACATCATGTACTGCGAGAATTTCGCGCCCGGCACCGCCAGGCCCGGCCCGCCCCCCGTCAGTCAAGGTCAGAGGCTGAGCCCGGGGTCCTACCCCACGGTCATTCAACAGCAAAATGCCACAAGCCAAAGAGCCGCCAAAAACGGACCCCCGGTCAGTGACCAAAAGGAAGTATTACCCGCAGGAGTGACAATTAAACAGGAGCAGAACTTGGATCAGACCTACTTGGATGACGGTAAGATGCCCGTGTTTCTCATTGCCGGCAAGGACTGCGCCCGAAGCGTTGCCCAGTTCCCTGTGTGGCCTGGGTGTCTCCTTGACCCCTTTCCCCTCAGGGTCCCTTCTGTAATTTAAAGGGTTGAATAAGATGGCCCTTAAGGCCTCGCTCAAGTCTGTGCATGAATCATTTCCCGGCAGGATTTTCAGGGTGGGCGGTAAGAGTTACAGATCCCCCCACCCACCCCCGCACCCATCGAACGAGAAAGAGCAAATGTTCTGGCCACAGGACTGTCCCCCGGGGTTGTGAACTGGGTCAGTTTAACTGCTTCCACTCGCCTTCCATTTGCCAAATTTAGACCAAGGATAGGAAAACAGAAAGGAAGGAAAGCTAACCTTTTATTCCTGTAGAGGAAAAAAAACCCCACTTTATAACCCTCTTTTGTGTGTTTGCGGGGGGAGTGGAGCAAAGGGAAGGAGAAAGCTCATTGAGAAATGGCTCTCTGAGAAAGGCGCATGAATGGGGGGCTCGCGGGCAGGCTGCGGGCATCTCGCTGCCACGCGCTTGCGGAACAGAGAAGCACATTGATGGGAGGGGAACAGCGGGCTTCCGCTGTGGCGAGCCCTGCTGACGGGGTGGGCGGGCCAGGGGCAAGTGTGGGGGCGGCTTCGTGTGAGCCCGTAGGTGCCTGAGTGTGTTAGCGTGGGGCCCAGCTGGAGTGTAGTCTTGTTGGAGTGGCTGGGTAGGTGACCGTGGTCTGTGACACTCCCCCAGGGTCTGCCAGATGCCTTTCCCTGGGGGATCCAGACACAGGAAAACAGGCGGTTTGGGTTTCTCGGTGGGAGAAGGAAAACCTATACTGCTGGCTGCTGCCCACAGCTCCAGCCCCACACTTCTAGAGACAGTAGCATCAGATGCACCCGAAACCTCGATTATTTAGGAAAATTTACCCTCAGGAGCCCAGCCAAGGAGTAGGAAGTAAGGCAGAAAGCTTCGACATGGGCACCGGTTATCCTAGAGACCAGCTGCGAGGTACCAGGTCCTTGAGTGGCAGAAATTGTTCTTGGTGCTTCCTCGGAGACCAGTGACTCTTACTTTCTGCGGGGTTTTGATGATGTCGGTTATCCGGGGGCACTGTGACTTCTAGTAGTTTCCACATCATCTTGCAGGCGAAACTATTAAAAACTTCCCCCGAAAGCATGAAGCAAAGATCTCTGGGCTGCTTCGTATGTGTAGCGTCAGACCGCCCCGCGTGCCTAACAAGGCTGACCTCGGGGTTTTGCTGCATTAATAATTGATCCATCTAATCCTGAATAATCAAACACAGGCTGAGTGAGGGTCACTGGGTTCAGTTTTGAAAGGCAGATCCATGTGCAATCCATTCGTGAACAAATTACACCCGAAAGGGCTAAGATAAATGTTTGATGCCTGTTTTAAAGGAGAATGTCACGTGGAAAGCTCAACTGATGCAGAGTCTCTGCCTGTTGCAAGCGGATGAATGAAATGTGGCTGTAACCGGACCTCCCGCCACGTGCACCTGGGGGCCCGTATCTGGGCTGAGGTGCTTTATAAATAAATGAGCGCCTGATTGGGGCCAGGTCACTTTCACCAGCTCCCTCTGTGTCCCGTGTTGGTTCAGTGTCCAGGGCGAGAAATGGGCCAGCCCCTCCCGCCCTGCCCGTCTTCCCACGGTAAAGGACGAATGGCGAGCGCCTCAAGCAGGCGGCAGGAGAGAGTCTGTGCTCCAGCCCCCCGCGACCCACCTGAAGCCCAGCGGGCCTCCGGGGGTCAGGAGTCACCTGTGCGTGTCCCCCCCAGCCCCAGACCCACAGAGGGGCTCCCTGAGAGAGGGGGGCTCTCACAGGAGCCTGCATTATGGAGAAAGCAGCTGGGAATGGAGGCCTTGTAAGGCCTTCATGAGTGTCGGCCTAAACACGGGCGGGTTCAGGTGGGAGGGCGCCCCCGGCTGGTCAGCACCCATGTGGGCCCTAACGCACGGCACGCCTTGGAGAACTGAGGGCGGCCGAATTGCTTCTCCCCGTGGAGCCTTTTCTTAAGGGCTTTTGCACCAGCCCCGTTCCATGGGATGGGAGGAGGCAATCCCTGATGTGAGGCTTTTGTTTTCTTTGTTTAAATTTTATTTTTTAGTTACAGTTGACATTCAGTATGATTTTGTATTAGTTTTCAGGTGTGCAGCCTGGCAGTTAGACACGTGCTTTACAAAGCGATCTCCCCAGCAGTTCATCAGCAGGCCTCTCAGCTCTTGGGCTTCACATCCCTGGGACCCCCAAAGGGCTGCATCGTGACCGCTGGAATGTTCAGATGGGTGTAGCCTCGTCTCCTGACGCCGGCTTTTCAGGTCCCTCTAACGGGCCTTCTCGTAGCCACGGAACCTTCTGGTTCCACTGCTGGCTTCATGGGTGGGGATTCACACTGCTCAGTTTGTTGTTTTGCGTGTATTGCTGACAGGTGAACTGGGAATTCCTGGGTCACCTCTCTAGTCTGATTAGGAGATATCCTAGGTTTTCAGGTTCTTTTCTGTTCCTTCCGTTGATGGCTCCGCAGGTGGTCTCCCCACAAAATACTATCTAGCCGCACAAACTCCAGCACAAATGTGCTTCCAGCTTGGGGCTGTTTCTCAGGTACCATCTATTTATTTGCTGTAGGATTTTAGCAAAGTAGACCTGCCTTGGAAACTTTGTGAGGGCTGGGATCAGCATTTGGGGGGGTCCCAGGAGGGTTCCACAGACGGAAAAGGAAGGGGCCACCAGCACACGGGGTCCAAACGCGAATGGGCATCTTAGACGTTGACCACGCCGCTCGCCTGCGACCCAGGGACGCCCTCGGTGTTTGGTTATCTTTCCCTGATGCTTTGCTAGCCACCCGGTGTCGTGTCTGGGTGGCCCACCTGGCTGCGTCGTGTTCTGTCTGCTTTTTGTCTCTCTCTCCTCTCCCCAAACTGCATTCCTGCGCGCAGACGCTGTCTGTCTGGGCTCTGTTTTTTCTTGGAACTCCAAAACGCAACTTTCAGCTTTCTCCACTCCAAGGGCTTGAGACATTTTCAAAAAGTCTTCTTTTTGAACTAGCAAAATAAGTGATATTCCAGGGCAGGATGCATCCCCGCTCCCTCTCTCCTCCGCCCACCCCAAAGCAGCCACTTTCCCTCAGTTCTGAAATGTACGCTTTGTACACACACTCACTTGTTTTTCTCTGCTCCCTTGTCCCCTTCTGTAACTAATGTCTTCTTCTAAAGCCCCTGGTTGTACCTGGGAGGCACCAGCAGCTCCCAGCAGTCACAGGATTCTGTGAATGAATCTTTCCCTCCCCGCTTCTCCCTCCCTCCGCTCCTCTCTCCTTCACCCCCTCCCTGCCCTCAGCAGGCCCCGCCTTCCCTCCTGGCTGCCTGCCCTGTGCCCGGCACTATTCTGGGACTCAGGGAGACAGTGGTGAACAAGTCAAGCAAAATCCTTGCTCTTGGAGCCTTTATTTGTTTGTTTTTTCTGTAGAGCTGGACATCAGCACCTAAGCGATAACTAAGCGTATTTCAGATGGCTATAAAAGGCAGGAGGGAAATGGCACTAGGTTCAGAGCTAGAGCGTGGCTGGATAGGGTGGTGTTGGCCCCCTCAGACCAAGTGCACAGCAGGGCTGCTCTGAGGAAGTGGGTTTGGGGAGGAAGTGAGGGAAGGGTGTTTTAGGGAGAGGGAACAGCAACGGTGGTGGCTAGGAGGTCAGAGGAGCCGCCTAGCGTGGGCGGGCTTTTGTCTGTAGCATCGTGTGATTTGATTTACCCTTTGAAAAGATCACTCTGGCTGCATTTGGAAAATGAATTATAAGGAGGCAAGAGTTGGAAAAGAAGGGGCTTACTTCACTTTAGACTCAGCCAGATATGAAGCGGGGGAGTGAGTCTCGCTGCAGGAATGTGGCGGAGGGGTGGTGGATTTTACAAGGGGCGGTGCCCCCTTTTGCTAACGTGGTCATTTCACATGTAACTGGAATTGCCAAAATGTGACCCGCTCACAAGTAGTTCTTGCCACGTCTGTCGCCTTAGAACGAAGGGCAGCTGTGCCTTTGACCGCCAGGGCACCTTTATCACGCCAGTGGGAGGGCTGGCGCCGTGCGGGACCCAGGCCAGTGGGAGCCGGGCACGCTCTCTGCACCCGTGTTCCTGTCGAGGGACATCTGGGTTGTTTCCAGTTTCGTGAATAAAACGTCTGTGAACATCGAGAGCCCTTCTTTTGGTGCTCACGTGGGAGGTGAGGTGCGAGTGTGTCTGTGTGCAGTGTGTGGGGGGCACGCGAAGTCCTTTTAGGTGTCGCTCATTTTAGATCTTTGGACCCTGGGACCCACCCTCATGTCTAAAGAACGTGCCTGGTGACGGGAGATCCGGGCGGCAGACCCAGGGGGGCAGCGAGCTCTTCGGGTATGAGCTGCTGTGACGTCTGCTCCGGCCACCGACCTAACCTCTCAGGGCCTGTCCCCTCACCCACGAAAGCTGGACCTCCCGCTCCGACACTCAAACTGCCGAAGGTGCATTAAGATCTGAACTTGGAGTTGCCAGCGAAGGATGTAGGTTTCCTCAGAGATGGCCCACAGTGAATACTTGCTCTGTTGATCGTAACCGTGACGGCCGTACTAGCCCTATTTCCCTTCAAGTTTCTCGTGGGGACTTCTCCAGACTTTACCTGTATTTTGGCCACTTAGAGACTTTGGGCTTTTGTACTTGAGAAGGATATGCTTGGTGAAAAACGAGTAGGAAAGAACCCCCGAGAAGGAGCTGATTGTGACTCGCAGGGACTGGGTTTCAGGCAAGCAGAGGAGCCGCAGGTGGTCCCTCTCCCCCTTGGGGCCCAGAGAGCCCTGTCCCCCTTCCCCGGGGCCAGCGTTCTTCCTGGCAGATTAAAATGAGCTCGCCCGAGAGGGTGGGCGGCACTGGAGAGCCTCCTCCCCATCCTTGGGGGAGTCCCTGGCGCATTGGGAAGAGCTGAGCAGAGCACGTGAAATTTCCATGGGGGCAGCTGGCCGCCTTGGGGTCAGCCCTGTGCCTGAAAGGGGTGCAGTGCTGTGGCCCAGCCCAACGCGCGCTCTTTCTCCTCCTCGGTTTTATTTTTATTGTCCGCTTGCCTCAGGTCTCGGTGTTCGCTCACCACGTCTGCCTAAGGCATGGGCGTTCAGTGTCATCTTCCCCACTCACCTGTGACCTTGGGCAGGTTCCTAGCCTTGCTGTGCCTCTGTGTCTCCATCTACAGAGTGGAGACGATTCTCGGTCCCCCCTCACGGGCTGTGGAGGGCGTGAAGTGAGTGATCACACGTCATCCACTCATGAGGGTCGTTTGGCACGAAGTGATTCTTGACATGCGTTAGCGCCTATATTTATTCGCGTATGAGTTTAATTGACTAGACTTCTGGTAGGACATGGTTTGAAATTTTTAAAAATATTTTTATAGGAGGATAAAAAATTGGCGCTTCTGGTCTTTGGAGATGGGACTGCTCACCTTCATGCTCTGCATTGTCCATGTGGACACGGGTGTAGGGGACAGCCCCAGAGCATAGGCCCACACTCCTCCCATGTTCCCTTCCAGCCTTCGGCATGTTTGCCTGCATGAGGGAGGTGATGCCCTTGGCCCAGGGACCACTGGGAAGTCCAGCGAGTGTGTCCCTGCTCGGTCACCTAGCAGATCCTGGACAGATGGCCCAAGTTTTGCTGACTGTGCTTCAGGCAGAGCGGCCAAGGGTGACCTTTGAAAAGGCTCTTTACCCTGAAGCTGGATGTGCCAGTGCATGGGAAATGGGCCAGGGAAGAGAAGACAGAAGGACACACTCTCCAACATGCAGGAGGGGGCAAAGGGACCGAGAAGGAGACAGAATTCTGTGACCGGCGTGGCTGTGTTCAGCAGCTCAGGCGTGTTTCCTCGGGGCTGCTCAGTGCGCACGGCAGGCCTGTGACGAAGCAGCTCCTATGGGGGGCGCCTGGGGGTGCAAAGTCCGCAGACAGCCTGGCTGCCACAGTGGCTGTGTGCGGCTTGGCCTCCTGGCAGCCTCCCTGGGGACTGGGGACAGTGGTGCCTATTTAAGGTGAAACGCAGGGATTCTCTACCGTGATGAGAACCAAGCAAAGTGGTTGCCCCCCTGAGCGGCTCAGACGCCGTGGGCACCTGGAGAGGCAGATACGGGTGTTGTACATGGCGCAGTGTAGTGCTCTAGGGACCGCCATCGCCAAGGTCAGGTCACAAGGCCACCTCTCCTGGGCGCCCGCAGATTCTAGGCCCCCGCTGAGGGCTTTGGTCAGCATTCATTTTGAAAGTTCATTTGAGAACATACGCATTTTCTATAGGTTCACACAGTCAAAAAACGCAAAATGTAAAACAATATCCAGCAACTTCTTGTTTCCGTTTCTGCCCTGCCCCTGGATATTCGGTTTTCTCTAGCCTCACAGAGCAGTGGTTTTCATCCTTCTTTTTGTTTTTTTCATTTGTGCCGCCCACCCCAGCAGGCTTCCTTTGAGCCAGTCTTCCCTTGATCACTGTCCTCGTGAAACGTCAGCCCCATAGATCTACTTACTGTCCAGCTGTTAATGTGCCGTGGCCCTCTGCAGGGCTGAAACCATTGTCACATGTAAGAATGTTTCACTCCCAAGAATTAGGTTTCGCCCCGTAAATGGGGGCTGGTACCATCCCCCCTGAGAATGCGTGGCGTCGAGTTGTTTTAGGTCATTGTAAGTAGATGCAAATATATATGTTTTTATTTGCCCCCTTCCTTTTATAAAAGATAGCGTAGTATACACACTGCTCCCCTTGGATGGGGACGTGGGCATCTCTTGCTGTCACTTGGCGAATGGATGGGTATTTCAGGGGCCAGTTCTTAGGAATGGGGTCGCTGGTTTGAGGGGCTAGCCTGGACTCGGGGCCCGTTGGCTGTAGAGGTTTGGGGGCGGTCCTGTCTGGCTTCCAGTCTCGCCTTATCACCACACTTTCTTGTGACCTCGGACAAGTCACTGATAATAATGGCCCCCAACTCAGGGCCGTTGTAAGAACGGACATGGGAGTGCCCTTGTGAGGAACGCGCTTCGACCGTACCTGGCTTGCCTGGGGAGCGCTCCGTAGCTGTGCAGGTGCTTTTCCTCCTCCACCGCAACCAACATCATTGCACCATCCTTACCAAGTCCAGGTCATTATGCTATGGCTTGTGTATGTTTGTGAGTTCTCTCCCCACCCCCTGCAATTTCATGCATTAAAACCTAACCCTCCAGTGTGATGCTCTTTGGAGGTGGAGCCTTTGGGAGGTAATTAGGTCATGAGGGTGGAGCCCCCAGGAGTGGGATTAGTGCCTTTATAACGGAGACTCCACAGAGTTCCCTAGTCCCCTTCCTCCGCGTGAGGTTATTTGTAAAGCGAGAAGGCTGTTATGAGAGAGTGGGCAGAATCTGCTGGCGCCTTGATCTTGGACTTCCCAGCCTCCAGAACTGTGAGGAGTAGATGCTGGTTGGCTGTAAGCCTCCCAGTGGCTTTTTTGTTATCGCAGCCTGAACAGACTAGGACAGCCACTGCTGCCGCAGGGAGCTGGGGCAGAGCTGGGCTTTGAAGAGCCCTGGGGCTGGCTCTTAGCCACTGCCCTTGTTACCCCGCTAGGCTGTGGCTCGTTAATTCAGCAAAGGGTCTTTAGAGTCTCATTAGAAAACCCCAAAGTCCCGAAAAGTGCTTGCCTAGGGAGGAGGCCGCGACGTTTGCAAGAGGTATGGTTTGAAGATCACTTGACTGACCCTGTGGCAGGTCCTTGTCCCTCTCCTGGGACAGTGAACATCAGGCAGGTACCTGTCTCCAGGGACATCTTTACTTTGCCACTCTTGGTGTTGCCCCGCCTTTGAAGAACCTCAGCTTCCAGCTCTGCCACTTAGCTCTCCCTTCACCCCAAGTGCTGTGTTCTGCACTGCTGGCTGATGTAAGTACAAGGAGCCCCTTTCCAGCTGACTCCAGACCCATGAAGGCTTGGCCATCTTTCTACATTCTGCAAAGCAGATGTTTCCAAAGGAATGTGCTCTTGCATCTTGAGGTCAGAAGCTACCAAACCACAAGAAAGCGCATTCTCAGACTCGCTGTCCACTCAGCCGTCATTCCAGGACAGCGTCGGACCCACAGAGAATAGACAGGGCCCAATAAAGAGAACCAAGAGGGACATCGTTTGGTGTCATCCGATGGCCCTGCAGTCCCTCACCAAAACCTGTGCTTTTAACTATCCTGAGTGTTTGTGCTGCTTCTAATTTCCACCTCCCAATGAGGCTGTTCTCTTGTAGCAAGTGGATATCCTTGCGTAGGAATAAGGGGACGCGAGAGGCAAGACTTGGAGGTAGGTCGGCATCCGGGTCTTCCTTAAAGGCCCTTTTGAACTTCCATTCTGACAAGCACAGAGCGTAGACAGGCAGACTCGTGCTTCCTCCCTGGTGAGCCGGCCGGACGCGCTGGAGACAGAGATGTCAGGGTGACGTGCAAGTGGGCGCAGGACTGTGGTAAGTCCTCATTCATCCCAGACCTTGACCTGGGAGAGCGCAGAATTTTTGTACTTTGCATTTATTGAATGCCTAAAAAAGAATTGATCCAAAGTGATGTAAGAAATACATAACTTCCTCACCTTTAGTTGTAGTTTTTTTTTCCTTTGAGGAACACAGAATTCGAAAAGTGCTTTAGTTACCTGAGGCGAGGAAGTAGAGAGAAGACAGTGAGCAGACTTCAATACTAGATTTTTCTCTGTGCTCCCTCCCTCTTCCCTCATCGATAAACCCGTTGTGGATAAATAGTGAAGCTTTATTTTTCCAGGAAAAAAAACCAAAAACCCTCCTTCTATGAAATAGTCCTGGTTTTACTTGATTCCACAGAGTTGAGAATCAGGTGTATCTGCCACCGTTGAGTGTCATTTTAGACCCTTTTCTTGCCCTGGACCTATTTAACTCTATTTTAGCATGGGTTTTCTTTTACTTTCTACCTTTCCAGGAAAAAAAAAAAAAAGGAGGAGCTGTGTTCTGGAGGAATGATGAAACCATTTCTCTGGCTCCTCTCCCTGCATTCTTGATGCCCCTTTAAGTCGTTATTGACCCGAGAACCTCGTGAAGCTGAGGCTGTTTATAAGGGCTGGGCTGAGGCCTGTTTTGCCCATTGGGAACATCGAGAGTCTTTCTGTGGGTGAAGTCAGAGGCAGAGTGAGACTTGAATTTGAAGCAGGAGAGCTTCGGGTTACAGGGTGGCATCTGCCTCGTCCCTTTAAACTGCTGTGAAATCAGATCTGGGGCCAGGCAACCAAAGCAGAGGGCTCCCCAACCATTTTACAATGCGTGTTGAACACCCCAACTTGATTTTACGACGGGGTTGTCTGTTGCAGGCGGTTTGGACTTAAGTCCCAGGCATCCTGCACACCAGCAAATGGGTTTCATCTGAAGCCTGTTAGTTCCACCATCCCGGGAAAGTTGAAAGGCTACTCCCTGGTGGTTAGTTTCCAAAACTCTGGACGGAGTGGAGGTTCTGTTGCATCAGCCGACGACGTGGAGGCCTCGTTTGAAATGTTCAGCAGCCGGTTCTTATAGATTTCTGGAAGTTGATGGTGCCTTTTGAATTCTCAGCTTTATTGTATGACCAAAAAAGTACTGACCCCAGGTTGATGAATGCGCCCTCTCTGCTTCTTGCAGATGGACTGAGTTGTGGTCTGCTTTGGCGCTTGGAACAGGGGTGGCCAACTGGTGTTTCACGGGCTGTGCTTAGCCTGCAGATATTTTGTTTGGCCCACACAGTATTTTCAAAACTATTTGGATTAGATGCCAGTGTTTAAAAACCAGGAGATTGCACATAAAAATACAGATTTCCGGCTTTCCTTGGAAAATCCGAGGATCTGGCTGCCCTGGGCCTCACGCTCTGCGTAGTGGCTACCAGGAGTCAAAGTCAAGGCTGGACTCGTGGGGGGACCACTTCCTTTAGTCAGAGCATGTCCTTGGCCTTGCCCCCCACCCGCCCCCACCCTCCGGTCTCGTGGAGGTGGGTGGTGTGTCCATTGTCATTCACCCTCGTGTTGGCGCTCTTGTTCCTCTGAGGCGTGGCTGGCCTCGCTCAGCCTAGGTTTCCATCTGGACCGGTGGGGCATTTGCATCTGTGTCCTGTCCTCTGGAGGTGTCACTCAGATCCACGACTGTCTGACACCCGGCGGTAGGCACATGATAGGGGCTTCGGAGATGTTGGCCCTTCTACCTCTCTTCCTCCCCACCCCGTTTGTGGCCAGGAGTCAGATTTTTAAAAACCTTTTATTGTGAAATGTTTTGCACGTATATAAATGTAGAGGAGCATAGTGCACCCGCCAGCCAACCGTTACCGACTCACAGCTAATCTCGTTTCCCCAGACCTCCACCTCCCACCTCCGTTTCACATCAGATTTCGAAGCAAACCCTAGACATCAAAAAATCTTAGACATCAAAACCGTATCACTTCATGCATAAAATCTTATATGTCTCGAAACAAGGGGGCTTTGAAAATAACTCGTAATACCATCAGCAGGCATGAAACAATGAAAATTTCTTAATATCAAGAAATAATATATAAACTACCCATGGAACTGCATATCCCATGAACTATCCAGTTTAAACTTCCATGTGTGATTGTCTCATACAGAAAATTAAGACGTTTTCGTTGTTTTATTTTTATAATTTTATAGTTTGGAGCAGGATACACTGCAAGTGGAGGCCTTGGTTTCTGAGTCTGTTTTCATCAGGAGGTGCTCCCTTCAGATTAAATAGCATAACCTTTCTTTTGTTTTATCATCATTAATACGTGAAGAAACCAGGTTGTTTATCCTATAGAGTTTCCCACACTCTGGCCTTTACCAGCTACGTCCCCCATGGCGAAGTTACCCTGTCCCTCTGTCCTCTGTTTCCTGTAATTCGACAGTCGATTCTAAAGCGGCAACGTCCCACCGGTGTGCCGTGGGCATTTTTAAGACATGCCCCACCTGACTATTAGTCTGCAGCACTGACCTCTTCCCCTTAAATTGTCGGAGTCAAAAATGACAACAGCCCGCACAACAGTCGCTGTCCTGTGTGAATGAATCAAAGCCATACCTATTTGTTTGTCAGGTCAGCAATAAATATATTTTTTGATGTGCTGCGGAAAATAGCAGTTAGTTTATGTGTGCCATGCGATGAAAGAGGTGGAAAACTGCTGTTCTAATGGCTTAAATGACTTGCATTCAGTTGGTTTTGGCAACACCACCTCACAGACAGTGGCGTGTCCTTCTGTCCGGTAGCCCATGATGCCAGGTTACCTCTCTCCGGGTGGTGTCTGCTGACAGTCCGTGCCCAGTTCCACTCATTCAGTGGTGCCTTAATTGCAAAATGGTGACATTCTATTCTCGTTCTGTCTTCCCTTCCTCTTCTGCTAGTTGGAAAACTTCTATAAAGAGAGACTTCCCTTCATCCACAATGGCAGAATTCATATAGAGAAAGCAGGATGAATGCTTGATTCTTTTCCTTTAGTTGCCAGTTTTGAAGATAATGGGTTGGTTCATTAACATCCTCCAATGGTGATCAATTAGGAGTTTTTTGCGGGGAGGGGGAGGGTACTCTTGTGAACTCATAAATTTAAGCATAATTGATGTTTTAAGATTTTAATGGACTGTTTTTTCATAGTTCCTTTTGTCCTTATCATTGGATGGACCTAGATACTATGACTTCCTCTTTCCTTCCACTGGCTTAGCAATGCACTTAGATATTCTGAAGCTTCAGGGGAGAAATAATTCTACATGACTACTTGTAGCACTAAGGAGGCTTTAAGTGTGATTGAACAACAGCTGGCAGGGCAGGGGGAAGTTATGCATTGATTAGGATGTAGTGGGGCTTCACTAACTGAAATCCAAAGTAACAGTATCTTAAGCAAGATTGGTGATTTATTTCTCATGTAACAGTACAAGCATAAGCAGTCAGAGCTGGTGAACTGGTCCCATGGTGCTAAGAGCAGGCTCTTTCTGTCTTATCATTCCACCGTGCTTAGGGGGGTGCCTTCATTTGCACTGTCCAGAATGGCTCTTGGATGGGAGGAGAGGATGAGGGGAAGGAGGAAGGAGGGCGTGCCCCTTCTCTATAAGGGTATATAACCCAGAAATCACACAGACCTCTTCATCTGATACCTCATTGGCCAGAGCCTTGTCATGTGATCACACTGAGCTGCAAAGGAGCCTGGGAACTGTAGTTCATAGGCTTACATTACCCAACCTTGTACAGAGTTAACACCTGTTCTTATGGAAAGCGGGGAGAATGGATTTGAGTCTCTGCACCAGAAGGATGATCATAATGGGAAAATAGCTTCAAAAGGAGGTGGGCTATTTTGTATCTTTAATATTCTTAGGAGTTTCTTTATCCCACCTGCCCAGCATAATTTTTAGGTCCCGGGGACACAGCGGTACATGAAACAGCGAGGGCCCTGCCTTTGCAGAGTTCCCTCCTAGCTTACCAGAGAGACAGGTAAATAAATGTATCATAATGTCAGATGGTAACAGCACCACAAAGAAAACCTAAAAGGCCTTAAGTGGCCAGTTCCTGCTGATTCTCCCAAATTCAGGGTCAGTTCAGGAACCCCAAACGTTTCTTACCTTTTTGCCGGAAGCAGGGTTTCCCGACCTTGGCACTATTGACGTTTGTGGCCAGAGGATTCTCTGTTGGGGGGCTGTCCTGTGCGCTGCAGGATGTTTAGCAACACCCCTGACCGCTGCCCACCAGACACCAGGAGCGCCCTCTGCCCCCTCCCCAGCTGTGACAACCAAAAAGTTCTCCAGATATTGCCAAATGCCCCCTGGGAGGAAAAATTGCCACCAGTTAAGAACCACTATCCTGCAGGACTCAGTGGCTGGTTCCAGTGACACCAACAGCTTTATAACATTGAGGGTTGCCCCAACTATGTGATTTTTGGGGACAGGTCAGGTGTCCACTATAGAAAAAGGCTGTTATTTGCAGACCAGAGACTTCTCAGAGCTCTCTGGTGTGTGAAACTACCAGAAACTAGTTTCTTGCTGTGCACACTCACTGTATTCCCTGGTGAGAGCCTAGGACAGTGGCTTTGGAGCTGGACATGGAGCCTCGCATTGCCTCTTCCCGGCCTGTGGCCTTGGGCGAGGTGCCCCACAAATACTGGGGAGGACTGGCCTTGTGGATAGAGCATGGCCCTTAGCGTGGCCTTGAGGGCTGGCTGCTTTGGGGACTAGCTGCCAGGAGACATCCTTTTTAGATAATTTGCCTTCCTGGTTTGCCTCTGATCACCTGGTGCCCATTCACGCATGCGCACCCACTGTGTGCTGGGCTTTGTGCCAGGGGCCGGGACACAGCAGCGAATCCAGTGGATGAGGCCGCGCCCCTGACAAAGCTCTCTAGGGGGAAAAGCTGTTAATTAGCAGTCGGCCAATAAATAATAAGAATTTCAGATTCTTATCTGAATAAAATAAACAAGGTGGCAGTAGGGGAGGGGGTAACTTCAGAGGTGACAGTCAGGGACAGCCTCCCTGAGGAAGGGGCCTGGATCTGAGAGCTGAAAGAAGAGCTGGGGCTGAGGGGTGGGGGGCGGGGGGATTCCAGGCAGTGGGAACAGCATGTGCAAAGGGCCAGAGCCAGGAAGAAGCCTGTGTGCGGGGCCAGTTCGAGGTCTGGTGTCCCTGGGAGCACTTCTTCGAGATGTGCGGAGGAGAGTCTCTGAGGGCCGGCCAGGCCACAGAAAGTCTCACAGGCCCCCCCCCAAGAGGTTTGCATTTGACGCGGGGAGGGAAGGGAAGCTGCCAGCAGGTGGAAAGTTGCAGTTTGGGGGGGTGGTGTCTGCCAGGCCAGCAAGCACGGAAACTAATTATAACACAACTGTCCCTCCCCCTTAATGGATACCTGGGGAAGGCGCATCAGAGCTGTGAAATCAGGCGGAGGGGGAGCCATTTGTCTCAGGTCCCAGGGCTGGAGGCCCGCGGCTGAGCTGTTAGAGGCCACTGTGTGAGACAGCGACCTAGAGTCAGTTTGGGAAAGGGACGGAGCCCTTATCGCGGGCCCTTTCGATCCGTGTCTGATGCAACTCCAGGCCCGCGGTCTGACTGCTCAGGAATCTCACGTTCAGCCAGTGCTGCTGGGCCCCCCGGCCCCCTGCTCTGTCCCCATCTCCCTTCTCTGTAAGGTCCGAGGAACTTGGGACATGGCCTTAGCCAGGCTCCTTAATGGCCAAGAGCCCTTCCAAGCAAGTGCCTGTCAGCTTTGTCGCCGTCCTCGGTGTCACCTCCATCTGTCCAGGGACATGGAAATGCCTCAGTCTTTGCGTTTGGGATCTGACAGCCTCCTCCAATATCTGCTCGCCATCTGCAGGCGCAGACCCCCTGGCTAGGTGCTACAACGTGCCTGGCCGTCAGGCACCCTGCCCAGGGTAGGCTGTCAATGGCAGTCTTGTCTGTACCAGCAGATGCCCAGTAGTGACCCATCTGTTAATAATACACAGCCACACAAGAGAGTACTGATCTGAGCTGGGGACAGGGGTGGAGGGAGACCTTTTCCTGTTTGTGTTTTTATACTTTTGGGATTTTCTTTGCTTCTTTGTCATATGCAAGTATTATTTTAAAAAATTTTCTCAAAAAGTTACACGTCAGGTCCTGGAAATGACCGTAGAGGCTATGATAAAAAAATGGGGATTTAGAAAAAGAAAGCTCTCCATTCTGCTTGGGGTGTGTCGCCCGCCATTTCGATGTAGTGGTCTCCCCCCCCCCCCCGGCTCCCACCCCAGCTTTGAGCGGGAGATGGCATGGGGCTGCACTGAGATTTTCTTGCCCCTGAACCGTTGCCCACCCTTCACCTCCACCTGGAATGCTGTCCCTCCCTCTCGGGCCCTTTGAAATCTGACCAGTGTTTGGAGGCTCCAGCAAGCTCTTGAGGTTGGGGGGGGGGCCGGTCTCTTCCTCTGCGTCTGTACCCGTGGTTTCTCCAGGTGGCCTTTTCTCACATACGCCTTTCAGGTGTTTCTCTGTATTTTTTTCTCCTCTGCTTTCTGCCTCAAGTCCAGCTCTCTGGGTGACAAGGACTAATGTCTCTGTCTGGGCCGCCAGTGCCCCTGGGCTGATTTTGCCCTTGACAGCATTTGCTAATGTCCCCCTTTGCTCAAAGCCTGGCCCAGCTCCCTGCACTTGAGATGCTCAGGAACCTGTGGAGGGCTGAATGACAGTCCAAAAATGAAGTGGAGACCACAGGCTGCCTGGCGTTTAAATGATTTAAAACTATTCATCGTCACACGACCTCAGTAATATGTACTTTTAACAGTAATCATAGCAGCTAATACTTAGGTGGCACTTTTCTAAGACTTTACTGTTTTACCTCATTTAATCCTCACAACAACCCCATGAGGTGAGCACTATTATTATTCCCATTTTATAGATGAGGACACTGTAGCTCAGAGAGGTTCAGTAACTGGACCGTGGTCACACAGCCAGTGAATAAGTGTGCAGATGTTCTTTACCGAGATTTTTTTTTTTTTTTTTTTTGAGGAAAAGATGCCACACATTTCTCTGGGAGTACAGGAGTACCAACAACAACAACAACAAAAAAAAAAAAAAAAAAAAAGGCCACTCTCTAACACCTGCTAGCCGGGTTTGCTGGCGTAAAAAAGCTCGAGACAGCCTGCATCCGGTCCTAGAATTCAGGCCTCCGCAGGGCAGCTTTGGAACCGAGGGCCGTGCGCTTGTCAAAAGGCCTGAAAAAAGCCTTGAGAGACATGGGCTGGAGGGCGGGAGTAGAGGGATAAACTTCTGACTCCAGGAAGAGAACTGCACACTTGAAGTGATAAATGTTTAACGTCAGCCAGTTCCCTTCAACTGTTAGAGCCACATTTAAATCATATTTATACTGTGAGCAGTGGAGGCATTTTCCTTGCGTGGCATGATCTGGCCTGGAGTTTCTACAAGTAAAAGCACTGGGTGCCTTGGGCATCCCGCAGGGACTTCGTGGGGTCCCAGTGAGAAACGTGCACCCCCACCGAATGGCGCAGGGAGGCTCCACATGGTCCCCGGGCTCCCTCTCAACGCCGTGCTCCCCAGCCCTCCGACTGGACAGAGGCAGCGGCCAAAGACCAGCCTGGGGCAGGCCCTCCAAAACGTGCTGGCCGCTGAGCCCGCTAGAAATCCATCCCTCGCCTCCAGCCTGCAGCACTGCCCAGGGCCCGGCCATCCCGAGGTTGTTGTGACAGCAAACCCAAGTGCCATGGAAACGATTGTGCAACCCCAGGAGCCGGCTGCCTGCAGAGCAGGGCAGCCTCAGCCCTCAGCCCTCAGCCCTCACTCTCAGCTCCTGCTCCATTCTGCTCCCCTCCCACTCCTCTGTTACTCTGTTGCGCTTGGCGGAGCCTTGCTCTGGACCCGGAAGCGCTCCTTTTGCAAAGAGACCTGCAGGCTCACTCCCCCTTTTGATGCCAAGAGGCCGGCGCAGCTGGTACACGCGTCCCCTAATCTGGCTGCTGCCTTCTAGCTCCCTGGTCCTCCCGAAGGCAGTGTCCCCGTGGGCCCAGCTGGTGCGGAGCGGGAGGTGGCCAGGGACCGCCCCCGGAATGGGCACCCAAGCTGGCCCGGCGTCTCTCTGTGCACAGCAGGGCGTCTGCACCCCAGCCCTTGCCAGGGCTCCCTCCCAGCCAGCAGGCCCCCTCCTGCTGCGGTCCAGGCGTTTCTGAGGGCGGGACGCCGGAGCCAGCCCTGTGCTTTCCAGGCTGCTAGGCTTCTGAGAAATTCAGGCCTCAGCCTTGGAACGGAAGCTCCTTCTGCCCACCCCGACCCCTTCCAGGGAAGACGCTACCACGCCCTCCAGGCTGGCTCCCTGTTGTGAGGAGGGAGAAGGTTCTGGGGATGGGCTTTTGCCCCTTGTACGGTTGCCACCCTGTGGTCGCTGGCCACTCCCCGATCCAGTCCCCCAGATGTTTGATGCCAGCGCTCGGCCCAGGGACTCAGCCCAAGACGGCTTCTTGGCGCCTGGCTGTGGCCAGGCCGACCGTGGGACGAGTTTCCTAAACTCGTGGCAGGCCTGGGGCACCTGCTGGTCTGAGGGGGCTCTTAGCCGTTCAGGGTCCCCTCCGTGCAGCTGGCGTCGGCAGAGGCGCAGGAAGGCAAGCCACGTTTAAGGTAGTTTCAGCTGAAATGCGAGTGGCTGGGGGGACTGGAGCACCGCCCCCCGCCCCAGGTGCTTTGAATTTCCAGGAGGGGCGGGCGGTTCCTGCCAGCCGGTCTGTCGGGAGAAGCGGGAGGGGATGTGGTCCCGTGGACTTGGCAACTCGCGCTTCTGTTTTGGTAAAGTTTGGCATCCTGGCCCAAATTTTTCGCACTTCAGTCAGTTCCACTCAGCACATTTGCTGAGCGCCTACTACGTGCCAAGCAGAACCCACGTCAGAGCGCTGACTTAGTAACTTGCGTTGTGGTTTGCAACATGGCTGTGTGTGTCCGTGCGCCTGTGAGCATGGGCACAAGGAACAGCTGGCAGCTGGTGTGGGCGGGAGAAGTAGCCCGTAGTTTGGCCTAAGCAGGTTCTCCTTGAACTTCAGTGGTTAACTCTGATCATTGCAGACCTGAACGAAAAGCTTCTGTCTTTGCCATTAAGCCAGTGATCATTGGCAGGGCAGGAGAGCAGGGGCAAGCGGCTTTGAGTCTGCACCCTGGAATCGCCGCCTGCCTTGAAATCCTGCTCGGCCACCTGCGGGTGGCGCGGCTCTGAGCAAGTCCCTTCAGTTCCTGGAGCCTTGGTTTATTGACCTGCAAAATGGGAATAAAAATCAGGACACCTGCTCTGGGGCCTCGTGAACGTGGAATGGTTGACGCATGCAGAGCTCCTGGCACGGAGCAAGTGCCCCATATTGCTCCTGCCACCAGTGTGACTTATTGCCCCCTGGGACCAGTAAGGTAGATGGACAGGTGCTGGTCGTTTCCAGGTCTTCCCCCTTTGCTGTTACAGACAGTGCTTTCTAGAATGTTCTCTGTGTCCCAGTGTGCGCACACAGAGGCGTCGGGCATATGCCTCCGCCCCTCAGCAGACAATACCAAACTGTCTCCCAGAGTGGTTGTACCTGTGGACACCCCCATTAGCAGCACAGAAGTTGCCGCATGGCTTTCTGTCCTCCCCATGCTGGGTACAGGAAGATTCTGAAATTGTTTTGTGTAATTGCATGTGACATGGTATCTTCGGAGGCAGAAACGCCAGGGGCGGGGCCCTGCGATCTCCACTTTTTCAAGCCTTCCTGGGGATCTGATGCCCTCAAGTGTCAAGTGTCCGTTTGGGAAGTCTTGTTCTGCCCTGACGTCATAAAGAGCATCTCCTATGGGTCTCCTACATGTGTTACAGTCTTAACGTTCACACCGAGGTTTGTAACCCACGTGGAGTTGGTTTTTTTGCATCCAGTTTGAGGGAAGGTTCTGATTTCATCGTTCTCCATGTGGCTCACCTGGGGTCCCCTGGCCATCTGTTGAGAAGCCTGTCCCTTTCCCCGCGGGCCTATAATCCACCGATGTTGGGAATATCGTTTCCACAGAAGTGTGGGCTGCTGCCCAGTCTCTCAGCTTCGTTCCACAGATGAGTTTTTCTGTCCCCGGCAACAGTGCTTAATTACAGCAGCTTTGCAGATATTCTTGATTTCTGGTTGGCGCAGCCACCAGCCCGCTGTCCCCAGAGGTATCTTGGGTGTTCTCAGCTTTCTGTTTTTCTGTGGACATGTTAGAGTCCGCTCTCAGGCCGCACGGCATGGCGTTATGATTGCCGAGTCTCTAGGAAAATGAGGGAAAAACGGACATTGTACAGTATTGAGTTTTTGTGGGTTTTTCTAAAACCTGCTCAAGGTCACCTTTCATAACTGAAGTAAAGATAGAGCCGCTTCTCACGGGGGCTCGCTGTCACTCCTGGCCACTGACTCTGCTGCGTGGGCCGGGATGCACCTGACGTGGCCCCGCAGCCCGTGTCCCCCACGAAGCTTGGTGGTCTCCATGGATATACGCGCAGGGCTGGGGTGGTGGGGGCTCTTGCTGGAAAGGCGGACCCTCCCATCTCTGAGCGTCTCTGGTTTCCTGAGGATACGCTGCTTTGCTTTTGCAGCCGGCCTCCCAGCCTCAGGAGGCACCGGCACCATCTCGCCTTTTCGGCGTGTACCCCGGGCCTGGCTCGTGGTCCCAAGAGGGGCAAGCCACAAATTGCTTCCTGAATCTCATCCTCCAGTTGAACGAGAGTGAACAACACATGTGCTAGCTCGCATACTATCTGGGTGATTTCTACTGTGTAACCTGATAAAAATTAGGTCTCCCAAGGACCAGTCTTTGTTCAGAGTTGCATGCGCAGAAGCAGACACTGGTTGCCAGACTGTAAGTGCAAAAGAATTCCCTCCAGCAGTAGCTGGAGCCCAACTACATGAGTTTGACTCAGGCTTTGCTGCTTGGTAGTCGTCTCACCTGGGTACGTGACTTAATCTCCCTGCACCCGTTTCATCATTCATTCGCTCAGTCATTCCTGTGTGAAATGTTTCCTAAGCACCTACTATGTGCTGGACTCTGTCCTGGGTGCTGGCTATGTGCAGTGAATGAGAGATGAGGGTCCTGCCCTCGCAAGACCATTACAGACCAGTGATATAGGATCCTTGTAGCCTGGGCCACGCTACCCCCGCCCAAAACCCAGGATCCATCGCCGTGGTAACCGTGTGCGGTGCCTGTACTAGCTAGTGTGCCTTTGGGGTTCACCCTCATCCGTCTGCAGCCAGTGGCACCTGCTCCCGGAACTGTCGGTGTGCCATGAATGAGGCAGCATACATGTGGCAGCATAGAAGGCGCCCACTGCTGCTGCGTGAGCCTGTGTCCACGGGTCCTGTAGGAACTGTGGAGGTGAACTTGGCTGCCTGGCTCCCGTCTTTCCAGGGGGCCTCACCGGTCGGGGCCTCAAGCAGCGTCCCTCGGCCTCCCGTCCTCGGGCCCCGCTCTGCTGGCCTGCGGATGGCGTCATGGTACAAGTGCATTTGCAGCTCTGCATCCTGAGGGCTCCCAGTGGAGGGTGGGCCTGGGGGAGGGCGCTGGGTTAAGGCCCCAGAAAGCTGGGTTTGGCGATGAGGCCTGTCTTAACCAGAACAGGAAGAACGTGTGTCCCCAGAGGGTAGCTCAGAGCAGCTGCTCCCCTCTTGCCACCTCCTTGACTGCAGGCTGACCTGCCATCCCCAGCTGCCAATTGCACGCCCTCCTCCCAGTTAGCACCTCAGCTTCCCACTCGAAACCAGAGCCTCCGAGCTGCCATGTTTACTCATCCCGAGAGCTGGGGACAGTTTGGAGCACAGCGCAGCGCCTTTTTCTCGTAAACTCTGAGGCCTTGCTGGTAAGATGGCTGGGTGGCTGGGTGCTGTGCGGGCCTGCTGCCTGGGCTGGCTTCCGGAGGCCTCTGGTTTGCAGAGTGCCGGTGACTCAGAGGGCAGCCAGTGCGCCGTGCAGGGTGGCCGGGGAGGGGCCCGTCTCCGCAGGATGTGAGAGCGCACCCCCGGAGCACGGCCGACCTCAGGCCCACCCACTATGAAAAGGCAGAAATAGCTCTGCAGGTGAAAGTGCTTTGGGGAAGGAGGGTGGCCGGGCGTCTGTTCCATTCAGTCTATTAACCAAAGGTTCTCTGTGTGGTGGGCTAATACGCATTAACCGTGAGAACAGGAGCGGCTGCTAGCGCGTCTGTTGTTAGCTTGTCGCTGTGCCCGCTGCATCCATTGCACAACACTGGGCATGCTCGTTATTGTCCCCATTTTACAGGTGAGGAAAAAGGCTTAATGATCGGCACACATCCCCTTGGCAAATGTAGTGGGCTTGCTGTGTGCCAGGCACTGTTGGAAGCATCTGTCGTGTGCTGACTGGTTGGTTCCCTCTAAAACTGCTGAAATGCCCTGTAACATCGTCAGGCGCAGTTGCTGCCGGCCCCTGACGGGAGGGTGCGGAGAGGGTGCGCACTGACCTCGGCAGCAGGGCACGCCTGCTGGGACCTGGACCCCAGCGGCCTGGCTCCCAACCGTGCGTTTCTCCGGGACTCTGCCCCCTCCGACGGGGGAGGCTTCTTATAAGGGCACTGACTCTGTCAACAGGACCCCATTCTCATGGCCTGATCTAACCCTAGTCACCTCCCAAAGGCCCCGTCTCCAAACGCCCTTGCTTGGGGGGTAGGGCTGAAACAGCAATTTGGAGGGAAAACAGTTTAGCCCACAGCAGGAGCCGTGCAGGTGAAGGGTTTGACCCAGGGGACGATGAGTCGGGAGTTCAGGCTCTGTCAGCATGTCCTGGGAGAGTTACTGTGTCTTAGGGACACGTGGTGTAATGTCACATACATGCAGTCCTTGTTGGTGACTCTGGGTGGCCTTGGAGTTGAGAGCACTAAGTGTCAGGGCGGGACACGGGACTCTCACTTGGAGAAATTGGCGAGGCCTGGTTGCTGCTCGGGCCGGGTGGAGTTTCCTTCTGGGGAGCTCGTGGCTTCTCTTGCCTGTGAAGCCGGAAGGGGTGGGCTGGGTGGCCCAGGGGGTCCCTGCTGTATCTTGCTGTTTCCCCACAGGCTCTTGGCTGAACCAGGAAAGTGGAGGCTGCCTGGCCCTGCACTTGACCTCTCCCTCTCTCCCGCCAGACAGGCGGGTGGGTGGGCTTCCCCCGGGCTGGGCCCCCTAGTGAGGACACCGAGGGACAGGCCTGCACTTGCAGGCAGCCTGCACGTGGATCAGGTCCCAGGCCCGAGGCACTCAAGAGGGAGGCAGACGTGGCTAAAATCTTTTGGGAGCAGGGGAGTTGTCAGACAATACGGGAGATGGATGGGGAGTCATAGAGGGGACGCCCCCGGACAGGACGGGCTTGTGTTGGGCTCAGGAAGTGTGTGGTTGCGCTTTGAGCCCGTCAGGACATAGAATGATCTGGAAGATGAATTTACGGGAGCGTGAGGTGGAGGCTGGGCTGGAAGGTTGAATGAGTATCCAGTCAGCCCTTTCCGAGCAGAAGGGGCCACGGTGGCTTTTGAAGGAAGGGTCTTCTGGGGGCAGGTTGAGGTTGGGGGTGTGCTGAGAGCTGTCCCCAGAGGCCACCAGGATGTTTTGTGTGATTCTGCGACGTGAGGAAAGCCGCTCAGGATGGAAATGCTGCTTGCTGCTCCAGGCTCCCACCTGCTAACCCACCTGAAGGGCCTGAGCCGCCCGCCCCAGCCTCGGTTTCGCTGTTACGCCGGCGCGAAGATGTCAACTCAAACGCTGTAACTTTGCTTAATGCCTCCAGCCCCCAGAGAGAAAGATGGCTTCTCAAACAGTTAGGTATTTATTCGATCATCTCATTTGTGGCCACCGGCTTCTCTGTGGGTTTGGATCGCTGTTTCTTTCCAGAATGTCAACTGGTTGTAGTAACAAGTGCTTTTCTTTTGTTTCCTTTTTGTTGGTGGGAGGGGGAAAGCAACAACTTATTTTGCCGTCCTTGCTTTGTGGCCGAGGCCGCTCAGCAGAGGTTTGGGGTCGAGGCTGTGATGAAATGGCTGAAGAGCAAGGAAGCCAGTAGTGGTGTGTTCAGAATGCTTTCCTGTGGTCGCTGCTGAGAACCATGTGGTTGCCCGACCAGAGAGGTGCAGCTCAGCTGCGTGCGATCGGAAGAAATTCTGCTGAGTTGCAGAAAAGGACTGGGCAGAGGGGCGGGTAGTAAGCTGGGCTCCGGTCTGAGTTTACACAGTTGGTTAGTCCTTCCTTGCAGGGCAGCGTAGCTTGGAGAAGGTCCAAGTTGTTTCTCCCTTGATTGAAGCTGATGTGTAGTTACGGAAAAAGATAAGACAGTGGCATGTTCTGTACTGGCTGGGAGGGACCTCCGTGTTTTCGTGGTTGGACCATCAGACTGAACGTACCCTCCACTGGTCTGTCTGTGGCCTGTCAGCTCCCTGACGCAGATGCGTGGGGTCTCCTCATCTAATTCCATCCGTGCCTGCGTTCTCAAAAGGCTGCAGGGTAGCCGTATCGTTAAATTAGTCAAGGCGACAGGTTCTTGGGTCTGTGTGTTTGCCTGTAGAGGCTGTATTTTATCTGTTGACATCTTATGCTTTCATGTTGATGATTGATGTTGATTAATCAGTGAACCTGGCCCAATCCGTATCCTTAATGGATCCCCAAGACTAGTGGGACGATTCACCCGTTCATGCCTGCGGTTGTAAACACGCAACATCACTATGTAGGTCTTTAGCTGTCGCTTCACGAACCACCACCAAGTGGGGTGGTAGTTCTGGGACCAGACGTGGCCCGCTGTGTCTTTGGGAGGGTTTGTCGGTGTCCCGTAGGGGGCCTACGGTAATGGCAAACATGGGAGTGCCGCCGTGGGGCTGGGGCCTGGCCTCGGCTCTGCCCAGCGTTGGGGGGCTGCCCTGCGCAAGGCACCCCCTCTTTCTCTGCCTCTGTACGGCAACCTGCGAAATGGGCTTCTTCCCACCACCGGCCCTGAGACGGCTGCGGGGGTGCGGGAATGCCTGAGAACCGCCACCTATGAGGAAGGGTGCTGGGGGCAGTCTGATCTTGAGTTGAATTTTGGGTCTCAGTTGAATTAAAACAAGGCCCTTCCTCTGGCTCTTGCTGCTCTGCCTTCTACCAAGAGACAGACAATTAAAGAGTGAAACTTCATGACTAAACAGGAAGCTGCACCCCAAAAGGCCACAGACATACGGATGGGTTAGATTCTTTGTACAGTGTCTGAGCCAGGTGACGAGGGGTGGAGAGTGGAGACAGAGACAGAGCAGGCTCAGCTTCTTGGAGGACTGGCCTTCGGAGTCCATGAGACTCCCCCCGCCAAAGCACCCATGTACTGGCCAGTGGGTGTGAAAAGCCAGGTCCATGGGTCCCGCCCGGGTTCCAATCGCTGCTCCCCGGGTGTAACCTTGGAGTGTGTCCCTGGCTACTGATCCCTGCTCAGTGCTACTCGAATGGGTGCATGTGGATGAAGTGAAAATGTCCTGGCCATTGCAGCAGTCCCGTGGAGCTGGGTTTTTGTAGGAGTAACACCTGAGCCAGAGGCTCTGGCTTACGTTCCAGTCGGATCGGCCCTGCTGTTGTGCAGAGACCAGGGGTCCCGGCACTGAGGCTGGGCGTCAGCCGAGGGCCCCGTGCAGTGATGTACACAGCGGGGCTGGGGGTTTCCAATTACGGTTGTATTTGGAGGGTAGATCCAGGAGCATTTGTATATGGAGGGGGTGTGGGCTGTGACCAAGATGGGCCTGAATGACCGGAAGTACGGAGTTCCTACGATGGGGGACAGGTACAACAGGGCTATTTTAGGGGGCCTGTGGGGGTGGCAGTGAGCCAGGGGATTGGTTTTGGGCCTATTTGAGATGCCTGGCAGGCCGTTAGATCTCTGAAGTTCAGGTGTGAGCTCTGGTCTGGAAAACATCAGTTGGAGCGCTGTCAGGATATAGGTGGTATTTTAAGGCCTCCTGTTTTCGGGTGTAGAACGAGCTAATGTGTAGCAGAGGTAGGGGAGGGCCGTGAGGGTGCCACAGGCACCTGGAGGGTGCACGGTCCCAGCTGTATTACAGCAGCTACTGAGCAGGGCAGGGAGGCGGTCATTTTGTCCTGGGCCGCAGAGCTGGTGGGGCAACCGCCTGCACCCCCTACCCCACCCTGCCCCGGCCCAGCCAAGCCTGACTGGAACCCAGCGTTTGGGAGCTCAGGCCTGTGACTGCAAAAAAGAGCTGAGTGATGTTCAATGCCTTGCAAGTGCCTGTCCTTGAAAGAGCATCCGGGTTTATCTCCTGAGGCTAATCAGCAGGCACCTAGTAAAAGTCGCTCACTCCCTGGAAGAAATTAATCTCCAACTCTTTCTCAGGCAGGCACCCCAAATGGACCCTGGCCTTGTAATTTGGCCATTTAAAGGGGAGTGAAAGAATAAATGTTTTGAAAGCTGTAGGGGAGCTGACGGTGATTTATTTAACATTAAAGAGAGAAGGGGATGTGATGGAATGGTTTGTAAAGTACACTTGCTCCCGCCGCCTCTGGAAGTGGCTTCGGTGCTCTGAGTCTGCAGGGGCTGTAAAAAATTGTTGGCCTGAGAAACAGGAAGAAAATCTGCATTCTTAGGAATTTGCACGCCCACTATAGCACTACTGAGAATAGAACGGGGGTCAACTTTAGCATCTATGAAAAGCCCAAAAGAGGGTTACCTCTGAGGAGACCCCTCCCGAAGCCCTGACGTCCGCTGCAGCAGAAGCCGGCGCGTTCGGTGGCCGTGGTTTGAAGCTCCGGGACACGGCTGGCCGCAGGCTTGCTCTATCCAGCTTAGACACACACAAAGCCCGCCATGATTGTGCCGGTGCACTTTGATCTCAGAAACACCCCCCCCCCCCCCCGCATTTCTTTGCGCAAAGTACCCCCGTCTCAGTGACTACCACCCTGGTTGGGGGGTCATTCTGGCAGAGGTGTTAGGAGGACACCAAATTTGGGCAGAGGGTGCAGTCTCTCCTGGGTTCCCAGTGGCCCTAAGTTGAAAGATGCTCATTAAATGGATGATGCGTGCAGGAGTCGGAAGCATAATAGAGGTCGAACGTGACGTTTTCTTCTCCTTCTCAAAAACGGTTTTGCACATCTTTTTCAGAGCTGATAGACACACACCTTAGCTGGATACAAAACATATTATGAAACAGAATGACTGTGATCTTTGATCCGAGAAATCAAAGTTAAAGGTAACTCATATCTTCTGCCTCTCCTTTTGTTTTCCAGCTGTGTGTTTTCTTGACTTGAATTTTTTTTTTAAGTAAAAGAAAACTTGACAACCTGAAGTCCATCCTCACAGACACCATTTCCTGCTCTTAAGGACTGGATCCCCCACGTCCTCAGGGGAGCCCCCCGGGGGGATACCCGTGGTGCTCTCTGTGTCTGTGAGGCTGGGGCTCCCGGTTGGGGCGGGGAGGCGGGGGACGAGGCTCCGGGAATTTGCATGCTCTCCCAGGGGCCCCATCACCCCATCCCAGGGAGAGTGCAGCTGTGTCATGCTCCCATCTGAAAGTTCTGCTCCTGTATGTTACCGCCTCTTTCTGGGCTTTGTCCACTTTGCTCGGTGTAGCCAGCGAGGCAGGCTGCCCATCAGGTGCGGCGTTCCACGCTGGGGAAAGAGAGAGGGCAGGTAGATAAGAAAACCCAGGCAGCCACTCTCAAAGCTGAGCCAGCCGTTTCTAGTCTCGATCTCGTCATTTTACCTGGCCGCGCGGTCCGGCACAGAGCCGTGGCTTTCCCACGGAGCTTCGGCACAGCCCCTCAGGGAGTGTCCAGCTGTAGAGCCACCTCCGCAGATGTTGGATTCAGGGCTGCACAGTAGAGCCTGGCAGCTAGCAGACCTGAAAATTCAGGAGGCCTTGTGGGTGTCCAGTCCTCGTGGGACAGTAGGGACGTTGCTTTACCTCTCTGTGCCTCAGCTTCCAGATACTGTTGCTGTTATTTAATCCTCTGCCCATTCTGATCAGACTCAGTTACACACAGTGCCCGGCACATGGTCAGCACTCACCGGAAGTCAGCCAGCATCAGCCACGCCTCCCGACACCTCCCCGGCTCACTGGACTGTGGCTTTCGAATGGTCCCTTTGTCTGTGCAAGTGGGTTCGTTACATCACAGGCCAGACCCAGAAGTCCTCGGCAGGATCACGGTGATGGCCCACTCTGAAAACACAGTAAAAATAGCTCTCAGAGGTCACGCCGTTTAGCACACACCGTGGAGGTGATGCTCCAGAACCTTGTTCCCCAGAGAGTGGGACCGGCTGAAATACCACTTCCCTAAGGCAGCGTGAACCATCCTTGAGAAGGGGGGGTTTCTGCGGCACCTTCTCAACCGTGACCGTCAAACACTGTCAACAGGCAAAGGCAACAGTAACACCAGTGACAACTTGCCAGACCCCCTCCTGAGGGCTTCGCATCCAAGGAGCCAGGGTGACAGAAATGCCCCTGAAATATCAGCGCTGACAGTGCAGCACTGGGAGGGGTGGAACACAGGGATTTTGAAAAGCTCACTTCCTCCCTCCCGGGTGTCAGAAATTGGCAGTGCTTCTGACCTCGCCAGGGCCTGGGAAGGTTAACCAGCTGGTCTGATCCGCGTGCTGGGGGGGAGATTCGCCAGGAACGGCCCCTCCCTGGGGGTGGCCGGCTGGGGGCTCCAGGCTTATCAAGGGCTTTTCCACTGAGCCTCCAAAGCCCGGCCTGGAGAGCTAAGCTCCCAAGTGTCCCCAGAGCATGCAGAGATGGCTGGGAGGGGACAGATCATTTCCCTTCTGAAACTAAAGTCACAGGGCCGTGGCCACCTTTCCTCCTGCTAGTGGGGGTGGGGGGAACGGGCCTGGGGCTTGCTCTTGGCTTCAGAGTAGTTTTCCCCACGAGCAGCTGGAGCAAAAGGCAGAAGCACCCAGGGAACATTTCCTTTTGCTTTCTGGTCCCTAGTGGGTTCTGGGAGGGAATTCAGCAAGGCGCTGCCAGCTGGGGAGGGGGGCGGGCAGGCCTCGCACCTCAGTTGGCTCTCACACTTTCAGATTCAGCCAAGAGCGTGCAGCCTCCTTGCTTCCCACCCAAGCTCGAGTGTCTTTCTGGCTGTGGCTTTTGTGGCTGGCCCCAGGCCCTGGTGGGCACTCACGTGGCCTAAACCAGATTTTTGAAAACATGCTTGAGGTTTGGGAGAGAAGCAGGATGGGGTCTGTCCACTCCCTTCCTGTTGCCTCTTTCTCAGGGGATTGAGTTCCAAAGTCAGCAGTTACAGGGGAGAGGCCTCAAGTCAAAATCACCCTTGAAGAGTCTCTTTAGTTGTACCTAAAAGTGTACGCGTGCGGTTTTCTGCATGCATGCCCGAGCGGCCGTTCCTCTGTGCCCAGCTGAAAGCAGCAGCCAGCACGCAGGTGTCTGGGCCTTCAGGTGAACCGGAAACTTCCTGGGGCAGAGCGGGATGCTCACAGAAATCTGTTCGGGTTTTAGAAACTTTAACAGTCAACCCAGCATTGTCTGTTTGAGGCACAACACTAGGCAGCGGCACTGACTTCCCCAGATGGCCACCCCCAAAAAGTAGGTGACGAAGACACTCTGCTTTTCTCTTTTTCTTTGCCACTGGTGTATGCTAGGGGATCATTAAACTCCAGCTCAGGCCAAATTTGGCCCCCGGCCTGTTTTGGTAAATAAAGTTTTATTGGCGCACAGCCATACCCATCTGCTCACGTATTGTCTATGGCTGCTTTCATGCTCCAACAGCAGAGCTGAGGAGTTTGGGGAAAAACAATATTTTTTTATTTGGCCCTTGACAGAGAAAGTTTGGTGACCCCTTGCATAGTCTCTCGATGCCTATAGCTATTTATTAGAATAGTTATATCTTGCTGATTTGTAACACCTCTTTATATAGGAATGACTTTCTGTCATATGCTGAGAATATTTGGAGGTTCAAAGGGAAAAAGTGTATAATTTTTAGGTACTCCCCTCTGTCCACCTTTTCCCTTCCAGCTTCAGGCTTAGCGGTCACCCTACAGCTAGGACGTGCGCCCACTGGCGTCTTCAGGTGGTGCCTCTCTGAGGCTGTTAGGGGCCGGGGTGCCTATGGCAGACCCAGCACCACTGGCCTCGATTCTGTTCTGAGAAAGTGAAACTCGGTGACCGCCTTAGCCACGTGGCACTTGGCTTTCCCTGCTGTTGACTCACACAAGAGGCACCGAGGGCGCCAGAGCCCTGTAAAAACGGCGACGACTACTGAGCACAGTCTCTGAACTGCCCCCCCCCCCCGCCCCCCTGTACTGTCCATGGTCCCTAAATGGGCCCTGGGCTCCAATCTGGATCCCTCCCCTTCTCCTGCTCTGGCAAGGGACAGCCCGCCTCTGTGTCTCCATCTTTAAAACAGGTGTGATTGTAGCAGCAGGTTTGATGTGAGAGATAACTCAGCACTCAGGACGGTGCCTGGCACACAGCTGGCCCTCAACAAATGTGAATGGCTTATGTGCTTTTGTAGAGAAAAGGCCTCAGGCAAATCACAGACAAGCTATCTAGATGCTAGCAACCCATTTGTCAATTGGATGACAGAGGAAGTTCAGCTTCCCTAAACCAAGTGATCTAGGCTGAGCGTGTGGGGACCTTAAGGTGGGCTAAGAGACCCGCACTGGGCACCGGCTGAGTGCACAGCGAGAAGATGCAGGTGACTCCAATAGCCTGGCAGAGGAGGGCAAGCAAAGCATTCCGAGGATTCAGTACAGTTGACCCTTGAACAACACAGGTTTGAACTGCGTGGATCTACTTACAGGTGGATTTTTTTCCCAGTAAATACTGTAAATGTATTTTTCTCTTCCCTGCAATTTTCTGAATACCATTCTCTTTACTCTAGCTTACTTTATTGTAAGAATAGAGTATATACTACATACAGCTTACAAAATGTGTTAATTGACTATTATTCAGTAAGGCTTCTGGTCAACAGTAGGCTATTAGTAGCTAATTTCGGGGAGAGGCAAAAGTTACGTGTGGATTTGCACCTGCACAGGGGGTCAGCGCTCTTGACCCCGTGCTGTTCAAGGGTCAGCTGTGCCTGCCTCTGGGGGGAGCAAGGGCCTCTGGGAGGAGTGTGGGAGGCCCGGAGGGCCGGGGCAGGGGAGAGGTTAGGGTTTGGACCAGGAGAGGGACTGGTCGCAGGACTGCACACGGCCAACTTGGGAAGCAGTGGGAGGAAAGGCTGGCGTAGGACGGACGCTCAAAACATTTATTGAATGAATGGCATGCTGATGGCAATGACAGCGAAAAGTGGCTCAGCACCTAGATCTCCGAGTCAGACCTGGCAACCAAGCCCGGGGAGCCCTGACGCTGCTTCACCTCGGAGCTTCCCGGTTCTCGTTCATTAATAAATGTTAGCGAGCACTTCTGTGCGCCAAGGCGTTGCTGAAGAGCCAGGGACACTGTGGGGGACAAGAACCTAAACAGAGCCCCAGAGAGTTGCCAGGAACTGAGAAATGGAGAGGACGAGGGAGCAGCGCAATGGCGGGGGGCACTGCAGGTCACCCAGGGCCGCCTCATGAAGAGGCTGCCCGAGCAGAGCCTTGGATAGAGCGAGGGAGGAAGGCTCTAGAGGAGGCGGAGGCACAGCCAGGGCCCAGGCTCAGAGGCGTGAACTGGGAAGGGCCGGACTGACTGACATGGAACACAGGAAGCTGGTGTGGTTGGCCTGTGGGGGTGGGGGAGGGCGGCAGGAGGCGAGGAGGTCGCCGCAAGAGCAGGGAGCAAGAGCAGGGATGGGACCAGATCACAGGGCCTGTGGGGAGGCGTAGGGAGGCGTAGGGAGGCCGGGCTCAGAGCAGGGATTTTACGCCTTTAGTACCTAGAGGAGTTCAAGCGAGATGGGCGATGTTAGGCTCAAGTGACAACAGGGCCAGAGCCGGGATGCTCCTGCTCCCAACGGACCAAAGGCGGGAGAGACAAAGGGAGAGAGAGCAGGTGCACATCACAGAATTGAGGCAAAGGACAGCAGCAACTCCTCCCATCCACGCCATCACCCGAACTGCGGGATGCGGGGGAGGGGACCTCCTGGGCAGGAGGCCACAGTCTGGATGACGTGGCCGCACAGAGACCCCCTCTGAGCGCTCGCTGCCCTGCTTTTCAGAATGACGTGTCTGCATGGTCGTTGCTACCACCCAGCTAGCATTTCTGCTCTAGAACTTTCTCTCCGTTCACAGGCAGGGGAGCCAGCTCTGAGGTTTCAGAAAGAGAAGGTTCCTCCACCCAGTGAGGTTTCAGTGAGGTGTGAGTGGGCCTCGCTGCACAGCCGTGTCCGGCCCCCAAGCCGCGGGAGGGTCTGAGTGAGTGCGCGCTGGGCGCTGAGCTTCCAGGTGCAGCTGTTCGCTTCTGCCCGAAAGCAGCTTTCGGGAAGGGGGAGGGGAGAGCCGCTTCTGTGCCCCAGCGCCCATCCCGGCCCCGGCCCCGGCCACGCCCCTGCGCCCTGACAAGGGAAACGACCCTTTGGGGAGGGCCCCGATGCCAACGTCTCTGCCTACCGGCTATTTTTAGAAAGCCGAGGCTGTGGAAAGTTTCCACTAAGGACTGACTCCTCTCGTTTCCTAGCTTGAGAAAACAGGAAGCCCTTCAGAATCCGGGCTTTGAAAAGCTTTGCTGAAGCTGCGCTGACCCCCCCACCCGACTTGGCATTCTGCTTTCACTGGGCCTCCCAGGCCCCACGGGGCTCATGGGGCGGGGGCAGGGGAGAGGGCAGCCCTTCTTCATTGCTTCCTGGTTTAGGGCCCCTAGGTGTCAGCTGGTACCTGGTACACAGCAAGTGCCCCATTAATGCTGGTTAGCCAAACCTGTGAATTCGTCCTCTTGAGTTCCCATTCACAGATCCCTTTCCACACTTTGGAAACGCTTGTTCTAATAGATACATTTTCATACACTAATATACATGTATCTTATTCGGATATATTGTACATACATATCACATACATGCACACATACTGCTCTACGAACCAACACCTGCCAGGCACTGGGCACTGTGGTAACTGTCACTTGTATTATCTCATC
Organism: Pteronotus mesoamericanus; assembly: GCF_021234165.1. Classification (NCBI taxonomy): domain Eukaryota; kingdom Metazoa; phylum Chordata; class Mammalia; order Chiroptera; family Mormoopidae; genus Pteronotus; species Pteronotus mesoamericanus. The sequence goes on from NW_026555105.1 coordinate 6,365,191, forward strand.
AACGCTCCCCCTCAGCCCTAGAAGGAAGGAAACACTTTTATACACAGTTCACAGATGGGGAAACTGAGGCACAGAGCAGTTCTGCCACTCAGGCAGGGCTCAGCCAGCGGGGGGCGGCAGAGGCGGGATCCTAGCCTCGCCATCAGGCTCCAGGACCTGCCCTCTCGCCTTGCCCGAGCACTCAGCGACCCTCTGAAGAACAGCGAGCCAGGCCTGGCTGGTTTCTGGCACAGAACAAAGCGCAGCGTCCAGCACAAAGCGCCGGGGGGACCACTCCCCACCGTTGCCAGAGGCTCCAGAACCCCATTCAGCGGGCGCGTGCCAGGGGCTTGTATGTCTGTCGATGTCTAGCATCCTCACAACAGCCCGGAAGGGCACGCGCCATTGTGAGGCCACTTGACAGATGAGAACACTGAGGCGCAGAGAGGTACAGTCACACGGCCAGCTCAGTGAGGGAGCCGTGAGTCATGCCTGGCTTGTTCAGCTCTAAACCAGTTTATATTCGCTCTCCTCTTCTTACAGGGCTGGGGGAGGGGAGGTGCAGGCTCATCCAGGCAGGGGTCTCCCTGGGAAAAGCACCCTGCACCCAGGAGGACCCAGCTCAAACAGGGAGAGACTTTGAGCAAATCTCAGGGGCGAATGAACCCTCCCTGTGAATTTTCAATGTCTGACTCGGTCAGGCCAAGACGAGAAGAGAAAATAGGAGGTGGCTGTGGGAAGGATCCAGTGTCAGAACTAGGAGAGGGGAGATACGTGAACGTTTGACGGGACCCCAAAGGAGTCTGCCTCCCCTCCTTTGCCACCTGGGGACTGGGCCACCCCATTCAACTGCCAAACTGAAGGTGTGCACACGCTGAGAGCATGGGCCACGCCTTGTGCCTGGGCTGCCGTGGACAGCAGCTTCTCCCTGCAAGGATAACGGTTCTAGGACCTTACCGCCTTGATTCCACTAGAAACTGTGTCCTAGATAACTGTCCGGAGGGGGAGAGGGCGGGTAGCTAGCTCCTGATGCCAGCGGCCGGGACTGGGCTCTTGGGTCTCTGCTCGGGATACCACACATCCTCTGAGGATGCTGTCTACCTCCGAAGGCTCCAGCGCCGGGGCGGGAGCCTGGATGACAGAGAGAGTGTTCCCGTGGGCGGCTAGGCTTTGTGGCATTCACACCCACTGTCTTTTTAAAGGCCCCTCTTCTGAGAGCTGTCCCCTTTGTGGGTCAAGGAAGTGTGTCACATAGCAGGTATTCTCTGGATGTTGTGAATAGTGGAAGGAGTTTGGTCTATGGTAGAGAGCCTACGGTGCATTAAATAAACAGAGGAGAAAAAGGAGAGAAAGTCCTTGAAAACATGCCACATGGACCAGTCCCATTTCTGCCATGATTTTGTTTTAAGTTACCATTCGGACAGCTTTCACCAGCGCACCCATAGCACAAAATACTGTCCAGAAAACAACAATGCGGGAAGGTGTTTCTTATGTTAAAACCATCAAAGAGATTATTGCAGAGAATGAAAAGGTGTTTTGAGGGAAAGAAGCCCGATTGTTTCAGGTTCTAGAAAGCAAACGTGAGCCGCGTGTTTGGTGCCCCCTCTCACTTGCCCCTACTTTCTCTCTCTCTCTCTCTCTCTCTCTCCCCCCCCCTTTTGTAGTTAACGAAATTATCAGGAAGGAATTTTCAGGACCTCCCACCAGAAATCAGACGTAGAAGAAGCCATCAGCAGGACACCTTCCAAACTTGTCCCCATGGAGCCTCCCGCTGCCCTCACCTGTTGTCCCGACTGCACCTGTCCCGGCCCGGAGTCCGCACGTGGGCCGCGTTCCGGCAGAGCGCGCTGACCCTGCGTTCCGGAGCTCGCCACCTCGCTCTGGAAACACCAGTGAGGACACTCTGCCTTTTGATTTTTGTGTTTGTTTTGTTTTAAATCCCAAAGAGCATCTCCGTTGACTTTAACGGTGTCCCACCCAAACCTTAAGTGCCTGCTGACCAAACCCACATTCTGAGCAAGACAGCGTGCTGGACGGCATCCGAGAGCTGGGTGACTGGAGCTCGGGCCGGGTGGGGGGCAGAAGTCGCAGCCCCAGGTTCATTTTCCCAGCTCCGGCACCTTTTGAAGGAAAGGAGTTCCCAAACCGAGCAAGCAAAGGGACCCAAGAGTCCAGCTTACAGGCTGAAGAAACACAGAGAAGCCCGACCGCCATCTTTAGGGATCACCTGTTCACGCCGCGGTGGGGCCGCGGCTAACGCATGTTTTTTAAATGCGCATTCTGGCCCATACAAGATCACCTGTTCAAACTTCTTGGTGTTAGGACATGTATACGCTTCTTCTTCCTGCTTCAGAGAGCTGGCCAAGGTGGCTGGAGGCGGCGCCTTGTTGGCCAGTGCTCCCCATGCCGCAGCACATGGTCGCGGACTGGAGAAGGGAGCCCAGGCTGCAGGGTGAGCTGCGTCGCTGCAGCTGGCAACCTAATGGCTTTTTTGACGTTCCCGCTTTTGTTCTTCCTAACAGCCAGGTGCTTTTCCATAAAGCAGTTAAGAAGATTCCCGCGCATGTGCTTTGCATTTTCAGAAGGAATGGCAGAGGGCTAACGCAATTCCCCCTTCCTCTCCTGCCCCCGCCCCCGCCCCAAAAGTACAGGTATTTTTGTTGAGTGATTGTGAAGTGAGGCAGTTGGCAGGCCTAAGTGTTTCTGTGAGTAGGCTGCCCTCCCTGGCCTAGAATCAAAGTGGGGCACTCAAGGTCAGGATTCGGCCCGAAAGGTCGTTGGCTATTTTGACCTGAACCCAGTGAGAGTCCCACTCGGCCCCAAAGACCCGCCTGCACTAGCTGCCTGGTCCAGCACAGGCCTCACCTGAGTAGGAGGAGGTCCGCCCCCGGGGACGTCCCCCTTAGACGACAGACCAGTTGTATGGTATTTGTGCCACACACCCCCACCTTGGCTTCTCGCCACTGAGCACATCCAGGGTCCCCCAGAGTCTTTCTCCTTTGGTGCCGTTTTTGTAAACGAAACCCTCAAAGTTCTGTGCAGGTGAGTTTTTAATCACCCAGGTGTGTGCTGTTGGCATGTACTGCAGACAGCCCAGGACAAGCTGGGCATTCACTTCCAGCCGTTCGGCAGCTTCCCCAGCGTGTAAGGACGCCTGGCGCGCTGCCGAAGGCTGCACGGCAGAGAGCCTGCGCAGCAAAGCCCGCAGTCCAGGGCCCCCTGGGGGTTTTCTGAGTGCTGGCTTTCTCATCAAGTTTACCCAGAGGTAGAACCTTCCAAAGAGCCAGGCTGGGAGCACAGGACCTGGTGACTGTGGCCTGGGGTGTTTGGTGCCCCAAAGAGAGGACAGAATGCCCAGGTTGGGGCCTTGGCATACTCCTGTCTGCAACCTTTTGTTCAAGATGGAGCATTTATTTTCCCCCAACAATAGGGGCGCTCTCCTCCACCCGCCCAAGCACAAAGTTGAGCAAAACTTTGAAACAAACAGAATGCCAGTAAGAAGGTTACCGCTGCTGCAAAGCTTCAGGGATGCAAAGTGCTTCCCAATGAAAGAGTCCCTTCCACAAGCAGCTGTCGCGAAAGACCTTCCTTTCTCTCCAGCGACACTGACTGCAACCGGGGGAAGAGTTCAAGTGTTCAGTGAGTGACTCATTCTCACTTGATCTGGCTTGGAGCCTTTTTTTTTTTTTTTTTTTTGCACATGAGGGAATTTGGCCTTTCCTCAGTTATCTGAATGTTTGACCCAAGTGCCTTCCTGCTATTGTAGCAAGTTGCTCAGCTTCACTGAGCGTGGGGTGAGAAAGGACGGATGCATTTTCCACCATCGTCTAATCAGGGCGGCGACAAGGACCTCCTGTTAGCTCAGACTCCTGTCCGTATGGATGTACGCGCACGCGTGCGTAGTTCACACCCAGATTCTCGTTTTCGAAGGCATCTTAGCTGGCTACTGTAGGAATAAACAACAACGCCAAACAGCAAAGGAAAGAGAAACAAAAGCAGTTGTTTCAAGACTCAAACGGGCAGGAGAACATGTTAGGAGGAACCGACAGCTATCGAGAAAGTGTTGTCAGTTACAAAGGCCAGGGGGAAATTTCGCCAAGAGCAAATGCTTATGAACCGTTTTCAGGATGGGAAGAGGCCGCCAAATCCTCTTAAGAGAAGGAGAAAGCAAGATGTCTAAGTGGTGAAGGTGTGTGTGTTGCACATGTGTTAGAGGGATCTCGGTTAGGTGGAGGTTTGCACTTGCTGCATTCGAAGTAAACTAAATATGTAGCACTTCCAACAGAAACCTACCGTGTTGCTGAATGTAGTGTGTCTCCAAAGTTTGCCAGTCTTCCTGCATTGTACAGAAATGCTGCTGCTTGATAATATATAACAGCAACCCAAATTAATTAGTATGTTATTAAATTTTATTTTCTTATCTGTATTTTTATGCTTTTTGATCTGTCCTCCAAATATCGCGCCCTTGTTGGAATTAGAGAAGTATTTATAAATGGTCAGAAGTCTTTTTCAAGTGTCTCTTTTTACATATATGTTGATTTTTTTTTTCTTCCCTAAGAGAAATGATGTATTCTTGAAAATGTGTTAATCATTCCAGACAACAAAGCCCCAGTTCAGAGCCTGTTCGGCAGGCACCTGTCTCCTAGACTGTGTCCTCTCCAGGGCAACGGGGGAGTGGGGGGGCGTGTCCTGCCTGAGCCTGACACTGCCTGACTTCATCTCTGAGCCCCAGTCTCGTCACTGAGGAGAATTGTACTGAAGTGTTTCGATCCCCCAGTAAGTAGAGGATATTTAAAAAAACACAACTGCCCGTGTTGTGATGGGATTCTGGAAGACCCATGTGCAGGCTAATGTTTACAGAGCTGGCCGAATCCCAGCGGTTCACCTCTGCACACGCTCCCTGAAGGACAGCCGAAGTGTCCCATCGCAGACACAGCCTCAGATGGAAGGAGCCAATTCCTTCTAAGAACTGGGAGGCACTGGGGGAGGCTTTCCTGTTTACATCCAGGAGCCGAGCCGCCGTCTCGGGAAGCCCGCCTTGGCCAGTGTGGCCGATGTCACCCTGAGACAGAGCGGAAGCTGATGTGGTCGAATTGTCACTCTGGATGAAAGGGAGGCAGAATTTGTTTATTTTCCTGTCAACAGACACTTCCCAAGTGCTTTCTGTTTTGCAAAATTGAAAGAATGTCCGGGGTCCGGCTAACAACTTGGTTCACTCTGCATTTACGAGAAGCATGGGGTTGTGGTATTCTTGGCATGTGGCGGGGGCGGGGGGGGGCGGTAAACTTCGCTGAACTTATTTTTGTTGGAGGGCCAGCCCTTGAGGAGGTACCCAATACATCTTCACCCCGGGTCTTCCAAGCCTGGGCCCGGGGCTTTTCGGAGTCTGACAGAGTCAAACCAGCCAGTGCAAGTGTTCTCCTGCACCCTAGCCTCACGCTTCAGAAAACGGGACAGGCGAGCATCAATTTCCCTCCGCTTTTGCAAGTGCCTTGAGTTAGAACCGACATCCTTGTCTTAACTCGGTTCGTTCAAAAACACCCTTTTCTGGTGCTTGGTGAGCTGGAGTGCTCCCTAAGCAAGCCCCTCTAAGCCTGAGGCAGGGTGTTGGGTGCTAGAAGCAAGGCTGAACACTCAGCCACAATGTAGCTGCTGCCCAACCAGCGTAAACTCCACCTGCCTCGTTCAGGGATCAGAAGAACTGGATGCCAATGATGCTGCTTCCACGGGAGAAGGTGCTTTCAGCACTCTGATTGGCTGTGGTTGGGATGAACGTAGCATCCTGAATGTATTGTCAGAGACCCTCACTCACCCTGGCTGCCTCTGCTGCCCTCGGAGGGAGGAGGGGGAAATGTTGAGAATGTCCGAGCGAGTTCCACTGCAAATCGAAGTCTCTCCAACCGGTGGTGCTGGGAGCCTTAGGTTTTGAAAGTCTTGACTTTTAAAGGTGTCTGAATACATCACATTCCTATGCAAAATGTTTCTAATCTCCAGTGTAAGGTAGTTTATTTTTGCTATATGTAAAGTATTTTTATACGGCTTGTATCATGATAGTTTAGCAATAAAACAGTTGAAAGCATGGGCAACTGTGTTGTGTCTTGTCTTCTCTAGAGGGGCTGGCTGCTCAAATATCCCTTTTCCGTGGTGAGTCCATACAGCAGGGAACCTCCCTGGGCAAACCGTGCCTGTGTTTGCCCCTCGTCTCAGTCCCATGAGGTGGGAACTGTTCACTTCACATCCACACTAGGGCGCAGAAGCCACTGGTCCAACATGACGGAGCCCCGGGGTCAACCTGCGTTTGTCCGAGTCTCTCCCTGCGCTGTCCCCTGCAGCAATCTGCCCCTCTAGATCTCTTTAGAAGGAGCACCCAGGCAAGACATGTATAACATCAACCTTGGTGGCACCTCATAGAGGGTCCCCGGACAATTTCAGCGGCCTGGACTGGGCTGGCCACTCGGAAGGCAAAAGCAGACCTTAAACATCTTACAAAATTCCAAAGTTTAAAAAAAAAAAAAAAGGTACCTTTTTACCATCAATCCACAAACAATTAGATACTGTAAATACTAGGACTTTCCAGCTGGCTAACTCCTAAACAAAAGCTTCCCCCACCCCCCTGATAGCTAAGGCACCTAAGAGGTTGGGACGTCATCGCTGTTTAAGTCTTAATGTAACATTGTCCACTCTTCATCCCACTCCTCAGTGCTACCCTTAAACCCTAGGCAGGCAGGGTGCCACCCCAGGCCCCGTGCCTCAGCGAGCACTCCGCCTCGCTTGCCCCCTTTCCGGGACTGGCCAGTGCTACCATATGAGTCACGTGGGTGGGACATAGGTGCTGGCTGCTGGAAACGCCCACCTTGAAACGGTCCCCTCTGGTGGCTGGGACCAGCTGGCTCCCACTTCTTCCCTTCAGGGCACAAGGTCAACCAGCTGCCCCAAAGAGCGGTGGCACTGACGCCCAAAGGGTCCTGGCCGGCTTCCCGAAGAGCTTCCTCGTGGCCAGCCCTTAAGTACTTTTTTACTTATTTTTGCATGGGGTCGCCTGAGATGGGGCCATCAGAACAGTGCTGAGATGCCCATCTGGAGATGCCTCAACTCGCTTGTGTAATTGGGAGCCCCTCACAAAACAGTCGCCTAGATCCACACAGCCTGGGGGGCAGCGCAGCCCCCTTACGATTTTTGCTGCAGCGGTGTACAACGGATTTTCTTAACTCATTTTCTGAAAACCTTACGCCACTTTTCCTGAACAGAAACCCAGGACCATCTTACACAGGCAACAAGGATTAAACCATGCAGTTGTTTAAAAAATAAGTCCGCGTTCAACATTGATAGGTGAACCACGCTCGATAAACACAATTCCAGCCTGTGCCTCACTTTCCCCAGATGTCAAGTGAGGATAAGTCCCTACCTCATAGGTACAGAGTGCTTACTAACAAATGTTAGCTATTGATACACTATCTCATTTAGCGAACAGATTGTAGATTGACCCAAGTCTGGACCTCATTTCCCATTGCGGAATCCCCCTTTCTGGAAGGAGGATTCACAGCTCTGACCATAGGTATTGAAGTTTTCTAAAGAGATCAGCCCAGACAAAAATGCGAGCCTATCCAATTTTCAGATCCTGAACGGACTGGGAAACCTCTCCCCCTGGGGCGACGTGGCAAATCTGTGAACATCCTTTGCTTGCTATGAGGAACAGCCGCGTGGTGCAGCTTTGTACCAAAGAGTTGAGGTACAACTGGACACCGGGTTAGTAACAAGTGGGGATTAAAGAAGTACCGAGACCTACAGGAGAAGCCAAAATGCTGACTCCGATACAGCCCTTCAGGCTCACAAATTGGAAGGAACTTTTTTGGGACGGGGCAGGACCCGTCTGAGGGTACAGTGATGGTAAGAAGACACCACAGGGACCAGATGAACTGAGGGCGGGGTGGTTTCTTTGTCTGCGGAGCCCGGGTAGCTGGGATGAGCTAGAAGAGACGAGTTTGCTGTAGACTCCGTGTCGTTTTATGGTACAAAGACGAATGGGGTGGACCAAACTTGCCGTAGAAGGGCTTCTTCCCACTCTGAACTGTCTCCCTTCTCCCTCCTGGTACAATGCGGAAGTCACGCTCGGTGAACGGCTTGGTGTGGAGTTACCACCGGAAGATGAAAAGCGCTCCCTGCGCCACAATTTCCAGAGATTCTGGGTTCACTAGAAATTTCTAACTCTGACTCCCGGCACGGAACTCCACACGCAGAGTACAATGGCAATGTGATCCTAACCTTTTTTATTTTTTATTTTTTTAACTGGAGAGGGAGGAGATGACAGCTTTCTATGAGATTCGGATGCAACGTCCCAAGACACAGCCCTAGACCTCACTGCTGCTGGTCCTCAAGTGTCAGGGGACAGCCATGCAGACTGGATCCACAGCCCTCAGGCACCCCAGGGAGCCAAGGACAGCGCTTCAGTAAGAGCACACACGGGACAGTCTTACAGGCACGTTCCCACGTACACTGTCCGGACTCAGGGGCGCCTGCCTGCATGACTTCTGTGATGGCCCCAAGCCCAGTCTAGCTCCATGTGCCCCCAACCTTCCCAATTCCCAGTCTCCCCCGCCAAACCCTCTGCCACCCCTCCTAGCACACCTGTCTTCCCATCTCTTTGTGGCAACACCACCTAAGCAGTTGCTTAGTCAGTGTCCTGGGAGTGACCCTGGAGGCTTGCTGTCCCCAGGCCCCACCCATCAGCAAGGCTGGGTGGGTCCACCTCAGATGCCACACCTCCTGGATGGCAGAGCGGTTCCCTTCTGTCCTCACAGCAGCCAGGCCGATCTTAAAGAAGACTCAGATCGCACCACACCAGTGCCTAAAGGCTTCCAGTAGCTTCCCTTTGCATTCCTATTTCCCCCCACTTTATTGAGGTATAATGGACAAATTAAAATTGTGTATATTTAAGGTATACAACATGGTATCTTCATGTATGTAAAAACTAAAATAGTTACCAAACCCAAACACATATCACCTCACACAGTTACTTGTTTTGCATTGGTGGGGATCTGCTCTCTTAGCAAGTTTTGAATATACATTATCGTCTCTAGTCACTATGATGGACCTTAGGTGTCCAGAGCATGTTGTTCTCAAAGCATCAACCCAAAAAAAGCTGCTGCACAGCGAAGGAAACCATCAACAAGATGAAAAGGCAGCCTATGAAAGAGGAGAAAATATTTGCAAATCTGACAAGGGGTTAATGTCCAAAATATATAAAGAACTCATAACTCAATAGCAAAAAACAAAACAAAAAAAAACCGCAAACATACAAAACCCCCAAACAATCTGATTTTTAAAAAAATGGACAGAGGAACAGAATCGATACTTTTCCAAAGGCATAGAGATGTCCAACGGGTCTACGAAAAGGCGCTCAGCGTCACTTGTCTTCAGGGACGTGCAAATCAAAACCGCAGTGAGATGTCGCCTCACACCTACAGGCTGTATGTTATGAAAAGGACAAGAGCTAAGTGTTGTGAGGATGTGGAGAAAAGAGACCATTTCTACGTTGCTGGGGGGGGGGATGCACATTTGCGCAGCCCCTGTGGACGCCCGTGTGGAGGGTCCTCAAAAAATTAAAAAGAGAACTACCATACAATCCAGCCATTCCACTTCTGGGTGTATATCCAAAGGTAATAAAAACAGGATCTTGTAGGGACATGTGTACTTCCATGTTCAATGTGGCATTATTCACAGTAGCCAAGACATGAAAGCCACCTAAGTGTCCATGGACAAATGGATGAAGAAAATACGGTGTACGTTGTATGCACAATTAGTTATTCAGCCTTGAGCAAGAATTGTGGGTAATCGGCCGTTTGTGACAACATGGGTAGACCTTGAAGGCATGACGCTAAGTGAAACAAGCCAGATAGAGGAAGAAATACTGCAGGGTAGCACTTACATGTGGACTTTAAGAAAAAACAGACACGCAGAAACAGAAAAGTGGTTACTGGGGTTTGGGGAGGTTGGTAAAAGGGTGCAGATGTTTCACTGTAAGAAAAGTAAGCTCTGAGCATTACTGTATAACATGGCGACTGTAGCAGATAACACTGTTGTATGCACTTGAACAACGAGGGGGTTCGGCACGCTGACCCCCATGCAATCCAAAATCTTAGTATTAATTTTTGACTCGCCCCAAATTTTACTAATACTCTACTCTTGACTAGAAGCCTTACTGATAACATAAACAGTCCATTAACACGTATTTTGTATGTTAAATGTGTCATATACCATATTCTTACAATTAAGTAAGCTAGAGAAAAGAACTCGTTAAGAAAATCATAAGGAAGAGAAGATACATTTATAGGACGCGTATTTTTTTGAAAAAAAAAAGAAAATCCCCATATAAGTGGACCCATGCAGCTCAAACCCGTGTTGTTCAACGGTCAGCTGTAATCAAAATCTGCCCGGAGTACAACTTAGGTGATCTCACACGCAAGAAAAGATGAACATGTGAAGTTATGGATATGGTCATTAACTAGCCGGGGAAACCTTTCACAACTTACACCTGTATCAACTCAGCACAGTGTACACTTTAAATATCTTACTTTTGGGGGGTCAATTATACCTCAATAAGACTGGGGGAAAAAACCAACATTCTGTGAGGGAACAACAGTAGAAAACTGTTCTGCCATCTCGCAAACATCGCTTTTTAGAAGTTTTTTGTTTTAAATTTCAAGCCTGGAGCAGGCAGCTCAGCCTCTGAGTCTGATACAGCGCTGGTCACAACAGCTTCCGTTTGCATTTAGAAAGATCCAGGTTTCAGGTAAGACTTCCGGCGATCCCCCTGCCCGCCGCTGTCCGGACCCACCTCTAGCCGCTCGCCCCGGCCTCTCTTCTGTTCCTTGCCCAGACCAAACCCTTCCCACAAGCCTCTGCTTTCCTAATACCTGAAATGCTCTGACCCCAGAGCTTCACAGGCCTGGCTCCCTCGCTCTGCAGGTCTCCAAGCAAACACTCAGCCTCAGACGGCTCCCCTGAGCACCTGCTAGAACGTGGGATCCGGCCTGACCCCGAACACTTGTCACAACACAGGACATTCTGCTTGGATAACTCGGGGCCTGTTTACGGTCTGACTCCCCCACCTGTAAACTTGTGAGGGCAAGGACAGCGTTGGCCTTGGTTCAATGCCACGTGCCCAGACCCTACATGCACAGTAGGCTCTCTGGGACTCTGTCGAGTGACCAACAGTGCACGGGCGACGTGGAGAGCGGCGGATTCATCCGGAATGCACAGAAAATGAATCGTGTCCTACTCTTTAACGCATTTTTTAAAAATCCTTACCCAAAGATATGTTCGTTGATTGGAGAGAGGGACGGAGAGAGGGAGGGAAAGAGAGAGACATTGGTACGAGAGAGAAACATTGATCGGTTGCCTCCCATAAGCGCCCCACTGGGGGTCGAACCTGCAGCCTAGGTATGTGCCCTGCCTGGGAACCAAACCCACAACCTTTTGTTGTACACGAACCAACTGGGCTAACTGGCCAGGAACGACACGTTTTTGAGCCAAAAATCTGACCCGAGAGAGCCCCGCCTGCCCTGCACAGCTCAGCATATTCCAGCCCGTCCTCTGGAAGCAGCCAGCCCCCCTCGCTGCAGACCGCAGTAAAGGCTAGAGCGCCCAGAGCCCCGAGCCTGCCGGGCAGGCAGTCACCTGCGGCCCTCCCGCCTGGAAAAGCTCGCTGCCCTGGCTCCACAGCCCCCGGGGGGAAGCGAGCCGAGGGTGGCGGGCAGCTAGCCACCGCTCCCAAACCGAGGGGGAAGCGACTGAGACTCGGGGAGGCGGTTTGGTGAGGCCGGTGATGACGGGAAAGTGGACCTCTGTCTGCCACGCTGTCGTGTTAACACGCCTGGCCCGCTCCCCCGCTCTGTCTGTCCCCCCAGATGCACCTGCCACCATGTGCTGCTCCCCGCGGGGCAGAGGAACCGGGCCACGGGGGGCCGCTGCTGTCTCCCACACAGGCCTTGCAGAGCCGTTCCGAAATCTACACCCTGGACACCTCCCTTCGGTGTCCCTTCAGGGACCAACGCTGCCTGGAGTAGGTCCAGGCCCCCTCAGGGTCGTGAAGTGGGGGACCCAGACTCCACTCCTTCCCACCTCCGATGCCCACCGCCTCACCCGCGGGGCTGACCCCTCGGTCCCTTTGTCCCTGTTCAGAGCAAACTCTCAGAGCCCCAGTCTCCCACTTGCCAATGGCCACGGGCGCTTTAAGCCCCACTCTCTGCCCTTGCCGACCACAGATAAATGATCGCAAGCAGGAATTCATTATCTTACGGTTCTGCAGGTCAGGAATCCAAAACAGCCTCCCTGGGCGAAGGTCAGGGTGTCCTCAGGGCTGTGTTTTCCTTCTGGAGGCTCCGGGGAAAGTCCATTTCCTGGCCTGGGGTGGGGCGCGGGGTCCTTCTTCCATCTTCAAAGCCAGAAATGACCTCCCCCCCCCCCCCCTCCTGGCGTCCCATCCCTTCTGACGCTGGCTCAGGCCTCCCCTATAACATTGGGCCCACCTGGATGACACGGGATACTGTTCCCATGTGAAGCTTGGGAATCACACCTGCACAGTCCCCGCGCGTAAGGCAACATGTCCCCAGGTGCCAGGGATTAAAACGTGGACATGGTAGGGGCTGTCCTGCCCCTGTGCCCTCAGGAGCACAGGAGCCGGTGGCTGGTCTCCCACAGCCCTTATCTAGGGGTGGGGGTGACTGGCTAGCTAGGTGTCTTCCTTGCTCCTTGTTGCTACTTCTAGACTATTCTCTACCTGGGGTGCCATTGTTCTCATTTCTTGGTGATTTCAATTTCCGGGCAAGGGCACTTTTTTTTTTTTTTTTTGCTTCACTCCTGTCTTAAGTGTTGGTAATTTCATCTGCCTGCCACATCCCGGCTTCTCAGTTTCTTAAATTCTTCTTGTTCTGAGATGTATATTATCCTCCTCCTTCAGCCGTCAAACCCTAGAGCCCTGGTTCTCAAATCTCCGCACGTATCAGAAAACCTGAGGGGCGCGTGAAAACCCCGATTGCTGGCCCCACCCCCAGGGACTCTGATCCAGGCCCCCCGGACTGAGGGGCCAGAGAATCTGCATTTCTGCCAAGGGCCCGGGTGGTGCCCAGGCTCCTGGTCTGGAGCTGCACCAGAACCATTGCCCTAGACCTTGCAATGACTGGTACCTGCAGCCCCTCGCCTCCCTGATGCCGCCTTCCCTCTCCCAGCACCTGGCTCCAATCACGCTACCTCCCACCTGTGACCACACACCTTTGTCCCTGTAACATTTTCCCAGGACGTGCTCCCTCCTCCCCGTTCCCAGCTTCAGTCCCACAGCCAGGCATCAGCGTCTCGCCTGGGCTGGTTCCATCCAACGCTGCTTCCTCCGCACCCGCGCCCGCATCCACGCGAACCCCCTGGACACCCATGACCGCCCAGGATGCGTGGGCTCCCATCGCTGCCTCGATACCAGAGTCCACGTCTCCTCATCGGTCTGCTCTCAACTCTCCTGATGACTCAGGCCTTCTCCTTAAACGCTCAGCCCCTCCTCCCACCACCCTCGCGCTCTCTCCACGACGACGACCTCGCTTCCGATTCCAGAAGGAAGGAACTACCAGCATCAGGGCCCTTGCGCTCAGCTGTGCCTCCCCCTGCTATTCTCAGTAACTCCCCTGCTCTCTCTTAGGCCTCCCCCACCTCAAGACGTCACCCCAGCATTCTCCCTCTTTCTTCCGCCCCATCGCTGTTTCTGATCACCATACAAACACGTAATTCTCTCTCCTACCTTAAAAATAACTGTTGAGCCCACCATCCCCTTCAGCTGTTGCCTTATTTCTCTGTTCCCCTTGAGAGCAAAACTCCCTGAAATGCTGTGTGTCCACTTTGTCCCACACCTGTCCCCTCCCATTCTCTCCCAAATGACTCCCACCTGCTTCTGTGCCCCTGACGCCACCTTGCCAGAGCCACCTGTGACCCCCAGGTCATTGTTAAGTCCAGCGATCAGTCGCTGGCCGTCGCCCCGTGGATTGAGCTGCCATTGCATCAGGCTACACTCCTTCTTTCTCGATGTGTGTCCTTCACGTGGTTTCCACTGGCCCCCAGTCCCCTGGTTCTTCGTCTTTCCCACTGGGCTCTCCACACTCTCAGCTGCTCCTAACACCACAGACCTCTCCTCTTTTCTATTGGCACTGCATTTCCTCGGTGATTTCATCCCCTCCCCTGGTTTGAAATGTGCATAGGGGTCCCAAATATATACCACCTGCCTGGATATGCACCGCCCCCCACCCCCGAAGTCCAGACTCAGTCTTCCACCTGCCTGCTGGACAATCTCCACGGGGAACTCAGGGCGGCTTCTGGCCCCCGACGGTGGGGCGCTGAGGCCCTCAGTGAACGGCCCAGGAGGAACTGAATCCTGCTGGTGGCCGCCGATTGTGCCTGGGAGTGGATCCTGCCCCATGTGAGTCTTCGGAGGACGTGGGCCCCGATGGGACCTGGGGCACAGCCCTGGGAGAAGCCCTGACTGAGGACCCAGGGCAGCCGCTCCTGGATTCCCAACTCACAGGAACTGGCAGGTCATACGTGTGCTGTTTTAAGCTGCTAAGTTTGACGGTAATTTGTTCTACAGCAATGACTATAACACACACAGAGAGGTCAAGCAACCAGCCCGAGGTCACACAGCATGTTGGCAGGAAGGGAGTCGGGATCCAAGCCCTGCCTGTCCCCTACAGCTTCCACTATTTAATCTCAAAACACACTGCCCCTCAGAACATCCTGCATGTCAGATTAAAGTGGGCATTTCCACCGGCACGTCCGTGAAGCAGGTGGGTGCTCTGTGAACCCTGCTCCCAGCAGGCAGCCAGGCCTGCCTCCTCCACCCATTCACTCGGCTGCCTGACATTGGTTCTAAAGCTCAAATCAGAACCTGTTGATCTGAGGCATAAAGCCCTGTGACGACCCCTTCATGGGGTTCTTGGGGCCACAAGGACTAGGCCCAGCCTGCCCCTGCACTGCCCAGAGCTGGTGCCCACGGGTTTGCTGCACAGGTCCGGCCCTCGGATTTACCACCCGGGACCAGCCTACAGGCCTCCCTGACCTGGGCCCTTCCCGCCCCTGCCTGGGATTCTGCAGGAGCCTCTCCACTTGCTTTATCTTCACCCTCCTGGCGCCCAACCATCAGCATTCAAACATGCTAGGTGTCCCCCATCGAAAGAAACCAGAAATAAAAATAGAAAAAGCCATCAACCCCACTGCCGCCTCCAGCTGCTGGCTGGGTCTCCACCCCTCCCAGCAGAGGCTCCAGAAAGAACTATTGATGGGTCTTGTCCCCATGTCTCTCCTCCAGCTCCCTCCTCAGCCCCTGCCCTGCGGCTTCTGCCCCATGACAACGCTGATACCCAGGCCACCAGGGCCCCTCAAGCTGAATCAATGGCATCATCTACATCCTTCTCTTCCTGGACTTCTCTGCAGCGTTTGGCCCTGTTGCACTCTTTCTAGTGAACCTGTCCCCTCGCTCTTGGGGTTTAGGGAACCCCATTTTCCTGCTTCTGCCCACTGGCGCCTCTTCCTCTCCAGCTACAATGGAGGCACCCCAGGCTTCAGCCCGAGGTCCTCGTCTTTCCGTCCGCGGGGTCCCCTTAGCTCTGCCTCCCACCCTGAGCCGAGTCATGCCCATGTTCCTTAGCGCCGGCTCAGATCTCCCCTGACACCCGGAGACCCCTGCGGACTGATCTCAGGCCTCCACGTGGCACACCCAGAATGGAACTCATCAGCTACCCCCGTGCCTGCCAAATGTTTTCCTCCTGTGAGCCCCCTCAGAAAAGGACATCACCATCTACCCCACTGTCAAACCTGGAACCCCCGGATTCAGCCTCGATGCACCCCAACCCGACATGGCTAGCTGGTCACCCCTCTGTCCCCCCCCCCACTTCCATAACTTGTGCCTATGACTTCTCCCTTGACTGTCTTTCTTCCCCCTGAGACGGCCCGCCCCCTGGGGGCAGGGCCTGGTCTTCCAGTCCACAGCTGCGTCCACAGTTCGCTCAGCTTTGAACTCAGCTCAGTAATGACCATTTACAGCACTGGTTGTATTCCCACAGACAGCCCTCAGAGGGAGAGGGAGGGGCTGTCCTCACCTCGGCTTCACAGGAAGCTTGAGGCTCAGAGGTGTGAAGTCACCTGCCAGAGGCCACTCAGCGGGTAAACTACCAAGCCAGGACTCATGCCCATGGCTACCCATATGCCTCAGAAACCCTCCCTCTTGGCCACCATGGGCACTCTGTCACCCACAAAGGGCCACCTCTCTTCCTGGAGGCTCACAGGCCCCGGCTCTTCCAACATAGAAATCGCTGAGATGGTCCTGGGCTCCGTGGGGCTACTCACGAGGGAGAGCGACCCTGCTCCTGAGCCGCTGGGTCCTCCTCCCTGACCCGAACCTCCCGTGGGGCACTGGGCGGGGCCCAGCGGGACAGGGGCTGGTGCAGAGAGCCCTCGCAGGCCTCACTGCTTGAGTGTATAAATGTGTCCGGGGGGCGGGGGAGGCAACGCTCTTGATGGCGTTTAAAAGCCATAGACAACCTTGAAGTCTGGCAGGGACGGAAACTAGCCTCTGCTGAGCGCCTGGGCCGGGTGCCCTCACACAGGTTTGCTCGCATAATCCATCCGGAGCTGCCTTTGATACTTCCCGTACAATTATCCGAACCGTGCAGCTGGGGAAGCTGAGGCCCAGGTAACGAATGTGAGCTCCCATTCATTCATTCCTGCGCCCCACAGCCATTTGTGGGTGCCGACACGGGCCTGGAACAGGGTGCTGTGGATACACTGGCAGAGCTGATGCTGCAGCAGAGAGGACAGGCTACAAACAGTAAGCACAGCAGGAGATAAGCAACAAGCGCTGTGGAAGACAGGAAGTTGTGGGTCAGAGTGACGGAGTCCAACAGGCAGGGTGGGCGGGGGCAGGGACGGGCGGCGGACGTGGTATGGCAAGTTCTGCGGTACACCCCGCACCGTGCTAAGCCTGCTCCAGGATCCTGTGCCCAGGGCCGTGTCCGGGAACCACAGCCACCTTGCAAACAAGGGGATCTCTCTCATTTTTCCAGGAGAGGTGATAAGCTCAGGGAGGACCCTTGCTGAGGACCACACGGCATGAACTGGCCAAGTTAGGATCGAACCCAGGTCTGAGTGTGCCCAAGGTAGATGCGCTCTCAACCCCTACCTTTGCCCCCAGAGGGGAACCATGTGGCCACAGGGGGCGCCGCCTGTGCATCTCAGATCTCCGGGGTCGCAGTGCTGCACTAGGTGAGCCCAGGTCTAGGCCTTGAGTGCCAAGCCAGAGAGAGGAGGAGGAAGGTGGGTCACAAAGAACGGGTCAAGGAGATTCGTCTTTAGGGTCTAAATACCTGACTCTGGCCAAGAACACGAGTGTGGTAATGTGTGTCTTCTCCACGGCACTACTAGGAGCCCTGGAAATCCGACTGCCTTCCCCAGCCAGGCTGATGGGTGGTGGCTGGAACCCCAATGTGCCCCCTAAGTGGGTACAGCTGTCGGGCTTCCGTTTTGAGAAACATTCCTGTGTTTCCGTGACACTGAATACTTTCCTTCCTAATGAGCATTCCCCCCGCTCACCACCCCCTCCCGCCCCCTACCCCCAAACAGCCGAATGTGAAAGATACAACCCCTGGTCGCAGCCAAGGCAAACTTCGCCTTCTTGCGAAGTGCAGAGGCACGTTTTTAAGGTGAGGGGCGGTTTCCAGCCTCTGGAAGACCCAGCTAGGGACTCTCGGTGGAGCCCTACTGCCCCCTAGAGGCCCCGCTGGGGATGCTGTCCCCGGACCCAAGCAGGAGCAGCTCCCTGCGCCTCCCTACCCCTCCCTCCCCTGGTCAGCGCCCCGGGCCAGCCTTCGGCCTGACCGCAGGCGGTCTGCTGAGTCAACAAGACGTAGGAGACCCGGAGCCCCGCGGGCCGAGCCAGATCGGCAGAGAACTCAACTTGCTGTGCCCCGAATAGCAGCCGACCGACACCCACGGCACCCGGGACCGGGCCTTAAACCCCTGAAGAGAAAAGGATGTTCCAGCCTTGGAACCTAATTCAAACAAACGCAGCATGAAGCTGTAAAATCAGAGCAAGGGAGTGTCGGATGGCTCCGTTTGCATAATGACTATTTGGGTGTGTTTTTTAAAAAATTAATATTCTTCAAATTATTAACAACAAAAAACATTTGCTGGAGCAGCACTCTGTTTTTAGGAAGATTTGCTGTTGCTTGTTGAGCCAGTCCTAGGAACTCGGCGGTTCTGAGGGCACCCCGCAGGCTCACTCACCGAGTCTTCTGGCGGCTCTAGGACAGTGGTATCGTTCCCATCACCTTTTCACATACGGGGAAACTGAGGCACAGAGCAATTAAGCCACTTGCCCAACGTCACACAGCTGAGAGTGAGGAGGGGGAGGTTGCAGCCTGGTCATTCTGGGCATCCAGGCCTCAGAGGGAGCGCTGCATCTTCCGAGAAGCCACCCCTGTCCCCTGGTTAGAGCTGGCCCACCCACCCTGCCCCCGCCCGACAGGGCTCAGCCCTCCCTTGTTTCCTTGTAGCTCTACCTGCAATGTGCAGCTGCCGTTCTGTCTAGGTGGAGCCTGCCTCCGCTGCAGCGAAGCCAGGTCCGTGGGGGCAGGATGGGGTCTGTGGGGGTGTGGCAGTGTCTCCAGGGCCCAGAACTTTGCCTGGATCATGGCAGGTGTCCCCTCGATATTTGTGGAATGAGGGAAGGAGGGAAGGACGGAAGCTGTAGTGTTTTTATTCTCAGGAAGCTCCCACTTAGAGGAGGAAATAGGCCTTCTTGACTGTGGTAGGGTGACTAGTGCCCCCTCCTCAAAATATGTCCACTAGGAAACTGTGAATGTTACCTTTTTTTGGAAAGACTGTCTTTGGGGATGCAATTAAGTTAATGATTTCAAGATGAGATCATTCTGGATTATCTGGGTGGGCCCTAAATCCAAGGACAAGTGTCGGTATTAGAAGAGGAATAGACGCAGGCACAGAGGAGAAGCCACGTGAAGACGGAGGGGAGAGAGTGGAGTGATGCAGCCACAAGCCAGGGAAGACGTGGGGCCGCCAGACGCTGGACAAAGCAAGGCAGGGTCCCTCCCCAGAGCCTTTGGAGGGACCATGGACCTGCCAAAGCCTTGATTTCAAACTTCCGCCCTCCAGAACTGTGAAAGGGTGACCTCTGTGGTTGTAGGTCACTCAGTTTGTGGCGATTTATGGTAGCCCTGGGAATCATATATTGACAACCGCAGAGGGTTCAATGCTCCAACATCCCACAAAAGGGCTCACAAAAGGCCAGTAGGCGGCGCCGTCGGGCGAGCTGCTGTTGGGGGAGGGGCACCTGGCTTCTCTCCCATTATCTTGGCTGCTACTGCGGCTGGGGCCTTAACAGCCTATCCTAACCTACCTTTCGGATTTCCTGGAATTTTCTTTCCCTCCCTGCCCACTGGAGCAAGGTTGTGGCACACAGGTGTGGGACCCACCTACACCCACAGGGGCTAATGCTCTGGGTGGAAGCGATTGCTCCCGCTCGGGTTCTGCGAGCCTTGTCTCTCCCAGCAGCCTGTGGGCTCCTGGGGAAACCGGCACTTCACGCGGCCCCGTCTCCGCACACGGTCTGGGGAGGCAAATCGCAAAAACGGGGAGCTATGTCCTTGGTCAGTCACAGCTTTCTGCTGCCCCCCCGCCTACTTCTTCTGCCCCCTGCCCACCTCCTGCTCCCCTTCCTGCCAACACTGACCTCTGACCCCACGGACGCCCTGCTCACCACCTCTGACCTCCGGGTCCCGCACCCTCGCCAGTTCACACCTTCCCTCCTGGCTGACCAGCCTTTGCTCCGAGGCTTCATGCTCCTAAAGAGATCTCTCTGACTCTACCCACTAGGAAGTGGTGACCCGGTGGGTCACGGGCATTGCCCCTCCGCCCTGACCATCCTCTCTCCTGAGCAGGGCCTGACAATGCCACTCAGACCTCAGACCCTAGCGGGACCTGCCTGAACAGGAGGCTGTGAGCGTGACATGGGCTCAGACGACGCGACTCCCTTAGGAACCGCACGGGCCACAGTAAGGGCTCGCTAACGTTAGCTAGTGTCACGGAGGATGGCGACGATGACATCATCACGCTGCCAGCTGGCCCCCCGCCCCGCCCCCCCCCCCCCAGGTCAGCGCGTGCATCCTGCGCCCGCGCACAGTCGCCGGCCAGCACTGCCCCGAGAGCACTGCGGGGAGGCCGGGCGGCGGGGGCCAGGAGCGCGCACGCCCAGCCCTGGCCTCCCTCCACGGAGTCCTTTTTCATGCGGAGTCAGTTTCTGTGGTGCTGGAAGATGTTTTCAAAATGATGCGAGCATATTTCTGAGGTCAACTTCTAATCAAAAACGACTCCCAGACGGTGCCCCGGTTTAAATAGAAAGAAAAGAAGAAATTGAGTGAGTCATCATCCAAACCATTTGAATGAAACAAAGACACAACAAACCCTCCGCTTTCCTCTTGCGCCAGAACAGATGACCTCAGTCCTGCAGAGGCGCAGCTGGAGGGAATTAAGGGGATCTCCGGTTCCCCGAGATAGCGAAGACGGCAGAGCCGACCCGCCATGGCTCCCGGTGGGAACCGCAGCGAGGTGGCGGGGGAAGCGGAGCGGGGAGCCCTCAGCGGGCCTGGGGCAGGGGCGACAGCTCCGGAGGAGCCCCTGGGGACCGTTGGCCCTAATGGGTGGGCCAACGGAGAGCGAGCCCAGGGGTAGTCAAGAAGGGAGCACGAAGACACCCCGAATTTAGAGCCCACCCCCACAGTATCTCCCAGAGAACTAGAGGATGCTACCAGATCTAGACAGGGCTTGACAAACGTCCCAAAGAGCCCCCGCGATGATTCCATCAGTAATCCCTCCCTGCGATTCTCCCAAGGCCCCATCATCCACCACCTTTGACCTCTGGGGAGAGGGCAAACAGACATTTCCCAGCAATCTTGAGGAGCCCTTTGGAACGTGCCAAGGTTCTGAACGTGGAAGACTTTGCCAATCAGACTTTTCCCAGGAGTGGGAGGGCGGCAGGACCGGCCAGACTGAGGGGCAGGCTGAGTAGGCCGCCAGAGGTGGGCTCCAGACTCCATGGTGACGGTTATTCCAAAGTGCGTAACTTCCGCTCAGGATTGTCAAGATGACTCACCACATTCAGAGAACTATTTTTCTTTTTGGAAACTTGAACTCGTTTCAATAATATATGCACAGGGTAAAACTTCTTTTTTTCAGTAATGAAAGTGTAACATTGAGCGTCGTCCACGAGGGCACACGCACGCCCACTCCCCAGTGGTGTCAGTTCTGGGTTCAGCTTTCCTGATCGTGGCATTTACCTTTAATAATGTGCCCACTTCTGTGACTTGATTTACCAGCGTTTGAAGGCATTGCGTGACTCCTAACATTGGAAGGTAGGAGATCAGCGTGGTGACTCTGACTTCTCTCTCTCCTCACCCTGCTCTCCTATAAATGTTAGTTATGTTATTTTTACTTTGTGGACCCTGAGGTTAGTATGGCTGAGTTCAAATCCCACCTCGGCCACTTCTTACTGTGTCACTTTGGGTAAATTACCCAACCTCTCTGTGTTCCAGTTTCCTCAGTGGGATGCATGGCAATAATAGTTTCCGCTTCCTAAGGTTGTCATGAGATTAACTGTGTTCATTCATGCTAAGTTACGTAAGAAGTCTCAACCAATGTTAGCTCTTCTTTCTCATTATTCTGTTCTAGGATTTAAACTAAATCTTCCTTGAAACTGTCAACAGGTTGTCTAAAAAAAATGAAAACGAATCGACAGGACTTACAACATGACCAAGTAGAGCATGCCCAGTGAGGAACTAAGTGTGAACGGGCCCACAGAGGAGGAAATGTGCACTTGTGTTAGTGGGTCCTTCCTGCTTGAAGGAGAGTCTTCCAAGTGTCAGGACTAATACATACCCTTACATTCTTTTTAGTATTCTTTGCCTCTTCTGCATAATTGTCAACTGCTATTTGGAAAAAAAAAAATGTGTTTGCCATTCTCTTTTCTCAGATTCTCTTCCAGGGGATTAACATCAACCCTTAGTTATTTTGTTTTTCCTATAGAGTACATGGATTGGGAACTTTTGAAGTCCTGAATGTCTAAGGACATCTTTATTTTATTTAGCTATGTAAGGAACTCCTAGACTGAAAATCTCTTACCCTCAGAATAGAGACATATCTCCATCATCTTCTGGCATTGGAGTAGATGACAAATCTGGTGTTAATCCGATTGCTCAGTCTTTTGTAGTTTACCCCTTTCAAAATGATTATTTCCAAAAGCCCGCTGGGCAGCCTCTTTATTTGCAGTCTTAAAATTTCCCCTAATGTCTGCAGGTATTCCTTATAGCGGAGCTATGTAATATGAAGTCTTGTCTTTCCTGGTGTCTGGCAAAATGTTCTCATTTCTTTTATTATTTCCTCCGCTCTATTCCCTCTCTTCTCTTCTTTTCAAATTTCCATTTTACGGAGGTGGAAACTCCTAAGTTTATCCTCTCTGTCTCAACTTTTTTATTTTCCTGCTTTGTTTCTTTACATTCTGGGAGATTTCTACAAGTCTGTCATCTAGATTACTAACTTTATCTTCGGCTG
Organism: Pteronotus mesoamericanus; assembly: GCF_021234165.1. Taxonomy (NCBI): domain Eukaryota; kingdom Metazoa; phylum Chordata; class Mammalia; order Chiroptera; family Mormoopidae; genus Pteronotus; species Pteronotus mesoamericanus. Next base: position 6,387,817 of record NW_026555105.1, read on the forward strand.
CATCTACTTTATTTCTCAGCCCACGTGTTGACATTTTCAAATGCAGCCATATTTCTCATTTTCAAGAATGACTCCTTCCTCTCCAGCTACCCCATTTTCACAATGACATGCGTGTCGATACAACAGTATCTCACATCCTCCTGAGGATACACAAACTACGATGAAAGTGAGTTTTCTTCTCTTCCCTGAATTATCTCTGCTTCTTCCAAAGTAAAGTATTCCATTCATCCGCTTGGATCCTTCCCTTGTGGGATGTGTGTTCTCCCCCAAAGTCTTAAGATTCCTCCTCAAATGTTGTTTCTCATCTACAAATAATCAAGTTGGTTAATTTCTGCAAGAGGCATGGGTTTCCTCTGCCACTTTCTATGTCTCCTCCGATTGGCTGCTCCTTTGAATGGCTGCACAAGCCACGGGCTGTGTGTACCAGAGAAGGGCACACCTACCAACAAGCCTCCCTATTGGGTACAGGAGCAGAAAGCCAACAGGCAGGCCAGTGAGATGCCAAATTGCCAAAGCAGAGAGGACTAAACGAAACAGAGGCTTGTTTTTCTTGGGTAGAAGGAAGCCTGAGGTTTGGCACGCCACTTCAGCCCAGTCTTGAAAGAGAGAGATTTATCTCATCTTAGCCACTGTCATTTGGGCCTTTGTTGAATATGTCTTAAACAACAGCAGTCCAAACAACCACCCTAAGATGTCTTCTTAGGCCCATTAAAAAAAAAAATCTCCTTCACTGCTTATGACAGACAGGACAATGGACCCCTAAGGATGCCCACATTCTAATCCCTGGAACCTGGAAGTCTGTTTCCTTACCTGGCAAAGGAGGCTTGCAGATGGGATTAAGTTAAGGATTTTGAGATGGGAAAATGATCCTGGATTATTTGGGTGGGCCTGATATACAAACGAGGGTCCTTATAAGAGAGGCCGGAGGGTCAGGGTCAGAGAAGGAGATGTGGTAACAGGAGCAGAGTTCAGAGAGAGACCTGAAGAGGCTGCTGGGTTTAAAGGTGAAGGAAGGAGCCTCAAGCCAAGGAATGCTGGGGCCTCCAGAGGCAGGACAGAGCAAGGAAATGGATTCTCCCCAAGAGCCTCTCGAAGGCACCCGGCCCTCTGATACCTTGACTTTGGGATTTCTGAACGCTAGGACTCAAGATACTACCTTTGTGTTGTTTTAAGTCATTAAGCTTGTGTTAATTTGTTACGGCGGCCATAGGAAACATACACTAGCTAAGGATGTTGACAGTAAGAAACTATGGGTTTGCAGTATTTAATTTGCAGTGTTTCATCTAACATTCATAATGCAAATGAAATATTTGCATCATGCACTTAATCCTCAGCAAGGAAACTATTCTTATCACTTCCCTTTTACAGATGAGGAAGATGAGGCTCAGGGAGGTTTTGTGAACTGTCCAAGGTCACACACCTAGTAAGTGGCAGCAAAGTCAGGATATGTTCCTACATATTGCTTTTCTGCCTCCGTCTTCAAAAACGTACAAGGCTCAGAAGGGAGCGGGGTTGGGCAAAACCCATGCCCTGGGAAGTAATGCCTTGTTTTTTCCAGCTTGTCAGGATTTACTTCTAATCCCTTCAACCTCCCTCTTCTAGTTAAACAATAATCTTTGCTCTGCCACAGTTTGGTGGCTCTGAGGCCCCTCATTTGCGGCTGCCCATGAGCACACCGCAGGCCTCCTCACTTTGTTTGGGAGAAAGGCCCCCTGGTGACAACAGAAGCATGACTCAGCCGTACTCTTGGTGGCCTGGAGCGAGGGGACTCCCCAGAGCAATGACGCTCAAGGAACCGCAGGAGGGGGTCGTCTCTAAATGCGAGAGGCTCCCCAGCCCATCCCAACACACCCTGGGGACCCTTTGGGCATCTTGCCATCGAGGCCACTTATAAAGAGTGAGAGGGAGCTCTGATACCCAGCCCCTGAGTGAGGGTATCCCTTTCTGCTTCTTCTCTACCCGCAGTGACATCTCTCCTGAGTGGCACTACCCGAGGGTCTGTGCAGGGACTGGCCCACGCCCCTCTCTATTCCCAGACTCAGCCCCATCTCTGAGATGTTGGGGTGGGGGGGACAACAATTAGAATGCATCGGACAAGAGGTCTCTGCGGCGTCCTGCTGACCCCAGGTAACCAGAGGTTCTCGTTGATTGCAGGCGAAGCACATCTCAGTCCATACTTAATGCCATAAACCCTCGTACCTTCACCTGTAAAAAGACCTGTTTGAGGATTCCACATAGAGAAAGGGCTAAGCACAGTCTCAGATAGACAACTTACAATTGATTGTTGAGTTTTTAATTGTTATCACTCTTATACATTGATTCTCTTAAACAAAATTGATTTCCTTCTAGCCCCATCCTCCCAGGCCAGGTTTCCAAATCTTAGGCCAAGGCTGTAAACCAGGGGTCCTACAAATTGTGCCTAACCCACCAATGTGTTTTATTTGGCATACTCGGTGTCAGCCCACACAATTATTTGAAAACTTGAGATAGTTGCCAAAGGAATTAGTTAGGGTACAAGTCCAGCTGATGATCTGAGACCCCAAACAAGAGCAGCCTAAAGAAAAGATTCTTTTTTTCTCTTTCTCAGAGTGGTTCAAGGATAAGCGGTGGATATGGGAGCTCCATGGGGCCAGGGACCTAGGCTCCCCCCTCTTGCTCTGTCTCCTTTACTCCCAGGGTCCACCATCATGTCATTTGGGCTTGCAGACAACCGGCAGCAGAAGGGTAGGGGAGGCTTATGCATCTTTTGAGGACAAGGCATGGAAGTTGCGCACATCATTTCTGTTCTGCCCATTGGCCTGAGCTTGGTCATTTGGTCTCACGTAGTTGCTGGGGGTGTAGCTTATTTGGTATAGCCACAAACCCAGCTATAAGCCAGAAGTACTACTATCAAAGAAGATGGAGAAAATCAATTCTGGGGACAAAGAGCAGCCTCTGATACACTGTAATTTAAAAATAAGGAAATTTTAGATTCCAGTGTGCATTGATTATAAATAGAACTAACTTGCATTGAACGCTTCTGTGTGCTCTCCTTGCATCAACATACGAGGGCAGTGCATCAGAGACTGTGAGTTGGCATTCAGACTCACCCCGAGTGATGGCAAAGCCAAACCCCTCCCCCACCGCCTCCTGCCTATGTGCCGGAGGCTGTCCTAGGGGAGGCTTCAGAATGGCCCAGGGAGTCAGTTCCCTAGGTCCCTCCGCACAGTTTCTTTTCTCCTGATCACTGAGGGTCCACCAGGCACAAGGCTCCCCTCCAGAACATGCTTCTCCCAGCCTGGCCCTCAGGCCCAGGACAATGGACAGTGCCTGAGGGTTCCATGGCCACCACCCCTCCCTCAGTCCCAGGAATGGCCACCCCTCACCCTGGCTCCCTACCTTGTCAGCCCTAGAAGCCAAGAAGCTTTTGGAGAAGCTAAGCTGTGTTGGCGTGGCTGTCCCTATGGGAGCCGGTGGTGGCGGCGGCGGCGGGGTCCCGCACGGCAGGGCTCCTGGCTGCTCCAACAGGAAAACCAGCAACGTGCGCCTTCATCTCCCAGCGGATCATAAATAGCGCTCCTGGAGATCGGCGGGGCCCCACACTCCCGTCCACAGCCTCTCCAAGGGGCACGAGGCAGGGCTGAGTCAGGCCCCCGGCCCTTTCTAAATTGGACTTAAAATGAAAAAATAAATAAGAGAGGGAAAGGGCCTGATTGTTTTTAAGAGCAGAAGAATGAGCTTTCTTTGTGCACGCAGGTCTCCAGAAGGACCCAAGGGAGTGAGCTCAGAGCAGCTGCTGCCCCCTGCCCCCCACCAAACTTCACCTTCAAGGTGAAGCCAGGAGCCAAAGAAAATATTGTGATAAAGTCTAAGTTACTGCTGATGCCTACCAGGGCCACTTGATTAACTGAACTGAGTGCAAACAAATCTCCCAGCTCCTTCCTCTCTGCAAATTGGCGCGGCGAGGCAAGGCCTGGGCTCAGAGCCAGCGCCTCCCTGTCCACACACCGCTGTGCCCTCCTCCATTCTTCTCTTGTTTCTCTCTACAGGGTACGCGGGGCTTGCTACCTGACCTGTGGGGCCCCGTGCAAACTGAAAATGCAGGGTCCTTGTGCAAAAAAACAGGAAAAAAAGTGCTGCTAACTGGGGCTAAAGGCCCTGAAATACAAAGTATTTTCCTCTCTTCTGTGATCTCTCTCTTAACTGGTTGTGGCGTTTTTTTTATCGGCTATTTAATGTATTCCTAAGTATAGAGAAATTTTTAGTTATGAGCATGAATTTGTGTCGTCCATCTTTATACCGCACAACCCTGATTTTCAATACAAATCTAAGAGCATCAAATCCACACACAGACTCACCAAAAAATCATATGACTTGTATTTAGTCTCATGCAGGCCACATGCTCCATCTTCCCCGGAGAGTGGGAAGGCCCAAGAAAACTAAAACTAACTCTTTGTATTCACTCCTTGGTGCACACGCGCATTCTACCAATGCTCTCGACCTTCTTGCTGGTGAGTACGGAGGGGAAGGAATTACAGGCTGAGTAAATGATTGACATGAGAGGGAAGTGCCACATGAGAGAGAGGGTTCCTTGGTCGCATCTGTCACCCTGCATTTACCTTCTTTCCGCATGCAAAGCCAGTTCTGGCCCTGACAGGGAGCCTGGCGTCACGGGGCGCTCGGTGCCTGAGTCACAACTTGGTCGTTGGTGCCACACGCCTACCTTGGCCTTGCTTTGAGTGCTCCTGAATTCCCACGCACGCTGGGTGTCCAGGAGACCTGAAATCGCGAGGAACTGTGAACGCGGCATGAAAAGGATGGCAAAGAGCAGCAGATGTGCTTATTGCGCGTACCTCCTGCACTCCTCGAACTTCACTGACAAAACACAAGTTCAGAGATAAAGTACAAATTTTAAGAGAGTGAAAGTGCCAAGTGTAAGGCCTTTCTGGGCACAAGGACATGTGCAAAGGCACAAGTTGTGCAGCGATGAAGGGGATCCTTATAACATCTTTATTTTTCTTACTCATGATATATGTATAGTGGAGAAAAATTAGGATGTCCACAGGCATTGGGATGAGAGGAAATTTGAAGTCCTGAGCTCCCACGTAAGAAATCTGGCCCTCCTAGAACGACCATGCTGGGCAAACCATGAAAAGAGATCACCTAGAGATAGAGCTACCCAAGGAGCCCCAGCTGTTTGAGGTGACAGCCAGCATTAGCACCAGCTCTGCATCTGCCTCAGCATCAGCTTCTGCATAAGCATTTGTCTCAGCATCAGCTTCTGCATACATATCTGCCTCAGCATCAGCATCAGCAGCAGCACCAGCACCAGCTTCTGCATCTGCATCTGCATCAGCATCGGCATCAGCTTCTGCATCTGCTGGGAGTGAACGAGCCTTCAAAGATGGCAGCTTTCCTGCAAACCATCCTGGCTGATGCCGCGTAGAGACAAGCTATTCCACCGAGCCCTGCTCAGCTGCCAAAGGTTAAGTAACATATTCAAGGCCAGCAGTCGTGAGTAGTAGAATTCCACCTCTGTTCAACTCTGGAGCCTCTGCCCTTCGCAGTGTGAGGATGAAACGAGACGATGTGTGAAAAGGGATTGGCCAGAGCCTGGCGTGCAAAATGTGCTCCGTGAGTGGGGTCCTCATGACTGTGGTCATTGTTATTGTTGTCACTGTTATAGTTGCCCAAGGCCCCCTAACAACCCAGAGACAATGGAGTCTTCAGCCTAGGCCCCCTCCCTGCACCCGCCCCTCCCTCTCCCTCCACCTCCAGCAGGAGGTGAGATGTTTGCAGAGCACTTAGCTAGAGGCTGTGTCCCAGGACAGGGAAGACATCTGTTGGTCTCTGCTCCCAATTTCTGACTCGGAACTCCTGTAACCCTTCTAATTAGGGGCACCGTTTGTTCTCCTATTTGGTCTTTAACCCCAGTTCCTGGCAGAGGCCCTAAATCCCTTGGGATTTCCTGGATGATGGGAATGACTTTTGTTCCAATGAGGTGACTCTAGGTGCACTCCAGATTGGGGGCTGGTCCCCAGAAAGACCACACGATGGCTAGAAGCTTGGAACATTCAGCCCCACGCCCACCCTCTAGAGAGAGGAGAGGGGCTAGAAAATGAGTTCATAATTGATCGTGTTTACAGGAGGAAGCCCCTAGAAAAATCCCAAAAGTATGAGATTCAGAGAGCTTCAGAGTCGGTGAACACATTCGCGTGCCAGGGGATGGCACACGCCAACTCCGTAGGGACCGGAGCCGCCACACGCGGTATCCTTCTGGATCCACGTTATGTATCTCATCACATGGCTATTCATTCATATCCTTTAAAATACCCTTTGTAATAAATCAGCAATAGGGATTTAACCGTCTTCCCTGGTGGTCTGAGTTGCTCTATTGAATTATCAAACCTGAGCAGGGGGTTATGGGAGCCCCCATTTATTGTCAGTCAGGTCAGAAGCACAGGTCACAACCTGCACCCACGATTGGCATGGAAGGGGGGCAGTCTTCTGGGACGGGGCCCTTAACCTGTGGGGTCCGCGCTAACGCTGATTAGTGTTAGAATTGAACTGAATTGCAGGACATGCAGTTGGTGTCGAGAATTGTTGGATGTATGGGAAAACCCCCACACCTAGTGCTGGAGGAGGGCGTGTAAGTCATGTGTGGGAGGAAGAATGGGCAATAGAGCTCTTTCCTGTTCGGTCCGGCACACGGGGCTACCTGGTCTCAGTGTCGTTACCAATGGGCACCGGTTGAAGGAGAGAGAGACAGCCGCCCGCCTCCTGGCCCTCTGCTTCCGCTTCTCCTGGCCTCACCTCCGCATGCTGACAAGGTTTATTCTCACGTGCGGACCCAGTGTTCCCTGGGCACCCCACACCCAGGACTCGCTGATACCCATTCGAGATGCAAGGCACCTTTATCGTCCCCACGTCCTCCCGAGGGAGCTGACATCTCCCCGGCAAGATCAGCTCCCAAAACAAGATGCCTCATGGTGTTTTCGCAGAAGCAGACTGACATCCGCCAGGCGGACTTTCTCAGGACAGAAACGCCCTGTGGCCCACGGAGGTGGGAAGCTCTGCCATCAGGCCCTGGGGCCTTGTGACTCATTGCTTTCCCAAGGTCAAGCATCATTTTGAATGTCAACCGTCTAAGGCTCCGGAAGCCATGCCTTTGATCTATCAAGTCTGCAAGCCCAGCTCTCTGGCCAGCGTTCCTCGCCAACATCCCGCAAGCCCTGGCCTTTGTCTGAATTCCCCGAGTGGGCTGATGCTTTAGTCAGTCATCCTGAGAGGCTTGGTTTAAACTCTGAGGCGGCGGACGGCATCCCTGCCCCACCCAGGGATGCCCCTGGGGCCATGGGTTAGTCACAAGGCATCTGGAGTGACATTATCACAGGGCCAGCAGCACAGTGGGCGTCCGGTGGGGAGGCCCCTTCCTGGCCCCGCCGCGTGTCGTGTGAGTCAGATGGGGACGTGTGCAGAAACACCCTGTGTGTCTCCGATGCACGGACCCCCTCGCCCCCCTCCCCCAAAGAACAACACTTTGGAGAAGGGCACAGAGCTGGGTGTGAGGCCAGGCCTCAAGGGGACCCTCGAGGTGACGTGATCTGTCAGTCATCAAGCTGCCAAGCCCCCAGCAGGCAGGGGCCGCCCAGGAGGGCGGGGTGCCAGCCGCCGCCTGGACACTGTCCCATCTCCATGGCAGCCCAGATGACGGTGTTTGACAAAGTGGGTGCCCTCCAGGTCACCTGCACTGGAATCACATGGGGAGCTTGTTAACAATGCGGATTTCCAATTCCTAACCGACACCTAGTGAATCTGAATCTCAAGACGAGGCATTTGTAACAAGCGACCCGGGCGAGTGGTCAGCACAGCAAAGCTCCAGTCCCATCTATCCAGGGTCCAGGGTGCTGGAGGGGGCGTGCAAGCACCAAGCCCCTGCCTTCGGTGTGTGTCGGTCAGGGGCCTGATGCTGCCTCACCCCTGGGGACTCCTAAGAGAAAACAAAGCATAAAAAAGGAAAACGAAGAAACAAAAGAGGAAATGGAATAAAAACAGAGCAGCCCTCACCCTCGTACAAATTGCAGTTCAGGGCATGTGTCTGACATGATGTTGGGGAACCAGATGGCAAAAGCAAACAATAAGGTGATTCCAGAGAATTCCGAGAGGGAGATGAGGCAGGATGATGGGGCCCAGGCAGTGGCCGCGGGCTGTTTTGGACTGGGCGGTGGGGGCCAGCCCTCCTGGGGGCGCTGTGCGGAGACCCGAGTCCAGGCACAAGACACCAGGGGAGAAGGTTCCAGGTGAAACAGCAGGGGTCGCCTCATTCGACCTTCATGGTATTTCTGCACAGGATTTATCGGAGTCCTGCCCGCACCCCCGCCCCCGCCGTTCACACAAACCTCGGCCCCGCACAGTCTCCCTCAGGGTTGGGGCTCCTGGGGGCTCCACGGGAGGGGACGTCCCGCGCCGCCCTCCTGGCTGCTGGTGCACCCCGGGCATCCTTGGCGCTCCTCGCCCAATCTCTGCCTCTGTCCTCACACAGCCTCCTCCTCTGTGTGCCTCTGAGTCCCCTCCCTTATAGTGACATCTGCCATTGGGTTTCCGGCCCACCTGAAATCCAGGATGACCTCACCTTGAGATCTTTAACTTAATTACATCCGTAAAGATCCCTTTTCCAAATTAGGTCACCTCCACTGGTCCCAGGGGACTGGGACTTGGGCATATCTTCTGGGGGCCACTAGCGAACTCGATACACAGTTTCTCAGGGCAAAACCTTTGGAGTCACCCTTGACGGTGCCTGTCTCTCTTACAGTCTGCCACCAACCCGTGAGCAAGTCCTACTGGTCTCAGCTTCAAAACACATCCTGAACAGCTTTGATCCCACACCATCGCCTCGCACCTGGACTCGATGTCGCCTCCTCTGGCTCCCTGCCTCCCCCCAGGGCCCCCCAGCCCACTCTCAGCACGACAGCAGAGGGGTGCAGTTAAAACCAAGCCCCGTGTGCCCCTACTCTGCTCCAAACTTTCCAGTCGCTTCTCATCTCAACCAGGGCAGGTCGAAGGTCCTGGTGCCGTCCCATAAGGCCCAGCGTACCCCTGACCCGCCATCATGACTCAGCTTCCCCCTTGTCCTGCTCCGGCCACGCCGACCTCTTGCTGCTCCTGAAAATACCAGATGAGCTTCTGCTCTGGGCCTTTTCTCTCGTCCCCTCTGCCTGCGTCACTCTTTGGGGCAGCTCTCCACCCGCTCCTCTCACCTCCTTCAAGCCTGTGCTTAAATAGCCCCTTCTCCACGAGACCCAAACAAAGGAGAAATCTGGACAAGGAAAGGCAGGCCCAGATCTCAAACGGTGTCAAGTGGGGAAATGTTCTGAGCATTTAACAGGGCGTAGGGGACGAGGGCCCTGGGGGCCGTGTTCCGACCACCCTCCTGCGCTCGGCTGGGGTTCAGCCGCGTGGAGTGGCGCTCCCTTCTCTCCGGCGCAGCCTCCCCTGTTGGTTTGGCACAGAACAGAATCTGCATCATCACGTTAGGTTTCTGTGTCTTGCTTTGCGACTTTCGAATCAACCCTGGTTTTCCTTTTAGTTGCAGGACAGGATGCTGCTGTGGTGAACCTTGGCATGAAAATCCCAACATATACACATGACTTTCTCTTTCTCAGTTTCACTCAGCAAACTTGGGAGAGTCCCAGGCGCCAGGTATTGTGCAAACACTGTGTGGGGCTAGGCTCCTTCGACCCCCTGAAAACCTCAGAGGTAAGTACGAAGATGCAAACACACAGACAAGCCAGAGGTGTCGGGGGCCTGCCCAAAGTCGGGGGCCTGCCCAAAGTTGGGGGCCTGCCACGTGGCGGAGCTGGGATTCCAGCCCAAGCCTGTGACCTTCGAGTACGTGCTCTTGATTGTTAAGATACGTCACCTCTGTGCCCTTTGGGCTGGAATATCTCAGCCTCACCAGGATGGAGACTCCATGCTTTGCTGTGGGAGCCCGTCCTCTACACTGTCGGATGGTTACTGCCATCCCTGGCTTCTACCCGCTCCTTGCCAGTAACATCCCCCACCCCAGCTGTGCCGACCAAAAATGCCTGCAGATATTGTCAGATACCCACACCTCCGGTCGTAGGGGTGGGGGGTGGGCGGTGCAGAATCACCCTGGTTCGGAGCTCCTGCTTTAACCCAAGTTTTCTCCTCTGGGCTTTGAGTCCCAGTGGGAACCCCTTTTCTACCATTGGTCAGGGAAGAGCTGGTCTACTCCTGTATCTACCCCTCCCCACCATGGCCTTTCCACTGGGCTCCTGCTGGAGGGGACCCCACTTCCTCTGCGCCCCCTCCCACTCTATAGCCAACCTCTAGTATTTTAGAAAGAGCTGATGGGGTGCTGAGAATAAGAGGAGAGAAAGAAGGCAAAGCAAGTGGCAGAAGAGCCGACAGACATACTGGCCATGCCACCTTGAAGGAGATGGAAACCCACAGCCGAGGACTGAGAGGCTTTTCTAATGGGGTAGGTGGGCACAGGCAAGCAGACTGTGAATGTCGGGGAGAGAGTCTCGGCTGCGAAGTTATCACGGGGTTAAGCTGCCTCTAGGGCCGAGTGTGCAGATGCATTCCTGGGAACACAAGGTCGCCTGTTTGGTCTTGCGGAGCCAAATTTACCTAAAACCTGTAAGTCACTTCTGTCCCCAGATTATAGTCCCTCTGGAAGAGGGAAGTTTGTCGCAAGCAATGAAGACTCAGTGAATAATGGAAGAAGCCCCAGGGGACTCCTTGGTACCCAGGACTGTGCTGGTAGGCAGAGCTCCAGTTCTTCTGGGCTGATCTAGTCACACTATATCACTGATAGTGCAGAGACTGCCGATTGTCAGCCGGAGTCCAAAAACTACACTTCTCAGCATCCCTTGCAGCTAGACATGATCGCATGACTATGAATCGGCCTAGGAGATATAAAAGGATCTTTGGCAGGTTATTGCCAGGAACGCTCTCTAAAAGGGAGGGTGTGAGGGCCCTTTAAAAGCTCCTCAATTTCTTCTGGCTGATGGCCTAGAAGGTGAATGTGATGGTTGGAGCTGCTGCAACCACTTTGACTCATGAGATGATCTTGAGGATGGAGGCCACATGCTGAGGATGGCAGAACATAAAGATAGCCATCTGGATCTCTAATAATATTTTTATGAGACAATAAAAAACTTTGATCTTATTTAAGGCATGACACATTTATTATATTTAGTGAAACCTAATCCTAATAGATGTAACTGGTTACAAATGGAAGTCTGAAGTGGGACTCTGTCAGTGAAATTCTTTACAAATGCAGCCCGACGCATTGGAGATGTTTAGACTGCTCCAAAAGTCAAAACTTTCTTCTAACAACATAGCTTCAGACAGGGCGCACAACGAAGAAATAGGCCTGTGTCGACAATCCTCATTACAGCAACTGTGAGTGACAAAGAAACTGTTTCATTGGCTGGGGTGGGGGTAGGAACGGGGGAATCAGAGGTGGGGATGAACCAGAAATGCATTCCACGGGTGGAGATAAACTTGTGTTTATGTGATTAGCAGAATTAGATGTGGGTAAGTGGCCACAGCTGGAGTTTATAAATAGTCTTTCTGAGCATTTGCACATTTTTCTGGTTTGATTAAAATAAAAAAAATCATTAAAAACAGCTCCTTCGCCAATTGTCATCTGCACCAGGGCCTTGGGAGGCACGCTCGGGTCACGTCAGGCTGGATATAATTGGCTTTGAAGTGTGTATATGTGCAGTGCCTCTGAGGCTTGCAAGTGAACAGGGCTTGGGCGTGGTAAGGAAGTTTGAGAGAGTCCCTTTGCCAGTATGCCAGCCCTAACCACAGAAACATCCCGCAGTCATGGAATGCAGCCTTTGCTGCAGGAATCTCAAACCAGGTTCAGGCGAGGTGGCCTCTCTTTCTGCCATCAAGAAAGGGTGAAGTCACCTTAGGACTTCACCCTAAGTGACTTCGGATGCAATGGCTGGGAACCAGATAGGCCCATGAGCCAGACGGTAGGGACCGATTCTGGGGTTAGGTTAGTTCACTTCAGATCCCTGCTTTATTGCTTCTTAGCCATGACACCCTAGCCACGCCACTTCATTTCTCTGTGCCTCAGTGTCCTCATCTACAGAATGGGGACAATAGTAGTATCTAGGTAATACTGGTCAAGCGCTTAGAACAATGCCTAGGTCACAGGAGATGGATGATGCTATATATGAGCTGCTATCCCTCCTTCTGCTACCATTATTATACCCTGGATTCTACTGGGAGTCAGTCCTCTGAAGGAGTGTCTTATTGCCTGTGTAGTTTGTATGTTTTTATTATATTTATTCCATTAAAAATTGAACTAGGAGAAAATTCAGAGAGTCCTGCTACCTCCTGTTGTTATTTTAGAGAAGGTAACATTGGAAGAAGTGTTAAAACATCTAAAAATGTATGTAACTTTTAAAACAACTCAATGCAATGGTTGCAGGCATATCTCAGAAAAAAGAAAAAAGTTGTTCGTAGTCAGGTTTCATCTCGGATATGCTTTATTTCTAAACTGGTTTCATGGCTTTATTTCAAGATTTAGGTGAGTTTAATGTGGAGAAAGAGGATCTCAGGGGTCTTTTGTTCAAGTGTAAGGTCAAGAGGTCATGCCACGGGAGTGGGGAGGGGAGGGGGACGTGTCTCTGGTCGATACCTAGGAAGCAGTTGGCACTGGGAGATCGCTGGGCACTACCCTTCCTAGAGCCTCCTGTTTTTCAGGGAAGACCCGTTGTGCAAGTGCCCACCTTGCAGACGTCTGCTCACCAAGAAAGCCAGCCAGCTGACAGCATCAGCCCCGCACTGGGTTAAGTTGGAAAGAGCTGGGAGACTCTGGGCCTTAGGTTTTATGCTCAAAGAGAAGGCATATGGGGTGGCTGTTGTTTGGACTACTAGCTTCCGTAACAGAACCCTGATTTTCTTTTGAGGGGGCACCCCCTCCTCCATTTTCAGTCTAGGTTGTTTGGGTAGAGTTGCCCTTTTTCCAGACAAGGGAGCAGGCACATGACTCAGGCCTTGCCAATCAAAACACCACATCCCCAGTGAATGAAGGAAGGAAGGAAGAGTGTCACTAACATTGATGGAGCACTTACTCTGGGCCAGGCCTGTTCCAGGCGCCCTCTACATATGCTCTCACTTGATCCCCATATCCTAGCATTTGACCCTATGACAAGCCTCATTTTACAGATGCAGAAACTGAGACACAGAAGGAAGGCCTGGCCCAAGGGCATGCAGTTAACCAGCAGCAGGATACTCTTAACCACTGTGAAATCATTAAAGCCCCGCGGAGCCCTACTCCGGGCCGAGCGCGCGGCCAGGTACGCGGGAATGACTGTGCGAAAACGCGCGGGCCTTGCTCTCGCAGCGTTTTCCCATCATCTACGATTATCTTCGGAAACACACGGATTTGCATAGCAGTTTCTTATCTGTCATCTCCACCAAGACGTCAGCTCCCTGAGACGAAGGCTGGTCTCGTTCACCGTCTTACCCATCCGGCCGACCAGGAGCCGGCGTCCAGCAGGCGCTCAGAATTTGCGCACTAAGAACTAAATCTAGAACAGACTTTCGCGGCCTCGGCACTGGTGACATCGGGGGCTGGATCGTTCTTTGCTGTGGGGCGATGCTGGGCTGCGTCTCTGGGGTCCAGCAGCGTCTCTGGGCTCCACTCACTAGATGCCAGGAGCACCTCCCACACTCCGTTCCCCACAGTGTGACAACCAAAGATGCCTCTGGACAGCGCCACCTATTGCCTGGGGCGGGGGAGGGGGCAAGAGTATGACTCTAGCGTGTGAAAATGACCCTGTGGATGACTGGCATGTACTTGAGATACAGAAGCCTCGGGACATCCCAGAGACAGACATCAGCCACGTTTGACACACGGGGAGGTAGAGCCCGGGTCGAGATCCTGAAATACCCGTTACGTGAGCGAGCACAATTGGGCCTCAGTGCTGAAAAGTGACTCAGTCCCACAACTATGTCACAGTCCCCTGGGGAGCCCTCGAAACCCTGAAATCTATACATCTGTAGTGGCGAGACAGGACATTTAGACCCTGAATGATGTCAAGATGCTAGTGGGTCCGGACTGAATCATCCCAAGACGCATCCGATTTCAGAGGTTCTGCTGGTTTGAGCAGAGGCCGCTCCCCGGGAGGGCGCCACTGGCGGAGGGCAGCAAAAACATCATATAATTTGCCTTTGCCACAACTGGCAACAGTGAGTTTCATCAGGATGGTTCTCATTTCCTGGGAGTGGCCTGTTTCTTCCCAGGGATAGGCCTGGAGAAGAAAATTCCAGAAGCGTCATCTCTCCTGGTGCCCCGAGATGGCACCCCAGGCTGTTCCTTCTCCAGTGTTTCAACACAATGTGGATAGAATAGGAAAAGCACACATGTAAAAGTCACATATGTAATATACAAAGCCTACGTTACATGTAAATCATGTGCGCCTGTGTGTAAATCTCGTTTCTGTCTTGCTCCACGTGTCTGTAATCATTAGTTCTCTTCTGCAATAGCCGACTAGGCGGGGTCTTCTAACCCTGCTGGACGGATGGCTAAGAGGCGTGGAGGGGCTAAGTGACCGGCCGACAGTCAGGCCCCGGTGCTTTCTATCACCACCCACCCATCACTCTGACCACAGCAGTGGGCGCCCCTCGATGCCCCGCCTGCCCGTGGGCAGGTGCTGTGGGCTCTCCTCCCAGCAAATGCCCAGGCCGGGACACACGTCTCCCCGCCCCGTGGTCCTGTCCATCTCTGGCCGATAGGACTGAGTCAGCCTCCTGTTCTGTAACAAGGGCCAGATGTGACAGGACAACGTACACATTGGGACCATACCTGGCACTCAGTCCGCCGTCAATAAACGTCACCTGGTGTGTTGTCAAAACCTGGAGAGAAAGCAGCGACATCTAACATCTGGGCCGTGGGCTTCTCCAAAAGTGCTCTATTAGCTTTTTTTTTTTTTTTTTAAACCAATGTACCGGATCCCACTCGGTTGGCAGGAGGCCCTGGACGAATTTGGGGCAGCAGGGAACACAGCCGAGTGCCAGGGCGTCCTCACCGCAGCCTCTTTCCACAGACCGCGCCGGCTCACGGTGGGAGCCGTGGTACCCGCGGAACGGCCCATCCTGCGCAGGCAGCGCGGTGCTGCTCCCCCAAAACCCTCAACCCTGGTGATTCATGCATGTCTGTGGGGACAGGGCTGAGCTGGTGCCTGGCTGCCAAGTAGGCCTCGCCGGTCCCGCTTCCCTGGGGGCTGGAGATCCCCCAAGCTTCTTTGCTAATCCCAAAAACCTTGGGCCCATCCCGAATTTCTCTCTGGTGGGTCATTTATGGCCTGTGTTCAATTGGGGGCGTGGAATAGGCACACTTAGCTCCCACCACATGGGTTCAAGATTCCAACCCAGACAAAGAGCACCTGGAAGTATAACAACCCCTCAGGGAAACAGACAGAGCCCCTCTTCCTGCCTCCCACTTAGATTCCGGCTGGCGATTCAGACCCCAGGTGTGAACACCTCAGACCTGGTTTGAATCCTGGCTCTGCCACTTCCTGATTGTGTGGCCTCGAGTGAGTCACGTAAGCTCCTTAAGCCTCAGCTTCCTCATCTGGCAAATGGGGTAGTCCCAGTGTCTACCTCTTTTGGCAAGGATGAAAGAAGGCAATGAGTGGGAAGGGCCGTGCCTGGCACCGAGACATGCCCAGGGCCTTGAGCCGCTGGCGTCATCATCTCATCTGAGGGCGTTCGGCGCCTAACAGCTGGGCCCTTATCATCTCTCTGACCTCACCTGCTCCCGTCTTCCCCCTTCACCTGCTCCAGCCACATGGGCCTGTTTGCCGACCCTTTGACACTCTCAGGCTGTTGCCTCAGGGCCTTTTTTGCCCCTGCTGCGCCCTCTGCCTGGAAGATTGTCCCACACAGTTCACTCCCTCATCCCCTTTCCATCTTTAATTACTGCCACCTTCTTTGTGTGGCCTCCCCTGTCCACCTTGTTTAAAACCACAACGGCCCCCACCTCCCCAGCCCCCTCCTCTGCCTCCTTTTTCTCCGTAGCACTTACCCTTCATCGGGCTTTATTTGGCACGCTGTTTCTCCCCATGTACTAGTAACCTTTTGCGGCATAACAAATCCCTCCAAAAAGCAATGGCTTAAACCAACCCACACTGCTTATCTCCTAGTCTCTATGGGTCAGCAATCTGGGGGCAGCTTAGCTGGTGGATCTGGCTCAGGGTTCCTCGTGAGGTGGCCGTCAGCTGTCCACGAGGGCTGTGTCATCTGAAGGCTCGACCGAGGCTGGGGCGCCTGTTTACAGAATGGCTCCCTCACATGAGTGTTGGCAGGCGGCCTTGGTCCCTCTCTCTGCAGACCCTGCTGTGAGTGTGTGCACGTGAATGTGTGTGGATGTGTGTGCACAGGACATAAGTCATGCCCATTCAGTGTGGGAGGGGGCCACGCGAGAGTGAGCATGCTAGGAGGCAAGTGTCCTTGGACCATCCTGGAGGCTGCCTGCCAGACTGGATTATAAATACCAGGAGAGCAGGACCGTATCTGCGTTGCTCACTGCTTGTCTTCAGTTTCTAGAACAATGCTAGGCCCATAATAGACCCTTAATCCATTTGTTGGATAACTGGCGGTCTGAGCGAAGGAAGAGGACTGGGTGGAACCTGGGGCAGAGCCCATAGACCTCTCTGAGGAGAGGGAGGCATGACCTTTCCAACAAGGCTGTCTCCTGGGCAGACTGGGGAGGACTCTGATCATTCGCTACAACTTCAGAATAATGGGGAAATTAAAAAAAAAAAAAAAAAGTAATAGCTTCTGACCACAAAGCCACTTCCTCCTAGTACTTTCAGAATGTCCCAATAGGCCAGAGAAACATGAGGCTGCATTGTCAGAGGCCCTCAGTTAGATGTAAGGAGGTCGGATGTCTAGTCCTGGCTCAGCCACAAAATGGGTAAGCTCCTGAAGTTTAGTCTGTCATCTTTAAATGGGAGTAGACACCCCCACCTGCCTGGTACCCAGGGGTACAGTCCGTTTATCCGTTCGTGTGAGTGAGACTTGGACGGGCTGATACATTCCGAAAGCTGCACCACCCAGTACGACTCACTGTTACGTGCCTTGAAGAATCGCTGTTTTGTTTACTGAGCGTCTGCTGAATGCAGTCACTGTGCTAATTCTTCTATACATTATCTATACGCAGTAGGTGTTTTTAATCCCCATTTTACAAGCGAAGCAATGCGGTCTCAGAGAGGTTGAATAACTTGGCCTAGGTCACACAGCAAGTGATCAGAACCTAGGCTTTCTGACCCCCAAACCTCTCCTTTGACACCAGGACTTTTCTCGTATGCATGTTTTAAACGTCTGCATTCAAACAGACAAAAAGCCCAAATCCATCCTCTTATAGCCATTTACTTTTTAATGGAATGATTGTGGTGGGTTTGGATTGTGTCAACTCAGCGAAACTGGAATTCTCAGAATTCCTTTCCCTCTCTGTTTCTGGTGAGCATGGGCCACGGGAGACATTTGGGGCAAGACCTGGAAGGTAGACGGTTGCAGAAGCAGTTACACTGTCTCCGCGCTCAGAGGGAGGGTACAGGGGGCACTGCTCACCTATGCCGCTGTTGCTCTTCGGCTGGGCCACCTGGAGAGGGCAGCAGTGAGCCAGCAGCTTCCAGCACCTCCAAATCCTTGGGTGGTGTGTTTAGTTCTGTGATGAAGGGCCCACCTTCTGCAGGTCACTTGGGTGGAGCCTTCAGTCTGTCCCCGTGGATTCCGGCTTTGCTGCATGGCTCCAGTAGCTATACTCTTACCCTCTCCCACCTCCCGGCCTCCCTTCCTTCAGGGCATCCCCTTTGCTGACCTGAGGCTCCAGCGTCAGATTCCAGAAACAGGCTGGCAGGCTGTTGAACCAGCTCCCACATTTGCCTAAGGTCAACCCCCTAAGATGAATCCTTCCATTGACTCTCTCAGACTAAACCCTTCTACGATAAATAAAAGCTAATTCCCATTTTATATAAACTATAATAACCCAAGATTCTTTTCACAGCTTTGCTGTCTTCAAGTGCCTATATCAAGTATCTATGACCATATAAGAAATACCTGCATGAGCCACACATCATGGTTAAAGGCGCTGCTTGAAGTTTTTAAGAAATACGCTCAAGATGAATGGCGGGTCTGTCTGAGGAACAGAGGGGCTGAGGTGGGAGGGAATCCCTTTGCCTTTGACCCAGACTCCTTGATTCTTCCAAACCATTCGGTGGTTTTCCCTCAGACTTGGCCCCAGAGGCCCTGGACTTGGCCGTGGCTTTGAGGGCAGGAACACCTCCGAGCCGGCGGCTGGCGAGCGCGGACTGTCTAGTGGAAAATCCTGATGCCAGCCTGAGCCTGTGTTGCAAGACTGTGGCCAGACGAGGGGGAAGTGCCCGCACACGAGGAAGTGATGTGTCGTGGTGGACAATGCCAGGGGATACTATTTGATATTCATAAACTTTTCCAGACACTCCGAGCAGTAGACGAGCAACTTCACTCTTACAACCACAAATAGTACATTCCTGAGCTGGTACGTGTGTGTGTGTGTGTGTGTGTGTGTGTGTGTGTGTACATGCTGAAATGACCGAATCGAGTACAAGCCACCAAAGATGAAAGAGCAATAAACAAAGCCATGATTGTGCCTCCATGATCCTGAAGGAGAAAATAATAATTAATAAATAACTCCATGTAGGGAGAGAAAGAAATAGCAAATAGAAGGTCTGCCGATGAGCCTCTATTTATTTAAAGGAGAAGAGAAGAATTAGCCAGTCCATGGATGAGACTTTATATACCCAAGGAGGAAAGAACATTGTACAAAAGTGTAAATAATCTATTTTATAAAGGTGGGAGTCCAACCTCAACTGTTTGTCTCAAGGGTCAGCAAACCATGGTCTATGGCTGCTGGTGGGCTGTTTTTGTAAATAAAGTTTTATTCAAACACATGCTCATTCTTTTCCTTATTGTCTATGGCTGCTTTATAAGAGTAGATTTCCTTTGTTGGGACAGAGACATATGCCTGCAAGCCTAAAGTATCTATTACGTGGTCCTTCGATGAAAGTTTGCTAAACTCTGGTTTCTTCCAGGATCGCTATGACTTATGAGATATTCAACTACTTCGCTATTGTTGTTATGTTTCCAATAAAGAGTCTCGTTAGGAAGCCTAACAGCGGCTCTCAAGCCTCTTACTTCCTCATCCTTCCCACTGCCCCAGGGTTCCGGATTTCCTTGGTCCAGAGGGGTCAGCCCTGCTCCCAAACAGAACTGTGTCTGAATGCATAGTTATTGGTCCTTGATGCCACTAGGGGTCACTGCTGAACACTGGCTGTGCACCTCCTCCCTAACTCTCTCCCTGTTGGTAACCAGCCATCAATCCCAGACCCAAGGGACTCCTGGAGTCTGAAGCTTATCCACCTGTCCTGTCAGAAGCAGCCCTCCCCGAAGCTCCTTTGGCCAGGTGCTTGCGATCTTGATGACTCCCCGTGTGGGTTTCTTGTCCTTCCCAGCCAGTGGGTGTTAGGTGGGGGCTTCATGGTCCACTCCGATGGGTTTTCCTGACGACAAGCCTTGAGGAGCCGTGGTCAGATGTCTGAGTCCCCTCCTTCCCTAGACAGCCTGGCTCCTCGTGCAAAGTGACCCAGCCCCACTCACCCCCCGGGCGACACTGAGGCACTGGCGCGGCAGACCCAGCCGAGCCACAGACACTGTGAGGCTATTTTTAGTGTGTGTAGTTTTAAGCCACTGGGTTGTTTGTTAGGCAGCAATAACTAGCGCACCTGTCTCCAGACCGTATGGGCGCCCAACGTAGGAAAAGCGGTTAGGTTTCATAACTCTTCTATATTTTAAGAGTTTTACATTTTTCAGTAGAGAGTGGCATGCAAATAAAAATACATCTCAGAAGAATAACAGGTGTGACTTAAGAGTTGAACATTTAGGGCTGCCTGTGAAAAAGCCCACGGAGAGTAACAGATGGCTCCCTCCTCCTCCTCCTGGGCCCAGGTGATGGCTGGCGTTATGGACTGAATATCTGTGTCCCCCAAATTCACCTGTTAAAATCCTACCCCCACTGTGATCGTATTAGGAGGTGGGCCTTGGGGAGGTGCTTAGGTCACAAGGGTGGGGCCCCCACGAATGGGATTAGTGCCCTTAAAAAGGACCCAGAGAGCTCTCATGACCCTCTGCCAGGCGAGGACACAGCAGGAAGACAGCCTTCTATGAACCAGGAAGTGGGTCCTCACTAGACACCAAATCTCCTGGCACCTTGACCTTGAACCCCAGCCTCCAGAGCTGTGAGAAATCAATGTCGGTTGTTTAAAGCCACCCAGTGTCTACGGAATTATGTTAGCATAGCCTAAACAGACTAAGACAGCCCCTCACACATCACAAGCTTTTTAAAACTAACACTTATTGCAGGTATACTGTGTGCCAGGCTAGAGGCCAGCTCTGTTAGCTGTACCATCTCATTAGATTCACCCCGGGGTTTCTTGTAAGGCGGTATTAGCATTAACTCCAGTTTTCAGATGCGGAAACAGGCTCAGAGAAGCTGCCTGGCTCTCCCAGGCTCACACAGCAGGGGAGGAGTAAGACTGGGGCTTAAGCCTAACCAGACAGATGCCAAAAGTGCTCCCTCTCCACACTTCTCTCCTGCCACAGAAAGATTTCATAAAATATCACCCCCCCCCCTCCCCGGGAGGCAGCACAAGGATTCCAGGCTCTTCAGGAAGTCCCGTCTGATTTCCCCAACCCAAAGCGAGCCTGGCTTGCTCTGCGCCCTGGGTCCCATGGTCCAGCTCACAGCCCATGAGTTATTGTCCGGCGTGCACTGCACGGTCAACCCTCCCCCACACATCTGCCCTCTTTTTATGGATCTTCTACTCTGCTAGGCCCTGCTCCAGGCACAAGGACATAGTAGTGAACAAGAGGGGCAAGAATCCCAGCCTTCACAGAGCTGACATATAATCAAACATACGGCATCATGCCAGGTAACTACAAAGGCCATTGGGGGTGGGCGGGGAGGGAACAGGGTACGGGAAATAGCATGAAGCTGTGGGGATAGTATTTTAGGTAGAGTGATCATGGAGGGATTCCTTGAGGAGGTGACAACTGGGTAGAAACCTGAGACCAACATTGCAGGGAGCAGGCGAGGCCAGTGCAAATGTCCTGAGGTCAGACTCTTGGAAGGCAGCCTTGGGTATCTGAGAAACAGTGTATGTGTGGGTATGTGGACTTTGAGGCTTAAGTTCCCAGAAGGCAGTGCTAGTTCCCAGAAGGCGAGCTAGGCTGGTATGCTACGTAGGTCCTTGTGAGAAGTTGGATTTTATTTTCTTAGTGAAGGGCGGTCAGTTCTTGTGCCATAAAGCTCTCTATTTGGGGGTGGTCCCGCTACCCTGCTCACACCTGGCCGGTGGGAAGGGCACGGTCAGGTCCTTCCACGGGGCCCAGAAGCTGCCTTCCCCCAGGGCAGCCTCTGCTGTCACTCCGCAGAGCAGCCTCAGCGTGAGCGCAGACTGGGAGGGGGCGCCAGAGGTGGTGGAAAAAGTGACTCATTGCTGGCCTTGGCAGGGGACCCTCCCATCGCCATATCGGCTTTCCGTGCGAGTGTGGAAAACCCGCATTCCCCAAGGGACCCAGGCTTGTCCCCAGTCGCATCGGCTGCGGCCTCTCCCTTCCCCAGAAGCTAAACATCAGGTGGAGCCAGGCACCCGCCGCCCCTCCCCCACCCCGCCCCTGCCTGCGCCGGCCTTCCTCGCAGTGCGTACCCCGCAGCAACACTCCAGGCCTTCATGAACACTCCCTCCACCGCCCAGGCTGCTCCCAGCAGGTCCCCCGGCCCCTGCCCCTCCTGGTGGGCCACCACCGCAGCAGCGCTGCGGTGGCTTCAGGCTCCAGAAATGTTTGTGTTGCATCTGCCAGTTCGCTGGGCAATGGTCGGTAACCGAATCCACAGCCCAGGAAGTCTGACTTCATCAGGACACCAAAGCCCAGGAAGGGAGCAGCTCCTGGGCCCCGGGCGGACCGCACTCACCGCGGAAGGGAGTTCCGCACCGGCTGACGTCACCACCGGTGTCCCAGGCAGGACTCAAGGGCAACCCCGAGAGGCCGGCCCAGCAAGTCTGTGGGAGGTTCCCCTCTGTCTGCCCCCCAAAACCCTGGGCACTTCTATTCCTGGCACCAGGCGAGATGGATGTGGTGGCTGTGGAAATGAATTAGCTGTTAATGGATGTGCCGCAAACAAAGATTAATTTCCAAATGTATGGATTTTTTAGCTCAGGGGGTTTAGGGTTAACGATTTATAAATTTATAAAATACTACAGCTAAAATGATTTGGTGGAGACTGCTCTAGCACCCTAGAAAAACATGTAACCAAGGAAACGCTGGAAAAATTTCTACACCCCTCTGAGCAAACAGCATCTCAACTGTGTTTGTTAAACATGCTCACACACACACACACACACACACACACACGCACAGAGGCCAGCCCCTCCGAAACCTTTCTCATAAAATGCTAGAGCTTTCAACACAACCACAAAAGCTAAGGCACAAAGCAGAGACCCTGCAGCCCGCAAGCCTACTCCCTGGGCACGTTCATTTCCTGAGACATGATGAATTAGAAAGGATGTCCCCGTCCTAACTGGCCCAAACCTGTGATGCCAGGGACTGAAAGCAGTTAAAACTGAGAGCCGCATAGCACAGTCAGTAAGCACCTGGTATAGATTCAGAGGCCTGAGTTCAAATCCCATCTCTGCCCTTTCCCTCTGGGTAATGCTAGGCAGGTTTCATTTCATTTCCATCTGGAAAATGGAGATAACAATATTTAGCCTTTCACATGTGTTTCAGGAGGACCAAATGATGCAACATATGTAAATGGCTTCAGCAAAGTCCAGTAATTATGAGAATTACATGTCCACGGACTCCCAGAAAACCATCCATCTGCTCCTACCTGCTCTAATGCCCGGGGGCTCAGGGCTCATTTGCGGGCCTCAGTTCAAGTTTCCCGGTGGCAGTAGGATCTGCTGCAATGAGCTCTCCTCTCTGAGCCGCAGCTTCCTCCTCTATCAACGTGGTGGATCACGTTGACCCAGCCAGGGGCTGCTATGAGTGTGAGTTAAGGCAAAGCCCATGACACTCTCTGGTAACTACAAAGTGTCATCACTTCGTAAGGTCTTTAAATGTCTAATCACTACACGGTGCCCCTGAAACAAATATAATATTGTATGTCAGCTCTAGCTGAGAAAATAAATTAAACATAAAAACGACAAAGGGCTAGACCAAAGAGAGGTGATGCTTTCTTTTCTCTGGCTCTTCCTCCCTAGCCTGTATTCTCTAATCTGCTATTTCTCACTAATGTGTGAAATCAATAATTGGCTAGGTGACAAGTCCAGTGCTGGAAGGTTTCCAAACGTGCTAAAGCAGAGGCGCCAGGTTAGCCCCCCCGAGACCAGCTCCTACCCCCGGCAGCCAGTCCAGTCCGGGCTGAGCAGCCCTGTGTGGGTTGGGCCCTGGTAGTAACTGCGGGGTTGGGTAGGGGCTTCCCTGCAGACAGAGCTCCAGCGAAGCTGTCTTTTGGAAGGTGCTACCAACCTGTGACAGCCCATTTGCACACCCTACAGGGGATTTTTCCAGGTGGTTCCTATCCTCTCCCCTCTGCTCTTTTCTGTAGAAGATCAAGGATTCAGCCTGGGGAGGTGAGGGGTTTCCTTATCTTCATTCTCCCGACCCCCCACCCCTGGCTGCAGGCTTCCCCCACCTGGAGGCACTTGCTTCTCTGAGAGGAGGTGGCTTTGTGTCTCTCAGCTTCTTCACGAACTGGAAAGACGGCGGCGGCTTCATGACATCTGCTCAAACCCAGCCCTTTACGGAGTTGGGAAGGGATGGGGAATTCAGCCTCAGCCATTCATCCGTCGAACCCTCCAACTTAGACTTCTGGTGTTATCTATAAATGAACTTGGAGGAATAATCATTGAACGTTAAGTGAAAACTTTAACCTTTAAACAAGGTAGTACCACTACCTTGTTAATCACAAATGCTTAAAGTCCACTACAATCTTCATATCTCTTTTGGCTTAAACTTTCCTTTAAAAATTTAAACAGGTGGCTTTGGCCTTCCTCAGCCTCTGAGAGGCTCTCATTAGGTGTCAAAAATGAGATGTTTCCACAGCTATACAAAAGCCAATTAATGCAAAATCTAAGATCATCGCAAGTCAATCAGGGCTCAGATGAGCTTTTGTGACAAACATTCTCCTCTAATCAGTTCAGTTCCTGCCTCTCTCCAAGGTATACAAAAGTAAACCTGACAGCAAAACCACATGACAAGGCGGCTCTTTCACTTCTTTGGGGCCCATCCCCTGTGCGAGGGCTGTTCAGGGAAATGTGTGGAGACACACCCAGCATTTCACATCCAGTCCCCAGGTGTGCAGACTCCATCCGCGGACCCTTTACATCTCCAGGTTAAGGAGTTCTGGTCAAGGTGTTTTAATAAGCAAGTTAAAAACAGTAAAAAAAAAAAGAAAGAAAGAAAGAAAAAAGAAAAAGAAAAAAAAAAGTGATTCATGATCAGTGCAGTTGCTCCCAAAGCATAATATTTTGGGATGTATTTTATCGTCCCCAAACCCACCAGCTGGAAGCACAGCTTCTGTGTGAGATGGATGCAGGTTCCCTTCCTGTCCCCATGATATGGGCCAAATGACCCCGTCATTAAAACGGACCCATGATGGGACCAACCTTGAAAAACGGTCAAGAGCATCGAATTAATGTTTGAAAGGTGGGTGGGAGGGTCCCTGGCATACCATTAAGTACCCATCAGTGTTAGCTCTTAACCAGCCCACGCTGGGGAGGGAGAAGTCAAGCCCTCTGCCCACCAAAGACCTGGGCTCCCAGGGCATTTGGAGGGCACTGGGCTCACCTCCCTGCAGCCACTAGAGGGAGCACTTGCCTTTCCCAGCACAGAGGCCGGGCTCCTGCAGGGCCCTCTGCTTAGGACAGGCAAGATCTCATTTGATTCTCTTGATATTGGGGCCTGGCCTGGAACCTGCCTGCTCAACAAAAACCTGGGGTGTTGGTGGGGGCGGGGGTGAGGGTGCGGTGGGCATGGGGGGCTCCACTCCTGGCTGTTTCCCCGGAACTTTGCACAGGCCTCTAATTTACAACCGAGTACCTTGGCCTGAGATTCCTCCATCTCCATTGACCCAAGGACTGCCCCTCTCTTTCTTCTTGCCCTTAGGAGCCTAACTGGTCACAGTGGGTCAGTGGGCCCAGGCCATGTGCTGCATTATGACCAGCCAGGGCCATTTCCCGGCTGATGCTTCGCCTCCCGGCCTCCTCGACAACTAGGATGCCCGCGCCATGGTTCGGGCCAACGGCTGGACGTGGAAGCTCACAGACCTTCTGGAAAAGACTCTACTTCCCGTTTGCTTTACAGACGCAGCAGGCACCCACCCTGTCTTCCTGCCTCGGATGCTGGTGGGGCTCTGGTGTCCGTCTTGAGACTGCGAGGTGACCAGCCACAGACGAGAAGACAGAGTGAAAAGGCAGCCTGGACCCGCCTCCAGACTTCCGGCCCCTCCTGGTGGTGGTGGCTGCCCACTGCTCTGAGGACAAAATCCACACTGGGGCCTCGAAGGCCCTGCTGCACCCCAGTCTTCGGCCTCTCCTGGCTCTCCCTTCTGTTCTGCCCCGCCACAGCAGCCTCCTCTTCTATCGCTCCACCAGGCAAACGCCACTCCTGCCCCAGGGCACCTGCACTTGCTGTTTACCCCCTCTGCCTGGGAAGTCTTCACCCAAACTCCCAATGGCTGGTGCTTGTCATTCACACCCCTTGTTCAGTCTCTTCAGAACGCGTACCGCCACCTGCAGTTGCCTTGCTTATTTATTTGGGGCCCGGTTCACTGACCTCCCTCCAAGGGCACAGGGTGCGGCACACAGGAGGTACGCAAGTAATACTTGCACAATGAACAAATATATTGTCCTTTTTGCTGGACCTCCTTCGAGTGGACTTCTGTTCTTGGCCATTATAAAAATTCTGGACCAATTTAATGGGGTAGAAAAAAATAACCCAAAACAAACCACCACAACAAATTCTGCTCGGAACGCGCAAGCTGATGTCTCTCCTCAAATTCTGCTTGGAACGCGCAAGCTGATGTCTCTCCTCAACCTCTTCCCTTTCCTCCACACACACATCATCCCCATCTGACCCGAGATGTCGTCCACACACCTTCCACTGGCTCTAATCCTGGGCATGAACTCTTACCTCGTGGGGAAGAGCCTGCCACAGAACCAGGCTGTTGGCATCAGCACCTCGCCATCTGGAGGACGGAGAACACAACGTCTGCCGCAGATTCCACCACCTCCCAGGTGAACCTTGACTTGCCCAGCACGCGGTCTCTGGAAGAGAGTATAAGCAGCGGGCCTCTGCAGAGCTGGGTGCTTGACCTGCATCACAGGGCGCGCTGTACGCAGGGAAGGTTTGCGGAGGAAACGGGGATCACGGTCCCCGTCACGCCCTGCTGTGAATTCGGAATTTGTTCGTCAGGGTCTCTGTGAAAACTCACCCGAACCATCCCGTTCACAAATAGTGCCCGGTGGCCAGTTCCAGCCTCCCTTCCTGCACCGTGGCTCAGGGGTCTGGCCCTGGGGTCACCAGGACCTGGACGCCAGAACCGGTACAATCCGTTTTAGCTACGTGATGTCTGGCCAATCCCTTTACTTCTCTGTGCCTCAGTTTCTGTATCAAGTGGGCACCCAAATGGGAGCTGCTGGGTGGACTCCTACAGATGATTAGATGACCTGAGTAAGGTGGGCACGTCTTGAATGCAATAAACATTCTCTTTAACGGGGGATGGCAGAGGAGCAGCCCACATGGCCGGGCAGTGCTCCCTCCCACCTGTCACAAGCAGGGACCTGCACGCTGATGATGCGTGAGCCCCTCTCTTACACGCTCAGCAGTTCACTGGGCTGCTCTTCTGCCCTCGGACCCCACGCATGTCAACAGATGTTTACGGGGCGCCTGTGGGGCTGGCGGGCGTGGTCAAAGGTAATGGTGCGGGGTGGCTGCAGGCGCAGAGCCTGAAGCGATGCGGCCTGGATGTGAACAGTAGCTCCATTACCCATGAGCTGTGCGACCTCAGGAAGGTGTCTACCCTCTCTGTGCCTTGTTCCTTCACCTTTAAAATGGGTATAACAGTGCCTACCTCGGGGGGTTCCTTTAGGAAGTCAATGAGTTGTTATACGTACGGGACTGAGGACAATGCCTGGGACATGCGGAGTGCCATCTAAGTATTTTTAAAGTACAGGTAGCCTCCTTGAGGGCCAGAGGGGATGCCTTTGAGGACGCCTGAGCTCCATAAGGAACAGGCCCCAGTTAGTTTCTACTGAGCATGTTCTCTGTGCACAGGTGCTTTAATCAAGGGTTCATGAACTTTTCCATAAAGGGTTCACTAGGTAGCAAATAATTTTAGGCTTTGCAGGCCAGAGGCAAATTTGAAGCTAGTATGTAGGTACTTACGGCCCTTTAAAAATATAACCACTTAAAAATGAGCCTTATTTAAAACAAAACAAAACAAAACAAAACAAAACAAAAACACCTTCTTAGCTCACAGGGCCTTAGAAACCACAGCCAACAGGCAGCCGGACAGGTCTGGTCTGCAGGCTGTGCTTTGTGGATCTCTGCTTCTTATTGCTCGGTTCTCACAACACTTCAAGGCGCGGAAACCCCTTCTCCGGGAGGTTGAGCGACTTCCCCCAGGCCGCCCCGCTGACAGACGCAGAGGCAGGAGTGGCTCCCGGCGCGGACTGACTCCTGAGCCCCCCAGGGTTCATTAATCCCGTGCCTGGAGTGTCACCAACACAGCGGCCTCCGCTCCAGCACCACCTAGGCCCCGCCTCCCTGGTAGAGCTGCTCACTCCTTGTCCGCCCCTGAAGACTTCAAGCAGTCCTGTTACTATGCAAGGGTAGTGGCACAGAGGAGCACAAAAGTCGGTCATGCTGTGCAGATACATCCAGGTGGTTTCATTCTGTCAGCAGCTGATGGAACTTGGGGCTACAGGCCGGGTATCAATGTACTGATTCTCAGCACCAAATCTGCTCTTTGCCCTGTAAACAGATCCCCTTTGCGAGCTGGGCCGATGTTAGGATTCGCCAGTAGAGGGAGCAAGAGAGGCACTGCCGTCGGCAGCCGGGAAGGACTTGTCTGCTGGTTCCCGCGGGCTGGGTTGGTGGCAGGCGGGCCAACAGATGGGTGTGCAGGTGCATTCACCTGCAGCCCTCGTGGCCCAGCCTGGCCCCCGCACGCCTCTGCTGCCTTCCTCGTCCTCTCCTCATTCGCTCCCCCCTCAGCCCTCCTTGCTGATTTCAGGATTTGCCATCTCAGTATCCCCTTGAGTCCTCTTCTACCCCTTTAGTAGGCAACTGTCTTTTTCTATTCACGCCCAGATTTCTGGACAGCAGAATCTCTCCTTTCTGCATGTTTGACATCCAGCCCTCCTTTTAGAACTGGAACAGCACCCCAACATTTTAGGGGCCGTCCCTTCCCAGCTGCCGCTGGACGTGATCGGGTGGGACTGGGTTGACTCCCGGTTCTGGAGGGGAACCTGTTCACCTGAGCTGACGAGAGCCTGGCCCAGTGTTTCTGTTTGCGTTCCCTAGGGGAGGATAGGTGGCTGCGGCTGCTGGGGTTACCGCGGCTACCAGCATCAGGGACCACAGACAGGGTCAGCCATACACATCTGAGCAAAATGAGAAAAACCAGCCAGACTGATCCTGTTTATTGTGTAAAATTTGGTATTTTGCCTTGTGGATATCTGCCATGGATTTTTAAAAATTGACTTTTGATTTTCAAATATAATTTATCCTGATCTCTGAGCTGTTCGGTTTCCCCCTCCCTGTCACGCCCCAGGCGAGCGCCTCACTGGTCTCATCCGTCGCTGGCCCTCGTGCCTGTGGGTGGAGGCTTGGCTTGGCTGCCAGCCCTGACCCTGCTACTTGCAGACCTGGATGACCTGGAGCAAACTGCTTGGTTCTTCTGAGCCCCACGGTGGTGTGGTGGCACCCACCAGGCCGGGTTAGATGAGACAATGTATGTAAATACTTTTTGTAAACAGCGGTCTTCTGGCTAAATATGCAACTCTTCCCACCAGCAAATAGGAAAGTTCACACATAGGGTTGGCCACTGGGCAAAGGGATGAACTCGCATTATCCTGCCGCATCCGCACTCCAGCTCCCGAGATTTGGAGCGAAGGAAATCACATCTGCAGTGTAATGATAGGTATCCCAGTCTCCCAGAGGAGGAGCCAGGCACAGACGCGGGCCTCTCAGCGCCAACTGGCAGATCTGGGCCAAGGCACCAGTTTAGAGAACCAGGTGTATAGCTAAGAGTCTCAGCAGTTCTAAGAGGATGCAAAAATAACACGTAAAAAGAAGACAACTGTTGATCAAGGCCAAACATGCCCAGAAATGGCAGATTGGCTGCGAGAGGGGAGGCTAATTTGGGGAGAGATGATGTCAGCATTTAGAGATCCTGGTAAACAACCTTCCTCCTGTGAGGCAAGTGCAATGTGTTTTTAAATCGCCGTCAAGGGAAAGCAAACACCAGAGCGAAACCTGGTGCTTCAGCGCTTCGTCCAGCAGACGAAGGAGGAGCAGAGTCCTTGCCCCTCCCCCCCACACACCATAGATCTCTGACTCTGCCTACCGCCTCCCGACTGTCACCCCTGCCCGGTCCTGGGCCCCATTAGCTCCTGTCCAGGTGCTACCAGCAGCCTCCTCTTTCAGACTGGCCCTCTCCCTCTAATCTTCCGCCCGGCATAGCAAAGGGGACAGGCCTCCCCAAACCCAAACCGGACCCTCCTACTTCTTCATTAGAAAACCCTCCAAGGAGCTGCTCCTGCCCCGGGCTGCACGCCGCACTCTTGCCTTTCTGTTTCCCTGCTGGTCTCTCTACCCTCACCTCCTGACCCTCACGTCCCACCACGTTCCACTGTCTAGTAGCTCAGCGCTGGGGACCCTACCCACTCATGCTCTGTCCCTAAGCATCTGCCCTTGCTAGTCTCCGGGTGAGCGTCTACTCAATCCTCACGACTCAGCTCCGAGGTCACCTCCTCCTGGAAGCCCACCCTGAATCCCACCTGTGGGTCAACACTTCTCCTGGGCTCCTGGAGCTGCTTGTGCTTGGGGCTTGTGTCTACCTTATCAACTGCACAACCCAGAAAGGACGCATTTATCTAACTCTCCCTTTAAAACTGGATCTGTCTCCATCCACCCCCACCCCTTCCACGGAGCTAGGATGTTATCACCTGTGGGACAGCAACACTGCCACCTGCTTATTGGTCACTTACTGTGAGCCACATCCAGGGCTGGCCACCCTGTGAAGTGTGGTATTGTTATTCCTCTTCTGTAGATGAGGAAGCCAAAGAGCATAGAGACCTTGCTCAACACCACATTGTCACTAAGGGACAACGATGGAGGAACCCAGACCCAAGTCTGTCAACCCCCGGTGCCTGGCACGGCCCTCCGTCAACACTTGCTGAGTCTGAGTGCCATCCTGAGAGCGAACCAGCAGGATGGAGGCCCTTGTCAGAGCCCTTTGCTGAGTGCAGCCTGGAAGGGCTGGGGTCCCTGTGTTAAAGCAAGGGAGCGTTAAAGCCGCACTCTGTGGACCCCAGAATCCTGCCCTTTTGTCCCAGCAGATAGCCCTGCCTTTATCCTTTGAACATCCTTCTCAGGGAGCCCCAGCGAGGAGCCAGACCTTCAAGAGACGGCCCCACGGGGTTGGCCTGGGTGGAAAGAAGTAGCATCTCATCTTGCTCCTGCTGCACCGCAGCCACATGTGTGGGCAGGGGAATTCAGAGACGGGGTAGCTTTATGTGGCTGGGATCGTACCAACAGGCATTCATTAGTCAGTACTCTTGCTATCTAAGTACATTTATGAAACCCTATAACTATCACGTTCAAGGTTAATTAGCTTCAGGAATGGCTGGATCTGGGCGCTCAAGAGATGTCATTGGAATTCCATCTTTTCCTCTCCCCCAAGTTTTAACTCTGTTTTCCTCTGTGTTGACCTCATTATCAAGGGGACTCTCCTCCAAGACTCTGGCTGCCAGCAGCTTCTGACCAGCAGCCCCTGGTTTCTATCTTACCATTTGGCCAGTTCCTAGTAGGACAGCTTCTCTTTCTTAGTGATTCCCATAGAAGTCTGCAAACTAAATGTGCCAGCCTGGTTCGGATTTCCTGCTCATGTCCAAATCATGAAGGTCGATCGGGGAGAGAAGAGGTCCTCTGGCCAGGCCTGGGTGATGTGGCCACTCCTTAAACTGTGAGGGTGGGCTGCTGGGGTAGGTTCCATCCTCACCCGAAACGCGTGAGCCGAGAGTGGAGGCAGCAGCAGGGACCTAGAGGAATTAAGATCCTATTTGCAGAAATGACCGGGCAGGAAAAATCAATAGACACTTACTACAAAATGTCTACGTGAAATAGGAACTCCTTCTTCCACAGTAAATACTTCGAGCCTCAGCCCCTGCCTGGGGTTTCATGTTCAACCCCAGAACTCGGAGTGCTCAGGCGGGGGCCCGGGAGGTTCCCGTGACACAGGACGCATGCATCATATATGATAGCCATCTTCTCACGTGTCGGGCTAAGGTGCTTTCAGAATTCAAAGATGCGAGAGGGCGCAAGCTGTAAAACTCATCTGCTATGAATCCCTGTGCCGGAACCGACTGGGGTGGCATTTGGAAGACAGAGCCAACGCCGTTCCTTGGGAGATAGCAGCCGTTTTCCAATTGCACTGATAAAAAAGGAAAGCATGAAGTGACATTTACGTGCTAGGAGAAGCTTCTCTTCTTTCCTACTCCAAAAACGTTTCAGGAGCTGGGGGTGGGGAGGGCGGGGGGTGCGCTGGCACGTGCTACCCCACCATCTTTCAGGCTGTGGGGAGCATCTGGTCTAAGGGGGTCCCGCCAGCCTCAGCAGCCAGGTGGGGTTCAGCCTCCCACCCTTCATGCTCTGAAGGGCCAATGCTGCCTCCACCCCCACCCCCATCTGCTACTGGCAAATTTAAATACCAGCCTGCCTCAGCTCAGAAATGTGGAAATTAAGAAAGGAAATGAGGGGCGGCGGGAAGAAAAGCGATGAATCACTTTTGGACCGCCGCCTCGCGCGAATGCTGCGTGGGGAGCGGCAGCGCTGTGTGGGACGGAGGTTTCGGAGCTGAAAAGACCTGAGTTCAAATCGTATCCCTGCTGCAGGTTGGCCAGAGACATTAAGCCACTGAAATCTCTGAGCCTCCGTTTCCTCCTCCATAAAAGGGGGACCCTGCCTTTCTCAGGGTCACTCTGAAGGTTCTGGGACAGAGACACGTGGCAGCTGGTATGGGGTTGGCGCTGAAGGACATTGGTCCTTCTTCCTTCTCTTTCTCCTCCTGTAAGGCAGGCCGCAGCGTGGCTGCATCGCCACGGAGTCCAGGAGGTGGCAATGCTAAGTTCCCATCCAATGGCTCCAAAATCCGAACTCCTCGCCCGGCCCTCCAGGCAGCTTCTTCTGTTCCTGCCCAGCCCTGCTACTGTCTCTAGCACTTTCTCCATTGCCAGACTTTACCCACGTGGCTGTGGCCTGTTTCTTGAGTATCCAGGGCTCTTTGCTACCTCAAGGTCCCTGTGCTCACTGTCCCTCCCTCTCCCACCACCACTCTTCCCAGGGCTGGCTCCTTCTCATCATTTGGTTTCTGCCAAAATATCACCTTCTCCAAGAAGCCCTCCCTGACTGCCCTGGCAAAAGCGGCTGCCCACACTTCATTTGCTTTCTAGCTCATCGCTTGAAAACAATCCTGTTTATTTATTATCTCTCTCCCCCAGGAGAATATAAGCACCAAAAGACAGGGAATATTTCTATCTTGTTCATCTCTGTGTTCCTAGTGCCAAATGGCCTGGCACAGAACAGGCACTCAAATATTTGAGAGGGAAGAAGACTAAGAAAGGAAGAAGAGAGAGAGGGAGGGAGGGAGGAGGGAGGAGGCTGGAGCCCCATGCCCCCCACCCCATTCTGGAGCCTCTGTTCCCCACACCCCCAGGTGTTGGTTCCCATCATTGCCTGCCTCCT
Source organism: Pteronotus mesoamericanus (assembly GCF_021234165.1). Classification (NCBI taxonomy): domain Eukaryota; kingdom Metazoa; phylum Chordata; class Mammalia; order Chiroptera; family Mormoopidae; genus Pteronotus; species Pteronotus mesoamericanus. The sequence continues at coordinate 6,420,919 of NW_026555105.1, forward strand.
CATGCACACAACCCCCTACTAGACTCCAACACACTAGCTCTTCCTTCCTTTGTACCATGGGGGCCAGTCCAGTTCACAGGTAACATTTCCGCATCTCTGTTCCCAGAGGTATCAAGCCTAACATTCTTCTATTGTTTCTGTCTGCCTCCCATGCACTGTCCCCTTCTGGGGACAGAACCGTAATGTTGCCTCTAGAAAACCACCCTTCCCCCATACTCAGACCCTGTAGCACCCCATCCCCAGCTCCAGAGCAGGACACATGACGCAGGCCTGACCAATAAGAATGCAGAATTTTCCTAGCCACAGTGATTGGTTAGAAATGGCCACCTGATTCCAGCAGAGGCCAATGACATTGAATCCCAGGACTTTTGCCCACAGGTTAATTGGCAATGAGGCACTGTCTCCGCTGGGAACGTCCTGCCAGGTGTGTGTAAAACTGCAGTGTGGGGGCTGAGGGCCCCCTTCCCACTGCCTGGAACGCCTGTCTGAGACCACGTGGAGGGCCGCAGAGCCCAGAGACAGAGAGAGACAGGCTTCTGGTGGCGTCACTGGACCCCTGGGTAGCATCACTCGGCTGACATAGACTCACTTCTGAAATTTTCGGTGACCCGAGCCAATAAATTCCCTTTTATGCTTAAGTCAATTGGACTTAAATTTGTCACTTGCCACCAAAATTGTTCTGACTCATGGAACAAGCATTACTCAGTGGCTGGCTGGTTGAGACATGCAAGGAGGCCGCGAGGGGGACAGAGGGATGGAGCGCACCAGCCGTGGAGAGGACACCTTTCTCCACTGTCCAGACCCGCAGAGGCCAGAGCCTGGGCTAGCCCACTGCCAGCTGCCCCCACACCATCTCGGTGCAGACAGCGGTTGATGTTCTCCAGTGGGAAGGGGAGGAGGCGGACGGAACTGGAGGGAGATAGACCAGAAGCCAACCCGAAGCTTTGACCAAGAACCCGCATCTTCCCAAGTAGAGGGCGGCCTGAGCTGCGCTCCGCTCAGTTACCCAGCCTGCTTTGAGGGCCCGCTTCCCCGCTCTCCTCTTGGGGTTTCCCGTAACCTTGAATCTTTCAAGGCAAAAAATAAATTTGAGGTACTCGTTGTATCTTTGGAGGAAAAGGACTCCCCCCCACCCCCACCCCCGCCTCCTTTAAGGTGCAAAACAGGCCCCGCAGGCTGGATGCCTTTCGCTTGCCCTCTGTTCCGGCCCACACCTGGTGCCTCCTGGATGCTGCAGGTGCTCAAAAGTGTCCCTGGAGGCCAGCGGGGGCCTGCCCCAGCTCTCTCCCACAGGCAAGCACTCACCTGAGCCCACAGGAGGAAACAACTGCAGCAAAACAGCCGTGTGGGGGTGCAGCGTAGCTCCCCGGAGGAGCCGAGGCTTCAGAGCAAAGGCACAGCTGGGCGTGCAAGGCACCGCAAAGGCCTCATCAGCTCGACAGGTGTCATCTTCTCAAGAGCAGTGACAGCCTCTAGCTCTGGGGGAGCTCTGACTCTGGGTAGGTAGTCCTCCCCCTGCTTGAGGCCCAGAGGAGGGCCTGGCGGGATGGGGGTTGGGCTGGGCCCTTCTGGGCTCCGGACTGGACTCCCCTCTCTGGCTGCAGCCTCGCCTGGGGCACAAGAGAGGGTCTGGGGGGCACGGAGAGAGGACTGTTCGTGCTCTGAGCATCTCTATGCTGGGAACTCCTGCATCTCCCCCTTCCAGCGCACATCTGTCCCTCCCTTTTGAGCTCCAGATCCAAAAGGCCAGCCTGCAGCTGGGACATCCAACAGACCCTCAAGGACCACAGCTCCCAACCGGAAGTCCCTCCTCCCCAGGCCAGTTGCCCTTCCCCTCCACCTGCGTTTCCTAGCTCAGCACAGGGAGTGACACCTCCAGTGCCCCAACATGGATGTATGTCCCTGATTGCTCTCTCTCCCTCCCTCCTCAGCCCAGATAATCAGTGGTGGACTCCTGTTGACTCTCTCTCCTAAATTGCTGGATTTTTCTCGTCCCTGCATTATTTCAACAGGCTCCTGACACGTGTCCCTGCCTCCCGGCTTGCTGGCTGTGGTGACGTCCCCCTCAGCAGCCAGACTGGTTGTCCTGAAACACAAAGCCAATCCTGTCCCTCTCCTGTTTTAGCCCCCATGGTAGCGATGCTTTGACAGCCCAGCTTCAGGTCCTTACCAGGGCTCACGAAGCTACTCCCGATCTGACTTCCAGCCTGGCAAAAAGAAAGTGTTCATATGTTTCCTCTAAACCAGACAAACTTTTTCAGTAGAGGGCCAGATAGTAAATATTTTAGGCTTTGCGGGCCATATGGTCTCTGTCGCAACAGCTCAGCTATGACTTTGTAGCGCAAAGATGTAGACATTATGTAAATGAGTGGCTGTGGCTGTGTGCCAATAAAACTTTATTTACAGAAGCAGGTGGTGGGCCAGATTTGACCCATGGGCTGTGCTTTGCCAATCCCTGTTCTAAAGGAACCAGCAAACTACTTACCACCCCTACATCTCAGTTGCCTTTTGAGAATATGGGGATATAATCCCCACATTGAAGAGTTGGCAGGGTGGGGGGATTTGAAAAAATTTGTCAAGCGCCTGGCATAGAGTCTAACACGTAGTAGGTGCTCAGCAGGAGATCACTGTTGGTAAGCCTATTACCATTGTTCTCCCTTCCAGTATGTTTAAGAGTCAGTCAGCCCTGACTCCAGCAAGAAGGCTAGGAGGATAGAGACCCCCTGCCCCCTTTTGGAGAACTGGTGATGCACAATGCATTTATGGACACGCTGGGAAACCCAACAGCTGAGCACCTACTGTGCGCTATCTGCCCCGGGTCCTTCCAGAGCTCACTAGGCAAGGCCCGCATCCCTTACATCTCCTTGGTGGGACCTGGGTACCCGATGCTGAGTGGGAGGATAAGGGACAAGGGGCCAGGGGACCCCAGAGGTCCTGCCCAGCATGGTGCCTCATCCTTATGCCAAGCCAAACAGGGATAACTCGCACCTGTCCTCTGGGCTGGGAGCTCCTCGGAGCCAGGCCCTGCCTCCCACTTGTCCCCATATTCCTAGCACAAGGTCTGGTGAGTGGCAGGCCTTCCAGAGTGTGTGCTGTGAGAAGGGCAAACCTCTTTGTCCCCACCTGTCCCTGTCAGTGACATGTGCAGTTGACAGCTCTTGATTTTGTCCCCGTCACGCCTCACCCTTCTTCTGGCAACAGTGCCCCAGTGTCTCAGGGACTGACTGACAATGGGGCCCCACTAAAAGGGTGAAGCCTGCGACCCAAGCCTAAGCTAATCAAAGCACACGCCCACCCTGGCCACGGCGACTGTTCTGGAACGGGCGCTCGGGCCAATGCGGCTGGAGGGAGCCCCAGCTCTTTCCCACATACTGGGAGAGCCATGAGGACCTGTGGGTGGCAGCTGCTGTCACCATCTTGTTCCCCGGGCAGAACAAGAACCTGAAGCCAACACAGAGGAAGGCAGACCCAAGCGATGGCCAGAAGCTGAGTTCTGTTCACGTTTGTGTGCCTGATGACAGATCTACATCTAGATTTTTCTTTCTTGCCAGGCTATATGTTCTCTCTCTCTCCTCTCTCTCTCTCTTTGCTTAACCATCATGCAAAATCTGTCCCATTTGAACCAAGTGTCCTAATGAAACACTGTTCAGGGCCTGCCTCGTACTGTCGATACAATTCCAGCGGACTTTGTAAGAAGAAAAAACAAAACAAAACTCTGTACCTCTCCATGAATCTTTTCCCAAAGCCCCGTTGGTCCATATGCGTGAGTCTGTCATCTGCTGTTTGCCCTGTTCATTCAGAACAGCATTTATGAGGTCGCTTCAGGGAGGAGGACTGAGTATGACAACACTGGCTGGCTGGAGAACAAGCACAGAGACTTGATCACAGCTTGTCTTACAACTTATTTTCATTTATATCCATGTGTCTCAGTTTTCAAGGAGAAGAAGGTCCCATGAGGCAAGGCACGTCCTACGAATCCAACCATGAGGAGCACCTGAAGTGCCTTACACACTGGCGGGAAACCGCAGGTGCAGAGGATAATAAAAGAGGTCGCTGTCCCCTCCAAGAAAGACGTGGAAGGAGATCACCGCTTGTCAAGAAGTGCACCACCTCGATGCATGTGACAGAGAGAGTGACTTGGACTGGCTGGTGCAGGGGAGGGGACTTGGCTCACGCCCGGGGTATTTTCAGGTATAATCAAGCTTCCGGGTTGGATGGTGAGGCTCACCAATGTCATCTGTGCCCTGAGTGTTTTTTATTTCTTAGCTCGGCCAGCTCAGCAGCATCCTCAGCAAGGCCACCCACACCCTTGGCCTACACCGATCCGTAGTCACACCCTAGGGCCGGTGAGTGCAGGTGGGAACAAGATGCACCCTGATTGGACTCCCTGGGTCACATGCTTGCCTGTGAGCCAGTGACTGGGCAGGAAATGAATGCATGAATCTCTGGGAGCCAATCAGGGCCCACCACGGGACCAAGGGGGTGGAGTCAGGTTTCCCCATAGCACCCACTGAGGGGCGCAGGTTATTAACCTGAAGGAAATTCTGGGAGCTTGAGAAAGGCAGAAGGGGAAGGACTGGCTGGTGGGAGACACCCGCTGTCTGCTTTCCGAGCTGGGAACCAGACCACACTTCCTTGAGCCGATACCAAAGCCTTTCTTCCTGCTTTCGTCACTGCCTGCACTGGCTGCTTGTGCCCAGTATATCTTCATGGCCAAGATAGCATTATCAGCACGAGCAGCACCTAATGTTTAGGAAACCCTCCAGTGCCAAATACAACAATGCCCCATATTTGCTATTCATTGTCTCATTTAACCACAGCCTTAGGAAGCATAGTTATTTCCATTTTACAGATTAGGAAACGCAGGCCCCAAGAGCTGAAGTGAGTTGCCCAAAGTTGTTGATCTGAACTTTAAAGTCAAAGTAGCACCTGTAGTCCTCAGTTCCCTAGTAGGCTGGGTAGGTAGGGCTGTGAGGTAGACAGGAAACAGGAGCCGACTTTCGATGGAGCCTCACTTTTGCTCGTACAACAGCCCTGCGCATTTCTCAGGGGCTGCCTCCAGAGGCCTCTGCAGACGCCCCGGTTGGCAGTCCCCATTGTCATATTTAACTTCCCTTTCAACTTCAGGAAAATGTAACAGAAGTGTCCCCTGCACACCTCATGATGCACTAGATTAATATGAACTGTGCCACAAAAATAAGCTCGACACCAAATCACATAGCATCATCATTAGTGTGGCAACAGTAGCCATTACTTTCTAGAATCTGCAAAATCAACAGTGTTGTCCACTTTCTCTGGGCAGTGGCATTGAGGGAGGGGCCCATTTAACCAACTGCAGCATTTCAGGACACGTGCGTTTGGCCCTGCACCCAGAAGCAGGGCCTGACAATAGCAAAACCACGGTGGAGCCAGAAACAGGCTTCCCATTGGCTATGTGGCCTGTCACTCAATTTCCTTGCTCCTACCTGTACCTGCCTGTCTGCTAAAGGCGAGGGTTTACCACCCTGGGCATGGATATACCCTCACCTTCTCTGCCTCAGCTGGCCCATGCCTTCTTCTCTCAGGGCAAGGGATCCAAGGAGCCCTTCCCCCTCGCCCCCAATCAAGTCCCTTCCTCTGATGGGTGGGGACCAGAATGGGGCAAGGAAAGAATGGGGAAGAAGTTACAAAGGGTGCGTCTGCACCTAACAGAGCAGGATACTTTGCACGGGAAGCGCCTCAGAGCCCTGAGGCTGGAAGTTGCTGCTTGCTCTCCTTTTCCTGACTGCGTGGATGAATCGCCTGTGGATTCTGCTGGAAGCAGTTGGCCCCACATTCCGCTGAACTCCCGAAGCCCTTCATCAGTCTTGTACCTTGGAACCCTTGATTTCCTCCTCATCCTACTTTCACTTCATTAAGATTCACCTCCAATTTGTTCTCTCTCTGTTTGGATAGAACCCTCATGTTTTAGCTGGGACTATGACTCCTGGAATAAGAATGCAAATCCCAGCCTGGCTTGTAGCTGGGTGTGGTCATACAACTGAGTATTGCCAGTGGTATATGACTAAAAGTGATATGTACAACTTGTGGAGCATGTCCTTGTAGGCAATACATGCTCTTTCTCCTTTGCTACTGGCTGGCACACGGATAAAATGGAGATGGTTGGAATGCAGATGTAGTGGCAGGAGCTAGAGCAGCTATATTGGGCCATGACATAGAAACCACGTATGGAAGATGGAAGAACAAAACGAGAAATAAGCCTGGGTGTCAGATGATTGTGAAGTGGGCCCACTAGCCCCATATGCTTATGCAGACTGTTGCATGAGCGAGAAAGATAAACTTCTATTATTCTGCAGCCATTGCTATTTTGGGACTCTGTTTCAGTAGCCAAAATACTTTCTAAATTTACACAAGTTTCCAGTGCTTTTATAGGGAGATCTCATCTGTTCATCATAACCAGACAGGGTCCAGAACTAAGATATTTCACTCAATTGTTCATTCATCCAATAATTATTTCTGAGTAATTATTTCTGAGTGTCTCCCACGTGCCAGTCACGGCTCTGGATGTCAAGCGTGGAGCTGGGGGCGGGGCGCCAGATTCCTTCTCCTTGGGTCAGTCTCCAAGTCCTTCACTTCATCCTCTCCCTCCTATTCCTCCAGCCTACTTCTCCCTAACTATGGCGCCACTTGTCTAGGTCAGGGCACTGCCCACCCTTGCTCACTTTCTTGTTTCAGTCCCTTGTTGCCCTGTCTTCCTACCTCCACTCCCATCCGCCCTGCTTCAAATCAGAAGCGCAAACTTCTGGAGGTGAACACGGCCCCGCCCACTCCTGAAGCCCAGTCTCCGCCCGCCCTGTTCCAGCCACAGAGGACTGGTGACTGCAATGACTTTGCTCAGCTCAGGCCCTCTCGCTGGTTACTGCCTGTTGGCGGAGTGATAAAACTGAGGTTCCGAAAAACTACGCAGACTATGCAGACTTGCTTAGGATGAGGCTTGAACTCGGCTGCAGGCCTCCGAGTGGTGCTCCTCCAATCTGCTTTGCTGCCTTAAACTGGGCCTCCAAGCTGTTACTGGCGGGATCAAAGCTTCAATGTAGATTTCACAGAGAGGGGTCTGCAGGTCCCCTGCACTGAGTGCCAGTGGGGCGTTTGGGAAAATCCTGGCTCTTTGACCCACCCCAGAGCTACGGAACCACGAGCCCTGGCGTGAGGCCTAGTATTGGCTTCCTCCGCAAACTGCCCACGTGGGCAACTCACCGACAGCAGGAACCTCTCAGGGTCCTGGAAACGTGACCTGGAAGCTGCATGACTGGTTCCTTCTCTCTCGTTGGCCAAGTCCCTCCTAACACTTCACGCCAGAGCCAGCCCTTGGGGTGAAGGGGTGTGAGGCTGGGAGCTGGGCAGGAGCCCAGCCCTCTGCACAGTCCCCACTTTACTTTTTCGAGAAGATAAATTAAAAAAAAAAAAAAAAAAAAAGTGGTGCTAAAATCACCTAACCTGTGGGTGGCATTTTCACCTTGTGAGTGTGATACTTAGAGCTGTTACTGTGGAAGGGAGTGCAAGAGCTTGCGCCTTAGCGACAGAGAGAATTGGACAGGGTCCTGGGGCCCTTGCTTCTTGGGACTTCAAGGAGGGAGGCCCTCCATCTGAGGCAGGGACCAGGGTGGGCCCCCCAGAGGCAGGGAGGACCTGGAGTCTGCAGCTTCCTCCCTGGGTGGGGGCCTTGTACACGAGGAATAACAGCAGCCCTGCAGCTCCCCAAAAGACCACGTGACTAGGGAAAACACTTTACAGACCTGGGAACGATGACATGGCGGTTCTTCCGTTCGCCAGTCTGGTCATTAGCTCCAACATGAGACGGAATAGTGGGGGACCCTCCGGGCTCACACCACCTCCCTAAAATTAACCTAAAGGAATAGCCTTCTCCGAAATCCTACTTTATTTCCCAATAAGGACCTTTCTCTTGCAAACCTTTCTCTCAGCATTATTACGGCAGGCAGGTGAGGTATTACTATTAATGTCTGTGATTTATCATCTCTAGTGAGTCACTTTTGCCTGGGGACAGCACCCTTCCCCTGCATTTGGGGCACACACGGAACCTCTGCCTCTGGTGGGAAAGTCCACAGCAACAACCACGGAGTTGAGAGGAAAGGCGCTCAGGCTGCAAGTCCCCGGATGTGGGTCTGAGGGCTCCGGCAGAGATTCCAGAGAAAGGGCAAAAGCCAGTGTTCACGTCCAAACAACAGTGTGTCACAAATATGAACAATCTACAACCAAAACAGTCTTTAGGAAGGACAATGATAATTTAAAAGGCAGTACATTTCACCAGAAGGGGGAAAAAAAAAACCTTCTAAGATATGTGTGGTAAAGCTGAATGGGCATTTAAAATGGCACGATTCCACCGGCTAAGTGGGTAAGGGAAGAGAAGAAAGGTTTGTCACTTGAAGAAAGACCCCTCCCCTTCCCTTTCTCAAGAAGGTCCCGGTGGTAAGAAACAGAGCGGCACCACCTGACAAGCTAGACATGATCAAAAGTGGCCAGCAAGGACCCGCAGACGCAGGAGACAACCTGTGAGCGAGCTCCTGGCTCCTGCCAGAGGGTTCAGAGGACATCTGGAAGTTTCCCAAGCCTGTGAGGAAAGCAAAAAGGTGACAGAGAATGGGTCAGGGGACAGAGCGGACTCAGGGTGGGACAGGTGTTGTTCCATCCACTGGGCGCCGGCGGCAGCTCAGAGGTCAGCTGCCCAGCCTAGCGGCGGGGGCGGGGGGGTGCGGAGGACGGGGGCTGAGGCCAGGAAAGCAGACGGCCCCCCCGCTGTCATGCTGACCTAGCCAAGCCCCTGGTGCCACCCTGGGGTGGAGGGTGGGGCCTGCAACAGCCGAGTTTAAACCTGAAATAACTGAGGGAAAAAGCCTGGAAATGACTCCTCCAACTTGATTAAAATTTCTACCACTGGGCAGAACAGAAGGTCAAGTTCAACTGTGGGGGAAAAAAAAAATCTACCTTTTTCCTGTGCATGTCTGAATTTCTGGTTTGAAAATCTAGACTCTCTGCACGAGCGTATAAATAAATGGGGGTAGATGAGACTTGATTCCGCTAGTAACCAGTGTTGGGAGACACTTTACAAACCTCCCAACTTCCTCCCCCCGCTCCCTGCTCCGCTTCTGTTTCCAGATTTATTGTGAAGTCAAATGAGATAATATGTGTGAAAAGTATATTTTATCCAAAAATACAAAGCTTCATATATTTCATCTAAAAATACACGAAGCTTCACAGATACGCAGCGTGGTGACGGTGGGGGTGACGACAATGGTGACGGCCCCGCGGCGGCGGCGTGCGCTGGAAATGGATGCAGTGTCTGCCTTCAACGTGCCCGATCTGTAAGGGATATGCAGATCCGCTGGAAGGGTTCAACATGGTCCCAGAAAAAGGAGGAGGAGTCCCACCTTGTTGCAAGAACAGAGCCGCAGCACAGAAGGACACGCCGGTTCTGGTGTGATGGAAAGCCTCGTTTGAACGAACGGCAGAGCTCGAAAGCAATGTCAGTGAGCCTTGGAAATCAACGCTGTGACATTTGGCTTTGACAGCTGTGTCAGGACGTGAAGCTCACCAAGAAGGTGGAAATGTGGCCTTGTCCCCAGAGCTCATGAGCTGCTACGGTTGGCAGGGAGGGAGATCTTGTCACCAACACGATATAGGGACTGGCACACGGAACGTGTACAGTGAAAACAGAAAGAGTAGCCAACATCTATTAAGCCTATTTGTTGGAGTGAAGTTTTCTTAGCAAACTGATTTTGGGGGAAGAAAAGATTGCCCACCAGTTGGCCCCAGGTCATTTTTGGTGATGGTACATGCTCCACTGTGTGATCGCAGGTAAGTTTCTGAACCTCTCTGGGCCCACGTGCTTCCACGTGCTCCATGATGGGCCTGCTAGCAAGAGCATTCCCTCATCTGCTCTCCCTCCACGTGCGACAGACACCTGTGGCTTTCGTCTACGCAGACTCCATCGCCCCTCTTTTTGGTAACAGCTCCGCTCACCCCCCACCACACCTGGTTGTGGGGGGGCTGTCAATCAAGGCCCCCTGCCCTCCCTCCAAGGAGGGAACATGGATCAACCAGACCCTCTCCAGGAGGGTGCCAGGACCCGAATGCTGGAGGTCTAGGCTCTTCCTAGGGCTGGGCTTCAAAGCGATTGCTGGAGACTTCCTGCCACAGCAGTTCCTGCAGCTCTGCTCCCCGCCTTTCCTGGGCCCCGCCGGTCACCTTCCCATCCACTCTGTGAGCCCCTCTCCCATGACCTTCAGTAAAGTCCCTGCAATGGACGGAATGTTTGTGTCCCTCCCAGATTCCTGTGCTCCAGCATGAGGGTGCGGGGAGATGGGGCCTCGGGCTGGCAATTAGATCGTGAGGGCAGGGCCCTCAGAAAGGGGTTCGTGCCTTTTAGAGAAGAGGCCTGGGGCTTGCTCCTTTTCCACCGAATGAGGAAGCAAGAGGCAGCTGCCTGCACCCTGGCAGGGAGTCCTCACCAGAGCCTGACCATGTTGGCGCTGTGGTCTCAGACTTCCAGCCTCAGGAAGCGTGAGAAATACATGCTTGTCGCCGCCATCATGCAGTCCACTGCTGTTGGTTACAAAGGGCTGGATGGAGACAGTCCCGTGCTGCTTCAAGGAGCCAGAGGTGGTTTCTCTCGCCTGCAACCCAGGAATCCCGAATGCTATGTCCTGGCACCAGGGGTGAATGCCCTGCACCAGCTGGTATGTCAGTCCTGCCCAGAGACATGAATGCCCGTGTCACCCAGACCTGTCCCTGGTACCCCCGAACCTTTGCTCATGATCCTGCAGCTATAAACGGCCAGTGTCTGCCACAGCGGGGGCCCCGGGCCCTACGCCACCCCCACAGCCGACGCTTGTTAAACACATCGCTCCTGCGCAGACCACTCAGCGGGCGCCCTCACGGCAAACAGCCCCGCTCCCCACCTCAGCCTCACCACCTGTGAAAGGGGGCACCACAGCCACCGCCCGCCTCCGCCTCCGCAGGCTGGGGCTTGTGAAAGGGGGCTGGGAACAGCGGGCAAGCGCTTCCCAGGCCCGGGTGCTTTTCGTCACCCGGCATCGCACCGCGCAGAGGCCGCAAAACAAATTTCCCAGGAGAAAACGCCGTCTCAAAAGGCGGCAAGTGTTGCTGGGGACTCTGAAAAGCGACCAAGAAGTGACAAAAACAGCTTCGAAAAAGGCAGAAACTTAAAAAAAAAAAAAAAAAAAAAAAAAAAAAAAAAAGACACTGCATTTCTTGTTGGGGCTGAGTAGGCAAGGATGGGGGAGGGGTGAAGAGGCGATTTGCAGGGGTGATGCTTCCAAGTCCCCGGCTTCCTGGGGAGGCGGCTGGCTCTGCTCTGTGCCGGACAAGTGGGAGGCAATCGCTCATACCTTCTGCCCTGCAAGGACACGGGAGAGCATTCTCCGTGGTGGCCACGGGGCGGCTCACTGTCACCCAGCTGGCTCTCCCAGGAAGCTGTTCTGAACGACAGACACGAGGGAGGGGGGCTGGAAGCTGTTGCTCCGGGCGGCTGAGCCTGTTCGCAGAACCCTGGGGTCTTGCTGGTCTTTGAGAGCTGGAGACACCGCTCCCCTTCCCCGCCCCAGGCCCCTCCACTTTCCAGAGAAGGAGCCCACGAAGGTAGGAGCCCCAGGCCAGTCCCAGGTTCCTGATCTTCCGAGCTGAGTGTCCTTGGACAAATTGCCCCGTTCCACTTACCAGACCTCCGAGAGCCCGCCTCCTGGATTAATTCATTTAATCTTCTTAACAAGCTTCTTATCGCCCTTCGGCAGGGAGGCTCTGAGGTCTAAGAGCTTGTCCAAAGTCACATGGCTAGGAAGTGGCAGGAGGCCTCACAGGCAGGCCTCCTGGCTCCAGAGCCCACCCTCTTAGCTGCTGTGCCTTCCTGCCCCTCAGACATGGCAGCAGAGGTATGGCAGGTGTCCGGGTGAGGCATGCCCTCGAGGAAGCCCCAGTACGGGGTAGAGGCAGGAGCCCACCCTCCCACCTCCCAAACCCTCCTCGAATCAAGCGTCTCTGATCTTCAGAAGGCATCTGCCCAGGGTTTTTCTGTGACAAAGCAGAGCCTCCCTGGACAGACAGCTGTGATCCATGGAGGGACTCAAGGCCAGGTGGGGACAGACACCTGGAGCTTCCAGGGGCGTGGCCTGGCGATGCCCTGTGGGAGGGACGGGCCTTGGCAAGGATGGAATGACTGGTCCATTTCCCACCCTCTCAGCAACGTCCCCAGACCAACAACAGAAACACCAGCTCTCGTTTCTTGTCCAGGGAAATGCACATGCAGATGAAGCCAACAATTTCTACTTTCACGTGAAATCTCTCTTTTTGTAAATGTGATTTTTTTCAAATGTTTAATCAGGAAAAAAAAAAAAAACCTGTGTGACAGAGTTCATGGGCCACTAGCTGTCACCTCTCCAACAAGACTGCAACGTCTTTGACGTTAGGTAACGGGGAGATTTCTGACCAGGCCTCCACCTGCCTTTTGCATGAAATGGGTTCACTCTGGCTAGCTTAGGATTAGAGAAAATTAGACACACTAAGCATAAAGTATTCAATATGGAGTAAGGCATGTGTCTGAGTGTGCTTAAGCTGCTATAACAAATTAGCATAGACTGGATGCCTTAAACAACAGGAATTTATTTCTCTTGGTTCTGAAGGCTGGAAGTCTGAGATCGGGCCTGGAAGGTTCTGGCCAATTTGGCTTCTGATGAGAGCTCTCTTCCTGCCTTGCAGATATGATCGATGGCCAAGGCCACCTTCTGGCTCGGTCCTCAAGAGAGGGGCAGAGAGAGAGACAGAGATTGCAGTCAGCAGCCCCATGGAACTGGGAGTCAGAAGCTGGAGTTCACAGCTACTAAAGTGCCCAGGGCCTGAAGGGACAAGCCCTCTAGAAGAAGAAAGGTACAGAGACGTGAGCCCATCGCTACCGAGTTTTCCCCTCGAGGTCTTTTCTGAATCCTTGAGCTGCACGAGGCAGGAGTCCTAAGAAAGTAACCTGGAAAAAAAGTGTAATTTTGGTCAGTCTCCAGCACTGAGGAAGCACATCACTGCATTTACCTGCCAGGGAGGACAGGCCCTAGACATCCCAGGAGACAACTAGTCACTCAGGTCCCCGATTGGATTGGAGTGATCCCTTCTACACCAGCTGTTGACCGCAGGACAGGGTGACTCACCTGTGTGGGGAAATGCAATCCAAAGACTCATTTTTCCAACACAATGTCCAACATTCAATCAAAAGTCACAAGACATATGAAGAAACAAGACCAAGGAGAAAAGCAAACTATAGGAATAGACCCACAAATATTCCAGATAGTAAATGTAGCAGATATGAGTTTAAAAATCACACCGGGAGATACCAAAATAACATTGGTATGTTCAAGAAAAGTAAAAAATGGTGTTTAAAGACGTCTCCTCTCCTCCTCCAAAGCCCTAGACCCAGATGGTTTTACAGGCAAGTTGTACTCAACATATAAGGAAAAGTTAACTCTTGTCTTACACAAGATCTTTCAAAATGTTAGAACAAGAGAAGAGTTCCAAGCTTATTGTAGGAGGCTAGAGAGGGGGACGGCGTCAGATGGGGAGACTGGGGAACCACGTCAAAGATGAGAGCCCGTGGGAGCAGAGAGCCCAGAACTGAGCTCACAGAGTGAGCACAGAGCTATGAACTGATTCCCAATTCAGTGGACCACTAACACAAGCCAATTATATGTGCCCATGCGCTTTCAAGCCCCTCTTCAGAAATAGTGGTTAAGATCATGGGTTCTAGAGTCACACTCCCTGGGTTCAAATCCTAGCGACACCTTGTACCTGCTGGTGATCTTGAACAAGGATCTTGTCCTCTCTCTGCCTTACATGCTAAACCCATTCCCTGGATTATTTACCCCTCGTAACTCTCTGAGGTAAGGAGAATTGTTATTTGTAGCAAGGTTTCCTCACTTGCCCAAGCTCACATGTCTCATAAGTCATAGGGCTTATGAGTCATTTTCAAGTCAAGAGTTTAGAGTGCAGATTTGTAACTTCTGCACCATGCTGTTCTGCCGCAGATCCTCACCAGTCTCCAAAACAGCCGCTGCTTCTTGTCCCAGGGTCTGAGGATGGGAGGCCAGGCCCAGGAGCTTTAAAGGAAGGCGGATGAGCTCAGCTCTGCCTGCAACATTCCCTCCTTTCCTCCCCGCCCCCTGCCCCCACCAGGACTGGCCATATTCTGCCTCAGGGCAATTTTAAAGACACACACACACACAAGTCTCCCTTCCTCTTCCGGAACTCTTCGCTCAGGGAGTCCTCCCACTGTTTTCCTCCTGCTTTCCCCCGCTGGGGCTGGAGGAAAGCAGAACACGCAATCATGCGCCCAGGACCCTGCAGTGAAAAACGCGAGTAGGGTGGGAGGGAGGAGGGGAAGCAGGATGAGGGTGCCGCGTGGCCCCCAGGGGTCTAATGGTGACATTTCAGGCAGCAGCTGGGCACCGACTTGGGAATTTAAAGGGCTCTGGAACATTCCTCTATCTCTCCAGCCTAAGTGACCATACACTCCTTCGTCGGAGGATTGGCACGATCCTTAGATGTTGTTTTATCAAAGATTCAGGTAACTTAAAACTTTCCACAAATTACAGAATAGTAGAAAAGAACCCTCTTCCAAAAGACATTCCCATCTTCAGAGGAGGCAGCTCACTCGCTTTTATTGTGCATGTTCCCGAACAACAAAATCCTCATTATGCACGTTGGGGTCTTCGTGATGAGCGCTCCCCAACTCCTCAGGAAGGCCCAGCATTGCAGTGATGAGCCCCATTCTTTCTCCTGCCTCCAGGGGAAGGCAATGGGCACATGGAGAAAGAAGCCACTGGACCTGCAGACTGGCCAGGCCCCCACCTTCCCCTGCCTGGACCGTTGTGGACCTCTCTCCTCCCGGGTCCCCTGCTTCCCATCCCCCCACAGCCAAAAAGACCTTGTAGAGCCTGACTCAGGCCATGTTCCTCCTCTGTTCTGCGCCCCCCAGCACACGCGCATTCAGGCCAACTCCTCGCCGGGTCCTGCGCGGCCCCGGTGGCCAGGGGGAGAGCTTGGCTCTGCGAACCAGTGCCCACAGGGATGGTCAACGCTCTGGGCGTTCTCTGGGCTCGAAAACGCATGAGCAATTCTGTACGCAGAGAACTTCAAACAAGATCAAAGCCGTCCTGGCTCGCAGGCCCCAGCAGAAATGCTGCATGACCGATGAGCTAAATTAGACTTCTAAATAATGTGTCAGTTTGGGCTGCTCGTACTGGGCTGGGAATGGGACTTTAGAAGCAGGGGAAAGAGCTGAATCATGATTCAGGCACAACATTACCGTGCAAAACACTACAATGGGAGGGATAAGAAATCGAGCAAAAGAAGTACTGATGTTTAGGAAGCAAGAAAGCCAAACTTCCTACCGGCGTGACAAAAGCAGCGCCCTCGGCACCCCTCCTGGCCAGGGGTCTTCTTGGGACGTGAGGGTCTGAGTCTCAGTTGCACACTGGTAATGCACACACCCCAGACAAGCAAGAAAGCTGCCAATCAAATAGCCTTGAAAAGCTGGCATTAGACAAGGGCCTGCAGCCCTTGGGTACGGATCAGATCAGAGATGGCAAATAGGATCAACTGGCATAACAATTCCAGCCTTTCGGGAGTAACAAGGCCTCAGGATCTCCCGACTCTTAGGGGAAACCACCTGGTGGATTAACAAAGTCGGCGTTGGGCAGGTGTAACACACTTTCTAGCCACTCAGCCATTCTGCAAATATTGAATACCTACTATGGGCTCAGGAGCTATGGTGTCAACAAAAGGAATAAAGGTCTGCTCTCCTGGCACCTACTGGGCTGGCCAAAAAGTCTGTTACGGTTTTTCCACGTGATGGCCCCTGCAGGGCTTAGCTGTCTTTAACTTCATTCGAAACAGTTTTGTTAGTCGTGTTGAGGCAGCTGTCATGTCCGCATGCATTTAAAAAATACTTATCAACACTGGTGAATTCTTGAGCAGCCATTTTAATATTGAAGATGGAAGAAAATATGCAACGTTTTCAGTGTGTTATGCTCTATTATTTCAAGAAAGGAAAAAATGCAACTGAAACAAAAAGAAAGATTTGTGCAGTGTATGGAGGAAGGGGTTGTGACTGATTGAAGGTGTCAAAAGGGATGTGCAAAGTTCCTTGGTACTAGTGATGTTTTGGCCAAATAATTCTTTGCTGTGGGGCTGTCTTCGGCACTGGGAGATGTTTAGCAGCACCCCTGGCCTCTACCTACTAGAAGCCAATAGCGGGAGATAGTGACATACTCAAAACATCCAAATGAATAGAGTTATTGGTGAAAATGAAACATGTATCTTATTTTATGGAAAAAACTAAACAGACTCTTTGGCTAGTCCAATATATTCTAAAGCCATGTGGCCCAGTACGGAGCCACAAGCCACATGTAGCCCTTGAACACTTACAACATGGCTCAGCCAAATGGCGATGTGTTATAAAGTGTAAAATGCACGCCAGATTTCAGACCAAGGAGAGGAGCTTCCAGATAAACCAACCCTGCAGACACCCTGATCTCAGACTTCCGGTCCCCCAGAGCCGTGAGACAGTAAATTCTGTGGTTTAAGCCCCCCGCACTGCAGTACGGTACTGTCATGGCAGTCTGAGTTGACCAATACAGTCAGGACGGCCATCCCAAGGAGGTGACACTGGAGTGGAATGGGTAGTATGACCTGCCTCACGGAGATCTCTGGGAAGCTTTTTCTAGGTACAGGAAACAGGAGGTGCCGAGGCCGGATAGGGGAGAGACCCAGAGAGGGCTCTGTGCAGTTGGTTCATGTCGAAGGAGGAGGCTGAGTGGGAGGTGAGGGCGCGGGTACAGGGGTCGGCCCATGGCCTCTTTGTGGAGCAGCCAAACCCCCCCCCCCGTCCCCCTCCCGTTACACCATGTTACACATCGCTAACTCCGGGCCTCGTCCGCGGAACGCTCTCCAGGAGGCCTTTAGGAAGGTGCATCCTGGAATCCACATGCAGCACCTTTCGCTTTGCCTCCCTCACCCTGCTGCAGGCCCAACGCTTCCAGGCCAGCTGTTTCCCAAGGTCGGCAGGCGAGTCACCTGGGCGGATGGGCCCTGGCCTCCAGGCACCATCGTCTGCAAACAAGGACCCTCACGGGTATTTTTAACGTCACCTGTCCTGGAGGAATGTCGCTCATCTGAGCTGTGATGACCACTCTGGAGGCATTTGCTGGGGTCTGTGAAGCTCCCCACACTCCCCTGGTGTTGGGGGGGGAGGACCAGCACACCCTGGGCCCCAAACGAAGCCTGGATCTTGGCTTGAGGGTTGCAGAGCTGGAGGGAAAGCGGGCCGTTCTTAGCACACCCTGCCTCCTCTCCTCCGCTCTCTTACAAATGGACATTGATCGGCCTGCTGCACGAATCCATGCTCCTTAAAAATCAGAGAATTTCACAATTTCTTCCCTCCTCCTGAGAGAACCATTGTCACTGTTTTATAGGTACTCGCTTATTTTTGAACAAAGAGGTGTAAGTCTGATCACCAAAGACTAATGAGATGGTCCCTGCAGGGCGGGCTGGGGGCGTGGCTGAGGAGACAGGAGAGCGTGGGCTCTTTGACACAGTCTAGCCTGCTGGGGTCCTGTTTATCGTTAACAAGACTAAAATAAAACCATTCTACTTTCAATAAATAAAAATATTTCATATCTATTATGGATATATGAACATATATTTATAAATATTTTATAAAAATATAATTACATGAACAAGAACAGAGAAAACCCCTGAAAAGACATAGACACAAAATCAGAGGAACCCATGAATGACGCGGCCACACAGAGGTCCCTCACCCGAGTCACTTCAAACGTAGGACTTGGACCAGCAACCCTCAGTTTGATGACAAAAAAGAACTGCAAACGACCCTTGCACTGCAGTCAGCAGACCTCTGTTGCAGTGGTTTGGACATAATCGTTCTGCAGTTATTTGAGTGGGTCAGAGGGTTAAACAAGACGTGCTGGAAGCCCGGTTTCCACAGCGCGAGGAGCGGGGTACCAACGCGGAATATAAAAAGGCAGGCAGGAGCCCTGTGGCGCTGGGCCGAAGCTGAAGATACCCGTACACACTCACATTGGTTTATGCATGGCCATAAGCACAGGTGGGCTTTTCTTGGTGCCCTGGGGTCTGCAGAGTGACCGAGGCTGGGCTTGGAGGCCTGGGAGGAGGGGTGCTGAACCCACAGCACCCTGGGCAAAGACGATTTTAACCTTCTCACCCGCCCTCGGTCCCCAGTCTGTTGGCAAAACTTCCTGCGCACAGGCTGGAGCTCTGTGCGCTAGAAGCCGAAGCGCCGGCCACCAGGAGCCCAGAGACCCGCAGGAGCAGTCAGAGGTGGGCTCAGTGAGGGGAGCAGGGTGCGGACGGGAGGGCACACGTCCCACCTGGAAGAGCGCGGAGATGGGCTGCAGTGCCCTGCCGACTGAGAGCCAGGCCCCCACGGCCGGAGCTCTCCAGGCATGCAAAAGCCAGAAATCACGTGAAATCTGCCCATTTTTAACCACCGACAACTAACAACTGTTCAAAGTACCTCGCAGCCCCACCACAACCCTCCTGTGGGCCGTGTGGCCCCTGAGTCCCTCCGCGGAATTAAACTGGCTCACCAAGGCATCTGCCTCTTCCTCCCGAGGGCAAAGCGCTCCGCCAAGGACTGCTTCAAACACTGCGCTGAAACTGCGTTTCGTCCCCTGATGAGGCTCTGCTCGCCTTGCCCTGCCCCGCTCCCCGGAATCATGGGCAGTGGAGGCAGGAGTGAAAGGGGGTCCAACAGCGCCTCCTCCCCCACCTCCCCTGCAGCCGGAGGATGGGGCCGATCTCATGGGTCCACGCCCATGGGAACCCCGGTTCCTGCACAGCAGAGATGACCCCGCAGAGATGAACGTTAACAAGGGCTCCCGGTCAACCAGCCCTGATTAAGAAGCATCCTCGGTTGTGTAATGCAGGCTACCTGGGCCGTGGCAGCCGTGTCCTGCCTGCTCACACCCGGAACGAAGCGGGTTCTGAGAACTTTCCTGGAAGCCCCAGATCCACAGGGAAAGCTGGCTGCCCGGCCAGCTGCGTGGGGGGTGGTAGACAGAATAATGGCTCCCCAAAGGTGTCCACCCCCCAAACCTGTGACTATGTTACCTTGCCAGGCGAAGGGGCCTTTGCAGATGGGGTTAAGGATCTTGAGATGGGGGAGGTTATCCTGGACTATATGCATCAGCCCTCTGTAGTCACACAGGTCCCATGGGAGGGAGGCAGGGGGGCCACTGTCAGGGAAGGGGCTGTGATGACAAGCAGAGGTCAGGCAGAGAGAGACTTGAGGATGGACCGCGTCTGGCTGGGGAGGCGGAAGGGAGCCATGGACCCAGCGATGCAGGCAGCTCCTAGAAGCTGGAAAAGGCCAGGAAATGCATTCTCCTCCCCAGAGAGAGCCCACCGCTGATGATCCCTGTCGGACGTCTGACCTCCACACCGTAAGATCATGGATTTGGTGGGTTTCAGCCATAAAGCTTGCGTCAACCTGCTGCAGGGGCATCGGGTGGCCTGGCGGCTGCTCCTGCAGCTCCGACCCGGGATGCAGTGAGTTCTGAGAGCTTTCTCTGTGGGCTCAGAACTTTTCCTGGTGACAGGCGGACGGGGGCTGAGGAGGGGGGTGTGTCACAGAGGGCTGACAGACAGGGCCAGGGACTTGGAGGCAGCGGCAAGGACGTGAGGCCGTTTCCCCGCAGCCAGGAGTGTTCTCGCTCCCCTCACTTACAAAAGAATAATGGGCCCAGGGGCAAAATTGGGCCCCGACTCATGCCCTGCTTGAGCTACAGGCTGTTTTTTTTCTGGTAATAACTTCTTAATAACAGGAACCGTAACAACTAGAATCTACTGAGCTCTTAATGTGGACCAGACACTGCTCTAAGCTTTTTACTTATTTTCCCCACCTAATCCTTAAAGCCACAGTATCCGTTATAGGCTGGTTAATATGTATTAGAACACCAATTTTTTTCTTCTGAAAAGAACATGTCTCATATGCAGTCCACTCCCCTATTGCCCATGCCTAGACCAGTGCCCACAATATGGTATGTGGTCAATAAATGGCTGTAGAGTGAATAAACCGTAGTAAGGCATGGAGGGAGAGGCAGGTCTTTCGTACAAGTAGATTATCATTCCCAACCCTGGGAAGTCCCTGGTACAATTTTGGGGGACGAAATATCCTCTGAGGTGAGGGTGGTGTTGGGAAAGGCTTTTGTGAGGAGGAGATCTTAATTCCGAAAGGCACGGGGAGGGGATGGTGGTGTCCGTGGTTGAAGCAAGTGGCTAGGGGGACAGCCCAAAGGAAGCCACTCTTAGGAAAGAAAACAGGAAAGAACTGGACATTGTGAGAAAGCCGGTGTGGCTGAAGCATAAATTGAGGGGAAAGTGGGGCAAGATGAGCCCTCGGGGATTTCAGCCTGCAGCACCGTGTGAGTTTCCTGCGGCTGCTGTAACAAACCCCCCCAGCCTGGGGGCTTAACACCACAGAAAGTCCCTCTCCCAGTTCTGGAGGCTGGGAATCCAAAGTCAAGGTGTTGGCAGGGCTGCCCTCCCTCCAGGGCCCTGGCAGGGGATCCATTCCTCGCCTCTTCCATTTTCTGGGGGCTCTAGGCGCTCCTTGGCCACACCCCCAATCTCTGCCTCTCTTTCCACAGGGCCTCCTTCCCTTTGTAGCCAGTTCATATCCTGTAAGGACACCAGTCGCTGGACTTAAAAATCCAGCCCCGGCAGGCATTATCCAGGACATCCCAGTCCTGAACTGAATGACACCTGCCTGTTTCTACTAAGGTTATACAGTCACACGTACAGGAGGGTCAGGACTTGGATGTATCTCTTTGGGGACACTATTCAACCCACTATGAACATTTTCCCACAATGCCTCCAGGACTCACCTTTTCTAGCAGCAAAGGGCCTCGGGATGTCCCCCACGGCTTCGGTGATTAAGCAAACTTGGGGCAATGAAGGGACAGTTCCAGGCTCTGGTCACTCAGCATGTTACACAGGCTCCCTCCTGCGCCTGGCTGATACATGCACGGTGGAAATGGAACCCAGCCAAGGCCCCTCCAGCCCACCGTCCCCCGCCCCCCAACCCCAGTAGTTGTGTTTCAGTTGGTGAACACAGCAGCCAAAATGACGATCCCAAAATAAAACCTCACAAGGACCTAGAATATTCGAGTCAAGCTATCTTTGAGTTAGAAAACCTCCCCAATAAGTGTGTGGTCTCATTCTCTCTTCTGGTGCCTCTTCCCTACCGCCCAAGAGCTTCCCCGGCCGCTCTTCCTCACCCCGACACCCCCCACCCCATGAAGCCCTACGGGGGCCTTCCTCCCCCTGCAAATCAGAGGGAGGCTGGGTTCGCTGAGAAGAGGACCCAGCCTGTTCTGAATGGAAGGCTCAGTCACTTGTCATCTTTTTCCAGCCTCTGCTACATTTAGACTTTCCTCCCTCTCTTTCTGCTACAGGGCCATGCATTATGGATGAGGACCATTTCTTTCTTATTTGGCGGCCGAGAATCACTCTTCTATCAAACGCAGCTCTTTAATGGGCTCTTGGAAATCAAAGCCTGCCTCAGGACACAGAGTTCCCTGGCCTGGCTCTCTGAAGGCGCCTGCTGCACAAAGCTCTCCGTGACAAACGTGTGAAATGTCGAATACACCGGCTCACAGGCGCCCACTACAGGCTCACAGAGCAGTCCCCGGGGATGCGTGGACTCCAAGCTCTGAGTTATATGGTAATTCTAACCTGGGCGAGAACAGGGGTGATTTCAAATTTAGGGCAAGTAGTCCCTGTCCCAGGTAGATTGAAAGCAGTGAAATTTCTGTTTCTGACTGTGCTGAGCACATTGGTTCCCACACTTGCCTCTTCTTCTTTATTCTCCTAATCCAGCTCAAAAATAGGGGGGACTGAAACAAAAGGAGAGGCTGGCAAAGGGGACAAACTTTCAGTTACAGGAAAAGTTCTGGAGGCCGCAGGCACAGCGCGGTGTCTGTAGTTAATAACACTGCGTTCCATACTTGACATTTGTGAGCAGAGATTTTAAGTGTTCTCTGTCCCCCGCCCCCACACACACAAGTGGTAGCTAGGCGAGGTGATTGGTGTGTTAATTAGCTTGCACTCCCTATTTCCCACTGTGTATGGCTCCATCACGCTGTACATCGTAAATACAGACAATTTTTATTTGTCAGTCACACCTCAATAAAGCTGAAAAACCTTAAAGAAAAAATCAGGATGCGAACTCAATTTGGTATAATCCTCATTAGCTATGCAGAGAAATAAAAATTGACAAAGCCCTCAAAAAAAAAAGACAACTACAGTGGAAAAAGTCCAAAGATAGTAATTACTTGGGTAATTTTCTTCTATTTCTAAAATATCTATTCTTTTTTTTTCACTTCTTTTATGCTTTATTGTTTATGCTATTATAGTTCTTTCAATTTCCCCCCTTTAAATATCTACTCTTAACAGGTATTAATTTTACTAGTTAGCGAGTTTCTTAAAACCTGCTTTCCAACCTTTTCCTGAAGACATGGAGATGAGAAAGCACGTAAAAATTGTTGTATTGCTGCACTGTGAATTTTTCCTAGTTAGAGTAAAAAATTCAGTCTTAATACTGCTAGTATTGACTGGGTGCTGGCTATGTCGGGGTGCTGTCCTACAGCCTTTGCCTGTATTCTCCCTTTGAACCCCCTGTGAGGCAGATGTGAGGCTAACACCACTTGACAAATGAGGGAACGGGGGCGCAGAGAGGCTGAGTGACTTGTCCGAGATCACGCAGCGAGTATACGCTGGAGCTTGGACTTGACACCAAAGGCCCTCTTACTGTCTCTCTGTTAAAAAGCTAACTGCACATCAATACCCATCAGAGAAAGTTAGTTCTCATCACGATGTGGAATATGACGCAGCCCTTTAAAAACACGAGGCAGACCTCCGCCAACTTCTATGGAAACCTCTCCAATAGACAGCATGAGAGAAGGAGTTTGGGGGGAGAGACGGGGTCAGGCAATGTCCCCACTTGGAATGAAAGCCTCTTGCTTTGCACAGAGCAATGAATGATTTTTCTCATCAGACGGGAAACAAATGAGATTAGCCCACACTGAGGATCATCCTTCCATAAATTATCACTTAATATTTTCCAAAAGGCATGGACATACATTACCACAGGTGGAACAGGAAATGCTTGCCAAGTGCCCCTGAGGAGCCTCTCCCTTTCCCCAGAGACGGTGGCAGAGGTTCGGTGCCACTATTGAGAGAGAGAGAGAGCTGTCTGTGGAAGGTACCTCAACTTGGTTCCCGACATTGTGACAGCCTGTTACGGCGGCCGCCACGGTCACCCAGAGAAGTTAATATAAAAGCGAAAATGCCCCCCCCGGCCCCCGGCCCCGCCCTGGAAGCCTGACCGGGGCACCTGATAGAGTGGGGAAGCGGAGACGGACGTTCAGAAACTCCCAGACATTTGAGAAAAAGGCTGAACCCCCTCCCGCAGGGGCTGGAGCCCCCGGGGGTCATCTGTGGATGGGGTGGGTGGAAGAAAGAGGGGAAAAACCTTTAATAGCCTCATTATGGCGTCCCTTGTCATCTTGAGCCTCGGTGACATTGCTCATTTAAAAGAAAGAACCAACCAAAAATTAAGTGGTTGGAGGCACCCTCGATTTGGGTAAGGTCACAACATAACATGATGACATTTATGCAAAATGAAACCCTATAAAAATGAGACTTTTTCTATGAACACATGTAGAAGTCTTCTTATCCAGTGAGATTAAAGCGGGGGTGGGGAAAATTGTTTTATAATATAACCCTACTCCACACGTTGTATTTACAATGTATCAGTTTCGCATTATTCTCCAGCTATTCTCTGCAGGGCCACGGCCTTTCCTTACCACGCGTGCCAGCCAGCTGGCAGCCATGTCATCTTTCTCGCACAAATTAATTCATTAAGGAAGATCCATGACTTCCGGCGACAGTTTGAGGAAGGATGAGACCTAAAATACAGTAATTTAGAAACCCCAGGGCAGAATCCTTCCAGGGTTTCATTATTTGCCCCCGCCCCCCGCCATCTTCTGTGGTTGTTTCACCTCTATGTAATTCAACAGCAATTCGTTTAGGAATTCAACTTGATTAGCTTTTCCGGGCTATCGCTTTGGTATTCTTAGGAACAACAACTCTTTCACACCCACATTGGACCAGTTGTCGTGATGTTTGGCTGGGATTTGTATTTGAGACAATAAGCACAACAGGCAGAAACAGGCGTGGGGCTCAACCTGGCTGCCCGTTGGCGGGCAAATGACCCCGCTCGTGGGGGAGGCTGGGAGCCGGCGAGTGCAGCGCCCCCGCTCCCGCCCCAACCCTGGCTGCAAGCATCCTGCGCGTGACGGGTCTGTAATGCGTCTTACGGGACAAACAGAGAGCAGTGGTTTCCGGGGAGACGGGTAAGGTGAGAACTGTATATAAACACTTGGAACTCGTAACAAGAGTGGCCCTTAAAGAGAGGACCAGGTTTGGGGAAGAGGGTCATTGGAGTCTGACCTTACCTGCTGTTAACATTTCTCACTCTACACACACACACACACACACACAACACACACACTCATGTGCACGCGCGAGTGTGCGGTATTACAGAGAGTACAGCGCAATGGCTAATTGTCCAAGCTGGGTTCATAGTCCAGTCCAACTATTATTAGCTGTGTAACCTCTGGGGCAAGGGACTGAACCTCTCTGTGCCTCAGTTTCCCTGTGTGAACAATAAGGAGATGGCAATAGCCCTTACCTCAAAAGCAGATTGCAAGAATGAAATGGCTTAATGCTTGTAAAGTGCTTTCCAGAGAGTCTGGCACGTTGCTATAAGGATGAATGTGATGATGTATTAAATTTAAATCCCCACTCAAACTGCGCTCCTTCTGGAAGCCCTTCTGTGTGGCTCCGATGCCATCTGCCGAGCCCTTCACTCTATGCTCCTGAGTAGTGGCGGGTCCCTTACTGAGGCTGGGAACTCCCTTGGGTGGGGCCTATGCTGTCCGTTTGGAGCCAGGGCCTTAGTCTGGGATTCAGGCCGAGCCTTTGCTCCCACGAGTCGCCAAGTTGGTGGCTACAGTGGATCATGTCTTCTGTAAACAATATTTCCGATCCCTGTGCTCTTCTCTCCCATGACAGTGTGGAGTCTACATCCCTTTCACCCAAAACTGGGTGAGGCTTTGTGACTATTGCAGCGACACCATGTTACTTCTAAGGAAAGGTCACAGCAGGCAATGTAGTCTCTGCCTGGGTCACCCTCTGAGGACACACTCTCGGGCCCCTGCCACTGCATTACGAGGAAGCCCAGACCCCATGGAGAGAGCCACGTGGGGAGAACCCTAAGCTCGTGGCCTTCCGGAGCCCCCAGCAACGGCCAGCCTGGCAGCCAGCTTTGGGCAGAAGGTCCCCCAGCTCCCAGAAGTCTCCCCGGCTGATGCTCGTCGGATGGATGAGCCTTCCTGGGTGAACCTTGCCCGAATGGCTAACTCGTGAGGCAAGAAAAGGACTGTTACTGCATAAGCCACTAAGTTGGGGGATTTGCTCACGAGCAACAGGTAACTGGAGCAGCAGCTAGACGCAGCCAGTACAGGAAATCTCCCTGACGTCCCGTTGGGGAGGGGACCTCTCTGACCCCACAAGGTGCCAACCCACTGGGGCAGCACCCCTCTGGACACAGCCTGCCCACTGCGAACGGCCAGAGCTGGAGCCACAAAGCACATCCTCCGGTGGAGGGAATCGGCCCCTGCTGAACAGCCGCGGCCAGGATGCAGGAGACGGTCCGCAGCACCCCCGGCAGGCGGAGGCAGGCGGGAGGATGGAGAAACAGGCTGCCCCATGCGCCTGTGCCCCGGAGCCGCACCCTGCTCCAGGCCCTTTCGGGGATCCTGGCTCTTCTACCCTCCCGCAGCTCACTGGGTAGAGCTGCCCTCAGCGCTGGCACCCTGACCTGCCTTTCCAGCTCTTTCAAATCAGATGTATATTCCCTCCCCCTCTCCAAATCGGAACCACCAGACAACCCTCCCAGGGTGTGAACCCCCTGCATTCACACGCCCCAGCCTTCCAGCCACCGAGCTCCCTCGCCTGGACTCCTGCAGTTGTCTGCTGCCTGCCCCACAGTCATCCTCCATGAGCAGCCGGCGGGGGCGGGGATCTGTTTGAATGCGCGTTACATCGTGTCATTCAAAGCCCTGTGGTGGCTCCATCTCACTCAGAGCAAAGCCAGGTGTCCCCCCAGACCCTGTTCAAGCCAGCCCTGCATTTCCTCTCTTCCCTGCCCCCCAGCTCTGCTCCTGCCACACCAGCCTCCTCACTGCTTCTCGGGGTACCAGGCACACTCCGACCCCAGGGCCTTTGCATTTGCTGTTCCTCTCTTCTGGGACGATCATCCCTCACTCTCTGCATGGCTCACTCCCTCACTGCCTTCTCATCTTTACTTAAGTCAGCTTCTCAGTAGGATCTTCCTTTCCACCCATTCCAAAACTTCAGCTCATGCCAACACTTCATATCCCCCTATTGTGCCTTATATCTTCTCCTTAGCATTGACCCAGCATGCTGCCTATTTGATCTTCTTTACTGACTGCCTCCCCCACTAATACATAAAGTTCCCGTGGGCAGTGATTTTTATCTGTTTTGCTCACTGTCATCTCCCTAGCAGCTGGAACCAAGCGGGACACATCCTAGGTGCTCAATAAACCTCTGATGCGTCAATGAGTGAAGTTCTTCAAGACCCAGTCTAAGCCTCAATGGCGCGAGGAAACCCTTCCTACAAATCCCCACCTCCACCCCCGGCCTGGATGCGTTCTGACTGTCGGAACGCGTCAGATCGTCCTCAGCGCCATTACCGCCGCCTGACTGCATGGCGAGCCCTCTGCTAAGCTCCTTCTGTTAGAAGTGCCAGATTAAATGCAGGGCACCCAGACAAATTTGAGTTTCATGTAAAAAATTCAGAATATATATTATTAGTATGAGTACCTCCCTTGCAATATTTGGGACATATTTGTACTTGAAAAAAAAATTATTTATTAGACACATTAGGCACAGGCGCCTGCATTTTTATTGAACCTGGTAGCTTTACTCAGGCCCTTCATGTCATTTAACCAGCATCATGTTTTAGCCTTGGGAGGCGGCACAGTAGGCTGGGGGGAGGTGGGGGAGGAACTAGCAGAGCTTTGTAATGCAGCCAGATAGCTCTCTGTCAAACCTGGGAACAAAAAGACAAAGAGAAAGGAACCACCTGCCATTTCAAAGGAGGAAATAAAAAAGAAGTGACAAGAGTGGCTCAAATTCAAGCCAGGAGAAATGAGCTTCTGTTCCTGAAAAAATGAGTATGAGACTTGGGGAAAAATAGATCTTCCATTGTTGAAGATTGAAAAAAATGATCCATCTCCAAGAATGATACAGGCTCTTGGATAGGATATGAGAAGTGGTCCAGGCCAATGAAAGGACTCCAAGGGGAGCCCCGCGCAGGTCCCCTCCCTGCGGCAGCATCCTTCACCTTCAGGGACACAGGTGGCCGACGCAGAAGCTCAGGGGCGCCACCTGCAGGAGGGAGCGCGGAACTGCCGGGTCATCTGTTACCCTCTGGAAACCACCCACAAACACCCACCTGCCTGTTGCCAAAAGCAGACACGACCCTCTCCAGCCCAAGCAGTCCACTTGCACTGGAAGCTCCATGGGAAGCAAATTTGCTCCTTTCTGGTAGTTTCCATGCTATCCTGCATATATATTATATTTGGTTGTATTAATTTCTCTCTCCCTGCAATGGGATATACATTCCATATTGGCAAGGATTTTTTTTTTTCAAAATATTCATGGCTGAATCTCCAGTATCTAAAACAGTGTCTCACTTGTGAACAAATACTCAATAAATATATGTTAAATGAGTTCATGAATGAGCGCAGCTTCCTTAAGAGAACGTGGCCATGCCCTCTCCTTCCCCCTTTCCTCCCTCCCACCGCCTGGAGATCTGGCCTGGCAACGGGGAGGACCTGGGCTCATGTGGGTGAAGACACCCCTACGAACGGTGGAGCAATGGGATGAGCAGGAGCCTGGCTCCCTGCGCTGAGCGGCGCATACCCACCCTGAACTACTGCCACCTGCAATGCCGTGACAGCGAGAGGAGAAGGAACGCAGAGTTCAAGCCTTGGCTCCTGCGGCCTCAGGCATGGCAGACGGGCGACTGCAGCGGCTGGTGGGGAGCGAGCCCAGAGGAGAGGGTGCTGGATTCTGCGGGGTGGGCTTCGGGGTAAGAGCCCCTGATAAGGCTGCATGGACTGGGTCTTGACACGTGAGCAGAGGAAGTGACGTCATCGGCAGCAGAGGACACAAACCACATGGAAAGACGGGAGAAAGACGAGAGGCCGTGGCACGTTCAGGGAACAGCGGGGAGTCGGCGGGCGTACCGGATGGCCAGGGCCGGGGTAGGGGTGTGACGCGTGTTTGAAGCTCAGCTTCAGGGGACATTCTTTCTGGCTCTGGCTTCTCGGGCCTGGGGGAAACCCTGAGATTTGGGTTTGAGGAAAAGGCAGCCTCTTGGGTCTCATCGGGGCCTGCCTGCTCCCCTAGCCTGTCCTTGCCCCATGTCTCTGGCAGGAAGTCACGTGCCTGGAGGGGATCTGGGACTCTGGAGTCACCTGGCCACCAAGAAGCACTTCTGTCTCCCACTGGTCTCCCTTCAGCCATGTCAAGTGCACGAAATCCTTGGCTAACCCTGTGCCCTGGCTGGTGGTCCAGGAAATACAGCTACTCTTCGTGCAATTTCCAGGAAGAAATTCGGATGCTCTTCGACTGGTTTGGGTCCAAACTAGAGCCCAGAGCCCAGGAAGACCCTGCATTCTGCTCGTAAAAACCAGCGACCCGGGGAGATGTCACATGCCAGTGCTGCCCCAAGGCATCTTTTGTCCTTTCAAAATGTGCTTTTCAATGTACATTCTGGGGGAGAACTGGCCTGGTTCCTGAAAACCCATTCTAATTGTGTATAATTTTTAGAAATATAGTAATTAAGACTCACTGTGCCTTGTGGTTTAAATGGAATTGAAATTTCATAGGAACAGGAGAATTAGGAGGAAAGAGTTCTAACACCTTTGAATTCACCAACCTCCCTCCTCATGGGAAACCGGCTGTTAGGCCCTCAAAGATGTGTCCAGAAAGCACGGCCCTCAGTGGCCACTTGGGAGCAGGAAACTAATGCAGGAAGCTCTGGCTCTCGCCAACCTTGCAAATCTACACTTGGAGAACAGAAGGTACAAGTCGGTGCTCTGGTCCATTTTTTACATGTCAAGGGATTTTGTCTGCTTAGCATTTTCAAGATTGGAAATTTCCCATAAAAATTATTTGGATTTTCAGTTTCTCTTGACATCTCAGAGACCAGACCATGCTGAACCTGCATTTGCCTATGACAACAAGGGACTCAAACTCAGTGACAGCGCCACCCTAAAGACAGGGCACATGCTCTCCGCTTTGCCGCAGTTCCTACCGTTCCTTACTGCCTCCCTAGCCCCGCCCGCTTTCAAAGCTCTTAGCGTTCTTAAGGCAGAAAAGTCATTCTCTGTACCCATGTCTCCACCAGAAGGGGGACGAATTGTTCCGGAAGCTATGGGGTCAATCATATGAGTTGGGGGCTGTGATGAACATGCCTGTGTCTTCATTGACACGAAATACCCCTGCATCGATGTGACCCAGCATGGTATACAGTGTGAGGCCTGGCGCTGGTGGGCATGGGAATTTCTAACTCCTTCTCTTGTCAGTTACATTAGGGTCCCCAATTTGTACCACTCCCTCTGCCCATGCAACTCGGCTCTTCCCTCAGGAGAGGTAGAGTGCATTTCCCTACTCTTTGACCCTGGGCTCAGCCGTACGACTTGACTGGTTAATGGGACTTGGGCAGATGTGACACAGGTGCAGGCCAGTGCAGGTATGTTTACTCTCCTGACCTTTTGCTGTTGTCATGAGAACACCCTCGAGGTGGCCGCTGACCCAGAATGAAAGTGGCTCGGATCTAAGGCCTCAGGAGCCCAGCCTTGCTCAGGCAGCCCACAGACATATGAGCCAGAAGAAACGATTGTCCTTAGAAGCCACGGAATTCAGGGGTGGTTTGTCATGCAGTAGTGTTGTGGCATTCGTTGGCTGATAGTTTTGGCACCATGAATCTCATAATGCCATAGTCAGTTGGTGGCCTGGACCTTCAGGATGCCACAGGTGAGATGCCACAGTGTCGCAGGCTCATTAAATTAAAGTGGACGGCATGTCCTCCCTGTGAGGTGCGAAGTGAACCAGGTTAACCGTGGGCCTTCCGTGCCAGTCAGTGCCTGCTGACCCCTTCCCACCCCCTCCCCAGCTGCTATTCCCCTCAGCATCTCAACTTGGAATGCCACTGACTTAGTCCCAGCCGATGCGCTGACTGAGGATTTCTAAATGTCATCTGAGTTGAAGAAACAAATGGCACACACAGATCGGCTTTGTCTTGCTTTCAAAGCCAAATCAAAAATACTAAATGTGATCAGTATGCTCCTCTCGACAGCCAACAACCAGGACACATGGAGCCTAAACCATCCTCAGGGAGAAGGGGCTGGGGCCACGCAAGGCGCAGGGACGTCTTCATTACAGCCCTGCCCCAAGGACTTGAGCGCTGAGCGGGGGAGACCTGACTTACACAAATGGCAGACGGAGGACCTTGGGGCTCTCTCCCCGCCCAGGCTCCAGAGGCCAGGGTTCAGCGGGGTCCCGGGCCCTGCCTCCTTTTCCTGGCTCTCTTGTACCTCGCCCCAGGGGGCCTCATCCAGCCTCAAGGCCTTTGAATCGGGTCTCTCTGCCTCTCTCTAATTTCTCCGCCTAGACTTACAAATCAAGCGCACATCGGATGTGTCCACTTTCCTCTCCCACCAGCACCTCAAACTTTCCGTGTCCAAGGTGGAGTTGTTGGCCTTTCTGCCCATTCCCGATTCCCCCAGCCTTCTCCGCAGCCACCAGTCAGGCCGCCCAGTCGCTCCAGACAGAAACCTGCATGTTCTCTTTGGCATCCACTTTGCCTGCGCCTACACACCCCACGTCTCATCCAAGCCCTCTGGATGCTACTGGCAGAATCCACCCACTTCTCTCGGTTTCCACGGTCACTGTCCTACATTGGGCCACCGTGACATCTCACCTTGATGACCACAGCGGCCACAGTGGCCTTCTCAAGCCCACTCGGTCACCACCCACGGCCCGAGCGAGCGCTCCGGAAATCTGGGAAGGCATCTGCCGATGCAAGGATGGGGAACTCCACTGGCAACTGGGAGGGGGTGGAGTGAGCAGGGTTGCTACATGGCCTGCAATATTCAGGACGTCCCCACAAAAAGAACGGTCCCAAATCCCGCACAGGTTTAGACTGCCCCACCTGATATTCACCTAGGAGCTAAACTTTTTAAAAATGAACTCCTAGACCTTAATTCCCATTTACCTATTAAAAAAAAAAAAAAGGAATTTTTGCATGACTTAGTCAAATCCTGGAGGTTTCAGGAATGTAACTATCATGTAAACATAAATCAGGAGACGACTGGGCCCCGCTGTGTTTTAATGTTTTAAGAAGAGTTATTCACTGCTTTGGAAAAACCACATCACCTACCCAGGGGCCAGTTGTGTTATCTGAGGGGCTGGCACAACGTATCGGGCATCTGGATCATTCTGCATTCGTAGCTCCTGTCTGCTGTTTTCCAGGGCTCTGTACAAATGTCACCGCATGAGTACTTCTTTTTATCTCCTAGTGCTTATACAGGAACATCTGTTTACTGACATATATGCTCTTTTACTAGAAATTAATTTTATTTTATTTCTCCTATGCATTACACTTCCGGCAACACACAGCGACTCGCACACGTTTGAAATCATACGTATTGATAGGTGGTCCCGTCCATAAATTTTATTTCATGACAGTAAAAGAGGCATTACAAACGCGTTATGAAGGGAAGCAGTATGTCTGCTCGGATAGGAAAACACTCATTTCGAGAAAAATACCTCTGCGGGAAGGTGGGCTGCTGAAGCAGGGGGAGAGCTGCCCGTTGTGGAAAATTAGCAGGTAGCTTGCAGCCGAAAGGCATTTAGAAATAGGGAAATGGGGAGAGCTTACAAAAAAAAGTTAGATGTTGAAATGATTTTTGTTCAAAAACTTAGGAAAAAAGAAACATCCTTCCAAGTCGGCTGACTTGGTATTTTATCTTTGTCTTCAAAGGAGAGTTGACAGCGCCAGGTTGTCCCTCTGGGTTTAGGCGACCCCAAGACACAGCCTCACGTGGGCTTGGGGTTTCCGACCTGGCCCCTTCCCTGGGGACTGGGAAGGAGCGTCCACGGAGCAGACGTCCTTCTCGCCCCTTCATCAGCAAGCCGGGATGCCGGAGCTGGTCCTGGGGCCCGGGTGAGCTGGGGGCCTACCGTTCAAGGGGGCGGTTTACAGAGAAGCCCATTCAGAGGCTTAAAAATGTTCCTTTCAATGTTCTTTCTGCCTCAGAACTGCTATCTGTAGAAACATACTGTTTCCTTTCATTAAAAATACACTGAACACAGACATGTCTCCTCTAATTACCCCTGTATCAAGACCGGAGAAGAAATCAGGGCAGGAGACACCTGAAAACCAAAGACGCCCATGACTCCCACCTTCCCCCAAACAGGCGAAACAGCAATTGGGTGACCGCAGCCTCGGGGGAGACACAGAGAAGAGTGGACGAAAAAGGGGCCACACCTTAAATAAGACGAGCACAGGCGAGGCCTGCACGGCAGGACGTACAGACTCAGAGGCCTAAAGTAACCACACAGGATGGTCTGAAATCAGAACTTCTTAACTGAAAGTGAGTCACAGCAGGTAGTCCCCGTCCTAGGCCACAGCGTCCTTGACGAGGGTCCGTCTTTACCCTCACTGAGCCTGTCAATTGCATCTATGATAACATACCTTTAATGTCTGAATAACCCCCTTTTCCAGACCCCGCAGGGCACAATCTCCCACCAGGACACGAGACCGCAGAGCCCCCCATGTTACCTTGTCCCCTGCCAGCCACCTCTCTGCGTTGTAAATGTGCATTGTTAATTAGCCCATACACACCAAAGTGAAAAATATGTGTCTCTCCATTACTTTTTATCCAGTCGCAGAGATCTCCCCCTCTGCTGTCTCCTGCCTCCTCATATATCACCAATGGATTTCAAGTAACTCCCTTAGGTCTCCTCCTTTGATTCTGATATATAAAATAAGCAATAAAACTGTCATCTTCTGGAGCATTTTCTCAATCCATTGAGATTTTGCTTCCAGGTGATTGTTGTCAGTTTGGCTCAAATAAACTCATTTAAAAAAAAAATTCTCTGCAGGTTTGTACATTTCTTATGGTGACAGAAAAGCTATATTGACCGAAAAAAAAAAAGCTATATTAGATCGAAGGCAACCAGACCACTGCACGCTCTCAAAAACAACAACCCAGGACCAAGCTGTCCGGGGCTGGCTCTCGCTCTGGGGCGGTGGTTTGCCAAGTGTGGAACCTGGCCCAGCAGCTCCAGCAGCACCTGGGAGCTGGTTATAAATGCCTGTTCTCAGGCCCCATCCCAAAGCTCTGGGGGCGGGGCCCCACGAACTGGGTTTTAATGATCCCTGTGCAAAACTGGGGACTGTGACGAAGGCCAACGTGTGAGAGCCACCGGTGGAAGGGCAATGGAGCTTCGTTTGACTTTGTTTGTTTGACTCTGTTCTCTCTTGATGGAAGCCAAGAGCCTGACGAGAGATGAAAGGTTACTTACCATATAATTCCATTATATGAAATTCAACAACAGGAAAAGTTAATCTATGAAATAGAAATCATAGAAAGGAGACCCTCTGGGGAGGTGTTATTGAGTCAGGAGGGGCGCCTAGGAGCTTTGAGGGTTGCGAAAACATTCCAAACCCTAACTACACAGGCGCAGACATAGGTAAATATCATCAACCATGCACTTATGATTTATGTACTTAAAAAATGCAAAAGTATCAAGCTCCACAGGTGATTCTGATGCCCCCCTGTGACTAGGAAAAGAGGCTTATTTCCCCACGCCAAAATTTTTTTGTCCTGAGGATCACTAATAATTAAAGCTTCCAACAGCTCTCAGCCTGCTTTGTTCTGAAATCATTATATGCAAAAATGGAGCTCTGTAAAATGGATAAATTAGTTGGCAACTATTCACTTTGCAGAAGGGCTCGCCATGGGGTTTCTTTAAATGGCAGCTCCCTTAGGAATGTTTTAAACATGGGATCTGAGTTGCCAAAAGCCCCTGTATTCACAGATGTTAAGAGAGACAAGAGGTGATGGTGACTTACTGGTCTCTGGGCAGAGGAAGCGCTGGGTGATTGCAAGGAAGGAATTCAGCCTAATGCTCAAGACAGAGGTCAGGGCTCCCCAGAGAGACAGGAAACCGCCATCCTCAAATGCTCTGTGTTCTGAGGACTGTTTGATGTGGGTGGAAAGGAAACTCTTAGAGAATGGAGGACAGAGACCACAGAAGGCCCAGTGCCCTTGAACACGTAATGGGCTCAATGTGCATTGGAATCAACTGTGACCAGCCCTCTGGGGAAGCCAGGGCTGCTGGTCTGTGAACCACACTTTGAAAAGCAAGAATATCAGAGAAATAACTTACATGGATCATCTCATTGTACGCTCACCAACGTGCTCTAAATATATATTACCCTCGTTTTACAGATAGAGAAACTGAGGCAGAGAGCAGCTAAGTCACCCAGCAGGCTGGTGGGACTTGAACTCAGGCCTGCCTGGCCCTCGTCTTTGCTGCCAATACAGCCAGGAATAGAGCAGAGCTGAGCAGACAGAGTCGTTCTTTTCCACGCTGCTGCTCCTCTTCCCCCATCCCCACTCCCCACCCCACGGCTATGAAGGTAGATAATCTACTAGCGTCCAGCCAGCCAGCCTGACTCTGTCTCCAGTTATATTCAATTACAATCGGAAGACTATTCTTGGTGACTGAATATAAATGAGGACCGTAGTGACAGCCCTTCCCCTCCCTATACCCTCTGTGCCCTTATTGAAATTAAAACTCCAAGAGAACACCAAGAATTAGGACTTGGCCAGAGAGCAGAGTGCTGAATTAACCTTCACTCTCCCAGCCGTGACCTTGGTCCCTATTGTCTGGTTAGTCTTTTGCGTGCTTCCTGTTGAACCTGGGAGCACTTCCCCCTCCTTTCACAGCCCACGGTGCAATTACACAGCAGTGGGGGTTGTGAAACAGCTTCTTTTTAATAAAAATTACACCGACAGCCAATCCCTCTACCTTTCCTCCAGCACACACACACCATGTGTAAGTTAAAAGGTGAGTTCCTGGAATGTCAAGTGATCTGGAAGGTGAAGAGATGCTGGAAACGCAGGATGATAAAACTTCCTAGTTAGAGGAGCCTCCGAAAACATGGCGGCCTCCCACCACGCCCGCATCTCCCTGAGAAGTCCGGCCGCAGACCTGGGGCTGCCGGGGCTGTGGGTCTCCACGGTGCTGGGAATCACCGGGGCACCCCTTCCGATCCTGCTCTGTGCAAGCACGTGGACTGCTGAATGTTCCAAAAAAGAGATTCCCCATCCCCCTCTCCTGGGCCCCCTCGGTGGGTGTGTTGGGAGTACCAGAAACTCAAAACACCAAGGGAAATGTAATTGCAGAAAAAGCTGGCTTTAGAACAAAGGCTATTTCGGGGATCGAAAGGGTTACTGCACCACGATAAAGGTGCCCATTCTCCAAGACGACAAAACAGTTCTAAATGTGTGTGTATCTAACTGCAGGGCATCAAAATATATGTGGCAAACGATTCTGGAAAAGGGAGAATGAAGATGGAGGAGTCACACGACTTGGTTTCAAGTCTGACTTGAAGCTACAGTGATTGCGATGCTATATCGTATTATTGGTGAAAGGATAGATACCTAGATCAATGGAAAGGAACAGAGAGGTGAGAGGTTGACCCACACAGATATAGTCAACTGGTTTTTGACAAAGATGCAAAGACAACTCAAAGGAGAAACAATAATTGTTTCAACAAATCGTGCTGGAACAATTGGACACCCGAAGATGTCAAGCACCATGTTAAGTTTTTCCATGCGTCGCCCTATTTTATCTGAGTAATACACTGTGAAGTCAGAATTATCCTCACTTCAATGCTCAGATATGCGCACTAAGGCCAAGTAACTTGCTTGAAGCCACTATGGTTAGAATGTGTCAGAGCCAGGTTTTGATCAAAAAGTCTCGCGACATAGGCAGAATTCTAAACCGTAGCAGCCAGAAGGTCTCAGGCAAGTTACTGAGTCTCTCTGTGACTCAATTTCCTCATGTATAAAATGGAACTATTAGTTCTTACCTCAAAGGGTTGGCGCAAGACTTACCTGAGAGGACAGAGTGCCTGGAGCATCGTAGGTGATCAATAAACGTTAGTCCCACCTGCTCCTCCTCCCCAACGCCTGCCCCTAGGCCAGGCACACAGCAGGCCGTCTCTCTGCTTGTGGCTGACACGCTGCTTCCAGAGAGCCTGGACCCCCATTCATGCCTCGATCAGTCCATGGAGCTGCCTCATGCAGAGAAGGAGCCTCGAGGTCCTGGGTCTGAGGGCCCCAAATGCTCCCAGACTTGAGTCACACTCAACCCTTGAAGCAACAACTAAAGGATAAAGCCAAGAAACCATTTCTCAAAAGAACTCAATGCATCCTCCCCTAGGATGTCCTGAGGTCTTGTCTATGGCAAACCCATACTCATTTGCCCATCTCTGTGTTCATTTGTTCACTACATACATATTTCCTCAGTAACGACACTATACCTGTCGTGTTCTAGGTGTAGGGGAGACTGAAATAAATCAGACAGCTTCCCTGCCCTGGAGGAAGTCACAGTCTAGGAGGACCTGTAAGGAACCCTTGTCATAGTCTTTGGCTGTCTAGTTTCTCTTGAATCCCCTTCCCACATTTGGGGGAATTTCTGCCTTTCCAAGACAGAAGCTAGAAATTTAGTCTCCCAGCATGCCTTGCACCCAGGGCTTCGTCACGTGACAGGCTTCACCAATCAGAGAGTGCTGTGTGATACTTTGATCAGAGGGAGCAACTGAAGACACAGGTACCCAAAGGCTCTAGACCTGCGAGGGTGACTGGCGTTGAGGGGCAGCCGGGACGGTAGAATTCAGCCAAATCTTGGCTTTGTTCCTGGCTGCAGAGCCTCCAAAGTGACGTGGGCCCTGCTGGAAATTCTGCGAACCACCAAATTTCCTTTAATACATTTTCTTTTCATTTAAATGGTTGGAATAGATTCTATCATTTGCAGCTCAGAACTCAGACTGATAAGGATTCAGACAGTAAAACAACTAACTATAAAACTGCAACGGGAGCTGCAAGAAGGGGCTCTCAGGGCACAGACGAAGAAAGCGGTCCGCCCACGAGGCCCTGCCACAGAGCAGCCCCTGAGCGCCTGCCCCCAGGCCACTGTCCCGGGCAAACGCTGGCCCTGCTACTATTCAGCTGTGAGGTCTCAGCTCAGTTGCTCCGCGTCTGAGTCTTCGTTGTTCTTTTTCCTTCTTTGAAATGGGGACACGGACACCTAATTCAGATGGGACACCTAATTCAGTTGAGGGTTGTGATAACTGAATAACCTTTGTGAAGCAAATACTTGTTAACACAGTAAGGACTTCTTAACTGGCAGTTAAGATCAGCAGCAGCATCGACCCGGCAGGCACTGCTGCGGGGACGTGGGGAAAGGAATTTCAGGGCAGAGGACACTTAAGCCGGACGGACGTCTGGGAAGCAGCGTAAGAACAGGCGCCACGACTACCATGCCTGCTGCACTGGATTATGGGAGAGGATTGGTATAATGGTGAAGCAGGATTAAATCTTACCCTAAAACATAATAGGATTCTCAAAAGCAATATTCTGAACAAAAGAAACCAGATACAAACGAGTCTCCTCTGCATGAGTTCATTTATATGAAATTCTACAGCAGCCAAAATCCATTTACAGGGACAGAAAGAGGATCAGTCATTGCCCAGAGCAGGAGCTGAGGGGTTGACCACAAAGAGGCGCGAGGACACTTCCTGGAGTGCTAGAAAGTTCTATATGTCGATCATGGTGATGGGTACACAGGTGTATATGCTTTTATTAAAAACCAAACCACACAGGTAAAATGGATGCATTGCACTGTACAAATTATACCTTAATGAGTGAAGTTTATGTTAAAGACAAGTAATAGAGGGTATTCAGAACTTGGGAATTCTGGCAAAACCCAGAATCCTCTCTCCTCTGTCCCTGGACGACCCGCCTGACACCCAGTCGCTGCTTTTCCCCAGCTGCCTTTCTTTCCCTGAAAATCGATGGCTCCGAGCTACACGGTTCCCGGCGCATCATCACCGCTTGTTGACTTGGAGTCACTCAGACAAATTTCCCTCCCTCCCATCCAATTTTGAATTAAGTCAGGAAAAGACAGATTGGCCAAACGTTACCAAACAGAGTTGGAATTTATGACAAACAGCGAGTTTTCCCAGAAGCCTCTGCTAACGAACGTCTCCCCGCTGAGATGACTCAACAGACACTCTCGCCCCCCGTCTGGCCGCCCCCACACTCTTCCCGACTGCTCCCGTCGGAGCTGCGCCCCACAAAACGCTTTGCAGAGCCCTCCTGTGTGCCGGACCCAGGAGTCTGCGCGTACAGTGGGGGCAATGGTGGTTCCCGCCTGTAAAGGCTTAGGGCCTGGTAGGGACCCAGAGAGTTAAACCATAGCAGGGCAGCATGAAGTGCTGTGATAGAGCATCGTGCCGAACAGCGGAGGAACATGGAGGAGACGTTGGCCGGCGGGGGGTGGGGGGAGGAGTGGTGGGAAGAGAAGAGAAATCTAGGAAGACATCTGGAGGAAGTGACCCTTGAATTGAGTGTAGAAGGAGAAGTAGGAGCTTGAAAGATCTTGCTATTTTTAGTACATATTAATAACTATTGTTTGTTGAGCTCCTACTAGGAAGCAGGCTCTGGGTCCAGCTCTTTTCATGTCTTATTCCAATGACCACAACCTCTCTCCATCTTCCACACAAGGGAACTAAGCCTGCAGGGTAAAAGGACTTGCTTAAGGTCACCCGGCCAACAACTAGGAGTAATTATAGCTAACAGTCCAAACCACTTGCTCTCTGCCAGGCTCTGATCAGAGTTATTTCACTGAATCCTTTTGACAATCCCATGATGTAGATATTATTATTAGAGCCTTTTTATACCTGAAGAAACTGAGGCACAGGGAAGTTAAGAGGACTTACTGTAGGTCACACAGCTAAAAAGCAATGAATCTGGGATACAAACCCAGGCGGACAGTCTAGCTCACAAGTTCTCAAGCTTGACAGCACTCTGCCAGACTTGCTCCAAGATCTCTGCTCTCAGCCACACAAAGAATGCTCCCTTATGAGAGTGATGTACAGACTAAACGTGGTAGACACTGTAATGCTTGCAGCCTGGGTCTGGCATACCACAAGCACCCTATACTGTTAGCTGCTGTTATTAAGGAGAAATAGGCAGGCTCTGAAAGAGGCCCCCCCTCTCCAACACGCTCACTGAGCGCCTGCCATGTGCCAGGTGCCAAGCTGGGCTCTGGGGACGCAGTGGTGGCAAAGACAAAGGTCCCAGAGCCATGGCACTTGCTGTTCATAAAGTGCATGCTGTCCTACTCCATGATGCTTCTGTCCTGAGGGTGAACCCACACACAGCAGAAAACACAACTGTATTTATAGTATGGTCTCAAACTATGTTTAAAAGAAAAAAAAAACTCAGCAGAGAAAAAAAGGCTGGCCAAAGAAATGCTCCAAAATGCTAATAACAGTTGCCTCTGGGTGGCAGGACAATGGATGAAATTGTTTTCCCTTTAATGCTGTTCTGCACTTCGCAGTTCTCTCGAAGGGAAAAATGTCAAAACAGTGAGTGATGGCGATAGCGAGGAAGCAAGAACAACAGCGCCGGCGGGCACGTCCCTAATTCTGCCTCCACGACCCTCGTGGCTCCCACGGCACTGCTACCTGGCTCAGAGCTTGGAGGGCAGAGGGGGCCCCCCTGAACCCCTTCTCCGATAGCGTGAGACAACCCACCCTCCTTCTCCACCCAACCCCCCCCCTTACGGCGCGTTCCCCTCGCCTTGACAGTCAATTCCATCCAGAAAAAAAAATGAGACAAGGGTTCTAAATTAGAACGAATAAATGACATTCCTATTCATTATTTAACCTGCTCTCAGACTTGAATGAACACTTCCAGGGGTAATTATTGCACGACTCCAGATCCATTCCTGGGAAGCAGTCGCCGGCGGCGTGTGCCGAGGGTAACGACACAATTCAATATTTATGAAGCCACATTTGCCGAGAATATCAGGCCGAGAAGGCGCCTGGAGAAACCTCGCCCTGAACGGCAGAATGGTTTGCTTGGTTTTATGGTAAACACACACACACACACACACACACACACACACACGCTGATGCTGATTTGGACCCTTCTAGGGGGTTAGGGGGTCAGAGTCGGGAGCAGTCATCCAACACGAACCCCCAACCCAGAGAGAGCCCAGGGAGGTCTTGCCTTTATAGACTTGCCAGCTACTCCTGCTCTGAAGGCATCCAACCATTCAAACATCGCCTATTATCCACACAGCAGGCGCAAGCATGTTTTAAAATCTCAACACAAAAGTGTCAACCGTAAAAGAAAAAATGGATGAACTGGACAAATTAATCAAAATGGAAACTTTCTACTCATCAAAAGGCCTCCTTAAGAAAATGAAAAGGCAAGCCACGAACTGGGAGAATGTGTTTAAAATACATCCGGGGGCGGGGGGGAAGTAGGTTTACGGTTTTGAGTGACCTCCTCTGAAGTGAATAAAGCTATTGTGATCATCGTAACCTGCATGTCTTTCTCCATATGAACAGCCGTGAGCCTACTTTTGCGCAGCCCTGTATATTGAACAAAGGACTTGTATCCAGAATACAGAACAGAGGACTTGTAGAGCCGTCCAAATGCCGGACACAGGAGTCAGCACGTGCAGTGGGGGACGATGGTGGTCCCTGTCTGCAAAGGCTTTCAGGTCAGGCAGTTAAAACATTTCAGGGCAGCATGGATGAACTCCGACAGCGCAATAATTGGACAAAAGCCCAATAATAGAATGAGCAAAAGATTCAAGCAGACACTTCAAAAACGGAGCTGTAAATGGCCCATAAACAGGGGAAAGGATGCTCAACACCTTCAAGTATCAGGGAAATGCAGACTAAAACCCCAGTGAGATATTCCTGCATACCCCTTAAAATTGGGCAAGTTAAAAAATAAAGTCTGATAATACCAAGTGTTGGTGAAGGTATGGAGCAGCCGGAACTCTCACCCACTGCTGATGAAATTCTAAAATGGTCAACCCACTTCGGAAACCAGGTTAGCAGTTTACTATGAAAGTTAACATCTACCTATCCTATGACTAAGCAATTCCACTCTTAAGTATTTATGTAAGAGAATGAGAGTAAAAAGACTTGGGTGTGAATGTTCACAGTAGCTTTACTCATAATGACCAATAACTGGAAACAACCCAAACATCAATCAACTGGAGAGCGGATGAACAGCCTGAGGTATAGTCATACAACAGAACTCTACTTGGCAATAAAAAGAACCAAAATATCGATATAACAGGGATTATGCTGCAAACAAAATTCTGAGCTAACATAAAAGAGTGCAAACAGCGTGACTCCACTCACATGAAGTTTGAGAACAGACAAGACCAATATATAATGATAGAAAAGCCATCAGTGATTTCCTG
Organism: Pteronotus mesoamericanus; assembly: GCF_021234165.1. Lineage (NCBI taxonomy): Eukaryota > Metazoa > Chordata > Mammalia > Chiroptera > Mormoopidae > Pteronotus > Pteronotus mesoamericanus. The sequence goes on from NW_026555105.1 coordinate 6,462,766, forward strand.
GCATGTTTGGGGTTAGGGGCTGCCTGCGAAGGGCTACAAGGAACCTTCTGAAGTGATGGAAATGTTTGGTATCTTGATTGAGGTGATGATTACAAGAGTGTTCACATTTGTCAAAATTCATCAAACTGTATGATTAAAGTGAGTACTTTTTCTGGTACATACATACGTCAGTTAAATTTTAAAAGAAGAGCCATTCTTGGCAGGTCTAAGATTTTATAAATTCTAAGACTCTCCTAGGCTTCTCCTCTAAAAAAAGTAATGAAGCAGCCTGCGAACTAACACTTCCCAAGAGCACCCAAGCCCATTCTGCATCTCTAAGAGCAGGTATTAAATACCTACTGTGTGTGTTGCGTGTCAGGAAGCAGGGTAGCAAAATAGTAAAGAGGGCCATGTTGGGGGCAGGTGATTGGGAACCCAAATCCTCATACCAGAGGAGACAGGGACTTCCGGAAACGAGTGGACGCCTGGGCAGGTATGCGGTAGTCACACTTTCTTCCACGGGCACATGACTTCTGCAATAAAGACTACATTTCCCAGTTTCCTTGTAGCTCAGGTGGGCTTGTGCCATCCCACTGGCCAGAATTTAATGAGAAGTACAGGTCAGCAAACCCTCTTCCAGGAACTCCACTTAAGAGAAGATGTACACGCCCCCTGGACTCCCTTCTTCCTTCCTCTCTCCATCCTGTGGCCTGGAATTGGGATCCACCGTACTGGATCACAAGGCCACACGTGGCAGAGGGACAAGAGAGGAGATGTCTAAATCGCCAGACATCACGCAGCTGCCGTACCTCCCAGCCCTGAGCACCTACACTCGGCGGAGCATTAGATGGGGAAAATAAGCTTCCCTTTTGTTTATTTTGAACTTCTGTCAAGTTCAATCAAACCCACTCTTAACCCAAACGAGTCTGTCTCAGGTTCCTAAAAGCACGAAAGCTCTCAACAAGCTGTTGATGGGAACGAAAGCAGCTCAGTGGGTCTGGAATATGGCATTTGAATGGGCAAATGGGGAGCGTAGCGGAGAAAGGCAGCTGGGGAGGTGGCCAGAGACGAGCCCACCCTGGACCCTGCAGGCCGTGGGGAGGGTCGGGGTCTTTGTCCGAATGGCAATGGGAAGCCACTGAGGGGACTGGGGTCTGGCAGTAGCAGACTAGCTGGGCATTTCTACCCATTCCTTCTCTCCTCCCTGGAGGACCCACGGGAGGGAGCCAAGCTCAGAAGCAAGGAGGCCACTTCGGAGTCGAGGTGTTCTGACGGAGCCACCCCTTGTCTTGTGTGCAGGGTTGCAGCTCATAAAAGACCTTGTGTACCATTTCTTAGGGATACAGACATCTCAAATGCAAATGCCTGCAGAGGCCCAGCGGAGGAAGCAGGCAGCACGTCAGGGGGGACACCCGACTACAGGCAGCAGCCACCCCACTACAGGCAGCAGCCACTCCCTGGTGCTGGCAGAAGACGTCCTAGAGTCCCTGGGGCTTCTGAGTTTTCCGGAGAAGCTCAAAAGATGGATTTTTATGTGGGAACCTAATTTTAGGCAAGCAGACCCTTTCTGTGACAGTTGAAACAAATGTGTCCTCAGACTGCGTGTCAGTGGCCTCCGAACTACCCACTGTTTCCCTCTCCTTTGTTCTACCCACACCTAGAACCGACATTTAAAATGGAAATCCACGACATACTGCGGGAGGGAGCTAAAGGCAGGTGCCGCTTTCTTCGCAACTCCAGGGTGCCAATCGGCTGACTGGATGATCTCTGGCTCTTTTTATTTTTTATTATTTTTTAAAGAGTTTATTTATTTATTTTTAGAGAGGGGAAGCGGGGAAGACAGGGAGAAAAACATCCATGTGTGGTTGCATATCGGGCGCCCCCTACCGGGGGACCTGGCCCGCAACCCAGGCAAGTGCCCTGAACTGGAAATCGAATCCGCGACCCGTTGGTTCACAGGCCTGCACTCGATCCACTGAGCCATACCAGCCAGGGCTCTGGCCCTTTTTAAACTTAATTTTTCCTCTTTTATTGGATGGACTGGCAAGTTTTAGAAAAGAAATGCAAGGGACAAACTGGGACTTCCCTCTGAGGTGCTGAGGACCCTCGGAAACACGCTCCCCGACAGATACAAGGCTTGGGCCCCTGCACGGGACGTCACCCTGCCTCCCCCACGGGCTCTCACCCTCCGATGTTCTCTTCCCCGAACTTAGTCACTAGCAGCGCTACTTGCCTCTCCCCGCCCGGGTTGCTGAAGGCAGCTGGCAGGAGATGAGAGGTGGTTCTGCTTCGTAGAAACTTCATTATCCCTGGCAATGCCTGAGGGCCTGCCTGCTCCAGCCACGGTTGATAACTCTCTCCTGCCTGACTTATTATGATAAAACTTAAAAACATAGACTCGAGGGGGATTTTAATCCAGTTGAGCCAACAGATGAAGTGGTGAACGGACTTTTTAAGGGTACGGAGCCGGGATCGGCAACCTACGCAACCCCACCCACCACCTGACTTTACGCGTAGTTTCTTTGGAACATGGCAACGCCCATCTGTTTCTAAATCACCGCTGGTTGCTTTCCTACTACAACCGCAGAGTTGAGTAGTCGCAACAGAAACCATGCGGCCCACAAAGCCTAACATATGTCTTACTGGCCCTTCACAGGACAAGGTTGCCGGGTGCAGGGTAAAGAACGGGCAGGCGTTGAGGGCCTGCTGGGGCCGGGTTACTGCGACAGGGACGCCGCTCCCATCGGGCGTTTCACCCTCAAATATTTCTTCAGAGGGATGATCTGGGATCCCCCATTTTAGGAAAAAAAGAGGTTCAGTGAGGCCAGGCTTCCAGCTAAGCCCGGCCCCTCCTCACCCCCGTGGGTCTCAGTGGGGGAGGAACTGCCCCACGAGGGTGTTCGGAATCCACGGGGGCAGTTCCAGGGCACGGCTGGCAGTTAGAGGGCGAGGGCCGGGGAGGCTGGCCGCAGGGCCACACGCGGCACTGCCTGTGGGACTGGCATCACGACACAACCCACGTGCCCTGGCCTGCATTTGTCACTCAACGTTCACACAATGAGTCTTATGCAGCCCTTCCCTCTAAAAAAATAAGAAGTGCCGAAGAGGTTCAGTTGCATGTCGTTTCACGTACTGGGTAAAAGCATGCGACCAGCTCCTTCTCCTTCCTCACAGCGAGCATTCACTTAAATACGTAGCATTATCCAAATTACTTGCCTTTTATTTATTTCCTTTATGTAATGCTACTAAGGTTTTTAAATATGTGTCTGTAAGTTATATTATTTATGAGTATCAGTGTAGGATGGCAAATGGGATGTTACAAAATAGTTGTTATCAAAGGAACACATTGAATTAAGCTGCTACCAACGGGCCCCATACGACACCCAGGTGACTGGCAGTTCCGACATGCCCCGCGGTGGCCCGCTGTGCCCCCCTGTGCCCCCACCAATGAACAGCTCCATCACTTGGCAGTTAGGAGGCTGGGAGCACGTTTCAGACTTCCCTGCTCTCCCTCATCTGGAACACAGAGCTGACCCTGCCACCCTCGCTGGGCTTCTGAGCGCACAGGACAGCGGTGGGGGGGGGGCTCTTCGGAAGTACCTCAGGGTGACAGACAGTAGGAAGGAGCCACACGTGCTGATAACGCGAGAGGGAAATAGTGCATGAGGTAGTCAGGGCTGACTTCCTGGGGGAAGGGCGCTGCTGGGGGTTCAATTCAACCAGCCTTTAAGAATCCTCTCTGGAGCACCCATATATGTGCTGGACCAGGGCACCAACAGCGAACGATGTGGACAAGGATGGACTGCACGCAGCGCAGTGGCAGGCAAAGGGAGAGGCCCTGCTTTAACAGAATCAGTGGAGTCCCCCTGGGCTCCCGTCCTGCCCTGGGCACTGGGGACCCAGAGGCAACTCCCACCCTGCCAGGCTGCGCTCCCCGTGGGTGGCCAGGCGATGAACCAACCAGCAAGCTCCGTTCAAATTGTAGCAACTTCTATGAAGCAAATAAAGTGTAGGTGCAAAAGGAAATAAACTGGAGGGTGGGATATTTTTGGAGGGAAGGTGGAAAGGTGCTTCCGAGGAGCAACACGTAAGCTGGAGAGTAAATAAGATGCAGGCACGTGAAGGGACGGGGCAGAGCATCCCAGGGGAAGAAATAGCAAGTGCAAAAGTTCTGAGGCGTGAAACTGCTCCTTTGTTGGGGGCAGGGCTGGCTTGGTGGGGGAATGGCAGGCAGCCTCGAAGGACACAGCGAGGAATCTGGTTTTCTCCTCGGAGCCCTGGGGAGACAGTAGAGGCAGAAATGAGTGAGGAGAAGCTGGGGTGTTCGGGGGGGAAAGGGAGACTTGCTGCCCATGAGCTCAGGCTGTGTCTTCGGCAAGGAGCTGGAAATGAGGTGAACTCAGGCCAGGTGATTTATGTGTCATGACAGCAGAACAGAGACACCACTGTGTTTTAGCGGCATGGGGAGGGGAGGGCTTCAATATTCCTGAGGCAGGATGGATAGGAGCAGCAAGAGACGGGAGTCAGGGAGGCTGGGGAGAGGCTTCTATCAGAGCAGCCATGAATCGCTGGAGACCCGGGGGAGGGGGCTGGCAGGCAGGATGGAGGGCCCGCGAGGGAGCAAAGCACTAAGACAGATACGCACTGAGGATCTGGGAGGGACAGGAAACAGGAAATCTAAGGTCTCCTTTTGCTATCAAAACACATACCCGCTGCTCCAGATTGCAACATATTGGGATGAAATAAAATTAAAAAAAAAAAAAACAACTCTCAATTATTTTAAAGCATTCTTTAGTGACAGGAAAGCCCAAATGGAAATGTTTACTAATACGCTGTGAAGCATATTAAAAATTCCAGGCAATTCCTTTCTCCAAGGAAAGTGTTGCACTGAGTAAAACGATGTTAGGTCCTTTCTCTGGGCTGCACCCTTTCATCCGCACAATGACCGAGAGGTCTCTTAGGGACACTTCCACACCGTGTCCTCGCCTCACTCCTCGTCCACCTGTGCTCACGCTCAGCTGGTGGCCTGGCTCCCACTTGGACCCGCGCCCTCCTCCAGCTTCCGCCCCACCTCTCGGCTCCCCGTTACAGGTCAACTCCTTTATGACAACGTGGGCTCTGCCTCGGTTCCCTCTTCCTCCCCCCACTGTCTCCTGAGCCCACTCCGATCAGGCCCTCATTCCCACTGCGCGTGGAGGCGGCTTTTGTGCAGCGCACCAGTGTCCCCACGTGGCCACTGCGATGGCCGTTCTCACTGCAGACCCCACTCAACCAGCACCCTGGTGCAGGCGGACACTCTGGCTGCACATGGCTTCCAGAGCCCGAGCCCCCGGCCCCGCCCCCGGCCCCGCCCCCCGCCCGGCCACACTCCCTCTCCTCCTGCCTCTCTGGCCACTCCTTTGCTGCCTCCTTCTTTTGCCCCCGAAATCGAAACCTCGGAGGGTCCCAGGGCCAAGTCCTCAGACTCCTCCTGGGGACTCTCCACCAACAATCCCTCTGTAAACTGCATCTAGTGCCCCCCAACATCTGCCGCCAGGCCAGGCTCCCCGCCCCGGCCCAATTCCTGGCCCGTGAATCTCACTGTCCCTTTGTCATCTCCGCTTGGATGTCTGAAACAACCTCGACCCTGCAGATCCGAACCCAGACCCTGACTTCCCTCCTCTCCAGCCTTCATCCTGATGAGCCTGTCATCTCAGAATGTGGCAGCTCCATTCCTCCAGTGCTTGGGCAAAACCCTTCAAGTTGTCCTTGATCATCCCTGATCCCGGCCTATCCAATCCCGTCACCTCTGCCTTCAACGGACAACGCGAAGCCGTCTATGCTTCCCTGCCCGCGCTGCTGCTTCCCGGCCCAGGCCCTCACCGCCTCCACCTTGGCGTGTCCCGATACAGCCTACTTGCCACATGGCAGCCTGAACTATACTTTTATGCTGTAAATAAGATGACACTCTTCAGCTCAAGAGCCTCAAACAGCTTCCCATTGAAAGTCAAAGCCTTCAGCTCCACCAGGGCCGGATGGTCCCACCCTCTCTGATGGGTCATTTCCTGACACTCTCTCCTCCTTATCTCGAACCCATCAGCACAGCTCCCCTCGGGGGCCCTCACTCCAGCCGCTCCCACCCGCAGACCCCCTACAGTGTCCTTGTTCCCCGGGTTGCTGTCCCTCCCGCCCCAGCCCTGGAAGGCGAGCTCCCGGAGGCAGCGCCTGTATTGGTTCCCTGGTTCACCCAGGGCCCACGGCAGCCCGTCGTGAGTGAGAAGTGCAGGCGCACACCTGCAGAAAGCGTGGACGATGCCTACGCCACCCCCGGGGAAACCGAGGCTCAGAGGGGTTAAGTAAAATTCACAAGAGCACACGCTGGGAGGGGACAGAACACTTCCAAAACCTGCTCGATGGGGTGGCTCTCAGGCCACTGTCCACTACCTTCCTTGTCTGTGTCGCTGGCTCAGATGTGTGCAAGGGAACCTGTGCACACACGTGTGCACACACCTGAGCAGTCTCCACTTTCTCCTCCAGGAGCTGAAGCGCACAGGCCTGATGCCCCTGTTCACAGTAATAACGGCCATCATTTATTAAATTCTTACTGTCCTTTGTCAGACACTCTGCTATGGACTTAACCCGCGTTCTCTGCTCTGATCCTTACAGCAAACCCATGTGGCGGTCGCTACAAGTACGTCTATTTGACAGATGAGGATACACAGGTTTAGAGGGTCACACAACCAGCGAGTAGGGAAGGCCTGGGGTCTGCAAAATTCCAGATGATTATCTCTTTCATTCCTCATAGGGACAACTCTGCGATATGAGGACAGCCCTATTCTTACAAATGAGGACTTGGAGCTCTGAGACATGAAGTGACTAATCCCAGGTCACACAGCTAGGAAGTCGCAGAGCCAGGTCTTCAACCCAGTCACGTTACCCTAACTTGCCTCCCATATGGACAAACGTACAACAGAAACCCTGCCAGTGGAGATCTGGACTGATTACAGCTAAATTTGGAGGTTGAAGAGCTCCAGAAGCAATGAACGTTTTCAATGAATGTTTGTAAAAGCAGAGACAACTCTTCTTCTGTGTGTTTACCAGGATCTCTCAAAACCAAGACAACATGTTTCAAAGCAAGGGAGCTCGCCTCCCATGTTCATTGCAGCGTTATTCGCAATAGGCAAGGTATAAAAACAACCTAAGTATCTGTCAACAGATAAATGAATGAAAGAATGTCATGTATACATACAGTGGAATATCATGCTGCCTTCAAAAGTAAGGAAACCCTGCCATTGCCGACAACATGTTTGAACCTGGAGGACATTTTCCTAAGGAAAGTGAGGCAGACACAGAAAGACAGATGCTGATTGATCCACTTACACGTAGAATCTGAAAGAGTCAAACTCACAGGCGCACGGAGCAGCATGGTGGTTGCCTGGATTGGGGAGATAGTGGAAGTGGGGAGACGTTGGTCAAAGGGTACAAAGTTCCAGTTACACAGGATGAACAGGTTCCGGGGGTCAAACGCACAACCACCATGGTGACTGTAGTTAACAATGCTGGGTTGTATACTTAGAATGTGCCAAGAGGGTAGATCTTAAGAAATCTCACTCTCTCTCTCTCTCTCTCTCTCTCTCTCTCTCTCTCACATACACACACACACACACATAACTGTGTGAGGCAGTGGAAGTATTAATTAGCTTGATTGCAGTCATATTTCACAGGGTATATGTATATCAAAACATCAAGTTGTAGACCTTAAGTATGTATAATTTTCATTTCTTAATTATACTTCAATAAAGCTTTAAAAAAGCCAGGGTGCTGCTGTGGACTGAATTGTGGCCCCTCCTAAATTTCTATGTTAAATCCCTAACCCCCACTGTGACTGTATCTGGAGATAGGGCCTGTGAGTAGGTGATAAAATTTGAATAGGTCCTGATCTAACAGGGCTGGTATCCTCATAAAAATTCTACTGTGTTCCTCTAAAAAATCCATATGGAATTTTTATTGGCATTGCATTGAATTTTTAGGTCAATTTGGGGAAAATTGACAACTTCATAATATTAAATCACCCCATCGAGAACAGAGAAAGTCATTTCACTTTTTTGGATCATTGTTTGCATCCTTCATGGGAGGTTTAACATTTTCTCCACAGAGGTCTGGTATATCATTTGTTGTTTCCAAGACTCTCGATCATACCTGTGACCGTTGTGAATGGAGCCTTATTTTTGACTCCGTATTCATTCAAGTCGAACACGGCATCAGTGTAAGACGCATCCCAGTTTCAGAGACAGTAAAATGTGGAAAGATATGTATCTCAAGGTTATTTTTTTCTATGGATTGATTGCTGGTGTAGAGAAATGTTATTGATATTTATGGGTTCATCTTGTATCTGGCAACATTGCTCATACATTCTAATGATTTATCTGCAGAAAAAAAAGAGAGGAGGAGAAGGAGCTCTGCCTCTACCACGCGAGAACACAGCCGGTTGGGGGCTGAGTGCGGGTCAGAAAGGGAGCTTGTGCCGAGCCCACCGGACCGTGCCGGCAGCCTGATCTCAGACCTCTGGCCTCCAGAACTTTGAGAAGATAAATAAAGGCCCAATGTGTCAGCCCCCCAAACTATGACATTCTGCCACATCAGCTTGATCTAAGACAGGTGTTCCCACTTGGCTCCGAGAGGGCACAACGTGCCTCAGAGGCTGGGAATGCTCAATCGGAGAGGGACCTGATGTTAGCAGGAGGCTAATAGTCAAAAATAAGTGATTATTAGAGTCAAAGGAGGCCACAACTCAAGAGAAATGTGATGTTTTTAACACCCTCAAAGCAGCGGGACCCACTGTCAAAGGTCTTTGATGGACATATGATGGGGGAGGTTGACTGTTTCAATTTACACAGGATGCCTCGCATTATTAACGGTGACAATTATACCCATTTTACAGATGAGAAAACTGAGGAGACAGGAAGAAAAAAAGCCATTTGCCTGAGATGAGACATCTAATCAGATCTAGGCACCTTGGGAGATGGGCAAGGGGAGTGACAAGCAGTGTGTCAGCCACAGGCTCTGTCCCTGCAGCACAGGCAGACAGTAAGCCCGTGTGGTGTCCACAGTGGTCACAGGCCCAACCTGGGTTATAGCAGTAAAAGCAGGAGTCAGAAGACTGTGGCTCGAATCCTAGGACCTCTCACTGCTTCCTTGCTGTATGACTCAGCGAGTCACCTGACATCTTGGAGCCTTGGTTCTGGTTTATTAAATGAGATGCCTCTCACCAAGGGGGCCGTCACCAAGCAGGGAGATGGGCAAGCGATGAACACTTCACTCTATCAAGCAGCAGAATATGGCTGTTTTGATTCTGGCCCCATCTGCTGCTATGCTCGGAGCCCACATGACAGATAGGCAACGTGACGTTCCGTGAAGGCTGGTTACCCAGGGCCTTTACCGTTCTGCAAGGTTTGCTACAAGGGAGAGGGCAGCGTGCAGGCCACCCCCCACCCCTGCTTCTCCCTGGATAATTCTGCAGGAGTCTCCCCCACCGCACCCCAACCTCACCTGAAACTCCATGGAATTCCATTTTCTGAAAGATGCAAACACGTCACACTAGAAATGACCAGCAGTGTGGAACAGCCAGACTATTTGCCATTTCTTCCTTTTTCAAGGCCTTTTGGAAGATAATTAACAAAGGTTAAAACAGGAGGCAAGGACAGAAATGAGAGCCCCCACATTTTTCCAAATTTTCTCAACAAGCTCGCCATGACTTAGCACAAGAGCCCAGAGGTG